>NC_140988.1:337408311-338608311 GCF_052327205.1 Somniosus microcephalus
CTTTCTTCCCCCCCTCCTCTCTTTCTTCCCCCCCTCCTCTCTTTCTTCCCCCCCTCCTCCTCTCTCTCCTCCTCCTTTCCCCCCCCCCCCCCTTCTCGTGTGGTGAGGACTAGTGTTGGCAGGAGATTCAAGACTTGAGACTTAGCTTGTGCAGCAGATGGAGTTGGCAAAGGCATGGGGGAATTAGGAGAGAAGTGACAGTGATAGATTGGGTTGGAGGTACAGCAAGCTGTGGAGGGAGTTGAGCAGATAGTCCAGATACTTGAGATTAAAACAAATCTATTGAGCTCTTCACTCTTGATGCAAGCAGAGGAAATAATCTGTCATCAAGAAGAGGAATCTGGGGTTGTCATTGGCCGGCGAGAAAATCCTGGAACAGTCGGATTTGGCTTTGTCGAGGTATTAGTGATCCAGCCAGAAATGGAGGTAAATGACCAGGCTTGTAGCAGGAATCTGTGGCTGTAACATTTGAAGATGTAGAGATGGGAATTGTATCAGCGGAACATTGGGCTGGGAGTCGGTGAGTGACTGGAAGGCAAAGGACTGATCAAGGGCAGCAGTCCTAGTTCTGTTCCTGGTACCAGCTCAGCCTGTGTAGGTTCATTTCTTAATCAGATTTGTTTTTATTCTTCTGTTGGCTCAGTTAATACTGCTCCACTAGGCTTGGACAAGTTAAACTTGCAGTGAATTAATAATTACGAGTACGACTTAACCACTGCATTCCAACCCCCCAACAACTGCTTATTCTCTGCAGATCTCTTGCAGGCAGTCCTTAATAAACACCTGTTTGTTACTGTTGTGCTGGTGAGCCGCTGATTTTGTTCAATTACTGGTTCTGCTGCCGAGTGCTTCTGTAGCCTCAGTTTCAAGATGCGACCCAACCACACTGGTCTGTTCTGTGGCACCAGGTTGTATGGTTTTATATAGTTGGGGTCGATGTTCCCTGTAAGCTGAGCTTTGTTCTGTTCTTTTAGTGCGCTGTCCCTTTAAATTTCCCCACACGCGTGGTATTTACAATGGCGAAGCCGGTGAGTGGCCTGCATGGGACCTTTCTCATTGCTGCGCAGCTTAGTGGGTGCATTGGTTAGGGTACTACATCCTTGCTTGACATTCACTCAGTCCTCCACTCCATTCTCCTCCAGCGACAGGTACAGGGAGCCCAATGTTCATGCTGTGTTTAATAAGCTATCAGACTGAGGGGAGAACACGTTCTTTCTATGTGCCTCAGAGCTAGGAAAGCGACCTTGGGGAAAAAAGGGTTCTATTAATTGTTTTGGATTTTATACTTACAATTGGTGATAGGTTAATTTAAATGAATCATTCTGTTAACTGTTGCCTCGCGACAGATGTGTTTAAATCCAAATATTCACATTTTTAGTGAAAGTTCTGTGTTTATGGTGTATTCGATCTCCTTTCTAATTGTACATAATGTATATGATGTGCAAATTCTTCCCCCGCCCAAAAATGATTTTAGTGTATTTGATACAGACAATTATATCAGAAGCTTGGTGCAAAGAATACTTTGAATTTGGAGCGATTTTATCTTTTATTCTGTCAGACTGTGCTGTACTGCAGACAGAACTTCACTGAACCCGTCATTTAACCTTACACTGCCAGTATTTTCTGAATGTTCAAAATAACATCTGAAGATGATCTGTGATTACAATTCAGTCCTCTTGGTAATCTTTGACAATAGTCCAACCGCAAGAATGGTCTAGCCAATGGGAACTTGCCATCAAAAAAAACCTAGCATTAGTCACAATAAATGCAACTATCCGAACATCTAATTGGGGAAAAATAGAGTGCTTTTCATTGTGGTAATCATACCCTGCAGAATAATGAGCTGCCGACTCACAGCTGAGATTTTCCATGTGGTAACGTATTGCAGTCAATCAGCGAGCCTGTCAACTGGAGACAGCAAATGGAAGCCAAGCACTTCCGGGAGGGAGCAAAGGAAAATAGCAGCCAGCTGCTGTGGCCAGGTGCAGGTTGCCTGGCCGTCCTGGAAAATGCTGAACAATGTAGGAAAACTTAGGTTAAAACAATATAGGGATAAGTAGAATTCATTTTATAAAATAATTTAGCAGTTGAAAAGCACATTTACAGTGCAAGTACATTATGGGGCATAGAGGACATTTTAGTTTTTTGGGGGCAAAGCTTGAGATGAAGAAGCTGGTATTTGCTTATTATTTTGGTCATGGCAGGTTAAATCTAGAATTCAGCTGAATGGTTATGGAATATTGCCAGTGAGGATCCGTTCCCCTGACCTTGCAGTGATCTACGGTGATTGTTCTAAATTATCTGCTTAAAGCTTGGGTACAGAGTAAAGAATGTGAAGTAGATGTGGCATTGACGGAGGCCTCAGTCAAGTTTGATGAGAAAATATAATTATTTTTTAATGACCAGTAAGCATTTTCTACAAACAACTGAAGCATCTTGCTTTCTTGATTTGATTTCTTTGTTTCCTCTGCTACTGCACTTTTCCTTGATTTGCTCCCATCAAATTTTACCTCATCCACTACAGAATCCCAATACTTGTGTCAGGAATGTGGCCAACTTGTGATTGGCGTACAAGGAGAGACTGCGGATAGTTGGAGTGAGGTTGTCAGTAGAGACTGGGATAAACCAGTATTACTGGTGTTCTGTTTATATTAACCACGGGACAACATTTGAGCTGCAGCTGGAAACCAGGGTAGTACCCGGAGTTTTTTTGTCAACTGCCACATAATATTGACAAGTTCATTGTTCACAACTTACTGAGGGTCAAACATTTAATAATTGCTGTGACATCCTGCAATTGCTTATTCTCCCACCCCACAAGATTATCTTGGGAATGCCTCAAGTTTCCATCCTTGGCTCCTTCCTGTTGCTCATCTACATGCTGCCCCTTGGGAATATCATTGTAGGAATGGGAACAGCTTTGCAAGATTCTGGCTAATGCTTTGCCTTAGTAATTCATAGGTTAGAGAGTCTAGTGTCAGCAACTTTAAAACTATAGTAAGAAATATAAGATTAGCATATTTTCTGTCCTCTACTGTATATTAATATTGATGCATCAATCATAGGCCTTTATCTCGAGGCTGTTGGAATATAAAGGGGAGGAAGTTATGCTTCAATCGTATAGAGCCTTGGTCAGACCCCATCTGGAGTACTGTGTTCAATTTTGGGCATCGCAGCTCAGGAAAGATGTATTGGCATGGGAGGGGGTACGGCGTGGATTCACCAGAGTGATACCGGTTCTTAAAGGGTTGAATTATGAGGACAGGTTGCATAAACTTGGCTTGTATTCCGTTGAGTTTAGATGGTTGAGGGATGACCTAATTGAGATGTTTAACATGATTAAGGGATTTAATAGAGTAGATATAGAGAAACTATTTCCTGTGGGTGGTGGGGGAATCCAGAACAAGAGACCACAATTTTGAAACTGGAGCGAGGCCATTTAGGAGTGTAATCAGGATACACTTTTTCACACCAAGTAGTGGAAACCTTCAACTCGTTCCCCCCAAAAGGCGCTGGAAGATTGAGCAATTGAAATTTTTAAGACCGAGCAATAGATTTTTGTTGGGTGTAAGGGTATCGAGGGATTATGGATCAAAGGCAGGTAATTGTGATTGGGCAGATGCACTACAATGTGGATAAATGCGAGGTTATCCACTTTGGTGGCAAAAGCAGGAAGACAGATTATTATCTGAATGGCAATAGATTGGGAGAAGGGGAAGTGCAACGAGACCTGGGCGTCCTTGTGCACCAGTCGCTGAAGGTAAGCATGCAGGTGCAGCAGGCGGTTAAGAAGGCAAATGGTATGTTGGCCTTCGTAGCGAGAGGGTTCGAGTACAGGAACAAGGATGTCTTGCTGCAGTTGTACAGGGCCTTGGTGAGACCACACCTTGAGTATTGTGTGCAGTTTTGGTCACCTTATCTGAGGAAGGATGTTCTTGCCATGGAGGGAGTGCAGTGAAGATTCACCAGACTGATCACTGGGATGGCAGGAATGACGTATGAGGAGAGATTGGGTCGATTGGGCTGATACTCGCTGGAGTTTAGAAGAATGAGAGGGGATCTCATTGAAACTTATAAAATTCTAACAGGACTAGACAGACTAGATGTAGGAAGGATGTTCCTGATGGCGGGGGAGTCCAGAACCAGGGGTCACAGTCTAAGGATAAGGGGTAAGCCATTTAGGACAGAGATGAGGAGGAATTTCTTCACCCAGAGAGCGGTGAACCTGTGGAATTCTCTGCTACAGAAGGCAGTTGAGGCCAATTCATTAAATATATTCAAGAAGGAGTTGGATATATTTCTTAAGGCTAAAGGGATCAAGGGGTATGGGGAGAAAGCAGGGACAGTTTGGATGATCGGCCATGCTCTCACTGAATGGCGGAGCAGGCTCGAGGAGCCGAATGGCCGACTCCTGCTCCTATCTTCTATGTTTCTCTGTAAATGGAGTTGATGTACAGATCAGCCATGATCTAATTGAATGGTGGAGCAGACTCAAAGGGCTGAAATATATTTATTATGCTTATTACCAACCACAATAACTTGTATTTATATAGCAGCTTTAATGTAGAAAAACATCCTGAGGCACTTTGTTGTAGAAAAAATAATTACACCGAGTCATGGTGGAAGAGTTGGGGAGGTGACCAAAAGCTTGGTCAAAAAGATGGATTTTCAGAAGGCTTTTAAGGGAGGGAAGTGAAGTAAAAAGCCATATGGGGTTTAGGAAGGAAGTTGCTGTGAATAGAGCTGAACTGCATAAACGCTTCCCAACCAATGATGAGGTGTAGGGAGAGAGCGATGCACAGAAGGCACCAATGATGGCAGAAAGACAAGAGTTGGAGTTGTTTGCAAAGGTAAGGTGGGCAAGTCCATGGAGGGATTTAAAGATAGAGTTTAAATTCAATACATTGGGAACTTCGAGTCAGTGTAGGTCAGCAAGGACAGGAGATGATCAAATGAGACTTATTGCAGAATAGTATAGGCAGCTGAGTTTTGAACGTTTGTGATGTTTGAGGGAGGATGGGAAGCTGGCTAGATGGCTGTTGGATAAATCAAGTCTCGAGATGACAGAAGGAGGTGAGGTGGAAATAAACAGTTTGGGTGATGGGATAGCTTCTTATTAGGCAGTCCCTCGGAACCGAGGATGACTTGCTTCCACATTAAAAATTAGTTCTCGGGTGACTGAGTCCAATGCGGGACCTACAGTCTCTGTCACAGGTGGGGCAGATGGTGGTTGAAGGGGCGGGTGAGCGGGGTGCTTGGGTTGACGTGCGCTCCTTGCGCTGCTTGCGCTTGGCTTCCACTTGCTCCCAGCGAAGAGACTCTAGGTGTTCGGCGCCTTCCCGGATGCTTCTCCTCCACTTTGTGCGGTCTTGGGCCAGGGATTCCCAGGTGTTGGTGGGGATGTTGCACTTTTTCAAGGAGGCTTTGAGGGTGTCCTTGAAGCGTTTCCTCTGCCCACCTGGGGCTCTCTTGCCGTGTCGGAGCTCCGAGTAGAGCGCTTGTTTTGGGAGTCTCGTATCGGGCATGCGGACAATGTGACCCGTCCACTGGAGCTGATCGTGCGTGGTCAAAGCTTTGATGCTGGGGATGTTGGCCTGAGCGAGAACACTGACGTTGGTGCGCCTATTGTGCCAATGGATTTGCAGGATCTTGCGGAGGCAGCGTTGGTGGTACCTCTCCAGTGATTTGAGGTGCCTGCTGTACGTGGTCCATGTCTCTGAGGCATAAAGCAGGGCGGCTATCACTACTGCTCTGTAGACCATGAGCTTGGTGCTGGGTTTGAGGTCCTGGTCAAACACTCTCTTCCTGAGGCGACCGAAGGCTGCACTGGCACACTGAAGGCGGTGTTGGACTTTGTCATCGATGTCTGCCCTTGTTGACAGTAGGCTCCCGAGGTATGGAAAGTGGTCCACATTGTCCAAGGCCTTGTCGTGGATTTTGATAATCGGGGAGCAGTACTGTGTGGCGGGGGCAGGTTGGTAGAGGATCTTTGTCTTACGGATGTTTAGTGTAAGGCCCATGCTCTTGTACGCTTCGGTGAAGGTGTTGACGATGGCTTCGAGTTCGACCTCGGTGTGCGCAGACGCAAGCGCATCTGCATACTGTAATTCGACGACAGAGGATGGGATGACCTTGGATCTGGACTGGAGGCGACGGAGGTTGAACAGTTTCCCGTTTGTTCTGTAGTTTGAGGTAGAATGGGAAGCTGGCTAGATGGCTGTTGGATAAATCAAGTCTCGAGATGACAGAAGGAGGCGAGGTGAGGACGGGCAGTGTTGCAGCAGTGGAAATAAACAGTTTGGGTGATGGGATAGCATATGGGATTTGAAGGTTTCACACAGCTTTATTGAGTGTCTGGGGAGGGTGACAGAGTTTACTGAAAGGGGAATACGATGGTTTTGGTCTTCCTGGTAATCAGTTGAGAGAAACTATTGACTCACCCACGACATTATGGCAGTCTGATGGTGCAGAAGCAAAATACTACGGATGCTGGAAATCTGAAATAAAAACAGAAAATGCTGGAAATACTCAGCAGGTCAGGCAGCATCTGTGGCGAGAGAAACAGTTAACGTTTCAGGTCGATGACCCTTTGTCAGAACTGGAAAAGTTGGAGATGGAACAGGTTTTTAAGCAAGTGTAGGGGCAGGGAAAGGGGGAATGGGAGGTCTGTGATAGGATGGAAGGCAGGAGAGATTAAGGGGGCGATTTTCTCAGTCCCGAGGATGCGGGTTTGGAGGCGGGTAAGGCGGGAAAATTGGAAAAAAACGAGAGCGGGTTTGGAACCTGTCTCCGTGCGGTTTTGCAGGGCGGGAAACGGTCCCGCCTCCAGCTGGCCAGAGAGCTTGTTAAGGGCCTTATGATTGTTAAAGGCCTCTCTAATCCTATTTTGAGAGGCCCTCCTTATTTTTCGACATTTCTAGCGTGTTTTACACCCCTCCTAAACCATGCCAGCTAAACCTAGCGAGTTCACAAGTGGGTTGCCTCCTCGCAGCTGCAGCTCCACCATTAAAATGGAGCTTACATCAGGGATTAGTTGCAGGTGCCAGAACTTTGCTTTAAAAGGTCTTTCCACACTTTTTTAGCAGGCTTTCCGAAGTTGGAGGTGCTGCAGGTTCTATCTATCTGTGGGAGCCTCCTTGGAAGACCCTCTCCCCGCTTTGAATGAGTGCTTCCCCAACGGACCCATCTGCAAGCAACATGGGAAACATTCATTTCCTTTCACCATGGACCTCAGATTCAGATGAGAAGCATCCACGGCAGCAGGAGCCCCAACCTCCTGCTCAGCCACGTGGCGCTGCACAGGGCAGAAGGCGCCAGCGCATCGAGGCACCTCGCCACAGGAGATACCCCCCCCCCAGAGGGTTTACAGACAAAGGATGAGCTACCTCAACATGAGTGAGCAGCAGCGCCAAAGGAGGCGGAGACTTTCGCGATAGCTTGTCCGAGAAATCTGCGGACTGCTGCAGCAAGACCTGGCGCTCGGAGGAACGGGTGGACCCCCCTTGCCAGTGGCTGTCAAAGTCATCACTGCATTCAACTTTTTTGCCTCCGGCTCCTTTCAGGGATCATCAGCAGATATCAGCGGCATCTCCCAGTTGGCCGCCCACAGTTGCATCACATAGATACATAGAAGATAGGAGCAGGAGTAGGCCATTCGGCCCTTCGAGCCTGCTCCGCCATTCAATGAGATCATGGCTGATCATCCAAATTCAGTACCCGGTCCCTGCCTTCTCCCCATATCCCTTGATCCCTTTAGCCTTAAGAAATATATCCAACTCTTTCTTGAATATCCTTAATCACGCAGGTTACTGATGCCCTTTTCGCAAAGGCCCACAATTACATCCACTTCTTAAAGGATCAAGCAAGTATAACCGCGCGTGCTTTTGGCTTTGCAAATATGGCAGGCATGCCAATGGTGCAGGGCGTCATAGACTGCACACATGTGGCCCTTAGGGCACCCCGTTACAACCCAGCTATCTTTGTCAACTGCAAGGGCTTCCACTCCCTCAATGTACAGCTGGTGTGTAACCACAAGAAGGAGTTTTTGCATGTTTGCGCTAAGTTCTGTGGTAGTTGCCATGACTCTTTCATCCTGCGGCACTCTAGTGTTCCTCTGCTTTTCAATCCACCAAACCAACTTAACGGATGGCTCCTTGGTGACAAAGGCTACCCCCTGAAAAAGTGGCTAATGACGCCGATCAGGAGGCCAGCTAACGAGGCTGAAGAGCGCTACAACACCAGCCACACATCGACCAGGTCCATCATCGAGCAAGCCATTGGGTTGTTGAAGATGTGCTTCCGATGCCTTGACCAATCGGGTGGAGCCCTGCAGTATACACCGTTAAGGGTCTCCAGAATGGTCATGGACTGCTGTGCACTGCACAACATGGCACAGCGTCGTGGCTTGCAGCTTCCTGATGAGCAAAAGGCTCAGTTCCAGGCCTCTTCCAGATGAGGAGGAGCAGGAGGAGGTCAGAGCGCCGGTCTTTCGACCAGCAGCATGTGAGCACATGGCTGCCCGAGATGCAAGGGATGAACTTATCCTGGTCAAATTTGCATAGGTTACCCGTGTTGACACATGTCCTTTGCTCCATCTTGAGACATCATAGACAATGGACATGACTCTCTGGCCTCCTTTCAGTCTGGCCACCAACCTCAACGCAAGTGTTGTGATGCCCGCAATGTGGCGCTGCCTAAAGCAAAAGAACAGATGCCATGACATCAACATTTTGCCACCAAATCATTGTAATGTTTTCCAACATGAATGGCATTTCATCAAAACACAAACATTCACCCAATCTGTACAGAGATCTGGAGGTTATATCCCTTGCCAGCTGCACCCACACAGCCTTTGTTTCTTTGGGAGGCCTCTTCCTCCCAGATGAGGGGAAGAGCACCTCCCTGCTAGCTCTCACCCCCTCAACCATCATTTGCAGCGCTTCATCCGAGAACCTCTGGGAGGTCCTTGCCTTGGATTTGGACACAGTGGTTTTTCATAAGATGTAGGTGGTGCAGCATTGACAGAAATCCAGTGGAATGATCCAAGGCAGCAGGCAACCTTTAAAATAGGCTGGAAAAGTGATGTCAGCAGAGGCGAGTTTCAGTCCCAAAACACTAATTGACCAAGGGCAACCCACACCTCTGAAATCAATTTCCAAAAATTGTGGTTTCCCTCCCCCCCCCCCCCCTTATCAGTGGAGGTGGGTTTGGAACTCACCCAAACTGAAACCCGCCTCCAGTGGGAAAATTGCTCCCCAAGAGACAAAGGGGATGATGGTGCAAGGCAAAAGGAGATGATAATCGGACAAGTGAAGAAACAAAAGATGACTCTAGATGAAGTGTAAATGGCAATGGCAGAATGATCAACAGCTTCCATGTGAGAAAAAATGGGGAAAAAAAAGATGGGGCGGAGGTTATGGTCTGAAATTGTTGAACTCGATGTTGAGTCCAGAAGGCTGTAAAGTGCCTTATCGAAAAATGAGGTGCTGTTCTTCGAGCTTACGTTGAGCTTCATTGGCACGGTGTAAGAGGCCGAGGATGGAGAGGTCAGTGGGAGTGGAGCGGAGTATTAGTGACAGGCGACTGGCGACCTGAGTGCAGAGGTAGTTGAGGGAAGTGGTGTCGAGAGAGCTGGGCATCAGCATACATAAGTAAACTTGTCTGGTGCCTGCGGATAATGTCACCAAGGGACAGCATGTACCCAAGGAGGAAAAGGGGTGATGGATAGATTCTTGGGCAGCCTGTTGGGGCAGGGAGATGATGGGATGGCTTCACTGATTCAGTCAAGAGTATAACTACACATGGGCAGTCCCACAGATCTGGACAGCAGGAAAAGAAGATGGTGGAGGACATGACCAACCATGTCAAATGCAGCAGAGGTTGAAGAGGATTAGATGGGATAACACACCACAATTGTAATCAGAGATAGCATTTGTGATTTTGGTGCTGTAAGCAGGGCAGAAGCCAGACTGAAGAGATCCAAATGGGGAGTTTTGGGCAAGATTGGCACAGCGCAATGAAGTGACGACCTATTCAAGGATATTAGAGGTTGGAGGTGGGGTGTAGTTGGAGATTCAAATGGGTTAAAGGTGAGCTTTTTGAGACTTTGAAAGGGAGAGGGACAGTGCCTAATGAGTTATGAATATTGTTCAGCATGGAGGGGTGCAGGAAAGGTATTATCAGTTAGGAGTTGGGTGGCGAGGGGATTGAGGATGCTTCATAGAAGAGATGAGCTTGGAAAGGGCTAGGCCGATAGGAGTGAAACTGTAGAGGTATGAGATTGCATATAAGATGAATGGGGGTTTGTTCAGGGAAAAGGAGGTGGATGTAGCAGAGGCACAAATTACCTTAAATGCAGAGACAAAGAAATGCACGAGCTCTTGGATTTGACATTGGAGGAGATGAGAGGAAAGAGGCTTGAGGAGGCAGTTTGTTATGGAGAAAAGAAGCTGTCAGTTCTTACTCTCTAGGATAATTCTGGAATAATATGATGTGGCTGAGGAAAGTGAAGCACAGTAGAGCTTAATGAGATTGAGCCCAATTTGACAGGAATGACTAGACCAAACATACATGTGTGGTTGAGCTTGTGGCCCTCAGGCTTGAGGGAGCAAAGATGGAATATCTAGCAGGTGGAGAAACTACAGGAGTGGAGAATGGTGTGTGGTGAGTGATTCGGTAGGAACTAAGACATCGAAATTGAAGGTGGGGAGTAATGAATGGCAAACAGCGGTCGGTAGAGATGTCTTGATTGGTGAAGGGCCTCGGGAGGAATTTGAGTGCGAGTTTGAGTTTTTTAATAGGGGTGGAGGGTGTTGGGGAATGTGAATTATGTACTTATGATGTAACGTTGTACAGCGTAGCCTGCTTATTATTATCCAATTCACTAGATAGATGTGTGGCTCATGTACATATACAGAATTACCAGCAGAGGTCACTGAGATACCTATTGAAGAATAATTGTTTTAAAAGTAATGTCATTGTTGTCTAATTCAGAACAAGAAAACTGCAAATTTCACTAATATACAAGGGATTCATAGAATGATAGAATGGTTACAGTACAGAAGGCGGCCATTCGGCCCGTCGAGCCCGTGCCAGCTCTCTGCAAGAGCACTTCAGCTAGTCCCACTCCCCTACCCTTTCCCCCTAGCCCTGCAAGTTTCTTTCCTTCAGATACTTATCCAACTCCCTTTTTGAAAGCCACCTTTTCAGGCAGTGAATTCAAGATCCTAACCACTCGCTGTGTTTATTAAAAAAAAAGTGTTTTCTTGCGTCGCCTTTGGTTCTTTTGCCAATCACCTTAATTCTGTGTCCTCTGGTCTTCGACCCTTCTGCCAATGGGAACAGTTTCTCTCTATCTACTCTGTCCAGACCCCTCATGATTTTGAACACCTCCATCAAATCTCTTCTCAATCTTCTCTGCTCCAAGGAGAACAACCCCAGCTTCTCCAGTTTATCAACGTAACTGAAGCCCCTCATTCCTGGAATCATTCTCGTAAATCTTTTCTACACCCTCTCTAATATATCCTTCCTAAAGTGTGGTGCCCAGAATTGGACACAGTACTCCAGTTGGGGCCGAACCAGTATTTTATACAGGTTCATCATAATTTCCATACTTTTGTACTCTATACCTCTATTCGCTGCTTTCTCAATCTGTCCTGCCACCTTCAACGATTTGTGCACCCCTTTCAGGATTGTACCATTTGTGCTACTCCGAATTAAGAAATTCCTAGATTCTCATAATACAAACTCAATATACTTTTAAAAAGGAAGGTTTTAGAGATTTCCTGCTACCCACTATGCCTCTCTTGGCATTCTCCAAAGGCCCATTAAGGCACCAGTCGCCGCCACCTCATGAGTAGCTACTCCAACTGCCCATCCTCCTCTCTTGTAGATCTTTTTCCACCCCCCCCCCCATCGCTCAGCATTCCTGCTGGATGCTAACCTTGCCAACTTCCTTCCTGTCCTGCACCACACCCACCATTGCCCCTTTGGACTCTGGAACAACAATCACCACCCCTTTCTGCACTTCTCCCCACAATGCTCATTCACTCGTCAACAAGGTTCTTGCCATCCACAACCTTATTGTAGATGTTTGTGTTGACATGATAGCTTTGATTGAAATTTAACTCGCTGGTGGTGTCGCTTTTCTCCTTCGCAAAGCCCCCCCCAAGCCATCACCTGCCCCACCCGGGGTAGTGTGGATCTTGTCACCAAGTCACACCTTGATCCCCTCACTACTCCTCTGGCACCTTCTCTTTGACCAGCCCATCTTGTTCCACCTCTCTTGACTTTTCTTCAAAATAATTGTCTACTGCTGCCCACTGTCTTCCCTCCCCCTCGAGTTTCTCACCAAGATATCCTCTGCCTTTCCTCCCTCAGCCTCTGCATTGAGATTCCTCATTCTTGGTGATTTCAGTCTCCATCTCGGCACCCCTGTGCCATCTTTCTCCTGAATTTGCTGCCCTCCTGTCTTCCCTAAACCTCCCTCCATGTACATTCTCCTACCTGTATTCATGGTCACCTTCTCGATCTTGCCGTGGCCTCTCTACTTCTATGGACTTGATCACAGAAAAGGCCATCTCCGACTACTTCCGTTCTAATCCTCACCACCCACAACCTGCTATCACCTAGAGATAGAACATGTCCAGGAAATTATAGACCAGTCAGCTTAACATCGGTGGTAGGAAAAATAATGGAAACCCTACTAAAGGAAAAAATAGAAGAACATCTCGAAGCCAAAAATATAATAATAGTCAGCATGGATTTCAAAAGGGAAAGTCTTGCTTGACCAACCTCATTGAATTTTTTGAAGAGGTAACCGAGACAGTAGATAAGGGTAATGTAGTAGATGTAATATAACTACATTTTCAAAAGGCCTTCGATAAGGTACCACATAATAGACTACTGAATAAGGTCAGAGAATGCGGAGTCAGCGGACAAGTAGCAGATTGGCTAACTAGCTGGCTTCAAGACAGAAAGCAGAGAGTAGGGGTAAAGGGTAGCTATTCACAGTGGCAGAAGGTGGGTAGTGGTGTTCCACAAGGACCAGTGCTGGGACCACTGTTCACAATTTATATTAACGATTTAGACTTTGGAATCAAAAATACAATTTCTAAATTAGTGGATAATACCAAATTGGGGGGTTAGTCAATACTGAGGAGGACAGCTACAAATTACAGGAAGACATTAATAAACTTGCAGAATGGGCATATAATTGACAAATGAGTTTCAACACAGATAAATGTGGGGTATTACATTTTGGTAGGAAGAATAGGGAGGTCACTTATCACTTGGAGAGGGCAAGTCTGGATGGGGCAGAGGAGCAAAGAGATCTCGGTGCAAATACACAAATCGCCAAAAGTAGCGACACAGGTTAACAAGGCCATAAAAAAAGCAAACCACGCACTAGGGTTTATTTCTAGAAGGATAGAATTGAAAAGTAGTGAAGTTATGCTAAACTTGTATCCAACCTTGGTTAGACCACACGTGGAGTACTGCGTACAGTTCTGGTCGCCATATTATAGAAAGGATGTAGAGACACTGGAGAGGGTACAGAGAAGATTTACAAGGATGATGCCAGAAATGCGATGGTATACATATCAGGAAAGGATGAACAGGCTGGGTCTCTTTTCGCTTGAAAAGAAAAGGCTTTTGGTGGGTGACCTAATAGAGGTCTTTAAAATGATGAAAGGTTTTGATAGAGTGATACAGAGAGAATGTTTCCACTTGTGGGGAAGAGAATAACTAGAGGCCATCAATATAAGATAGTCACCAACAAATCAAATAGGGAATTCAGAAGAAACTTCTTTACCCAAAGAGTGGTGAGAATGTGGAACTCGCTAACACAGGGCGTAGTTGAGGCAAATAGTATAGATGCAATTAAGGGGAGGCTAGACAAGCATATGAGGGAGAAGGGAATAGAGGATTATGCTGATAGTTAGCTGAGGAAAGATGGGAGGAGGCTCGAGTGGAGCATAAACGCCAGCATGGACTGGTTGGGCCGAATGGCCTGTTTCTGTGCCGTATATCCGATGTAATCGAAAAGTAAAGAAGTTATGCTAATTTTGTCACCTTGGTTAGACCAGACTTGGAGTACTGTGCATAGTTCTGGTCGCCATATTATAAAAAGGATATCGAGGCACTGGAGAGGGTGCAGAGAAGGTTTACAAGGATGACACCAGAAATATGAGGTTATACCTATTGAGAGAGGATGAACAGGCTGGGTCTCTTTTTTTTTTTCTCTTGAAAAGAGAAGGCTGAGGGGTGACCTAATAGAGGTCTTTAAAATAATTTGAAAGCAATTAAGCCACTAGAGAAGGTATTTTTTGATTTAAAAAAGTTTTAACTTTTTTTTGCCCCTTCCTTTTGACTTTTATACAATTTGTATTTTTGGGTGGGAGGGCGGAGAGCAGGCAAATAGCCACCTCCCAGGTCACTGTCCTTGTTGGTGTGTAACTGGCTGAAAGCTGTACAAGAACCGTCTAGGATGACTCGCCTCCATCATTTCTCCACCAGTCAAGTTTGCCTCAGTCTTCTAGTTACGGGGTATGTGGAGACAACATTATAAAGGGGGGGAGGGGGGGAGAAACATAGAATAAGATCTATCCACGGTTTGGTCGATGTTTCAATATTTCAGTGTTTGAGACCATTGTGCTGTGAATCCTCAATGTGGTCTAGTTTCTGTGTTTGGCTCACCACATGTCTCTCTGCTTGTTTTGCAGATGAAAAGTTCATTGACTGAAATTGTCCACCTTGCTGCAATGGATACTGACTCCTGGGTTCAGATGGTGGCAGATATTCTCAAAACCTTTCCTGAGACTGGCGCTCTCAACCTTGAACTCGAGGAACACAATCAGAACCTGCAAGAAATTCTTGGGGAACTCCGAGAAAAAGGTACTTTTAGGTTGAATGCCACCACGTTCCCACAAATTGACAGTTTTAAAGGGGTGCTTTTCATTTACTTTTAAATGGAAAGCACAAAAATTGTTTCTAAAGGCAGGTATGTCTAAATTCAGTAAATGCTGTTAAGCTTCACATATTGGTTGTGGAATTGGGATAGCATAGTTAATAGACTTTTTTAAACAAAAAAATGCAATGATAGCACAGTACTCGTAGATCAAAATTTCTCCTTTTCATGTATATATCCATTTTCCCTTTAGAAAGTTACATTGAATCTGTTTCCGCCCCCTTTCAGGCAGTGCATTCCAGATTGTAACAACTCGCTGCATAAAAAAAAATTCTCCTAATTTCCCCCCCCCCCCCCCCCCCCCTGGATTTTTTGCCAATTATCTTAAATCTGTGTCCTCTAGTTACCGACCCTCCTGCCAGTGGAAACAGTTTCTCCCGATCAAAACCCCATATAATTCTGAACACCTCTGTTAAATGTAGGAAGACTGGTACTGATCACAGCTGCCAAATTTGAACTTGTACCATTGGTAACTGGGTTGACCTGACAGTTTTTCACATTGATCTGTCTTATTATTGGCTATTTAAAATGATTTTAGGGGGATGTAAAGTACAGAGAAGGTTAAGAGATGACCCAATAAAGGTGGTCAAGATGATGAGAGGTTTTGATAGATTAGATAGAGAAAAATTATTCCCTCTGGCGAGTGGGTCAATAACTAGAGGTCATAGATTCAAAATCAATGGCCAAAGATCTAGAGGGGAGATGAGGAGAAATGTTTTCACTGAGTTGTGCGGATCTGGAACGCTCTACCTGAAAAGGCGGCGGAAGCTGATTCCATCAATAATTTTAAAAGGGAGTTGGCCAGGTACTTGAGGATGAGGAACTTACAGGGTTACGGACAAAAAGCGGGGATGTGGGACTAAGTACGACTGCTCTGTCAAAGAGCCAGCACAGGCACGACGGGCCGAATGGCCTCCTTCTCTGTTGTACGTTTCTATGATTCTAAGTCAAACTATATTGTTTTTCACCAGCACTGGGTCTTTTTTTATTAAATATGTATTTGTTTCTAAACAGTTAATGAATGTGAAGCCTCTGCTATGTTGCCTTTGGAGTGCCAGTACTTGAATAAAAATGCCCTGACGACCCTCGTGGGACCACTCACGCCCCCAGTGAAGCACTTCCAGCTTAAACGAAAACCCAAAAGTGCCACACTTAGAGCAGAACTATTACAAAAATGTAAGTGACTCTTTACTGCAGTAAGTAACTAGACTATTTCTGAATAATCAATCCAATTTACCAACTCCGTGTGTAAACTGCCCTTTTATTTTATTCGTTTATTGGATGTGGGGTCGCTGGCAAGGCCGGCATTTATTGCCCATCCTAATTGCCCTTGAGAAGGTGGTGGTGAGCCGCCGCCTTGAACTGCAGCAGTCCATGTGGTGAAGGTACTCCCACAGTGCTGTTAGGGAGGGAGTTCCAGGATTTTGACCCAGCGACGATGAAGGATCGGAGATATACTTCTCAGTGAGGCTGGTGTGTGATTTGGAGGGGAACTTGGAGGTGGTGGTGTTCCCATGCGCCTGCTGCCCTTGTCCTTCTAGGTGGAAGAGGTCGCAGGTTTGGGAGGTGCTGCCGAAGAAGCCTTGGCGAGTTGCTGCAGTGCATCTTGTAGATGGTACACACTGCAGCCATGGTACACCGGTGGTGGAGGAAGTGAATGTTTAAGGTGGTGGGTGGGGTGCCAATCAAGCGGGCTGCTTTGACCTGGATGGTGTCGAGCTTCTTGAGTGTTGTTGGAGCTGCACTCATCCAGGCAAGTGGAGAGTATTCCATCACATTCCTTGCTTGTGCCTTGTAGATGGTGGAAAGGCTTTGGGGAGTCAGACCTGCTCTTGTTGCCACAGTATTTATGTGGCTGGTCCAGTTAAGTTTGTGGTCAATGGTGAACCCCAGGATGTTGATGGTGGGGGATTCGGCGATGGTAATGCCGTTGAATGTCATGGGGCGGTGGTTAGACTCTCGCTTGTTGGAGATAGTCATTGCCTGGCACTTCTGTGGCGCGAATGTTACCTGCCACTTATCAGCCCAAGCCTGAACGTCATCCAGGTCTTGTTGCATGCGGGCATGGACTGCTTCATTATCTGAGGAGTTGTGAATGTCACTGAACACTGTGCAGTCATCAGCCAACATCACCATTTCTGACCTTATGTTGGAGGGAAGGTCATTGATGAAGCAGCTGAAGACAGTTGGACTTGGGACACTGCCCTGAGCAACTCCTGCAGCGATGTCCTGGGGCTGTGATGATTGACCTTCAACCAACACAGCCATCTTCCTTTGTGCTAGGTATGACTCCAGCCAGTGGAATGTTTTCCCCCCCCCTGATTCCCAGTGACTTCAGTTTTACTAGGGCTCCTTGATGCCACACTCTGTCAAATGCTGCCTTGATGTCTAGGGCAGTCACTCTCACCGCTCCTCTGGAATTCAGCTCCTTTGTCCATGTTTGGACCAAGGCTGTAATGAGGTCTGGAGCCGAGTGGTCTTGGCGGAACCCAAACTGGGCTTCAGTGAGCAGGTTATTGGTGAGTAAGTGCCACTTGATAGCACTGTCGATGACACCTTCCATCACTTTGCTGATGATTGAGAGTAGACTGATGGGGCGGTAATTAGCCGGATTGGATTTATCCTGCTTTTTGTGGACAGGACATACCTGGGCAGTTTTCCACATTGTCAGATAGATGCCAGTGTTGTAGCTGTACTGGAACAGCTTGGCTAGAGGCGTGGCTAGTTCTGGAGTACAAGTCTTCAGCACAATAGCCAGGATGTTGTCGGGGCCCACAGCCTTTGCTGTATCCAGTGCGCTCAGCCGTTTCTTGATATCACGTGGAGTGAATCGAATTGGCTGAAGACTGGCGTCTGTGATGGTGGGGACCTCAGGAGGAGGCCGATATGGATCATCCACTCGGCACTTTTGGCTAAAGATCGTTGCAAACGCTTCAGCCTTGTCTTTTGCCCTCACGTGCTAGGCTCCACCATCATTGAGGATGAGATATTCATGGAACCTCCTCCTCCCGTTAGAACATAACATAAGAAATAGGAGCAGGAGTAGGCCAATCGGCCCCTTGAGCCTGCTCCACCATTCAATAAGATCATGGCTGGTCTGATCCTAACCTCAAATCTACTATCACTCTACATCCCTCCCGAACCCATGTGATCTCCTGGGAGAGGCGAAAAACCAGATTAAAAAACCCAATGGCCAATTTGGGAGAAAAAAATCTGGGAAATTCCTCTCCGACCCATCTCGGCGATCGAAACTCGTCCAGGAGATCACTGTCCCTATATTTTCTATAGTACTTACCTTCTATAAAAGGTGATCTCCACCCCAGCCAGGAACAGGAATAGAACCATCTCCTGAAATCTAACACATAATTAGAACAGAAGAAGTAGGAGCAGAACCAGGCTACATGGCCCCTGGGCCTGCTCCGTTACCCACAGGGCCATGACCATTCCGAACATAGACTCATGTCCAATTTCCTGCCCGCTCCCCGTAACCCCTAATTCCCTTTACTTCTAAGAAACTGTCTCTTTCTGTTTTAAATGTATTTAATGATGTAGCTTCCACAGCTATCTGAGGCAGCAAATTCCACAGACCTACTACCCTCTGAGTGAAGAAGTTTCTCCTCATCTCAGTTTTGAAAGAGCAGCCCCTTATTCTAAGACTATACCCCCTAGTTCTAGTTTCACCCATCATTGGGAACATCCTCACCACATCCACCCGATCAAGCCCCTTCACAATCTTTTATGTTTCAATAAGATCGCCTCTCATTCTTCTGAACTCCAATGAGTAGAGTCCCAATCTACTCAACCTCTCCTCATACGTCCACCCCCTCATCCCCGGGATTAACCGAGTGAACCTTCTTTGTACTGACTCGAGAGCAAGTATGTCTTTTCTTAAGTATGGACACCAAAACTGTATGCAGTATTCCAGGTGCGGTCTCACCAATACCTTGTACAACTGCAACAATACCTCCCTGTTTTTATATTCTATCCCCCTAGCAATAAAAGCCAACATTCCATTGGCCTTCTTGATCACTTGCTGCACCTGCATACTAACTGAGTTTTGTGTACCAGGACCCCCAGATCCCTTTGTACTACAGTACTTTCCAGTTTCTTGCCATTAAGATAATAACTTGCTCTATGATTTTTCCTGCCAAAGTGCATAACCTTGCACTTTCCAGTATTGTATTCCATCTGCCAAATCTCTGCCCACTTACTAGCCTGTCTATGTCCCTTTGCAGGATTTTTATGTCCTCCTCACTCACTACTTTCTTTCCCATCTTTGTATCATCTGCAAACTTTGATATGTTACACTCGGTCCCCTCCTCCAAATCATTAATATAAATTGTAAAGAGTTGGGGACCCAGCACTGACCCCTGCGGAACACCACTAGTTACTGATTGCCAGTCTGAGAACGAACCATTTATCTCCACTCTCTGCTTTCTGTTAGATAGCCAATCCTCCACCCATGCCAGAATATTACCCCCAATCCCGTGATTTTTTATCTTGAGCAATAATCTTTTGTGTGGCACCTTGTCAAATGCCTTTTGGAAGTCTAAATACACTACGTCCACTGGTTCCCCTTTATCCACCCTGTATGTTACTTCCTCAAAGAACTCAAGCAAATTTGTCAAACATGACTTCCCCTTCATAAAACCATGCTGACTTTGTCCTATTAAATTATGTTTATCCAAATGTCCCGTTACTGTCTCCTTAATAATGGACTCTAAAATTTTACCAACCACAGATGTTAGGCTAACGGGTCTATAGTTTCCAGCCTTCTGCCTACTACCCTTTTTAAATAAGGGTGTTACATTAGCAGTTTTCCAATCTGCCAGGACCTTTGCTGAGTCCAGGGAGTTTTGGAAAATTATTACCAATGCATCCACAATCCCTACCGCCACTTCCCTCAAGACCCTAGGATGTAAGCCCTCAGGTCATGGGGATTTATCCGCCTTGAGTCCCATTATTTTACCAAGTACCACTTCCTTAGTGATTTTAATCGTATTTAGCTCCTCCCCCCCCCTTAGAGCCCCCTGTTTGTCCAGTGTTGGGATATTCTTAGTGTCCTCTACCGTAAAGACTGATGCAAAATAATTGTTCAGCGTTTTTGCCATCTCCATGCTTCCCACCATTAATTTCCTGGTCTCATCCTCTAAGGGACCAACATTTACTTTAGCCACCCTTTTTCTTTTTATATAACTGTAGAAACTTTTGCTATCCGTTTTTATATTTTTTGCTAATTTACTTTCATAATCTATCTTCCCTTTCTTAATCAATCTTTTATTTTTTGCTGTCTTTTGAAGACTTCCCAATCTTCTATCCTCCCACTAGATTTGGCTATCTTATATGCCCTTGTTTTTAGTCAGATACTATCCTTAATTACTTTACTTAGCCACGGATGGCTATCTTTTCTTTTACACCCTTTTTTCCTCAGTGGAATATATATTTTTTGGAAGTTGTAAAATAACTCCTTAAATGTACACCACTGATCATGTACTGTCTTACCCTTTAATCTATTTTCCCAGTCCACTCTACTCAATTCCGCTCTCATACCTTCATAGTCTCCTTTATTCAAGCTCAGCATGCTTGTTTGAGATCCAACCTTCTCACCCTCTAATTGAATATGGAATTCAACCATGTTATGGTCACTCATTCCAAGGGGATCCTTTACTAGGACATTTTTAATTAAGCCTGTCTCATTACACAGGACCAAATCTAAGGTTGCTTGCCCCCTGGTCGGTTCAGTTACATACTGCTCAAGAAACCCATCCCTAATACACTCAATGAACTCATCCTCAAGGCTGCCCTGCCCAATTTGATTTGTCCAGTTAATATGATAGTTAAAATCCCCCATAATTATAGCTGTTTCCTTATTACAAGCCTCAACTATTTCCTGATTAATACTCCGTCCAACAGAGTTGCAACTGTTCGGAGGCCTGTAGACTATGCCCACTAGTGTTTTTTTCCCCTTATTATTCCTTGTCTCCACCCAAACTGTTTCACTATCCTGATCCTTTGACCCAATATCATTTCTCTATTAGTGATTCCTTCCTTTATTAACATAGCTACCCCACCTCCCCTTCCTTCCTGCCTGTCCTTCCTGATTGTTAAATAACCTGGTATATTTAATTCCCAGTCATGGTCACCCTGCAGCCATGTTTCTGTAATGGCCACAAGATCATACCCATATGTAGTTATTTGTGCCGTTAACTCGTCCATTTTGTTACGAATGCTACGTGCATTCAGATAAAGAACTTTCAAATATGTTTTGTGGCACTTAGTTCCTGCTTTTTCCCCTTTTACTACTTTACCTTTTACTCCATACCTTCTGTCCCTTCCTGACACGCTTGTTTTTTTAATTCCCCCACTGCTACCTAAGTCTATGACCTTCTCCGTAGTCATTTTTATTATTTGCTCTCTAGAAACCTCCCCCCCACTAATTAGTTTAAAGCCCTCTCTACAGCCCTAGTTATATGATTCGCCAGGACTCTAGTCCCAGCACTGGCCGAGTGAAGTCCGTCCCAACGGAACAGCTCCCTCTTGTCCCAGTACTGGTGCCAGTGTCCCAAGAAGCAAAACCTGTTTATCCCACACCAGTCTTGGAGCCACGCATTTAACTCTTTATTTTTATTTATCCTAGCCAAATTTGCTCGTGGCTCAGGTAATAATCCAGAGATTATTACCCTTGAGGTTCTGTTTTTTAATTTGACCCCTAGCTGTTCATACTCCTTTAACAGAACCTTCTTCCTTGTCCTATCTACATCGTTTGTACCAACATGGACCATGACAACTGGATCCTCCCCTTCCCGCTCCAAGTTTCTTTCCAGCCCAGAAGAGATGTCCTTAACCCTGGCACCGGGGCAGACAACACAGCCTTCGGGACTCCCGCTCTCGACTGCAGAGAACCCTATCTATCCCCCTAATACTATCCCCTACCACTACAACATTTCTTTTTACTCCCCCCCACTTGAATGGCCCCCTGTTCCACGGTGCTGTGGCCAGGTTGCTCATCCTCCCTGCAGTCCCCGCTCCCGCCCTCACAGGGAGAAAGAATCTCGAAACTGTTTGACAAGAGCAAGGGCTGCGGCTCCTTCAACACTACCTCCTGGATCCCTGTATGTGCCTCACTCACCATTCACGACTGGATGTTGCAGGGCTGTAGAGCTTTGATCTGATCTGTTGATTGTGGGATAGCTTGGCCCTGTCTATAGCATGCCAGCAAATAAGGGAGGAACAGAGAAAAAGATGAAATACAAAAGTGCTATGGTGGTAAAATAGAGGGGCATGGTAGTAAGAATATTTTTGGTTAAACAGGCGAACTACGCTCTCCTAATGGCCTAGTGGCTAAATGCACCGCCCAGTATAGCACTAAGCTATGCAGACCGGAAGATCCAAGATTTATCCCTGCAGCTGAGCTAGCGGTAGGGTAAAATCAGCTAGGGTACCTGTTGCTAATTGCTGTGCAGCGACCTCTGCTGTAAATGGGCATGTGTGGATGTTGGGTGAGGAAGATAGTGCTTGGGTGTGATGCCCTCCATCATTGAATAATGTGCCAACGCTCACTGGGCACAGTAGTTTAGTGGTTGTGGTACTGGACTAGCAACTTGGAATTCGTGGTTCAAATCCCACCATGGCAAGTTGTGAAATTGAATTCAGTAAATTTGGTCATTTCTAGGCTAGCACGAGAAAAAATGGCCACGAAAAGCTGCTAGATTTTTGGAAAAGCTGGAATGGTTTGCTAATGTCCTCCAGGAAAGGGAACCTGCCACAATCTACACGATTCCAGCCCCACACCATGTGGTTGGCTTTTAATGCCTTCAGGGCAACAAATGCAGCCAAGCCAGCGTCGTCCAAATCCCAAGAACAAATAAACAAAATGGAGAGTGGCCACTTGGGCGCGGTGTTGGAGGGCTGCCTGCACCCACTGCACTGTACCCCAGTAAGAGTTGACATCAGGAGAAGGAAGAAAAGTGAATAAAATTGGGAAAATAATTTTTTTTTTAATGTAATTACATCCACTGACTTACAACAAGAAGAATGTTCCAGGGACAGAGTGACTCCTTGTTTTCACTGTTTACAGAAAGTATTTTTGCATTTTTCCCTCAGACTAAAATTATAGATTCAGTAGAGTGCTGTTTCTGTCTGTAATTATTTAAGAGATGAACAACCTCGGATGCCTTTTGAGATCACGCATTAAGTTTTCAGGGTTTTTTCAACTCCCCTTATCTTAGCTAAAACGTATCTCTATCTCTGCTGTTTAACCTGTCTTAGGAGATTATTTCAATAAATGTATTTTACTGTTTTTCAGCAACAGAAACTGCACAGCAGCTCAAAAAGACCTCTGGAGTGCCTTTTCTAGCCAAAGGGAGAGGTTTGGTTAAGAAACTCGATACCACTAGTATGTACTATTATTACTTACTGGAATCCAATTCAGCTGTCTAAGTAAACAAATATCTTCAATGCTGTTAATGTGACATGACAGAAAGGAAGTTGGAAAATGTAAAACACTTGATGCTAATTACCTTAGGCAGAGTATTGGTTTGAACATTGCACCTTTGGAATATATGCTTTGTTTTGCACTTCATAGCTAAGCTAAAAAGGCTGTTTTTTTTCTAAAGATGAACTTACGGCTTCATGTATTTATAACAACTATTTGACTATGCAGCTCCCCTCAAAGGGATTCCAAAGCAAGCTCCATTCCGGAGCCCCACTACTCCCAGTGTGTTCAGTCCGTCAACAAACAGAACGCCAATGGCTGTTCGGACGCCGATGCGCAAGGAGAGAGGCGTAAAGGTGAGTTTAGTCAGTTGTGGATTTTGTATGTTTTAACAGTTTGAAGTCTCTGTTAATGGGTGTTGAGATGTATTTTGGGGCTTTGAAGCAATGACCTCTGACTTTATTCAGCATCAGCCAACCATGTGCACCCTTCCATGTAATGGTTTAGTTTTTCCTGGAGGAATTAATTTTGAACAACTGACGTTGCCATACTTGCAGGAATAATCACAAGTTGTGAATTCTATTTGAAAAGTCAGTATCTTCAAAACAGAATATGTAATCATTTTCAGTAAGCAGATTTTTTTTCTCGCTGTTTTGAAATGGCTAAAAATGGTTTTAGGGGTTTTACCATTATAATTAAAGAAAAGAACAGTGCTTAACAAATTACTTTTTGAGATCAATTGGGTGCTATTTACCCCCCCCCCCCCCCCCACAGCTACCAGGTTTCCAAATATGACAAAACATTCCTTTTGTAATTGCAACCTGGGCCTATTTATTTTGAGGATGCGGTTATGAATTTTATGGAGGCTTTTGCGTGTAGGTAAAATCTTAATTTATTTTTTTGTGTCCTTACTGTAAAGTACAACACTCACTTTAAATTGCTAAGTATATCAATGCAAACTTGCCGTGCATTAATCTGTCTGTCTGTATAAGGAGGTCATTGTGGTAAACCACTGTTATCGTTCACAACCGTTCACTATTGTTACACTGTTGTTATCACTGTTTACACTGTTGTTATCACTACACAAGGTTACCTCTTGCCACGCACGCTGTTATACCTGGGCTGACCTCAGCTGACTCCGCCCATGGCTCCGCCTGCTTGCCCAGGTATAAAGGTGATTGCTTGGCCAGTATTCTTCCTTGCTGGAACCGATCACCCACGAGGGTGGGCTTTGTTATTTAGCCAATAAAAACCTATAGTTACTATCTTAACTCGTCGCTTTTCATGGAATGAATTGATAGGTATATCAATTTTATTGGCTAAATTTTGAAATGGATGGACAGCCCCAGCCAAATGACCAGCCAGACGGCCAGCTACAACAGCCACAGCCAAACGGCCAGCTACAACAGCCCCAGCCAAACAGCCAGCTACAACAGCCTCAGCAACCGACCTGGCTGCGAGCCCTCCGACCGCCGTACCTGGATCTAAACCCACAGGCAGCGAATTCAGCCCTCGACTTCGATCACTGGCTGAGCTGTTTTGAATCCTACCTGGTAGCCTCCGGCGTGCCTTCGGAATCTAAACTACGAGTTCTGACCGCCCAGGTGAGCCCTAAAGTATTTGCACTCATCCGGGACCTTGCTACATACGAGGAGGCCCTCGACCTGCTAAAAGAGCAGTACCGGAGCCCAGTAAATACAATGTATGCCAGACACCTCCTAAGATCCCGCTCGCAACAGCCAGGAGAGTCTGTAGATGAATTTTTACAGGCGCTACAAACACTCGGCAGGGACTGTGACTTTAAAGCTGTAACGGCTGCACAACATGCTGAAGGAAATATCCGCGATGCCTTCGTGAAAGGCCTTCAGTCCGACTACTCAAGGCAAAGACTGCTAGAATCAAAGGACCTCGACTTGAAAACAGCTGCAGCCCTCGCTCGCTCCCTGGAAGTGGCCCATCGGGACCTCGAGGCGTACTCCAGGTACAGTGCTGCGCGACCCTGGGACTCGGGCCTGACCCCGGCCGCAATACCCCTCGCACCGCCGCCCCTGGGGCCTACTACGGCGTCGGTGTCCCGGAATTGATCGGGACCGCCACCCCCGGGACCTGCTGCGGCAGCGGAGCCCCGCGATTGGGCCGCCAGCTGTTTTTTCTGTGGCCAGGCGAGACATCAAAGGGCGCGCTGCCCTGCAAGGAACGCGACCTGCTCCGGCTGCAAAAAGAAAGGCCACTTCGCAAACGCCTGCAGGGGGAAAGCCACAGACTCCAGCAGTGCCTCATGTGAGTTGTGGGGGCGGCCATCTTTGATCAAGGCCACAGACGCCAGCATTGCCTCATGTGAGTTGTGGGGGCGGCCATCTTCTCCGCCATTTTGTCCAACTTCGTGGGGATCCGCGTCATGGGCGCCGCCATTTTGTTCGCCGCACTCGGCCGCCATTTTGTCTCCAGACCCAGCCACCGCCTCACCTGCAGACTACAGCAGCTCACTCAACCATACACTGGCCTCCGTCACGCTTGACCAAGCCCTCCCGCATCATCTGTCCAATCCATGATGGACATCGGAGTAAACGGCCACGCCACGACCTGCCTGTTCGACAGCGGAAGCACGGAGAGTTTTATTCACCCAGACACGGTGAGCTACTACTCCCTCACTGTCCGGCCAACGCGCCATCGGATCTCGATGGCGTCGAAGTCACATTCAACTGACGTCAGCGGCTACTGTGTGGTGACCCTGTCGGTTAGGGGCACGGAATATAAAAACTTTAAACTCCTCGTCCTGCCCCAGCTCTGCGCTGCCGTCCTACTAGGGCTGGATTTCCAATGCCACCTCCAAAGTGTCACTCTGGCATACGGTGGACCCCTACCCCACTCAGTCTACAACCAGCAGGTTTTAAACTGCCCGCCGCATACCACCTGCGGCCTCTCCACTCTCAAAGTCCCGCCCCCCCCCCTCCTTGTTCGCTAACCTCACCCGCGACTGTAAACCCGTCGCTACCAAGAGCAGGCGGTACAGCGCCGGGGACAGAGCTTTTATTAGCTCTGAGGTGCAGCGACTACTGAAAGAGGGCGTCATCGAGGGGAGCACCAGCCCCTGGCGTGCCCAGGTCGTAGTCGTTAAGACCGGCAATAAACACCGCCTGGTCATCGACTACAGTCAAACCATAAACCGGTACACCCAGCTGGACGCATACCCCCTCCCCCGCATATCTGATATGGTAAACCAGATTGCACATTACCGGGTATTCTCCACCATCGACCTTAAGTCGGCCTATCACCAACTCCCTATCCGCCCTGAGGACCGCCAGTATACCGCCTTCGAGGCGAATGGCCGCCTCTACCACTTCCTTAGGGTTCCCTTCGGCGTCACCAACGGGGTTTCGGTCTTCCAAAGGGAGATGGACCGGATGGTTGACCAGAACGCGATGCAGGCCACGTTTCCTTATCTAGATAACGTCACCATCTGCGGCCACGACCAGCAGGACCATGATGTTAATCTGGAGAAATTCCTCCGTACGGCCCAACGGCTGAATCTCACTTACAATAAGGAGAAATGTATATTTAACACCTCGCGCCTTGCCATCCTCGGCTGCGTAGTAGAGAACGGAGTCATCGGCCCCGACCCCGAAAGAATGCGCCCCCTCATGGAGCTCCCCCTTCCCCACTGTCAAAAGGCACTGAAGAGAACCCTGGGGCTCTTCGCTTACTATGCCCAATGGGTGCCCAATTATGCGGACAAAGCCAGACCCCTCATGAAGTCCACCTCCTTCCCCCTGACACCAGAAGCATGCGCAGCCTTCTCCCTCATAAAAGGAGACATTGCGAAGGCCACAATGCACGCAGTGGATGAGTCCATCCCTTTCCAAGTGGAGAGCGATGCATCCGACTTCGCCCTAGCTGCAACCCTAAACCAGGCGGGGAGACCTGTAGCCTTCTCAAGGACCCTCCAGGGCCCTGAGATCCGACACTCTTCTGTCGAGAAGGAGGCCCAGCCAATTGTGGAAGCGGTACGACGCTGGAGGCATTACCTGGCAGGCAAACGATTTACCCTCCTCACCGACCAGCGTTCGGTTGCGTTTATGTTTAATAACAAGCTGAGGGGCAAAATCAAGAACGACAAGATCGAGGTGGAGAATCGAGCTCTCCACCTACGAGTACGATATCTTGTACCGGCCTGGTAAACTCAACGAGCCCCCTGATGCTCTATCACGAGGTACATGCGCCAACGCGCAAGTTGATAAACTGCGGACCCTCCACAACGACCTCTGCCACCCCGGGGTCACTAGACTTTACCACTTCATTAAGGCCCGCAACCTGCCCTACTCCATCGAGGTGGTCAGGACCATGACCAGGAACTGCCAAGTCTGTGCCGAATGCAAACCGCATTTCTATAGGCCGGACAGAGCAAGCCTGATCAAGGCCACCCGCCCCTTCGAGCGCTTGAGCATCGATTTTAAGGGGCCCCTCCCGTCCTCTGACCGTAATGTGTACTTCCTCAACATTATTGACGAGTACTCCTGTTTCCCCTTTGCCATCCCCTGCCCAGACATGACCAGCACCACGGTCATCAAATGCCTGAACGACCTCTTTGCCTTGTTCGGGTTCCCGAACTATATACATAGCGACCAGGGCTCATCCTTCATGAGCGAGGAACTTCGCCAGTTCCTGCTGGCGAGAGGTATTGCGGCGAGCAGGACCACCAGCTACAACCCCCGGGGGAACGGCCAGGTGGAAAGAGAGAACGCGACAGTTTGGAAGGCCGTCCTCTTAGCCCTAAAGTCTAAGGGCCTCCCAACCTCTCGCTGGCAGGAAGTCCTCCCGGCAGTGCTCCATTCCATCCGGTCACTGCTTTGTACTGCCATTAACGCCACCCCTCATGAGCAAATGTTCGTTTTCCCCAGGAAGTCGACTACGGGAACCTCACTACCAACATGGCTGACTTCTCCGGGGCCCGTCCTGCTGCGGAAGCACGTAAGGACCCATAAAACGGACCCCCTGGTCGAGAGGGTGAACCTCCTGCACACCAACCCCCAGTACGCCTACGTGGCATACCAAGACGGGCGGGAGGACACAGTCTCCTTGCGAGACCTCGCACCCTCGGGCACCCCGGAGATACCACCGTTACCCCCCACCACTCCCCCAAATCCAGCTCCTGTAGGCGGCATGCCGGAACCCCAGGAGCCTCCGTCGGCCACGCAGACACCAGCATTAACATCGGATACTGCACCACCGCCGCCGCTGCTGCGCCGATCAGAAAGGCTTACGAGGCCTCCTGATAGACTGACATACACGAACTAGTAGTACACTTCACCCTGCTGGACTCAATTTTAAACAAGGGGTGAATGTGGTAAACCACTGTAATCGTTCACAACCGTTCACTATTGTTACACTGTTGTTATCACTGTTTACACTGTTGTTATCACTACACAAGGTTACCTCTTGCCACGCACGCTGTTATACCTGGGCTGACCTCAGCTGACTCCGCCCATGGCTCCGCCTGCTTGCCCAGGTATAAAGGTGATTGCTTGGCCAGTATTCTTCCTCGCTGGAACCGATCACCCACGAGGGTGGGCTTTGTTATTTAGCCAATAAAAACCTATAGTTACTATCTTAACTCGTCGCTTTTCATGGAATGAATTGATAGGTATATCAGTCATATTCTACAAAGTGGCATGGCTATTAGAAGTTGCATTCTTCATTTGTTGAACCTGCAAGTGCAAATTGCAATCCTTCAACCAAGGAGGAAACTTTCTTCCTAAGACTTTTGTGACTCTGAGCAACAGCCCGAGAACTTTTAATGAATAAATCTTTGTATTAATACATGGTAGCCCATTACCATCAATCTGTTAAATTGCAATCATGCATAAATTGGGGTACTGGTAAAAGAGAGATGCCTCTCATTTGTTACTCTGCGGTTGCTTTCACCGCTTGCTAAGAAACGTGAGTAATTCTATCACTTGAATGATGTAGAAAGTTGAAGTTTTGACGTGTGATTTGGGAAATGTCAGGGCCAGACTCTCAAACATTGCTGCAAAATTAACATGGCTCTCTGTTCTGTTCTAGTTGCTGGACATATCAGAGTTGGATATGGTAGGTGCTGGTCGGGAAGCAAAAAGGAGAAGGAAGACACTAGGTTAGTAAAATCTGACTTTGCTGCACAATAATTAGTGGCATGTTGTGACTGAGATGTGAGGGAGACTTGAGTGGGAAGCCAAAGTTGGTCTTCCAGTCTCGACTGACATTGGTGCTCTGTTTTCCCTCGCTGTTTCAAGTCTTGTCCAGATTGTCTGGGGTATGGAACTGAGTACCTGCCAACAGGTCAACCAGGGAATGCAAATGATGACATCCGTGAAAAGGATTCACAGAATAAATCATCCTGTCCTCCTAGCCCAGGAAAATAGCACAGATATTGGCTCGGCAGAAGTTTTTTTTTTTAAAGTTCAATTGTTTCATACATACATACAAGATAGGAGCAGGAGTAGGCCATTCGGCCCCTCGAGCCTGCTCTGCCATTCAGTGAGATCATGGTTGATCATCCAAACTTGGTACCCTGTCCCTGCCTCTCCCCATATCCCTTGATCCCTTTAGCCTTAAATATATCTAACTCCTTCTTGACTATATTTAATGAATGAATTGGCCTCAACTGCCTTCTGTGGTAGAGAATTCCACAGGTTCACCACTCTGGGTGAAGAAATTCCTCCTCATCTCAGTCCTAAATGGCTTACCCCTTATCTTTAGACTGTGGCCCCTGGTTCTGGACTCCCCCGCCATCAGGAACATCCTTCCTGCATCTGTCTGTCTAGTCCTGTTAGAATTTTATAAGTTTCAATGAGATCCCCTCTCATTCTTCTAAACTCCAGCGAGTATAAGCCCAATTGACCCAACCTCTCCTTATACGTCATTCCTGCAATCCAAGGTATCAGTCTGATGAATCTTCGCTGCACTCCCTCCATGGCAAGATAAGGCGACCAAAACTGCACACAATACTCAAGGTGTGGTCTCACCAAGGCCCTGTACAACTGCAGCAAGACATCCTTGCTCCTGTACTCGAATTCTCTCGCTACGAAGGCCAACATACCATTTGCCGCCTTAACCGCCTGCTGCACCTGCATGCTTACCTTCAGCGACTGGCACACAAGGACACCCAGGTCTCGTTGCACTTCCCCTTCTCCCAATCTATTGCCGTTCAGATAATAACCATGCAGAATGGTCTGTAGTACTTCTAGACACTAAAATATACAAGATGATGTGTCCTTGGTATCTATTTGACCCAAAGCTGTGCTTCAAGCCTCACATCTAGTCCATCACCCACATCGTGTCTCGTACTAAGTGCTACTCGCTTATCAACTCTGCCCTTCCCATCCTTCACTGGCTTCCTGTCCCCCAGTACGTTGATTTGATAATCCTCGTTGACGATTATAAATCATTCCATGGCCTTGCATCAACCCACCTTTGCAATTTTTTCTAGAATTAAATATTAGCTTGCACCCTCTGCTACTCTGACTCCACCCCCCGTGTGTATTTATCCCTTTCCCTCTTTTACTCCCACTGTCCCCAACTCCCATGCCAGTGGCAGAACCTTCAGACTCTGGAACTCTTCCTAAGCCCCTCCGCCTTGCTCTGTCTCGCCACTTTCAAAACCTGCCTCTTCTACCATACTTTCAGACCCCTCCCCTAATCTTCTCCCAACTCCTGCTCTGTGATTGCCTCTTTTTTCCACCCTGCACCCCGCTTCCTCACCGTGAAGTTGGGATATTTCTTTGTTATAGTCATTGTATATGTGCTGCCTTTTGTTATTGATAGAGTCTCGAGGAAGTATTGCGCAGCCATATAATCATCCTACGTGACCTTCTGTAACTTGAATTGTAATTAGTTGTGTAATATACTTAAATTCTGTCCAAAGTATTTGGAAATGTTGGTAATCTTGCTTCATTTTCTAAAAATGTTGTACTCCTGGGTTTATGGACTTCCCTTTCACCAGAAATAATCTGGGATCCCTCCGTCAAAGCATGCTATATGATTTACTAATTCTGTAACTGGATGGTGCAGCTGAAATCAATGGTAGGTTAACATTAATCTTCCAAGACTGATGAAAATGTTCTTTAGAGTTCCCCCCGACAGTCGAAATTTTGCTTGTGATGTTTCTGGCAAGAGCGTTTAAACACATTCCAAGTTCCTTGTATGTGAAGCATTTCGGGACATGATAAGGCACTATATAAATACAAGTTCTTACTAGGTAGGAGGATTGCACATTTAAAAACTGTAACATCAGTAGAGATGTAGCAAACTAACCCTTCACCTCTGGAGTATAGGTTAAAATCCAACCCCAACTCTCCTCTGCTTGTACAGTTCCTATGTGAAACTAGTTTGGGCACCTCAACTAAGTTCTTTAGTGGCGTGGGTTCATACTTTTGAGACAAATTTACATTGAATTAACAAATCTCACGCTGAGAAAAACTGGTGAATATTTAATTTCCTATACCAGTTTTTCAGTATGTTTCACTCGTGAATATTTAATTTCCTATACGAGTGCAGTAGGAGTGTCTTCTGAAATTGTATCTGTAATCGTTGTGACATATTGGGGAGGCTCTACTCTGCATCTGCCCATGCTATACCTGATGTAGAATTGGTCGATGATTATTCTAAGTGAAAGATAATTCTGTTTATTAGCACAGATAGCCATCACCTTTAATGAGCAAAAATCTCACTTCCTATTCCTCCTCCCACCCCATCGCGAAAAAAATCTCTTGTACGTAATGTAGGAAAATGTGCGTCACCTTGAACAACCTTGTCTGCTGCTCAAATATCAGTGAATGAGATTCTGCTGGTGTTTTCTGACCGTGGGTAACTTTCACACTTGCCTGATTCCCAGTATGTGAAGTGTCTTATCATTTCAGAAGCTGTCCTTGTTTATTTGAACTTTTGAAAGTTGGCCCATTATTTTCATAAGCTGTGAATTTTTTTTTATTGTTCCAGCAGTGGAGAAATCTAATTCAGAATGGTCACCAGATGTTTATTTTTAAATCTAGATGCAGAAGTTGCAGAAAAACCTGCCAAAGAAGAAACGGTTGTTGATAGTGTAACACCAGATTATGCTGTTGGCCTGGTCTCTACACAGGTAGGTTGGTCTAGAACTGGAGTTCAAATACCATCGTGACTTGTGATGTTTTTAGTGAAGATGAAACTAATTTAGTGAATAATTTATGAAAAATCAATCCGTGGTTTCCGATTTGAGGATATAGTTTCATAGCTCCTCAATGCTGTATAGAACTGTTTAGCAGACTCCAGCTGTGTGGAAATCACGATTACTCCCGCTAACCTTAGAACTCACTAAATTTCTAAATTATTATATTGATGAAGTAAGTTATGTTTAAAGGTGCTTAAGTAGGTCGGAGGATTTGAGCAGCATTTTTGTGGGGGACGAGAGGGGCTATAATATTTTGAACAGCGTGTTTGTTGTAAAATGTTATGGCACTATTTAGATGTTAGTATATCTGTGTTGTGGAATAATGGAGATAGCATCTAGTTAATTGCTGAATTAAAAAGGTGAGAAAGTTGAATTGGAAGGCTCATTGGGGACCTGTCTTGCTATTTAATTTCAGTGGGTATGACCATGCTGCCGAAAACCGTCCACGTGCAGTAACATAGAACTTCTTAATCAACCATATAATGTGGGTTCCAATGCTGATCGTCTTGATAAATGCTTGCACTCCTTAAAGGCTGGTATTGTTTTTCTTACATATTCCTTCTGCGTTCTCTTCAGAAACTTGGTGCTTTGAATAATGATAATGCACTACCGTCTACTAGCTATTTGCCTGCTACACCAAGTATGGTGCCATCATCTTCCTACATTCCCAGCTCTGAAACTCCACAAGGTAAATGTCAACTGACTTGAAGGAAGTGGTGATCTTTGATTTTATTTGTGAACTAGAGGGATGCGTCATAAACTTCCAGAAAAAAGTGGCTTGTTTCACAACTAACCGAAGGAACACATTGGGCTGGTTGAGACAGCCGACTGTAATTGAGACCATTTGTTCTTGGACAAACGTCTAGTGTGGATGGCTAATTTTCTTGGTAATGTAAAATTGATATTAGTGATGGAATTTTTCCTCTTGAGCAGTCCTTTCTCCAAAGTGCTTTGCTGTGCATATTTTGTGGATTACAAGATGTCTTATTGTACTGAAAACAGAAGCTGGCACACAAGCAGCTTTAAAAACTGTTAATACACAACCATGTTATTGAACTAGTAATCCAGGAAGTGAATTCAAAGTCCATCATAGCAGTTTGAGATTTGACTCCAGTTTTTTAAAAATTTGGAATTGGAAAAAAAAATTAAAAATCACCAAGTGACCATGAAGCTGTCTGTTGTAAAAACCCAACTGGTTCGCTAATGTCCTTTAGGAAGAAAACCTGTCGTCCTTACCTGGTCTGGCCAATATGTGACTCCAGTCCCACTCCAATGCGGTTGACTCTTAACTGCCCTCTGAAGTGGCTACGAAGCCACTCGGTTGTATCCAGGACAAATAGGAATGGGAAATCAATTCCAACCTTGCCAGCGATGCCCACATCCTGAGAATTAATATATTAAAAAATGTCATGCCCTATTGTTGCAGTATATGAAGAGGTTCACGGCAGAAAACTTTAATACATTGCAACAAGTGACCTGCACTATATTTGAAGAACAACCACCTCCCACAGCTTTTAATAGTCTTTAAACTATATTTTCCATCTCTATTTTATTATTGTGTTCATATCGCTCTCCATATCGTGGTACAGAAATCTTACTAATAGAGTTCACAGTCTGCTCAAATATTTGTAGAGCTGCACCTGGCTTCTAACCTGTTACTTTGGATTAGCTGCATTAAGCTAAATGTAATGTATGCGTCATGGCTGTTGGAGAATGCAGGTTCCATCTCTATGCCACTGAGTAGTTAATTTCAGCTGTGTTGCTGTGGAATGTTGCCAGACTCTTCCCTTTTAGGAGTGGGGGAAAGATTTGAGGGAAATGTCGTCAACCACCAGTGGAAGAAGGGTTTCGATAGGGTAGACCTAGAGAGGAAGTTTCCACTTGTGGGGAGTCCAAAACTAATGGTCATAAATATAAGATAGTCACTAATAAATCCAATAGGGAATTCAGGAGAAATTTCTTTACCCAGAGAGTGGTTAGAATGTGGAACTTGCTACCACAGGAGTAGTTGAGGCGAATTAGCATTGATTCATTTGAAGGGGAAGCTAGATCAGTACATGAGGGAGAAAGGGATAGAAGGATATGTTAGGGTGAGATGAAGTAAGATGGGAGGAGACTCGTGTGGAGCATTAACACCGGCATAGACCAGTTGGGCCGAATGGCCTGTTTCTGTGCTGTAGAATTCTATGCAAGAGCCTGCAGCTTCAGGAGAGGGGGGGATACAATGGTGAGGGGAGGGGGAAATAGAATGTAAAGGTTATGATATATGAAATAAAATTTTCTATCTGCAGCTTATATGGCTTTAAAATGTGCACAATGGTACGGCTAGTGGTTGGATACCAATTCCTTTCAACAACTAACGTTCGAATATAAAAGAAACAATTTATAACTGCTAGTAGCATATAAGTGAGGTTGTTGGAGATGGCAGCTTTGTGTTATACCTAAAGTGTTTTTTCCCCTTTTTTCTCTTTTCCCCCCCCCCCCCCCCCCCCCCCCCCAAACCCATGGCGATTGTGCAGCCAACACAGTTGGATCAGTCCGGGAGGCTTTACAGACAAATAGACTATCGGAAGAGTCACCAGCGCCTACCTCTGGTCTACCTGGTCAGTTCAAACAAAGAGCACCAATTTATAACAGCAGCTCAACTACATCTACCTCAACCACCACTGCCCCGGGTACTGCACCTGTCACTACAACAGCACAAACGACACCCGCGCCACAGCAGACACCGCCCCCGCAGCAGACCCAACAGCAACAACAGACACAACAGCAGCAGACGCAGCCACTGCAGCAACAGCAGCAGCCTCGCAAGAGTCTTTCGCTCACAGTAAGTAGGGAGTACAGTACGTGACGTTTGAAGATATTGAATGAATTAGAAGTTTGGTCTCTACGTAGGACAGGATATTGCTGTTACTCCAATGGGAGAAACAACTGGGATATGTCCTTTTTAATGCCTCCCTGCAGTCACATGTGATCTAAACTTTCTGTTAGACATTTGTGCAGGGCTGCACTTGCCACTTTGTGTTGTGACAAGTAATGGGGATAATTTCTTGCAAGGAATATTGGGAAATTTTGTTCCAGACAATAATGTGTTCCCTCAAGTTGTCAAAAGACTTTTGTTCATGGTCACTTATTCAGGGGCGACTCCACTTCCTCTGGAGAAGAAATCTGCGTAGGGTAGGCTTGGAGCTTTTTTCTTCATGCTGTGCCCACTTCATTGGCCAACATACATTGGGTTCAACTTGAGACTATTGGTGGGATTGTTTTTGAGGACCTAAGCTGTTAAATCTTTGAAGCCTTATTCTACAGGAATCAGTATTTAAATTTTGGATGTTCTGTACTCCACATCTTTTAATACTAAGAATCCTATGTTTTAGTGTGTTGGAATTGCACAGAATAGTGTAATGTAGGTTTGCACCCAAGATTTCTCAATACAGTCAGTTTATGGTCTCATCTGTGCTGCGGTGGAGAGGTGATGAGCAGAAGCCAGGTGCTTCTGCACAGTTTTGGGGGTGGGGGGGGTGGAGTGATGGGGCAGTCACCCACAGTCTCTTGCCAAAGGCCCCCCCCAGTAGCTACTTACTCTGTGGTATTGACACAACGGGCAGAAAATCTCCAGCCCCATCATCTCAGCAGCTGAAGGCATTTGGCATGAGGGGAAAAGTAAAATGGTGCGTACACATTTGCACATTATGTATAAAGATCCCATTCTTGATTTTTTTTAATGCACATATAAAGTTATCACTAATTAGTTCTGTATTACAATCCAACTTGGTTCATAACCTTATACAGTTGGTTTTAAATAGTAAGACTTGTACTCTTTGTAAAGCAGAGTTAGTTTAATTTGTGTTACCCATTTACAGAAGTACTTGATTTGGGCGGGGCGGGGTGGGAGTTAATTGTTCTTATAATTTTCAAATCTCTAACCCAAAGGTGGGTGAAGCTTTAAGTGCCAGTGATCTTAATGTGATCGCATTTGGCATAACAAGAATTGGAGAGGTTACTAAAACCCAAACAAAATTGCCAAATTTTAAGAGGGCTGATTTTTAAGTGCTTAAGAAGTCTTGTCTGAGTGTGCTTGGAAAGTTTGAATATGGCTAGGAGAGTAGAGGAACTGTGGAGTTCCTTCAAGGAGGTGATTGTGAATGCAATGGACCAGTGTGTACCCGTGTAAAGCAAAGGTGCCAAAGCCTGGTTGAATGGGACTGCCAAGCAACTCTCAAAGAACGAAACAAAAAGCATTCAAGTCCACGAAGGAAAATGGCACAGAATGAAGACTGATTCAATACCAAAAGGTTTACCAGGAGTGTAAAAAAAAAAGGCATCAGAATGGTAAAGAAAATGTTCGAATTGAATAGGGCAAGAGACGTGAAGGATAATAGTTCTTTTTAGATATATTAAGAGAAAAAGAAAAACAAGGGATGGAGTAGGGCCACTGAAAGTGGGATTGGGTGGGCGCATGACAATTGATGCTACACAGGCTGCAAAAATGATAAATAAGTTTTTGCCCCAGCTTTTACTAAGGAGGAGACGGGTAACTTATTTGAACTGGAAAGGAAACTAGAAGGTGTTGCAGAGGTAAGTTGTGACACTATTTACATTACTACCAGCATGGTTAATGAACAGCTGTGCAAATTCAAGGTGAATGAATCTCAGGGACCGGATAAGATGCATTCGAGGGTTTTAAGGAAATCATAGTCATGCAGCACATAAGGAGGCCATTTGGCCCATTGTGCCTGTGCCAGCTTTTTGAAAGAACTATCAAATTAGTCCCACTCCCCTGCTCTTTCCCCATAGTCCTGCAATTTTTTCCTTTCCAAATACATATCCAATTCGATGTGAAAAGTTACCATTGAATCTGCTTCCACCACCCTTTCAGGCTGTGCATTCCAGATCATAATTTGCTGTGTTTATTTAAAAAAAAAAAAATTCTTCCCTCATCCCCCTGGTTAAGATAATAAGTGAGGAAATTGCAGGAACTCTGGCACAATACTTCCAGAAATCACTGAATACTAGAGAGGTTCCTGGGAACTAGAGAAAGGCAGATGCCACCACTATTTTGAAAACTGGTAGCAAAAGTGACCCAGGAATCTACAGACCAGTGAGGTTGATGTCCATTGTAGGTAAAGCTATGGAAACCCTTACTAAAGATAAGATCATGGAGCATCTGGATAGAAATAAAATCAGGAAAGATAGCCAATATGTGTCCACGAGTGGGAGGTTTTGCAGATAAAATGCTCTGAGGATATGGGTTCAAATCCCACCACGGCAGCTGGTGGAATTAAAAAAATTCAATTCAATTTAATTCTGGAATTAAATGTTTGTCTTAGTAATGGCGACCATGATACCATTGTCGATTGTTGCAAAAACCCATCTGGTTCACTAATGTCCTTTAGGGAAGGAAATCTGCCGTCCTTACCTGGTCTGGCCTACATGTGACTCCAGACCCACAGCAATGTGGTTGACTCTTAATGCCCTCTGAAATGGCCTAGCAAGCCACTCCGTTGTAAACAACTGCTACAAAAAACAATAAGATGGACTGCAGCGGTTCAAGAAGGCGGCTCGCCACCATCTTCTCGAGGCAATTAGGGATGGGCACTAAATGCAGGCCTAGCCAGCCAGCGACGCCCACATACCATCAATCAATAAAAAAAAATAATTAAAAATCAGTGAACGCATATGCGCCTGCTGCCATTTTTACAACGGCAGGCTGTGAGGAGTGCATGTGTCCCATCTTGGAGAAGCAGGACACTCCATTAACCTATTTAAATCAGGCTCCTACATTGCAATTGGGAGCTTGATTTAAATTTAACAGCTGCCGGCCAGGGTTCGGGAAACCCGGCAGCGAAATGGAGACGGCAGCAGCTGGCTCTTGCAGCTAAGTGCTTTTTAGAGCACTGCTAGTGGGCCAGGAGGAGCAGGAGTGCTCCCCGCAGCCCCTCAAGCAAACCTTAAGCCTCCTTTCTGTTGATCGTGGCCTCTCCTCGCTACCACGATTGACTGACCCCTCCCCCCTGGCAAAGACCCAGAGATCTTTCTTTTCCCCCTCCTGATTGCTGGGCTCTGACAAATGTTAGATGGTTGCATGAGAGCCGGTTACTCCGAGTTTGGCACAGGCATTTCACACACTTGCATGAAGAATATTACACTACCTTGGTGTCTTGCGAGTGTGAAAAGACCCCCACCAGGCCCCGATCTCTCCCGATTTACCGGAGATCCGACTGTCTCCTGCTGTGCCCTCCTGCCGTTGGCTTTCGCAGCCGGCCAGCCTGTCAAGCTGCCCGGTGGGAAACGGAAGAAAGAAATGATAGAGGTCCTACATTAAATGCGGCAGGGTCTTTGCACCTTTTGGGATTTTTGGGTTTCCCCCACCTCTCCTTCCGCTACTGCGCTCCCCCGCTCCCTCCCCGTAAATATTGGTGCCAATATTTCAGCAAGCAAGTGGTCAATCTATGGAACAGACTCCCTAGGGAGACAGTGGAAGTAGTTAGTATTGATTCATACAAATGCAAATTAGATCATTTCTTTCAGTAAATAACATTTTGGGATGCAGTATATGAATAATTTGAGACATGTGTTAAATGCAGAATGCATGGAAGCAACAGGTGAACTTTGGACTTGTAGTTCCCAAAGTCCTCCACCACTGGGGGTTTTCCTCATGTCATGTCTGGGTCTGTTGTAGACTAATTGATGGAGCTTGATTACTATGGTTAGTCAACAACATTATCATTGTATCATGCAACTACCAGGATGGTAGAAGGCCAATTAGATGAACCGTGGTGTTTTTTGTCTAGCAATTTCTACGTTCCTTATTGCTAATTATTTTGGTTGTTTGTGCTTTAGTCCCTTCCAGTTATTTTCACCCATGTTTGTATCATTCGCATGTTACAGAGAGACCAAATGTATGCAGCCCAAGAAATGTTCAAGACTGCAAACAAGGTTACACGACCAGAGAAGGCCCTTATACTTGGGTTTATGGCCGGGTCAAGAGGTATGTTGTAACTTTTTCTACTCTAGTCACTTCTTGCGTGCTGGTGACGACTCCTGCTGCAATCCAGTTCCATGGGCCTCACCCAAGTTACCATTCTTCAAAGTTGGCAGGCTATTTGACTATTGTAAGAATGAAGAGGGCAAAGAGGATTCGAGCAAGAGCCCATGAAGATATGGTGTTCATGTCATTTTAATTACGCTGCCAGGCAATAAAACCGTTAAAACTAAAATGCTGGAATAACCTGAGCTTAGCTTAGCTACTGTAGTCCTTGGTAATGTCTTTAAATTAATTTAATAAGAACTCCTGATGAGATAAGCTGCTCATGGTCGACCAGCCTTATCTTAGTCACTGTAGCTCTGGACAGTGTCCTGTCTCTGAAAGCATTTAGCCTGTTGAGATAAGTCGCTCATGGCTGATTGGCCTTGTCCCCCTCCGGTCTAAACGCATCAAGCTGACAACCAATCAACCTTATCTTCCCTGACCTTGTTATGCTGGAAAAATATCACATTTCGAGGCTTCAGGTGCAAGGGTCAGACTGGCACTGAAAAGACCAGTATAAGTACAGGTGATTATAAGAGATCAGGAGGAGAGGTAAAGGTACAGAGAAGAGAATAGCAGTCGGTTTACGACTCTACTCAAGAAGGGAACAGGGTAATATTGTTCTGTTCTGTTATAACTATTGCTCGAGGATGTAATTGTCTTCATTTGTGCTTAATTTGATCACCGCAATAAAGAATCTCGTCACCACCCGTAAGGTGTGGGGTTCGGATTTATTACACAATGGGTAGCAGAACAGCCAAGCTCGTTCCTATGCTCGCATCCAGTGGCTGTGAGATGATCAGTTGTGAGACTTCTGGCTAATTTGTATCCCCGGCTTAGATCGTCTTTGTGTATGATCCTAGCTAGTGAGTACCAGCAAGCCATTTAACCCCTGCAGGTGGAGAGAACATAAGAACATAAGAAGTAGGAGCAGGAGTAGGCCATACGGCCCCTCGGGCCTGCTCTGCCATTCAATGGGATCATGGCTGATCCGAACTTAGACTCACGTCCACTTCCCTGCCCTCTCCCCGTAACCCCTTATTCCCTTATCAGCTAGGAAACTGTCTATCTCCGTTTTAAATTTATTTAATGTCTCTGCTTCCACAGCTCTCTGCGGTAGCAAATTCCATAGATTTACTACCCTCTGAGTGAAGAAGTTTCTCCTCATCTCAGTTTTGAAAGGGCAGCCCCTTATTCTAAGATTATGCCCCCTAGTTCTAGTCTCACCCATCAATGGAAACATCCTCACCGCATCCACCCGATCAAGCCCCCTCACAATCTTATATATTTCGATAAGATTGCCTCTCATTCTTCTGAATTCCAATGAGTAGAGGCCCAACCTACTCAATCTTTCCTCATAAGTCAACCCCCTCATCTCTGGAATCAACCGAGTGAACCTTCTCTGAACTGCCTCGAGAGCAAGTACAGGAAACTTTTTTTTATCCGGCACGGACGGGACCGACGTGGTGCCGGTTCATCAAAAATTCCAGATAACCGAAAGCTATAGTAAAAGATACGGAGCTGACTGCTCTGTATAAAGCAACAAACCCTGTTGCTTAGCAACAAGTTCAGAACAATGGCCACAAGTTCCAAGCGTCTCTGTAGCTTAGCAACAGCTGCAGCCACACCTTTTCACAGCAACAGATGGAGGAACGCAAGTACAATATGAAGTAAAACCTACTCCTGAATTTTGCCGGTTAACCGAGATTTCCGGTTATTTAGGTGCCGGTAAATCGAAAGTTTCCTGTATATCTTTTCTAAAATATGGAAACCAAAACTGTACGCAGTATTCCAGGTGTGGCCTCACCAGTACCCTGTATAACTGCAGCAAAACTTCCCTGCTTTTATACTCCATCCCCCTTGCAATAAAAGCCAAGATTCCATTGGCGTTCCTGATCACTTGCTGTACCTGCATACTAACCTTCTGTGTTTCATGCACCAGGACCCCCAGATCCCTTTGTACTGTAGCACTTTGCAGTTTCTCTCCATTTAGATAATAACTTGCTCTTTGATTTTTTTTCTGCCAAAGTGCATAACCTCACACTTTCCAACATTATATTCCATCTGCCAAATTTTTGCCCACTCACTTAGCCTGTCTGTCCTTTTGCAGGTTTTTTTATGTCCTCCTCACTGCTTTCCCTCCCATCTTTGTATCGTCGGCAAACTTGGATACGTTGCACTCGGTCCCTTCCTCCAAATCGTTAATATAGATTGTAAAGAGTTGGGGTCCCAGCACTGACCCCTGCGGAACACCACTAGTTACTGATTGCCAACCCGAGAATGAACCATTTATCCCAACTCTCTGTTTTCTGTTAAATAGCCAATCTTCCACCCATGCCAGTATATTGCCCCCAATCCTGTGATTTTTTTTATCTTGTGCAGTAATCTTTTGTGTGGCACCTTGTCAAATGCCTTTTGGAAGTCCAAATACACCACATCCACTGGTTCCCCTTTATCCACCCTGTTTGTGGCATCACAGTCGGCCATATTGTATCCTTGTGCACCTCTGAATGCTGTGCAATCTGGCAAGGATTTCTGGATAGTAATTGGGGACAGGATCCATGGCTTATTTTTCCCTTCCCGAACCAGGGATGCTGAGGTCATTTCTGTCAGAGCTCAGCTAACTTAGCACAGACTGGGCATTGAACCTGGGCATTCTTAGCCTGTCTGGCTCAGCTATCTACTGCCTTAACAAGCCAAGCCATTGGGGAGCACTTTCCATTTTCAGTAAAAGCTTATGTCCCATTTCCTCCCCTTCCCCACATTCCCCAGTAGCTACGGTAGTGAAGTGCCGAGTAACCAATATGTACCATCTACAAGATGCACTGCAGCAACTCGCCAAGGCTTCTTCGACAGCACCTCCCAAACCCGCGACCTCTACCACCTAGAAGGACAATGGCAGCGGGCACATGGGAACACCATCACCTGCAAGTTCCCCTCCAAGTCACACACCATCCTGACTTGGAAATATATCATCGTCGCTGGGTCAAAATCCTGGAACTCATCCCCAACAGCACTGTGGGAGTACCTTCACCACACAGGCTGCAGCGGTTCAAGAAGGCAGCTCACCACCACCACCTTCTCGAGGGCAATAAATGCTGGCCTTGCCAGCGACCCCCCACATCCCATGAACGAATAACATTTTTTTTTAATAACCAACTAGGAGGCCTGAGTTTGAGTCCTGGGCTTCAACTCATACAGAAGCTTTTCCCAGAAATTATATGACAACAATCCTGGCAGGCATGTAAATGGAAAGGCAAATTAACTAATGGCAACTTCCATACCTAACTAAATAATTTTAGCTTTGAATGATAAAGGTGTGGCAGTATCCATATCTATGGAGATAGTGACAGGCTAGGCTATTCTGACCAGGAAGGAGATCATTTAAATCTTTGTGGAAAAGTATATGTATGCTGGACATGAAAATGTAAGTTCCACCTTCACAGTTGAAGCAAGGTGGATGAAACTTAATTGGCTGTGAAAGGTGGAGAAAGAATGCAGACAGTTGAATGTATTTCTAGTTTTAGATGGAAGGGAAATAGCTGTAGTGATTGTGGTAAACCACTGTCGTTCACTGTTGTTGTTGTCGTTCACTCTTGTTTCACTGTTATACCTGACTATGCCTCAGCTGACTCCGCCCTTGGCTACCTGGTATAAGGACGGCTGCACGGCAGCTCTCTGCCATTCGGTCGTCCACTAGAGGCATAGTCCTGATCTGTTTGTAGTTGCATTCAGTAGTTAATAAAAGCCTGTTGTTCTGAACTCTACTCGGCCTTTTATCAGAATCGATAGCGCATCAGTGATATAATCACTCATTTGAAAAACCTACAATCTGACTTTCTCTCCTGTTGATATTCTGCTTCGGGATTGTTTTCTGTGCAGAACTGACTGCTGTTTTTATTCCTCCAGAAAACCCGTGTCCAGAGCAGGGTGACATCATTCAAATCAAGCTGAGCGAACATACAGAAGTCCTACCAAAGGCAGACGGCACGGGGAGCACCACAATGCTGGTGGACACTGTGTTTGAAATGAACTATGCCACAGGCCAATGGACCAGACTGAAGAAATACAAGCCTATCACAAACGTGTCCTGAGAGTTCACCAGGACCAAGAATTCGTGGACCAAATCCAACATTGTTATCCTGATTACCACTGACCTGAGCTTCAATGATTGTATTTTTAGACAGTTCTAAAACAGTTTGCAGGGGGACACCTATTTAACAGATTGTGACGCAGAATTTAGGGCCACCGGAGAGTGGGACGAGACGAATAGAGAAGTGATTTCCTGCAATTGGTGTTTTTTTTTGTCTCCTGTGGTATCGATGTCTTTTTTTAATGATGGTCCAGACTCCAACTACACCAACAACTCCAGCATGAAAACTCTTTGATTTGTGAAAAGCATGTGGAACCTTCGTTGCGGCTGAAAGGAGGACCATGCGGCCACGACCTTGAGTTGGTTTGTCATTGCTGTTTCTGAAATACTGTGGGACGATCATTTAGCAGTTTAGATTTGGTTCACTTTTAGCGGTGGGGTTTGAACTGGAGAGCATTGGAAAGCCAGGCGGTTTCCTGGTCTCTGGTGCCTTCATGAAGTCACGTTATCAGTTTTGTAAAGTATTTGTTGCGAAGGCAGCATGATTTAACATTTTTCTATTTTTTTGTACAGTTGTAAAGATTCTAGGTTTCTCGCTCTTTTCTTTCTCGCGTGCTCTCTCGTACAGTGTAAGATGTAAAATAATTAGATTTTCTATGGAAACTAATTAAGTGCAGTTTAAAGAATGCACAGCCATAATAGTTGGTTTTCCTGTGTTTAGACAGCTGGTTGAACTGTCAATGCTTAAGGGACGACAGTGCTTTTACTGAACGTACAGTACCGAGCACAATAAAATTACATTGTAACTGGTGAGAGATTATCGTTTTTTTGGTTCTTCACTTTTTATTATGCGGTAATGCAATGCATAATCAACATATTCCAAACTCTCTCTCCGAGTGAACTGCTTAGTCACCAGCATTCATTGGTATTTCATGCTTGTCAGACATCGTGTGGAGATGCCGGTGTTGGACTGGGGTGGACAAATGTAGGAAGTCACACAACACCAGGTTATAGTCCAACAGCTTTATTTGAAATCACAAGCTTTCGGAGCGTCTTCACCTGACGAAGGAGCAGCGCTCCGAAAGCTTGTGATTTCAAATAAAGCTGTTGGACTATAACCTGGTGTTGTGTGACTTCCTACATTTGTCAGACATCAGCAGTGAAATTTTGATCAAATTTCTTTGCTGTAACCACCATAGTAATTGTGTCTTAATTCAGTTATCACTTTATGGAAGCTGCGCAAACTGCTCTTGATACAAAAGCAAAACACTGCGGATGCCGGAAATACTCCGCAGGTCAGGCAGCATCTGTGGAGAGAGAAACGGAGTTAATGTTTCGGGTCGATGACCTTTTCATCAAATCTGATGTAATCCCCAAGAATAGTTTCCTGGTTTTGTGCTGCCTATAATCTTTCCAGCCTTTGACAGGGAGGTGGTATAGCTTACAAACAGCAAGTTCTGGCCTAGCTGGTCTTGGTGTCACTCAAACAATAATTCTGGGTGTTGTAGGCATTGTTGCATGCCGGAAGCTGTAGTCTGTCACCTTGTTGCATCTCTTAAGATGACGTACGATGTATGGCAAGCGCCATGATCTTTAGCTTTAGGCTTCTCGGAGAGGTACAGGCCGTGCACAGAAAACCGACCTGTTTTAAACACACACAATTCTGCACAAAGTTAAGTCGCACTGTTTTTTTCTTAAATTTTGTAACTTCACGATCATTACTGTATGTTACAAATCTGGGTTTCGCAACTTCGGGACAATCCAATATAGCAGCTGAAAGACTTTTCCAAAAATTATGGAGTCATTTGATCTGTTTGCTTTTTTAAAAATGTTTATTTCGTTGATTGGTTTCATTAGTTGTTTTTCATTGGAAGTTTACAAACCCACTTTGCCTGCTCCCAATTGGCATGTTCAGGTGTGATTTGTTGCTTTTTGGCTAAAATTTTATATTCATAAATCTCATGCAAATGTGACACAGGAATTTACACTTGTGTGAGGGACAAACTTTTTTAAGGTTAGGTGTAGCAAGGGAAAAGGTTGCACAACACCACTGAGGATTTGGAATTAAGTTTGTGAGATCTCGGACAGTAAAGTGAAGGTTTCTTTGGTTCCTGGAAAATAGTATTTTCTTTACCAACTGCAATTTATAAAATTAATTTGTTCCCTTTAGCTACTGGTCACTAAGTGCAAGGAGCTTATGGTCTTCTTTGCCACTAATATTAATTGCTACATTTTCCCATTGTCCTTGCCCACCAAGCCAAACCGCCCCTGCTCTAGCCCTGACTCTCCATCATTCTCTAGTTTCTCTCTTGTCTCCTCTCATGGCCTCTGTGAACTCATCCTGACTGAGACATCTTCTGTCTCCTTGACCTCATTCCCACTAAACTGTTGACCACCTAACTCCCCTTCCTAGCCCTATGCCAGCTGATGTCCTCCTTGGGTACTGTCCCCCTCCCTTTAAAACCGCCATTATTACTCCTCACAGGAAAAACCCTTGACCTTTCTGGCCTTACAAACTACTGCCCCATCCAATCGGGTTTGTGACCCTTCCACAGCACTGAGTCCTAACTAACGTCACAATGACATCCTCTATAACTGTAGACATGGTATTTTATCCCTTTTCAAACTCTATGCAGCCTTTAACACAGTCGACCACACCATCCTCCTTCAACCCCTCCGTTATGCAGCGCAGTGGGACTGCCCTCATTTGGTTTCACCTTTTTACCTATTCGATCTTACCCAGAAAAACTCTTGCCATGGGTTCTCTTCCTGCCTTGCAAAATTACTACTGGAGTCCCCTAAGGATCTATCCTCCTCCTCCTCTGATGCATATTTCCCCTTGACAACATCATCTGCAGACTTCCGACACCCAGATCTACCTCTTTACCACCTTTCAGCCTCTTCACTGCTATGCTGTCAGATTGTTTGTCTGCCATCCAGTCTTGGATGAGCTGCAACTTCTAAAAGTTAAACCTTGGGAAGACCAAAGCCATCGTCTTTGACCCAGCCGCAAACTCCATACAGCTGCCATTGATTCCAGGCCACTACCGAGGCTGAACCTAGGTGTTTACAATCTTAATGTCCTATTCAACCCTGACCTGAGCATCTGTCCCCTATTCTTTCCAACACAAAGACCAGCTACTTCCACTCTGTCCACCTCTACCCCTATCTGAGACCATCTGTTGCTGAAACCCTTATCCATGTCTGTCATTCCAAACTTGACTCTTCCAGTGCTTTCCTGTTTGACCTGCCATGCTCCATAAGCTTCAGCTTATCCAAAGCCCTGCTGCCTGTATCCTATCCCACATTAAGTCCCGGACACCCACCACTACCTCGCTGACCTACATTGGCTCCTGGTCAACAAATGCCTCAAATTTAAAATTCTCAATTTTCTGATTAAATCCCTTTTAGGGCTTCGCCCCTTCTTTGTAATCCCCTACACACTCCATTTCTCCACTTCTGGCCTCTTGTGCATCCCTTCTCCCTTTAATGGTTATGCCTTCAGCTGCCTGGGCCCAACATTCTGAAATTCTCTGAACCCCTCCGTGTGGCTCCACTCCTTGACCCCCACTTTAACACATCTTTTGGTCACCTCTTCTAATATCTTGTGTAAGAATTAAAGCATAATCAATGCTTTGTGATTGGTTCAGTGTATAATTGACGGGCTGTTCCTTTTGAAATTTTAGAATTCATATTGAAAATCAAAGTCTGAGTCATTATTTGCCAGGATATTATAATAGACAGCTGTGCTTGTAATTGGAAATCAACACTGGTTTGGTCTTCAAGAAAGGAGTAAAACTGTGTAATTTGTTATTTATTAAAGATTTAGAGTTGTAATTTTTCCTTTTGACGTTGGAAGGTTGTCCAGTGCAGATATATAATTGTGACTTTCTCAATGCTGGATTATCTTCTGTAAAATACATTTGTTTGATGTTTAAACTTCAAACAAGGGCTGCTGCGATGCACCATTGCTTTCGTAGACCAGAATATGATGTTATGAAGACATAAGTCCAGTAGCTAAAAGTAACTACCAGACTGGTTTGCTGTTTATTTCCCAGGTGCATGAGTGAAATCTTACCCAGGTCTCAAGGGTGGGATAGAAACTCTTGCTGATGTGGAAAGTTGGGACTCATCCAGAAGATTCATCTGAGTCATTGGGCTTTGTAAATAGAGGCATAGAGTACAAAAGCCAGGAAGTTATGCTAAACCTATATAAAACACTAGTTCAGCCGCAGCCCAATTCTGGGCACCACACTTTTTGGAGGGGCGCGAAGGCTTTGGAGAGGGTACAGAAGAGATTTTCCAGAATGGTTCCAGGGATGAGGGATTACAGTTACATGGTTAGACTGGAGAAGCTGGGGTTGTTCTCCTTAGAGCAGGAAAGGCTAAGAGGAGATTTGATTAGAGGTGTTCAAAAATCATGAAGGGGTTAGCTGGAGTAAATAAAGAGAAACTGTTTCCAGTGGCTGAAGGGTTGGTAACCAGAGGGCACGGATTTAAGGTGATTGGCAAAAGAACCAGAGGCAACATGAGGAAAATCTTTTTTATGCAATGCGTGGTTAGGATTTGAAATACACTGCCTTCCTGGCTGGTGGATACAGATTCTTTCAAAGGCAGGGATTATGGGAAAAGAACAGGGGAGTGGGACTAACTGAATTGCTCTTTGAACGAGCAAGCACCGATTCAATGGGCTGAATGGTCACCTGTGCTATAGGTAAGGTGAGACTTTGCTGTCACTGGGTGTTGTGGCCTGTAACCTCATCTCTATAAAGCTGACTGATAGCTATGAGAAATACATGATCTCAAGGCAGAAGCCCATCTTACAGGCCTTTGATGGAAAACAGAAAATGGTATTTTTATAGACAATTTCTTGCTACATTTTTATATCTATACATTATACACCTCTTACTTGCAGTACTAAATTTCTTAGCTTAGTGAATCCATAATGTTGACCAAAAAGATTTTCAAAAAATATATGGAGCAATTTATTTTGTATTCTTTAAGGGTATCTCTCATTGCTTGGTTTCATGTATCTTTTAGTAGCTTTTTATTGGACGTTTATGCAGCTATTTTCCCACGTTTATGCAGCTATTTTCCCTACCTGCTTAATTGTGCTGAGGTACCATTTTATGGATGTGAAATTTCAGTCAATTGTGACATTTTGCATATAAAGTGTGACAGTCAAAACATGTGGTAGATAAAAGACTTTTGAGTATACAGATATAGATTGACTGAATAACTTGATAAATTTAATTGGTTGTCCACTGTCCATCCATTCTGGGAGAGTTGAATGATCTATGAGAATAAGTGTAAAATTCAAGTTCTAACTAAAATTGTAACCAAGTTCAAGTTGGCCTAAGCCTGGCAAAACAGTACCAAGCCAGAGGTGTCAACTGCTCAGGCTCAATCACTAAAATAATTTTAAAATTGTTTGTAAAACCTTCAAACATTACATTACTGGTTACATACTTGTGGCAGCTTTTGTTTATCTTCAAATTACAAAAGTATATTTTTTGAAAATGATTTGAATATAAATAGCATTCATTTTTCAATTACGTCATCGTGCTGTGAATGCTGGGCTCAAAGATAAAAATCCGTATCTGGGTAAAGGAACATCTAATAATCAAGGTCACTCATTTATGGTTTTTACAAAATTTGATAAATTCAGTTAAATTCCCAGAATACACCAATAAAAACTGTGTCCAAGTAACACATTATACAATAAATAGACAACCCTACTCACCATGGGAAGATCTGCTCAGTGCACATATTCATTTAGCAACTAGTATGCACTGTGTGTTTGTCACACTTAATATCACAATTTTGCCAAGCCTGGCAGTTTTTATTAATTCATTCTTGCTGTGGGCATCATTGGCAAGAATGGCATTTATTGTCTGGGTGGCTTGCTGGGCCACCTCAGAGGGCAGTTAAGAATCAACCACATTGGGTATTAGCTTTTTATTTCCAGCATTTTAAAAATGAACTCATTTCCAAGTTATGACTAGATGCAATGCCTAGAATTCGTTTTAAATGAAACTGCAAGAGGTGGATGGGTAAAGAGAGACAAGTAAAGGTGATGGGATTAGCAGGAAAGGGTGGAGAGAGGAGGGAAGAGGAAGAATGAGACAAAAAGATGAGGGAAATTGCAAAGAATAAAGGGAAGAGGCACAGGAAGGCTAAGGGAGAAATAAAGTAGCAAGGCAAAGAGTAATGGGTGAGGACATGACTAGGATAACGAGGAATGAGGCAAAAATAGGGAGCAGCAGTAGTGAATTAGATACTTGACTTTACAAGCTAAAGCTTTCACAGCAATTTTCTGAAGAAATTATGGAAGATATTAATTTATAACCATTTCTGTCTGCTTCCATTATATTAACAAAATGAGTGGGGGGGGATGCTGTATAGTTAGAGGAAAATTGTGACAAATTACAAGATGTTAAACTTGCAGAAAGGGCATGTAAACAGCAAGTTAACTTCAATATAGATAAGCATGAGGTGGTGCATTCCTTGGAAAGTAAGAGTCTAAATGGGGTAGAGGAGCAAAGGGATCGGAGGATACAGATCGTTAAAAAGTAGCAACACAAGTTAACAAAACCATAAAAATGCAAAGTGTTGGGGTTTATTTCTAGAGAAATAGAATTCAAAAGCTGAGAAGTTACATTAAACTTACAGAATCGCAGTTACACCACACTTCGGAGTATTGTGCGCTGGTCTGGTCTCCATATTACAAAAAGGATATAGAAGCACTGGGAAGGTGCAAAAAAGATTTATAAGGATGATACCAGAAAGGAGAGGGTATAATTGTCAGAAAAGACTGAACAAGCTGGAACTCTTCTCTAGAGACAGAGGTGATCGGATAGAGGTCTTTAAAATTATGAAGAGGTTTGATAGGGTAGATGTTTCCACTTGGCGAGTTCAGGAGAAAATTCTTTACTCAGAGTGGTGATAATGTGGAACTTGCTCCTACACGGACTGATCAAGGTGATTAGCATAGATGCATTTAAGGGGAAGCTAGATGAGGGAGAAAGGAACAGAAGGATAAGGTGAGATGAAGGTGGGAGAAGGCTCGTGTGGGGCATAAACACGGCATAGACTTGTTGGGTCAAATGGCCTGTTCCTGCACTGTGATTCTAGAGGAAATTATGCTTGATCATGTTGAATGCAGAGGACCATCCAGTGACTTGCTTCTCTGTAGAACCGAAGGTTGAGCACAAAACAGATAATTATGACAATGTGAACATTTTCTGCACTGGATCAGGCAGAACATTCAAAATGAATGCAGTGTTCTTCTTTAATCACAAAATAAGGCACACTCCAAGAAGTTCAAAAAATAAAACATTTATCTAAGCCACATTTACAAAAATGTTCTTATCCAGTTGTTATGGAATAAATGTGAAGAGAACACTCAAACTCCTAAATATACTAATCTAAGTGCACCTTCCCTAAATACAAGCCTCCCTGTGCAGTAAAGTAGCAGCAGCTTGGTGCCATATGGGGGACTATAGATTTCAGGGCACCCGATTAGAACAGCCTAAGCTTATAATTTTAGCCACATGGCCAGGGAAATCAGAAATGAGGAAATCACTCGAGTCAACTTCTACCCTTCCTATAAATCTTGCAGCCGATGCAAGAACTGGGTACCTGCTCTTGGTCAGAGGGGCAGCACTGAGGTCCAATATGAGAAAATGCTGAGAAAGGGAGAAGTCTTTAAAGTGGAAAACAGCCCACACCACTTCAGGGGAAATGCAGATGTGCACCCATTACATTATATGGCAGGAATTTCACTGCACCTGCCAACAGAAGTGGGGAGAACTCACGCCAAAGGAAACCTAGTTTTCAGCTCCCGTACCATTGACATGGGACTTTCCAGTTATTCTACAGTATTATGTAACATTATACACTCTAAGTTCCCACGAACTTCCGCCGGCACAACGAGAAGCTCTGAGGAAATTCACCTCTTAAATCTTTCACACTCCGCTGACCAGGTCTCAAACTATCTAAATTAACTCCAATCATCATCCAATTGCTTTTCAGAACATTCACTTTTGGAATTTATTTATTTTTAAACAGGATCCTTTTAATAAGTAATGAATTGACACTTTAGAATCCAGTCTGTGATCCAAATAAAGTGTGCTAAAATGGCTACAGGTGAATTTAAAAAGAGATTTATTGGTTTTACTTGATTTAATGCTCAAAATGCCCAATTTCTACAAAGTACCAGTCACCAAAGCTAAAGAATGCTGAACTGTATGGCTAAGCCAAGTCAAAGGAAGGCGTGCTCAAAACTGCATCATGTTCTGCTCAGATCATACCTTCAGTACCGTGTCCAATTCTGGGCCCCGAGATAGAAGGAAGACATTTGAACCACAGAAGAGTTACAAAGCTGATCTCTAGCATCATTAGGACAAACTGGAGAAACAAGCTTTTCAGATTGGAAGGTGGTGATCTTATGGAGCCATGGATGGATGACAGCAAGTGATATGGAAGAGGTTGGTACAGAAAACTGCTTCAACTAAAGTATGAAAGCAGGACAAGGGGACGGGGCAAACTAGTAAAAGGCAAATATAGAACCAATGTCAGGAAGTTACTTGCTCAAAGTGATCAACACAGGGAATGGACTCTGGGTAGGGTAGCAGAAGACAAAACCCTAGAACTGTTAAAGAGACAGGTGGATGTCAGGATATAGGGCTAGGGAAGAACAGTAGATTCTTTCAGGAGGATGAGCTTCCTCGTCTATCTATCTGGTGATGTTCTCATCAGCAAGTTACATCAGTTCACACGTATCTGAAGCAATTTTCTTTCAACAGCAAAAAAAACTTTAATCAGTTTTAACATCCAACCTTACATAAAGCAGCCATCTTTTGCTTGTTATACACATCGCTCTTCTACTTTGCTGAATGTTATCAGCTAAACCTGTATTCTGAAGTTACAGATGGACAAGTGAGACATGCAACAGAAAGTTTACAACCAACACAGTATATTCAAACTTCCAGTTCTGATGAAAGGTTAACTGTTTCTCGCTCCACAGATGCTGCCTGACCTGCTGAGTGTTTCCAGCATTTTCTGTTTTTATATTCAAAACTTTATATAGTTTGAGTCCAATTATTTACAACAAAAACATAGGACAGCCCAATAACTCCAACAGATCTGTATGGACATTCTCCCCCTGGATTCCCTCTGGTGAGTTTTCCTTGTCTCACTTGTGATACCCAGAGGTGTCTCTCCCTATACCCAAGTACACCTCCTGGAAAGCTGACTATCTGTGTGCATGTCTGTGGGGCAAAGCATTTCCACCAAGGAGAATGAGAGAGATTGCATTTTGGCAGGGAGGCGAGAAAAAGAGAGAAGGAAAGAGAATAATTGTGATAATGGGGATCAGGTGGTGCAGTGGGTTGGACACTGGGCTCCGAGGGCCTAAGTTTGAATGTAGTCCAGGCTGTTGGGGTGGAAGTCTATTCTGTTGGCAGCTTGGGTCCTATGAAACCAGAGTTTGGTCAGTCTCAACCCAATTAGTGAGCATTGTCCCACAGCTCCAATTGCTACTTAGTTCACACCAAATTGATCACAGGAGCGCAATGGAGAAATGTCACACTGGTGGGGATGAAACACATGGTTGGACAGGGTAGAGGGAGCTTCGCTGTGGAACCAGTCATACCGTACCGGAGCCAGAATGCTTACACTGGGTACCCAAAAGGAAACAGTTTAATTCCTCAGTGAGGAACAATTTTTTTTTTTGATAATTACCAAACTGCAGAATACCATAAATTAATCCTGCCACTAATGTAACGTAACCACTTTTGTTCTGACAAAAACAAACTATTATGATCCAACTCGTGTATCACAAGAGGAGTCACAGTTGATATTTCATTATCACAGAAGAATCTTATTACCACCCATTAGCCTTCTACTGGTAAATGATTGTTCCTGGTTAGTGCAGCAGCTCACTGGCAGCAGCTTGGGCCAATGTGCTTTCTAGGTATCTCTACAGAACCACAATAGAAACAAAGCTTGCTTCCCCATCAAGCCAAACCCTGGATCAATAAATTCTTTTTGTAGCACTCAAGGCTGCAGAGAGGCAAGCCGGTTTTCGAACAAGAATATTTCTTGAAGTTGGAGCAGCCCGCGACCCCGCAGGTTACAGGTGTGGGCACAGACTGCGAGGCTGCTGGGAGCGGGGCAGGACATCCGTGCGGAAAGGAGACCGTGATCCCCATGGCGGTATTTGAATATCGAATCATCGGATAGTGCATTCTCTTGGTCCTTCGCTCCCTCAGCGTCTTCACCTTGGCCTTGTTGGTTTTGGTCAGCCGTTCAATAGTTTGGTTTTTGCTGTCTTCGGCTTTCTTGGCAGCCTGCAGGCGTCTCTTTCGAGCACGCTCAGCTCGTTTCACCATCATCTCCTCGGTCATCTCCTTCACTTTATAGCCCATGGGCAGCTCCAGGAGTGGTTGGCTTTGCTGCTTGTGCAACAGGGCACGCTGCATAAACAAAACAAATATCGATTTTAGAATTTGAGTAAATACTGCAAATTAAGTGATGGAGAATTTTTTTTATGCGAGTTATGATGATCTGGAATGCTCTGCCTGAAAGGGCGGTGGAAGCAGATTTAATAACTTTCAAAAGGGAATTGGATAAATACTTGAAAGGGAGAAAAATTGCAGGGCTGTGGGGCAGGACTAATTGAATAGCTCTTTCAAAGGCACACTGGCCCAAATAGTCTCCCTTCTGTGCTGTATGAGTATACGAAGTGCACAAGCACGTAATGATAGGAGTGTTTGGGGGAAAACTATAAACCTATATAGAAACCATGCAAATAGTCTGTAAGATGGTACTATTGAGAATAATGCATGCAGCTACCACAGACTGCTATTCAATCATATTTCACAAATATAATTTTGCCTTCCTCCCTGCAAACCCCCCCCGCCCCTCGTAATGCTTCCCTTTTGGTTTTTCTGAATCATTTCTTCCTTTTGTCACCAGCAGTGGTATATCGGGTGCTGCAAAAATGCCGGGTCGCCGGGCATGTATCCCCAATTGCTTTTGAAAGCGCAACACCAAAGAAATCAGAATACCGCACAGAGTAAATGTAACTGAATTAATGGGCCGGATCAAGCTGGTGTGTGCCCCGTTAGATAGACATTTTCTGTACCCTTCAGCTCAAATGTTTTTTTGCCCTGCGCACTGCTGAAAGTGCGAGCAGACAACAGCGAGGGCAGCAGGGCATCTGGGACCTCTGAACGGCAGGACCAACAGTCTATCTTCTTAACCAGGACCAACAGTCTATCTTCTTAACCAGGACCAACAGTCTATCTTCTTAACCAATGAGATTTAAGGATTGAGAAAGAAGCAGAGGAAGGGCAGAGAAGGGTGAATTAGAGACAAATCAGGAACAGAAAAAGGGAAAGACTGGATTGAGAGAGAAAAAAAGAAAAAGGAAATAATTTTTAATTTGACATTTTTAAAATCTTCAACAACAATTTACCACCTGGAGGAATCACAGAATGATACAGCACTGAAGGAGGCCATTCGGCCAATCATGCCTATTCAATGAAAGAGCTAGCCCCTGCCCTTTCCACATAGCCCTGCACATACTCCCCCTTCAGGTACAAGAAACTCTTGTTTAAACAGCACCTAAATATCCAGAATTCTCTATTAACCGGCAAAATTCTCACTCCGAAAACAACACCTCAATAACCGGCAATGTTGCCGAGTCCAAGTCTCCCGCGGTGGCCGAGTTAGTCAGTGGGGGTAGTTCTCCAAACTGCCACTACTCGGCTTCTTGGCGCTGTCGGAAGTCGGAACACCTCAATCCCCCTGTAACAGGAGTCTGACTCTCCCGCGCTGCCGGTAGTCTCTTCTGATCCACCATTTTACAGGGGTACTGTGTGTCTCCCACGCTGCTGGTAGTCATTGCATTACCCTCAACTGGCAGTACTGTACTTAATCAAGCATCTTCCACCATCCATTTAACACAACATTCTGTAGGTGAGTACCCAATTACTGTATACTGCACATTTCTTGATTTTTTTTATTTTTCTTTGTTAAAAATAGCCTCAGTAGATAATCCTCTCCGTCATCCGGAATTTTTGATCAACCGGCAACACACCGGTCCCGTCAGTGCCGGATACCAAAGAGTTTCCTGTATTTATACAATTCCCTTTTGAAAGTTAATACTGAATCTTGTTCCCCCCACCCTTTCAGGCAGTGCATTCCAGATCATAACAACTCGCTGCGTAAAAAGATTCTCATCTCACCCCTCATTTTTTTAGCTAACTGACCTAAATCTGTATCCTCTGGTTAACAACTCTTTCCCACTGGAACAAGTTTCTCCTTATTTACTCTATCAGAATCCTTCATGATTTTGAATATCTTTATTTAATCTCCTATTAACCTTCTCTGCTCTAAGAACAATCTCAGCTTCTCCAGTCTCTCCACATAGCTGGTACTAGTAGATCTCCTCTGCACCCTCTCCAAGGCCTAGTCATCCTTCCTAAAGTATAGTGCCCAGAATTGGACAGAACACTCCAGCTGGGACCTAACCAGTGATTTATAAAATTTAGCATAACTTCCTTGCTTTTGCACTCCATGCCTCAGTTTATAAAGCCAAAGATCCCGTAATCTTTTTTAAAAACAGCCGTCTCAACTTGTCCTGCCACCTTCAAAGATTCATGTAGATACACCCCCAGGTCGCTCTGTTCCTGCAGCCCCTTTAAAATTGTACCATTCAGTTTATATTGCCTCTCCTCATTCTTGGAGTCCTGGCCAATATTTATCCCTCAACCAACATATCAAAAACAGATTATCTGGTCATCATCACATTGCTGTTTGTGGGATCTTGCTGTGTGCAAATTGGTTGCTGCGTTTCCTACATTACAACAGTGACTCCACTTTAAAAGGACTTCATTGGCTGTAAAGCGCTTTGAGATGTCTGGTGGTCGTGAAAGGTGCTATATAAATGCAAGTCTTTCTTCCAAAATGCATCACTTCACACTTCTGTGTGTTGTATCTCAACTACCATGTGTCTGCCTATTTCACCAGTCTACCTATGGCCTCCTTTTTTTCCCTCATTCGTTCATGGAATGTGGAAGTCGCTGGCAAGGCCAGCATTTAATGCCCATCCCTAGTTGCCCTGGAGAAGGTGGTGGTGAACCGCCTTCTTGAGCCGCTGCAGTCCGTGTGGTGAAGCTACTCCCACAGTGCTGTTAGGGAGGGAGTTCCAGGATTTTGACCCAGCGACAATAATATATTTCCAAGTCAAGATGGTGTGCGACTTGGATGGTGTCGAGCTTCTTGAGTGTTGTTGGAGCTGCATTGATCCAGGCAAGTGGAGAGTACTCCATCACACACCTGACCTGTGCCTTGTAGATGGTGGAAAGGCTTTGGGGAGTCAGGAGGTGAGACACTTGCCGCAGAATAACCAGCCTCTGACCTGCTCTTGTTGCCACAGTATGTGTGTGGCTGGTCCAGTTAAATTTCTGGTCAATGGTGACCCCCAGGATATTGATGGTGGGGGATTCAGCAATGGTAATGCTGTTGAATGTCAAGGGGCGGTGGTTAGACTCTCACTTGTTGGAGATAGTCATTGCCTGGCACTTGTGTGGCGCAAATGTTACCTGCCACTTATCAGCCCAAGCCTGAATATCATCCAGGTCTTGCTGCATGTGGGCATGGACTGCTTCATTATCTGAGGTGTTGCAAACCTCCTCACTGTTTATTACATTTCTGAGTTCCGTGTCATCTTTGAAATTATGGCCTGTATACCCAAGTTCAGGTCATTAATATATTTCAGAAAGAGCAGTGGTCATAATACCAACCCTTAGGGATCACCACTGTATACTTCCCTCCAGTCTGAAAAACAACTGTTCACTGCTACTCTCTGCTTTCTGTCACTTTGACAATTTTGTATCCACGCTGCCCCTTCAATTATTCTAATAGGTCCATTATGTGAGACTTTTTTGAAAGTCCATATACATAACATCAACTGCACTACCTTCATCAACCCTCTCCGTTACTTCATCAAAGAACTCCATCAAGTTAGTCAAACAAGCTTTGCCTTTAATAAATCTGTGCTGGCTATCATTTATTAACCGCTATTTGAGACTCCACCATTTAAATTGTTCAATTTCTGGGCCAGAGAAGCTGATTGGCACGGATTTAACAATTATCACATCATTAAAAGGGAACTTAAGCTGTTAATCACCAGACTTAACTTTCTGCTGTGAGTTTAATGGCAATTAATGTACAAATCCAGAAGGTTCTTAAAAAAATAACAGAGGCCAAAAGCGAGATGCAGTTTGTGTGAAGCAAACGGCGAAAATCGACCAGCAAGTGCTGGCGATTCATAACTCATGGTGAATCTCTTAATTCCTTGAACCCGCTGGCCGATTTGCACATTAATAATGACGTGCGTCATTAACACGCGGTTATTTTTCCAGCGAGATGCAGCCCAACACTCTCACCTGCCTAGCTGTCAGCAGTGATTCATCAATCTCCTTCTTTAGCTCCCCATTATCATCTAGCTCTCCTTTCTCCAACGCATCCAGCCATCGCTGCTCCTCATCCTGTTCTGGCTCCCGAAGACTTTCTGAATCCAAGTCTGGTAGAGGCGATGGATCCAAGTTGCTCTCCTCATCTGCAAATGTTTTAATATGGGTAATTCTGGTCAAACAACATTTTGATTTTCATACATTTATGACTTGAAATAAATAAAAAGGGTTTAACGTTAAAAAGGAGGAAAAAAAAGTGTACTAAGCGTATTTTTCTTTTTGGTAAATATTTATTTATTTATTTTTGCTCTCCTCTAGTATCTCTTGGACATGCGTGCTCGCCACGGAGGTGAAAGGTTAGAGCACTGCTCTCAGGTCTCTGACAATCCTACTGCTGGTGAGATGCGATAGACAAGCAGACTGAACCTCTTCAATGGGAAACACATGGGCCCAGATGTGACTGGATAAATAATGGTGAATTAAAGGCACTCGCTATTATTAGTTTGTTAAAAAATCCAGCATTTGTGACAAAGAAGGGACACGCCACGAGTTCAGATTCTCCATGATTTGGGTCGCCTATAGTCTAGATAAAACTGAAAAAAATTGCAGCCTCGCTGTGGGCCATTTAAATAAATTGCGTCTAATGCTTTACGCCATTAATGCGTATTAATCTTGCCGCAGCTATTTAGGGCCGGTAAGTGATGTCGTAAGGACCCCATTAATGACATGATTTATGGCCCTGACAGGACACTCAACCATGGAGGCCCAGAAAGGGAACAATGAAGCTGTGGAGTCTCACTCCAGCAGGTAGTAAATTGTTCCTAGAGGTTTTAAAAAAAATCTTTTTGTCGGAAGGCAATCATTTTCAGGATGCAAAGCTGTTCCGACACAAATCCAAATTAGATAAGATTTCTTCCAGAAAATAATTTTGTAATACAGTATATGATTAATTTGAGACATGACTTGATAAAGATAGTTACTTAGACTGGCAGATAGTAGGAAGTGGTGTTCCGTGGAGATCGGTGCTGGGACCACTGTTGTTCACTAGTCACATAAATTATTTGGACTCGGGAATCGCAAGTACAGTAACAAAATTGGGGGGCATATTTAATACGGAGGAAGACTGTGACAAAATACACAACGCCAATAAACTTGCAGAATGGGCGTGTAAATGGCAAATTAATGTCAATATAGAGAAGTGTGAGGTGGTGCAATTTTGGTAGGAGGAATAAGGAGGCCACATACTCCTTGGAAAATAAAAGTCTAAATGGGATAGAGTAGCAAAGGGATCACAGATTTACAAATCATTAAAAAGTAGCAACACAGGTTAATAAGGCCACAAAAAATTGCAAACCAAGCACTGGGATTCATTTCTAGAGGAATAGAATTGAAAAGCAGAGAAATTATATTAAAATCATATAGAACCTTGGTTAGGCCATAGTTAGAGCACATTAGTTTTCGGATTAGTTTTCTTGCCTCTCTTCTCCAAACCAAATAGTATTTCTTGCACAGGCTTCTACCAATGTTGCTGAGCCAACGGTCTTTAAAGGACACCTACCATTGCTGATTCAAATAGGTTGCTTTAAATTCTTATAGCTCATCAAGTAAGAGAATCCTGACAAAAAGCAGCACTTAAAAATATGCAGAAAAATACTCTCCACAGTAAAACTGACCAATTAACAGAATGTACCACACAAAGTTGGGGAGGATTGTAGAAGTATACAGGGGACTCAAGTACAGTAACCTCAAGTCTTCTTTTGAGACAATTAAGATGAACAGCACTTACCCAGCCAGGCCCGATACTGGTCCAATGGTACTTCATCTGGTTCATCATCGTCAACCATCAGAGGCGATGGAGACTGCTTCATCTCAGAAGCCAGAGAGAAGTGGGGCACACTGTTACATGAAAACAGTCAGAATTACATGTGCAATAGAAATAAAGTTGTACATGTATATCTTTCAGACGTCTTGGTCAGTGGGGCATCCAATGCTACCATTACTGCCAATGAGGATGATTAATTTTGTTCCATTTTCTTTCTTGTCACCGCTTTAGGTCTCCTAGTGCCCAGTCCTGTGTGTCAAAACATCCGACAGCGAGGAGCAGGAATCCTAGTCAGTCTCCTTCCTTCTCTGGGGCTGACAAGGCCAGCCGTAGTGTCTAGCTGTGCCCTGCTAAGGTTTTCATCATTTGGTGCACTTACTCACCGGAGGAAGGAGAGGACTTTGCAGATGAACAAGTCTATCGCAGCCGATCTACAAATAGTAAATTCCTGCCCACGCCACTGTAGCTCCTGCAATAACTGGACAAGTGATCTGGCGTGGCATCCCACAACAAATCCCGTGAATTCCTACACCTTGCTTAAATAATTGGTTCTCAGGATGTGGGTAACACGGGCAAGGCCACATTTATTGTCCATCCCCAATTGCTGAGAGGGTGGTGGTGGATCTTCTTAAACTGCCGTAGCAATCATTTTTACGGCTGGGTGGTATGCTACACCACTTCAGCTGGCATTGAGAGTCAACCAAAGTGAGTCATGTGTAGAACAGACCAGATTAGGGAGGGGGTGGCATTAGTTGACCACAGTCTTGCAGCTTTTGCAGTGCCAGCCTACCAAACTGAATTCAATTTCCATGATAGGATTTTAACTTGCGACCACTGGGTTGCTTGTCCAGTACCATAGCCACTGTGTGACCACATCATTTTCTGCCACAATTTTACACAGAATCCCAGAAGTAGTAAAAACGCTGATTTCTAAACAGATCTGAGCAAGAACAAACCACGTGCCTCTATATTAAAACTAATATAGAGTCAAAACTAGTCTCAACAAAAAGGTATGCTGTGACACCGGGTAATGATGTTACGTTACCTCTTTGTGCCCATGGTCTGCCCACCCAGTTTTATTTTAAGTTTTAGCTGGGGTTTTCCAGTGCCGGAGTCTGATTCCAGAGTCTCGGAGGAGAAGCCGAGCCCCACGTCTGCCTGGTGATGCTTCTTCTTGTGTTTCTTATGCTTCTTGTGTTTCTTCTTGTGAGAGCTGTGGCCGCCAGCTTCATCTTCTGTGAAACAACAAAAAAAGCAAAATAAAAGGAAACGGTGCCAGGGCAGCTGACCGAGTGGCTGATCACCTGACTCACCCAGAGCGGCCCGTCACTCCAGCCCAGAACCAATAGCTAATAAGGACTATGACCATACGGCAAACTACCCAATGTGACTGACAACCTATTGAATCAATTGTACAACTTGCATTTCAAAATGCTTAAAAGAAAAAAAGTTTCTAGGTTATTTTCCACAGATTCAGAGGTCCAACTGTCGTCACTGGGCTCCTTGGTACCGCTGTGCTTTTAGCAAAATTGTACTTACACCAATATGTTTCGATGCTGTCATACTCAATTCATCATCGCTGCTACCACAAGCGACAGGACTTTAAACAACTATACTTCGGTTCAGGGTTATACAGCTCAACACGTTCTCCAGGCAAAACCCAAGCCTGGAAAGATAGATCACCAATTGTACTGCTGGCCGTGTCCTGCAGTAATGTCACATGCCCACTATGCTTTACTGACATTCTAGTAAATACAATGGCCCCCTTTAGTTTTGCTTGATTAAAATCTGAAAGATGGTTCTGCCAATGGCTGAGTTGTTAAGGCCTGTTATAACAACGAGCCATGTAGACAGAAGGGGCTTGGATTTCGTCCCTGATCTGTGCTCAGTCAGATGGTCTCAGCCAGGGTGGAAGTTGCGGCACCACAGCCAGTCTTACCAGCCGTTGGCTAATGGGGATTTGGGGGGGGGGTGGGGGGGGGGGGGAGAAAGTTGTAAATCAACCACTCCAATCGCTAGACACGTCTGTGAAAGTACAGGAAACTTTCTGGTATCCGGCACTGACGGGACCGAGCTGGTGCCGTACCATCAAAACTGCTGTAGAAACCAGCGCTGATGTTAAAACATACGGAGCTTTTGAGCTCCGTGTGAATCAACAAACCCTGCTGCTTAGCAACAGCTTCAAAACAGTCGGCCGCAGCTTAAAAGCGTCTCTGTAGCTAAGCAACAGCTTCAGCTAGACCTTGCAGAGCCTGACTGGAAAAAAAAAAGCAACGAGAAGTAAAAAAAACTTATAGGAAACGGCTCCTGAATGTTGCCAGTAGATAGAGCTTTCCGGACATTTAACCTCTGGTTAAACAAAAGTTTCCTGTACTCATTAAAAAAAGGCAAGAAAATAATCAGCTTTGACATCATCCCCAGTCGAATACCAAGTGTTACTAGTTTAGAGTCTTCCCTTAAGATATTCGCTCTGGTAAAGTCGTGCCTGTACGGCAAAAATCTAACCATTCAACAGCATGACCCAGAAGTGTAACAGTAGGAGAGCACTGTGATCTGAATCTGACATTTGCGTCTTTTGCACAAGAGTTTCTTCAATCTCTTCAAAGGCGGAGTGAGAAATACTTGCTAAAAATTGAGGCTAGATGCAAATTAAGTTGCTTTCTTCCATAGCGTATAAGCATACAGAGCAAGAGCCATAAATGAGATTTATTTCATTCAATAAATCTCAAGTAATGAATGCACTACAGTTCCCCACATCAGTGGGTCATCTTACTTGACTTAAACCAAATAACTCCTAACTACAGTACTCTCCTGCATGCTAATTAGCCTGGCAGAAGCTTGCTTCACAGCTTCCTGTTTGGAGACCTCTGCCTCTGTTTTTTCCTGTCTTTGTTCACAGCCAGAAAGGAACCAGTGACTTCCCAACATAATGGGTATGTGATGTTAATCAATTACCAAAACAAGCTAATGAATTGACATGTTTGACCACTCCATCATCTTCCCACTGTGGTCCACCTCAGTGGCACCACTTTCACTTGGTGCCATCCAACAAAGCCAGCACATCTTCCTGCAGCGGCTTCTCTTCCTGCAGCGGCTTCTCTTCCTGCAGCGGCTTCTCTTCCTGCCCCAAACGGTCAACTCACATATGTCCCACGGTTCCATCTTCCACTCCCCTCTCTTGTTCCTTATCTGAATAATGTCCTCTGCTGAAATCATCCATAGGCTAATGACAATTTGCTCTTCTGACTCTGGTCTCCTTTGTATCCCCCCTCCTTCCACTCCAGTCACAATAGGGCCTTCGAATGTCTTGGCCCCACACTGCTCTCTTGAACTGCTCTACTTTGCTACGTCTCTTCAGGAGTTGACTTCTTTGAAGTACTTTGGGACATTTTACTATTTAACAAAAAAGGCACGAATAAATGTTGTATCTATCCCCCTAGCAATGAAAGCCAACATTCCATTGGCCTTCTTAATCACTTGCTGCACCTGCATACTAACCTTTTGAGTTTCGTGCACCAGGACCACCAGATCCCTTTGTACTTCAGTACTTTCCAGTTTCTTGCCATTAAGATAATAGCTTGCTCTACGATTTTTCCTGCCAAAGTGCATAACCTCACACTTTCCAGTATTGTATTCCATCTGCCAAATCTCTGCCCACTTACTTAGCCTGTCTATGTCCCCTTGCAGGTTTTTTATGTCCTCCTCACTCACTACTTTCCCTCCCATCTTAGTATCATCTGCAAACTTTGATATGTTACACTCGGTCCCCTCCTCCAAATCGTTAATATAGATTGTAAAGAGTTGGGGACCCAGCACCGACCCCTGCTGAACACCACTAGTTACTGATTGCCATTCTGAGAATGAACCATTTATCCCAACTCTCTGCCTTCTGTTAGACAGCCAATCCTCTATCCATGCCAGAATACTACCCCCAATCCCATGATTTTTTTATCTTAAGCAATAATCTTTTGTGTGGCACCTTGTCAAATGCCTTTTGGAAGTCTAAATACACTACGTCCACTGGTTCCCCTTTATCCACCCTGTATGTTACTTCCTCAAAGAACTCCAGCAAATTTGTCAAACATGACTTCCCCTTCATAAAACCATGCTGACTTTGTCCTATTAAATGATGATTATCCAAATGTCCTGTTACTGTCTCCTTAATAATGGACTCCAAAATTTTACCTACCACAGATGTTAGGCTAACCGGTCTATAGTTTCCAGCCTTCTGTCTACTGCCCTTTTTAAATAAGGGCGTTACATTAGCAGTTTTCCAGTCTGCCGGGACCTTTGCTGAGTCCAGGGAGTTTTGGAAAATTATTACCAATGCATCCACAATCCCTACCGCCACTTCCCTCAAGACCCTAGGATGTAAGCCATCAGGTCCAGGTGATTTATCTGCCTTGAGTCCCATTATTTTACCGAGTACCACTTCCTTAGTGATTTTGATCGTGTTTCGCTCCTCCCCCCCTGTAGCCCCCTGTTTGTCCAGTGTTGGGATATTCTTAGTGTCTTCTACTGTAAAGACTGATACAAAATATTCATTCAGTGTTTTTGCCATCTCCATATTTCCCACCATTAATTTCCCGGTCTCATCCTCTAAGGGACCAACATTTACTTTAGCCACCCTTTTTCTTTTTATATAACTATAAAAACTCTTACTATCTGTCTTTATATTTTTTGCTAATTTACTTTCATAATCTATCTTCCCTTTCTTAATCAATCTTTTTGTTATTTTTTGCTGTCTTTTAAAGTTTTCCCAATCCTCTATCCTCCCACTAGATTTGGCTACCTTATATGCCCTTGTTTTTAGTCGAATACTATCCTTAATTTCTTTACTTAGCCACGGATGGCTGTCTTTTCTTTTACACCCTTTTCTTCTCAGTGGAATATATATATTTTGGAAGTTGTAAAATAACTCCTTAAATGTACACCACTGATCATGTATCGTCTTACCCTTTAATCTATTTTCCCAGTCCACTCTACTCAATTCCGCTCTCATACCTTCATAGTCTCCTTTATTCAAGCTCAGCATGCTTGTTTGAGATCCAACCTTCTCACCCTCTAATTGAATATGGAATTCAACCATGTTATGGTCACTCATTCCAAGGGGATCCTTTACTAGGACATTTTTAATTAATCCTGTCTCGTTACACAGGACCAGATCTAAGGTTGCTTGCCCCCTGGTCGGTTCAGTTACATACTGCTCAAGAAACCCATCCCTAATACACTCAATGAACTCATCCTCAAGGGAGCCCTGCCCAATTTGATTTGTCCAATTAATATGATAGTTAAAATCCCCCATAATTATAGATGTTCCCTTATTACAAGCCTCAACTATTTCCTGATTGATACTCCGTCCAACAGAGTTGCCACTGTTCGGAGGCCTATAGACTACGCCTGTAGTGTCCATGTGTTGATAAAGACACTGAAGACAGGAGTTGGTTCATAGGTATTTACTAAGCAAAGTCTGGGGGGGGGGGGGGGGGGGTTCTAACGGATATACACAATACACAGGCTTATATAGCCGGAGTGGCAATCACCGGCACCACAGCACACCTGGGGCTCTTAAAGGCACATACACTACAATTCCTCCCCTTTTAGCTAACTAGTACATCATATTTTAAGTAATTATTAATTACATGTTATAAGCAAAATAATATACATTGCTGTAGTTAATTAATTATAAGTCAGTCTCTCAGGAGGCTTCCTGACTCGGTCCGGATAACGCCTCAGGGGTGTAGTAGTTTCTGGTGGTGTAGTAGGTTCTTCTGGCAAGGCTGATTCGGCTTGAATGCCAGTGTCGGGTTCATCGGGTTCCAGTATCACCGGATCGGAGGTAGATATGGGTATCTCTACTTCATCGTTAGATGTATAGAGTTGTGGTGTAGGTTGTCCCTTTTCAGATGACTATGATTTGGTCAGCATGGCGCCTTATTATGCTTTCTCCGATGTCCACGGTATACATCAGTGGTCCTAATCGTGTGCAGATAGTTCCAGGCTGCCATTTCTCGGTACGGTAGTCCCGAGCCAAAACTTGTTGACCTATCTGGAAGGTTCTAGTTGGCCTTTCATTCATGCCTTGAAACTGGGTTCTCCACGTCCCTTCTGATGTTGGGCTTGACCAAATCCAGCCGGCATCTTAGGTTTCTATTGAAGAACATCATGGCGGGAGTTTGGTTGGTAACCATACGTGTTGCATTCCTGTATGCGAATAAGAAGTTATCCACCTTGTGCTGAAGTTTTGTGTCTTCAATACCCATGGCCTTTATGGCCTTCTTGAAGGTCTGGACAAACCTTTCAGCCAATCTATTGGTGGCGGGATGGTATGGGGCGGACGTGTAGTGCTTAACCCCATTGTTTTTTTTAAGAACTTTCTGAATTCTTCGGACACAAATTGCGGTCCATTATCAGAACAGATCTGTTCCGGCAGCCCATTCCTGGCAAATATGGTTCTTAATACTGTGATGGTTTTTTCCGTGGTGGTGGAGGACATCTTTATTACCTCCGGCCACTTGGAGTGTGCATCAACCGCGATTAAGAACATTGAGTCCATAAATGGACCAGCAAAGTCGATGTGTACCCTTTACCAGGGAGATGAGGGCCACTCCCATGGATGTAGAGGGGCTTGTGGTGGAGCGTTTTGGACCTTCTGGCATCCTAGGCAGCTCTTGGTCATTTCTTCGATGTCTCCATCGATACCTGGCCACCATACAAACGCCCTGGCTAGGTTCTTCATTTTCACTCCACCCAGATGCCCTCGTGAAGCTCCTTTAGCACTTTATCCTGGAGTTTGGGTGGAATCACCACTCTGGATCCACAAAGCAAGGTTCCTCGGCACACTGACAGCTGTTCTCTTCTTTGCGAGAATGCTGGCAACAGTGGTTCGCCATGTGCTGGCCATCCCTTCACTGTTAAATCGTAGACCCGTGAAAGAGTCGGGTCATTTCTTGTTTCCCTTTCAATGGCAGAATTTGTTACTGGTAGACATTCCACTATGGTTGAGTGGAACATCTCCATTGGGTCTACTGTAGGTGCCTCTTCTACCGTTGGCAACGGTAGGCGCGATAAACCGTCAGCATTCCCATGCTGTTTTGACCCTTTGTATTCTATGTTGTATTGGTGTGCCCCTAGAAAAAGGGACCACCTCTGTAGCCTTTGCGCTGTCATAATGGGAACACCCTTTTTAGGGTTGAATATGGAGATGAGGGGTTGATGGTCAGTCAACAAGGTAAATTTTTGTCCGTGTAGGTAATGGTTGAATTTCTTCACTCCCCATACCAGGCTGAGTGCTTCCCTGTCGATTTGGGCATAGTTACGCTCAGCTGAGTTCAATGAGCGTGACGCAAAAGCTATCGGCCGTTCCGAGCCATCAGGGAATTTATGCGATAATACTGCTCCTATGCCGTAAGGGGATGCATCGCACGCCAGTCTGATTGGCAGTGATGGGTTGTAATGAGCCAAAACTTCTTTGGATGTGATTAAGTCTTTGCATTTATGGAAGGCACTTTTGCAGTCTTCGTTCCATTTCCAAATTACTCCTGTTTGTAGCAGTTCATTAAGAGGGTGTAGAAGAGTTGATAAGTTCGGTAAAAATTTATGATAGTAATTTATTAATCCCAGGAACGACCTTAATTGTGAAACATTTTCAGGTGCTGGGGCTTTTATGACCGCCTCAATTTTTTCAGGTGACTTATGCAACCCTTCCTTATTTATTATGTGGCCACAATATGATATCCGATATCGAAAAAATTCACACTTGGGGCGATTTGCTCGTAGGCCCCGTTCTCTCAGCCTAGTGAGCACCTGCTCTAAATTGGCAAGGTGCTCGTTGTCGTTTTCTCCTGTTACAAGGATGTCGTCTAGGTAGCATTGAGTCCCCGGAATCCCTTGGAGGACTTGCTCCATAGCTCTTTGCCAGATAGCTGGAGCGGATGCTACTCCGAAAACCAATCGATTGTACTGGTGCAGACCTTTGTGTGTATTTATCGTGAGATATTTTTTTTTTTTTTTTTTTTTTTTTTTAAAAAGAGGCCTCTTCAACCTCCATCTGTAGATATGCCTGTGCCAAGTCAATTTTGGTGAAACGTTTCCCTCCGGATAGTGAGGCGAAAATATCTTTAGGATACTGTACCGTGTGAAGGACCGGGTTTACAGTCACCTTGAAGTCTCCACAGATGTGAATTTTTCTCTGTTCTTCAGATTTATCATTCTTCAATGCTTTCTTCATGACTGGGACGATGGGTGTTGCCCACTCGCTCCAATCTATTTTAGATAATACGCCTGCCTTTTCCAAATTCTCCAGCTCTGCTTTGACTGCTGGACGAATTGCGTATGGCACCGGTCTTGCCTTAAAAAACTTGGGAATTGCTGCATCTTCCACTTTTATTGAGGCGGTGATGCCTTTCAAGGTTCCTAGTTTCTCTTGAAACACTTCTTTGGCGTTGGCCAAGATGTCTTTTAATCGTTCAGGTATGACGTCATCATCATTTTTTTCCTTACTGGTCACCGTCAGTGCCTGAATGGAGTGCCAGTCTAAACGTATTTTTCTGATCCATTCACGTCCCAACAGCGGTGGACCACCATCTTGTAGAACGTATAAATACAACTTCTGTATTTCCTTGCCGTTGTATACAACAGGCACCCTTATTTTTCGTTTGGGGTATACTTTCTGCCCCATATATGTTTTCAAGATAATGGATGTGTCTTTTAAAGGTATATGCGGAAATAGCCGCTCGTAATCCCGTCGATTTATGACGGTCAGAGTTGATCCTGTATCTAGCTCCATTTTAACTGGGGACCCTGCTATTGTGAGGGTAACCCAAATGGTCTGGTAATCTTCTTTGGCAATTACATTATGTAATTTGAGAGAGCTTAGTCTCTTGTTCCCGGAGTCGCTATCGCTCTTCTGGTCTTCGGAGCTACTGTCCGTCATCATTTGTACCTTTCTGTGCTTTTCTTTATTGATTCTTTTCCTGTTAGTGGATTTTTTGTTTTCAGATCGGCACACACGTGGAATGTGTCCCATCTTTCCGCATCGCCTGCATGCTTTTTCCTTGAACTAGCAGTCCCTCTGGTCATGGGTGGCTCTGCCGCAGCGATAACATCTCTCAAAACCCCGTGTCATTTCATGGGTGCCGAAGTCCTGTGGCCTTTGCTGTATCTCTGCAGCTCCTGTTGCACTGAAAGCCTTGTCCAGTGTTAAATTTTTCTCAGAAGATAGCTTTTTTTGTGTTTCTACACTTAGGGGATCGCAGACGTATTTGTCTCGCAGAGAATCTGCCAGTCCTGCCTCGAATTGGCAGTGTAGGGTATCAACAATCTCCTTAAAATTCTTCTCCATCGGTTCGGCTGGAGTGATTAAGTTTCGTAACAGCTTGTATGTCTTTGCGCCCATTAGATCCAGAAGTGCTGAAGCTTTTTTTTCATCTTCTATTCCATTTGCGGTGCAATATACCTCCACTCTTTCCACATATGTGGTCCAATCCTCTATCTCGTTATCAAAAACATAAATATTGCCAGAATTAGGCATCTTAGAAAAGATATGGCGCTTCCCGCGCTTTTCTTTCTTTTCTGTAGAAAAGATATGGCGCTTCCCGCGCTTTCCCGCCGCTGCTGCTGATGACGACAACGCTGTTTACTGCGGTTTCCGTTTGTTTTATTTTTTTATTTATTGTTGGAGACTCACCGGAGTTTCTCTCCAGGTCTGAACGCTGACCTGCTTGCCGCGCCGGCCGTCTCCCGAGTGCTCCCTCCCAGTCCGTTATTGCTTGCCTCCGATTTCGCTGCCTGTCTCAGCTGTAGAGCCAGCCGCTGGAGCCCCAGCCTGACGCCCAGGAAGGATTAGCGCAGTACCTGCCACCAGCTTGGCCAGCTGGTGAAACCACAGCTTCTCTCACTTCCTTGAGTCTTCAGGACGCCCGAGGAATCGATGTCCTTGAGGTGCTGCCGAATTGCAGGTAAGTCCGTTTCCACTTCGTCGCCACTGTAGTGTCCGTGTGTTGATAAAGACACTGAAGACAGGAGTTGGTTCATAGGTATTTACTAAGCAAAGTCTGGCGGGGGGGGGGGGGGGTGGGGGTTCTAACAGATATACACAATACACAGGCTTATACATAGAAACATAGAAGATAGGAGCAGGAGTAGGCCAATCGGCCCTTCGAGCCTGCTCCGCCATTCAACGAGATCATGGCTGATCATCCAAACCCTAGCACCCGGTCCCTACACCGACAGCCATCCCACCCAAGCCCTATCCCAGTAACACCACGTATTTAATCCCCCCTAACACTAAGGGCCAATTTTTTAAATCATGGCCAATCAACCTAACCCGCACATCTTTGGACTGATATAGCCCGAGTGGCAATCACCAGCACCACAGCACACCTGGGGCTCTTAAAGGCACATACACTACAATTCCCACTAGTGTTTTTTTCCCCTTATTATTCCTTACCTCCACCCAAACTGTTTCATTATCCTGATCTTTTGACCCAATATCATTTCTCTGTATTACAGTGATTCCTTCCTTTATTAACATAGCCACCCCACCTCCCCTTCCTTCCTGCCTGTCCTTCCTGATCGTTAAATAACCTGGTATGTTTAATTCCCAGGCATTGTCACCCTGCAGCCATGTTTCTGTAATGGCCACAAGATCATACCCATATGTAGTTATTTGTGCCATTAACTCGTCTATTTTGTTACGAATGCTACGTGCATTCAGATAGAGAACTTTCAAAGATGTTTTGTGACATTTAGTTCCTGCTTTTGCCCTTTTTATTACTTTACCTTTTACTCCATACCTTCTGCCCCTTCCTGACACGCTCTGGTTTTTAATTTCCCCACTGCTACCTAAGTCTATTACCTTCTCTGTTGTCATTTTTATTATTTGCTCTCTAGGAACCTCCCCCCCACTAGTTAGTTTAAAGCCCTCTCTACAGCCCTAGTTATATGATCCGCCAGGACTCTAGTCCCAGCACTGGCCAAGTGAAGCCCGTCCCAACAGAACAGCTCCCTCCTGCCCCAGTACTGGTGCCAGTGTCCCAGGAAGCAAAACCCATTTCTCCCACACCAGTCTTTGAGCCACGCATTTAACTCTCTCATTTTATTTGTCCTAGCCAAATTCGCTCGTGGCTCAGGTAATAATCCAGAGATTATTACCCTCGAGGTTCCGTTTTTTAATTTGACCCCTAGCTGTTCATACTCCTTTAACAGAACCGGCTTCCTAGTCCTATCTACGTCGTTTGTACCAACATGGACCACGACAACTGGATCCACCCCCTCCCACTGCAAGTTTCTTTCCAGCCCAGAGGAGATGTCCTTAACCCTAGCACCGGGTAGGCAACAGCGCCTTCGGGACTCTTGCTCTCGGCTGCAGAGAACTCTATCTATCTCCCTAATAATACTATCCCCTACCACTACAACATTTCTAGTTACTCCCCCCTCTTGAATGGCCCCCCGTTCCACGGTGCTGTGGCCAGGTTGCTCATCCTCCCTGCAGTCCCTGCTCCCGTCCCCACAGGGAGTAAGAACCTCGAACCTGCTGGACAAGAGCAAGGGCTGCGGCTCCTCCAGCTCTACCTCCTGGATCCCCGTACCTGCCTCACTGGTAGTCACACCGTCCTGTCCCTGACCATGGGCTACATCTGAATTAATTAACTTAATAGGTTCTGGGCACCGCACAGTAGGAAGGATGTGAGGCCTTGGAGAGGGTGCAGAAAAGATTTACGAGAATAGTTCCAGGGATGAGGGACTTCGGGTATGTGGATAGACTGGAGAAGCTGGGGTTGTTCTCCTTAGAGCAGAGAAGGTTGAGAGGAGATCTGATAGGTGTTCAAAATCATGAGGGGTCTGGACAGAGTAGATAAAGAAAAAAACTGTTCCCATTGGTGGAAGGGTCGAGAATCATAGGGCACAGATTTAAGGTGATTGGCTGAAGAATCAAAGATGACAGGAGGAAAAGCACTGCCTGAAAGGGTGGTGGAGGCAGATTCAATCATGGCTTTCAAAAGGGAATTGGATAAGTACCTGAAGGAAAGAAATTTGCAGGGCTACAGGGAAAGAGCAGGGGAGTGGGACTAGCTGAGGTGCTCTTGCAGAGAGCTGGCACGGGCTCGACAAGCCGAATGGCCTCCTTCCGTGTTGTAACCATTCTATGATATCACCTCCGATAATGCAGCGCTGCTTCAGTACTGAATTGGAGTGTCAGCCTAGACTACATGCTCAAATCCTGGAGGGGGATTTTAAACCCACAATTTTCTGACTCACATTAGATACTAACGGAGCCAAAACAGCACCATCAAATGGAAGAGGTGACAATCGAGTAAGTTGCAACCAGTAAAGTAGAATATATTAATAAAACACCCACGGTAAAAACATGCAGGGCATAACTTAATAGAACATAATAACTGGCAACAAATTATTTGCAATTCAAGGGGCTAATGGCATACAGACAAAAGATGTAAACCTACAAGCCATTGAGTTGTGGTTGGCTGAAGAGGACATCATGTGGCATAAATCACAGCCCCATGTTGGGTAACCATTTCCCCAATAAGAGAAAAATCCCCTGCAAACTCTAGAAACTGAAAAACAGAAAATGCTGGGAGTAATCAGCAGGTCCATCGGCATCTGCAAAAGATTGACATTTCTAATGAAGAGTCCCAACATGAAATGAGACACCCATGTTTTCAGAAGCTTACCAACCAGCTCTGCTCTCCCACCACTTTGATTTTATTTCACATTTCCAGTATTCAGATTTTCTTTAACTTTCCCGTGTTTATACACATTGCACCTCCAATCATACATGCTGTTACCAGGGCCAAAAGAGAACAAACAGCATGGTGTAAATTCATCCTGCAGCATATGTAGCATGTCCCATGTCTTCACTTGATAATGTTCATGTCACTGTATGACTGCAAAGGAATTTCAAAATTGTGTTCTAGGAATTAAAACTGGTTGATTACGCCCCCTTAGTGGGGGAATCAAGAACAAGGGGGCATAATCTTAAAACTACAGCTAGGGCATTCAGGAGCAAAATCAGGAAAGCAATTTTCACATAAAAGGGTAGTGGAAATCTGGAACTCGCCCCCAAAATGTTGTGAATTCTGGATCAATTAAAATTTTCTAGATTGAGAGCAATAGGTTTTTGTTAGGCAACAGTATCGAGGGATATGGAGCAACAGCATGTAAATGTAGTTGAAGTACAGGTCAGCCATGATCAAATTAAATGGTGGCAAAGGCCAGAGGAGTTGAATGGCCCACTCCTGCTCCTATGTGCCTAAAGATCCCCAATACAGCACCTTTGATGCATCCAAAAAATCCCACTGTGAATTCCCCAGTGAGTCAATGAGTTTCCAATGCAGAACTGAGCCCACACTGGCATGGAAAGTCCCAGGTTTGATCCTCTTCCTGTGCTGAGAAGAGCAACAGGGCATCAAAATGAGCCTCAGCATCCTTAAATTAGGGGTGGGGGATGGGGGAAGAAAGGAGGAACAGCCCGAGATCCTGCTGACACTGTTTGGAAAGTGCGGCTTAGATTGTGATGCCCTATGTGATAGAATAGCCTGCCAACACTCAGTTCCCGCACAGGAATCACAGCCACTTGGCTAAGACATGGAGCAGCTGGTGCCTGTGAAACAGTAAAGTGGCTAGATCAGCACCTTCAAGGGAACAGGAGAGAGCTATGAAGGTCAAAGCCTCAGTTTCTCTCTGTTACTAACTTGTGGATCATAGGAGCATAGAAAGATTACTACACAGGAGACCATTCGGCCCATCGAGCCCGTGCTGGCTCTCTACAAGAGCACATCAGCTTATCCCATTCCCTTTCCCTGTAGCCCTGCATATTTCTTTCCTTCAGATACTTATCCAACTCCCTTTTGAAAGCTACAATTGAATCTGCCTCCACCACCCTTTCAGGTAGTGAATTCCAGATCTTAACCACTTGCTGCATAAAAAAGTTTTCCCTCTTGTTGCCTTTGGTTCTTTTGCCAATCACCTTAAATGTGTCCTCTGGTTGGCGACCCTTCTGCCAATGGGAACAGTTTCTCTCTATCCAGACCCCTCATGATTTTGAAATGCGTGCTGATTATTTTATTTTTGTAAAAATTTATTTCTCCTTGTAAGTTTTTTTTGTTGAGTAAAGAGAGTTGGCTACGCTTCCGGGGGCGGGGGCCCGGCCCCGGCCCACACTCCTCCCCGGGCCTACATTCCTCCCCGGGGGGGGGGCCGGGCCCCGGCCTACATTCCTCCCCGGGGGGCCCCGGCCTACACGCACCAGCCGTGTTTCCCATGAATGTTGCCCGCTGCTCTTACCCAGGCCTCTCTCCTCCTCCTCCTCCGCCGCCGCCTCTTTCTTCTTCCCCATCTTCAGCGGCCGTTTTAACGCCTGAATCTGAATGGAGCTGCCCAGGGGGACCCGCCAAGTCCCTTCCGGTGTAACAACAAGAAACATCCGGAGTGCGGCCCCGCCATTACCGAAAGTTCCGCCGCCCTTGTCTGCTCATCAACTGAACAAAACACAACCCCAAATACTCCAGAAAATCATCAAAAATAAATGGCAGCAGATGTGGATCATTATAAAACACATCATATTGTTAAAGAGGTAGATTCTGCTTTTCCCCTGGTGGTTCTGAGTCTAAAGCTGTGTGGTGATGAGATATACAGATCAGGAAGATCCCAGGTTTCATCTCCAGATCTCAGTTGAGGCGCGACAATTGGCCTGGACTAGAGAAGAGGAAATCCAGCCTGGGTTCTTGCTGACCCCCACTGACTGGGCTCACACAAGAATGGATTTATGGGCAAGGTAACCCACCGAGAGTCAGCGCCTTCAGGAGAGGAAGGGTAAAGAAATTGAGTTCTTTTAAAACTGTATGACTTGGATAGGCACAATGCGGAGTTGCCAATTTTCGATTTTCAGTTTGAGGGCTCTTGAGTTTTGTCAGGGTTGCCAACCCTCCAGGATTGTACTGGGGTCTCCAGCAACCCTTGGGAAAAATTAATATATTCAAGAAGGAGCTAGATATATTTCTTAAGGCTAAAGGGATCAAGGGATATGGGGAGAAGGCAGGGACAGGGTACTGAATTTGGATGATCAGCCATGATCGCATTGAATGGCGGAGCAGGCTCGAGAGGCCGAATGGCCTACTCCTGCTCCTATCTTCTATGCTTCTATGTAACGGGACATAATAAATAAAAGTTTTTTTTTCCATTTTCTTTGAAAACTTTAGTTTATTAGTTATTATACAAATATTGCAGATGGGGAGGAAGGCTGGTTGGGCGGTGGGAGGTCATGCAATGAAACCACCAGAAATACATCCAACCAGAGTTGGCAACCCTAGCGAGGGTCTCTTGAGTTTTCACAGAGATTCGCCACATTCTGCCAGTTTAAAATCCCATCTGTGTGGGAAAAGATTCAAAGTACATGACTTTATAGCCTGAAAGCAGGGAATAATGGTAAAAGGTTAAAATTAAAGGCTCTTTATCTGAATGCACGAAGCATTTGTAACAAGATAGATGGATTAGTGGCACAAATAGAGATAAATGGCTTTGATCTAATAGCCATTACAGAGATGCGGTTGAAAGGTGACTAAGGTTGGGAACTAAATATTCCAGGGTATTTGACGTTTCAGAAAGACAGACAGAATGCAAAAAGAGGGGGGTAGCCCAGATAATAAAGGATGACATAAGGACACTAGTGAAAAAGGGTCTTGGCTCGGAAGATCAGGAAGTAGAATCAGTATGGGTGGAGATAAGAAATAACAAGAGGCAGAAAACACTGGTGGGAGTAGTTTATAGGCCCCCAAACAGCAGCTATACCGTTGGACAGAGTATTAATCAACAAATAACAGGAGCTTGTATCAAAGGTAGAACAGTAAACTCTTTGGTATCCGGCAGCGACGGGACCGGGATGGTGCTGGTTAATTAAAAATTCCGGACGACGGAGAGGGTTATCTATCGAGGCTATTTTTAACAAACAAAAATAAAAAAATCAAGAAATGTGCAGTATACAGTAATTGGGTACTCACCTACAGCGCGGGAAAGTCAGACTCCTGTTATTGGGGTGTTCGGACTTCCGACAGCGCTTAGAAGCCGAGTAGTGGCAGTTTGGAGAACTAACCCCACTGACTAACTCGGCCACCACGGGAGACTCGGACTCGGCAACATTTCCGGTTATTGAGCTGTTGTTTTTGGAGTATGCATTTTGCCGGTTAATAGAGATTTCCGGATATTTAGGTGCCGTTTAAATGAGAGTTTCCTGTACAATAATCATGGGAGACTTTAATCTTTATATAGACTGGGCAAATCAAATTGGCAAAGGTAGCCTGGAGGATGAATTCATGGAATGCATTCGAGACCGTTTCCTAGAACAATACATCATGGAACCAACCAGGGAACAGACTATTTTAGATCTTGTATTGTGTAACGAGACAGGGTTAATTATTAATCTCATAGTAAAGGCTCCTCTGAGGAAGAGTGATCATAATATGATAAAATTTCACATTGAGTTTGAGAGTGAAATATGGAAATGTTTTATGAAAGGGAAATCGTGTTTAATAAATGTATTAGTTTTCTGAGGATGTAACTAGCAAGGTAGATAAAGGGGAACCAGTAAATGGGGTTGGGGGTAATATAGTAGCATGGATAGAGAATTGGTTAACAGACAGAAAACAGAGAGTAGGGTAAAACAGGTCATTTTCCGGTTGGCAGGCTGTAACTCTGGGGTGCCGCAAGGATCAGTGCTTGGGCCTCAGCTATTCACAATCTATATTAATGACATAGATGAAGGAACCGAGTGCAATGTTGATGTTCGTTGATGGTACAAAACTAGGTAGGAAAGTAAGTTGTGAGGAGGACACAAAGAGCCTGCAAGTGAGTGGGCAATAAGGTGGCAGATGGAGTATAATGTGGGGAAATGTGAGGTTATTCACTTTGGTAGGAAGAATAGAAAAACAATATTTTTTAAATGGTGAGAAACTATTAAATGTTGGTGTTCAGAGAGATTTTGGCGTCTTCGTACAGGAAACACAGAGAGTTAGCATGCAGGAACAGCAAGCAATTAGGAAGGCAAATGGCCTTTATTCCAAGGGGGTTGGAGTACAAGATTAAGGAAGTCTCACTAAATTGTACAGGGCTTTGGTGAGACCACACCTGGAGTACTGTGCACAGTTTTGGTCTCCTTATCTGAGAAAGGACATACTTGTCTTAGAGGTGGTGCAACAAAGGTTACTAGAGGGATGAGAGGGCTGTCCTATGAGAAGAGATTGAGTAGATTGAGCCTATACTCTCTGGGGTTTTGCAGAATGAGAGGTGATCTCATTGAAACATATAAGATTCTGAGGGGGATTGACAAGGTAGATGCTGAGAGGTTGTTTCCCCTGGCTGGAGAGACTAGAACTAGGGGGCTTAGTCTCAGGATAAGGGGTCGGCCATTTAAGACCGAGATGAGGAGGAATTTCTTCACTCAGAGGGTTGTGAATCTTTGGAATTCTCTGCCGCAAAGGGCTGTGGATGCTGAGTCGTTGAGTATATTTAAGGCTGAGATAGATAGATTTTTGGACTCTCGGGAATCAAGGGATATGGGGATCGAGCGGGAAAGTGGAGTTGAGGTCGAAGATCAGCCATGATCTTATTGAATGGCGGAGCAGACTCTTATATTATGACACTCACCTCATGGTAGCCTGACTGAATCCGAGTCCTGAGTCCCTACACAGAAACACTCTGTAACCTATCAATGTATCAACTTGGCTCAGTTGTTTCACTCTTGCCTTTGAGTCAGAAGGCTGAAACTAAGTGTAATATGTTTTGAAGTATCGTCTTAGATACATAGATACATAGAAGATAGGAGCAGGAGTAGGCCATTCGGCCCCTCGAGCCTGTTCCACCATTTAATGAGATCATGGCTGATCATCCAAATTCAGTACCCTGTCCCTGCTTTCTCCCCATATCCCTTGATCCCTTTAGCCTTAAGAAATATATCTAACTCCTTCTTGAATATAATTAATGAATTGGCCTCAACTGCCTTCTGTGGTAGAGAATTCCACAGGTTCACCACTCTCTGGGTGAAGAAGTTCCTCCTCATCTCAGTCCTAAATGGCTTACCCCTTATCCTTAGACTGTGACCCCTGGTTCTGGACTCCCCCGCCATCGGGAACATCCTTCCTGCATCTATTCTGTCTAGTCCTGTTAGAATTTTATAAGTTTCAATGAGATCCCCTCTCATTCTTCTAAACTCTAGCGAATATAAGCCTAATCGACCCAATCTCTCCTTATACGTCATTCCTGCCATCCCAGGTATCAGTCTGGTGAAGATCAGCCATGATCTTATTGAATGGCGGAGTAGACTCTTATATTATGACACTCATCGCTGTTATTATGTAGCTAACATGTTAAACTGAGGACTCAACACATTTAAAATTTAATTCAGGAAACCCCCTAAAAGTAGTCATTATTCTTGGAAAATATATAGGGCTGGAAATTCACTATAGCCCAGGAATGGGCGGTATCATTAGAAAAGTTGGAGAATTAGCGCCAGGCGCTCATGCTTTAGACTGCACGCAAAATTCGTGCTCACTGCTCAAAGAAATGATTGGAGCGCTAATTCAAATCTTTAAGCCCAAGCTCATTGGCAAAGGGTGCTCCAATATCAGGTGCAGTCTAATCGCAAGCCATGATTGCCACAGGCTTTTTTCAGTTCTTAAAGGGGAGGTTCATTGATGCTGCAGAACCTCATTCTCAGCATTGCTGGCTGTGCAGCTGCCTCAGCAAACAGCAGCAGGCCAAGGAGAAGGAGCTGGAAGATGAAGCAGCTGTACTCATGTCAGATCCACGCCCCAGAGAGAGAGCCCGCAGATTCAGTGATCAAGTATTGGAGGCGTTGGTGTTCACGGTGGAGAGACGGAGGGCGGTGCTCTACCCAGCAAGTGGCAGAAGGCCCTCGCTGCAAGTTTTCCGCACTATGTGGAAGGAGGTAGCACAGCACATCTCGGGCAACACTGTGGTCCCCAGGACCCACACACAGTGCAGGAAGAAATTTTACAACCTCACACGGGTGGACAGGGTGTGAATGCTTCAACAAATGATACATACCACCATTTCCACTCTGCAAAGAATGGTAGACTCCCAGAGAGACTGTGGCGACTCAGACCTGATGCTGTGTGTGATGGGCGATCTGACAGCTTCCAATGCAGCATAGGTGGAAATGACACAACGTCTTAGTGCTGTAATGGAGTCTGTGCTTGGTGGCATCCAATCTCAGACTGCTCTCAGTGCAATACAAGTTCTGACTGCTGCTATCGTGGCTGGGTCTACCACCGTCATCCGGGGCTTTCACGGTGTCGTAGCAGGCCAGCAATCTGTTCTCCAAGAGATTGCTAGGGTTGCTGAGATGGTGCCCCAGGGGAGTGGCAGTGGGTCAGTAGAGCAGGAACCTGCTGTCCTCTCTCAGGATGACAGCATTCCTGCTCCCACCACTGCCACGCCACCATTGCCCTTGTTGCTGCCTGTCATCCAGCCAGCCCAGACTGCTGCCGCCCATGCTGAGGTGGTACAGTCTACAGCAGGGCCCTCCAAGCCCAGAGCTGGTCGAGGCCATCCTGCAAGGCCATCTGAAGTCTCCCGCACGGATACTCAGCAGCCTGCTGCAGCCACTTGGGCCAACACTTCGTAGGAGCACTAGAGTAAGCAAAGGCACAGTAATGACAGGCATTAAGGGATTGCACAAGGGTGTAAATATGTGTTCTCTGATTTTTGATAAATTTATTAATTCAGTTTGGATTCTTTTGTGATGTGTCTCATTTCAGCTTTGCGCTGTGATATAGCCTGCGACAGGGATGGAATGATGGGGATGTGGTGAGCAATGGGGATCTAGGGTTTAATTCATTGGGACTGCAGTCTGATGAGGCGGTCACGGACCACCCTTCCAGAAGACTGATTGAATGGCTGCCTCCTCCCTCGCTCCTGTTCCTCCTCCTCCTCTCCCTCCTCCCGAGGGGGTCCTGCAATCCTTGGTGGCAAAGGCTGGGCCCTCATGATGCCAAGTTGTGGAGCATGCAGCAGACCACCACAAAATGGGACACCTGCCCAGCCGAGTACTGGAGGGCTCCTCCAGAGCAGTCAAGCAGCAGAACCGTTGCTTCAGCAGGCCGATGGTCTGCTTGATGATGTTCCTGGTGGCAGCATGGCTGTCATTATATGAGTGCTGGGCATGAGTGTTGGGGTGTTGGAGAGGAGTCATGAGCCAGGTGGAGAGTGGATAGCCCTTGTCTCTGAACAGCCAGCCGCGAGCTTGACGTGGTGGCTGGAGGAATGCTAGCGTACCAGTCTGGCGCAGGATGAGGGCATCGTGGCTGCTGCCAGGATAGCGGGCATTGACATTGAGGATTCGCTATCTGTGGTTGCTCACCAACTGCACATTAAGTGAGTAGTAGCATTTGTGGTTACGGAAGATCTCAGGATTGTTGTGCGGTGCCCGCAAAGCCACGTGGGTGCAGTCAATGGCCCCCCTGCACCATGGGGAATCCCGCTATCCTGGCAAAGCCACATGCATGCTTGTCCTGTTTCTCTCTGGTGATGGGGAAGGAAATGTAGTCCCTTCTCCTACTGTAGAGAGCCTCTGTGATTTCCCGGATGCAGCGATGGATGATGATCTGCAAGATGTTTGCTATGTCTCCTGTTGCAGACTGAAAGGATCTGCTGGCGAAGAAATTGAGGGTGACGGGGACCTTGACTGCCACTGAGAAAGCCGTGGTCACCCTGATCTGAGGCTGGAGATCTGGTTGCAGGAGGTGGCAGGGTTCTGTGACCACCTCCTTGGTGAAGCGGAGCCTTCTAATACACTGCTCCTTGCTTGATTGGAGGTAGGGGAAGTGCTCTCAGAATACCCTCAGAGGGTATGGCCTCCTGTTGAGAGCTCTGATGGCCCTCCTCCTCCCTCTGGCCACATGTTCCAGTCTTTCTTGCTGCCTCTGCTCCCTTCGTCATAGATCCTGGAGGGCGCGGTCGACTGCCAGTACAGCGCCTATTAATGTAACCAGCTGTAGCAGTTTGATTTTTTTAAGAATAAATGAAGCTACTTTTTAGTTGCCACAACACTCCTGATACTAAATAACATTGAAATTACGGAATGAGACTGTTTCACTATGTGAAACTGACAAGAAAGCACTGAAACTCCACTAACCTATAGCTGTGACTCATTACTGATGAACCCTTTAAATAACGTCCCTGGAGCCGGCTTCCTTTTGCTTCACGCCAGCTCTCCCTGTCGCTGTTTCCTCCAGGCGCTAAGGTAGCTGGCGACAATCAATTTCGCAGATCTGGTGGTCAATGAGCTTTGCACACTCACTGATGTCACGATCCACCTGGCGTTGTGGCTCCCGACGATAACTTAGCTGCGGTGCAGCAGGGGGGGCGGGATTTGGCGTGCGGCGTTGGATTCGCCTCGCCCCGGTGATAATGCTCTAGCGCCCCATTAGCGCCATCTGCTGGTGCTAACAGGAGGTGCTAAGGTACCGAATTTTTCCCTCATAATCTATATAAACATTTCATTTAGGTTGTTCACAAAAATACATTTTTGATTTTATTAAATTTAATTAAAAAATTTATGTACACCCTATTGAATCCCCCAAATGATTCAGATTCACGGTTATTGTTGCGACCAAACTTTGTGTCTCTTTAACTTCTTATTCTGTGCATTGTTCCCATAAAGAAAGCATTGCATGTGACAGTTTTCCTCGCATCTATCTTTTCCCTTTGATCTTTCTCTTCAGTGTTATTAATGGTTTCTGAGTTTCACATAAGCTCAGAGTCTGTGAAATGGATATTAAAGTTTTTTTTGTCTTGAATGATCTCACTGGGCTCCATAAATTTGAATTCTCTTGGGAGCAGTGAGAGAGACAATCATTCAATTGGACAAATGAGTGTATGATAACTCAAAAAAAGGATTAAACATACCACTTTCTCTTGCACTCACTTTGGTTTTGAGGCTTGAAGCCAGAGGCCTGATTCAAACCATCACCCGTGAGGTGACAAATTTCTTCCATTATTGTAGGTCTCAGTTTGACTCAGCTGGTAGCACTCTTTGAGTCAGAAGGCCCTTTAGCATATATAATCTAGGCCAACACTTCAGTGCATTAATGAGGGAGTGTCGGGCATACTCCTTCTGTCCATTCACGTGGATGTAAAAGATCTCATGGCAGTATTTGAAGAAAATCAGCAGAGGCCACCCGGTGAACTGGAAAACATTCATCCCTCAACTGGGGACTATGCCGCAGAATACAGTAGTACCAGTGTGAGTTTGTGTCTGTAAGCCTCCACATTGCTGATTCCACCAGTGCTGTTGTGGGGTTGTTGTTTTAGTTGTACATTAGATACAAGCAATACCCCCATCATGAGAAATTTTCAGTAGCCTGTTTTTGTAATCTTTTATAGGGGCACAAGTACAGAAAGAGCTGAATCTGTAAAATCCGAGCAGCTGCACTGACTTTGCTCATGTCATCGAAAATGTCACCTTAAACAACAAACTGTCCCTGAGCTACCAGGCCGGCACTGATGAACAGAAGATTGACCAATTGAAACGGTCCCCGCAGTCACGGTACAGACCCGGCGATTTGCTGCTGTGGGCCAGGTTCAAAGCCAGTGGCTGCCTGAACATATTGATCGTGTTACTGAAAATGACATTGCAGCAAAGACCATAAAATAGCCAACACAGCAGAGAGCGTTCTCCCCCTTGCACAGCTCTTGGCTTGTCTTGTGCATTCTACATCTTCTCACACTTTTAAAATAAATAAATGATAGACTGCGCAGTGCACACTTTCAGGAAGGGCTGTAGCCATTTTGAATTCACTTTTTTTTCCCAAACCAAATCAGGTATCTGACACATGTGGAAACCCATCACCATATTTAAGAGCACCCAAGTTACTGAGAAATCTACAGAAATAGATTGCCTCACGTCTCTCTGTAGAGAAAAATGCCATTTACCTAAATAGAAAGAAAGATTACTTTGGTACAGGTTGGCAGGAAGCAAGGCTAGAGATCCCTGGTATGCGCAGGGTGCTTCTGGAGCTTTACCAGCTAAAGCCATGCATCCAAGCAGAACAGAGCAATTAGGGATGGGCAATAAATGCTGGCCTTGCCAGCGATGCCCACATCCCGTAAATAAATAAAATAAAAAATTCAATGAGGTAAGCAACTGCTGCTGAAGCTTCACACCCTTGACTACCAGGCTTCACTGGCCACTGCTGCCATTTTGAAGAATGAGATGAGGAAGATGCCAGCTCGGAGCTAAAGCAATCAAAACCAGATAGTTGAGGAAGTCCTTACCCTTCTCCTTTTTCATGTTGAGAATTTCCTAAATACAGGAATTCCCCCCACCCCCGCACCAAAACCATAAGAGCATTACATCAAGTACTTTGGCAGCAGCTGCAACTATTTAATATTTTGAAATTCTGTGCTCAACAGTAGGTTTATGGAGGAGACCCGATTCAGAATGGAAAACTGAAAATGAATTGTCGGCTTGGCTCACTGCGAGCACTCTCATCGGTCAGTCAGCAGGTTGTGGGTTCTAGCTGGCAATTCCTTGCAGTATTGAGGGAGTACTATATTGTCAGAGGTGCTGTCTTTTGAATGAGACATTAAACTGAGGCCCCATCCGCCTGTGCAGGTGAACATAAGAGAACCCGTTGCATGATGTGAGGCAATGATAGTACATTAGAAGAACAAAAGAACGTGCAAATAGCACGGTGATAAACACAGGAAAGGCCTGAAATGAAAACTGGAAATGCTAGAAACACACTGTAGGTCTGCCAGTCCTGGATAAAGGGCAACACCCAGGGTGCAGAACCCCCCCCTCCCACCCCACCTGCACCCACCCCACCTGCACCCACCAGAGCTGTGTTCATGTGAACTGTCAACCAGCCTCCCCTCTTTTTCCAAGTACCGACAGACCCACCCAGCATCCCCAGCCCCCTTTCTGTAAAGAAGATGGGGGATAAAGCTACGGCCTGAAGCTTTTACAAATCTTCAGATGAGGGCTAGATTGCACAGGACAAAGATGAGCTACTGTTCCTGAAGCTTGAATTGAGCTTGGTTGGAGGAGCAATGGAGGCATGCCAGAGTGGTCAAAAGTACTGGTGGCTCACAGCACTGACGTCCCAGTACCCCACACCAGAATATACAAGCTGAGGTACTTCTGCCTCCAGTTGTCCCAGGAGCAGTGCTTACAGAGGCTTTATTTTACAAATGAGGCCATTCACGACAACTTGCATTTATATAGCCCCTTTAACATAGTAAAACGTCCCAAGACATTTCACAGGAGAGTAATCAGACAAAACTTGGCGCCGAGCCATTAGGAGACATTGGGGCAGCTTGGTCAAGGCGGTAGATTTTAAGGAGGGTCTTAAAGGAGGAGAGAGAGGTCAATGAGTTATGGCACGTGGTGCAAGCTGACAGAGAGCCCATCCCCACCACAAGCAGCGCAAAGATCACACCTGCCCATCATTTTTATGCTACCAGGTCATCCCGACTGCCACAGGGAACATCAGTGACATTAGCTAATCAGCTGTGCATTAAGCAAGTCACAGATGCACTATTTGCTAGAGCAACAATTTCAACCTCTTTTCCCCAAGGACAACTGCATAACAGAACACTGTAATTTTACAGAATGGCAGGATTCCCCGAGGGTGAAGGAGTCACAGAGTGCACCCATGTGGCTTTAAGTGTTCGTTTCCAACTCCTCCACCTCTCGATAGCAAAATACTGCGGATGCTGGAAATCCGAAATAACAACAGGAAACGCTGGAAAAACTCAGCAGGCCAGACAACATCCGTGGAGAGAGAAACAGAGCTAACGTTTCAGGTCGAAGACCCTTCGTCAGACCTGAGAAAAAAGCAGGAAATGAAACAGATTAAAAAGCAAATTTGGGGGCTGGGAAATGGGGGAGGGGATGAAAGAACAAAAGGGAAGGTCTGTGAGAGGTGAAGAGACATTAAGAGATACTCAAGGCGAGACGAAATGGTAATAGGGCAGGTAAAGAAACAAAGAATGGCTCCACCTCTCCTCATTTAAGACCCTCCTTAAAAGCCATTTTAAAACCCACCTATTGACCAAGTTTTTAGTCACCCCTCCTAATATCTCCTGCTTTGGCTCGATGTCCGTATTTCTCTGATTATGCCTCTGTGCAGCATCTCAGGTTGTTTTCTATATGAAAGGCGCTATGTAAATGCTAGTTTTTGTTGCGACGTGCCATCACCTGCTCAGTCATGCTTTGTGTGTCGCCCGGTGCGTCTCCCCTCTGGCTCACTCACTCGAACTCTCCCAGGTTGGATGTGTGTCAGCTGGAGTTAGGCAGTGAGTGAAGTGCTTCCAACGCTGGGTTCAGAGGGGCCCTGCGCCTTCTTCCAGTGGCACATCTTAAGAAGGAAAAGAGGAAGAGAGTTTAGAATGGTTTCCTGAGTAGAGAGCTCATGTATCACTTTCGGTAAAAGGAGTGAAAAGTTTCATAATCTGGTATCATGAACCTACAGCTGCTACAAGCTCTCCTACTTCCTTAATAAAAAAGCAAAATACTGCAGATGCTGGAAATCTGAAATAAAAACAAAATGCTGGAAATACTCAGCAGGTCAGGCAGCATCTGTGGAGAGAGAAACAGAGGGCTGGATTTTCCAAGCCCCGAGGAGGCGGGCATGGAGGCGGGACAACCGGTAAATTCGGAAAAAGTGGGGGCAGATGGCAAACCCGCCCCCATGCCCTTTTGCCAGGAGGCGGGAAGATGTGCAGCTTCGGGTCCCGTCTCCTGGAGGCGGGAAAGGCATTAAATACTTTTAACTGCCAGTTAACAGGTAGTTAACAGGCAGAAAAAAGGATTAGTGCTATTTTACCTTCACAGGTGAAGGCTTCCCGACCTCAGAGAACCCCGCCGGGTTGGAGGAGACGTGGAGGAGGTCTGCGACGGTCGGTGGCACCTGAAAGTAAGGTGTAGAGGTGAGTGATGGGTGCAAGTGTGGAGTAGTAATATGTAAGGCGAGTGATTCGTTTTAAAAAGTGTTCACTTACCTTGTTTTCTTCCTACAGCCTTCAGCCGCGGTGGATCGGTAGAGCCGACATCCTCCTTGTCAATTTCACAGACTGGCTGTTGGAACCTCCGATCCAACAGCTATGTGAAATTTACAAATTTGAAAGGTTTGATGAGTCCTGAACACAAGGGCTCATCAAACTAAAGAGAATGTCAGTATTTGATAGCTTCACAGAGCTGTCAAACGCTGACATTTCTTCTTTCAGGAAGTCTTGACAGATAGCACGTCTGACGTTGATGTGCTCTGTCAGTGACTTCCTCCTTAATTGGCTTGCTGAGCCCACAGGGCAGGCTTAACAAGGTCAATCGGGGAAATCCCTCTGGTTGGTCAGGCGAGGATGGAGGCAGGACATTGACATGACAAGCAGCAGTCCTGCCTTCAACTCGCCTCCATTCACAAAATCCAGCCCAATGTCTCCTACTTCCTTCTTTGACCTCCCTCCCCAAGATGTAGAATGTTAGTGGGGCTGTTTTTGTTAGAACAGAGGGGATTACAGTGTGATTTGATAGAGGTGTTTAAAATTGTGACGGGAAGGGACAGGGGAGATAGAAACAGACTGTTTCCAATGATGGAAGGGTCGAGAATGAGAGGACTGATTGTACGGATAACCGTAGCTGTTGTGAAGACAGCGGGGTTTGATTGACAGCTGGTTGACGGCTGACATCATATCTGGGGGCGGGATCCGACGCCATCTTGGCCATGCTGGAGGTACTGTACTGGGGGACACAGAGTCAGGACTGAATAAATGGCACTCCACTACAACTGCTCAGGAGACTCGTAATTACGTTATTAAGATAACATTACATGGTACCAGGATTTATAGAACTCACGATAAGGACATACTACAACAATGGAAGGAATAAAACCTCCGGCTAGCCTGCAACTAGAAGGAAATGTGGATGAAAATTGGCGTGTCTTCAAGCAACGCTTTCTTCTCTACCTCACAGCGATTGACGCTTCGACTAGCTCTGGAACACGTAAAGTAGCTTTGTTGCTAACAGTGGCTGGCTCGCAGGCAATCGAGCAGTTTAACACATTTACGTTTGCAGCCAAAGATGATAAAAATGATCTGGACAAGGTGATAGAACGGTTCGACGAATACTGCACTCCAAAAAAGAATGAAACGTATGAGAGATTCGTGTTTCGCTCCCGCATGCAAAAGCAAGGAGAATCCTTTGATGTTTTTTGACGGACTTGAAAATAAAAGCACAAACATGAAACTTTAGGGACCTGAAGGAATCGATGATACGCGATCAAGTCGTTTTTGGAATACTCGACAAGAAGGTGAGGGAGAGAATGCTTAGAGACGACCTAAATTTGGATGCAGCAGTGAAAATATGTCATGCTAGTGAACTCTCAGCCATGCACATGAAAACTTTCGAAGGGAGCAGCACAGCAGCGGGCGGGAGCGCCCTGGGGCTGAAAAACCTGCCGGTGGATGTGGTACACAAAAGGGACACAAGAGGGCCCACAGAGTTCAAGATGCTGACGCCTTACGAATGCAGACGGTGCGGTAATAAACACGTAGCCAGACAGTGTCCTGCTTATGGGAAGAACTGTGCAAAATGTAAAGGCAGGAATCACTTTGCCAAGATGTGTTTTTGGGAAGAGAAAACTGAAGGTAAAAAGACAGTGCATGCTATTGAGACTGAAGAGACAGGAGCAGAGACTTTGTTTGTTGGAATGGTGCAAAATGAGTCAAAACAGGGCAAAAATGCTAATGAAGTGCACTCTGTAGGACCAAAGACTGAAGTTTGGATAGCTCCCTTGCTGGTAAATGGCACCATTGTTCCCTTTAAGCTAGATACAGGTGCTAAGGCAAACCTCATAAGTTGGAGTGATGCACGGAATCTCAAAGTGCGACCTAAAATACTGAACAACACAGTGTCTTTGAAGGCATAAAATGGACAAAGCATTGAAACAAAAGGAACATGTAGGCTGAATGTTAAGGTAAAAAATCACATTCACCCTTTGACCTTTGTTATAGTGCCTGAAGGACATGAGTCACTGTTGGGGGATAAGGCCTGTGTGGATTTGGGCTTGGTAAAACGAGTCTATACTATCAATGAACTGAACTGTGTGCAGAGTGCCCCCCAAGATAGTACAAATCTGACTCATGAGACTATAGCACACAAATATGCAGATGTATTTCAGGGTTTCGGAGCACTGCCCTTTACATACTCCATCAAACTGAGAGAGGATGCACAACCTGTGATTCACGCACCCAGGAGAGTTCCAGTGGCTCTCCGTGAAAAACTGAGGAAAGAGCTAGACCGCATGGAGGGACTAGCTGTCATAAAGAAGATTGAGGAACCGACTGACTGGGTAAATTCCATGGTCTGCGTCAATTCAAAGAAAACTGATAAATTGCGTGTCTGCATGGATCCCAAGGACCTTAACGCCAATATCAAAAGAGAGCACTACCAAATTCCAAAGAGAGAGGAAATAGTCAGCGAAATGACAGAAGCGAAAGTCTTCTCCAAGATGGACGCCTCGCATGGTTTCTGGCAGTTGAAACTTGATGAAGAAAGTGCTAAGCTGTGCACTTTTAACACCCCGTTTGGTCGATACTCCTACCAGCGTCTGCCCTTTGGTATTAGCTCTGCCCCAGAAATCTTTCACAGAGCAATGGAGCAAATCATCGAGGGCCTGGAGGGAGTGCGGGTGTACGTGGATGATCTGGTAGTATGGGGCTCCACTCAGGGGGAGCACGACACCAGACTGGAGAAAACACTTCAGAGAATACAGCAGTATGGACTCAAACTAAATAAAGACAAATGTCAGTTCAGTGTCAATGAAATCACATTCCTCGGAGACAAGATCTCTACAGAGGGGATTCAGCCAGACAAGTCAAGGTAAAGGCTATACATGACATGGAGAAACCAAAGGACAAAAAAGGGGTTCAGCAGGCCCTTGGCATGGTTAACTACCTAGGAAAATTCATTCCAAATCTAGCAGTGAAAACTGTTCATCTGAGAAAACTGCTGCACCAACAGACAGAGTTCCAATGGGGACATGAACATGAGAGAGAATGGAAGAGGCTGCTACACATTCTATCAAGTGAACCCCTACTGAAGTTCTTCTGCCCTGAAAAGAGGACAAAAGTGTCCACAGATGCCTCTAAGAATGGATTAGGGACTGTCCTTCTACAGGAAGATGAAGGGAAAAAAACATTAGTGGGAGTGGTATATAGACCTCCAAACAGTAAGGCAGAGGTTGGGGATGGCATTAAAAGGGAAATTAAAGAAGCGTGCAATAAGGGCACAGCAGTCATCATGGGTGACTTTAATCTACATATAGATTGGGCCAACCAAATTAGTAACAATACTGTGGAGGAGGAATTCCTGGAGTGTTTACGGGATGGTTTTCTGGACCAATATGTCGAGGAACCAACCAGAGATCAGGCCATCTTAGACTGGGTATTATGTAATGAGAAAGGATTCATTAGCAATCTTGTTGTACGAGGCCCCTTGGGTCGGAGCGATCATAATATGATCGAATTCTTCATTAAGATGGAGAATGAAGTAGTTGACTCAGAGACAAGGGTCCTCAATTTAAATAAAGGAAACTACGATGGTCTGAGGAGCGAGTTGGGTAGGATTGATTGGGGAATGTCACTCAAAGGGTTGACGGTGGATAGGCAATGGCAAACATTCAAAGACCGAATGGATGAGCTACAGAATTTGTTCATCCCAGTTTGACATAAAAATAAAACAAAAAAGGTGACTCAACCGTGGATAACAAGGGAAATTAGGGATAGCATAAGATCCAAGGAGAGGACATATAAATTGGCTAGAAAAAGCAATAATCCTGAGCATTGGGAGCAGTTTAGGAGTCAACAAAGGAGGACAAAGGGATTAATTAAGAAAGGGAAAATAGAATATGAGAGTAAGCTTGCAGGGAACATAAAAACTGACTGTAAAAGCTTTTATAGATATGTGAAGAGAAAAAGATTGGTGAAGTCAAGCGTAGGTCCCTTACAGTCAGAATCAGGGGAATTTATAATGGGAAACAAGGAAATGGCAGGCCAACTAAAGACATACTTTGGTTCTGTCTTCACAAAGCACATAAGAACATAAGAAATAGGAGCAGGAGTAGGCCAATCAGCCCCTCGAGCCTGCTCCACCATTCAATAAGATCATGGCTGATCTGATCCTAACCGCCAATCCACTATCACAGAACCATCTCCTGAATCTAACAGAATTAGACACACGAAATAGGAGCAGGATCAGGCTACACGGCCCCTGGGCCCGCTCCGCTACCCACAGGGCCATGACTGATCCGAACCTAGACTCATGTCCAAATTCCTGCCCGCTCCCCGTAACCCTTAATTCCCTTTACTTCTAGGAAACTGTCTATTTCTGTTTTAAATTTATGTAATGATGTAGCTTCTACAGCTTTTTGGGGCAGCATATTCCATGGACCTACCACCCTCTGAGTGAAATAGTTCCTCCTCATCTCAGTTTTGAAAGAGCAGCCCCTTATTCTAAGACTATGCCCCCTAGTTCTAGTTTCACCCATCATCGGGAACATCTTCCCCGCATCCACCCGATCCAACCCCTTCACAATCTTATATGTTTCAATAAGATCGCCTCTCATTCTTCTGAACTCCAATGAGTAGAGTCCCAATCTACTCAACCTCTCCTCATATGTCCATCCCCTCATCCCCGGGATTAACCGAGTGAACCTTCTTTGTACTGACTCGAGAGCAAGTATGTCCTTTCTTAAGTATGGACACCAAAACTGTACGCAGTATTCCAGGTGCGGTCTCACCAATACCTTGTACAACTGAAGCAATACCTCCCTATTTTTATATTCTATCCCCCTAGCAATGAAAGCCAACATTCCATTGGCCTTCTTAATCACTTGCTGCACCTGCATACTAACCTTTTGAGTTTCATGCACCAGGACCCCCAGATCCCTTTGTACTTCAGTACTTTCCAGTTTCTTGCCATTAAGATAATAACTTGCTCTACGATTTTTCCTGCCAAAGTGCATAACCTCACACTTTCCAGTATTGTATTCCATCTGCCAAATCTCTGCCCACTTACTTAGCCTGTCGATGTCCCCTTGCAGGTTTTTTATGTCCTCCTCACTCACTACTTTCCCTCCCATCTTAGTATCATCTGCAAACTTTGATATGTTACACTCGGTCCCCTCCTCCAAATCGTTAATATAGATTGTAAAGAGTTGGGGACCCAGCACTGACCCCTGCGGAACACCACTAGTTACTGATTGCCAGTCTGAGAATGAACCGTTTATCCCAACTCTCTGCCTTCTGTTAGATAGCCAATCCTCTATCCGTGCCAGAATATTACCCCCAATCCCGTGATTTTTTATCTTAAGCAATAATCTTTTGTGTGGCACCTTGTCAATTGCCTTTTGGAAGTCTAAATACACTACGTCCACTGGTTCCCCTTTATCCACCCTATACGTTACTTCCTCAAAGAACTCCAGCAAATTTGTCAAACATGACTTCCCCTTCATAAAACCATGCTGACTTTGTCCTATTAAATTATGATTATCCAAATGTCCTGTTACTGTCTCCTTAATAATGGACTCCAAAATTTTACCTACCACAGATGTTAGGCTAACCGGTCTATAGTTTCCAGCCTTCTGTCTACTGCCCTTTTTAAATAAGGGTGTTACATTAGCAGTTTTCCAGTCTGCCGGGACCTTTGCCGAGTCCAGGGAGTTTTGGAAAATTATTACCAATGCATCCACAACCCCTACCGCCACTTCCCTCAAGACCCTAGGATGTAAGCCATCAGGTCCAGGTGATTTATCCGCCTTGAGTCCCATTATTTTACCGAGTACCACTTCCTTAGTGATTTTGATCGTGTTTAGCTCCTCCCCCCCTTTAGCCCCCTGTTTGTCCAGTGTTGGGATATTCTTAGTGTCTTCTACTGTAAAGACTGATGTAAAATATTCATTCAGTGTTTTTGCCATCTCCCTATTTCCCACCATTAATTTCCCGGTCTCATCCTCTAAGGGACCAACATTTACTTTAGCCACCCTTTTTCTTTTTATATAACTATAAAAACTCTTACTATCTGTTTTTATATTTTTTGCTCATTTACTTTCATAATCTATCTTCCCTTTCTTAATCAATCTTTTTGTTATTTTTTGCTGTCTTTTAAAGTTTTCCCAATCCTCTATTCTCCCACTAGATTTGGCTACCTTATATGCCCTTGTTTTTAGTCGAATACTATCCTTAATTTCTTTACTTAGTCATGGATGGCGGGGAACATAGGGTCTGATGAAAGGGAGGAACTGAAAGAAATCAGCATTTGTAGGGAAATGCTGTTAGGAAAATTGATGGGACTGAAGGCCGATAAATCACCAGGGCCTGATGGTCTACATCCCAGGGTACTTAAGGAAGTGGCCCTAGAGATAGTAGATGCATTGCTGGTCATCTTCCAGAACTCGATAGACTCTGGAACAGTACCCATGGATTGGAGGGTAGCTAATGTTACCCCACTATTCAAAAAAGGTGGTCGAGAAAGAGCGGGGAATTATAGACCGGTAAGCCTGACATCGGTAGTGGGGAAAATGCTAGAGTCTATTATAAAAGATGTAATAGCAGAGCACTTGGAAAGCAGTGACAGGATCGGACAAAGTCAACATGGATTTACAAAAGATAAATCATGCTTGACTAATCTACTGGAAGTTTTTGAGGATGTAACTGGTAAAATAGATAAGGGAGAACCAGTGGATGTGGTGTATTTGGACTTTCAGAAGGCTTTCGATAAGGTCCCACATAAGAGATTAGCGTGCAAAATTAAGGCACATGGGATTGGGGGCAAGGTATTGACTTGGATAGAGAACTGGTTGGCGGACAGAAAGCAAAGAGTTGGAATAAACGGGTCTTTTTCCGAGTGGCAGGCAGTGACTAGTGGGGTACCGCAAGGATCGATCCTAGGACCCCAGCTGTTCACAATATATATTAATGATCTGGACGAGGGAATTGGATGTAATATCTCCAAATTTGCAGATGACACAAAGGTGGGTGGGAGGGTAAGCTGTGAGGAGGATGTCATGAAACTCCAGTACGATTTGGACAGGTTGGGTGATTGGGCAGAAACATGGCAAATGCACTATAATGTGGATAAATGTGAGGTTATCCACTTTGGTGGCAAAAACAAGAAGGCAGATTATTATTTGAATGGCAATAGATTGGGAGAAGGGGAAGTGCAAAGAGACCTGGGTATCCTTGTGCACCAGTCGCTGAAGGTAAGCATGCAGGTGCAGCAGGCGGTTAAGAAGGCAAATGGTATGTTGGCCTTCGTAGCAAGAGGGTTCGAGTACAGGAACAAGGATGTCTTGCTACAGTTGTACAGGGCCTTGGTGAGACCACACCTTGAGTATTGTGTGCAGTTTTGGTCACCTTACCTGAGGAAGGACGTTCTTGCCATGGAGGGAGTGCAGCGAAGATTCACCAGGCTGATATGGGATGGCAGGAATGATGTATGAGGAGAGATTGTGTCGATTGGGCTTATACTCACTGGAGTTTAGAAGATTGAGAGGGGATCTCATCGAAACCTATAAAATTCTGTCAGGTCTGGACAGACTAGATGCAGGAAGGATGTTTCTGATGGCCGGGGAGTCCAGAACCAGGGGTCATAGTCTAAGGTAAGGGGTAAGCCATTTAGGACTGAAATGAGGAGGAATTTCTTCACCCAGAGAGTGGTGAACCTGTGGAATTCTCTGCCACAGAGGGCGGTGGAGGCCAGTTCATTAAATATATTCAAGAAAGAGTTGGATATATTTCTTGAGGCTAAAGGGATCAAGGGATATGGGGAGAAGGCAGGGACAGGGTACTGAATTTGGATGATCAGCCATGTTCTCATTGAATGGCGGAGCAGGCTCGACGGGCCGAATGGCCTACTCCTGCTCCTATCTTCTATGTTTCTAATGGCGACCAGTGGCGTATGCGTCACGCTCCATGATGGCTACAGAGTGCCGGTACGCGCAAATCGAGAAGGAGTGCCTTGGCTTGGCATTTGGGTGTGAAAAATTTCATACCTACATCTATGGTCTTCCCAAGGTTATCCTAGAAATGGACCATAAGCCACTGCTAGGGATCGCAAAGAAGAATCTGTGTGACATGTCACCACGGATACAACGCCTAATGATGAGACTTCAACGTTATGATTTTGAGCTAACATATGTGCCAGGGACACAAATGTTCATTGCAGACACACTATCCAGGGCTGCGCCTTACGCCACACAAAACAGTGAATCAGAAGAGGATGTGGCTCTTCATGTGGAAATGGTCTACGCAGCATTGCCCGCCACACAGGAACAACTATCAGTGATAGTCACAGAGACATCAAAGGACCCAGTCCTGAGTAAAGTAATGAGAAATCTTCAAGAGGGCTGGAAGAAAGGGTCATGTAAACAATATTATCACATTCAGTCTGAGCTCTCTGTGGTCAATGGACTACTGCTTAAGTGTGACAGGATAGTAGTGCCCACCTCTATGCGACGAGAAATGCTCAACAGGATACATGAAGGGCACCTGGGTGCAGAAAAGTCAAAAAGTAGAGCACGTGAGGCACTCTACTGGCCAAACATGAACTCTGATATTGACCAGTTGATCAGCGAGTGTGCTACATGTCAGGAGTATCACTACAAGCAAACAAAAAAGCCCCTCATTACCACAGAGCTCCCATCACAACCTTGGGAAAAGGTCAGAACTGATATATTTCACTATGAAGGAAAAGACTATTTGTTAGTTATTGATTATTATTCCAATTATCCGGAGATGGCTCTCTTGTCCAGTACCACATCAAGAGCTGTGATAATTCACCTGAAGTCAATCTTTGCCAGGCAGGGCATCCCTCTAACCCTGGTCTCTGATAATGGCCCTCCCTATGCCAGTCATGAGTTTCAGTCATTTGCTTCAGAGTATGAGTTTAATCATGTAACCTCCAGTCCGCTCTATCCTCAGGCTAATGGAAAAGCGGAGAAGGGGGTACAGATTGTGAAAAGATTATTAAAGAAAGCAGCACACAGCAACACTGACCCATATCTGGCCCTGATGTCGTACAGGGCGGGCCCGCTAGCAAGTGGCAAGTCTCCAGCTGAACTCTTACTGGGTTGGAAAATCCATACACGACTTCCCAGTTATGTCACACCTGACCACAGAGATGAGGTGTGGGCAGACAAGGCTTGGAAACTACAACAGAAACAAAAAACATTTCATGACCGCACAGCCACTACACTAGTGCCTCTACAGGAGAAGGATATAGTTTGCATTGAAGGGCCTGAGTCATGGCCTAAAAGAGCCACCGTTCTACAACAGGTCGCCCCCAGGTCATACAGTGTCATGACAGAGAACGGCAATGTGTTTCGCAGAAACAGGAGGCACCTACTGAAAACCACAGAGACCTTTCAGCCTCAGGAGGACAGAGAGGATGACGAGATGAGGGAAATGCCACAAAGAGACGAGATGAGGGAAATGCCACAAAGTGACGAAGGACACAGTAGTGATAATGTGACAAGGGACCTGTGTGGTACAGACATGAACTTAAGGGACACAACTGGGGTGGTTCAGCAAACACCTGTTCAGCCACGCAGGTCACAGCACACCAGAAAGCCTGTGGTTAAACTTGACCTGTAGACAGGGATTGATAAAACTGTAAACAGTTAATGGACTCCTGGGTGTGGGTAAGGTTTATACCTACCTGCAATTAGTTCAACGGTGTAGTTACACTGACTGTTTCTATATGATGTTAACAAGTGTTCTATGTGTTATGTTATGTTATGTTGTTACTGTGTTATGGCTTCATTGAAGGGGGAAGATGTACGGATAACCGTAGCTGTCGTAAAGACAGCGAGGTTTGATTGACAGCTGGTTGACGGCTGATGTCATATCCGGGGGCGGGATCCGACACCATCTTGGCCATGCTGGAGGTACTGTACTGGGGGACACAGAGTCAGGACTGAATAAATGGCATTCCACTACAACTGCTCAGGAGACTCGTAATTACGTTATTAAGATAACATTACACTGATAGGAGGAGAATTTTTTTGTATACCGAGGATAACGCTGTGGAATTCCCTACCAGAGTAGGTGATTGAAGCAGGGACCGCAGCAACATTTATGAATAGGTTAGATTAGGGTTGCCAACAATGTTCCCTTTAATTACTTTTTGGGTGTGCAGCCCATTCAAAATATTGCGTATGCTCGGTGTTTCCTATTTAAAAGCCGGTGAGCTGGCTGCGTGGGCGCCGTGGAGCGCAGTGCAGCCAGGCAGCTTAAAGGGAACATTGGTTGCCAACCCTCCTGGGTTACCCGTGAGTCTCCTGAAATGGATGATCGATCTCCCGAAATGGATGATCGATCTCCCGAAATGGATGATCGACCTCCCAGGTGCTGCTACTGGTGACCAGGGTGAAAAATACTTCAGCACTCTGGTGAGCACTGGGAAAGAGTAAAGGTCGCTGTTTCGGGTATGGACCCTTCCAGAGTTCTGAGGAGTCTTCCCAGCGTTTTCTGTTTTTGTTTTGTTAGTGTCAATGCTGAGAAAACCCTTAGAAAGAAAAATGAGAAAGATACTGGTGCATGTGATAATCTCAACAAACCACTAATCATCTATTAGGTACATGTAAGCTTTTCTTTAAAAGAAATGTAAGTATGACTGAGGGTCACACTGCCTCAAGACTTGGTCAGATCTGCTGACTCATATTTTCTCATTGTAAAAAAAAAACGAATCTCGTTGGATTTACAATCTGTTTCACCAGTTTTATTTCTCCAAATAATACGGGCAAGGATATGACCATGGCTAGTGTGCCAAGCTTGTGTGATTTGAACACCCAAGGATCTAAATATTTGTGAGTGACTTTGCTGATGGAAATAAGTGCTCTGGACTTTGTAATCAGATAGCCTCACAATTCTATCACCAGTGCTATCACCCAGCAGGTAATCCAACTAAACTCCAGAGCATTTACCGGGAAATATGTTTATGCACACACACACACGTTTGCAGACTGCAATGAATGTCATGCGTCTGACTGTCATGTGACTGAACCTCCAGCATTAGGTCCAACCAGAGTTAACAACCCTACGATAGATAGCTGGTTGAAGGGAAGCGGAATGAAGGGATATAGGAAGGTGGGATTATCACTTGCTCCTGTGGAGGATATCAGCAACATGGACTGATTGGGCTGAACGGCTTCTTTCCATGTTGTAATTTCTATTTAATTCTCGTAGAGAGTGGGAGGTTGAAGATTTGGGGAGCTGTCAGCTGTTGCAGATCTCTCCTGACTTTTACGAACTGTCTTGTCCTCAAAAAGCAAAGTAAGCAAAAGGGCCAGTTGGTTCTCATGACCGGCAGTAATACACCATTATCAGCATGCAGGCCACAAGGGATGTAATAAAGCAGGTGATGCAACACATATCATGCAAGGCTTTCTGTGGAGTGGAAGAATGGAAGGGTCTGCGTAAAAGAATATGTGCAGCTTAAGACTGGGGAGGTGCAAAGGCACCATGTTACCTTATGAGCATTGATAGTAAGCAAATCAAACATTTTAACAGAAGATGAGGGGGTGGATCATTGTAAGCAGCAGACATGCTTAGTACAGCACATAGAATCATAGAACAGCACAGCACAGAAGGAGGCCATTTGGCCCATCAGGTTTGCGCCGGCTCTTTCAAAGAGCAATACGAACATACAAATTAGGAGCAGGAGTAGGCCACTCGGCCCCTCAAGCCTACTCCGCCATTCAATAAGATCATGGCTGATCTGATTACTCCACATTCCCACCTACCCCCGATAACCTTTAAATCTTACTACCCTTTTACTAATTATATGCCTATAAAAGACTTTTGGATTACCTTTTATGTTGGCTGCCTTTCTATTCTCATACCCTCTTTGCCGCTCTTATTTTCTTTTTCACTTCTGCTCTGACCTTTCTATATATAGCCTGATTCTCAGATGTATTTGCAGTTCATAGAATGGTTACAGCACAGAAGGAGGCCTTTCGGCCCATCAAGCCCATGCCGGCTCTCTGCAAGAAGAATTTCTAAAGTGTGTTCAGGAAAACTTTCTTGATCAGTATGTTTCCTGCCCGAAGAGGGAGGAGGCATTGCTGGATCTGTTTTCTGGGAAATGAGGTAGGTCAAGTGGAGCAAGTGTCAGTAGGTGAACATTTAGGGAACAGTGATCATAGTATCATAAGGTTTAGATTAGCTATGGAAAAGGACAGGGAGAAAACTAGAGTAAAAATGTTTAACTGGGGGGAAGGCCAATTTCAGTGGGATGAGAATGGATCTGGCCCGGGTAAACTGGAGTCAAAGATTGGCAGGCAAAACTGTAATGGAACAATGGGCTGCCTTTAAAGAGGAACTAGTTCAGGTTCAGTTGAGGTACATTCCCACTAGGGCTCCCTGGATGACGAGAGAGATAGAGAATATGATGAAGCAGAAAAAGAGTACATATGACAGATGTCAGGTTGTAAATACATCTGAGAATCAGGCTATATGTAGAAAGGTCAGAGGAGGTGAAAAAGAAAATAAGGGGCAAAGAGAGGGTATGAGAATAGAATGGCAGCCAACATAAAAGGTAATCCAAAAGTCTTCTATAGGCATATAAATAGTAAAAGGGTAGTAAGAGATGAGGAGGGGCTGATTAGGGACCAAAAAGGAAACCTATGCATGGAGGCAGAGGGTATTGCTGAGGTACTAAATGAGTACTTTGCATCTGTCTTCACCAAGGAAGAGGATGCTGCCATAGACATAGTAAAGGAGGAGGTAGTGGAGTTACTTGATTGGATAAAAATTGATAAAGAGGAGGTACTAGAAAGGCTGGCTGTACTTAAACGAGATAAGTCACCAGGAGTGGATGGGATACATCTTAGGATGCTGAGGGAATTGAGGGAGAAATCGCGGAGGTACTGGCCATAATATTCCAATCCTCCATAGATATGGGGGTGGCGCCAGAGGACTGAAGAATTGCAAATGTTACACCATTGTTCAAAAAAGGGTGTAAAGATAAACCCAGCAACTACTTCCAAGTTTTGTGTCATCTGCAAATTTTGAAATTGTGCACTGTACACCCATGTCCAAGTCATTAATATATATCAAGATATCAAGAAAAGCAGTGCTCCTAGTACCGACCCCTGGGGAACCCCACTGTATACCTTCCTCCAGTCTGAAAAACAACTGTTCGCCACTTCTCTCTGTTTCCTGTCACTTAGCCAATTTCGTATCCATGCTGCCACTGTCACTTTTAGTCCCACTCAATTCAAATTCAAATTCAAATCGCTTTATTGGCATGATAAGGTACATCTTATGTTGCCAAAGCATCAAAATACATTTATGGTTGAACACATAAACGCAGTTCTATTCATACATTGTATAAACAGGTATATCCCTGAGTGTATAAATATACATTCGCATTTTTTATATATACTCTTTTCTTAGTTTACTGGTTGTCCCTTTGTTCATGGCAAGCTGTAACATAGTGTGCCGCCAGTGTTACACAGCTTCTGTCCTCTCCCAGTAGGTATGGGAGTTTTTGGTTGTCATTCAGATTTCTGAATTCAGGGCATATTTGTGAGAATTTTTGGTAGAAATTCTCCCTGATGCCACTCCCCCACTCTTTCCCCATATCCCTGCAATTTTTTCTCCTGCAAGTATTTATCCAATTCCCTTTTGAAGACTACTATTGAATCTGTATCCATCACCCTATCAGGCAGTGCATTCCAAATCCTAACCACTCGTTGCATAAAATAGTTTTTCCTCATATTGCCTCTGGTTCTTTTGCCAATCATATGTAAATCTGTGCCCTCTGGTTATCGACCCTTCAGCCATTGGAAACACTTTGGCCTAGAAATTCGGTGGGCTGCGCCACCAGTTAGCACCTAAAGAGGGCACTCAGTGGCTTTAGCGCCACTGGCCACGCCTCCCGCGATATTTAGCTGGGGCGCTAATGGCAGCGTTAGCATGTTGCGCTGCGCCGCCACCGATGATGTCATCGGTGTGCGCAGCGCCCCGCTGCCGCCCCGATCTTGATATTCGGCAGCGCCCGCCTCTGTAGCGCCGTTCGCAAATCGCGCCCGGTTCACGGGGCCTTCCTGTGGCGGCAGTGGCGCAAATTAAGGTGGAGGTGCGGGGCGGCCGTTTTTTCTGGCGGCCGCCTGCCAGCACCTCCGTCCCCGGCCTCCTGATCTCCCCCCGCGGCAGCGCCGGCTGTTTTCTGAGAGCCCGGCACTTCTCCTCGGTGCCGGGCTCGTTTGCCGGCACTCACGATCTCCGATCGCGCTGGTGCAGGCCCCTCCCCCTTAAGAATGCGAGGAAGGTCTGCAGTACCGCAGCGCGCCGTGCCGCAGCGTGTGGCACTGTGGCACGTTGCGCTGCGATATTCAGTTTCAGTGCCCTAAGAGGGACGCGGAGCACCTCGAGCCTCGCCCCGTCTCCCTCTTGGGGCGTTCAAGCTGAATTTCCGGCGATCGCAACTGCTCCGATCGCTGCGCTAATTCCAGCGCCCAGGCGAGCTTGGCGCCCCGTTTGCAGCCCCACCGAATTTCTCCCCCAAAATTTACTCTATCCAAACCCTTCATGATTTTAAACCCCGCTATGAAATCTCCTCTTAGCCTTCTCTGCTCCAAGGAGAACAACCCCAGCTTCTCCAGTCTATCCACGTAACTGATATCCCTCATCTCTGGAATCATTCTAGTAAATCTCTTCTATACCCTCTCCTAAGTCTTCACCTTCTTCCTAAAGGGTGGTGCCCAGAATTGGACACAATACTCCAGCTGGGGTCAAACTAGTGTTTATGAAGGTTTAGCATAACTTCCTAGATTTTGTACTCTCTTCTTCTATGCCTCTATTTATAAAGCCCAGGATCCCCTATGCTTTATCCTGGGAAATTGCGACCGTCTCCTCTTACCTTGCCTGACCTGGTAAACTTTCACTGGCATTGAGTGACACGCACTGCCTCCTGAGCAGTTCTCCCTGGTTCTGCATTGCTGCATCCTCTGTGTCACCTCCTGCAGCTGCAGTTCCACAGCTGGATCGGGGAAGGCTTTTTGTCCTCCAGCTGACCTCACAGATGTGGGGTTTTTTAAAGCAAAAGTGCTTGCTTAGGCACAGCAAAAATAACGATGATGATTCCGACCCCTTTAAGCTGCTGCAGGCCTTTAAGTCCTGGGACAGCATGCTATGTCCCGCCTTCCAATGGGTGAACTGCCAATCAGAGGTGGAAATTACTGCAGAGTCAGCACTTGTGATGTCGGGCAGGCGTTGCACACTCTGCTGTACTTCTAGTTCGGATTGGAGTAGCTAGGCTATTAAATCTGTAATTCCGGTAAATTTACTGTTTTTCTTTGTTACTGTTGGTCTATTTGCTGTTAATAAATCTGTTTGGTTGTTTATAGCCTAAACCATGCTCAGCCGTGGCTCGGTGGGTAGCACTCTCGCCTCTGAGTCAGAAGGTTGTGGGTTCAAAGTCCCACTCCAGAGACTTGAGCACAAAAATCTAGGCTGACACTCCAGTGCAGTGCTGAGGGAGTGCTGCACTGTAGGAGGTGCCGTCTTTCGGATGAGATGTTAAACCGAGGCCCCGTCTGCTCTCTCAGGTGGACATAAAAAGATCTCATGCCACTATTTTGAAGAGGAGCAGGGGAGCTATCCCTGGTGTCCTGGCCACAATCCCACAATCAACATCACAAAAAACATTATCTGATCATTATCACATTGCTGTTTATGGGAGCTTGCTGTGCACTAATTGGCTGCCGCGTTTCCTACATTACAACAGTGACTACACTTCAAAAAGTACTTCATTGGCTGTAAAGCGCTTTGGGACGTCCTGAGGTCATGAAAGACGCTATAGAAATGCAAGTCTTTCTTTCCTTACCACCTTCCAAAGTCAAGAAGACCACATGTGGCCACGCGATTTATCGAGCAAGCTGAAATAAAAGGATTTCTTTTCAACCCCTGGGCTCACTACATGGCAGATACACATCCCATTGCTTGCACCCTGCAATTGCTGAAGGAGGACAGAGTCCCATTTGTGCGACTCTTTCGAAGGGGTCAATAGGGTGTATCCAGTGACTCCTGCAAAATAAATGACCAAGAGCCCTCGCGAGGAAGGCACCGTGAATAGCCTTGGCCCAAACAAACTAGAATTATATCATGATGGTAAATTCTGCCTGTCAATCATCATAACCTGTATCCAGCGATGCCCACCGGTTGCGGAAGGCTTCAAATGTACACCGTGTAGAATTATGACGGGCCTAGATAGAAACATAGAAGATAGGAGCAGGAGTAGGCCACTCGGCCCCTCGAGCCTGCTCTGCCAGTCAATGCGATCATGGCTGATCATCCAAATTCAGTACCCTGTCCCTGCTTTCTTCCCATACCCCTTGATCCCTTTAGCCTTGAGAAATATATCCAACTCCTTCTTGAATATATTTAATGAATTGGCCTCTACTGCCTTCTGTGGTGGAGAATTCCACAGGTTCACCACTCTCTGGGTGAAGAAATTCCTCCTCATTTCTGTCCTAAATGGCTTACCCCTTATCCTTAGACTGTGACCCCTGGTTCTGGACTCCCCGACCATCGGGAACATTCTTCCTGCATCTAGTCTGTCTAGTCCTGTCAGAATTTTATAAGTTTCAATGAGATCCCCTCTCATTCTTCTAAACTCCAGCGAATACAAGCCCAATCGACGCAATCTCTCCTCATACATCATTCCTGCCATCCCAGGTATCAGCCTGGTGAATCTTCGCTGAACTCCTTCCATGGCAAGAACATCCTTCCTCAGATAAGGCGACCAAAACTGCACACAATACTCAAGATGTGGTCTCACCAAGGCCCTGTACAACTGCAGCAAGACATCCTTGTTCCTGTACTCAAACCCTCTCGCTACGAAGGCCAACATACCATTTGCCTTCTTAACCGCCTGCTGCACCTGCATGCTTACCTTCAGCGACTGGTGCACAAGGACACCCAGGTCTCGTTGCACTTCCCCTTCTCCCAATCTATTGCCATTCAGATAATAATCTGCCTTCCTGTTTTTGCTACCAAAGTGGATAACCTCACATTTATCCACGTTATATTGCATCTGCCGTGCTTCTGCCCAATCACCCAACCTGTCCAAATCATCCTGGAGTTTCTCGGCATCCTCCTCACAGCACACACGCCCACCCAGCTTTGTGTCGTCTGCAAACTTGGAGATATTACATCTAGTTCCCTCGTCCAGATCATTAATATATATTGTGAACAGCTGGGGTCCTAGGACCGATCCTTGCGGTACCCCACTAGTCACTGCCTGCCACTTGGAAAACGACCCGTTTATTCCAAATCTTTGCTTTCTGTCCGCCAACCAGTTCTCTATCCAAGTCAATACCTTGCCCCCAATCCCATGTGCCTTAATTTTGCACGCTAATCTCTTATGCGGGACCTTATCGAAAGCCTTCTGAAAGTCCAAATACACCACATCCACTGGTTCTCCCTTATCTATTTTACCAGTTACATCCTCAAAGAATTCCAGTAGATTAGTCAAGCACGATTTACCCTTTGTAAATCCATGTTGACTTTGTCCGATCCTGTCACTGTTTTCCAAGTGCTCTGCTATTACATCTTTCATGATGGACTCTAGCATTTTCCCCACTACCATCGAATGTTGGAAGATGATCAGCAATGCATCTACTATTTCTAGTACCCTAGGATGTAGATTATCAGGCCCTGGGGATTTATCAGCCTTCAATCCCATCAATTTCCTTAACACCATTTCCCTACAAATACTGATTTCTTTCAGTTCCTCCCTTTCATCAGACCCTATGTTCCCCGACATCTCTGGGAGGTTATTTGTGTCCTCCTTTGTGAAGACAGAACCAAAATATGTATTTAATTGGTCTTCCATTTCTTGGTTTCCCATTATACATTCCCCTGATTCTGACTGCAAGGGACCTACGCTTGACTTCACCAAACTTTTTCTCTTCACATATCTATAAAAGCTTTTACAGTCAGTTTTTATGTTCCCTGCAAGCTTACTCTCATGTTCTATTTCTCCCTTCTTAATTAATCCCTTTGTCCTCCTTTGTTGAATCCTCAAGTGCTCCCAATCCTCAGGTTTACTGCTTTTTCTGGCCAATTTATATGTTCTCTCCTTGGATCTTATGCTATCCCTAATTTCCCTTGTTAGCCACGGTTGAGTCACCTTTTTTGTTTTATTTTTATGCCAAACTGGGACGAACAAATTCTGTAGCTCATCCATTCGGTCTTTGAATATTTGCCATTGCCTATCCACCGTCAACCCTTTGAGTGACATTCCCCAATCAATCCTACCCAACTCGCGCCTCAGACCATCGTAGTTTCCTTTGTTTAAATTCAGGACCCTAGTCTCTGAGTCAACAACTTCATTCTCCATCTTAATGAAGAATTCTATCATATTATGATCGCTCCGACCCAAGTGGCCATGTACAACAAGATTGTTAATTAATCCTTTCTCATTACATAATACCCAGTCTAAGATGGCCTGATCTCTGGTTCGTTCCTCGACATATTGGTCCAGGAAACCATCCCGTAAACACTCCAGGAATTCCTCCTCCACAATATTGTTACTAATTTGGTTAGCCCAATTTATATGTAGATTAAAGTCACCCATGATGACTGCTGTGCCCTTATTGCATGCTTCTCTAATTTCCCTTTTAATGCCATCCCCAACCTCCGCATTACTGTTTGGAGGTCTATATATCACTCCCACTAATGTTTTCTGCCCCTTGGTATTTCTCAGTTCTACCCATACAGATTCCACATCATCAGAGCTAATATCCTTCCTTACAATTGTGTTAATCCCTTCTTTAACCAGCAATCCTACCCCACCTCCCTTTCCTTTTTGCCTATCTTTCCTGAATATTGAATACCCCTGGATGTTGAGTTCCCAGCCTTCGCAACCCTGGAGCCATGTTTCCGTAATCCCAATCAAATCATAATCGTTTACCTCTATTTGCGCAGCTAATTCATCCACCTTATTACGAATGCTCCTCGCATTAAGACACAAAGCCTTCAGGCTTGTTTTTTAAACGCTCTTAGACCTATTAGAATTATTATTTACTGCGGCCATGTTTGATTTAAACCATTGATTTCTCTGACTGCCACTTTTGTTTTTCTCCTTCCTATCTTTTTCTTTTATACTTGTTTCCCTTTCCTCTGTCCCCCTGCTCAGGTTCCCAACCCCCTGCCATTTTAGTTTAACCCCTCCCCCAGAGCACTAGCAAACACTCCCCCTAGGAAATCGAGTCGATAAGAAACACCTATTTCCCTTAGCAGAGGGGTCTATAACCAGGGGGCATAGATTTAAGGTAGAAGGATTAGAGGGGAGTTGAGGAGAACTTTTTTTACCCAGAGGGTGGTGGGGGTCTGGACCTCACTGACTAAAAGGGTGGCAGAGGCACCCGCACCACATTTAAAAAGTACTTGGATATGCACTCTAAGTGCTGTAATCTGCAAGGCTACAGACCAAGAGCTGGAAAGTGGGATTAGACAGGATAGCTCTTTTTCGACCAGTGTAGACACGATGGGCTGAATGACCTCCTCCTGTGCCGTAAATTTCTATGATTCTATGTAACACCTCGCCAAGGTCACCCCGGCATGCACACATTCCCAGAAGAGAGGCAGGCAGTCAGAGTGACCCACCCTATGAATCCGACACATTCCGGTCCTGTAGATGGCAATCTTAGCCGGGGATACTTGTGGGTCATCATAGAAATTTACAGCTCAAGAGGCCATTCGGCCCATCTTGCCTGTGCCGGCCGACAAAAAGCTATCCACCCTAATCCCACTTCCCAGCATTTGGTCCGTAGCCTTGTAGGTTACGGCACTTCAAGTGCATATCCAAGTACTTCTTAAATGTGATGAAGGTTTCTGCCTCTACCACCCTTTCAGGCAGTGAGTTCCAGACCCCCATTACTCACTGGGTGAAAATATTTCTCCTCAAATCCCCTCTGAACCTCCTACCAATTACTTTAAATCTGTGCCCCCTGGTTATTGACCCTTCTGCTAAGGGAAATAGGCCCTTCCTATCCACTCTATCTAGGCCCCTCATAATTTTATACACCTCAATTAGGTCTCCCCTCAGGCTCCTCTTTTCCAAAGAAAACAACCCTAGCCTATCCAATCTTACCTCATAGTTAAAATTCCCCAGCCCAGGTAGCATCGTCGTAAATCTCCTCTGCACCCCCTCTAGTGCAATCACATCCTTCCTGTAATGTGGTGACCAGAACTGCACGCAGTATTCTAGCTGCAGCCTAACTAGTGTTTTATACAGTTCAAGCATAAGCCCCCTGCTCTTACCTTCTATGCCTCGGCTAATAAAGGCAAGTATCCCGTATGCCTCCTTAACCACCTTATCTACCTGTCCTGCTACCTTCAGGGATCTGTGGACATGCACTCCAAGGTCCCTCTGATCCTCTGCACTTCTCAGTGTCCTACCATTTATTGTGTGTTCCCTTGCTTTGTTATCCCTCCCCAAATGCATTACCTCACAGTTCTCCGGTAATGAGACTTAACAGAGTATGACCTGATTATTTATTACTATTCAGCAAAATATCAAAACAATCTCATTATTTCCAATCTTGGTACAATTTTCACTTTCATAATAGTAAAGAAATGTAATTTAAACATTTTGGAAATTGCAAGGCAAAAAAGTAATTTACTGAGAACGCCCTGACCAAGAGTGGGCTGGCTTTGTACAACAGCACATGACAAGGTGACTCATGGGTGTTATGTTCATAAATAAATAGACGTTTTCATTATGAATAGCTAGCTTGGAGCTAGTCATTTATTCAGCCATGTGGACTAGTATACAGCATCCATCTTGACTACTGCCTTGTGGGTAGCCTAGTGCATCGTGGGTAGCCCCACTCTTATATACATACAGCTCCACCTAGTGTACCATTCTAGAATGACATGTTACTGATCATTACATCCCCCTTTCTTTGAGGTTAAACAAAATCAATATCAATCAATCATAACGACATAAACATCTTCACAACAGTCAACACATTTTCAATATGGTTTTCTTTGTACTCAAAGATTAAGTCTATCAGGCTTTTTTTACTTCACGTGTGGATCTTCTCAGCACAGGTAAGTCTGATGTGTTTTCATGAGAGCCTGTATGTGTGTTTGTGTTAGATTGTTCTGGTGGTGAGTGACAAGATTCAGTTGCGGCATTGTCATCGATTTGCTCTTGGATAGTTTCTTGTGTTTTCAGGAGGGAACGGCGGTTCCTCCTGAGAATCTGTCCTTCCTCAGTTCTAACAGTGTATGACCTTGGTCCTACTTCCTCAAGAACTGTAGCTTTCCTGTTCCATGCATCTGGATCCTCAATCCTGACAACATCATCCCTTGTCAATGGTTTCAGAGTTTTGGATGACTTGTCATAGTATGATTTCTGTTTCCGCTTTAACAGTTGAAGCCTCTGTCTCAGTTCCTTACTCTGCTTTTCTTTTGCACAGCAGGGTAGCGTGGTGCGCAATTTGCGACCCATTAGGAGTTCAGCAGGTGAAGAACCACAGTCTAAAGGGGAGGCTCGGTAGCTCAGCAGGGCGAGATAAGGATCAGACTTGCTTTCTGTTGCTTTCTTCAGTAGCTGTTTGAGAATTTGAACACCTTTCTCTGCTTTACCATTCGACTGAGCATACAGAGGACTGGATGTAATGTGCTGAAAGTCATAATGTGCTGCAAACTGTTGCCACTCCTTACAGTTGAAGCACGGACCATTGTCGCTAACGGCAATCCTGGGAATTCCATGTCTGGCGAAGATGGATTTAACATGCATTATGACACTGCTTGCTGATGTGCTTGAGAGCAGCGCCATCTCAGGATAGTTAGAATAGTAGTCAATCACTAATAGATAGTCTTTACCATTCAAATGAAAAAGGTCCATACCAACCTTTTGCCATGGTGCTGTTGGTATGTCAGCTACTATCATTGGTTCCTTTGCTTGTTTGTTTTGGTGTTTCTGACATGTCTCACATTTGCCTATCATGTTCTCAATGTCCTTATTTATGCCAGGCCAATAAACAGTGTCTCTTGCTCTCCTTTTGCATTTTTCAATTCCGAGGTGTCCCTCATGAATCCTTTTGAGCATGTCTTGATGTAGAGCCTGTGGAATGACTATTCTGTTCTGTTTTAGTAATAGTCCACTTGCGACACTCAATTCTGACCTTATGTGATAGTACTTTGGACAGGAACCTTTTGGCCAACCATGATGAATGTCCTCTATTACTGTTTGTAACACTATCTTTTACTGTTTCTTCTGCTATTTGCTTTGATTTTGTGTCTGACACGGGCAGCGCAGCAGTGACCATACTCACATGAACATCCACGTCTTCCTCAGTAGAGCTCACATGACTCATTGTGGGTGCTCGGGATAGTGCATCTGCTAACACTATGTGTTTGCCTGGTGTGTAGATCAGTTCAAAGTCATATCTTTGCAGCTTCATCATGAGTCATTGAATCCTTGGAGACATCTCATTCAGGTTCTTTTTTATGATGGCAACCAGTGGGCAGTGGTCTGTCTCAACTGTGAAGGTGGGAAGTCCATATATGTAGCCATGGAACTTTTCTAGTCCAACTACCAAGCCTAGACATTCCTTTTCAATCTGGGCGTATCGACACTCAGAATCAGTCATAGACCTGGAGGCATAGGCAACAGGCTTCCAATCTTCACCCTCTGCTTGTAGCAAGACCGCACCTAGGCCATCTTTTGATGCATCCGTTGACACTTTGATTCTCTTTGTTGGGTCAAAGAAGGTGAGTATAGGTGTGGTTGTCAGCACTGTTTTAAGGTTCATCCACTCTTGTTCATGGCTTTCTGTCCATGCAAACTCATTTGTTTTATGTAGCAGGTCTCGCAGACAGGCTGTCTTGGCTGACAAGTTAGGAATGAACTTTCCAATGAAGTTTATCATCCCCATGATGCGTAGCACTCCTTTTTTGTCAGTGGGTCGGGGCATGTTGAGTATGGCGTTTACTTTTTCCATATCTGGCTCTATTCCTTTACCAGATAGATTATCTCCTAGGAAAGTGACTTCCTGGACGCCAAACTGACACTTGGCTTTGTTGAGCTTCAGTCCATTCCGGCGTATGCTCTGTCGCACTTTAGTCAGCCTCTCATTGTGTTCTTTCAGTGTGGAGCCCCAGATGATGATGTCATCAACATAGACCCGAATTCCTTCCAGACCTTCAATTATGTGTTCCATCGCTCTATGAAAGATTTCAGATGCAGATATTATCCCGAAACGCATTCTGAGGAAACAATACCTGCCAAATGGTGTGTTGAAGGTACAGTATTTAGTGCTCTCTTCATCCAGTTTTAGTTGCCAAAATCCTTGTGAGGCATCGAGCTTTGTGAAGTATCTGGCACCTGACACTTCACTGGTGATTTCTTCTCGCTTGGGAATCTGGTAGTGTTCACGTTTTGTTTGCATTTAAGTCCTTTGGATCCATGCATACTCTTAGATCATTGTTCTTTTTCTTTACACATACCACGGAGTTAACCCAGTCTGTTGGCTCTTCGATTTTCCTGATGACTCCTAGTGTGGTCTTTCTGTCCAGTTCTTTCTTGAGCCGGTCACGCAGGGGTGCTGGAACTCTCCATGGAGCATGTACCACTGGCTGAGCATCCTCCTTTAGCTGGATCTTGTAAGTGAATGGTAGAACTCCAAATCCTTTGAACACATCCTGGAAATTACTCACTACAGAATCCACTGAGTCATCTGGTCTGCTTATGGCACAGTTTATATGGTAGACTCTCTTGACCAGTTCCATGTCCTCACAAGCTTTGTCACCTAGTAGTGAATCAAGTCCTTCAGCCACAACAGAAAACATGAGATGATGCACTTTGTCTTTGACTGTCACTTTAAGTCTGCATACACCTAAGCTATCTATTTTCTGTCCATTATAGTTCTTCAGTAGTACTGACTTTTTCTGTATTTTGGGCTTTTCTTTCATAATTTTTATGTCACTCATACTGATTAAGTTTGCTTTTGCCCCAGTGCCTAGTTTCAATGTAACTAATGCTCCATTTACCTGCAGTGACATCATCCATTTGTCCTCTTTTACTGCATTAACTTTATGTTCAGCATTGTCCATTCCTGAGGGCTGCACATTTTCTGTATCCTTTTCTATATTGTCACATGACACCATTCCTACAAAAAATGTCTCACTTAAATCAGTGTCCTCAATCACATTGACTTGTTGCCCTTTCTTTGTTTTTACTTTTGAAAAGCATTGTTTGGCAAAGTGATTCTTTCCATTACATTTTGTGCACATTTTCCCAAACACGGGGCATTGTCTTGACTGGTGTTTATAACCACAGCGTTTACAATTAAAAATTCCTTCCTCCGATTGCTTTTCATTTCTGTTCTGCCCACGTTTCTTCTCCTTGTAGGACACAGCACCGACAGCAGCACAGTCACTCATTACAGTCGCATTATTATTAATTTCACTGAAAGTCTTCGCGTGCTTCTGATCTAGCTCACTGGCATGGCATATTTTCACAGCATTCTCCAATGTTAGTTCGGTTTCCCTCAACAAACGTTCCCTGACCTTTTTATCATGAATACCAAACACAATCTGGTCACGAATCATGGATGATTTCAGTTCAGAGAAATTACATGTCTTTGCTTTCAGTTTCAGATCGGTCACAAAGCTATCAAAAATCTCATTTTGCTGCTGTGTCCGTGAACAGAACACGTATCTCTCATAGGTCTCATTCTTTTTGGGAGAACAATGTGTATCAAATTTCTTTAGCACATCGTCCAGTTTTTCTCTGTCCTCCTCTTGATCAAATACAAACGTATTAAATACCTCTATCGCCTGCGGGCCTGCAACCGTGAGCAGTAACGCTATTTTCCTTGCGCCTGGCTTCGTACCGAACCCGATGGCAGCAATGTAGAGTTCGAATTGTTGTTTGAAAGTCCGCCAATTGCAGTCGACATTCCCCGTGAGTTTCAAACCCTCTGGTGGCTTCAAATTCTCCATGTTGCATTTCACAATATTCAGCAGATTTTACCACTCCTAGTACCATGTTATGTTCATAAATAAATAGGCGTTTTCATTATGAACAGCTAGCTTGGAGCTAGTCATTTATTCAGCCATGTGGACTAGTATACAGCATCCATCTTGACTACTGCCTTGTGGGTAGCCTAGTGCATCATGGGTAGCCCCACTCTTATATACATACAGCTCCACCTAGTGTACCATTCTAGAATGACATGTTACTGATCATTACAATGGGGATGTCACGTGACCCACCACTTGTTCTCAAACTCTCCCTAATATCCAAATACTTACTGAGAAGGTAAAACTCGTCATATTGCTAAATACAATCAAAACAAAAGCAAAATACTGTATCAGTGCCGTTTCCTGCTCTCACCCTGAACTAGACAATTTCATTCACTTTGCCTCCAATTTCCACCCTTCCCTCACCTTCACATGATCCATCTCCGACTCTTCCCTTCCCTTCCTCGACTTCTCCGTCTCCATCTCTGGGGATAGGTTATTGACCAACATTCACTACAAGCCCACTGACTCCCACAGCTACCTGGACTACACTTCCTCCCACCCCGCCTCCTGTGAGGACTCTATTCCATTCTCCCAGTTTCTCTGTCTCCGCCGCATCTGCTCCGACGATGCCACCTTCCACACCAGTGCTTCCGACATGTCTTCCTTTTTCCTCAACCGAGGATTCCCCTCTACCGTGGTTGACACAGCCCTCGACCGGGTCCATTCTATCTCCCGCACTTTGGCCCATTACCCCTGCCCCTCCCTCCCGGAACCATGATAGGGTTCCCCTTGTCCTCACCTTTCATCCCACCAGCCTCCACATTCAACGGATCATCCTCCACCATTTCCGCCACCTCCAACGTGATCCCACCACCAAACGCATCTTCCCCTCCCCTCCCCTTTCAGCATTCCGCAGGAACCACTCCCTCCGAGACACCCTAGTCCACTCCTCTATCAGCACCAGCACCCCTTCCCCTTCGCCCGGCACCTTCCCGTGCAAGTGCAGGAGATGCAACACATGCCCTTATACCTCCCCCCTTCCCACTGTCCAGGGCCCCAAACACCCCTTCCAGGTGAAACAGCAATTTACTTGTACTTCTTGCAATCTAGTATATTGTATTCGCTGCTCACGATGTGGTCTCCTCTACATTGAGGAGACCAAACGCAGATTGGGTGACCGCTTTGTGGAACACCTCTGTTCAGTCCATAAGGGTGACCCCGAGCTTCCGGTCGCCTGTCATTTCAATTCACCGTTCCATTCCCACTCAGACCTCACCGTCTGCGGCCTCTTGCATTGTTCCACGGAAGCTCACCGTAAACTCGAGGAACAGCACCTCATCTTCCGATTAGGCACTTTACAGCCTTCCGGACGCAATATCGAGTTCAACAACTTCAGATCATAACCTCGGCCACTATTATATTTTTATATTTTTTATCCACACTTTTGGTTTGTGACTTTTCCTTTTTTCTCGCTCTCTCCCACATGGCAGCTGTCTTTCACTCCGCCAGCGCATTTCACACTTCATCTAGAGCCATTGCCTGTTTCTTTACCTGTCCTATTACTATCTCGTCTCACCTTGAATATCTCTTAATGTCTCTTCTTTCACCCCACCCCCATTTCCCAGCCCCCAAACTGCCTTTTGTTTCATTTCCTGCCTTTTCTCTCAGTTCTGTAGAAGGGTTTCGACCCAAAACGTTGACTCTATTTCTCTCTCCACGGTTGTTGCCTGGCCTGCTGAGTTTTTCCAGCATTTTCTGTTGTTATGTCAGATGAGTGTATTCTTTTGAGCAACCCATAAACAAATAGACTGTAACTTAACAAAAATACATTAAATGAAACTTAACAAATTAAAATTTGGTTGGCCGGGGTGACGATGCACTCCAGTCCCCGCGGTGCCCATCGGTTGCGGATGGCCTCGAGCGTGCCGGCGGACACCGCGTGCTCCATCTCCAGGGCCACCCGGGCGCGAATGTGGCCATGGCAGAGAGGCAGGCAGTCGAGCCGAATGGCCCCCTCGACCGCCCGCTGCCTGGACCAGTTGATGGCCACTCTGGCCAGGCCCAGGGGCAGTCCCACGAGGAGGTCCCCCGATCTGCCCGCTCCCCTCCGCACCGGGTGACCAAAGATCAGGAGCGTGGGACTGAAGTGCAGCCAGAAATCGAGGAGCAGCCCCTTCAAATAATGGAAGAGGGGCTGCAACCTCTCAAATTCGACAGATACATGGAACAGGGACTCCAATTATCAAGTCTCACTCGTTTGCGGTAAGGTTAGCTTATTGGCGTATCTCGGCTTGTAAACACGGCTTCATTTAAAAAAAAGTTTGCAAGCGGCCGAACTCGTTCTGATCCTATTTCTATATAAAGCACTCCCTCCCCTTTGAGCAGCAGGTCAGAGGCCTGGGAACTATGACTTCAGTCGCAATCGGTGTTAAAAATGGAAAACAATTGAAATGAAACTTTTTTTCGAAACTTTATATCCAGATTCATTAAAGAATTGCTTTGCCAATTGACGTGGTACTACTTCATTTTTAAATCGAACAAAAGTTTTGTTATAAAATATCCGCAATAAATAGACCCCACCTCCAGCGAGTGAGTGAGAACAGTGGGACTCGTCACATGATGAGAATCATATGATCGAAGACTTGGTGCAGCGGCGGGCTGGTTTGTTTGTCACTTGTATTGCAGGCAGTTCAAACACAGAGATCAGCAATACCGGCGACTGCAGACTGAAATAGGAAGAGAGTGTAATCCACCAAGGAAATTGGCACCGGCCAAGCGAGAGAAGAGCTTTGAACAACAGAGCACCATGAAACCACTCGGGCGAAGATACTACTGGCTTCTGGTCGTGGTCTCTTCAGTAGGTGAGGAATATTTATTGTCTGGTCGGGATTTCTTTTCTGGCCAGAAATCCGAGTTGAAAATTTCTTATAGTTGTGCGTGTGTGTATTTTGAAATCTTGCAGATACCCCAGAAATTAAAAACACTGAAATATTTAATAAAACAATGACATTATCATTTTTAAAAAACCCTAAAATGTATAGCGTTCCTCTCTCTCTCTCTCTCTCTCTCTCCAAACAAACTGGGAATAAGAAAAAGTAACTACAAATGCTGGAAATCTAACATAAAAGTTGGAAATATACAGTGGTTCCTGAATTGTTAACCTATCCTTTTATTCCAAATGTGAAGGGACTTGGCTGTGTGTTTCTAGTATTTTTCTGTTTTAGAACAAACTATAAAAGCCTGTAAATTGGGTAGGTGTTCAGTAAATTGAATCTAAAGTGGAAGAAGAGACCAAAATGTCCTTTTTGTGCTTTTGCTTAAGTTTTTTGTGTGGGGAGAGTGATGAAATGAAGAGTACAGCAAATACTGGGTGCAGTTGGCAATATAAAGGGTAGAGCTGATACTGGGCACTACTGATGTGTTAGTTATGGAATCTTTTTAAAAACAGGAAATAAAACTGTACATTTAAGATTTGAATATAGTTTAAACAACATTTGAAGAGTTCATTTATACACAAAGCCATGCCAAAGTGGGTGTTTTAAACCAGGATTTACCCAGATCAGTGGGACTGAAGGCCCAGTAGCTAGGGGTTTCACACTTGCATCCAGGTCCCTCCACTGTTTAAATGTGTTTTTTTTTCCTGCAGTTCAGATCAAAACTGCATAGTTGGATTTTCGATTCCTACTGAATACAAAAGTTTTTTTGCTAACTCGGTCAAACCAACTCACAATGTGGAGTAATGGCAAATTAACAATCTTTTTCAATAAGTGATTTGCTATACTTCAGTTAGTTACAATAAATGTGATGCTGGGATTTCTAGGGTATTAACATTGGTTTTAATACCAGGAAGTTAAATTGAGTATTTGAAGAGCAAATTTTATACTGCTACTTCTGAGACTGGTGGTCAGTTTTCTTTGTAAAGTATAAATTCATTTTTAAAACTTTCTTGAATACTGTGTGGCATTGACCAGGTCTGGAGTGAGGATTAATAAGTGTTGTGGGCTGCTTTAATCAGGTGGGAGTTGTATAGAATCTGTGGCACAGAAACAGACCTTTCATGTTAACACTTTATATACTCTCTGGTGTTTTGTACTCCACATGAGCCTCTTCCTGCCCATATCCCTCTATTCCCTTCTCCCTTATGTATGCAACTAGCCTCCCCTTAAATGCATCAATGCTGTCTGCTCTCTATATATGTGGCAGTGATTTCCACATTCTCACCACTCCTGTAGAGATAATCCTCTTCTTCAATTCTTTATTTGAACTGTTGGTGGCTATCTTCTTCTGGACTCGCCCACAAGTGGAAACAGGTTTCTCCACATCAAAATTACAAAAGGAGTTTGACAGAGTGGAAGACTTCTATCTGGTCTACCCTTAGTCGTCTTGTCTTGTGCTGCGAGACAAAATGCATCTGACGGAGTTCACACAAGAGTTTATTGTCACCTTCTGAACCCAAAGACTCGACTGCAATTCACATTTTGAGTAAAATCTGGGTGCATAATGGTTCTTGGTGGTTCCTGATTACAACAAATCCCTCAGCACAGACCAAAGACTGCAGAAGACGATTACTTCCTCATTTGCAAAACTAATAAAAGGTGCCTTTACTTGAGCCATTAACTGAAACACAGCTGTTAATGGCAGTCCATTGTAGCCTCGATCTTCCTAAAAGATTCTTTTTTTTTTTTTTAAAAAAACCAAATAAAAAAAATCTTAAATCACTTCACTATAAAGAAATCAAAATGGTTACCTATGAAGTGTTAGCTGTGGCTCAGTGTAGGACTCTCCCCTGAGTCAGACGATGGTGGGTTCAACATTCACTCCAAAGACTTCAGCACCTAATCTAGGAAGTGTCAGAAATGATGAGTTGAGCCTTGTCTGCCCACTCGGGTGGATGTAAAAGATTCCATGGTACAATTTGGAAAAAGAGCTGGGGTGTTTTCCTGGTGTCCTAACCAAACATCCCTCAACCAACATCACCAAAATAGATTTATTTCATTACTGTTTGTGGGATCTTGCTGTGTGCAAACTGGCTGCTGTGATTTCCAACATTACAACAGTGACTACACCTCCAAAGGTATGCACTGAGGCTGTGAAAGGTGCAATGTTGTTTAAAACCTGCCCAATGATGAGAAATAGCTGGATGGAGCTTCTGTGCTGTGTATCCAAACCATAAACAATGGGGGCAATTTTAACTATAACCGCCTGGCTGAAACCCAGAGGTTAGGCAGTTCAAATTGCCTCGCTTACCCACTTGCCGGAAAGCTCCCAGGAACCTACTCCACTGAGCAGGCAGCAACGGCACCTGCCCAAAGCCGGAGGGGCCTTTTGTTACATATGCATGTCCGGTCCCAGTGACCTGACTACAATTTTAACGAGTGGCCTGAGCGGGGAAGCTGCTGTAAGCTTCCTGTCAGGTGAAGACAGTGGGAAGAGTAGCCGAGGCCAGAAGAGCCCCTAACGGGTAAGGTTTTTTTTTTAAACTTCTTACTGTGGGACCAGGAGGGGCAGGAGTGCTCTTCTGGGGCCTCCGCAAGGAAAACTCAACATTCCTGTGCAATTTTTCCACTGCATCCCGACCTTTTTTTCTTTCTCCCCTGCCCCATTCCAATTCCTCTCCCTATCCACCAGCACAAAAACTAGCCTGGAGTTAATACTGGGTAGTGAGGGGAGTTGGAAACTCGCCTGTTGCTCCAGAAATGAAGCTATTTAAACTCCCCAGAACACCTGCGGAAAATTGCACGGCTGGGAAGCCAACCACTAATGCCAGGTAGGTGGTGGGATTGGCTTTGGGGGCCGTCTAGCTGGGGTCTCGTGTTCGGGAAGGGAATCCACAGTGGCAGGGGTGGAGGGGGGAGGAACCTAAGCTTTCTTTGTGGGGCCCAGAGGAGCATTCCAATGAAAGTTTAAACAAAGTATTGGTCTGGCCTGGCTTCTCTTCCTGTGCCTGCTGTTTTCACCTGATGGGAAAGCTGCAGCTTCCCTGTTCAGGTCCCCAGTTGAAATTGCAGCCAGGTCCCAATGACTCTCTCTCGCTCACAGTTTTCTTCCTCCCCTCTCCCCTCTCCTCTGCCTTTTACTGCAGAACTGACTTTAAAGAAAGTTTCCACACATTGTTAACTTTATGGTAAATGCAGTAATTACATCAAAATAAGCAGCAATAGGGTTGATGTTCAGCTGGACATTTGAGCTGAAGTGAGCTATTCATCACCAAGATGTGCTGCTGCTGCTGAACAGACTGTTATTTAGAAGAGTGTTCATTAAAGCCGGTCAACATATGAACATTGATTCTACTAAACTTGCTTAAAGCACAACCTGTTTTCTAGACTTCCTGCTTAAGAAACTATTTGTGATGTGATGCTCAGATGAAAAGGCTGATTCGATGTGGAGTTGTGCAGTCAAGCTAAATTGGTTAATTCAGTTTTCTATTTGGGGAAAGTTTGAGCACTGAGGCTTAATTTCTGAATGATCGCACTGACTATTGTTAACTGAACCATTAATGCCCTCCTTTTATATTACAGAATATTTCAGGCATGTAACTCGGCTGTGGGGATGCTGAGTGGAGGCCAGGCACTTCACACAGAGGGAGATGGGAAGGAAATACTGAAAAATGACTAATTGGCTTCTGAGGTCCTCCTTGAAGGAGATGGCATAGCTCCATCACTGTCTTCCAGTTAAATCTCAACCTCTGGAAGTATTGATCTTCAGTCTGTGTTGGGTAGCTGTGCGTAGGCTTGTAGATTAGGTGGGTGGCATGATGACCATTCCAGACCAGTGCACCATCTGGCAGCCCTTCTCATTGTGCTCTAGGTCAAATGCCAAGTGAATATTTTTTAAATAAATAAATAAATAAAAATGTTAGGGATGTAACAGATTTTAAGCAAGTGCAGAGGGGAGGAAGAACAAAAGAGAAGATTTGTGATGGGGTGGAAGGCAGGAGAGATTAAGAGACAAAAGGGATGATGGTGCATGGCGAAAGGAGATGGTAATGGGAGAAGTAAAGAAACAAAAGATGGGTCCAGAGGAGGTGTAAATGGCAATAACAGAATCATTACCAGCAGCTGCTGTCTGGGGGGGAATGGGGGCAGTGGTTCATAGAAATTTACGGCACAGAAGGATGCCATTTGACCCATCGTTTCTGTGCCGGTTATGATCTGAACTTGTTGAGCTCAATGAGTCCAGAAGGCTGTAAAGTGCCTAATCGAAAGATGAGGTGCTGTTCCTCGAGCTTGCATTGTGCTTCATTAGAACAGTGTAGGAGGCCGAGGTGGGAGTGGTCAGGAGAATTAAAGTGACAGGCGACCGGAAGCTCAGGGTCACGCTTGCGGACTGAATGGAGGTGTTCTGCAAAGTGGTCACCCAATCTGCGTTTGGTCTCCCCAGTGTAGAGGAGACCACATCGTGAGCAGTGAATACAGTATACTAAATTGAAAGTACAAGTAAATCGCTGTTTCGCCTGGAAGGAGTGTTTGGGGCCCTGGACGGTGGGAAGGGAGGAGGTAAAAGGGCAGGTGTTGCATCTCTTGTGCTTGCATGGGAAGGGGAGTGGGTGATGGAGTGGATTAGGGTGTCGCGGAGGTAACGGTCTTTTCAGAATGCTAAAAGCAATCCATTAGTGGCAATTGCTAGAATCTAGTCCGAATAGTGTACAAATCCACCAAATTCCAGTCTTCATATCACAGAAACCCCACAGTGCAGATAGAGGCCATTTCGGCCCATCGAGCCTGCACCGACACACATCTCACCCGATTCCCGTAACCCCACGTATTTAATCCCCCTAACACTAAGTGTCAATTTATCATAGCCAATCAACCTAACCCGCACATTTTTGGACTGTGGGAGGAAACCGGAGCACCCGGAGGAAACCCACGCAAACACGGGGAGAATGTCTGTGTGGAGTTTGCACAGTCACCCGAGGCCGGATTCGAACCCGGGTCCCTGGCACTGTGAGACAACAGTGCTAACCACTATGCCACCGTGCTGCCCCTCCTATGAAAGAGACTTTGAAGCTGAACTGGGTCTCATCTGATGAGATTGTGAGAAACTGCAATATTGCAGAGTTTCTATAGACAGGAAATTATCATGGTTGCTTTTGGTGCTCCTTGGCACTTAAGAACATAAGAAATAGGAGTAGGCCAATCGGCCCCTCGAGCCTGCTCCGCCATTCAATAAGATCATGGCTGATCTGATCCTAACCGCCAATCTACTATCACAGAACCATCTCCTGAATCTAACAGAATTAGACACACGAAATAGGAGCAGGATCAGGCTACATGGGGGAGGAGCAGCAGTGAAGGGCTTTCAGGTGGTACTTGAGCCTACTATCTGACATAGCTGTTATGCTACCCAGCTCTTCTACAAGCTGAGCCACAACTACTTGGCAGTGACTGAACAACAGTGTCACTGAGGCTGAAGAGGGAGAAGTGACCATGCTTTGGCTGGCATGCCCCTTGGATGCTGAAGGAAGTCAAAAGAGGAAATATCAGAGGCTCTGACCACAATGTTTGTTTTAATCCTCCCTAGATATACAAATTGAGCTGGTGGAGGTAGAGGCAGATAAACCAGACAGCTGTAGACCAATTAGTTTAATGTTAGTTCTGGGCAAACTTAAAATCTGTAATTTGAGATCAAATTCATAAGCGTTTAGAAATGCATAGGATAATCTAAGAACGTGCTACAGATTTGTTAAATATTATTTTTTGAAATGATTATAAAGATTAAATGAATGTAGATCAGTGGACCCTGTATCCCCTATAATCAGAAGTTTACCTTTGCAGCCCGATAGCTAGTCATATCATGTGACCTGGGGCCCATAACAATTAGACACCATTTGTGTACTGGATACTGATCTTGCATGTGCTCCATGCACATTTTCCCTATCTTCTGGCAGATTAATTGATGATTCCATTAAGGGGAAGCTAGATAAGTACATGAGAGAGAAGGCAATAGGATCTGGCGAGAGGAAGTAAATAGAGTGGGAGGAGGCTCGTGTGGAGCATAAACACTGGCCGAATAGCCTGTTTCTGTGCTGTAAAATCTATATAATTTTATGATGAGCACTGAGATGAGGCCATTACACCAAGAGACTGGTTTACTTTTCCTGTTAAACATGGACAGAATACCATTTTTGGCCTTGTCTTCCTCTTCAGGTGAACGTAAAAATCTCATGGCTAAAGCTAGGCTGACACTCCAGGGGAGTGCCGCACTGTCGGAGGTGCCATCTTTCGGATGAGACGTTAAACCGAGGTCCCGTCTACATTCTCAGGTGGACGTAAAAGATCCCATAGCACTATTTCAAAGAAGAGCAGGGGAGTTATCCCCAGTGTCCTGGCCAATATTTATCCCTCAACCAACATTTAAAAAAAAAAAAAAAAATCTGGTCGTCATTGCATTGCTGTTTGTGGGAGCTTGCTGTGTGCAAATTGGCTGCTGCGTTTCCCACATTCCAAGTGACTACACTTCAAAAAGTACTTAACTGGCTGTAAGGCGCTTTGAGACGACCGGTGGTTGTGAAAGGTGCTATATAAATGCAAGTCTTTCTTATTGGAAGACGTTCTCCCAGTGCCTTGACCAACATTTATCCCTTGATCAACATCACTAAAACAAAATATCTGGTCATTTATCTCATTGGTGTTTGTGGGACTTGGTTGTTCTTGCATTACAACAATGACTACACTTAAAGTGCTCTATTTGCTGTAAAGCACTGTGGGACTTCATGAAAACCGTTATGTAAATGTAAGCACTTTCACTTCCTTATGTTTTTTTTTCTTTTTGCTATATTTCCTTGGCCATATTTCTTGTCCTTAAAGCTAGTGACTGCTGACGTGCCATTCATAGAAACCAGTGGTACTCTTGACAGTAATGTCAGGAGAAAGGTGCTTTTCACCTGTGCTCCCAAAACCCGGGCAGTATTATAAGAGGTACGAATAACCAATTTTTATTAAATAAATTCCTGACGGTCATCGTCCTAGTTTTCTGGTAACTTTTTTTTGAGTGGTGTGCTGCAGAAGCAAACCTCCTTGATCTTACCCGCAGCTGTCCCATGATTCTCGGTACATTTCCCATGACCAATTCCTAATAATCAGTAATATTCTCCTGAGATTATGTTCTCTCTTACACTTCCAGAAAGCAGATGAGAATCGGAATGCACTCGCAGTCTGATGAACAGCATTATGAAAACGAACTGAATTTTGATTTGCTTGTTCATGTGGCCGGGCCCAAAATAAAAATGTTGTGGTTTTTCTTTCTCTCTCAACTACAAGTACAGGATTTGGCTTATCTGCTAAACGGTGTTGTGTTTTACTTCCTCATTGAGGCAGCAGTACCTCAAGCTTTACTAAGGTTAATTTTAACCTGGTTTCCTTATTTCAGTGAACATTCAGTTTAATGGGTATGTCTGCTCTCTAATATAAAGTAGTGGCGTGTCCTTTTGTATAGTAAATGACTATCTGTTCTACACTCCAAACAAAACCTTTGTGACCTAGTTTCAGTTAATGCAAACTGATGTCAAGTCCATGTTTTTCCCTCTTGTCCTCCTTGCATGGCTTTGACTAGCAATAGATCCATTTTACAACAGTGACTACACTTCAAAAAGTACTTCATTGGCTGTAAAGTGCTTTTGAGACGTCCGGTGGTCGTGAAAGGCGCTATTGAAATGCAAGTCTTCCTTCCTTCCACTGAGTTTACAGTTTCCATTTTCACCTCCAGCAAAGCACTGCAAATTTGAACTGGATGTAAATGAGAATACAGATTGTGAAGTTTGCGCATTGGAGGAGTGGAAAGTCTAGATCCAATTTTTGAATAACTCTCTCTCCTGAATTTCTCTTTTTCCCCCCCCCCCCCCTTCCCTAACTGCTCCTCAGCTGACTGAAGATGGGTACTTTTGTAATTTAAATCCTGTGCCTTAGTAGCTTCTTACCATCAGCATTGGGGTTAAGAAAGGAAATTTGCATTTGACAAAGCACCTGTTTTGAACTAGCTCTGCTTGTATTAACTGGTGCACCAGAAAGGAAGTTGAAGCACTAAAGATGTAACTTTTTTTTAAAGTGCAACATCTGAACATAGGATGAGGAGTAGGCCATTCAGCCCCTCAAGCCCGTTCTAGCACCATTCAGTTAGATCGTGGCTGATCTGTAGCTCGACTCCATGTACCTGCCTTTGATCCATATCCCTTGATACCCTTGCTTAATAAATAATCGGTCATTCTCCGTCTTGAATTTCAATTAACCCCACATCCACATCCTTTTGGAAGAGAGTTCCACTTTCCTTTGTGTGTGGGGGGGGGGGGGGGGGGGAGAAAGTGCTTCGATTTCATTTCTAAAATGGCCTAGCTCTAATCTTAAGATTAGAGAAGCTAGCTTTAGGAAGTTGGCAATTGGACAATGGCTAGTTTAGTCTACAATGAAATGAAGCCAATGTACCATTTCTACATCACTGACTGAGCAGCTCATATGACCAACTGAAAAACTAATGACTTTCACACCTCCGCCTCCGCGCCCCCCCCCACCCCCCCCCCCCCCAAAAAAAAAAAAAAAAAATCCCCAGTATCATTTTGGAAAATTTTCGATCTTGCTCCTCCAAGGCTAGTATATACTTCCTGAGGTGCAGTACCCAGAACTGCATGCAATACTCCCGGGTAAATGGATGATGTGGAATAACCTTACTAAATTTGAGTTTAAAATTCGGAACCATTTCAATTGCAGTATTGCATTGTATGTTCTTGGGGAATTTTGCCCTCCCCTGCCCCATCCTAAATACTGATGCTAAAAATTAAAGCTCCTCACAATCATATCAGAGTTTTTTCTATATACTGTAACTGGTGAAATATAGTGTGTATCTGTCATCCCCTTCTTTATCCATCTGCCCTCTGCTCATCCACTGCAATGTTGAGGCCTGGCACTGAAACTTCAACTGCTTGCCTGATTAATTTGTCAACACTGCTCCACATCCTGCTGTTTTTGAATTGTCTGAGATGGGAAAGGAAGATAAATTCTGTTTTATTAATAGAACCATAAATTCATTATTGTACTTTTTAAAACGTGACCAGTATCTGACATTCCCCATTGGGATTTTTTTGGGGGGGGAGGGTGTGAAAGTCATTAGTTTTTCAGTTGGTCATATGAGCTGCTCAGTCAGTAATGTAGAAATGGTACATTGGCTAGTTTAGTCTACAATGAAATGAAGCCATTGTCCAATTGCCAACTTCCTAAAGCTAGCTTCTCTAAAGTAGCAGCCTCATAATTCAAGCTGATTAGAAATAGGAACATAGGATTTTTGACATGCAGGAAAAGACCAGTTGGTCCATCAAGCTGGCTGGACCATCATGACTAAACACCCCTCTCTCTTTCACCCCCCCCCCCCCCCCCCCCAACCCTCCCAACCCCCCCTGTTTCCACAGCTATGTAATCTGGAGAGGCAAAAAATAATAATCCTGGGCCAATAAGGGGGGGGGAAATTCCTCTCCGACTCCCTCAGGTGATCAAAACCAGTCCAGGAGATCACATGGACCAAGTGTTGTCTATAAAGACACTTACCTTCTATATGATGTGATCTCTGCCCCGGTCAGGAACTGGTCCAGCTCCCTCTTATAGGCATGCTGGCAATGTATTCCACAGGCTTTCAATTCCCTGGGAAAAGAGGAATTGCCTAACATCCAATGTACGGGTGTTACAAGTCTGGCTTCCCCACCCAGTCCCTCTGCCCAACACAAAAGCCAAAGCCGCACTCCCTATGAATTTAAAATGAAATGTAATCTAGCATTGTATACCCAAGAGTATAGTGTGTACAGGAGCATAGTGTTAATGTCACTGGGCTAGTAACCCAGAAGCCTGGACTAATGATCCAGAGATGGGGAATTTAAATTCAATTAAATAAATCTGGAATTAAAAACTAGTATCTGGTAGTTTCATGGTCACCATTACGGATTGTCGTAAAAACCCATCTGGTTCACTAATGTCCTTTTCAGGGAAGGAAATCTGTCGTCCTTACCTGGTCTGGCCTATATGATTCCAGACCCACAGCCTTCTCAAGGGCACGTGGGAGATGGGCAATAAATGCTGGCCCTGCCAGTGACGCCCACATCCCATGAACGAATAACAAAAATCAATTTATCATAGAATACACAGCAGGAGGCCTCCCTCTCCCTGCTCTATGTGTGTGTGTTCATCATTATTGGCTTTGCTGGGGTCAGTTGGGATTTATTTGAGGGGCTGGGATTGGGGGGGGGGGATGCACTCTTCCTCCTGGCCCACAAGCTGTGCAGTAAAAAGCACTTCACCTACTGGATCTTTACATGCCGGTGGTAAATTCAAATGGCTACCAAAATCTGAGGAACAGAACCTCATTAATATATTATAATCGAGCCCGCCTCTGCAGAGCGGGTTATGCGGATATCCCCCAACCCGCTTCAGATAGAATGGAAGTGGGCATGTTCCAGTCGGGTTGGGTTACGCATAATTGCCAAATTTAACTCCACCGACCCCCCCCCCCCTCCCCCGCCTGTCGTGGGAGGTTAAAATTCCCCCTGACCGTCTAGTCAGTTTGCACACAATCACTTTTTTTTTTCATTTCTGAACAAAAGCATTGATGCAAAGAACTGTTCAGTCAGCCATCCCTCCTGCTGATAGCTTTGACCAGTTTGTGTATTGATCAACATGCTACAGGAACAATGAATTACCCTTAAAAAATACAGCTGGTTGAAAAACTGCTTTTATACGATTATTTGTAGGTAAGATTGTAAGAGACAACTCGTGAACGGCTCGATTGATTGAACTCGCCTAATGTAGCTGAGGGGTGGGAAACAATGAAATGGTGTTGATCTGGTCGTAGTAAGTGACCAATTTTAATCTGAAATAAAAACAGAAAAAAGTAAAGCTTGCGCTATAGTGTTTATATATTTTTTAAAAAGTAAGTGGAATGCAGTGGCGGCTGAAAATGAAGTAATTGCTGGAAACACTCAGCCGGGCAGGCACCATCTGTGGCAAGAGAAACAGTTAATGTTTCAGGTCGATGATCTTTCATCAGAACTTGAAGATGTTGGAGATTAACAGTTTTTAAGCAAATGCAGAGCCAGGAAAAGATTAGTGGGGGGGGTCGGGGGGGGGGGGTCTGTGATGGGGTCGAGGGCAGGAGTCATTATATGACAAGGGATGATGGTGCAAGGCAAAAGGAGGTTATATTGGGACGCGTATAGAAACGAGATGGGTCCAGAGGAAGTGTAAATGGCAACAGCAGAATGGTTATAATTTAATCTGGATCAATGAGCGCAGGAGTAGGCCATTCAGCCCCTCGAGCCTGTTCTGCCATTCAGTAAGATCATGGCTGATCTGTATCCTAACTCAATCTACCCACCTTGTCTCCATATCCCTCCATATTCTTGGCTAGCAAAACTCTATTGATCTCGGATTAAAAATTATTAATTGAGCTAGCATCAACTGCTTTTTGCAGGAGTGTTTAACACTTCTACCACCCTTTATGTGGAAAAAGTGTTTCCAAACTTCTCCTTTTTGAATGATCTGGCTCTGATCTTCAAGTTAGGGAGGTGTGCTTGTGGTCCCCTTTCTCGCCCCCCCCCGCCGCCCCCAACCCCAACAAGGATCGAGCAAGATTGGAAAATAAAGATAGTGGACACGTGGAATTAAATCCTAATGGTTCACTTTTTAACAAGAAGTTGCATCAACATTAAAGGGATTGACGATTAGAGATACTAACTAACATCACTGCTTGGTTTATTTCAGATGAGATAATGGGAGGCACTTGGTGTTTCCAAAGTCTCTGATTAAGTGGGAAAGGGGAGGCCCTGATCTAATCATAAATGGGCTCCAGATGGAGCAGACTTGATGTGTCGAATGGCCTTTCTTTTGTTCCATACTTAACCTGAAATGGTATGATTTTTAAACACCCAAACCTCTGTTTTGCCACAAGCTCACCCTCTTTGACTTGGAATTCCTCAGTGTTCAGTGCTGTCTTCCACTGTTGCTTTCTATTGATGACCTCTTGGGTTGCCATCTTTTGCTCAGCCCAAAACTAAATTTTTGGATGCATTTTTCGAGGGTGGGACTTGCAGGATGATTTTTGCGGATCTATAATTTTGCTTTGGTGGGGGGGGAAAGGCACCAGTTTGTTGAACCATGAATGTGGTCAGCCAACACACTGATGTAGATCTCCTGTGAACTGAACTACAGAAATGTCTTGTGTAAAAGTGTCTTAGTCTGTTTATTGACTAAGGGCTAGCCACTGTTGTAAAAGTTTCTGCTATTACTATTTACAACTTGTGTAGTGTATACAACATTGAAGGGACTACTTTGTCTTGCGGATGTATATCCTTAGTTGCGAGCGTATATAACGGACGCGTATTGATTTGTACAGTCAGTGCCGAAGTTCCAGTTACCCAGTAAAGATCACCTTGAAGTTACACTCAGTCTCTGCTGCTTTATTTTTTTATGTAGTTGTGTATAGCGGTACAAACACAACAAATTGGCGATGAGAATTATGAACCTACGTCTTCCTATTCTGGCATCGCATCCAGAGGACACTGAAATTTGGAAGGAAGGAGCGAGAAGGTAGAGAAAACTGTACGCTTGCTAAGCTAGGCAGGGGATACGTAAGTCAAGTGAAAAGTGCACAGGACTGGCATGACGCTAGCTAACTAGTAAAGAAAGAAAAAACGGGTTTGGGGAAAAAAAAAATGGCGATGATTGGCACTATTGCAGCATTTGATAGCAGCATTGAAGACTGGGCAACTTGCATTGAAAGAGTGGAGTTGTACTGTGAGGCTAACGGAGTGGCGGTAGAAAAGAAAGCCACTGTTTGATGTGTGTTATGGGCACAAAGACATACGGGCTGCTACGTAGTTTATTAACCCCTGAAAAGCCAGCAAACAAAACATTCAAACAAATAGTGGACACACTCCAAGACCACTTAAGCCCCAGACCACTGCTCATAGCCAAAAGAGTTAAATTCCATAAACGGAACCAGAGCAAAAATGAAAGCATTTCTGAATATTTGGCAAAGTTGTGCAAATTATCAGAACATTGCCAATTTGGAGTAGGCTTATCAGACGCATTGAGACAGATTTGTGTGTGGTATGCAAAGTGAAAGCACACAAAAGAAGCTCCTGTCTGAAAAAGACCTCCCCCTTGGAGAAGGCTCTAAGTATTGCAATTTCAATGGAAGCAGCAGCACGTGGCGCTTCAGAAATTCAACAAAAATCCCTGGAATATTCCACTAACAAAATGTCACTGAAACAAGAAGTGCTATCGCTGTGGTAAAATGTCACATGACCACAATGACTGACTGCCACATTGTTGGTTTAAAGACAAAGATTGCAAACGAGGGCACATTGAAAGAGTTTGCAAAGCAAAGAAGCAGAAAACTGATACAATACCGAGCAAAAAGGCACACCAAGTGACTGAAAACAAGAAACCTTTCAAAGATAGATACAAGAAGGTACACTACGTGACTGGAGACAGTTCAGATAAAGGAAAAAGTGACAGACTCAGGAAGAGGATCTGGCTTGTCTAAAACTACACCGTGTGAAAGAGACAAAGGATCACAGAATAATATGGGTTACTCCAGAAGTGGCAGGAGTTAGGCTGAAAATGGAGTTGGACACAGGCTCAGCTTTAACAGTGATCTCTGTACATGACTACAAACAACTGTTTTCACACTAAAGTACTGTTCAAGACATACACAGGACAAAGTGTGCCCCAAAGGTAAAATAAAAGTGACCGTTACATACAAAGAAAAAAAAAAAAAAAAAAATACCGCAATTGAACCTCCATGTAGTGGAAAATGGATGACCACCATTGCTGGGACGCGAATGGCTCAGGAAAATACAGTTGGATTGGCACACCATCCAAGCACTGTCTGTCAGCAAAGGAGGACAGCAACGCCACTCCTGAGACTGTCACAAATACCCTCTGACTCTCGGGAAGTGTTCAAGAAGGGAATAGGAACACTTAAGGGCGTGAAAGCAAAAATTAAGATTGAGGAGAACGCAGATCCAAAGTTCCATAAGGCCAGACCAGTGCCTTATGCAATTTGCCCTTCAGTAGAAGCAGAGCTGGAGAGCTTTGACCAGTTAGGGGTCCTGTCCAAGGTGGATTGGAGTGAATGGGCCACACCTATAGTTCCAGTGATGAAGAAAACCTCCAGCACAAAACCAGGAAAGCCAAGAAAAGTGTGCATCTGTGGAGACTTTAAGGTGACTGTTAACCCAGTCCTCCATACAGTACCCATTGCCTTGCATGGAGGACATCTTTGCTTCCCTGTCAAGAGGGGAATGCTTCACAAAGATTGACTTGGCCCAGGCCTATCTCCAAATGGAAATTGATGATGCATCAAAGTACCTGACAATAAATACGCACAAAGGCCTTTACCAGTACAATCGGCTGGTATTCTGAATAGCATCAGCTCCTGCAATCTGGCAAAGGGCAATGGACCAAGTCCTGCAGGGGATTCCAGGTACTCGGTGTTATCTTGATGACATCATCATTACTGGCAAGAATGACCACGACCACCTTTCCACCTCTAACAGGTGCTTATCAGGTTACGGGAGTATGGGCTCCGAGCGAACTGAGACAAGTGAGTTTTTCAAAAAGGAAATCTCATACTGTGGACGTGTAAACCGTCATTGTCAATCACAAGTCTCCAGACACGATTGAGGCTGTGATTAATGCACCAACACCTGAAAATGTGTCTCAGTTGAGATCATATCTTGGACTGGTGAACTATCAAGTTTTTGCCCAACCTATTCAGTGTTACATCCACTAAATGCACTGCTACAGACAGGGTCACAATGGAAGTGGAGTGATAGCTGTGAACAAGCTTTTCAAGAGAGTAAAAGACTCATTACTTCAGAAGAGGTGCTAGCTCACTTTGACCCATCCTTACCTATTCGACTGGCATGTGATGCTTCACCCTATGGCATTGGTGCCGTGTTGTCACAAGTTCCCAGACTGCTCAGACCAATAGCCTTTGCTTCAAGATCATTGACAGCTGAATGCAATTATGCACAGATTGACCGAGAAGTGGGGAGTCAAGAAATTCAATCACTACTTGTATGGTCAACAGTTTACACTGTTAACTGACCACCAGCCTCTCGTTTCAATCTTCAACCCAAGGAAGGGCGTTCCAGTGACGGCAGAACGGTTGCAGCGATGGTCACTCTTCCTAGGGGCTCACCTGTATGACATTGAATACAAGGGGACCAATCAACATGGCAACGCTGATGGTTTGTCACTGCCGACCTCAGAATTACAACAGTTGACTCAGCTGAGGTATTTCACAATAGTTGAGCAACCCGAACAGCAGCAGCCACAGCCCGACGAGCCCAAATCCCCCGGGGAGGAGAAAGTCATCGCAACAAAGGTTCTTGGAACAGTAAAGTGGTTCAACGTACAAAATGGCTATGGATTCATCAACAGGAATGATACAAAGGAAGATGTATTTGTACATCAGACTGCCATAAAGAAGAATAACCCACGGAAATATCTACAGTGTTGGAGACGGTGAAACTGTGGAGTTTGACGTAGTGGAAGGTGAAAAGGGTGCAGAGGTGGCAAACGTCACTGGTCCAGGTGGAGTTCCAGTTCAAGGAAGCCGATATGCCGCGGACAGAAATCGTTACTGCCGCTACAACCCTCGCCGCCGAGGGCCACCGCGTAATTACCAACAGAACATTGAAGGTGGAGAGAAGAGTCTGGAGAGACGTTACCCAGAGAGGCAGAGGAGGCCTCCCCAGAGACTTGACTTGTAAAAGGGCTGTTGACAAAATAAAATGTTATGTTGGAATTTGAATTTTGTTACTTTTAAGAAAACAAAGGCTACTGTAAAGACGGGCTCTATGTTAATTATAGAAATTTTGCGTTAATATACTATTAAACTAAAGGGGGAGGAAGTGTAATGTATACAACATTGAAGGGACTACTTTGTCTTGCGGATGTATATCCTTAGTTGCGAGCGTATATAACGGACGCGTATTGATTTGTACAGTCAGTGCCGAAGTTCCAGTTACCCAGTAAAGATCACCTTGAAGTTACACTCAGTCTCTGCTGCTTTATTATTTTATGTAGTTGTGTATAGCGGTACAAACACAACAACTTTCTTTTGTAGGAAGCTTCTTAAACATGAGATGACCATTACTTGGCTTGGTGGCTGTACTCTGATGAATATTAACTCTCTGAATATTAATCTAGTTGCAACACACTATCTTCAACAAATATCACAATGGAACAGAATTTTAATTTATTTAGTACTGTGGCAAGTTTCAACATCTCCAAGGAATTTGCATACAATTACCTTGAAGTGAACCACTGGAACAGGCAGACCAGACTTTAATCATCTGAAGAATGACCCCTATAAGAATGAGGTACTGCACAAGAATGTCTGCCTAGAATATGTGCTCGGTCCTGGAGGAGACTCCATTCCATTGCTGCAAATTTTACAATCAATTTTGCATGCACCCCACAAAAGTAAACAATTCTTTTGGAGAATATGTATGCTGCTTTTGTTTTTTCCTTCAACAAATTCTACGCCAATTTCTCCCCTCCTTCCTTGCTGCAGCATGCATTCATTGGCACTAGGGGCTCTCGCTCTCTCGCCCAAATGCTTGTTGACTGGAGTGGCAGTGTCCTACTCCACATCACTGAGCCTCGTCCTGTCCATGTCTGTCTATAGAAAGGCATTTCCAGCAGGGTGGCTGGACAGTGTCACAAGTGTGAACTGTTGTTTTTCTTTCCTCCTCTCTATATAAATATGGGTGCTGCTGAACCTAATGGTAGCACCCCCCCCCCCCCCCCCCCTTCCCATTGCTCTGGCTGAGGTCAGCTAATTCAGCACAGCACAAATTAAATCTGGAATCTTCTTGGACCGTGTGACTCAACCTTTTATTGGATAAACCTGCTGAATCAGCTGTGTGCTTGTTGATTCACTAGTGCTACACATTGTGTAACTACTTGGTCACCTTTTTCTGTCTTTTTTTTATTGTATTGACTAATTCCAGTTTGATTTCTTCAATCCTGACCAGAGCTTAAGAAGTTGGTCATGTGCACGGTCCCATAAATGAAGAGGAAAGCGCTCTTAGCCCAAAACTGATGCTTGCACAGTTTAGGCTTCTGAAGGTTAAAGCAAAGTAAATCAAATCAAATCAAGTCAACTTTTATTGTCATTGTTAGTGCACAAGTGCAGTACAACGAAATGTAGGCTTGCGGCTCCTGAGTGTATATTTAGATCAAGACATTTAAACATTCAACATACACTTGGCTTGTAATACATAAACATAACCATAATAAAGTGCATTGGCAGATGTGCAGGCTTTAGAGTTTATTTGTGGAGTTCAGTAGGATGACAGCCCTGGGAAAGAAGCTGTTCGTAAATCTGGTCGTACGGATGCGAATGCATCTGTAGCGTCTCCCAGATGGCAGGAGGGTGAACAGACTGTGGCTGGGGTGGGTAGGGTCTTTGATGATGGACCGTGACCTCCGTAAACAGCGTTTCTGGTATATGTGCTCTATGGTCGGTAGCCGGGTGCCGGTAATGCGTTGGGCAGTTTTGACTACCCGCTGCAGGGCTTTCCGGTCATAGTAGCTACAGCTGCCATACCATACTGTGATCCAGTTCGTCAGGATGCTCTCTATTGTGCAGCGGTAAAAGTTAGAGAGGATCAGGGGTGACAGGTTACATCCCTTCAGCCTCCTTAGGAAATATAGGCGCTGCTGGGCCGCCTTCACCAGAGAGGAGGTATTGAGGGACCAGGAGAGGTCTTCTGTGATGTGGACTCCGAGGAACTGAAGCAATGGCATTGAATGTGGCTGGTTGGAGATTAAGTTTGTGACTTCTCCAGTTCCTCCTCCTACTTGTGACTTATCTTCTGACCTGGCTGAGTGCTACCATATTAATCAATCGACCTGCCCAATGACTGCTCAGCACTCTGTTAGCCACACAACCGATTGCATTAGCCATATCATATGTTCTATCACTGGACATGGAAGGGGCCAAGGAATTGTTTAATGCCAGTTTGCATCAATGTTGGATAATGATCTGTCTGGACTTCTTGGGAAGGGGAGAAAGGGCAAGGTCTATGATGTAATACAGTTGGTGATATCACTAAATTAGTTAAAAGTACCACATAATAAACATGTTGGCAAAATGACAGTGTGGATAAGAAATTGGCTAAAAGAGTATTTGTGAATTGGGTTTTTTTCAGACTGGAGAGAAGTTTACAATGGTGTCCCCCAGGGGTTAGTTTTTGGACCACTGCTCTGATATATTGATGAGCTGGACTTGAGTATACAGGGCATAATTTCGAAGTTTGCAGATCACACGAAACGCAGAGTGGTAAACCGTGAGGAAGATAACAGACTCGGGAGGACATAGACTGGTGAAATGGGCAGACGCATGGCAGATGTAATTTAATGCTGTGAAGTGATACATTTTGGTAGGAAGAATGTGGAGAGGCAATATGAACAAAATGGTACAATTTTAAAGGGGGTGCAAGAACAGAGACCTAGAGGTGTATGTACACAAATCTTTGAAGGTGGCAGGACAAGTTGAGAAGGCTGTTTTTATATTAAAATATGGGATCCTTGGCTCTATAAACAGTACAAAAGCAAGGAAGTTATGCTAAACTTTGTAAAACATTAGTTAGGTACCAGCTGGAGTATTGCGTCCAATTCTGGGCACCGCACTTTAGAAAGGATGTCAAGGCCTTGGAGAGGGTGCAGAGGCGATTTATTGGAATGGTACCGGGGATGAAAGACTTCAGCTACGTGGGGAGTAGAGAAACTGGTTGTTTTCCTTGGAACAGAGAAGGTTAAGGGGATTTACTAGAGGTGTTCAAAATCATGACCGGTTTTGATAGAGTAAATAAGGAGAAGCTGTTTCCAGTGGCAGAAGGGTTGGTAACCAGAGGACACTGATTTAAGGTAATTGGCAAACGAACCAGAGGTGAGATTTTATTACGCAGCAGGTTATGATGTGGAATGCACTACCTGAGAGTGGTGGAAGTAGATTCAGTAATAACTTTCAAAAGGGAATTGGAAAAATGTGCAGGGCTATGGGGGGGGGGAGCGGGACTAATTGGATATCTCTTTCAAAGAGCCAGCACAGACATGATGGGCCAAATGGCCTCCATATGTGCCATATTCTATGAAAGCAGTTCCTGAATCTGCTTTAATGGAAGTGAAATACATCATTATGGTCAACAGACTGTCCTTGCTCTGCTCTTCAATAAACTGGTTTTTAAATTTGTATTGCTAAATTACAAGAGGAACCAGGTACAGTACCTGGTTTGCCAAGACTTGAGGTCTGTATCTGCACTCAACTCTAATTGGTTTGTTCTTCAGCATTGACATTCTTCAGTTTGTGACCATTTTCCCAGAGTCTAGTGTACCCGGGTACAGGCTGGGATGGATGCAGGGTGAAGATCTGCACTCTGGCTCAAGGATGTGAAGTAAAGGCAAACTGTAATCTTGAGAGAAAATTAACACAAGATAGCCATGTTAATTTAAAAAAAAAAAAAAATCATGTACAGACAAAACGATGATGCTTTTTGAAGTACTTGTATTGCATCGTGTGTTTGATATTTTTTAAATACTTGTGAAGGGTTATGCCCCTTTAACCTTGGCCCCAAGAGGAACTCTTACAGCAGCAGGTCCAACCTTTCCACCTCTTGCACCAGCCATCCTCGTGCCCTGCTCTTCATGAGGTTGACCACATTTAATGCCAATTAGTGGTATGTTTTTCATTTTGTCCTCTGTACTGTTCAGATTACTGTAACAGTGGCTTGTTTACCACCAAGTAGAACATCCTGTTAAAGGCTGCTTCCTTTTTTATTAATTTTCATGGCAATTTAAAAACAAAGTATCAATTCTTTATGTTCAATTTTTTAATTGTCTGTTGATGAGACTCATGATGTTGTTCTTGCTGTGGTTCAGCAGCTTGTTAGAGAAAACCCCCAGTGTAAGGATACAGTTATCTTTTATGCTTGTCTGCCATTTTACTGTCTAAATCATATCCATGCTTTCTGGTCTGGTGCTGTGATAAAGTGGGAAGCATTGGGCAATTACCTGGGCATCTTGAGCATTTTCTTAGTGCATCTGAGGAAAGTCGCAACTCTTTCCCTCCGGTAATCACATGCTGATTAGCGACTGCATATCTTGGGCTGATTAGTGATCTGTATGCATTTGCCTCCCCACCTCCGAACTCTCTTTATTAAAAATTTGTTTTATGGGATGTGGGTGTTGCTGGTAAGGCTGGCATTTATTGCCCATCCCTAATTGCCCTTGAGAAGGTGGTGGTGAGCCACCTTCTTGAACTGCTGCAGTCAGTGTGGTGAAGGTACTCCCACAGTGCTGTTAGGGAGTTCCAAGATTTTGACCCAGCAATGATGAAGGATCGACGATATACTTCTAAGTCAGGATGGTGTGTGACTTGGAGGGGAACTCCGAGGTGGTGCCTGCTGCCCTTGTCCTTCTAGGTGGAAGAGGTTGCGGGTTTGGGAGGTGCTGCCGAAGAAGTCAACGCAGGGCTCTGCCTTCTGAAATCTGCATGTGAGCCAAATGCAAGGATTCCTATAATGGTGCAGTGCAAAGTAAATGTACAAGTGACCATTTTGGGGTGAGGAAGTGGAGCATGCTACTGTGCAACTTTCCAGCAAGGAGTTTGCAACCTCTAAGTGTGGTGGGATTTAAATATTGTGGTGTTGCGGTCGATGCCTGTGCTCTCATTGGCTGAGTATAGCTCCATATACTGCTTCCATTTGCTTCCCCCCCCCCCCCCCCCCCATTTTCTCTGCAATGCCTCCAGTGATTGAGAATCTGTACGGAGCATCATGGATGTGAGCCCCTATTTATTGCTCCATTCTGTGGCTTGCATCAGTCACAAAAGCCAATCTGTCTTTTGTTTCCTTCAGGATTGTGCAGCAAATGAGTAGTGGGACATATTCAATGTTTGAGAAGTAAAGTACTCCTAAATGTCTTTCCAGCTGGGTCTAGACCTCAACAAAAAGTGAGCTAACTGCTTGCTCTTTCCACCATTGCACTGTTGCCCTGCATTAGCCTGGAGTTCACTTTTGACGGATGTCTCCTGTTTGGGAAGGCCTTCTCAATGATGAGACTAAATCCCTGTAAAATTTCTTGGATAATGGAATCTTTCTTTATTGGGGCTCTATCTTCTGCATCCAGTATGTTAACCTAGTAACCAGAATGTGAATAGAGTAGATTTGTGATTTTATATTAGTTATATGAATGCATATGGCTTTTTTTGTTTTTAAACTGACTGTCCTAGTCATGCTGGCATTTTATTTCTAGGTTTGGTGCTTAGTCAAGTCAGCACCGTGACGGTTGTTCCTACAGTTCCACTTCATTCTACACTAGTGACCACCTCGACTAATACAAATAATATCCTTAACATCACCACCAGCACTTCACAGGGAAATGTCACCACATCAACTCACGTTCCAGTGATCGTCCCTTCCATATCTCCAAACTGTACAGTGTTGAACACTTCTAATTGTGCTATGTGTTCTCCAGGGCATTTCCCTAATAATGGTAAGTGGCTTTGGTATATTTCTATAATTAGAAGTTTTTCCTAATTTTTCAAACTGCTGTGGATTTAAAAAAAAAAAAAAAAAAAAAAATTTTTGGGAATAAATCTTATTCTCTGCGCCATTCCAGCCAGTTCCTCCATCTTGTGCTGTCATAATCAGGGGGTACCGTAGCATAGTGGTTATGTTACTGGACTAGTAATCCAGAGGCCTGGACTAATGTTCCAGGGACGTGAGTTCAAATCCCACCACGGCAGCTGGGGAATTTAAATTCAGTTAAATAAATCTGGAATAAAAAGCTAGTATCCATAATGGTTATCATGATGCTACTGGAATGTCGTAAAAACCCATCTGGTTCACTGATGTCCTTTTAGGGAAGGAAATCTGCCGTCCTTTCCTAGCCTGGCCTATATATGACTCCAGACCCACTAATGTGGTTGACTCTGAAATTACCTAGCAAGCCACTCAGTTGTATAAGGTTGCTCACCACCTTCTTGGCAATAAATACTAGCTTTACCAGCAACGCCCACATACAATGAATAAGTCGCATGCAATAATGCATCTATTGGTGCACTTTTTTATTCGCTTATGGGAATCTGCTTTGCTGGGCAGCATTTATTGCCCATCCCTTAATTGACCTTGAGGGTGGTGGTGAGCCGCTGCAGTCCGTGCGGTGAAGGTACTCCCACAGTGCTGTTTGGTAGGGAGTTCCACGATTTTTGACCCAGTGACGATAAAGGATTGGCGATCTACTTCTAAGTCAGGATGGTGTGTGACTTTGGAGGGGACCTTGGAGGTGGTGATGTTCCCATGCGCCTGCTACCCTTGTCCTTCTAGGTGGAAGAGGTCGTGGGTTTGGGAGGTGCTGCCGAAGAAGCCTTGACGAATTGCTGCAGTGCATCTTGTAGATGGTACACACTGCAGCCACGGTATGCCGGTGGTGGAGGGAGTGAATGTTTCTGGTGGTGGATGGGGTGCCAATCAAGCGGGCTGCTTTGTCCTGGATGGTGTCAAGCACCTGGAGTGTTGTTGGAGCTGCACTCATCCAGGCAAGTGGAGTGTTCCATCACACTCCTTGTGCCTTGTAGATGGTGGAAAGGCTTTGGGGAGTCAGGAGGTGAGACACTTGCTGCAGAATATCTAGCCTCTGACCTGCTCTTGTTGCCACAATAGTTATGTGGTTGGCCCAGTTAAGTTTCTGGTCAATGGTGAGCCCCAGGATGTTGATGGTGGGGGATTCGGCAATGGTAATGCCATTGAATGTCAAGGGGCGGTGGTTAGACTCTCACTTGTTGGTGCTACTGTGGCACGAATGTTACCTGCCACTTATCAGCCCAAGCCTGAAAGTCGTCCAGGTCTTTAGGTGTCCCAAGAGACACCGGCCATAATTCCCTAGGGCCATCCAAATGCAAAATAGCAGCACTATGGAAACCCAATCCTATGAAATCCCCATATGAGCTAAATGAGTCCTTGGATCTAGGCACAAGATTAGGTCATTCAATCCCTAGAGCCTGTTCTGCCATTCAATTAGATCATCTATTTCAACATGAATTTGAGGAGGCTTATGAGATAGTGGGAGCCTTAACTTGCCAAACTATTTGGAATTTGATAAACTCCTACTGTTAACTAAAGTAATGTACTAGTTATTATTGAATTTAATTAAGCAAATGTTTATATTTCAAGTAAAATGTGGTAGATATTCAAGTGGCTATAACTTTTTTTTAAAATTCCTTTTCACTTCAAGGGTCCCTGAACTGCTCCTGCTGTTCTGATGGGTTCTGCATTGGTCCAGAAGATTGTCTGATGTGCCCACAGGGTTCCTACCAGTCTCGGGCTGGTCAGGGGACGTGTCTGCCTTGCTCAAAAGGTGCCTATACAAAGTAAGTACGCGGGGTAGTGCCAAATACCAACAACTGGACATTGATGGGCTCCCTCTGGTACCTTGTCGAAATGGCCCTCCTTCACATGTGAGCCTAGGCACTGAGTGTCAGGCTCTTTGACCATGGGGGCAATGTAGCTTGAGCCCAATCCGATCCTCCTCTGATGTTCAATCTTCCTTACCCAGTGGTGCTTGAGGCTCAACTACTCACTGCTTCAACCAGATGAGTGGTCGAGCGAGGGTGTCTATATATGAGATGATCTTTTGTTAGTGATTACTCACATAATAGGTTGCTCACAAGTTATGGGGAAAAAAGTTTGCTGAACTTCCAGTTAATGAAGCGATTGAGGTTTACAATTACAGATAAATAACCAGTTATCATACAGAACATAGACTGTGAGCAGCCGGGAAAGTGAAAAAGGAACAATGAATAAAAGGTTGTTTTATTTGCCATGTAGTGGGAGGCAGAGAAAATGTTTGCTGAACCTTTGTCCCAGAGCAACTAAGTTGATAGTTGATGACCAGAGCTGTGCACATTAAGGAATGGGGATTACTGAAGGGGACAGGAGGAGGGCTGATGGTGATGGTCCACATAGGGGTTAGCAACATGAATAAAACATTGTATAGATGCATCAGTCCATACTGTTAGCCCACTGAGATCAGCTTACTCTGCACAGACCAGGAGCTGGACCAGACACTAACTGGTCTATCTGGCTCAATTGAACGCTAGCTTTACCAGCTGAACCAGTGGATGAGCTGGACTAAACTTTTCTTTTGATGGGAGGCCTTTAGTTTACTACAAATGTGACTCTTGTTTGTGACTAGAAACATTGTTTTTTTTCTTCCATCTATTTCAACTCCACAGTAGTACTGGGATATGCTGCCTTCCACTTGAAGTGTTTTAATGGGCGTTTGGGAGGCTGGAGCTGGGGATAGGAAGTGAATGAATAATCTGGATCACTGAATGCCAATTAAGACAAACTTGCTGTAGTAATGTAAATCTATTTAAAAGTCTAATTGGGCTCATGACCGTTTTCAAAACTTGAACTTCATCCCAAAAGTACATGTTTGTTTCCTGTCCTGGCTACTTTTCTTTAAATATAGATTCAAGCAACTTTTAGTGTACTGTATTCTGAGAGGGATTAGAGTGTTCATAATGAAACTTTGTGCCACCATGGCAGACATTGCTGGGGCCCTTCATGAGCTGATCAAAAAATGAGTACTGAACCCTGAAATTGGGGAAACAGCTAAGGTTTTATTGAGTGTTTTTGATCTGCCCCTCCCTCAGCTCATCTGCTGCTGAAACCCTCATCTAGGCCTTTGTTGCCTCCAGACTTGACTATTCGAATCCTCTCCTGGTCAGTCTCTAAACTTAAGCTCATCCAAAACTTGCCATAAATCCCGTTCACCCATCAGCCCTGTGCTCACTGACCTACATTGGCTCCCGGTCTGGCAATGCCTCGATTTATTTAAAAAAAAAAAAAAAAAAAAAAAAATTCTCATCCTTGTTTTCAAAACCCTCCATGACCTCGCTCCTCCCTATCTCTATATAACCTGCTCCAGCCCTACAACCCCCAGAGATCTCTCTGCTCCTCCAGTTCTGGCCTCTTGCACATCCCTGATTTTCATCGCTCCACCAGTGGCAGCTGTGCCTTCACCTGCCAAGGCCCTATGCTCTGGAATTCCCTCCCTAAACCTCTCCGCCTCGCTACCTCCCTCTCCTCCTTAAGACACTCCTTTTAAAACCTACCTCTTAGACCAAGCTTTTGGTCACCTGTCCTAATATCTCCTTATGTAGCTCCGTGTCAAATTTTGTTAATGCTTTGGGATATTTGACTACGTTAAATGTGCTATATAATGGTGATAGATTGTGTAGTGCATGTGCCTTAAGAGCCCCAGGTGTACTGTAATGCCGGTAATGGCCACTCGGGCTATATAAGCCTGTATATTGTGTTGTATCAGTTAGTTCCCCTCCAGACTTTGTTTAGTAAACACCTATGAAACCAACTCCTGTCTTCAGTGTCTCTATCAACACACAGACACAACAATGGCGACGAATTGGAAACGGACTTACCTGCAATTCGGCAGCACCTCAAGGACATCGATTCCTCTGGCGTCCAAAGTTGAAGAAAAATCAAGAAAAAGAAAAAGCTGTGGTTTCACCAGCTAGCCAAGCTGGTGGCAGGTACTGCAATAATCCTTCCTGGGCATCGGGCTGGGGCTCCAGCGGCTGGCGAAAGCGGAGGCAAGCAGTAACAGACGGGGAGGGAGCACTCTGGAGACGGCCGGCGCTGCAAGCAGGTCGGCGTTCAGACCTAGAGAGAGAGTCTGGCGTGAACGAGTCTCCAAATGTAAATAAATAAATAAAAAGAACGGAAACCGCGGGAAACAGCGTTGTCATCGGCGGGGAAGCGCCATATCTTTTCTGCAGAAAAGAAAGAAAAGCACGGGAAGCGCCATATCTTTTCTAAGATGCCTAAGTCTGGCAATATTGATGCTTTTGATAACGAGATAGAGGATTGGACCACATGTGGAAAGAGTGGAGGTATATTGCACCGCAAATGGAATAGAAGATGGGAAAAAAAAAAGCTTCAGTACTGCTAAATCTAATGGGCAAAAAGACATACGGGCTGTTACAAAATTTAATCACGCCAGCCAAACCAAAGGACAAGAATTTTAAAGAAATTGTTGATACCCTACAGGAGCACTTAAACCCAACACCGCTGCTGATGGTGGAACAATTCAAATTCTTCAAGAGAAATCAACACACGAATGAAAGTAACGCTGATTACCTCACCGAATTAAGAAAGCTATCAAAACACTGCCAATTCGGGGCAGGACTAGCAGATTATCCTCGAGACAAATTCGTCTGCGGTCTCTTAAGTGAAGGAACACAGAAAAGGCTGCTTTCTGAAAAGGATTTAACACTGGACAAGGCTTTCAGTATGGCTGTATCATACGAAGCAGCCGCAAGAGGAGCTGCAGAGATACAACAAAAGACACAGGACTTCGGCACCCATGAAATGACACAGGGTTTCGAGAGATGTTATCGCTGCGGCAGCTCCACCCTTGACTGCTGGTTCAAGGACAAAGCATGCAGGCAATGCGGAAAGATTGGACACATGCACGGGTATGCCGATCTGGACAAAAAAAAATCCACACACCGGCGGGGGGGGGGGGGGGGAGGAAAAATCAATAAAGGATGTGATCGCGTTAGAGAGGGTGCAGAGGAGGTTCACCAGGATGTTACCAGGGCTGGAGCGCTTCAGCTATGAAGAGAGACTGGGCAGGTTGGGTTTGTTTTCCTTGGAGCTGAGGAGGCTGAGGGGGGACATGATTGAGGTGTACAAAATTATGAGGGGCATAGATAGGATGGATGCTGAGGAGCTTTTTCCCTTAGTAGAGGGGTCGATAACTAGGGGGCATAGATTCAAGGTAAAGGGCGGGAGGTTTAGAGGGGATTTGAGAAAGAACTTTTTCACCCAGAGGGTGGTTGGAGTCTGGAACTCACTGCCTGAAAGGGTTGTGGAGGCAGAAACCCTCACAACATTTAAGAAGCATTTGGATGTGCACTTGAAATGCCATAGCATACAAGGCTACGGGCCAAATGCTGGAATATGGGATTAGATTAGACAGGGCTTGATGGCCGGCGTGGACACGATGGGCCGAAGGGCCTCTATCCGTGCTGTATTACTCTATGACTCTATGAAAAGTACAGAAAGGTACAAATGATGACGGACAGTAGCTCCGAAGACCAGAAGAGCGCTAGCGACTCCGAAAACAAGAGACTAAGCTGTCTCAAATTACATAATGTAATTGCCAAAGAAGATTACCAGACCATTTGGGTTACCCTCACGATAGCAGGGTCCCCAGTTAAAATGGAGCTAGATACAGGATCAGCTCTGACCGTCATAAATCGACGGGATTACGAGCGGCTATTTCCGCATATACCTTTAAAAGACACATCCATTATCTTGAAAACATATACGGGGCAGAAAGTATACCCCAAAGGAAAAATAAGGGTGCCTGTTGTATACAACGGCAAGGAAATACGAAAGTTGTATTTATACATTCTACAAGATGGTGATCCACCGCTGTTGGGACGTGAATAGATCAGGAAAATACGTTTAGACTGGCACTCCATTCAGGCACTGACGGTGACCAGTAAGAAAAAAAAAACGATGACGTCATACCTGAACGATTAAAAGGCATCTTGGCCAACGCCAAAGAAGTGTTTCAAGAGAAACTAGGAACCTTGAAAGGCATCACCGCCTCAATAAAAGTGGAAGATGCAGCAATTCCCAAGTTTTTTTAAGGCAAGACCGGTGCCATACGCAATTCGTCCAGCAGTCGAGGCAGAGCTGAAGAATTTGGAAAAGGCAGGCGTATTATCCAAAATAGATTGGAGCAAGTGGGCAACACCCATCGTTCCAGTCATGAAGAAAGCATTGAATAATGATAAATCTGAAGAACAGAGAAAAATTCGCGTCTGTGGAGACTTCGTGACTGTAAACCCGGTCCTTCACACGGTACAGTATCCTCTTCCGAGGATCGAAGATATTTTCGCCTCACTATCCGGAGGGAAACGTTTCACCAAAATTGACTTGGCACCGGCATATCTACAGATGGAGGTTGAGGAGGCCTCTTTTTAAAAAAAAAAAAAACAAAAAAAAAAAACAAATATCTCTCGATAAATACACACAAAGGTCTGCACCAGTACAATCGACTGGTTTTCGGAGTAGCATCCGCTCCAGCTATCTGGCAAAGAGCTATGGAGCAAGTCCTCCAAGGGATTCCGGGGACTCAATGCTACCTAGACGACATCCTTGTAACAGGAGAAAACGACAACGAGCACCTTGCCAATTTGGAGCAGGTGCTCACTAGGCTGAGAGAACGGGGCCTACGAGCAAATCGCCCCAAGTGCGAATTTTTCCAAAATCAAATCATATTGTGGCCACATAATTAATAAGGAAGGGTTGCATAAGTCACCTGAGAAAATTGAAGCGGTCATAAGCCCCAGCACCTGAAAATGTTTCACAATTAAGGTCGTTCCTGGGATTAATAAATTACTATCATAAATTTTTACCGAAATTATCAACTCTCCTACACCCTCTTAATGAACTGCTACAAACAGGAGTAATTTGGAAATGGAGCGAAGACTGTAAACGTGCCTTCCATAAATGCAAAGACTTTATCACATCCAAAGAAGTTTTGGCTCATTACAACCCATCACTGCCAATCAGACTGGCGTGCGATGCATCCCCTTACGGCATAGGAGCAGTATTATCGCATAAATTCCCTGATGGCTCGGAACGGCCGATAGCTTTTGCGTCACGCTCATTGAACTCAGCTGAGCGTAACTATGCCCAAATTGACAGGGAAGCACTCAGCCTGGTATGGGGAGTGAAGAAATTCAACCATTACCTACACGGACAAAAATTTACCTTGACTGACCATCAACCCCTCATCTCCATATTCAACCCTGAAAAGGGTGTTCCCATTATGACAGCGCAAAGGCTACAGAGGTGGTCCCTTTTTCTAGGGGCACACCAATACAACATAGAATACAAAGGATCAAAACAGCATGGGAATGCTGACGGGTTATTGTGCCTACCATAGACCCAGTGGAGATTTTCCACTCTACTATAGTCGAATGTCTACCAGTAACAAATTCTGCCATTGAAAGGGAAACTAGAAATGACCCGACTCTCTCGCGAGTCTACGATTTAACAGTGACAGGATGGCCAGCACATGGCGAACCACTGCCAGCATTCTCTCAGAGAACAGAACAGCTGTCAGTGTGCCGAGGAACCTTGATGTGTGGATCCAGAGTGGTGATTCCACCCAAACTCCAGGATAAAGTTCTAAAGGAGCTTCACGAGGGGCATCTGGGTGGAGTGAAATGAAGAACCTAGCCAGGGCGTTTGTATGGTGGCCAGGTATCGATGGAGACATCGAAGAAATGACCAAGAGCTGCCTAGGATGCTAGAAGGTCCAAAACGCTCCACCCCAAGCCCCTCTACATCCATGGGAGTGGCCCTCCTCTCCCTGGCAAATGGTACACATCGACTTTGCTGGTCCATTTATGGACTCGGTTGATGCACACTCCAAGTGGCCGGAGGTAATAAAGATGTCCTCCACCACTACGGAAAAAACCATCACAGTATTAAGGACCATATTTGCCAGGAATGGGCTGCCGGAACAGATCTATTCTGATAATGGACTGCAATTTGTGTCCGAAGAATTCAGGAAGTTCTTAAAAAAAACAATGGGGTAAAGCACTACACGTCCGCCCCATACCATCCCGCCACCAATGGATTGGCTGAAAAGTTTGTCCAGACCTTCAAGAAGGCCATAAAGGCCATGGGTAATGAAGACATAAAACTTCAGCACAAGGTGGATAACTTCTTGTTCGCATACAGGAATGCAACACATATGGTTACAAACCAAACTCCCGCCATGATGTTCTTCAATAGAAGCCTAAGATGCCGGCTGGATTTGATCAAGCCCAACATCAGAAGGGACGTGGAGAACCGGCAATTTCAAGGCATGAATGAAAGGCCAACTAGAACCTTCCAGACAGGTCAACAAGTTTTGGCCCGGGACTACTGTACCGAGAAATGGCAGCCTGGAACTATCTGCACACGACTAGGACCGCTGATGTATACCGTGGACATCGGAGAAAGCATAATAAGGCGCCATGCTGACCAAATCATAGTCATCTGAAAAGGGACAACCTACACCACAACTCTATACATCTAACGATGAAGTAGAGATACCCATATCTACCTCCGATCCGGTGATACTGGAACCCGATGAACCCGACACTGGCATTGAAGCCGAATCAGCCTTGCCAAAAGAACCTACTACACCGCCAGAAACTACAACGCCACCGAGGCATTATCCGGACCGAGTCAGGAAGCCTCCAGAGAGACTGACTTATAATTAACTGCAGCAATGTGTATATTATTTTTCTTATAACATGTAATTAATAATTACTTAAAATATTATGTGCTGGCTAAAAGGGGAGGAATTGTAGTGTATGTGCCTTTAAAGCCCCATGTGTACTGTAATGCCGGTAATGGCCACTCGGGCTATATAAGCCTGTATATTGTGTTGTATCCGTTAGTTCCCCTCCAGACTTTGTTTAGTAAACACCTATGAAACCAACTCCTGTCTTCAGTGTCTCTATCAACACACAGACACAACAGATTGGGAAATGTTGATGTACAAAGGGACCTGGGTGTCCTTGTATACCAGTCACTGAAAGCAAACATGCAGGTGCAGCAAGCAGTTAGGAAGGCAAATGGTATGTTGGCCTTCATTGCAAGAGGATTTGAGTACAGGAGCAAGGATGTCTTACTCCAATTATACAGGGCCTTGGTGAGACCACACCTGGAGTACTGCGCAGTTTTGGTGGCCTTGCCTAAGAAAGGCTATACTTGCCATAGAGGGAGTGCAATGAAGGTTCACCAGACTGATTCCTGGGATGGCAGGACTGTCATATGAGGAGAGATTGGGTCGACTAGGCCTGTATTCACTAGAGTTTAAAAGAATGAGAGGGATCTCATTGAAACATATAAAGTTCTGACCGGGCTAGACAGACTGGATGCAGGGAGGCTGTTTCCCCTAGCTGGAGAGTCTAGAACGAGGGGTCACAGTCTCAGGATACGGGGTAGGACATTTAGGACTGAGATGAGGAGAAATATCTTCACTGAGGGTGGTGAACTTGTAGAATTCTCCACCACAGCAGGCTGTGGAGGTCAAGTCACTGAATATATTTAAGAAGGAGGGAGAGATTTCTAGACACAAGGCATTCTGGGGAGAAAGCGGGAATATGGTATTGATAGAAGATCAGCCATGATCACATTGAATGGCGGAGCAGGCTTGAAGGGCTAAATGGCCTACTCCTGCTCCTATTTTTTTTGTTTCTATAAATATGCAAGTTGTTGCTGCCCACTAGCTTGAGAAAAATCACCTCAGTTGGGGCAAATGTGTGACTGAGGAACTAAATAAAACTCTTCCCATTTTAAAGGCAGCAAAATCTTTTGTGCACTTCTCTCCTCACAAGCTATTCAGTCCCTTCCACTTTTCCCCCCAAAATAATTTTAGTCCAATATACCAAGTTCTTTTGCCAGTGCTGCCTGGGAGCGAATGTTCTGTAACTATATAGAGGGGTGATGGACTGCTAACCCTCCAAGTGCAAAACTATTGAACACAAACATTTAAAAGATGCATTAATTAATGTTGGGGTAATATGGATGGAAGGGAAAAGTGCTGTCTTCCACTAAAGTTAATGCTCTCTGCAGTGAGTTCCGCCATGTCTGTCACTTGGGCCTTTTTAAGACGGTATGTAGAAAGTGCTTTCATTATAGGGATCTGATTTTTGAACAAATGCTATGATGAGTCAATCAAACACCATCACCATAAATGCTGCAGACAGAAGGCCATCACCCCCTTTAGCTACTTGGATAATAAATGCAGTTTTACCAGTGTTGCCCATGCCCGATAATCAAATATATTACACTCTGTCACAAGCTGAAATGGCGTCTTTTGCTTCTAGATGGCAGTAGAGAAATGTGTTATTCATTGCAAAGTAGTAAGTATATTTCATTGTGTGGGGTGTGTTTTCTCATTAGGCAGCCTTCATGTATTATTGCACTGTTGATGTTTTGAGTAGTGCAACAAGTTATGGCGTGGCCACACAGCTCGCTGCTGGTCCCGGCCAGCTTGGGACCGGCTTTTCTAGTGATAAATTTCGCGCATACGCAAAACTGTGAATGAGCCCTGCAGTCCCTTAAAGGGGCCGCACACCCAAAAAAAAAATTAGTGGGAACATTGGATATGACACTGCCCTCTCGTTTCCTGGGTATGAGTTCAAATTCAGATCAGACTGATGGTTTTGTTGCTTTGGTTCAGCCAACAATAAACCTGTTGTAACATTCTAAATCCATTATTTCCACAGATAGGGGAGGAAAACATCCTTGATATAGTACAAGTGGTTTTAAAGCGGAATGGTTTTAGATTGTTGTGTAATAAACTCCAATTCCATCAGTAGGGTATGGGGTAGATCTTGACAATTGTCCAATCTTTTATTGTATGTTTTAATACTTTTTGCAAGTCATTTTAAGTTCCAATGTAGTAACTTGATATCTAATTTTTTGCAGTTTTACAGGAAGCACAAAATGCCAAGCCTGTGAATCTGGGTTTTATGCCAATGAAACTGGTTCAACAGCCTGCAGAGACTGCCTTCCAGGTAGAGCTGCATTCCTACTGTTATGCAAGAGTCCAGTGAGAATGTGTGTTGGTGGTGGTGGGGGGGGCAGTAATATTGCTGTGTCTTTTGTTCTTTTCCCCCTCCCTCCACTTACAACTCATGTAAAGTAAGTGGTGCAAATATAAGTTTGAATCCAACTTGTTAACCTGTGTTGCAAAGTGAAGTTTTAAAATGGAACTTCATGTTCACTCCTCTTCCATGTGGGCATCTTGCATCTTCCTGAAGCTAAAAGGGAGCAGAGTTTATGATCACAGCTCCTCCTGGCTATTTTGTGCTGCCTGATTGCGGAACAGCACTGACTGAAGAAAACAGTAGTAGAACCAAATACTTTTTTTTCCTGTTAGAATTTGATCTATCTCATTGGGTTAAAATATATTTAATTTTGAGCCTTTGTTGCATAGTTGTCATTTTGTAGGCTGCTACTCTGGTTTCATAGCACATGTTCATCTTTCATTCAGCATGTTTGGTGTAGATGTAGAATTAGATTTTCTATATTTGTAGAATTGTACAGCACAGGAGGCCATTCAGCCCATTGTGCCTGTGTCGGTTCTTTGAAAGAGTTATCCAATTAGTCCCACTTTCCCCATAGCCATGAAAATTTCTTCAAGTATTTATCCAATTCCCTTTTTGAAAGTTACTATTGAATCTGCTTCCACCACAGTGCATTCCCGATCGTAACAACTTTCCGCATTTTTTCCCCCTGGATTTTTAGCCAATTATCTTAAATCTGTGTCCTCAGGTTACTGACCCCCCTGCCAGTGGAACCAGTTTCTCCCTTTCAAAACCTCTCCTAATTTTGATTACCTCTCTTAAATCTCCACTGAACCTTCCCTGCTCCAAGAACAAGCCGAGCTTCTCTAGTCTCTCCACATAAGTTCCGCATCTCTGGTACCATCCTGGTAAATGTTGTCCAAGACCTTGATATCCTTCCTAAAATGTGGTGCCCAAAAATGGAGACCATACTTAAGAACATTGGAAATCGAAGCAGGAGTAGGATAGACGGCCCGTCGAGCTTGCTCTGCCATTCAGTAAGATCATGGCTGATCTTCTACATCAACTCCCATATCCTTTGATTCCCTTAGTGCCAAAAAATCTCTCGCTCTCAGTCTTGAATATACTCATCGACTGAGCATCCACAGCCCTCTGGGGTAGAGAATTCCAAAGATTCATCACCCTCTGAGTGAAGAAACTTCTCATTTCAGTCCTAAATGGCCTACCCCTTACCCTGAGACTATGACCCCTAGTTCTAGACTCTCCAGCCAGGGGAAAACATTCTCTCAGCTTCTACCCTGTCGAGCCCTGTAGGAATGAGAGAACCTCCTTCTTCTAAACTCCAGAGAGTATAGGCTGATTCTACTCAATCTCCTCAATGGACAGCGCCCTCATCCCAGGAATCGGTCTAGTGAATGTTTGTTGCACTCCTGCTAAGGCAAGTATATCCTTCAGCCTAGGGCTAAGCAGTGATTTGTAAAGGTTTACCATAACTTCCTAACTTTTGTACTGTATGCCTCTATTTATAAAGCACTGGATCCCATAGGCATTTTTAGCAGCCTTCTCAACTTGTCCTGCCACCTTCAAAGATTTGTGTATATGATGCCTCGGGTCCATCTGTTCCTGCAACCCCTTTAAAATTATACCATTTATATTGCCTCTTCACTTTTTACTTTCCAAAATTCATTAAATTAACTTAACACTTCATTAAATTTCACCTGCCGTGAGTCTGCCCATTTCACTACTTCCTGAAGTCTGCTACTATCCTCTAACAGTACTACACAATTTCTTTAAATTGATGAACTGGATAAGAGAATTCTGAGAAGCCATTCACTTTAAAATAAAAGGCAATGTCTCACTGGACTTTGGTGTTATACAGGCTAGTGTCATCCCTGGGTTGCATGGACTTCACTCTTCTTTGATGTAGATCTGGTTTGAATATACTTGCACGAAAACCAGTTTGTTCTGAAGATGTTCAGTTCGAAGCAATATGCACTAAAATTCCACCTTGTTTCCAGGTTCCTTTTCTGAGAAGAATTCTGCTCTCTGCAAGTCCTGTTCCCAAGGATTATTTTGCAAGTAAGTATTGACAGTGTGCACATCTATAGCAAAGAGCCGCTAAAGTATTTGTTTTGTGAATTCCTGGCTTGCAGCAGTGTCAGCTGATCTCTGATCGTTTGGCAATTGGGGGAGCTGTACAATATTAAATGTCCTCCTTTCACATAACATGGTAGCATTTAGCGGAACCTTGAGTCCAAGGTTCATATAAAACTGGGACAGAGATGGTTCACTGAAATAATGGCAGTGTCTTTTTTAGGCAATGGCCCATATCTGTGCCCTGATGGAAATTGCTGTGCTTTTATTTATTTTTTGTTAATCAAAGAGCTGAGTAAACTTGAACACATCAGAATCAAACTGAACTTTGGAGAAGCAAAAGGACTAAGCAGGCTGTGGGAAGAGCAGTTCCGTTCTAGTGCACATTTTGCTCCATTACTAAGACCACTTTCTTCCAACTCTGCCCTGTCTTAAATTCTCATTTTCAAAATTCTCATCCTCGTTTTCTGATCTCTCCATGACCTTGCTCCATCCTACTGTGATCTTTTCCAGCCTCCTGTCCCTGCATCCACCCTACACTCCTCTAAAATCTGTTGCTTCTTGGCCTTCCTTCCTCCACCTGGTGGACACTTGATTCAGCCACTATTTTCCAGCCCTCCTTTGACTCCCTATCATCTTCCTTCTGCCTTGCTTTCTACTTCTCTGAATCAAATATTTCCTGAAAACCATTCTCTTTTTTTGATCATGCCTTTGGCTTGCGCATTCTAACCTTTTTTGTCCTTTTTTATGCTAAGCCATTTGGGATATCATCCATGGGGGATGCTATAGAAGAAATGCAAGTTGATGCACACCAACATAGACTTGACATTCCACCCTTGCCACTAAAGTGGGCTGTGTTGTCCCATCACATATACCTGCCATCATTCAACTCTTTGGATTCTGTCCTTTTACTGACTGGAGCCTATTTTCAGGTTAATGTGTGTGTAAAACGTTTTGTTGCTTTTCAGCACAACTAACTGTGGCGAGTGTACAATGTGCCCTGGTGGGGAGGAAACTTTGTCTACAGCAGCAACAGAATGCACACTGTGTCGACCAGGTACTGTCTAAGTATACTGGGGTTTTGGGGGGGGGGGGGGGGAAAGAGAGGGGACATGTATGGGAATTGAGGATCCTCGGTTGGGGGGGGGGGGGGGTAATTCAATATTTGGGGGGCAAAGAGGAAAGAAAACCAAGTAATTGCACAAAATGCCACAGAAAGGAACACAATAGATTTTCTGAAATTTTGAGCTAGCGCTTTAGTATTAATTAAGCACTGCAGTTTTTCAGATGGTGCGCAGTGTCTCCTGTCACCAGCTTCTAATGTAACTGATGAGCTCTAACTTTTGGTCCAGTTTCATTTTTTGTTTAATTTCTTCTGAATGTGGATGACTCAGCCAAGGCTGTATTTATTGCCCATGCTTAGTTGCCCTGAGAAGCTGGTGGTGAGCCTTCCACTTGAACTACTGCAATCCTTGTGGTACTTAAATCTGGGTTGTGAACATATACAATTTCTTTGATCTTCCATCGCACCACGAAAAAAAAAATCTACTGCAGTGCAGTTTAGTAGTGCTGACACTGAGCAGTTGAATTTTAAATATAGTGGCAAGTGAGGTGGGAGAGAAAAGAATCCCTGTCTTCAGAGTTCAGCATGCTGTCTAAAGCTAAACATTGGCCCTGAATTTGCGGTCGGCGGCGCAGCTAAGGAAATCCGCACTTGCCTTGTGCGAACCCCGCTTTGAGATTTGCTTTCAAATGCTGCAGGGTTGTGCGCTGTGTAGTGGCCCATGGAGCGCACCGTTATGTGTATGTGAACCTGGGATCACGTGGGGTGATGCTGCTTTCACTTCCTGACTCTTACCAGTCAGGAAACACAGAAGATTGCCGATTTTGTATGATTTATAGAAGACACGGACGGTATCAAGCATTCATTAAAAAAACACACACCTAAGCTTCATGGAGGTACAAACTACAAGCTGACAGGAGTACATCATATTTACAGTATCAGCTGTAGTAAACTGCAAAAGTTTGGCAGCAACTGAAATTTTCAAAACAAAATGGGGCAATATTTATTTTTAACATTCTGACAATCTTTAAAGTTGTGTCAATCAAAGCATTTATCTTTGTGCTGGGAACCTGACAGTTGATTTACTTAATAATCCCACAGTGAAATTCTGAGTAAACTCTAGGAAAATAGGGCCTTGGTGAGACCACACCTGGAGTACTGTGTACAGTTTTGGTCTCCTTGCCTAAGGAAGGATTTACCTTGCCATAGAGGGAGTGCAACGAAAGTTCACGAGATTGATTCCTGAGATGGCGGGACTGTCGTATGAGGAGAGATTGAGTAAACTAGGCTTGTATTCTCTTGAATTCAGAAGAATGAGAGGGGATCTCATTGAAGTATACAAAATTATTACAGGGCTTGATAGGGTTGGCTGCTGGGAGAATGTTTCCCTTGCTGGGAAGTCTAGAACCAGGGGCCACAGCTTCAGGATAAAGGGTATCCTTATGCTAATGGACCTTACACTAAACATCTGTAAGACAAAGGTCCTCTACCCAACCTGCCCCCGCCAGTGCTGCCCCCCCCCCCCCCAAATTATCAAAATCCACGACAAGGCCTTGGACAACGTGGACCACTTTCCATACCTCAGAAGCCTACTGTCAACAAGGGCAGACGTCGATGACTAAGTCCAACACTGCCTCAGTGTGCCAGTGCAGCCTTCGGTCACCTGAGGAAGAGTGTTTGAAGACCAGGACCTCAAACCCGGCACTAAGCTCCATGGTCTACAGGGCAGCATTGATACCTGCCCCTGCTGTATGCCTCCGAGACATGGACCATGTATAGCAGGCACCTCACAGCACTGGAGGTACCACCAACGCTGCCTCTGCAAGATCCTGCAAATCCATTGGTAGGATAGGCGCATCAACGTCCATGTTCTTGCTCAGGCCAACATCCACCCAGCCATTGAGTGTGGTCAGAGCTTCGATCAGCTCCGATGGACGGGTCACATTGTCCGCATGCCCGATACGAGACTCTCAAAACAAGCGCTCTACTCTGAGCTCCGGCACGGCAAAGGAGCCCCAGGTGGGCAGAGGAAATGCTTCAAGGACACCCTCAAAGCCTCCTTGAAAAAGTGTAACATCCCCACCGACACCTGGTAATCCCTGGCCCAAGACTGCACAAAGTGGAGAAGCATCCGGGAAGGCGTCCGAACACCTCGAGTCTCTTCGCCGGGAGCAAGTGGAAGCTAAGTGCAAGGAGTGCACGTCAATCCAAGCACCCCCCACCCGCCCCTTCAACCACCGTCTGCCCCCACCTGTGACAATCAGTCCACATGCGAGCTCATTTTTAATGTGGAAGCAAGTCATCCTCTGTTCTGAGGAACTGCCTAAGAAGAAGATAAAGGGTAGGCCATTCAGGACTGAGATGAGAAGAAATTTCTTCAGAGGGTGGTGAATCTTTGGAATTCTCTACCCCAGAGGGCTGTGGAGGCTCAGTCATTGGGTATATTCAAAACAGAAGTTGATAGATTTCTGACTAGTAAGGGCATCAAGGGATATGGCGATAGGGCTGGTGAATGAAGTTGCGGCAGAAGATCAGCCATGATCTCATTGAATGGCGGAGCAGGCTTGAAGGGCTGAATGGCCTACTCCTGCTCCTATTTCTTGCATTCTAATACTGGGGACCTTTCTTTGTCTCTCCATTTTACAGGTATACGGGACTCCGAAGTGGAATCAAACACACAAAGGCTGCCATTATAATAAATTCTGTAACTGCAATCTTTCATTGTAAATCTCTCATTAAACATACATTGTTCTAATCAAAATTCACAAACCTCAGTTGTTACAAACCTCTTAAAACATACTGGCAATACAAGTGTCTGATTACTAACTTCTCATTTATTAAAAAAAAAGTTACAAACCACTCATTTAATGCTTTATTCAGTGCGCTTACAGACACTTCATTCTGATAACCTCTTAAAACAAATCTCCCATTCTAGCATTGTCTTGTTACAGATCTTTTTGTAATACAATTTTCTCATCTGGTCCCCTTGTGCTGTGCAACAGGCTTTAAAATTTTTTCAACGTAATTACCTCACAGGTGGGCAATTGGCCCAACTTTTCACCAGCACATTCACTTGTGTGAGGAGGTGAAAGACGCAGTGAAGCCGATGTGCATTCAGAACTTGACGGATCACAAGTTCGGGATTTAGCGGATGTGGAAATCCCAAACTTGTGGTCAATTTCAAAGGCGGTATGACTGCATACTCTGAGACCGTGAATTTGGGGCCATTATTCATGTTAAACTGACTTGTTGCTCTAATTGTCTCGACTGAGGCAGCTGACTCACTTGATCCAAATGGGGCAGCATTTTCTGATACTGCAACATGCCCAAGTGAGTGTTGATCGGGTACGTGACTAGCTCATCAGAGCTTCACCTAATCCTCCTCTATAGGGAGGGGATGGGGGGAGGCCACTGAAGCAGGAAGTAAGCACCATTTATCTTTTTTCTCTCTCTCTTCGCCGCCCCCCCCCCCCCCCCCCCCCCCCCCAAGCTTGGGAGCATGGAGTTTAGTTGTGGTGTGCCCCTTTTTCTCTTGTGCACCGTGCCCCCCCCCCCCCCCTCAAAAATCTGACTCGTTATTCTGGGTGGGATCAGCTGACTCTCCACAGACCAGGAATCAAACTAATGATTGTGCTGGCCTGCGTAGTTCTGTTCCATGCCATGTGGTGCATTTACCCATTGAACAGGATATCTAGCAAGCAGGCAGGCTTGTATAGGGGCAAAAGCAAAATACTGCGGATGCTGGAAATCTGAAATAAAAACAGAAAATGCTGGAAATACTCAGCAGGTCAGGCAGCATCTGTAGAGAAAAACAGAGTTAACGTTTCAGATCGATGACCCTTTGTCAGAACTCCTGACCAAGGGTCATTGACCTGAAACATTAACACTCTTTCTCTCTACAGATGCTGAGTATTTCCAGTATCTTCTGTTTTTACTTTAGGCTAATATAGGGATTTGAAATCATTAATGGTGCGTGTGAGCGATGACCAGGTCCCAGATGGATGTTTTCCTGCACATTCACCAGTTTCTTTATTTTGCAGGGATGTACAAGCAACCAAAGGAGCTGCTCTGTGGAATGTGCAAAACTGGATATTACCAGATAATGGTGGGACAGGAGAGCTGTGACCTATGTCCTGAATGGCATTATTGCCCTGTGAGTAGTCCTAGTTTGAAGGAGTTGCACTACTTGGAGTATTCAGACACTATCCTGATTGGGAGGTGTGTGTGTGTGCATGTGTTCTCACCCCCCCCCCCCCCCCCAAAATAACCTTTCCAATATTACTCTGTTCTTTTCAGCGCTGTGGAATGTGAGCTGTGTGTCGTCCATGATGTTGATGGGGGAGGGTGGGGTGGGGGGGAGAAACTGCCCCACAAAATCTCAGGCTCTAATATAAATGATATCTGCTACTTTGGAATAATCAAGGCTGGGGTGTCCTCTTCTGGGTTTAAGGGATCATTGCAAGTTGCTCTTCAGTGTCCTCCTCGGCAATCAGTTCATAACCATAGTGGTTACTGGGTGACTTGCCTCAATCCCACTTAAGTGTGGATGCCAGGAGTGAACAGGAGCAATAATTGCAATATAATTTGTTGGAGCTTCGGAAAAACTGCTGAAGAAGCTTAAAAGCACTTGGTATTTTAATGAATGACTAGTCCCATTTATAAAGAGCAGTCTTCAAATCTAATAAATGGAAATACACAGCAAGTTCGTCAGCATTTGTGAAAAGCGTCAGGCTAATGTTTGGGTAAAGTATCTTCCAGGATTTCCAGTGTTTTTGTTTTCATTTTCAGTATCAATTGTTTGTAACTATATTTTTGTGATCTGAGTCTTTGGTGCCTGGCGGTTGAAGTTTAACCCAATCTGAAATATGGTCAATAAGAAGCACCAACCACCTTTTCCCAGAGTCCAGACGTAGCTCCGATCAAATGTCCAAATGATGCATTTTGTCCGGCTGGAAGTACCGCGCCTCAGTACTGCATGGAAACGTTCTTCCTCAAATCGAGAGATCATTGTGTGCTCACGCCACTGACCATATTCCTGCTTGTGGTCACTGCACTCGGTGAGTAGACAGCACGTATTTCTTCTCATGATCTCCCTCAAGAGTTTCAGCCACAGCAATTTATTGCAATAAGAAATGAAGAGAAAATGGTGTCCAGCTCCAACTACTCTAGATCTCAAAATATGCTGCCCAATATTCTGTCCTTGAAACAGTTGAAGGGAAAATCCCAGTCTACTCATTGGCATATTTGGAATGCTCTGATGTGCAATCGGTATTGTACATGGGAGAGTAATGGGAATGAAGCCTGATCCTATCACTCGACCACAAATAAGATCGTTGGGTAGCCTTCCATTTTTAAATAATTGGAATTTGGTAAATGGAGAGCTGTATCTGGTGTTTGATTAAATACTGCCACTTGGCTAACCCTCTGCAACCCAGGAGAGCAGTGTTCATGTGGAGCTCGATTTGGAGCTATGAATTCTCCCAAATGGAACAAAAGCTGTGCTGGAAGGTCCTCTTTAACCTGGCCAGTTTTGCACTCTGTGATGCTGAGTAATATGTGGATGAGATATCTATAGGAAGGGGATTCATTGTTTTTAACTGGGTTAACTGATTAAGAGGGGGGAAAAAGAGTATGAGAGTAAACTTTCAAGGAACATAAAAGTGGATTGTCAAAGCTTCTACAAGTATGTAAAAAGAAAAAGATTAGTGAAGACCAAAGTAGGTCCCTTACAGTCAGAAACTGGAGAATTTATAATGGGGAACAAGGAAATGGCAGAGCAATTAAACAAATACTTGGTTCTGTCTTCACTGAAGAGGACACAAATAACTTTCCAGAAATACTAGGAAACCAAGGGTCTATGGAGAAGGAAGAATTAAAGGAAATTAGTATTAGTAAAAAAAAAGTGCTGGAGAAATTAATGGGACTGAAAGCTGATAAATCCCCAGGGCCTGATAATCTGCATCCCAGAGTACTAAGAGGTAGCCATAGAAATAGTTGATGCATTGGTTGTCATCTTCCCAAATTCTATAGATTATGGACAGTTCCTGCAGATTGGAGGGTGGCAAATGTAACCCCACTATTTTAAAAAGGAGGGAGAGAAAACCAGGAACTACAGACCAGTTAGCCTAACATCAGTAGTAGGGAAAATTCTGGAGTCTATTATAAAGGATGTGATAACAGGATATTTAGAAAATATCAGTGGGATTAGACAAAGTCAACATGGATTTCTGAAAGGGAAATTGTGTTTGACAAGCCTACATGAGTTTATTGAGGATGTAACTGGTAGAATAGATGAGAGAACCAGTGGATGTGGTGTATTTGGCTTTTCAGAAGGCCTTTTGATAAAGTCTCACATAAGAGGTTAGTGTTCAAAATTTAAAGCACATGGGATTGGGGGTAATATACTGGCATGGATTGAAAATTGGTTAACCGACCGGAAACAGTAGGAATAAATGGGTCTTTTTTTGGGGTGGCAGACGGTGACTAGTGGGGTACCGCAGGGATCCGTGCTTGGGCCCCAGCTATTCACAATTACCTGTATATATCGATTTGGATGAGGGAACCAAATGTAATATTTCCAAGTTTGTTGACAACACAAATCTAGGTGGGATTGTGAGTTGTGAGGAGGATGCAAAAAGGCTTCAAGGTGATTTAGACAAGTTGAGTGAGTGGGCAAATGCTTGGCAGATGCAGTATAACGTGGCTAAATGTGAAGTTATCCACTTCCGTAGGAAAAACAAAGGTAGAGTATTTATTTAAATGGTGATAGATTGGGAAATGCTGATGTACAAAGGGACCTGGGTGTTCTTGTACACCAGTCACTGAAAGCAAACATGCAGGTGCAGCAAGCAGTTAGGAAGGCAAATGGTATGTTGGCCTTCATTGCAAGAGGATTTGAGTACAGGAGCAAGGATGTCTTACTACAGTCATACAGGGCCTTGGTGAGACCACACCTGGAGTACCTAAGTGGATATACTTGCCATAGAGGGAGTGCAGCGAAGGTTCACCAGACTGATTCCTAGGATGGCAGGACTGCCGTATGAGGAGAGATTGGGTCGACTAGAGTTTAGGAGAATGAGAGGGGATCTCATTGAAATGTCTAAAATTCTGACCGGGCTAGGGTGCAGGGAGGATTGGGGGGGGGGGGTCTAGAACGAGGGGTCACAGTCTCCGGATAAGTGGTAGGACATTTAGGACTGATGAGGTGAAATTTCTTCACTGAGGGTGGTGAACCTGTGGAATTCTCTACCACAGAAGGCTGTGGAGGCCAAGTCACTGAATATATTTAAGAAGGAGACAGATTTCTAGACACAAAAGGCATCGAGGGGTATGGGGAGAAAGCAGGAATATGGTATATTGAGCTAAGAGGATCAGCCATGATATTGAATGGCGGAGCAGGCTCGAAGGGCCGACTCCTCCTATTTTTCTATGTTACAGAAAGCATATCCTTGACCTGTGCTCTTGCTTCTGGGATAATTAGTTTACAAGAACACCAGGCTTCCCTAACTGCCCCCTCCCTTTTTTTAATTATTTGGTGACCCTGACGAGGCTGCATTTATTGCCCATCCTAAGGTGGTGGGCTTTCTCATTGCACTGCTGCATTTCCATTTTTCTTAAGTCTCTTGTGTGAAACCTTATTTGACTGACTGACTGACTGACCTGACGGACTGACACATCAATGACCTCAAAATTCAACTAGATTGAGATGACTAGACGCTGGAATTGTTCGCCTTAGAGCAGAGTAAGGGGATATTTCATAGCTATTCAAAGTATGCAGGGTTTTGATTGAGTAGATGGGAAGCATGGATATATCCTTAAAGGATAGAGTAAATAAGTAGAAACTGTTTCACTGGCAGAAGGGTCAGTAACCAGAGGGGACAGATTTAAGGTAATTGGCAAGAGTCAGAGGTGAGACATGGCAAGTTATGATCTGGAATGCACTGCCTGGAAGAGTGGTGGAAGTGGATTCAATATCTAATTTCCTTTTGAAAGTTACTAAATACATGAAAAGGAGAAAATTGCAGAGCTATAGGGAAAGAGCAGGGGAGTGGGACTGATTGGAAGGCTCTTTCAAAGTGCCGGCGTGGTGGGCCGAATGACTTCCTGTGCTGTAAGATTCTGACTTGCCCGTTGTGAATCTATGCTGGTTCTCTGATCAGTTCATATTTTTCCAAGTGTTTAGTCACTCTGTTCTTAACACTCTAGTAACTTACCCCACAACAGATGTTCGATGAATAGGTCTATAACTTTGTTGGTAACTTAGTTTGGGGCAGCGGGAGGCAGTGTGTTAAGAGACTTAACTGCACAATTTAGTTTGGCAGAGGTGGTTAGTGTTTCTAATTGTGTTCCATGGGCTTCACAGCATGTGACTTGGTGAACTAGAGTGACAAAGTTTAGGTTATCTGGTTCAAGCTTAATGTTGTTGAGCTGATGAAGTGCTGACTTGGGTGTTTAACATAGGCTCAGCATTCTTGTTCCTTGGATGGGATAGTTACACCAGAAGCTTCAAGTGTGATCCTGTAGGAAGATGACCACGTTTGACCAACATAAGAACAGGAGTAGACCATTCAGCACCTCTAGCCTGCTCTGCCATTCAATTGGATCATGGTTGATCTGTACCTCAATTCCATTGATCTGCTTTTTGATCCATATCCCTTAATATCCTTGCCTAATAAAAATCTGTTGGATGTTGAAAATTTCAGTTAACCCAACATCCACAGCCTTTTGGGGAAGCAAGTTTCAGATTTCAGTAGAATCTTACAGCACAGAAGGAGGCCATCTACAAGATGCACTGCAGCAACTCACCAAGGCTTCTTTGACAGCACCTCTACCACCTAGGAGTAGGGCAGCAGGCACGCAGTATCGCCAGCACCTCCAATTCCTGTCCAAGTCAACACACCATCCTGTCTATGGAAATATATCGCCGTTCCTTCGTCACTGGGTCAAAATCCTGGAATTCTCTACCTAACAGCACTGTGGGAGTAACTTCACATGGACTGCAGCGGCTCAAGAAGGCGGCTCACCACCACCTTCGCAAGGGCAATTGGGGATGGGCAGCAAATGCTGGCCTTGCCAGCGACGCCCACATTGCGTGAATCATAGAAATTTACGGCACAGAAGGAAGCCATTCGGCCCATCGTGTCTGTGCTGGCCGAAAAAGGCTATCCAGGCTGATCCCACTTTCCAGATCTTGGTCCATAGCCTTGTAGGTTACAACACTTCCAAGTGCATATCCAAATACTTTTTAAATGTGGTTAGGGTTCCTGCCTCTACCACCTTTTCAGGCAGTGAGTTCCAGACCCCCCACCACCCTCTGGGTGAAAAATGTTCTCAACTCCCCTCTAATCCTTCTACCAATTACTTTAAATCCATGCACCCTAGGTTATTGACCTCTCTGCTAAAGGGAATGGGTCCTTCCTATCACATCTATCTAGGCCCCTCAATTTTGTACACTTCAATTAAATCTACCCGCAGCCTTTTCTGTTCCAAAGAAAACAACCGCAGCCTATCCAATCTTTCCTCATAGCTAAAATTCTTCCTGGCAACCTCCTTGTAAATTATCTCTAGTGCAATCACCTCTTCCTGTAATGTGGTGACCAGAACTATATGCAGTACTCTAGCTGTGGCCTAACTAGTGTTTTATACAGTTCTAGCATAACCTCCCTGCTCTTGTATTCTGTGCCTCTGCTAATAAAGGGAAGTATGCTGCCTTGGCTACCTGTCCTGCTACCTTCAGGGATCTGTAGACATGCACTCCAAGGTCCCTCTACACTTCTCTGTATCCTAACATTTATTGTGTATTCCCTTGCCTTGTTGGCCCTCCCCAAATGCATTACCTCGCACTTCTCTGGATTGAATTCCATTTGCCACTTTCCTGCCCACCTGACCAGTCTATTGATCCCTTCCTGCAGTCTACAGCTTTCTTCCTCACAAAAATTGGTTGTGTGATTGAAAGTATCATCTGCAAACTTCTTAATCATGCCCCCTTCATTGAAGTCTAAATCCTTGCAGAACCCCACTGGAAACCGTCTTCAGTCACAAACATCTGTCGACCATTACATTTTGCTTCCTGCCACTGAGCCAATTTTGGATCAAACTTGCCACTTTCCCTTGGATCCCATGGGCTTTTACTTTTCTGACCAGTCTGCCATGTGGGACCTTGTCAAAGGCCTTGCTAAAATCCATGTAGACTACATCAAACGCACTACCCTCATCAACCCTCCTTGTTACCACCTTAAAATTCAATCAAGTTGGTCAGACACTACCTTCCCTTAACAAATCCATGCTGACTGTCCTTGAGGAGAATGAATAAAAAATTTGACCCATCGTGCCTGTGTTGGCTCTTTGAAATAGCTATCCAATTGGTCCCACACCCCCAGTCTTTCTTTCCCCATAGCCCTGCAAATGTTTCCTTTTACTAGTGTATATATCCAATTCTCTTATTCACTCTATCAAACCCCTTCATACTTTGTACACTTCTATTAAATCTTCCCTTGATCTCCTCTGGCCTAAGGAGAACAATCCCTAGTCTTTCCACATAACTGATGTCCCTAATCCCTGCTCTAATTTTAAGATTGTGACCCTTGTTCTGGATTCCCCCACCAGAGGAAATGGCTTCTCTGTATCTATTGCTATTTGTTTGAGACCTCCATTAGATCACCCCTCAACCATTTAAACTCCAGGGAATACAAGCCAAGTTTATGCAACCTGTCCTCCATTTAACCCTGGTATTCTGCATTGTACCCTCCAAGGTCAAATATATCCTTCCTGTGGTGCCCAAAATCTGCAAGGCTCTACAACTGAAGCATCACTTCCTCCCCTTTGTATTCCAGCCCCCTTGAGAGAGAGGCCAGCATTCCATTAGCTTTTTTTGTACATGTGCACTAGTTTTTAGTGATTTGTGTATCTGGACCACCCAAATCCCTTTGTTCCTCCACAGTTCCTAATCCCTCGCCATTAAGAAAATATTACAATGTGTCTTTCTCCAATCCAAAGTGGATGACCTCCCACTTCCCCATATTGAATTCCATCTGTCACAGTTTTGCCCACTCACTTAGTTTGTGCAGATGGGAGCAAGAAGTTACAAAGGGACATAGACAACTTGCTGTACTTCATAACTTGGTGTCATCTGCAAACTTGGATATATAACGCTCTATTCCTTCATCCAAGTCATTGATATATATGGTGAAAAGCTGAGGCCCCAGTACGGATCCCTGGGGAACACCACTTTACATTATCCTGCCAATCGGAGTACATTCCCTTTATCCCTACTGTCTCCTGCCTCCCAACCAATTAGCAATCCTGCAAATTGTTCCTCAAGTCTCTTGTTGCTAGACTTGGAATTGCTGTTGAGAGCTCTGTTTGTGACTCAGTCAATGCACTGTAGATTTGGCAATATTGAACTATTGTCCTACTCCTTACCTGGTCTGGCCTATATGTGACTCCAGACCCACAGCAAGCCACTCAGTTGAAGGCAATTCAGGATGGAAAATAAATCCTGGCCTTGCCAGCGGTGCCTACATCCTGTGAATGAATTTTTTTAAAGTGGTGAAAGCATACATTAGCTGAAGTGAGCAACATCAGGAGCAGATAGAATTGGAAAGGGAGAAGCTTAGTTTTAAAATTCCTCTCTCCATGTCTCCAGTCAATTTTTGTGCCAAGATCTCTCTTTGTACCAGTTTTGCTTGACTCAATCTTTCCTAAACACCTTGAGAGGATTGTCCAGTGACTCTTTTGGAGAGAAAAAATCCCCATCGTTAAAAAATAAATTGAATGGATACATTGGCCCAGAAATTCGGGTCGGGGCTTCCCGCGGGTGCAAGCCTCCGACCTGCACTTGCCAAGCGCGCCGGCTGTTGTGCTGTGGGCCCGCGTGGGATTCTGATCCTGGGTCTGCTCCAACTGCCAGCGCGCAGTGTTTGCATATCCCAGGGGCGCAGTTAGTTCGAAGCGTCCCCTGGGATCACGTGGGCCATGAAGAGCCAATGGTAGCAGTGAATCTGTATTGATAGATTTGACAAATCTATGAATACAATTCTGCCCCAAAACATCATAAACTTCAACAACAAAAAAAAACAATTTTTAATCACATTTTAAATAACTAAATTACATTAACAATTTTTAAATTTTTGAAAATTAATTCGTTTCTAATAGGGCTAAAAATAAACTTACCTTTCTTTAAAGTATTTAAAAATAATAAACCTGTGGGGGAAAAAAGTGTTTATTTTACTTAATTCACCACTTGCCTCGTTAAAAGCAGGCCTTGCAAATGCTTTTTAAAAAGCGTAGCTGCTGGAGACTTGCCCTCCCGGAAAAACCTGCAAAAAAAAAACACAAGTTCCGGGCACACACATTCGCTCTGTGAACCCCTTCCTTTTAAGGGAACGGAAGTTCCAGTTTCCCGTGCATGCACGAAACTGGCACTTTCGTTGGGCCTACGCGTGAGTACCCAGCGCGTACTCTCCTGTGTGGACCCGCAGTTCTGGCCCATTGTATTTTACAGTAGCTACAGGCCCATATTCTCAAGTTTAGAAGAATGAGAGGTGATCTCATTGAAACATACAAAATTCTTACAGGGCTTGACCGGGTAGATGCAGGGAGGATGTTTTCCCTGGCTGGGGAATCTAGAACCAGGGGTCACAGTCTCAGAATAAGGGGTTGGCCATTTAGGACTGATGAGAAATTTCTTCACTCAGAGGGTGGTGAATCTTTGGAATTCTCTACCCCAGAGGGCTGTGGAGGCTCAGTTGTTGAGTATATTCAAGACCGAGATCGATAGATTTTTGAATATGTATGGAATCAAGTGAAATGGGGATAGTTCAGGAAAGTGGAGATGAGGTAGCAGATCAGCCATGATCTTATTGAATGGTGGAGCAGGCTCGAGGGGCCGAATGGCCTACTCCTGCTCCTATTTCTTATGTTCTTGCAAGAAGCAAATCGGTTAGCTGGTATTTGAGTGACAAGCAAAGTTTTTCTTAACTTTCCAGTATAATGTTTTTCTTTGTAATCTCTTTCATATATTAAAGGACCAGGTGAAACAGTTGTGCTTTTGTCTATTACTAGTTATGCTCTTTTGTATATTCCCATCTCTGATCAATTTCACATTCTTTTTCAGTTATTTTGCTGCTGATCACTGTACTAATTGTACGTCGCAAAAAGGAAGTCAGACCAACGGACCCTGTGCGATCCCCGTTACTGAGCAAAGAGCAATCCCCTGGCCAAGAGCCTCAGCTGTCTTACGGAATCTCCTGGGACAGAGAACCAGTGTATGCAGGATGGTAACTGTGGCCCCATGATTCCTTTCGGCACCAGGGATTGGCTCATGACAACTGGTACATGATGCACAATTTCAACAAAAAAAAAGAAATGATGCTCATCCAAATGTGTCCTGTATCTTCTGACTTGGGAGTCGGTCTTGGTGGGACCACACTCTCCTCTGATCCGTTGCAAGTCATCGATGCATTCTGGATCACAAGCAACTTTTTATATGGTGTCTTTTGTTGCCCATTGTCATCTGCCTCGTTTCCTCCAGAAGAGAGGGACAATTGAGTTGGTCGTCTGTCATGGTCCAGAATGTTCACTGGTGATGAGGCACTGTCAATGTGATCAGCCAGGTGGTCTGTGTTGTTGCATCCTTCTGTGACAATGCCATCTAGAGGACTAGATGAAACACACTGGTCTTCCATGGAGTTGCGTAGCTGTTACCAGTTGTCCTCGAAATAGAATTTCTGGTTGGAAGTGGCTCATCCCTTGTGCCACCAGGTTGTCTCATAATGTCACCGTCACCTTTTTTATTTGCTGAAGAAATTGCACCCAAAACTCTACAAAATTCACTTGTTTGTGAGCCTATCGAGTTATGAGACACACAGATCAAGATGGACAGTGTTAATGATTTGTATTTTGCACTAATCTTTTTATATTTACAGAAAAGCATTGTCATTTTTGGTAATAGAATTTTTCTGTTTGATTAGAAACAATTTACTGACAAACTATTGCATGCACCTTAACCGCATTTTTCCTAGCAGCACCTGTTGAAAGGTACTTTGTTTTTCTTTTGGAAGGTGGGATGGGGAGCTGCTTATTTAACTTTGTTTGGCACAGTGCCTTGTGGTATGTCTTCCAGGGCAGTTAAGTAACTGAATGAAGTATAGAAACTTGCTCCCATGTTACAATGGGTTTCTTTTTTTTTGAACCATCACTGTCCAAACTATAATTCTCTTTTCTGGTAAGCTGGATTTTAAATTTTTTCGTGAACCTTTTTTATGTTGGATTGTTTAAATGTAAACCAGTTTGTATTAAGACTGTGGCTGATGTATACGAAAAGGAAGTTTTGTAAATTTAATGTAATAATAGACTGTATAGATGAGTGGACAAGGTATTGTCATCCTCACCCCCATGTCCATTTTCCTTCTGAAAAGTTAATTTGCAGTTTTTCAAATGTGAAATTAGCCTAGTCAACAACAAACGTGCTTGCCACTGTCGGCTGCAGTTAGAAATGCGAAGTGCCCAGTTTACCTTGTTCCAGCTTTAGTGGATTCCCAGTTATTTTGTGGATCTTTGGGGCTGTAGGCAGACTGGCCAGGGCCTAATAGAAAATAGCACCAAGTGGAGATGTACTGGAGTGAGATGGACAGTGGGGGGTCAGGTACAGTGTTGCGCTCAAACTTGAAGTTAGTTACAGATAAACTCTCGTGTATGTGTGTGATTTTTATTTTCAATCAAAGTTTGTATTTTTTTTATAACTTGAGGGCATTGTGTGTATTTCACTGGCTAAAATTAATTGAGCTTAATTTTTTTTTTAAAAAGGAAAGTATCTTCTCTCTCTTTTTCCCCCCCCCCCCCCCCCAACACACACCACCAAACCCCCCCTGGTCCCCAAACATCCACATCGGACTCTTCAAAACTCACATAGTTAAACAATTTCTGTGCCTGTTTATTGTCCATGTAAGTCACTGCATACTCAAGTAATTCACTACTGTTGACCTGATGAGGCACTATATAAAAATATAATTTTGTAATCTGGAATCCACTCATTTTGGGGAAGAAGTGACTGAGATTATTTAACTATAACCGCATGAGGAAACTGAAATCGATACTATATTAATAGCAGTAAAGGTTGGGAATTGGTGTGTTTAAAAACTGAACTCTCTTGCACAATCAAATCCTCAATACCTCCAGTGACATCAAGTGTTCAGTTTAAACATTTTTTTAAAAATTGAGATTAAAATGAAGTGATGGTTCTCTAACTCTGATATTTAAACATGGTACAGACTCTGATGCTGACTCTTTCCACTAAGGTGTGCCTTGAATCCTGCGATAAAGTGCTTAATGTTTTGAACCGTAATGAATTTTTAAAAATAAATGCCGTGTAAATAAAATGACTATTAAAAGAACCAGACTTATATTTACAGAACAATTCGGAGATGTTTCAGTGTATGGTTTGTGTCTGTGTGATGCCGTTTGAGAAGTAACCAGGCCCCCTCATGGCTATGCACACTGATTTCAACCTCCATCTTGGCTCCACTTGCCCCCTTCCCTCTTGATTTAACTGCAATCCTCTTTTCCCTAAATCTCAATCTCTCTCTCTCTCATATATTGATAATCATGCCATCTCACGTGGCCTCTACTCCCATGGTCTTGGTCAAAGGTGGCCTTTTCTGTGATCATGTCCTTGTATCCCTTGGCATCCATATCACCCTACCCTCTTCCAATCCCACTTCCTTCTGCATCCACTGCTGGAAAAATACACCCCCCAAGTCACTTACAACTGTCCAGCCTTTGGCCCTCCATTTCCCACAGTAGTTCTGCAGCCATCAATTGGCTCAACCACTCCTCACCTCTACCATTGTCTCCAGCAAAACTGTCTCGCATCCTGGTAATTCCTCCTGGTATGAACTCCATCTTTGCACCCATTGCACTTAAAAAGGAGCAAACTTGAGTGTATCTGGCACACAACTAGTCTACCTAATTTTCCTTCTCCAACCTCATGCCCATGAGACCCACCTCCTGCTCCCTTCACCCCGTTCCCATTAAACTGCTAACACAACTTTCCTTCCTGCTAGCAGACAATATATTGTCCCCCCCACCTCAAGAAAAAACCCTCTATGCCTCTATTTATGAAGCCCAGGATCCTGTGTGCTTTCTTTTAACCACTTTCTCAACCTGCCCTGCCACCTTCAACGATTTGTGTGCATATACCCCCAGGTGTCTCTGTTCATGCACCCCTTTAGGATTGTACCCTTTAGGTTATATTGCCTCCCCTCATCGTTCTTACCAAAATGTTTCACTCTTCTGCATTAAATTTTGTCTGAACATTTCACCAGCCTGTCTGTCTCGAAGTCTATCGCCTATCGTCCTCACTGTACTTTCAAGTTTTGTGTCCTCTGCAAATTTTAAAATGTACTCCATACTCTCAAGTCCAAGTCATTAATATATATCAAGAAAAGCAGTGGTCCTAGTACTGACCCCTGGGGAACACCACTATATCTTCCTCTAGTCCAAAAAAACAACCATTCACCACTTATTTCTTGTCACTTAGCCAATTTTGTATCCATGCTGCCACTGACCCTTTTATTCCAGCTTCAACTTTGCTAGCAAGCTGATGTGGCACTTTATCAAATGCCTTTTGGAAGTCCATATACATGTCAACCACATTGCCCTTTATCAACCCTCTGTTACCTCATCAAGAAACTCGATCCAAGTTAGTTAAACACTGTGCCTTTATCAAATCCGTGCTGGCTTTCCTTAATCCACACTTGTCCAAGTGACTGTTAACTTTGTCCCAGATTATCATTTCTAAAAGCTTCTCCACTACTGAGGTTAAACTGACTGGCCTATAGTTGCTGGGTTTATCTTTTTACACTTTTTTTGAACAAAGGTGTAACATTTGCAATTCTCCAGTCCTCTGGCACCACCTCAGTATCTAAGGAGGATTGGAATATTATGGCCAGTACTGCTGCGATTTCCTCCTTAACCTCCCTCAGCATCCCATCCAGTCCTGGTGACTTATCAACTTTAAGTACAGACAGTCTTTCTAGTACCATCTCTATCAATTTTTATCTCATCCAGTGTCTCCACTACCTCCTCTTTCACTGACGTTGCCAGCATCATCTTCCTTGAAGACCGATGCAAAGTACTCATTTAGTACCTCAGCCATGCCCTCCATGCTTAGGTCTCCTTTTTGGCCCCATCCCTCCTTACTACCTTTTAAAAATTATTATTATTACTATAGAAGACTTTTGAATTATGTTAGCTGCCAATCTATTCTCATTCTCTCTGCCTCTTTTTCACTTCCCCTCAACTTTCTAGTCCACCTGATTCTCACTTGTATTCTCTACCTGACATCTGTCATGCACGCTCTTTTTCTGCTTCATCTCTATCTCTATCTCTATCTCTCATATCATCCAGGGAGCTTTGGCTTTAGTTGCCCTATCTTCCCCCCTCGTGGGAATGTACCTCGACTGTACTCAAACCATCTCTTTACAGGCAGCCCACTGTTCGATTACAGTTGTGCCTGCCAATCTTTAGTTCCAATTTACCCGGGCCAGATCCGTTCTCAGCCCACTGAAATTTGCCGCCCTCCAATTAAGTATTTTTACTCTAGATTGCTCCCTGTCCTTTTTCCAGAGCTAGTCTAAACCATATGATACTGTGATCACTCTTCCCTAAATGTTCCCCTACTGACACTTAACCCACATCATTCCCCAGAACCAGATCCAGCAATGCCTCCTTCCTTGTTGGGCCAGAAACATACTGATCAAGAAAGTTCTCCTGAACACACTTCAGAAATTCTTCCCTCTCTGCCCTTTACACTATTACTATCCCAGTCTATTAGGATAATTGAAGTCCCCCATTATTACTACTCTATAGTTCTTGCACCTCTCTGTAATTTCCCTGCAAATTTGTTCCTCTAGATCTTTCCCACTAGTTGGTGGCCTAAAGAATACACCTAGTAGTGTAATAGCACCTCCTATATTGTTTTTTAACTAACCAAATCTATTCTGTCGTTGACCCCTCCAGGACATCCTCTCGCTCCAGCACTGTAACATTCTCCTTAACCAATACTGCCACCCCACCTCCTTTCTTTCCTTCACACTCTTTCATTAACACCTTATATCCAGGAATGTTTAAAACCCAATCCTGCCCTTTCTGAGCCAGGTCTCCATTATTGCCACAACATATTCCCATGTGGCTATTTGCGCCTGCAGCTCACCAACCTTATTTACCATGCTTTGTGCATTTACACACATGCACTGTAAACCTGTCTTAGACCTTTATATATTCTCCTTAGTCTGACCCCACCTAATACCTCACTATTTCTTACTCTAGTGATATCTGTCTCTCCCCATCCTTTGTGCACTTTTTCTCCATATATTTATAGGAATTTGAAATGCTTTGCTAGAAGTGGTGATTGATGCTAAATTGAATACAGCATTCAAAAACACTGGATAATTACAAGATTACTAATACTTACAGTTAAGGAAGGTGATTTGGCCCATCTTAATTCATCAATCCAGAAAGACCCTACAGTCCCCCTGATAGCTGTGGTTTGACATGCAGTAAGAAAATTGCTGATGATGGGAATTCCACCTGTACTTTTAGAATGGGGAGGAAGAAATGGATGTAAAAAGATTGAGTTACAGCCAAGAAGACTAGTGTGTCTGTGACTGAATGCACATTTGTTAATTATCCGGACTCTGTCCAACTGTGAACAATTCAGCAACCCAACAAACTCCATTACCATAACAACCAGACATAGCCATAAGCCCACTTGTTACTGTAATATGCACTCTCAAATGAACTTTGGATTAGAGTGGAATAATTTTTCCCCTATAACTACTGTGAATGTGGTATTGGTGTTTTTAACCCCAGTGTTACCCTGAGGTGACCGCATATGTTGTCATAGTCATAACACAGGAGGCTATTCGGCCCATCGCGTCCGTGCCGGCTCTCCTGTAGAGCAATCCAGTCAGTCCCATTCCCCCGCTCTATCTCCGTAGCCCTGCAAGTTTATTTCCCTCAAGTGCCTATCCAGTCTCACCATGAAAACATTGTGTGTTCGCTTCCACCACTTCTGTCGGCAGCGAGTTCCAGGTTCTCGCCACTCGCTGCATAAAGTTTTTCCTCATTTACCCCCTGTATCTCTTGCCCAAAACCTTAAATCTGTGTCCTCTAGTCCTTGTACCATCAACTACTGGAACAGCCTTTCCCTGTCTAGCCTATCCAAACCTGTCATAATCTTGTACACCTCTATCAAATCACCCCGCAACCTCCTTTGCTCTAATGAAAACAAATACAGCTTCTCCAACCTGCCCTTGTAGTAAAGATCCCCATCCCCGGAATCATTCTGGTAAATCTCCTCTGTACCTTCTCGTGCCTTCACATCCTTCCTAAAGTGTGGTGACCAGAATTGGACACAATACTCCAGTTGTGGCTTAACCAGTGCTTTATAAAGGTTCAGCATAACTTCTCTACTTTTGTACTCAATACCTCTACTTATGAAGCCCAAGATCCCACATGCTTTGCTAACCACTCTGTTCCACCACCTTCAAAGACCTATGCACATTAACTCCCAGGTCCCTCTGTCCCTGCACACTCTTTCAAACTGTGCCATTAAGTGTATATTGCCTCTCCCTGTTCCTTCTGCCAAAATGCATCACCTCTCACTTCTCTATTAAATTCCGTCTGCCCATTCTGCTAGTCGATTGATATCATCCGCACTGCCACACCCCCAAGTTTGGTGTCATCGGTAAATTTAGAAATTCTACACTCTTCCAATATCCAGGTTAAATCTATATCTATCTCAAAACCAGCACTGACCCTTGGAACACTATTGTCATCCTCTAGTCTGGAAAAACGGCCATTTACCACAACTCGCTGTTTTCTGTCCTTAAGCCAATTCCTTATCCAAGCTGCCAATGACCCATCTATTCCATGAGCCTCAATTTTGTTAACCAGCCTTCTATGTGTCAAATGCCTTCCGAAAATCCATGTAGACAACATCCATTTCATCAATATTCCCTTTTATGTTAACTGCCATTCTACTCTCGTATTCTTTCTTTGCCAATCTTATTTTCATCTTCACTTCCCCTCAACTTATTGTATTTGGTCTGGTTCTCGTTCTCCCTTGGAAAATTCACCTGATATTCATCATACATCCTCCTTTGTTTCATCATCTTCTCTCTCCCTCATCATCCAAGGAGCTCTAGCTTTGGTTCCCTTACCCTTCCCTCTTGTTGGAATGTACCTAGCCTGTACTTGGAACATCTCCTTAAAGATCACCCATTGTTCCGTTTACAGTTTTTCCTGTCGGTCTTTGGTTCCATTTTACTCTGGCTAGATCCTTTTGCATCCCATTGAACTGCCCTATTCCAGTTTAGAAGTTCCACTCTAGATTGTTCCTTGCTCCTCTCCATTGCTAATCTAAATCTTATGATACGATGATCACTTGTACCCAAGTGTTCTCCCACAGACACTTGGTCGACCAGGCCCACCTCATGCACCAGATCCAGCAATGCCTCTTTCCTGGTTGGGCCAAGAACATAGTGTTCAAAGAAATTCTACTGAACATATTTCAGAAATTCCTCCTCCTTTCCCTCTACCCTAGCATTATCCCAATCGATATTTGAGTAATTAAAGTCCCCCAATATCACCACTCTATAGCTCTTGCATATCTGCAATTTCCCTGCCGATTTGCTCCTCTACCTCCCTCTCGCTATTTGGAGGCCTGTAGAATACCCCCAATAGCGTGATCATACCCTTTTTGCTCCTGAACTCTAACCAAATGGATTCTGTCCTTGTCCCCTCAGCAAATCCTCCCTTTCCAACACTACAATGTCTTCCTTAATCAGCACTGCCACCCCACCTCCCTTTTTTCCTTCCCTATCTTTTCTGAACCCCTTGTACCCTTGAATATTAAGTGCCCAGTCCTCACCATTTTAAGTCACATTTCCATTATTGCCACATCTTATTACCCCACTGCTAATTGTGCTTGTAGCTCACCAACCTTATTCACCACACTTTGTGCGTTTATGTACATGCATTCTAAACCCACTTTTGAGTTTTTTTTGTAGTCTTTTAGTCTGCTATCTAATATGGTACTACTTCTGCCTCCAGTACTACTTCTAGTACTATCCAACACACTCACTCTTTTTCTACTCCTATATGCTGGTGCCCATCCCCCTGCCAAGCTAGTTTAAACACTCCCCAACAGCACTAGCAAACCTCCCCGCGAGAATATTGGTCCCGGCTCTGCTGAGGTGTAACCCGTCTGGCTTGTACAGGTCCCATCTTCCCCAGAAATGGTCCCAATTCCTCAGGAATCTAAAGCCCTCCCTCCTGCACCATCTCTCTAGCCATGCATTCATCCATTCTATCCTCCAATACCTGCACTCTCTAGCATGTGGCACTGGGAGTAATCTGGAGATTACTACCTTTTTGAGGTCCTGCTTTTTAATATCTCTCCTAGCTCCCTGTAGTCTGCCTGCAGGACCTCATCCCTCTTTCTGCCTATGTCGTTGATACCGATATGGACCATGACCTCTGGCTGTTCTCTCCACCCCCCCCCCCCCCCCTTCCTCCTCTGTCCTGCAGCCGCTCAGTGACATCCTTGACCCTGGCACCAGGGAGGCAACATACCATCCTGGAGTCACGTCTGCGTCCACAGAAATGCCTCTGTTCCCCTAACCAATGAATCCCCTATCACTATTGTTCTTCCAGTCTTCTTTCACCATCTCCCCCCACCCCCCTCCCCTGTGCAGCTGAGCCACCCGTAGTGCCTTGGCTCTGGCTGCTCTCCCCAGAGGAACCATTGCCCCCACCAATTTCCAAAACTGTGAACTGGTTAGCGAGCGAGATGCACCCTGGGGATTCCTGCCCTACCTGCCTGATCCTCCTCCTCTGGCGGTCACCCATTCCCCCTCTGCCTGCACATTGAGGGGTGACCACTTCTAGAAACGTGCTTTCCAAGTATTTCTCGGCCTCGCGGATGCACTGTAGTGATTCCAGCTGCTGCTCAAGCTCCGAAATCCGGAGCTTGAGTTGCTGCAGTTGGCGACGCTTCCTGCACACGTGGTCGTCCAGGCCGCAAGAAGCGTCCAGGATATCCCACATGGCACTGGATGTGCAAATCACAGGACTGAGCTGCCCTGCCATGCCTCTATTTACCAGACTATGGAGGTTATTTAGCAGAAATAAACTTAAAACTTAACAAGTACCACTCAACAGCTACCCACCAATCAGCACTTCCCTCTATTAGCTTGGCTATGATCTATTTAGCAGAAATATACTCGCAGAACAAAAAAAAACTTACCACAAATACTCACCCTATACTCACCTCTCAGCTCCCTTGTGCCAGCGACACCTTTGAATTTCTGACGTCACTCCTTCGTTGTGTCGCTTGCTGACTGTCTCCCTCGCAGGTAGTCCGCTTACTCAGACTCCCAGGCCTCTGCTCCGCGCTGCCTTTATCCCCGGTCTCCGACTCCGTTCCTCCCCCAGGTCCGCTCGCTCGCTTCTAGTGGGGTGTTTTCTAACGTGGGGCAACACCTAGAAGGAGCACATTGGGAGGAGCATGAGTGGTGGCAGGCTGCTATGGGAACCTTGTGGCTTGGAGGTGGCTCTGAAGCTATTGCACCATGTTTGATATTGCAATGGCTGCCTGCCACTATACTACCTAGCATATGTTCATTCGTTGTCCTCAACGGGTAGAGGTGCTATCTCTGCTTGGTTCAGGTTAGCAGCTTTGTTAACTGTTGCAAAGCTACCAACAGCTACATTGCAACGTGGCCATTGCCAATGAGGGCAAGGTCGCCAATGGCTTCAACTGTTATGTAGCTGGTTAGTACTTTTTTTATATGCCGACAGTTATGATGATCTGGAATGCAATGCCTGAAAGGGTGGCGGAAGCAGGTTCAATAGTAACTAGCAAAAGGGAATTGGAAATAAAAACACAAAATGCCGGAAACACACAGCAGGTCAGGCAGCATCTGTGGAGAGAGAAACAGAGTTAACGTTTCAGGTTAATGACCCTCACAACTGGAAAAAGTTTGAGATGCAACAGATTTTTAAGCAGGGGTAGGGAAAGGGGGGAGGGGAGGAGAGGAAAGAACAAAAGGGAAAGTTTGTGCTAGGATGAAAGGCAGGAGAGATTAAAAGACCAAAGGGATGATGGTGCAAGGCAAAAGGAGATGGTAATTACGTAAGATATACGGCACAGAAACGGGCCATTCGGCCAACCAGTCCATGCCGGCGTTTATGCTCCACTCGAGTCTCCTCCCATCTTTCCTCATCTTACTCTATCAGCATAACCCTCTTCCCTTCTCCCTCATATGCTTGTCCAGCCTCCCCTTAAATGCATCTATACCATTCGCTTCAACCACTCCGTGGTAGCGAGTTCCACATTCTCATCATTCTTTGGGTAAAGAAGTTTCTTCTAAATTCCCTTTTATATTGATGGCCTCTAGTTATGCTCTTTCCCACAAGTGGAAACATTCTCTCTCTATCCTCTCATAATTTTAAAGACTTCTATTAGGTCAGCCCTCAGCCTTTTTTCAAGAGAAAAGAGACCCAGCCTGTTCATCCTTTCCTGATATGTAGACCCTCGCATTTCTGGTATCATCCTTGTAAATCTTCTCTGCACCCTCTCCAGTGACTCTATATCCTTTCTATAATCTGGTGACCAGAACTGCACACAGTACTCCAAGGTTCAATACAGGTTTAGCATATCTTCCCTACTTTTCAATTCTATCTCTGGCAATAAACCCTAGCGCTTGGTTTGCATTTTTAATGGCCTTGCTAACCTGTGGAGCAACCTTTTAGTGATTTGTGTACGGGTAGACTATCCTTTATCCGAACTACCGAAAACCTCTAAAAACCGAAAGTTTTTTCGTTCAGCGGAAGTCATGCGCATGACGCCGACCCCCACCCCCCCGCCGACGCCGACCCCCACCCCCGACAAATTTCCCAGTCTTATAAAATACCTTCTGAAATCCGAAATTTTCCGAAAACCGAAACACGGCTGGTCCCGAGGTTTTCGGATAAAGGATAGTCTACCTGTATTTGTACTCCGAGATCCCTTTGTTCCTCTACCCCACCTAGACTCGCACCCTCCAAATGATAAGTGACCTCCCTATTCTACCCAAATGTAATCCCTCACATTTATCTGTGAACTTCATTTGGCCATTCTGCAAATTTATTAATGTCCTCTTGTAATTTGTTGCAGTCCTCCTCAATATTGACTATTTCCCCCCCCCCCCCCCCCCCCGCCCCCCCAAATTTGGTATCATCCGCAAATTTAGAAATTATGTTTGATGCCAGTCTAAATCGTTAATGTAAATTGTGAACAGCAGTGGTCCCAGCACTGATCCTTGTGGAACACCACTACCCACCTTCTGCCACTGTGAATAGCTACCCTTTACTCCCACTCACTGCTTTCTGTCCTGAAGCCAGCTAGCAATCCATAAGAACATAAGAAGTAGGAGTAGGCCATTTGGCCCTTCGAGACTGCTCCACTATTCAATAAGATCATGGCTGATCTTCTACCTTATCTCCACTTTCCTGGACTATCCCCATATCCCTTGATTCCCTTAATATTCAAAAATCTATTGATCTCTCTCTTGAATATACTCAATGACTGAGCCTCCACAGCCCTCTGGAGTAGAGAATTCCAAAGATTCACCACCCTCTGAGTGAAGAAATTTCTCCTCATCTCAGTCCTAAATGGCCGACCCCTTATTCTGAGACTGTGACTCCTGGTTCTAGACTCCCCAGCCAGGGGAAAACATCCTCCCTGCATCTACCCTGTCAAGCCCTGTAAGAATTTTGTATGTTTCAATGAGATCACCTCTCATTCTTCTAAACTCCAGAGAATATAGGCATAGTCTACTCAATGGGCTGGATTTTCATTTGAGGCGGCGGATAGGAGGCGGGACTACAACTTTTGGGGTTGTAGCCCTCGCCTCCATCGAGTTCTAGCCAACCCACGCGATTTTGACTTTATTGACCTTGTTGAGCCTGCCCAGCGGGCTCAGCAGGCCAATTAAGGGCCACCCAGCAACAGGTGACATCACACATTGATATTTCATCTGTCAAGACCTTTTGACAGATGAAATATCAGTGTTTGACAGCTGTTTGAAGCTGTCAAACACGGACAATCTGCACTCCAGGTTAATTCCTTCCTCTCAGGATATTTGTTTAATTTCTCTGCCATTTCATTATTCCCTATTATAATTTCTCTAGGGACCCACATTTACTTTCACTAATCTTTGCCTTTTTACATACCTATAGAAGCTTTTACAGTCTGTTTTATGTCTCTCGCTAGTTTACTCTCATTCTATTTTCCCTTTCTTTATCAATTTCTTCGTCCTCTTTTGCTGAATTCTAAAATTCTCCCAATCCTCCGGCTTACTACTCTTTTGGCAGCATTATAAGCCTCTTCCTTTGATCTAATACTATCTTTAACTTCTCTTGTTAGCCATGGGTGGATCACTTTTCCTTGTTGGGGTTTTTGTGCCTTAAAGGAATGTATATTTGTTGTAAATTATGTATTAATTCTTTAAATGCTAGCCATTGCTCATCCACTGTCATACCTTTTAATATAGTTTCCCAATCTACCTTAGCCAACTCGCCCCTCATACCTACATAGTTTGCTTTGTTTAGATTTAAGACCCTAGTTTTGGATTTAACCGAGTCACTTTCAAACTCAATATAAAATTCTATTATATTAAGGTCCCTTTACTACAAGGTTATTAATTAACCCTTTCTCATTGCACAATACTAGATCTAAAATAGCTTGTTCCCTCGTTGGTTCCTCAACATACTGATCTAGAAAACGATCTTGCATGCATTCCATTAATTTGTCCTCCACACTATTACTGCAAATTTGGTTTGCCCAGTCTATATGTAGATTAAAGTCCCCCATGATTACTGCATTACCCTTGTTACATGCGCCTCTAATTTCCTGATTTATACTCTGCCCTACATTACAACTACTGTTTGGGGGCCTATAAACAACTCCCACCAATGTTTTCTGCCCCTTGCTGTTTCTTAGCTCTACCCAATTTTCCGAGCTAAGATCCTTTCTCTCTCCTGTCTTTATCCCATCCTTTATTATTAGGGCTACCCCTCCTCCTTTTCCATTTTGCATATCCCTTCTAAAAGTTATGTATCCTGGAATATTTAGTTCCCAACCATGGCCACTTTGCAACCATGTCTCTGTTATGGCTATTAGATCAAACCTGTTAATTTCTACAAAAGCAAAATACTGCAGATGCTGGAAATCTGAAATAAAAATAGAAAATGCTGGAAATACTCAGCAGGTCAGGCAGCATCTGTGGAGAGAGAAACAGTTAACGTTTCAGGTCGATGACCCTTCATCAGAACTGGAAAATGCTGGCGATGGAACAGGTTTTTAAGCAAGTGCAGGGGCAGGGAAAGGGGGGAGGGGAGGAAAGAACAAAAGGGAAGGTCTGTGATTTCTATCTGTGCTATTTCATTAATTTTGTTGCGAATGCTTCGCGCATTCAGGTATAATGCCTTTTGCTTTGACTCATTTCTCTTTTTCCCTGATGTCACCTTAGTCACTGATGCCTTATTACCTTTGTTACTCTCTCTGCCCCTTCCTGACCCACTCTGCTTACTTTTACCCAAAACTCTGCTCTGCTCTAGAGCCTTGACATTTCTCTCACTGCTTTTAAATTTACTCTTTTCTGAATCCTCCTGCACCCTTTTCATTAGTTTAAAGTCCTGTCTACTACCCTAGTTATTTGGTTCGCTAGGACACTGGTCCCAGGCCAGTTTAAGTGGAGCCTGTCCCAACGGAACAGCTCCCTTTTTCCCCAGTACTGGTGCCAATGCCCATGAACCGAAATTCCTTCCTCCCCACACCACTCTTTGAGCCACGCATTTAAACCTCTAATCTGTTTGTCATTATGTCAATTTGCACGTGGCTCCGGTAATAATCCAGAGATTATTACCTTTGAGGCTCTGCTTTTTAATTTGGATCCTAGCTCCTCAAACTCCCTCAGCAGAACCTCATTCCTAGTTCTACCTATGTCGTTGGTTCCTAGGTTGACCACGACAACTGGATCCTCCCCCTCCCACTTCTTCTCCAGCCGTGAGGAGATGTCTTTAACCCTGGCACCGGTCAGGCAACACAACCTTCGGAAGTCTCGGTCACTGCTGCAGAGAAGTATCTATCCCCCTGACTATACTGTCCCCTACCACAACTACATTCCCTTTCACTCTCCCCACTTGAATGGCCTCCTGCACCATGGTCAGCCTGTTCATCCATCCTGCAGGCTTTTCCCTCATCCACACAGGCAGCAAGAACCTCATACCTGTTGGACAAGGGCAAAGGCTGAAGCTCATCCAGCACTGCACCTGGGGTCCCCTTACCTGCCTGAGTTGCAGTCACACTCTCCTGTCCCTGACCACTGACCAGACCTGTACCACTACCTAACCTAAGGGGTGTGACTGCCTCCTGGATCAATGTGCCCAGGTAACTCTCCCCATCCCTGATGCCCCGCAATGTCTGCACCTCCGACTCCAGCTCAAAAACTCTGAGCTGAAGTTCCTCAAGATGCAGACACTTACTGCAAGTGTGGTTGTCTGGGACCACAATGCTCTCCACAAACATGCTGCAATTGTGGCACACCACCTGCACTGCCATTCCTATATGACCTTGATTTATTTAATTAAATTTGTAATTAGGTATCTTGGTTTACAATGTAGTTTCCTGACTACTTACTTGATCTAGATTAAGTTAAGGGTACTGCAATTAACTATCTACCTGTAACACACAGCACTACAAGTAGTGTAGGCAAAAAGCAGCAGCTCCTTCCCCCTCTTCTCCGAATTTCCACTTTCCAAATTCCCAAATAAAACACTCCGTTCAAGTCCACACCGTTTAATCCCGCTCTGTGCAGACTGCACATTCTGCTACTTGTCCCCTGACTCTGCATTCTCTGACCTTATTCATTAGTCTATTATGGGGTTCCGATGGAAGGCCTTTTGAAAATCTAGATAAATTACATCTACTGCATTACCATTGTCTACTCTCGCTGTTACCTCTTCAAAAAAAATTCAATAAGGTTGGTCAAGCAAGTTTTTCCCTTTTGAAATCCATGCTGACTATTCATTTATTATATATTTTCATTTCTAGATGGTTTTTCTATTCTCTCCTTTTTTAGTAGGGATTCCATTTTTCCTACAACTGATGTTAAGCTGACTGGTCTATAATTCCCTGGACATGTTCTATCCCCCTTCTTAAATATAGGTATTATGTTAGCTATCTGCCAGTCCTCTGGTACTACACCTTTTTCTAATATTAAATGTGTAGTAATGCCTCTGCTATCTTCCCTAGATTCTTTTAAAATGTGTGGATGCAAAACCAGGGGTTTTATCTTCTTTGAGTTTGATTAGTTTATGTAATATATCCCCTTTTTTTATTTTAAATGCACTTATCTCATTACTCATATTATCCAATGTCATGTCCACCTGTTCTATCTCCCTGGTAAATAGCAAAGCAAAGTAATGATTTAATATTTCTGCCCTATCATTACCTGTGGTATTGTCCTGTTGATCCCTTAATGGCCCTATTCCCATCCCAACCTTTTCTTTATTGTGCCTGTAAAATATTTTACTATTTTTTATGTTCCTTAATGGGACAAGTTAAGAAACAAAAGCTGAGTCTAGAGGTGTAAACTGGAATGGCAGAATCATTAACAGCTGCCAAGGTAATTGGATATGTATTTAAAAAAGGAAAAAAATTGCAGGGCTATTGGGAAAGAGCAGGGGGAGTGGAACGAATTGCATAGCTCTTTCAAAGAGCTGGCACAGGCACAATGGCCAAATGGTAGCCTCCTCTGATTCTATGATACTTCAATATCTGGTGATGTGCTAACCACATATGCATCAAATAGGTGACTGACACATTGGTCAACATAGGCAGCACTTTCGATCTGCTTTCCCACTGAGTGGCATAACGTGGCTTCCCAATATCATTGCACTGGTGCTTTTCTCAAACTACAACTGCTCATGGCAGCTACTGCCCACCTATGCTGTAGACCTTTGCTCCACCTCACCTGTGCCAGAACCAATGCTATCTTCTCAATAGCTGTATCCTCCAGAATGTGTGGTGCTGCTTGCAAACCATGTTTTTGTGGTGCTGTTTTGCTCTGGGCCACTGGCTGTGCCGACAGGCTGTTCTTCCAGGCCCACATTAAGAGAAAAAGAAACCAGTGTTACAAAACTGGCTGCCTAACACACCTTCAAACAGAGCTTGTATCGCAAGATATTGTGCATACAATTGTGTGTATTGTGTGGGAGCGAGGGACAAGATGTAAGAGCAGAATAGTATTGGGCCTGATTGTAGGGAGGCCTGATGCATCATCTTTCCCTATCCTTCCATGCTTGGATGTGCCAGTCGTGACTTGTTCTATTGAGCTTTTTGCCATCTTGTCATACAAATGGAAAAATAATCTTGATGCACAGTGACAAATAATGTGTCCAATCTGCAGATTAATCTGTGTCAGTAAGTGATCCTGCAGTTGGGTCACGTTACAATAATTTGATGTGCGAGGCGAGACTATCAATTGTATGTTTTGTGTTAAATATGTGCCTTGCTGCAGTATAGGTAAGTACGAGATGTAATGAAAAGAGCTATAATATTCATTCCTTGTATCTCATCCATTCCCATTCCCAAGTCCAGGCATCAAACAAGGGGTTGGTACTGTGCCACTCTGTCACACATTCAGTTTCATACTACCACTCTGGATTTCCTTTTCACTTCATTTTTGCCTGGCATCCCCCCCCCCCCCTCTTTGGACTTACAAAAGCTGCCCAATGTTTAATAAAACATTTTGATCCTTTATAAAGATTGAAACAATTCCACCCCCACCCCATATTTAGATACTTAACTTTATGCAGTCACATCTCTCTAAATTTCAGATACTAGCCATATTGTCATCATCCTCCATTCTGCTAGTTCCTGGTGCAAGGCCAAAGCTGTGATTGGAGCTTGTGCTAATTGACCCCATTCTCCATGCACTTCTGGCTGTCTCTGCGCTAGCGTTTCGTCACTTCCCAGTCTCGTCTCCACTTTGTAAAATCTGCTGGTAAGTATGAATTGGTGCTCAGGCCAGTTGACCTAAGTTGCAGAAAGTTTTGTTGTTTGTTTAATGAGGCAAGCATGTTGCACAAAAGTAACTGCCTCCTATTTTTATGTTGAATCGGAGAAATCACCATCTGAATCCAAAGGAGGCTTGTGTGAGCAGGCTTCTTGCATTGAGATTTTTTTTAAACAATGTACTGTATTGCATTAAGTGGATTCAAGCACCCCCTGTTGGAATACTTTATACATGACAGCTGCAAGTATCTTTAAGCGAGAATGCTCTTTTTAGGCACCATAGGCTCTTCCTGATACCTCAGTTTGTAGTGTTTCTACTTGCTGATGCCCTACAGTATACTGGATTATAATACATTGTACAGGTAGTGATGCTGGGTATGTCCTGTCCCACCGGCATGACAGACCCACCAGGGGTGGCGGTACAGTGGTATACAGTCGTGAAGGAGTGGCCCTGGGAGTCCTCAACATTGACTCCAGACCCCATGAAGTCTCATGGCTTCAGGTCAAGCAGGGGCAAGGAAACCTCCTGCTGATTACCACCTACCACCCTCCCTTAGCTGATGAATCAATACTCCTCCATGTTGAACACCACCCGGAAGAAGCACAGAATGTACTTTGGGTGGGGGACTTCAATGTCCATCACCAAGAGTGACTCGGTAGCACCACTACTGACCGAGCTGGCCGAGTCCTGAAGGACATAGCTGCCAGTCTGGGCCTGCGACAGGTGGTGAGAGAACCAACACGAGGGAAAAACCTACTTGACCTTGTCCTCAACAATCTACCTGTTGCAGATGCATCTGTCCGTGACAGCATTGGTAGTAGTGACCACCGCAGAGTCATTGTGGAGACGAAGTCCCGTCTTCACACGGAGGACACCCTCCATCGTGTTGTGTGGCACTACCACCGTGCTAAATGGAATAGATTCAGAACAGATCTAGCAGCTCAAAACTGGGCATCCATGAGGCGCTGTGGGCCATCAGCAGCAGCAGAATTGTATTCCACCACAATCTGTAACCTCATGGCCCGGCATATCCCTCGCTCTACCATTACCACCAAGCCAGGGGACCAACCCTGGTTCAACAAGGCGTGTAGAAGAGCATGCCAGGAGCAGCACCAGGCGTACCTAAAAATTAGGTGCCAACCTGGGGAAGCTGCACCACAGAACTACATGCATGCTTAAAAAGCGGAAGCAGCATGCTATAGACAGGGCTAAGCGATCCCACAATCAATGGATCAGATCAAAGCCCTGCAGTCCTGCCACATCCAGTCGTGAATGGTGGTGGACCATTAAACAACTAACGGGAGTAGGAGGCTCCATGAATATCTCCATCCTCAATGATGGTGGAGCATTTGCAACCATCTTCAGACAGAAGTGCTGAGTGGATGATCCATATCGGCCTACTCCTGAGGTCCCCACCATCACAGAAGCCAGTCTTCAGGCAATTCGATTCACTCCACGTGATATCAAGAAACGGCTGAGCGCACTGAATACAGCAAAGGCTATGAGCCCAGACAACATCCCGGCTATCGTGCTGAAGACTTGCTCCAGAACTAGCCGTGCCTCTAGCCAAGTTGCTCCAGTACAGCTATGACACTGGCAGCTATCCAACACTGTGGAACACTGCCCAGGTATGTCCTGTCCACAAAAAGCAGGACTAATTCAACCCGGCCAATTACTGCCTCATCAGTCTACTCTTCCCTCACCAGCAAAGTGATGGAAGGCAGCATTTGACCGAGTGTGGCATCAAGGAGTCCTAGTGCAACTGGTCAATGGGAATCGGGGGGAAAATGCTCCACTGGCTAGAGTTATACCTAGCACAAAGGAAGATGGTTGGAGTTGGTTGAAGGTCAATCATCACAGCCACAGGAATTTGCTGCAGGAGTTCCTCAGGGCAGTGTCCTAGGCCCAACCATCTTCAGATCTTCAGCTGCTTCATCAATGACCTTCCCTCCAACATAAGGTCAGAAATGGGGATGTTCGCTGATGACTGCACAGTGTTCAGCGCCATTCACAACTCCTCAGATAATGAAACAGTCCATGGCCGCATGCAACAAACCTGGACGACATTCAGGCTTGGGCTGATAAGTGGCAGGTAACATTTGTGCCACAAGTGCCAGGCAATGACTATCTCCAACAAGCACGAGTCTAACTACCTCCCCTTGACATTTAACGGCATCACCATCGCCGAATCCCCCACCATCAATATCCTGGGGGTCACCATTGACCAGAAACTTAACTGGACCAGCCACACACACACTGTGGCAACAAGAGTAGGTCAGAGGCTGGGTATTCTGCGGCGAGTGTCTCACCTCCCGACTCCCCAGAGACTTTCCACCATCTACAAGGCACAAGTCAGTGTGATGGAATACTCTCCACTTACCTGGATGAGTGCAGCTCCAACAACACTCAAGAAGCTCAACACCATCCAGGACAAAGCAGCCCGCTTAATTGGCACCACCTTAAACATTCACTCCCTCCACCACCGGCGTACCGTGGCTGCAATGTGTACCATCTACAAGATGCACTGCAGCACCTCCCAAACCCGCGACCTCTTCCACCTAGGACAAGGGCAGTAGGCGCATCGGACCACCACCTCCAAGTCACACACCTGACTTAGAAGTATATCACCGATCCTTCATCGTCGCTGGGTCAAAATCCTGGAACTCCCTCCCTAACAGCGCTGTGGGAGTACCTTCACCACACGGACTGCAGCGGTTCATGAAGGCGGCTCACCACCACCTTCTCAAGGGCAATTAAGGAATGGGCAATAAATGCTGGCCTTGCCAGCAACGCCCACATCCCATAAATGAATACATTTTTTAAATGCTGTCTGAATAAACAAATCTCCATCTCGACTGAAATTTCTCAGTTTCACAGGACTGGGTAGATTTTTGCCCCAGGTGCGCATTTCGGGCTGCAGCTGGTAGAGGGCACCTGTCCGATAGTCCTGGCGGAGGCCTGTCCTATTTTGACGTATGGGCATAATTACCAATTGTTCGACAGGCTGCAGGTGGGAAAACGAGGGCCAGGGGTCAGCCTGCCACTCCCTCAGTGCTGCATGGAATGGAACCCACAACCTTCGGACTTGGGGCCAATGGGCTACTGACCAAGCCAAGCTGACTTTCTTGCAAAGGCAAAATGAGCCTGTGTCTCAGCTTGTCTCTGGACATTATTTTGGTTTCAGTATTGTAGGCTTTAGTTCAAAATTTTTTTAAATGACCTTATTTATTGAACATTTTAGTGTTTGCTTTATTTAGTTTGCAGTAGAGTATGTTTTTTTTTTGGATTTTGCTAAGACTACAACTCCCAGCATACCTAGCATTGTCTGTAATTTGCTGGGGCAAATTGCTCTAACTTCCTCTTCCTATGATAGCTGGCCTTGACTTCTGGGATGCTCTGCATTCGGGATCACTGAGGTATTTGTTTTTGAAGACATTCCTGGAAGTGAGGTTCATCACCAAGCTTTCAGTGAACAGGTAATCATTTTTTTCTTATCTCTCACTCTAATCCAAACAATAGACATTGTTCCCCCTTCTCCTTTCCTTTGTGTTTCTTCCCAGAAATTAATAGCACATTTTGTGGCCTGCCTTTCCTTGTGGCAGATCTGAAGCCCTCTGAACTTGATAAATGACTGTGATTTAATCGGAATGACCGTAAGTTAAAATGACTGATTTTGCTGAGTGCCAAATCATGGACAATTTATTTAAATTAAAACGTGTGAAAGATAATGGATAGATTTTGCATGGTTAATCTGGAAAAAAAACAAATGGAGACAGATTTTGCTTGGAATAGGAATTGAATGGCCGTGACTTGGCAAATTTGAATTTATCCCTGCATCAGCATTTTTTCCCCTGGAACTTGGGAGCATAGCTCAGCTGTCTTATTAATTACATTGTATGTTCAATGAAATATGAAGTTTATTTATGCTTATTTAGTTTGGATTATGCATTTTATGACAATCAGGTATTGTAATTCACCACATTCCCCTCTACCCTCCACCCCACCCTTCGCTTTCTGAAGGTGCTGACTAATGTTTGAATACAATTCCATGGGTGCTGCACACTTGTATCTTGCAGGGAGCCAGTTGTAGGGTCACAGTGCAATCGTGGTTGAGATTAGCTAACTCGGCACAGACTGCAGATCAAACCAGGGATTTTCTAGTCTGTTGGACTGAGTAGCACTCTGGACGATGCATCTTATTCCAGGAGCACACTCTTTTAAAGCAGTCTCTTTTAAATGGGAACATAGCAACAGGAGTAGGCCATTCAGCCCCTCAAACTTGTTCTGCCATTCAGTTAGATCATGGCTGATCTGTATCTTAACTCCATTTACCCACTTTGGTTACGTAACCCTTAGGATGTTTGTTAGGGAAAGATATTATCAATCTCAGCTTTGAAATTCTCAATTGCCTGTGCCTCAACAGCATTTTGGGGGAGAGTTGTCCAGATTTCCACTACCCTTTGTGAAGTGCTTTCTGATAACCTTAAAATTAGAGCTAGGCTGTTCAGGATATGTCCCCTTATTCTGGACCCCCCCCCCCCACCCACTAGTGGAAATGGTTTCTCTCTATGTACCCTATCAACTCTTTTAATCATCTTAAACACCTTAATTAGATCACTCCTTAAGGGAGTACAAGTCTAGTCTATGCAACCTGTCCTCATATAATTTAACCATTTTAGCCCTGGTATCATTCTGGTGAATCTGCACTGCATCCCTCTCCAAGGGCAATATATCCTTCCTGAGGTACCATGCCCAGAACTGAGTGTAGTAAATGGGGTCTAACTGGAACTTTATATAACTGTAACATAACTTCCAGCCCCCTTCAGATAAAGGCGAACATTCCATTAGCGTTTTAAAAAAAAAAAAAAAAAAAAAAAATTGTGATTTCTGTATTTGGACCCCTAAATCTCTGCTCTTCCATAGTTCTCAGCTTCTGAGAACATACTCTGATCTGTCTTTCTTGGGTCCAAAGTGGATGACCTCACACTTCCCCACATTAAACTCCATCTGCCACAGTTTTGCCCACTCACATAATTTAACAATGCCCCATTGCAACTTTCTGCTCCCATCTACACTATTGACTGTACCATCTAACTTGGTGGTGTTAGTAAACTTGGATATATGGATCTCTATTCCTTCTACTAAGTCATTTATAAATATAGTGAAAAGCTGAGGTCCCAGTACAGATTTCTGGGGGACACCACTAGTCACATCCTGCCAATTGGAGTATATACCCATTATCCCTACTCTGTCTCCTACCTCCTAACCAATTCCCTACCCATGTCCATAGGTTACCTCCAATTCTATGTGCACTCATTTTTGTTAAGTCTCTTATGTGGAACCTTACTGAATGCCTGCTGGAAGTCCATATACACTCCCTTATCTACCACGTTTATTGGACATGACTTGCCCATTACAAATCTATGCTGGCTCTCTCTGATCAACTTCTATAAGTGCTCTGTCCCTACTACAGGAAACTTTGTGCTATCCGGCACCGACGGGACCGTTCCCTCAAAACTGCCGGATACACCAGCGTTAATGTTGAAGCATACGGAGCTTTTCATCTCTGTATCTGACAACAAACACTGTTGCTTAGCAACAGCTTCTAAACAGTTGGCCTGTACCTTGGAAGCGTCTCTCTGAAGCTGTTGCTAAGCTACAGAGACTTTGCAGAGCCTGACTGTTGGGGGAAAAAACAAAACAAAACGGCTCCTGATTTTTGCCGGTGGCTCGAGCTTGCCGGACATTTAGCCTCCGGATAAAACACAGTTTCCTGTAATAAGAGATTCTAGTAACTTCCCCACAATAGACATTAGACTAATAGGCCTAAAATTTCTTGGTTTATTTCTCTTGCCCTTCTTAAATAGTAGAGTAACATTGGAAATTTTCCAATCCAAGGTGGCAATTCCTGAATCAAGAGTGTTTTGGAGAACCATGACTAGAGCAACTACAATTTCCTCGCCTACTTTTAATACCTTGGGGTGGCTCCTGCAGATTTGTCTAGCTGTAGTCTCATTATTTTCTACATTACCATTTTTTTGTACTTGTATTAAATCTAAGAAGTCCCCCCCCCCCCCCCCTCGATTTATTTTTACTTTTCCTCTTATCTCTGGTACTTTCCCTCATCCCCTATAATTGAAGACCGATACAATGTAAGTATTTAGTAAGTCTGCCATTTCCTGATTTTTTTTTTTCAATTACAGTATTCACCTGCATTTGTCTTTAAGGGGCCCACATTACTCTTAGCCACCCTCTTTTACTTAATATACTTGTAAAAAACCTTTGTGTTGGACTTTATATCCCTCACGTTTTTTCTCGTATTCCTCTTTTGCAGCTCTTACTACTTCCTTTCTGTTCTTTATATCTGTCCCAGTCCTGGGAGATCCCTACTGTTCTTTGCATTCATATAAGCCCTTTTTTAGTTTTATACTGTCCCTCACTGACCAAGGTTGTTTAATTACACAATTGGAGCTTTTGCTCTTTAGGGATATGTATAGGTCTTGTATTCGACCAAACACCTCCCACTGTTCATCTGTTAATAGTTCTGCCGAGTCTATTATGGTCAGTTTCTGCCTCACCCAAATTTAAAACCTTTAGTTCATGACTTTCCCTTCTCCCCCTCAGACCTAATATCGAATTCAATCAAATGATTTTGATTTAACATTGAGGAAAGGTGGCAAGTTCTGCCTGATCAGCGACCTTTTGGGAAGATGCGTTGTGCTGACTTCTGGTGGTTAGTTCGAGTGTAGGAGGTTTAATCTGTGGTCTGTTGGGAATGGAGGAATGCAGTTATATGGTTGTGCTGCATCCATTTGATCTGTGGTAAATTAATAGGGTATGAGGCCTTGTGCTGGTGACTCTGTCAGCTTTCCCACCCAACCTCTTTTATACCACGTGTAAATTCACTGATTAGAAACGTTTTACTCCAAATGAAATATGGCCTAATCCATGCCCCTTAATGTAGATGAACCTGTCTATACCCTAGTGCCACTTGTATACCACAGCTTTTAAATTTATACTACAAATTTATAACGTCTGAATTTAAAGTATTACCAAAGCTGAACTCAATGTCTGAATTTACCCAAATGTTCATTCTTACTGTGTAGCCCACTTGAGCTTTCCTCCTTTTTGGAAAACAGCGAGGGCCTGAAACCTCAGACGGTGCTATCAGACTGCCAGAAATCAGGCAGGTGGGACAGAGCTGTGCAAATCTAGCCCAGAATGCCTCAGACTAGTTGGGTGGGGGTGGGAAATAATTGGAGGAGAGGCAGAGATCTGGTGCAGCAGCAGAATATAAAATACACTGGCGCTTAAAGGGGCAATGACAGAACTGGAGGAAGCGGGCAACCTAGGTGAGAAGGACAGCAGCAGGGGCCAAAAGAGCAAGCAATCTCTAAATTTCTGCGCTGTCAGGCTGCCTAGCTTATTTCTGATCACCCACATTCACAAACCATGTACAGGGGCGTCTCAAGGACTCCATTTGCCAATCCCCCCCATGGCCTCGTTCTACCCTATCTCTAATCTCCTCCAGCCCTACAACCCTCCGAGATCTCTGTGCTCCTCCAATTCTAGCCTGTTGCGCATCTCCGATTTTCATTGCTCCACCATTGGTGGCCGTGCCTTTAGCTGCTTAGGCCCTAAGCTCTGGAATTCCCTCCCTAAATCTCTCTGCCTCTCGATCCTCCTCTTGGAACAAGCTTTTGGTCACCTGTCCTAATATCTCATGTGGCTCAGTGTCATGTTTTGTTTGATAATGCTCCTGTGAAGCACCTGGAGACATTTTACTATGTTAAAGGCGCTATTTTAAATATAAGTTGGTGTTATGAACTCGACCACTTCCAGGTATGACGAGTCACGCAGGCAACTTATTCCTCTTCTACAGGCTAAGATTGTCCTCTTGCGAGTCTGGTGGGCATGGTGGAGTTTTGGGGACAGAAGGTTTTGCCCTCATTATCACATCGTTGTCATACATGGACTGCTTTAGAGGAGGTTGCATCATCTACCAGCACCCAATTCTACTGGAATTTAGTGTGTATTTTAGAACGGGTTGAACTCTTGCATATCCAACCAAAATCCAACTCACACTCTCTCTCTCTCTCTTTCTCCCCCCCCCCCCCCCCCCCCAGCCCCCAAAATGCTGGAACTATGCCACTTTTGCCCCCCAAAATTGAGGAATTTCAGGCTGAGTTTTGCATTTTCTTTTGTGACTTTTTGGGCTGATTAAGGTGGGAGTGAAACATTTTTGCACCTGGTGTCAGCGGTGCACCAGCAGATTGGGTAATACACGGAAAGTAAAGCTCGTGTCCCAATCCAGCACTGTCTCTCACGGGAAGCACCACTCCTATTATCTGAATTTTTCTGTGTCCTCATGCTGGCCAGCCTTAGGACCTCTGAATGGCAGAGTTTTCATGAGTAGTTATTGTTATGGGAAATCCCCTGCCCTAAAACGAGACATTGTCCCATTGACTTGGATTTTTTGGGCTTGCATCGCAGAGTTGTAAGGACAGTGTGTTGCAGCTCTCCCTCTTTATTGTGCATTTTTCTGGTTGAAAAGTTGTTAATATCTGTATGCATTGAAGCTTGGGCCTTTTTCTGAGCTGAATCATTTTACTGTATTTTGCTTTTCTGCTGCCAGCTATATGGAAAAGAGAAGAAATTACAAAAACTGGATCAGACTCAAAATATAACTGGTGTAATTATGGAATGACTGCCATTTTAAAGCAGGAGTGAAGCTGGATGGTGTGCTGGAGCTGTGAAGTAAGACCAGCATTCACACTAAAAGTAATTTCTATTTTAGCTTGTTGCACTGTTCTCTTGGATTAATCTTGTTTTTCTGCAACCTGATCATGCCAGTTTTAATGAAAGATTATACCACAACATTAATCTGTCTTTCTCTTTCAGATGCTGATTGATCTGTTGTGTTCCCTCTATTTTCTGTTTTTAGTTATTATCTTGGTTCATTTGATGTCCTTACTGCTAACATCGGAAAGAAGAACGTAATGCTGGAATAATGTGCGAATATAAACAGGGAATAATGATATTAAGGAACAATCATCAGTCTACAGCTACTGTGGCATGGCCTCCAAGATGGCTGCCAGCACACCTTCAATTTATCATGGGATTAAGATAGCCTTGAAACCATTGTCACCAATGTATATAATCACACTCTATTTTTAATTTATTTTTCTTTGAAAATTATTGCTTATCTATAGGTCTGGCCTTGCTTTCGCACCTCTCAGCCAGGGAGATGTTGAGACATAGAGAACAAGAAGATTCCATGTTTAATCCCTGGTCCAGGCTGAGTTAGCCAATCTCTGCTGCCGTAGCATTAGGGGGCTACAATTGGGCTTTGTGCCATGTTTTGGGTGGGGGAGGGGGGGAATTATTAACCAGTTACTGCTGCAGAATGTGCACGTGGATGGTGGAATGGCCCTGTGGTCAAATAATTTGTTGGTAATTCACTTTCCAGGCTTGGTGTTAGCTTGGCTTAGTTGGCTGCACATTTGCCAGAGTTAGAAGGCTACAGGCCCTGCAAAGAAGAGCAGGGAGTTCCTTCTGGTGTTCTGGTCAATATTCCTCTCCACCACCACCACCACCAAAAACAGACAAACTGGTCATTCAGCACATTGTAATTCATTCTATCTGAAATGCTTTGGGAAGTCTTGAGAAATTTGATATTTGGGCAAGGCAGTGGCTGATGATGCTCATGGAACTATAGCCGAAGTATGAGATTTTATTGTTTTTTTTAATTAAATGTACTATTTCTCATTTTTCTCTCCTGCATATGCCTTTAATTTTAAAAAATGAGCAACATAATTAGGCTTCCTCTTCCCCCACAGCTGGAGGGAAACTGGGCAGGTGAGTCACTGGGCCGTTACTGCTTACTTCGCAACAGCTGGCTTGATAATAACATTAAAGATGTCTCGGACTAGGTTGTATGGCTGTGTTTGTGGTAGGGAGTGGTCTCAAAAGAAGAGGATAGCAACTGGGAAAAAAACTTTTACAAATAGCTTTGCTTTTCATCATTTCTATTCTTCAGAAGACATTTGCTGCTGGTATGGAATAACTTTGTTACATGCAGTGGTTGGCTGAGGACGAAGCCTTGATGTTAGTTATCACCAGCTTTGATACGAGTCAGGCAGACAGCTGTGGAAACCTGGGGTTGGATATAGCTGCTTTCTGCTCTGGTGCGAACAGGTGTGAATAATTCTCCATAAATGGAAACTGCAGAGAAGGGCTATGAGAACTAAAAAATACTCATTAATGTGGGACTGAATAATTTTACAAACAATTGTACGACACTAAATGTATGAACCTGGCATTGAGCAAAAACAAAAGTCGTGGAAAAACAGAAGTAGAATGTGAATGCCGTACTTGAGCAAAGTTTCTCCAAGATCCTGGTGGGAAACACAAGTAAAACATGATCCAAACATCCAGGAGAGGACAAAGTGGATAGGTTATCTACCTTGGTAGAATTGACAGAACAGGCTGGAGGGGCTGAATGTCCTCCTCCTGTTCCTATGTTCTTCATATTATAGTGGAATGGTAAGAATTGTCATGGGTGGTCTCGCTCTTTCAAAAAAAAAGTGTTGGCTTTCCACTTTGAGATATTAACTCAGTCATAAATTACACAACCAATTTCAGTTTTTCTTTTTAAGAAAATATATATAACTGAATACACCATGCTAACCGTTTCAGTCTGTTGGGTGGGAACTTGGATAGGATATCACTGAAATGGAGATCTTACTGAAGTAATCTTTAGCTATTAACTACCACATACTTCAGATTTGAATTCAGAATGGTAGACCTACCCTTAAGCGAATACCAAAGCTCGAGGATCTCTAATCTAGTGAGAAACGGTACAGGATAAAATCAGAAACGTTTAGTCAAAACTAATTAAATGCCTACACCAGAAATGCAAACCTATCTCTTCAGATATTGTGCATTGAGGATTTACTATTTTTGTTTCAAAGTTCCAGCTCTTGCTGTATTTATCTGACAAAAGTTATGGGGTAGCTTTAAATAGATTCATAGAATCCTAGAAACTTACAGCACAGAAGGAGGCCATTCAGCCAATCATGCCTCTTTGAAAGAGCAGTTGTGCTTAGTCCTACACCAAGTTATTGTCGGTAACCTTGTAAGTTCCTCATCCTCAAACACCTGTCCAACTCCCTTTTTTAAATTATTTATGGAATCAGCTTCCACCACCTTTGCAGATAGAGCGTTCCAGATCCCAAAAACTCAGTGGAAAAAATTCTCATCTCATCTCCCCTCTAGACCTTTTGCCAATGATTTTAAATCTATGATCTCTGTTTATTGACCCACTTGCCAAAGGGAATAGTTTTTCTCTCTCAACTTCATAACCTCTATTAGGTCACCTCTTAACCTTCTCTGTTCCAAGAACAGTCCTACCAACCTCTCCTCATAACTGAAGTCCCTCATCCCTTATCCTAGTTAACCTCCTCTGTACCCTTTCTAAGGCCTTTACATCTTTCCTGAAGTGTGGTGCCCAGAACTGTCCACAATACTTTAGCTGAGGCCTAACCAGTGATTTATAAAGTTCTAGCGTGATCTCTTTGCTTTTATATTCTATGCCTCTATTTATAAACCCAAGTAACCCATATGCTTTTTTAACCACCTTATCAACTTGCCCTGCCACCTTTAAGGATTTGTGTATATAGACACCAAGGTCTCTCTGCTCATCTACACTTTTCAAAATCGTGCCATTTATAGTATACTGTCTTTCCATATTAGTCCTTCCAAAGTGCATCACTTTACACTTCTCTGCATTGAACTCCACCCTGAAGTCTACAACTATCCTCAGCATTATCTACTACGCTTCCAAGTTTTGTGTCATCTTCAAACTTTATAATGCTGCTTCCTACACCCGAATCTAGGTCGTTTATAAAAATTGCAGTGTGTAATGGACCCAAAACTGACCCTTGGACCACCACTAGAAATCACCTCCCAGTCTGAAAAACATCCACCCACCACCACCCTGTGCATCCTGTCATTGAGCCAATTCTGTTTCTATACCACCACTTTCCCCTTAATTTCGATGGTGTTCCATCTTCTTAACAAGCCGTTCCAAATTAAGGTTTATTTATCCCTGATAATGGTTTCCAATAACTTCTTCACCACCAATGTTAGGCTGACTGGTCTGTAGTTTCCTGGTTTAACCCGCTCCCTTTCTTGGAACAGTGGTATAACATTAGCAACCCTCCGGTCCTCTGGCACTACTCCTGTATCCAATGAGGATTGAAAGATTGTGACCAATGCCTCTGCTATTGCCTTTTCTTCTTTCAGGATGTATTTCATCCAGACCAGGTGACTTACCAACTTTCAGTAATGCTAATCTTTTTAGTACGTCCTCTCTTACTATCCTGTCCATAACTTCCTTCTCTATTAGTGCAACCTTCACATCATCCACTTCCTTTGTGAAGACAGTTGCAAATCATTTAATACTTTAGCCATGTCCTCTGCCTCTACATGAGGATTTACTATTGGGTCCTTAATAGGTGCAACTTTTTCCCTAGCTAACCTCTTCAACTTTATGTTTAATAAAATGTTTTGGGGTTCAATTTAATGCCTGCTAATCTTTTCTCATAACCACTTCTTGCTGGCCGTATTAACTTTCAATTCCCTCCTGTACTTTCCATAAACTTCCTGATAATTAACTGAATCTTGCTCCTGATACTTGTCACAAGTCAAGCCAAATTTGTGTGTTTATTTTATTCCCTTTGTCATCCATGGTGCATTAGCTTTGGATGCTTTACCTTTTCCCTTCAAAGGAATATGCCCAGTTTGTACATGAACTCTCTCTTCCCCGAATGCCTTCCATTGCTCAGTTACCGCTTTACCCTGCAATCACCTTTTCCAATCTACCTGCACTAGGACCTTTCTTAAGTGACTGAAATTAGCTCTTCCCCAGTTGAGAATTTTTACCTTCAATATTTTCTGGTCTCTTTCCATAATTACTCTAAACCAAATTCTGTTGTGGTCACTGTTAGCTGGATGATCTACTGTAGCACACTCCACTTGCCCTACTTAGCTTCTCCGAACCAGATCCAACACTGTTTCCTTCCTTGTTGGATTGGAGACATGTTAAATTGAGAAAGTTCTCCTGTACATATCTGAAATTCCTCTCCTTCCCTACCCTTAGTATTGTTTTTTTTACCAGTCTATATTAGGATAAATTAAGTCTAATATTACTATATTTTTGTTACACACCTTTGAAATTTGCTCATCTATCTCCTGTTTGGAGCTCTATATATTTAAAAAAAACCTCCCAGCAGCATAACGGCTCCCCCTCTGTTCCTTAACTCAAGCCAAATAGATTCAGTCCTAGAACCATCTAGTATATCCTTTCTATTTGTGTCAGCTGTGGCTCAGTTGGGCGCACACTCGCCTCTGCGTCAGAAGGTTGTGGGTTCAAGTCCCACTCCAGGGACTTGAGCAGAAACAAATCTAGGCTGACACTCCAGTGCAGTGCTGAGGGAGTGCTGCACTGTCAAAGGTGCAGTCTTTCGGATGAGACGTTAAACTGAGGTCCCGTCTGCCCCCTCAGGTGGACGTAAAAGATCCCATGGCACTATTTTCGAAGAAGAGCAGGGGAGTTATCCCCAGTGTCCTGACCAATATTTATCCCTCAACCAACATAACAAAAACAGATTATCTGGTTATTATCACATTGTTATTTGTGGGACCTTGCTGTGCGCAAATTGGCTGCTGCGTTTCCTACATTACAACAGTGACTCCACTTCAAAAGTACCTCATTGGCTGTGAAGCGCTAGTCTTTCTTTCTATTTAGAACTAACATCATCCTTAATCAATACTGCCATGCCCCCTCCTCTTATCATTCCTGAATACTTGGTAACCAGGAATATTAACCCATTCAGAGCCTTGTTTGAGCCATGTCTCTGTTAATGCAACCACATCATAATGCCATGTGGCAACTTGTGCCTGCAGCTCACCAACCTTATTAGTTACACTATGGACAACGATGTACAATTTAATACTTCCTTCGTCACTTGCTATTTTCCTCAATCTGGTCCCTGCAGTTTTTGGGATATTTCTAATTTTACTGCTGCTTATGATCTCTGATCTCACTGCTGCTCCTTTCTGCTATTTTCTGGTACCCCCCCCCCGCCAAATTAGTTTAAACCTTCCCCAACAGAACTAGTTAACCTCTCCAAGAACCTTGGTCCCGGCTCTGTTCAGGTGCAACCAGTCTAGATGCCCCTTCCCCCAGAACCGGTCCCAATGCCCCATTGTCTGAAACCCTCCCTCCTGCACCACTTCTCCAGCCACGCATTTACCTGCACTACGTTCCTGTTTCTATATTCACTAGCATGTAGCACTGGGAATAGGCCTGAAATTACCACCTTTTTGAGGTCCTGTTTTTTAATCTTTTCCCTAGCTCCTGAAACTCTGCCTGAAGGACCTCAACACTTTCTCTAACCTATGGAACCGGTTCTGGGGGAGGTGGGACCAGTACAAACCAGACGGTTTGCACCTGGGCAGGACCGGGACCGATGTCCGAGGGGGAGTGTTTGCTAGTGTTCTGGGGGTGGGTTTAAACTGAAATGGTAGGGGGTTGGGAACCTGAGATGGGAGTCAGAAGAAAGGGAAACAAGGATAGAAGCAAAAGACAGGAAGGAGAAAAACAAAGGTGGCAGTCAGAGAAATCAAGGGTTTAAATCAAACATGGCCACAGTAAATAATAATTCTAAAAGGTGTAAGAGTGTTAAAAAAACAAGCCTGAAGGCCTTGTGTCTTAATGCAAGGAGCATTCGTAATAATGTGGATGAATTAGCTGTGCAAATAGAGGTAAACGGATATGATATGATTGGGATTACGGAAACATGGCTCCAGGGTGACCAAGGCTGGGAACTCAACATCCAGGGGTATTCAATAGTCAGGAAAGATAGGCGAAAAGGAGGTGGGGTAGCATTGCTGGTTAAAGAGTGGATTAACACAATTGAAAGGAAGGATATTAGCTCTGATTATGTGGAATCTGTATGGGTAGAACTGAGAAATACCAAGGGGCAGAAAACAGTGGCAGTGACAGACCTCCAAACAGTAATGCAGAGGTTGGGGATGGGATTAAACGGGAAATTAGAGACGCGTGCAATAAGGGCACAGCAGTTATCATGGGTGACTTTAATCTACATATAGATTGGGCTAACCAAATTAGTAACAATACTGTGGAGGAGGAATTCCTGGAGTGTATACGGGATGGTTTCTTGGACCAATATGTCGAGGAAGCAACTAGAGATCAGGCCATCTTAGACTGGGTATTATGTAATGAGAAAGGATTAATTAGCAATCTTGTGCGAGGCCCCTTGGGTCGGAGCGATCATAATACGATAGAATTCTTCATTAAGACGGAGAGTGAAGTAGTTGACTCAGACTAGGGTCCTGAATTTAAATAAAGGAAACTACGATGGTATGAGGCGCGAGTTGGGTAGGATTGATTGGGGAATGTTACTCAAAGGGTTGACGGTTGATAGGCAATGGCAAACATTCAAAGCCGCATGGATGAACTACAGAATTTGTTCATCCCGGTTTGGCATAAAAATAAAACAAAAAAGGTGACTCAACCGTGGCCAACAAGGGAAATTAGGGATAGCATAAGATCCAAGGAGAGGACATATAAATTGGCCAGAAAAAGCAGTAAACCGGAGGATTGGGAGCAGTTTAGGATTCAGCAAAGGAGGACAAAGGGATTAATTAAGAGGGGGAAAATAGAGTATGAGAGTAAGCTTGCAGGGAACAAAAACTGACTGTAAAAGCTTTTATAGATATGTGAAGAGAAAAAGATTGGTGAAGTCAAGCGTAGGTCCGATGCAGTCAGAATCAGGGGTATTTATAATGGGGAACAAAGAAATGGCTAACCAATTAAATATATACTTTGGTTCTGTCTTCACAAAGGAGGACACAAATAACCTCCCAGAGATGTTGGGAACATAGGGTCTAATGAGAGGGAGGAACTGAAAGAAATCAGTATTTGTAGGGAAATGGTGTTAGGGAAATTGACGGGATTGAAGGCCGATAAATCCGCAGGACCTGATAATCTACATCCTAGGGTACTTAAGGAAGTGGCCCTAGAAATAGTAGATGAAATCCTGGTCATCTTCCAAAATTCGGTAGACTCTGGAACAGTTCCCATGGAATGGAGGGTAGCTAATGTTACCCCACTATTCAAAAAAGGTGGTAGAGAGAAAATGGGGAATTATAGACCGGTAAGCCTGACATCGGTAGTGGGGAAAATGCTAGAGTCCATTATAAAAGATGTAATAGCAGAGCACTTGGAAAACAGTGACAGGATCGGACAAAGTCAACATGGATTTACAAAAGGTAAATCGTGCTTGACTAATCTACTGGAATTTTTTGAGGATGTAACTGGTAGAATAGATAAGGGAGAACCAGTGGATGTGGTGTATTTGGACTTTCAGAAGGCTTTCGATAAGGTCCCGCATAAGAGATTGGCGTGCAAAGTTAAAGCACATGGGATTGGGGGCAAGGTACTAACTTGGATAGAGAACTGGTTGGCAGACAGGAAGCAAAGAGTTAGAATAAACGGGTCTTTTTCCGAGTGGCAGGCAGTGACTAGTGGGGTACCGCAGGGATCAGTCCTTGGACCCCAGCTATTCACTATATATTAATGATCTAGACAAGTGAACTAGATGTAATATCTCCAAGTTTGCAGACGACACAAAGCTGGGTGGGCGTGTGTGCTGTGAGGAGGATTCCGAGAAACTCCAGTATGATTTGGACAGGTTCGGTGATTGGGCAGATGCAGTATAATGTGGATAAATGTGAGGTTATCCACTTTGGTGGCAAAAACAGGAAGGCAGATTATTATCTGAACGGCACTAGATTGGGAGAAGGGGAAGTGCAATGAGACCTGGGTGTCCTTGTGCACTAGTCGCTGAGTAAGCATGCAGGTGCAGCAGGCGGTTAAGAAGGCAAATGGTATGTTGGCCTTCGTAGCGAGAGGGTTCGAGTACAGGAGCAAGGATGTCTTGCTCCAGTTGTACAGGGCCTTGATGAGACCACACCTTGAGTATTGTGTGCAGTTTTGGTCACCTTATCGGAGGATGTTCTTGCCATGGAGGGAGTGCAGCGAAGATTCACCAGACTGATACCTGGGATGGCAGGAATGACATATGAGGAGAGACTGGACTTATACTCGAGGGAGTTTAGAAGAATGAGAGGGGATCTTATTGAAACGTATAAAATTCTAACAGGACTAGATGCAGGATGTTCCCGATGGCCGGGGAGTCCAGAACCAGGGGTCACAGTCTAAGGATAAGGGGTAAGCCATTTAGGACAGAGATGAGGAGGAATTTCTTCATCCAGAGAGTGGTGAACGTGTGGAATTCTCTACCACAGAAGGCAGTAGAGACCAATTCATTAAATATATTCAAGAAGGAGTTGGATATATATTTCTTAAGGCTAAAGGGATATGGGGAGAAAGCAGGGACAGGGTACTGAATTTGGATGATCAGCCATGATATCATTGAATGGCGGAGCAGGCTCGAGGGGCCAAATGGCCCACTCCTGCTCCTATCTTCTATGTTTCTATGTCATTAGTTACAACATGGACCACAACTTCTAGCTGTTCCTCTTCCCCTCGCAGAATGTTCTGCACCCGCTCGGTGATATCCTTTACCCTGGCAACACCTGTCTATGCCCCTATTGAACCCCCTGTTTACTGCATTTCTGCTCCCCCCCCCCCCCCCCCCGTGTGCAGTCAAATCTTCCACAGTGCCAGGGGTTTGATTCTTGCTGCATTCCTCCTTGTCGTCTTCACCCTCCCCGGTATTCAAAATTTAAAAACGGTTAGCGAGTGCCATTGGCATAGGGGATTCTGCACTACCTGTGTCTTCCTCCATCCTGTCTGGTGGTCACCCACTCCCTTACTGCTGCACCTTTTGTGGCAGTGGGGTGACCACCTCCTGGAACGTATGGTCCAGGAAACTCAGACCCCTGAATGCATTGCAGTGACACCAGACACTCCTCGCTTCCTGCACACATGATTATCCAGGATGCATGAAGTGTCCTGGAGTTCCCAGGTAGAACAGGATGCATATGCAATATCTCTCGCGCTCTCTCTCTCTCTCAGGCGAGTTCTCGGGTGTCTGATGAGTCCAATGTGGGACCTACAGTCTCTGTCACAGGTGGGGCAGACGGTGGTTGAAGGGGTGGGTGGGTGGTGTGCTTGGGTTGACATGGGCTCCTTCCGCTGTTTGAGCTTGGCTTCCGCTTGCTCCCAGTGAAGAGACCCGAGGTGTTTGGCACCTTCCCAGATGCCTCTCCTCCACTTCGAGCGGTCTTGGGCCATGGATTCCCAGGTGTCTGAGGGGATAGTGTACTTTTTCAAGGAGGCTTTGAGGGTGTCCTTGAAGCATTTCCTCTGCCCACCTGGGGCTCTCCTGCCGTGTCGGAGCTCCAAGTAGAGTGCTTGTTTTGGGAGTCTCGTATTGGTTATGCGGATGATGTGGCCCATCCATCAGAGCTGATCGAGTGTGGTCAAAGCTTTGATGCTGGTCTGAGCAAGAACACAGACGATGGATTTGCAGAGGCAGCGTTGGTGGTACCTCTCTAGTGCTTTGAGGTGCCTGTCTCTGAAGCATACAGAAGGGTGGGAATCACTACTGCGCTGTAGACCATGAGCTTAGTGCCGGGTTTGAGGTCCTGGTCATCAAACACACTCTTCCTCAGGCAACACTGGTACATTGAAGGCAGTGTTGGACTTAGTCATCGACGTCTGCCCTTGTTGACAGTAGGTTCCCGAGGTATGGAAAGTGGTCCACGCTGTTCAAGGCCTCGTCGTGGATTTTGATAATTGGGCCGGGGAGAGGTTGTTGAGGACCTTTGTCTTACGAATGTTTAATGTAAGGCCTATGCTCTCGTACACTTCGGTGAAGGTGTTGACGATGGTTTGGAGTTCGACCTCCAAGTGTGTGCAGACGTAAGCGTTGTCTGCGTACTGTAACTCAATGACACAAGATGGGACGACCTTGGATCTGGGCTGGAGTCAACAGAGGTTGAACAGTTTCCTGTTTGTTCTGTAGATTAAGCTCCCCACTGGAATGGAGCTACTGAGAGTGAGATGGAGCATTGCAGCAAGGAAGATCGAGAAGCGCGTTGGTGCAATGACACAGCCTTGCTTGACCCCGGTCCGTACGTGAATTGGATCTGTGGTGGATCCGTTGGTCAGGAACACTGCTTGCATGTCTTCGTGAAGCAGGTGGAGGATGGTGACAAACTTTTGAGAGCAGCCAAATTTGAGGGAAACTCCTCTGTAATTACCACAATCGGACTAGTCACCTTTCTTGAAGATGCATGCGCATGCATTGGGACTCTGCTGGCCTGTCATGGTAGTCAATCCTATGATCTCTAAATCAGAGACCCTGACCACTAAAACAGTAAACTGAACTCTCAAAATCGAAGACACTGAGAAACTGACCTACAAAACTCAGAGACTGACCTCAAAGGTTACTAAAAAAGTTAACTATTGATATCTACGAATTGAAAACACAATGGAAATTACCATCAAGTGAATCAACAGTGAAAAAACAATTTAATGAAACAAACTAACGCTTGCCTGTTACCCACTCCCTCCACAACTGTGACATCACTTTGAAATTCTCTTGTGTCCTGCGTTCAGCTCGTGCTCTGCCTTGCCCTCAGGTTCGCTCTCACTGACTCCCACTTTTATCTGCTGGCCTCTCTCACTGTTCCCCCTCAGGCTCGCTCGCTCTCTCCAGCTCTCACCCGCCGGTCCTCCCACTTTTATCAGTTGTTTCCCCTCAGGTTCGCTCGCTCTGTTCTCAGTTGTTGAAGAATTAACTTTATAAAGCAGGGCACAGGAAACTAGTAATTAACTGGTTCAAAGTGTTCTATCCCTGCTCAAAGCAGTTAGCTGTGACAACTTGCATTTATATAGCACCTTGAACATACCAAGGTGCTTCACAAGAGTTTTGATCCATCTATCACCCCTATTCCCTTGGTGCATTTCTAATAACTCTAAATCCCATTTCTTGACCAGAACCTGTAGAGTTCCTCCTTGAAGTTCATTAAAGTTTTTTGTTCCTCCACCCATGCCAGCAATCTGTTAAAGAAAAGAAAGAATTTAGAACATCTGACTGCTTTACTTCCAATGAAATACTTTAAGTGTGGTAACATAACAAAACTCGTTACCGTGGATCAAACCCCCTTTGCACCCTTTTACTCCAACATCCTTGGAGTGCTTTACTGCTCTGCTTTATTCTTTGCTGTTTCCTCGTGATCCTTGTTTGAAACCGTTGTTTCTTAAAATTCCTCAGCCTATCTTTATAGATCTCCCTCTCCTGAACATTAAATATTTTTGTATGCTTTCTCTTTCTTCCTAATGCCATTCACAACTTTGTTAGTAAGTCAAAACTGGTCTTATTCTTTTTATTCTGTTCCTATTTTGGGGATAAATTTCATTCGCTTCTTAAAACTATCCCTTTGAAACTATTCCACTTGGCTTCCAGTATTTTTTCCCATACCCTTAAAGTAAGTTCATTTAAAACATAGCTTTTTAATTGGCTTCCTTTTATTTTCTACCCTCATCCCAAATATTCCCTTCCTGCTACTTTGCTTATTGTTCCTTCATGTTGTTAGAACTGAAACTAAATCCAATATTGCATTATCCCTTGTGAAATCCTCACTATCTGCATTATGATGTAAACTGTAACATGCACAAAAAAACCAATGAGAATTCTACTGTGGTCTGGACAAGCAGTTTGTCTTGATAGAGAAACCACATCAGAGTGTGTCTAAGTAAAGAATGCGTTATTAAGACTAGTGGTTAACATAAGATGTAGGAGCAGGAGTTGGTCATTTGACCCCTCGAGCCTGCTCTGTCATTCAATAAGATCATGGCTGATCTGATCTTGTCCTCAACTCCACTTCCCTGCCAGCTCCCCATAACCCTCGATTCCCTTACCTTTTTGAAAAATCTGTCTATCTCCACCTTAAATATATTCAATGACCCAGCTCCACAGCTCTCTGGGGAAGAGAATTCCAAAGATTCACGACCCTCAGAGAAGAAATTCCTTCTCATTTCCGATTTAAAAGGGTTCTGCTGTTAGTGTGACAAAGATGGTGAGTAACTTTATTTTAGAAAGGTAAATGTTTTCTTGTAATAACTCTTAGGTTTTCATAGCCCATGGAGGCTGGTCTGCCGCCATAGACGGGAAGATGGTGCAAACTCTGCTGCGGGTTATGGTAGCACAGTAGTTATGTTACTAGACTAGTAATCTAGAAACCTGGACTAAATGAGCCAGAGACGTGAATTCAAATCCCACCATGGCAGCTGGGGTAATTTAAATTCAGTTAAATAAATCTGGAATAAAAAGCTAATGTCAGTAATTGTCGTATAAACTCATCTGGTTCACTAACGTCCTTTTAGGAAAGGAAATCTGTTGTCCTTACCTGGTCTGGCCTATATGTGGCTCCAGCCCCACACCAATGTGGTTGACTCTTAACTGCCACAAAACAGTCTAACAGTAGTGTGGGAGCACCTTCACCACAGTCTGCAGTGATTCAAGGCGGCGGCTCATCACCACCTCCTCAAAGGCAGTTAGGGATGGGCACGGACACCCACATCTCGAACAAATTAAAAAAAAAAACAAACAGGCTGTTCTAGAAGAAAGGTACATTCCTAGGCACTAGTCAGTCCTAATAGCAACCAGTAATGGTTTTCCTGGTGGTTGGATATTGGCCCGGACTTTGTGGTCAGCAGTGGAGGAATGGTGCTTGCCTTTGACCTCAAAAGCTGCCCACAAAGTTTAACAAGCTCTACAGTGCAGATTCTTTGTTCCAATGTCAGTTTGTATTTGGCGCCTTCTATAGGGCATCCAGGAACTGGGCAGACAGCAGGCAGGCTGATCAATCAGTTTGAAGAATTCTCAGATGGCAAAACAGGAAGTGAAAAGCAGGGAATATAAATCACATTTAAATCATTGTACAGAAAGCGAAATAACAGATGGGATTACAGGAGAAACTTTAAAAAAATCTGCAACTTTTAAATTTCCTTGAGGGAATGAAACTCCACAATTGTAAAGTTAATTTTTCAGGGCCAGAGAGCTTGTTCAGCAATAATTATGACTTAGTATGCCATTTAAAAACTCAGTTACTCCTGATTGAACAAGGCTTAATTCTTTCATCAGTCTTTACAGCGAGAATAATGGGCAATTAGTTTACGTTGACACCAAATCAATGATTTCTATGTTGATTCCATCTGCAAAAACTGCAACAGCACCCTGTGGAGAAGCAGGGTGTCCAACAACAAATTCCAGATTTCCGTGTTTAACTGCACATGTGCGGATGCCAGAAGTTGCAGTTAGTTTTACCCAGTAATAACGGCAAGCGCTGACTGCCTTGCTGTTATTAGTACTGCAAATTCCAGGCCAATACCTTTGCAGCGCCTAGCAGAATGAAGAAATTTGTAAAAAGAACAGTTCAACTCCTTCAAAAACTTAAACTACTTACAAGTGTTACAATCCAGCAGCAACCTTACCTGTGGTTATAGGTAGACTATAGCCCATAACCCATGATCAGATGGGTTCAAATCTATTATCTGCAAACTTTCTCCCTTGTATTGAAGGTAGAGGGTGCTGGATTAGGCCACATTTAACCCTATACCTGGAACAAAAAAAGGTCAGTGCATCAACCAAGTAGGATTGGTTGCATAGTTGAAGCCACCAATCAAGTGAAGTTAAATGTGCAGCCTAAAACTTCACAACTTTTTTTCCTCCAGGGAGGACATAAGAATGCCAATCTTTTAAATTCACAAGAATGAAGTTGTTTCACATGCAGGTGAAAGGAGGCAGTGCACTGGAGCAAAGGACATCATGGGTGATTCCTGAACAAAACAAGTACTATTCTGACTTTTAAAAGTCTTGTGTATGCAAATATAGAGGTGCTCAGTTGGAAAATACTGGCGTGCCCAGTACAGCCTGGAAGTACACAGGCTAAACTCATCCCTCACTGTATGGTTCACTGACCTTGAGAGCTAGAATCACCCCAGCATGCAAGTAATAATGAACATCAATAATGTAATTACCTAGACAGGCAATATATTCCAAATAAATCTGACTTTGCTACCATCTTCCTATGTGCACAAGTCAGAGTTCCTTCTTGCAAGTTTGTGTTTCCTTCCCCTTTTTTTGATCTGTGTCATGTGCAGTCCTCAGGCAAATGAACAACTTTGTCCCAGGCGTCTGTCAATGCCTAATCAAGAGGTCTGTAGTCCCTTACTCCTTTCCTCTGGGAAGAATAAAGTTTATAATAAATAAGGGGTTGCTAGCTATTTCAATGGACTATATATAATTTTCACTCACACACATTACCTAAATCTATCGCATAAGGAAAATAAATAACCGAATGTTTGAACTTTTAAGTTAATTTTCACCTGCTTGCTGAAATTACTCAAGCACAAACCACAGAACACTACTTACATTGGTCAACTGTGAGTGAATGTATTAAATAATGGCATTCTAGTTGAGGTAATATTCGCTACTGGACAAATATGGTGTAAGTAAGAGGGGAATGGGAATATCTCTCTGGGGAGTCACTTTCCCATCTCAGTTAGATACTTGCCAATTATCAATGTCTTCTGTCAAGTCAATTTACAACCCAAAACCATCCCACAAATGTAACGGTGTCAAATCAGTTATCTTCAGTGTACAACTCAGCTGCCAATCTTTTAACTTTCTCAAAAAATTCCAGCAGAAATAAATCACAATCTATATTAGAAATGTATTTCAAGTAGAGTGGATCTTCTCAAAACTTTTTAACTGCATCAATGGTGGAAGTTAACTGCTGCATGTACTAACAGTACAACCTCCACCCTCCTGTTGAAAATTGAAAGAAAAAAGTTACTAGGCTGTTGCAATGGCCAGTGTTAGATTGCTAAAAGCCTGGACACAGCTCATTTGCAAGAGACGCTGCCTATGATAAATTATAGAATCGTACAGCAAAGGAGGTCATTTGGCCCAATGTGCCTGTGCCGGTTCTTTGAAAGAGCTATCCAATTAGTCCCACTCCTATGCTCTTTCCCCGTAGCCCTGCAATTTCCCCCCTTCAAGTATTTATCCAATTCCCTTTTAAAAGTTACCAGTGAATTTGCTTCCACCATGCTTTCATGCAGTACGTTCCAGATTATAACAACTCGCTGCATAAAAGGAATTCTCATCTCCACTGGTTCTTTTGCCAGTTATCTTAAATCTATGACATCTGGTTACCGATCTTATTGCTAGTGGAAACTGCTTCTCCGATTTACAAAATTAAAACCCCATATACATTTGAACACCTATTTAAATCTCCGCTTAACCTTCTCTGCTCCAAGAACAATCCCAGCTTCTCTAATCTCTACCTAACTGATGTCCCTCATCCATAGTACCATTCTGGTAAATCTCCTCTGCACCCTCTCCAAGGCCTTGACATCCTTCCTAAAGTGTGGTACCCAGAATTGGACACAATACTCCACCTGAGGCCTAACCAGTGTTTTATAAAAGGTTTAGCATAACTTCCTTGCTTTTGTACTTTATGCCTCTATAAAGCCAAGGATCCCATATGCTTTTTTAAATTTTTTTTAAAAACAGCCCTCTCACCTTGTCTTGCCCCACTGAAAGATTTGTGTGCATAGATGCCCAGGTTTCTCTCTTCCTCCAAACCCATTAGTTTATATTGCCTTTTCTCATTCTTCCTTCCAAAATGCATCACTTCACACTTCTCTATTAAATTTTGTCTGCCACGTGTCTGCCCATTTCACCAGTCTCGTCATCCTTAAATCTGTTACTATCTTCCTGTTTACTATATTTCTTAGCTTCATGTCATCTGCAACTTTGAAATTATGCCCTGTATACCCAAGTCCAGGTCATTAATATATATTGAAGAGCAGTGGTCCTAACACTGACCTCTGGGGGATACCAAATCACACCTTTATGGTTGAGTTTGTTCTCAGCCACAAAAGTAAACTTCTACATTTAAATGATGGGTTACAATTCTAGGTAAGCAAGTCTTTTAATACAAAACTTCAAAAAATAAAATCTTGTTGAGGTGCACAGTGGAAAAAAAGGCATACAGCAGCTTCAGTATGTAATGTCCCATCAATAAGACTATGAACTCAAGACACTTTTAATTGTTGCCTGGTTGTTGCTTAGATTTAAACATGTACAAACCAGTTGGAGAAATTATACTATATATTCAAGCTTATCTAAATCAACTGAAGTTCAAAATTCTCATTAGTATCAATTTTGCAAAATAGTCCAATTTTAACAGTTTCAACAGAGCTACGGTCAAATGTGTTATAAAGGGGGTGAAATTGGTCTCAAGTCAGTAATGCAAACTGCGTTATGAATCGGCAGTCCATGTTACATAGCGGCCGATTCGCTATGAGCACATTTTTCACTACCGGCAAAGACCAATTTCACCCGTAAAACTTTTTGCGGTGGAAATTTGTCTGGGCCCATTTTCAGGCCCAGAATCGGCACTGCACAAGCAGCACAGACCCCAAACTGGGACTCCTGCTCCTGCCTCCACAGGGAAATTTTCCTGAAGAACTGACCTTTAGTTAGCAGCTGCATAAGAATCCTAAGCAGGGAAAGCCCAACGCCTGCCCTGCTCATCACTGCCCAATTTGAGAGAGATGATCTAAAACAGATGTTAGCCCCTCATTTACATATGTAGGGGGCCTAACACCTGTTTTAGGTGTCCATCATAGATACCTGATATGGTTCCCAAAATTGGGCCTCGTTGTGCCCGTTTTACGCCCGTAAAATACTTAGGCTCATGATTTCCCTATGCATTTACCCTCTTATAAGAACCCAAGACTTTTTCTAGTCAAAGTGAAGCAACTGCAACACAACTGCTTATAGAATGAACTCAACAGTCAGAAGCCATTTTTAACACCCGAGCAAAAATCTTTCCTCAACAAAACCATATTGGTAGTTATTTAGTGCATCACCGTGATTCACATTGGCCCACATTTTCCACTATGAATAGACAGAAATTTAGTTATGTTTTTCACGTCAATCCCACATTTACTCTTAACTAGGTGCTAAATATTGGATATGACACTTTGCATAGCCAATAGTAATCAATGCGTACCTGACAGGAAGTACACCCCTGTAGTCAGGCTTAGGCTTGCTCTATCAACATATGTCTCTAGTTTTGTAAAATCAGGCAGCCTGGCCAAGAAGTGTGGGCAAGTGGGTTTGAACAGCTGAAGCTGGCTTTTGAATATAAAAACCTTAAGACTGTTGAGTCCAATATTGTACAACAGGAGCTACTGGGATACTTTTATTCCTAAACTAATGAGTTCCCTGCAAACTTACTGCCATCAATTCACTTACAACTGGAGTCAAAAATTTGAAGTACTCTTCTCATGCATCTTATTCATTCTGCCCTCATCCGGTATCTTCAGAATCCAAAACTATTTTCAGGTTGCTGCTTTATACCTTTAGGGGTAAAATCTAAACACTATTCCATTGAGCTGACTACATACATGCAGCACTTAACTCAGTCTTCCACAATTCTCCAATTACTTACTATTAGTCTGTTTGCACTGCAAGTATAAACATATGTTTCAAGTGCACAATTATTTTATGTACTTAAAGTAACTGTAAGTAATCAGACTATTACAAGTATACAAAATAGTTAACATGAGCTACCTCTCAACCATCCAGGAATGAGGAGCACCATCCTGAATATTTCCGCAGGGATGGAAAATGAAACTCATCAGGTTGTCGGCTGAAAAGTGCACGATGGAATTGAATTCAAAAGCCAGTTATTATTTGTGAATACTTTTGTGTTGGGACTGGCTTGTTGCTTTAAAAAAAAGACACGCTGAACACGCTAGCAGTCACAGTGGGGAAAAAAAACTATTTTGCAGAGTTAGGTCCATAGCAATAAAAAGTAATGTTCATCTAAATAGGTGGCAGAAGGACTGTTCAACCTTTGAATGTTGTACTCCATTCTTGTTGGTGTAGTGGCACAGTATGTGAATCTTCTCCCTGACAGTGTAGGCAGACATCTACAACTTAACGGACACTGTAGAAGGGAAAGGTTATGTTCCTTAATAACCCAACACATTTGTGTGAACCAGCAGTAGTGAATCTTCAGTTCTGGCTTTGCAAATTTACATTTTGTGCTCGGTGAATCTGAATTGCAAGTGACCCAAACTTCATCCCGCAAACTGAAATAAAAATTGCACAAAACAGCACACACTGACCTACAAGCAATGATACAACATGACAGAAAAAGGGAAATAGTGTATTGAGTCAGGGAGATGAAAACTCATACTAGCATCATCATTCAGCGATGGAACATATTCAGTTTTAGTTTCACAACAACCCCATGAATTTCATTTGTCATCCCTAAAGGAATTCGCAAGGTGGCAGCCACAGCTGCCAAATGAAGACACAGGTAACGTTGTAGGCAATATTCAATAACAAAATATGATTAAAAAAAATATCTGCCAACATACCACTGTTTGTTGACATGTGGTATAAATAAAAAATATCACTAAATCGGAAAGCTCTCCTGCTGTGGAATGGGCTACTCTTGGACCCCTGCTACAGCTACAGGAGAAGTATAATATATGGTGTAAAAAAAGTTAAAACTAGAGGCTGAACTCTGCAAGCAGTGCTTTGAGCAAAGCAGAGTTAAATGATACATTTCTCAGATCTATAAACAGTTGGCTATTTTTCTCGTGATGTTGCAAAGACAAAAGTTTAAAAGCTACAGGAACCTCCAAAGGATGAACACAAAACAAAATTAGAGGAAACACATGAACACTAATCTAAAACATTTCAATTAAGGTGAACATGGTTCACAGTTTGGTACATATCTGACTAAACAGAACTTGTATTTGCTGTTATTACAGTGGATTTAAATAAAACTTGTCTGACCAGAATTTTTCCAGTAAAAGACCCAAAATTGCTGCATTTACTGGCTACAGTAATACAGTTTCAATCCCTGCGGTCACGCATTTAAACAGTTCAAACAGCCCTGAAGTGAAGGTATTTTAAAACGCTGAACATGAGTGATTATCTATGCACTGCAATAAAGACCAGCAGGGTTACAAAAGGTACTGAACTATTAATGTAAACTACACTAACGCATACAAACACAATGAAGAGCAACTAATAGTGTCATTTCTTTCAGTATCATATTTCTAACACTTTTAATGACTGATAAATGCTATTAATTTCTAGTTTCAATCCCAATTTGTATTTTGGTCTTTTAAATCTACCTCCTATTTTCAATGTTTCATAGGAGGGACAGTTTCATCATAGATTCCCAGTGTTAATGTAATGCTCTGTAGTTTTGCTGTCCTGGTTACTGTGAGTTATGTAGCCACAGTCTTGAGTTATCAGTGCAGATGCAGTTAAGAACTGCTGGAGATGGCTCAGTGGAATCAAGAATGCCTTTTCCTGCAAACAGTTCTTGTGTGATAAATTGTAAGGAGCGTTTGTGATAGTATGCATCAATCAACATCAATTCCCAATAGTGTCCACAGTTCAAGTAATTCACTGTGCTTTTTCAACTGGCATAGGATTGCTGGTTTTGGGGTTCTTGGACTCGGACTTCACTGTCTCGTTCAGAGAAGGATTGGTCTCCGGGTTTTTGCATCGTTCCAGAGGTTCCGCCATGTTGCAGTGGTCATGTTCGCAGCAGCAAGCACGCCCATCTAGTGTGGACCTGAACATTGTTCCTTCCTCATGATCCTTGCAAAAAGAGTTGGGGCAGAATTGGCAAAAAACAATGGAGGGTTTCCCACAGACATCACAATGGTGCCATGGGCACTCCCACTTTCCTGAAACAATGGCAAAACATGAATTAGTGGTGGTGCACTGGTTACTAGCAATAGAATAAGTTACTTGATAAAAGTGTATTTCTATTTTTTGTTTAAATAACTCAAGTACACTTGGGTATCCATTCTGTTCTAGAGATCATTTCAAAACAAAATCAGATACAACAGAAGTAAAGCATTGCTGCTGATGCAAAACTGAGAAATACTTTCAGTACTTCAACAGACAAGAGGCAATAATCTTAAAGGATGCAAACAGGCTTGAATTGGAGGAGGAGCACTGAATGATTACATCCTCCAAGTATTAACAAGGGAAGGCATAAGCAACATACCCTCCCCAAACAAACAGATTTAACAGGGCAAAATTAATGATTGTGATATAAATAAGATGCAAGCCCTAAAGGCTAAAAGAGCTATAAAGCAGTACATTCCCCTGGTATTCACCCAGGAATGTTAAAGGAGACTGTGGAGGAGATTCGCGAGGCCAGCACAATTATTCAGGAGTCTCTGGACACTGGAGTGGTACCAGTAGACTGGAAACTAGCCAATGTGGTGCCCGTATTTAAAAAAAAGGATAATAAACAAGACTCAGGCAACTACAAACACCTCAGTACTGTATTACTTCAACTGTGTGTAAAATAATGGAATTGATCAGGTGTAAACTTGAAGACTATCTGTATAATAACTCAGTAGACAGCAGTTAACGTGGATTCAGAAAGGGAAGATCCTGCCCGACCAACCCCTTGAATTCTGAGAGCGTGACATCCCAAGTGGACTGTGGCAAGTCTTACAACATTGCAACTAGACTTTCAGAAGGCATGTGACAAAGTTCCACATGAAAAGCCAAGCGCAAAGTGGTGGATATTCAGGTAATTTCTTGGCTACGGATAAGAAATTGGCCGAAGTGTAGAAAACAACAGGTAATTGTTCAAGGAATTATGTCGGGAGGGCGGGGATGCAAAAAGTGCTGAGTGGGGTGTCCCAAAGCATTGGTCTTGGGACCATTACTGTTTCTGATTTACATCAATAACTTGGAATCAGAAACCACATACAAACTGGTTAAATTTGTAGTTGATACTAAACTAGGAGGGGCAGTAGAATTGGAGGAAGCAGCTCAGAAATTACAGAATGAGCTGGACAAATAGGTGTGCGGGCAGAACAATGGCAGGTGAAATTTAATAAATGTGAAATTACTGCACATGAAAAGGAAAAATGGGAAACACATGTATTCCATGAATAATGTTGAACTAGCAGAGGATGAAGTTCAAAGAGACCTAGGAATCTGGGTAGACTCGGTGCTCAACATGTCCAAACAACACAGAGCAGCAATGAACAAATTCAATAGAACATTGAACTATATAGCCACAACAGTAGAATATAAGGCAGAGGAAGTCATTGTCAAACAATTTAGGGATCTGATAAGTCCACGACTTGAATAATGTGTCCAGTTCTTGTTACCGAGTCACAAGCAAAAATATTAATGTGATGGAGGCAATGTGGAGAAGAACCACAAGACTGATCCCTAGTGTTAGAGATTCGAGTTATGAGGAAAGACTAGAGACGCTTTTTAGCTTTGTAAGAAGGCATCAGAGAGGTGATCATATACAGGTATCTAAGACAGTAAATGATGTGAAAAGGCCAATCTAGAGAATTACTTTAAATTTAATCACGAGTAGAACAAGAGGGCACAGATTGAAATGAGGAAAAGGCAATTAAGACCGATACCAGAAAGTTCTTCACACAAAAAGAGTGATTAATACAAAGAGAGAGAGAGAGAGAGAGCGCAATGAAGAGGAGAATCCTGGAAATCATTTAAGGACTATAGGGAAAGAGCAGGGGAGTGGGACTAATTGGACAGCTCTTTCAGAGAGCCAGCACAGGCACGATGGGCCAAATTACCTCCTCCTGTGCTGCAAGATTCAATGGTTCTATGAACCAATTGAATGCTTGAATTGGAAGGCAGGGGGTTGTCAGGGTTATTCTGGGTGGATGATCTTCCACACCCCTATTCATCTTGTGAACTCTAGGAATTCTGACTGTATTTAAATGGTAAGAATAGTTTATATTGACAGCACATCAAGGTTTATCCATTCTACTTTATTTACTAAAAAAAGCAGTAGCTGTTCAGACTTTGTTGTGAAGATTTAAATTGCTCGTGATTAAGCCTGGACAGTGCAAGTGATGGGGACTGTACTGAAGAATGATCCAAAAACTGAAGGAATCTCAGATTGTGTGTATGCTATTATAATTCCTAAAACAAAGGGTACATTTCCCCTCCCCATTCAGTACCATTTTTAGCACTGCATTAACTAGTGACCTAGCAACCCAAAAGTAGAGAATTATTCAGCATTAACAGAATTGTTTTGTCCCTCACCCCTTCACCACCCTCTTTGAGTGAAGGACTTATTCTTAGCACTTCACATTTTCCTCTAGTCAGCTGTTTAAGTGCTGCATCTCAGTACATTACACTGTCAAGCAGGGTCAACAGAACTTCCAAGTTTTGCTATATTTCTGGATCGTCATGTCAGAACATTTTTTTTTTTTTTTTAGTAATTCTGTAAAAATACTTATACTCCTATGACCTGATCGGAAGCTCAACATTGTAGAGGATTTCTAGTGACTCACTTTAATACAATTAAGTGCAGTTACGAATGAAGTCCTGAGTGAATAAAGGCCCCACTTCATCTGGAGTCCATGTTTAATTATTCTCTCATGGACTCCTACTTTCCACCCCCATCAGTTGATCTGCTAATTAAGAAACACTAGGTTCCTTCCCCATCATCCCTGAAAAAAGTCAAGCAGTGCTCACAGCTCTATAATCCTGAATCCCCTTTAGCAGATATCCAACCTTTTAAAGGTGCCAATTAACCTCAAAATCAACTTTGTACATGGAGTTTGTTCTGCATGTATACCGTCCTGTTAGAAAAAGAGAGCTTTCTATTCTATAATTTTAATTAAGGCTTGTGAATTGTGTAATTATTTTTCCTCTAGAAACAAATGTTATTCAACAGCTTTGCATAAAGTATCAGTCTGGGGAAAAGTTACTATTCAGGTCCAAAATGTTTGCGTCACTGATTGATCAGTGGTAGTGTTTGGAGTTTGGATTTCCCCATCCTAGGTTTGTGAACCCACGGCTTCATCTCTCTAACCTAATCAAGAGACTTATTTCACACCGAGTCTTTTACTGAGCAAAGAGATAATATTGCATGGAGTTTGAAGTCTTCAAAAAAGTGAGATTCTCAAGAGTTTCAGTTACCAAATGGAGGTTTTGTAAGACTGAGGCAGGACAGGTGATATGTCTTCGAACAAGCTTTTCTGTCACAGAGTACAAGCTCTCCGCCATCTCTGCAGCGGAAGCATTCATCCTCATGCTCTTTTTTCCCATCACTCTTTGATTTGCGTTTTCGCATTTTCTTTTTCCCCCTTTTTCCTTTTTCATCTGAACCATTGCTTGCACTCTGTGAAATTTAAAAAAAAATGATTAGATTAGATTTGGGGTCCTATTTTGTAAAAATCATTATAGCAAGAAAACACCAGTTTCAAAGTACTAGCGTACCAGTGTCATGTTGGCTCATACGACTGATACAACGATGCTTCTGTCATTTAATATCTTCATCACTTACCAGTCATCAAGAGTGCATTGCTTCCAGTATCTGTACTGTATCAGTATGTACCACAACAGTTTTTTTAAATTACTTTTGGGACCAAAAAAAATCATTTAGAGATAATAAGGACTGATGTGCCCTTCTTTTTATTGCTCATTTTATGAGCATTTCTCATATTTCGTAGTTAAACCCGGATCCCACAACTTCTTCCCTAACCTCCACCCCACTACAATGAATGTCATGCCAGACTCTCAGAAAATTAACTTATTTAAATAAGTAAAACTGAGAGATAAACAGCGATAGTGAAATGGCAGAAATATTAAATAATTACTTTGCTTCAGTATTTACCAGGGAGACGGATCAGGTGGACATGACAGGAAGATGAGATTAGAAATGATATAACCCCATTTAAAATAAAGAGGAGAAATATTAAATAAACTAATCAAACTCAAAGAGGATAAAACCCCATGTCCGACGGATTACATCTGTGCATTTTAAAAGAATCTAGGGAAGAGATAGCAGAGGCACTACTACACATATTTAATAATTAATTAGAAAAATATGTAGTGCCATTGGACTAACGTAATACCTATATTTAAGAAGGGAGATAGAACATGTCCAGGGAATTATAGACCAGTCAGCTTAACATTGGTGGCAGGGAAAATAATGGAATCCCTACTAAAGGAGAAAATAGAAGAATATCTAGAAACCAAAAATATAATAATGAATAGTCAGCATGGATTTCAAAAGGGAAAGTCTTGTTTGACCAGCCTCTTTGAATTTTTTTTAAAAGAGGTAACAAAGGTAGAAAGTGAGGTCCCACAAGGATCAGTGCTGGGACTAATGTAGTTCATAATTTATATTAACGATTTTGACTGGAATCCAAAACATAACTTCTAAATTTGCGGATGTCACCAAATTGTTTGGGGGGGGGGGGGCAGAAATAGTCAATACGGAGGAGGACTGCAACAAATTACAAGACATTAATAAACTTGCAGAATGGGCATATACTTGGCAAATGAATTTCAACATGGATAAATGTGAGGTCTTACATTTTGTTAAGAAAAATAGGGAGGTCACATATTATTTGAAAAATGAGAATCTAAATGAGATAGAAGAGCAAAGGGATCTCGGAGTACAAACACACAAATCACAAAGTAGCGACGCAGGTTAGTAAGGCTGTAAGAAAAGCAAAACAAACAGGTTTATTTCTAGAGGGAGAGAATTGAAAAGTGGAGAAGTTAGGCTAAGCCTGTATCGAACCTTGTTTTGACCACACTTAAAGAGTACCGTGTACAATTCTGGTCGCCATATTATAAAAAGGATATAGAGGCACTAGAGACGGTGCAAAAAAAGATTTATAAAGGATACCAGAACCTCAAGGTTATACCCATTAGGAAAGGTTGAACAGGCTGGGTCCCTTTTCTCTTGAAAAGAGAAGGCTGAGGGGTGACCGAATAGAGGTCTTTAAAATTATGAAAGGTTTTGATAAGAGTGGATACAGAGAGAGTATTTCCACTTGTCAGGAAGAGCAAAACTAGAGGCCATCAATATAAGATAGTCACCAAGAAATCAAATAGGGAATTCAGAAGGAACTTCTTTACCCAGAGAGTGGCAAGAATATGGAACTCGCTTCCACAGGGAGTGGTTGAAGCGAATAGATGCATTTAAAAGGGAGGCTCGATAAGCTGTAAGGAATGTTTGAAAGAAAATGGTGGACCAGCCAAAGAGAGACATGTAAAGTAACTAGTTTGGCTAACTGACTAATTTTAAAAACACAGTTACAGATATAAATTTGAACCAGTAACTTTTTCAGGTTTTGATGATTGTGATCATTTTGATACAATTTTGGCCACCCAAAGTTGAACAGTCAGTCCACTAACATTCACTCAGGTGAAAAGAACAGCCATTTGGGAAAATTATTATTGGGCCTTTTGTTTACCTGTGGAATTGTACCATATCATGAGAGTCAGTGCCTTCAGAAAAGGAAAGGTTAGAGACAGAACTGGAGGAGAAAAAAAAGTTAGAAGAAAAACAGTTCTAACTTTTTAAAGGGTCTCTTCATTGCTCCCTTTTACACCCTGACCATTTTATGCTGCAATCTATCCCCAACCTCCTCCTTGATCTCTGCTGCTAGCAGGTGCACAAGTGGGCTCGAGGTGATTTTCCCTCCGTGAGAATAGCTTTCAGCTGATGCTTCCGCAACAAAGAGTAGTACTCCATCGTATAGTAACCCACAGCTGCAAATCTACAACCTACCCTCTGTGGCCAAGTGTGTTGGAACTCCGATATGCTACATCATGCTGCCCTAACTCCTAGAAATGACTGGAATTCCAACAACTTCAGTAGATCTGGAAGCACCAGTTTGATAAATCACACATTATGAAATAAATCCAGATGATAAAATGTTCAGCAATTTATTTTTGTTGCAGACTATTTTATCAGACACATGTGGGTTTATACAAGCCTAAAGTGCACCGAGCTCACACAAGTCAGAACAGTGTTCAAACACAATATTTTCTTTCTTGATTACTTATGCTTTATTCTTGGATGTAATAATTAATCCTACCTTGGGTCTGACCCCGAGGAATCCACTGCAATTTGGTGCACCACACCTGCAGATAGTCTTCTCATTGCCAAGGCAGTCCAGATTATAATTAAAGGTGAGCTCAGTCCCTATAGGTTAAAAAAAAGTCATCGCATTACACATACATATCTGGCTCTAACAGTTAGCAACATTGTACTCCCAACAATGCAAATAATGTAAAGGATTTTCTTCAGCAATTACTGGATTTCTTCCAAAGAAACTCTCTTGAAATACCAGTAACTGAACAGACAACTTCAAATTTCTATTCCCCTCGCAATAAAACCCATTTTTCAAATTGCCATTGACATAACAGAGACAATAACTTCACTCAATTTGCCCAAAACACAGAGCAGAGGCGAGAACTGATCAAGTTAAGGTCAGCTACCTATAATTTCTCCAACTCCTGTCCGCCCACATGGGGGAGCCAGGGAAATATTTCAATGTAGGTAAGTGTGAGGTGTTCCATTTTGGTAGGAAGAATAAGGAGGCCACATACTGCTTGGGTAATAAGAGTATAGAGGAGGTAGAGGAGAAAAGGGATCTAGGGGTACAGATGCACAAAAAGTAGCGATGCAGGTTAAGAAGGCCATAAAAAAAAACAAGCACTGGGGTTCATTTATAGAGGGATAGAATTGAAAAGCAGAGAGGTTATGTTAAACTTGTATCAAACCTTGGTTAGAACATATTTGGAGTACTGTGCACAGTTCTGGTCTCCATATTATAAAAAGGATATAGAAGCACTGGAGAAGGTGCAAAAAAGATTCACAAGGATGATTCCAGAACTGAGAGAAGATACCGATCAGGGGAGGCTGAACAGACTGGGGCTCTTTTTCCCTAGAAAAAAAAAAGAGTAGGCCGAGGGGTGACCTAATAGAGGCCTTTACAATAATGAAAGGGTTTGATAGGGTTGAAGTGGAGAAAATATGTTTCCACTTGTGGAAGAGACCAAAACTAGGGGCCATAAACATAAGATTACATCGGATATACAGCAAAGAAACAAGTCATTTGGCCCAACCAGTCCATGCCAGTGTTTATGCTCCACTTGAGCCTCCTCCAGTCTTTCCTCATCTAAATCTATCAGCAGAACCCTGGCATAGTGGTTAGCACTGTTGCCTCACAGCGCCAGGAACCCGGGTTCAAATCCGGGTTCAAATCCGGCCTCGGGTGACTGTCTGTGTGGAGTTTGCACATTCTCCCCGTGTTTGCGTGGGTTTTCTCCGGGTGCTCCGGTTTCCGCCCACAGTCCAAAGATGTGCGGGTTAGGTTGATTGGCCATGATAAAAATTGGCCCTTAGTGTTAGGGGGGATTAAATACGTGGGGTTACGGGGATAGGGCTTGGGTGGGATGGTTGTCGGTGTAGGGATCGGGTGCTAAGGTTTGGATGATCAGCCATGATCTCGTTGAATGGCGGAGCAGGCTCGAAGGGCCGAATGGCCTACTCCTGCTCCTATCTTCTATGTTTCTATAATCCCTTCTCCCTCATATAGTCACCAATAGACAATTCACAAAAAATTGCTTTACCCAGAGAGTGTTTAGAATGTGGCACTCGCTACCACAAGGAGTAGTTGAGGCAAAAAGCATAGATGCATTTAAGGGGAAGCTAGATAAACACACGAGAGAGAAAGGAATAGAAAGATATGTAGATAATGTTAGATGAAGAGGGGTGGGAGGAGGCACACGTGGCGCATAAATGCCAGAATACTCCAGTTGCGCCGAATGCTCCATTTCTGTGCTATAGACTCAATGTAATTCTATCCAATTGTTTGGAAGAGCCCATGGTAAGAAAGGGCCAATATCACAAATCTAGAATGGTCTCTTATGTTCATTTTGAAAATTTCAGCACTCTCCCTTACCTGCTGGGATGTCAGAGAGAGAAAACAACCCAACTCGAGTGTCTCCATTCACTGTCCATTTCTGTGTTTCACAATTGGGCTGGCAACTGTGGTTCATAAAGCGACAATAATTCCCTTTAGGCCCAGCATCAATGATCCGATCCTAGAATAAATAACGTAGTTACATTAATAAATTTCTAGTAAGATCTAATAATATCTGTAGATGTACTCGAGAGTAAGTCTGTTTGCTGACAGAGGGACTGCTGAAAATAAAGAAGTGCGTAACCGTATTATGAATAAATTTATCCTAGGATTATCAATCTGCCTTGGCTAAGGACCAAAACAAAATGGCTGATTGCTACCTCAACTCCATTTACTCACCTTTGATCCATATTCCATGATACCTTTACCTAATAAAAGTCTGATCTCAGCCCTGAAAATTTCAATTGACCCAGCACCCACAGCCTTTCTTGGGTGGAGAATTCCACATTTCCACGACCCTTTGTGTGAAAAAGTGTTTGCCGATTTCACCCCTGAATGGCCTGGCTCTAATTTTAATATTGTGACCCCCCCCCCTTGTGGATTCCCCCACTAGAGGAGACAGCTTCTCTGAATCTACTCTATCGAATCCTTTTATCATTTTAAACAGCTCACTTACATCTGAGGAAGTGCTGCACTGTCGGAGGTGCCGTCTTTCAGATGAGGCATTAAAATCAAGGCCCCATCTGCCTCTCGGGTGGAGGTAAAAGATCCCATTGCACTATTTTGAACAACAGCAGGGGAGTTATCCTCAGTGTCCTGGCTAATATTTATCCCTGAACCAGCATCACTAGAACAGATGATATGGTCATTTATTTCATTACTGTTTGTGGGATCTTGCTGTGTGCAAATCAGCTGCCGTGTTTCCCTACATTACAACAGTAACTACACTTCAAAAAGTATTTCATTGGCTGTAATGCACTTTTGGATGCCCGGAGGTCATGAGAGGTGCTATATAAATGCAAGTTCTTTCTGTATTTCTATGTGAGGCATAACAGGCTAGATTTACACAGCCTGCATACTTCTCAAACTTTAAATTATCTGCCACTCCAACTTACAGCAAGGTCGGCACTCTGACTTTATGATGGGAGGAAGTTCTGTCCCACCCGTTTGATTTCTGGCAACACGATGGCACCATCGGAGCAATGTCACTAAAACCGATCATCAAGTTATCACATTACTGTTTGTGGGATCTTGCTGTGCGCAAATTGGCTGATGCATTTCCTACATTACAAACGGCGACTACGCTTCAAATATACTTCACGGACTGTAAAGCACTTTGGGACGTCTGAAAGTTGTGAACGGTGCTGTATACCAGTGCAAAATACCCCTTCCACACAGAATCAAAGTTAGGAAGGAAAAAAATCTAAACACGCAGCTCTTTAAATGTGCTTCAATTTGCCACACTTACCAGTACACTTTACTGTACTGTAACTCGAGTAAACAACACCAAAAGTGTGACATGCGACGATCACCCCGAGCAGTAAGTTTGACTAAGATCCTAGTGACAACCCTGTTGAAATCCATCATTTCTTTATTTGCTTTTATGCAAATCTTACATTTTTCTCCAGATTTGTTTGATCCTTTACTAGACCCTTTCTACTGTCACCTTGAACCAGCTCCATTGTAATTTTGGCTCTTTTGCTTTCTATAACCTCACTTTCTTTAAAATTCAGTTCATCAATGGAGAGCGTGTGGCACGCATGCGCACACACAGAAAAGACAGTACAGAAATAGACATGCAGACACAGAGTGCAAGAACTAGAAACACACAAGGAGGAGAAAGGCTACAAGGTTAAAGAAACGGCAAAGCAAGAGGCTTTAACTTGAATCCATTTGCAGGTCTACAATATTGCCGGCACGTTGGTCGGGTGACCAATGCAAAAGCATGAAAAGTTCGGTCACTAACACATCTGATGATATCGCACATTTTATTTTAGATGTTGGAAAGGTTACTCTATTTTATAATGTGCTCAAATTATTTGAGATACAATGAAGATGTTGTGACTAGAAAACCAACTCACTCAGGGCCACACGGTCTTTTCTCAGCCTTGCCTTTACTTACGTATTTTGCATGAACTACTCGAAAGTAATTTTTACGCCAATTCTTCAGTTAAAATACATGACATCTTCAAACCACCGGAGGCAGTCACACACAGATGAACAAGATAGCTTATAGGGAATTCTTCTGGGATTCATTTTTTATTGAGAAAAAAAGCAAGATTCAGGATTATGGAGGAGATCATGCTCAATAAATATCAACAGACTCTCTGATGATTCAGCGGGTTGGATGAGCCCTGCAGAATAAGATGGTCTGCCATCACAGGTTTGGTGATCTTAGCCAGGATAGCAATTGTAATTGCCCAAACACTCTTTGGTTAAGAGAGAGAAAACTGGAAAAGGGTTTCTGTTTTCGATTACTATTCAGCAATCCCAGCTGTAAATGTGTGCGCATGTAGATGTTGAGTGAGGTAAGGATTGGGTTTGGCTTTGCCAACACTTACAACTGTAGCCTACCAACACTAGCTATACAGGTTCACACATGAAGAATGGCCACGTGGACCAGATATCCAAGAGGACAACCAGAGATTAGAAAATTGGCAATAGATCAAGATCTAAAAACATGAATTTTTTGTTCTTAAAAATTCAAAGCAAGAATGAGAGTGTCCAATTCTGCACTTATAACCTGCCCAGTCATCTAGGCTCCCATTCAGGACTTGTACAGGATGTGGTTGCGCCATCTAACCCATAATTCAAGCAATCACTTCTAGATGCTATGTGTGAAACATATAATGTTAATGATAATAGTCTATACTATTATTTGAACTATGGCTCATGGAAAGCTTTTAAAAAATGCCACATACATGTGAACTCTCAGATTGAAGTGCATGTTGTATAAAATATTGTCTGTGCACGAATATCCAGAAGACATACCCAGAAAGTTGTCTTTTTAAAAAAAACATTAATTAACATTGGGGATGGGCAGAGTCAACCTGGTTTTATGAAAGGGAAATGGTGTTTGGCAAATTTATTAAGAGTTTTTTGAGGATGTAAATAGCAGGGTAGATAAAGGGGAACCAGTGGGTGTAGTATATTTGGATTTCCAAAAGGCATTTGATAAGGTGCCACATAAAAGTTTGCTATGCAGGATAAGGGCTCATGGAGTTGGGGGTAATGTAGTATGGATAGAGGACTGGTTAACAGACAGAAAACAGAGCGTAGCGATAAACGGGTCATTTTCCAGGTTGGCAGGCTGTTAACTAGTGGGGTGCCGCAAGGATCAGTGCTTTGACCACAATCTATATTAATGACTTAGATGAAGGGAGAGTGTAATGTATCCAAGTTTGCTGACAGTATAAAGCTAGGTGGGAAAGTAAGCTGTGAGGAGACCACAAAGCGCCTGCAAAGGGATACTGACAGGTTAAGTGAGTGAGCAATAAGGTGGCAGATGGCGCATAATGTGAGGAAATGTGAGGTTACTCACTTTGATAGGAAGAACAAAAAAAGAATATTTTTTAAATGGTGAGAAATTATTACATGTTGGTGTTCAGAGAAATGTAGGTGTCCTCGTACAGTAAACATAGAGTTAGCATGCAGGTACAGCAAGCAATTAGGAAGGCAAATGGCATGTTGGCTTTTATTGCAAGGGGATTGGAATATAGAATCATAGAGTGGTTACAGAACAAGTGGCCATTCGGCCCGTTGAGCCCGTGCCGGCTCTCTGCAAGAGCATTTCAGCTAGTCCCACTCCCCTGCCCTTTCCCCGTAGCCCTGCAAATTTTTTTCCTTCAAGTACTTATCCAATTCCCTTTTCAAAGCCACGATTAAATCTGCCTCCACTGGCTTCTCGGGCAGTGCATTCCAGATCCTAACCCCTCGCTGCGTAAAAATGTTGTTCCTCAGGTCACCTTTGGTTCTTCTGCTAATGACCTTAAATCTGTGTCCTCTGGTTCTCGACCCTTCCGCCAATGGGAACAGTTTCTCTCTATCTACTCTGTCCAGACCCCTCATGATTTTGAACACCTATCAAATCTCCTCTCAACCTTCTCTGCTCTAAGGAGAACAACCCCAGCTTCTCCAGTCTATCCACTTAAGAGATTAGCGTGCAAAGTTAAAGCACATGGGATTGGGGGTAACGTACTGTCTTGGATAGAAAACTGGTTGGCAGACAGGAAGCAAAGAGTTGGAATAAACGGGTCTTTTTCCGAGTGGCAGGCAGTGACTAGTGGGGTACCGCAGGGATCGGTGCTAGAACCCCTGCTGTTCACAAATGATCTAGACGAGGGAACTAGATGTAATAGCTCCAAGTTTGCAGACGACACAAAGCTGGGTGGGCGTGTGTGCTGTGAGGAGGATGCAGAGAAACTCCAATATGATTTGGACAGGTTGGGTGATTGGGCAGATGCATGGCAAATACAGTATGATGTGGACAAATGCGAGGTTATCCACTTCAGTGGCAAAAACAGGAAGACAGATTATTATCTGAACAGCAATAGATTGGGAAAAGGGGAAGTGCAATGAGACCTGGGTGTCCTTGTGCACCAGTCGCTGAAGGTAAGCATGCAGGTGCAGCAGGCGGTTAAGGCGGCAAATGGTATGTTGGCCTTCATAGCGAGAGGATTAGAGTACAGGAGCAAGGATGTCTTGCTGCAGTTGTACAGGGCCTTGGTGAGACCACACCTTGAGTATTGTGTGCAGTATTGGTCGCCTTATCTGAGGAAGGATGTTCTTGCTATGGAGGGAGTGCAGCGAAGATTCACCAGACTGATACCTGGGATGGCAGGAATGACGTATGAGGAGAGATTGGGTCGATTAGGCTTATATTTGCTAGAGTTTAGAAGATCTCATTGAAACTTATAAAATTCTAACAGGACTAGACAGACTAGATGCAGGAAGGATGTTCCCGATGGCGGGGGAGTCCAGAACCAGGGGTCAGTCTAAGGATAAGGGGTAAGCCATTTAGGACAGAGATGAGGAGGAATTTCTTCACCCAGAGAGTGGTAAACCTGTGGAATTCTCTACCACACAAGGCAGTTGAGGCCAATTCATTAAATATATTCATGTAGGAGTTAGATATATTTCTTAAGGCTAAAGGGATCAAGGGATATGGGGAGAAAGCAGTGACAGGGTACTGAATTTGGATGATCAACCATGATCTCATTGAATGGCGGAACAGGCTCGAGGGGCCGAATGGCCTACTCCTGCTCCTATCTTCTATGTTCTATGTTAACTGAAGTCCCTCATCCCTGCAACCATTCTTGTCAATCTTTTCTGCACCCTCTCCAAGGCCTACACATCCTTCCTAAGGTGCAGTGCCCAGAATGGGACACAATACTCCAGCTGAGGCCAAACCAGTGTTTTATAAAGGTTCATCATAACTTCCTTGCTTTTGTACTCTATGCCTCTATTTGTGAAGCCCGGGATCCTGTATGCTTTTTTAACCGCTTTCTCAACCTGCCCTGCCACCTTCAGTGATTTGTGCACATATACCCCCAGGTCTCTGTTCATGCACTCCATTTAGAATTGTACCCTTTACTTTATATTGCCTCTCCTCGTTCTTCCTACCAAAATGTTTCACTTTGCACTTTTCTGTGTTAAATTTCATCTGCCATGTGTACACCCATTCCACCAGCCTGTCTATATCTTGAAGTCTATCACAATCCTCACTGTACATTCAAGTTTTGTGTCATCTGCAAGTACTACAGTAAGGAAGTCTTGCTACTATTGTATAGGGCTTTGGTGAAACCACACCTGGGAGTACGGTGCACAGTTTTGGTCTCCTTTATCTGAGGAAGGATATACTTGCCTTAGAGGCGGTCCAACAAAGGTTCACTAGATTGATTCCTGGGATGAGAAGGTTGTCCTATGAGGACATATCAAGTAGATTGGGCCTCTACTCTCTGGAGTTTAGAAGAATGAGAGGTGATCTCATTGAAACATAAGATTCTGAAGAGGATTGACAGGGCAGATGCTAAGAGGTTGTTTCCCCTGTCTGGAGAGTCTAGAACTAGGGGGCATAGTCTCATGATAAGGGGTTGTCCATTTAAGACTGAGAAGAGGAGGAATTTCTTCACTCAGAGGGTTGTGAATCTGAATCGTTGAGTACATTCAGGGCTGAGAGAGATAGATTTTTAGACTTTAGGGGAATCAAGGGATATGGGGATTGAGTGGGAAAGTGGAGTTGAGGTTCAAGATCAGCCATGATCAAGGGGCCGTATGGCCTACTCCTGCTCCTAATTTTTATGTTCTTATGAAAGGGAGAGATCGTTTTCGTAAAGCAGCTAAAATAATTTAATTTACATTATTCAGAAACTTGAACAAGAAAACCAATTGAAGGTTTCAACTACCCCAATACTAGGATAGAATCAGTGTAAAAGGTATAGAGGGTGCAGAATTCTTAAAATGCACTCAGGAGATCTTTTTTAGCCAGTATGTAGCAAGCCCAACAAGAGAGGGGGCGGTTCTGGACCTAGTTTTAGGAAATGAAGCTGGGCAGGTGGAAGGGGTATCAGTGGGAGAGCATTTTAGTGGTAGTGATCATAATTCAGTTAGATTTAGTATAGTTATGGAAAAGGACAAGGATAGACTAGGAATAAAAGTTCTCAAATGGGGAAAAGGCCAATTTTACTGAGCTGAGATGTGATTTAGCAAAAGTGGACCGGAAACAGCTACTTGAAGGTAAATCAGTGTCAGACCAGTGGGAGGCATTCAAGGAGGAGATAGTGAGGGTTCAGAACAAATATGTTCCCACAAAAGGATGGGACTCCCAAATCTAGAGCCCCTAGATGTCAAGGGGCATACAGGGTAGGATAAGACAAAAAAGGGAAGCTTATGTCAGATACCGAGAGGTAAATACTGCAGAAAGCCTAGAGGAGTATAGATAGTGCAGGGGTAAAATTAAAAAGGAAATTAGGAAAGCAGAAGGGCATGAAAAGATATTGGCAAGTAAAATCAAGGAAAACCCAAAGATGTTTTATAAATACATAAAGAGCAAAAGGATAACTAAAGAAAGAGTAGGGCCTATTAGAGACTAAAAAGGAAGCTTGTGTGTGGAGGTAGAAGACGTGGGTATGGTTCTTAATGAAAAGTTTGCATCTGTCTTCACAAAAGAGTGGGACGATGCAGACATTGTAGTTAAGGAGGAGGAGTGTGAAATATTAGATGAGATAAACATAGTGAGAGAGGAAGTATTAAGCGGTTTAGCATCTTTGAAAGTAGATAAATCACCAGGCCCGGATGAAATGTATCCCAGGCTGTTAAGAGAAGCAAGGGAGGAACTAGCGGAGGCTCTGACCATCATTTTGCAATCCTCTCTGGCTACAGGTGTGGTGCCGGAGGATGGCTAACATTGTACCGTTGTTTAAAAAGAAAGGGATAGACCGAGTAATTACAGGCCATTCAGCCTAATCTTGGTGGTGGGCAAATAAATTGTTGGAAAAAATTCTGAGGGTTAGTATTAATCGCCAATTAGAACGGCATGGACTAATCCCTCTATGGCAAGGCAGCATGGATTTGTTAAGGGAAGGTCATAATAATAATAATCAACTTTATTGTCATTGTTAGTGCACAAGTGCAGTACAACAAAATGTAGGCTTGCGGCTCCCGAGAGTGTACATTTAGATTAAGACATTTAAACATTCAACATATATTTGGCTTGTAATACATAAACATAACCATAATAAAGTGCATTGGCAGATGTGCAGGCTTTAGAGTTTATTTGTGGAGTTCAGTAGGATGACAGCCCTGGGAAAGAAGCTGACTTGATTGAATTTTGTGAGGAGATAAAAAGGAGGGTCGAAATGGGTAGTGCGTTTGATGTAGAAACATAGAAAAATAGGAGCAGGGGTGGGCCTTTCGGCCCTTTGAGCCTGCTCCGCCATTCAATATGATCATGGCTGATCCGCTATCTCAATACCATATTCCTGCTTTCTCCCCATACCCCTTTTGCGTCTAGAAATCTATCTATCTCCTTCTTAAATATATTCAGTGACTTGGCCTCCACAGCCTTCTGTGGTAGAGAATTCCACATTTTTACCACCCTCTGAGTGAAGAAATTTCTCCTCATCTCAGTCCTAAACGTCCTACCCCTTATCCTGAGACTGTGACCCCTCGTTCTAGAACCCCCAGCCAGGGGAAACATCCTCCCTGCATCCAGTCTGTCGAGACCTGTCAGAATTTTATACGTTTCAACGAGATCCCCTCTCGTTCTTCTAAACTCTAGTGAATGCAGGCCAAGTCGACCCAATCTCTCCTCACACGACAGTCCTGCCATCCCAGGAATCTGGTGAACCTATGGCAAGTATATCCTTTCGTAGGTAAGGATACCAAAACTGCACACAGTGCTCCAGGTGTGGTCTCAACAAGGCCCTGTATAACTGTAGTAAGACATCCTTGCTCCTGTACTCAAATCCTCTTGCAATGAAGGCTAACATAACATTTGCCTTCCTAACTGCTTGCTGCACCTGCATGTTTACTTTCACCCTTTGTACATCAACATTTTCCAATCTATCACCATTTAAATAATACTCTGCCTTTCTGTTTTTCCTACCGAAGTGGATAACTTCACATTTATCCACGTTATACAGCATCTACCATGTATTTTTCCACTCACTCAACTTATCTAAATCGCCTTGAAGCCTCTTTGCATCCTCCTCACAACTCCACCTAGTTTCGTGTCGTCAGCAAACTTGGAAATATTACATTTGGTTCACTCATTCAAATCATTGATATATATTGTGAATAGCTGGGGCCCAAGAACTGATCCCTGCAGTACCCCACTAGTCACTGCCTGTCACCCCAAAAAAGACCCATTTATTCCTACTCTCTGTTTCCTGTCTGTTAACCAATTTTCAATCCATGCCAGTATATTACCCCCAATCCCATGTGCTTCAATTTTGCACACTAACCTCTTACGTGGGGTTTTATCAAAGGCCTGCTGAAAATTCAAGTACACCACAGCCACTGGTTCTCCCTTATCTATTCTACCAGTTACATCCTCAAAAAACTCCAGTAGGTTTGTCAAACACGATTTCCCTTTCATAAATCCATGTTGACTTTGTCTAATCCCGTTGATATTTTTTAAGTGTCCTGTTATCACATCCTTTATAATGGACTCTAGCATTTTCCCTACTACTGATGTTAGGCTAACCGGTCTGTAGTTCCCCATTTTCTCTCTCCCTCCTTTTTTAAATAGTGGGGTTACATTTGTCACCCTCCAATCTGCAGGAACTGTTCCATAATCTATGTAGTCTACATGGATTTTAGCAAGGATTTTGACATGGTCCCACATGGCAGACTGGTCAGAAAAGTAAAAGCCCATGGGATCCAAGGGAAAGTGGCAGTTGGATCCAAAATTGACTCAGTGGCAGGAAGCAAAGGGTAATGGCCAACAAGTGTTTTTGTGACCGGAAGGCTGTTTCCAGTGGGGTTCTGCAGGGCTCAGTACTCGGTCCTTGCTTTTGTGGTATATCTCAATGATTTAGACTTCAATGTAGGGGGCATGATTAAGAAGTTTGCAGATGATACAAAAATTGGTTGTGTGGTTGATAATGAGGAATAAAGCTGTAGACTGCAGGAAGATAGCAATGGACTAGTCAGGTGGGCGTAAAAGTGACAAATGGAATTCAATCTGGAGAGGTAATCCATTTGGGAGGGCTAACAAGACAAGGGAACACACAATAAATGGTAGGATACCGAGAAGCCAGCAGGACAGGTAGATAAGTTGGCATACCGGATACTTTCATTTATTAGCCGAGGCATAGAAAAGAAGAGCAGGGAGGTTATGCTTGAACTATGCAAAACACGAGTTAGGCTACAGCTAAAGTACTGCGTACAGTTCTGGTCACCACATTACAGGAAAGATGTGCTTGGACTAGAGAGGGTACAGAGGAGATTTACGAGGATGCTGCCAGGACTGGAGAATTATAGCTATGGAGGAAAGATTGGATAGGCTGGGGTTGTTTTCTTTGACACAGAGGAGGCTGAGGGGAGACTTAATTGAGGAGTTTAAAATTATGACAGGCCTAGGTAGAGTGTATAGGAAGGACCAAGTTCCCTTAGCAAAGCGGTTAATAACCAGGGGGCATAGATTTAAATGAATTGGTAGCCAAGGAGAACTTTTTCCACCCAGAGGGTGGTGGGGGTCTGGAAGTCACTGTCTGAAAAGGTGGTAGAGGCAGAAACCCTCTGCACATTTAAAAAAGTACTTGGATATGCACTTGAAGTGCCGTAACCTACAAGGCTACGGACCAAGAGCTAGAAAGTAGGATTGGGCTTGATGTCTCTTTTTCAGCCAGTAGACACAATGGGTCGAATGGCCTCCTTGATTGTAAAGAAAAACCAAAAGCGGCTACAGTGAAAACGGAATAAAATGTTGTATTCCAAACCATAGTATCACACTAACTTGAATGCGACACTCAGAATTAAATACCTTATTGTAGCTCACTTCACTCACAGCCATCACTGAAATCAATATGTGGCAGCGTGCTTCTCGTGAGCGATTTACCCTCGTAAAATCTTACACAACAGTGTGGTCTGTACACAGCCATCTGCTTAGTATTAATGTCTATTTAAAATAGCTTCTGTGGCAAGAGAAATCACAAATACTAAAAAAACTTCTTAAATATAGTTATTAATAATTACAATAAAGTAGTTTGGATTTGTTAAATACACCTGTATTTACATCAATAATGTCCAAACCTTTCTTACTATTTCCCCTCAAAAAAAGGGGTAAGTGGGAGTGTGGAGAGTTAAATTATTGTAAGATTTGATTTTAACGCAGCCGTACCTTATCAATAGTGAGCATGTAGAAGTTGGCAATGTTATGTTCCTGTGCAAACCGGATTCTTGCTCGGCACTCATCTTCATCTATTACCTCTCCCACGTACTCATTTACAAATATTCCCTGCATGAGACAAAATATGCAGAATTGAAACAAGGAAAAATAGCAATTAGAAAACCCCCTGACACACCGTCGAACTTGCCAGATTTCTTTTTATTCTATTTCCGCTCTGTTCCTAAAGAGAAGGAACTTGTCTGGGATTTCAACATGTGGCAGAGCATGTTGGGAACACCGCGATGTGCTTTACCACCGCACTGCTTCAGCTTCACACTACTACTTCAGGCAGCTACCACTTGCACGAGTATTAAACTTTATCAAGACAACTGAAAACTATTTCATTAGTGCTTCAAGGATCCTCTCCTGTATGGTCAAACCATAAAGCGATCGTCAATGAGCTGTATAATGCACTGGCGTCGAGAATTAATATTTTTAAGAGAAAACACCTCCTGCTGCTATTTAAAAAAAAAAATATATATAAATCACAACTACTTTTGGGAAGGGGGATGTAGGGGAGACTAAAAAAGATGGGGCAGGGAAGAGAGGAATTTTTCACCCAAGGTTTTTAAATTTGTTTGCTCTTTAAAAAAAAACAACAAAAAAAAAACGACTCCTTCTGAATTGGACTATTCCAGTGGAATTCAGCGACAGCAGAATGTGCCATGAGGACTGCCACAGTGGAAACTACAGGTGAATATCAGTTTAGTGTATTCCTCATGCAGGCGAGAATTCATCAGGAGTTTTGTGATGTCGACAGTAGAAGGCTTCAGAGGATGCAATCAAGCATTCCTCACCTTTACAATCACAGCAGCAAATTCTGGAATTCTCTCATTTACCTTGTAGCAGCCCTCTTCAGAAGCAGGAATGCACTGCTCAGGCTCAATCCTGTAGTCTAATGAATGACGAGCTTTCTGAAGGTTCTCAACTTTTATAAACCTGAATGAACAAAAGCTTCCTTTATGTTAATTACCAGGCTGTTCAACTTCTTACTGCTCGTCAAGTCTCTCCCTTAATCCCTTCCTTACATTCTTGCACACTCGCTGCAAGCATTTCCATATTTATCATACAGTAAACAATAGTTTTTTATAATGGATCTTTTGTTCTGCTGGCAGAAGCTACTCTTGTGCAAGTACAAGTATATTCTGTTCTTGATGTTCTAAAGCAAGACTTATCAATGCTTACCCTCGAATTAAGCTCATCGAGAGTATTGCCAGATTCTTGTCCAATATGTACACCATCCAACCACACATTGAACTACTGAGCCAGCTGCCTTCAATTAAACACCATTAAGGTACGGAAATGAGTAAAAATGTGACAACAACTTACTTTTTTTATGTCAGTCTTTGAAATGAGGCCCCAGCCCTTTCCAGCAGTCTTGACTACCTGCGATTCAGGATACTGCCGTTTGCTAAAACACTGGTTTTGGCACCGTACACCAGCTGGGCAGACAGCTGGATGACATTCATACATTAACATTCTGTTCAGGCACTCTGAATCTGGGCCACAAGGATGATCATCAGTTGGCTTACAGTTGCATCTCGAGATTTCCGAAATATCAGCTGTGTAAATCTGCGCTTTGCCGAAAGGTTTATTGACCTTTTAAAAAAATACATTTTTTTTTTTTTAAAACTCCAAACTTACAGAAATTAGTAATGCTGAAATTAATTCTTTAATATACTTGAAATGTTTAATTTCTATAGTCTGTAAATTAACAGAAATCATGCAATACTTTATAAAGAAGGTAATTTAGGCTGCGTACCTGGCAAAATATGTAACCTTGTTTGGGGTGGGGGGAGAAACACACAGACGGTGGGACAGAGAAAATTATTCATATAATAAGTGAAAAGGATCTTAATGACAGGATGAGCTAAATGACGAGTCATCATTCCTACAATTGTTTTGTATGCAGTATCCTATTTGAAAAAACTGCAATGACTCCCAAATCCAGCAACACATTCTGACTTACGAAAAGCATTTTGAATTTAGCGTTTTGCAATTATATTTTCATATACTGTGGGCCAATGGAGCTTTAAATATGAAATAAAATATACAGCAAAAAATAAGCACACACTGCAAGATGCCCCAGCAAAGTAACAAGATACTAGAATGTCACATTTAAAATGGTTTCTATCAAGTAGGGGATTTAGCATTTCCTGATGATTTGATGGAACATAAATAGGAATTTGCATATATAGATGAGGACAACAAGGCGGAAGGGAAAGTTTAGCTCATGACAAGTAAAGAAATAAAGAATCATTCAGCCAACAATGTCAATCTCTACCGTAGAGAAAGAAACACTGCTATGTATTCAGAGCAATTGTTGGTCAGCACAGGTATCCTTAAAAAAGCTTGTCCTAGTACAGTAGTTAGCCACATGAACAAGCATTACTTCATTTTGATTCCGTTACTCAACATATTTTCTCCTCTTTTTGCTGCAACAGCCCCAAAACCCTACAAAATAAAATACTGACTTGCCAGCTTGGCAGGTGGCCAAAAAAGCAATACTGTCAGACAGAAAGGTTTTAGGTTCAATTCTTCATCTGTAATAAGTCAGCCAATCTCAGGTAGCTCAGCAGTGAGTGTGCACAGCAACCAGGGTTCCGGTTTCAGAATGCTAACCAATAACCACTTTTGTGGATATACTTGGTTTCACTAATTCCTCTGAACTCAAATGGAATTCCCAAATCTCCTCTACTGCTTAAACTGTTTAAAGATTCTTGATTTCCTATTTCATGCTCAACAATTTCACCTCCTCCCCCCTCCCGCCCCCCACATCAACAACCCTCAACTCTACACGAAGTCCAACTCTGCCCAATACTTCCAATACTGCACCCATATCTGGAAAAGTGTTTTCAGCACCTCTCTCGCAATCCTGGACAAGATACAAGATAAAGTTAATCTGATAAATGACCCTCCAACCCCCCCACCCCGCCTCCTTCCAGCCTCCAAGTCGCAAATTTTCTGGTCTTTATTTTAAAATCAATATTATTACTATGATCAGTACTTCTCTGAACTTTCTTCTCTTGTTCTTTCCAAATATGCAATCCTCATGTTCAACCCATGCATTCCTACCGTGCTGGCATTAAAACTATTGCACAATCTCATGCGTACTCACGCAGAACCTCAAAACTATGGACCGCTTAACTCCCTTAGTCTTTCCTTCTCTTTACAGTTCTCCAATCATTACTTTCTGATTTACCTCATCTTTTTTCATTTTCCCAAATTTTGTGGCGTTTGGTACATGGTTTTAAATAACCAAAATAAACCCCTGTTGAAAAGTGCATGCATATGGATTCATACTCCAGCATGAGGATTCAGGCCAGAGGGAGCAAAGGTATAATGCTGCTGGTTGTACTTCAGACCTACCCTTATGTGTCTATACGGTGGAGGCTTTCTACCATTGCGCTCATTTTCCTGGGCTTCTTTGGTCTCCCGCTGAGCTTTAAGATCCTGAAAACGTTCTGCTGCCTCTTCTAAAGCTGAAATGATTACAAAAAAAAAGTGGATTAAATTTTTTATGACCAAAAAAAAGTGCCAACTCCATTGTACTCACAGAAGATGTAGTCTAAAAATGAAAAACTGCACATTACAAATAATAATACAAATTTATTTAACACTGAAAATTCACAATTGGTAGATTTCACAAGATGAGGGCCTTTGCATATTTAAGTCCTGGGTTGTGCAAAAAATAGTGTTACCTCTTTCAATCTGGAACAATTTCTTGGGCTCACTAGGAGTTTAATTTTAAATGAGCAGTGTGTGAAGTGCTAGCACTCTGCCTTTTCCCTAGCTGTCTGTTCTCAGAGGTAGTTATCAGCTGCTACAGTAACCTGGTGGTGTTAGCTTGACTCTTAGAACCCAGAGCACACCTACTGCTTTTGTTTACAGCATGTAAAACGTTTGACTTCGTTTTCATGATAGTGTTAGTTAAGCCGGATGTACTGCGGAGCACAAAGCACTGGTGGTCAAACAATCTTCTTGTGAATTAGCAATGAAAGAGTGGCTCTCAGGCTGCTTCCAAAATTTCTGCGTAATGTGTGCCAGAGTTTCGTTGTTCACACCCTTGTACATTAGCCCTAGATTAACTTCACAGATGCAGCCGACTTATTAAGTGCTTCAAACATTTTCTGTTTTTATTCCAGTCTCTTTGACATTGTGCCATGTCTGCCAGCCCAGGTGCTTCAACTGCAGATGGGAAGCAGCAGTCATATGGTCACGTTCGTCAACATCAAAGCATCGTAAAGGCATTTGACCCTTATGGTGAGTTTTGTGTGATGCTGGAATACAGAACACTTTTTTCCCTCATGGTCTTTATAGATTAAATAAAAAATATATAATGGGCATTTCAATAAGTAAAACACTATTTGCTTAGGTTACAAGACCAGGGCACGAATCCCAGCCCAAACCAACAATCACATTTACATAGGATGTACGGCACAGAAACAGGCCGTTTGACCCAACCAGTCCATGCCGGTGTTTATGCTCCACACGAGCCTCCTCCTGTCTTTCCTCATCTAAATCTATCAGCATAACCCTCTATACACTTTTCCCTCATATGCTTGTCTAGCCTCCCCTTAAATGCATCTATACTATTCGCTTCAACCACTCCCTGTGGTAACAAGTTCCACATTCTCACCACTCTTTGGGTAAAGAAGTTTCTTCTGAATTCCCTATTGAATTTCTTGGCGACTATCTTATATTGATGGCCTCCAGTTATGCTCTTCCCCACAAGTGGAAACATTCTCTCTCTATCTACTCTATCGAAAGCCTTCATAATTTTAAAGACCTCTATTAAGTCACCCCTCAGAGAAAAGAGGCCCAGCCTGTTCATCCTTTCCTGATATGTATACCCTTGCATTTCTGGTATCATCCTTGCAAACCTTCTCTGCACCCTCTCTAGTGCCTCTATACCCTTTTTATAATATGGCGACCAGAACTGTACACAGTACTCCAAGTGTGGTCTAACCAAGGTTCGTTACAGGTTTAGCATAACTTCCCTACTTTTCAATTCTATCCCTCTAGAAATAAACCCTAGTGCTTGGTTTGCTTTTTTAATGGCCTTGCTAACCTGTGTCTCAACTTTGTGATTTATGTATTTGTACTCCGAGATCCCTTTGTTCCTCTACCCCACCTAGTCTCGCACCCTCCAAGTGATAAGTGACCTCCCTATTCTTCCTACCAAAATGTAATACCTCACATTTATCTGTGAACTTCATTTGCCAATTATATGCCCATTCTGCAAGTTTATTAAGGTCCTCCTGTAATTTGTTAGTCCTCCTCAGTATTGATTATCCCCCCCAATTTGGTGTCATCCGCAAATTTAGAAATTGTGTTTTTGATTCCCAAGTCTAAATCGTTAATGCAAATTGTGAACAGCAGTGGTCCCAGCACTGATCCTTGTGGAACACCACTACCCACCTTCGGTCACGGTGAATAGTTACCCTTTACTCCTACTCTCTGCTTTCTGTCCTGAAGCCAGCCAGCAATCCATTCTGCTACTTGTCCCCTGACTCCGCATTCTCTGACCTTGTTCATCAGTCTAATATAGGGTACCTTATTGAAGGCCTTTTGAAAATTGAGATAAATTACATCTACTGCATTACCATTGTCTACTCTTCATTTTTAGATTTTTGGTTTCTAGATGTTCTTCTATTTTCTCCTTTGGTAGAGATTCCATTAATTTTCTTACCACCGATGTCAAGCTGACTGGTCTATAATTCCCCAGACATGTTCTATCCCCCTTCTTAAATAGCGGTACTGCGTTAGCTATCCGCCAGTCCTCCAGCACTAATCCTTTTTCTAATGAATTATTAAGTATGCCTCTGCTATCTCTTCCCTAGATTCTTTAAAAAAATGTGTGGATGCAATCCATCCAGGGGTTTATCCTCTGAGTTTGATTAGTTTATTTAATATATCCCCTTTTTACATTTTAAATGCACTTATCTCATCATCCAATGTCATGTCCACCTGTTCTATCTCCCTGGTAAATGTGAACAATGATTTAATATTTCTGCCATCATTTGGACTCATTCTTCAGGTTAAGATTCACAAACTCAAGCCACCCAGGTTGTTTTTAAAAAAAATTTCATTCACAGGGTGTGGGCATCGCTGGCAAGGCCAGCATTTATCGACCGTCCCTAATTGCCCTCGAGAAGGTGGTGGTGAGCCACCTTGGTGGTGGCTGGCAAGGCCATTTCAGAGGGCAGTCAAGAGTCAACCACATTGCTGTGGGTCTGGAGTCACATATAGGTCAGGCCGGGTAAGTAGTAAGTACTAGTAGTAAGGACGGCAGATTTCCTTCCCTAAAGGACATTAGTGAACCTGATGGGGTTTTTTACGACAATAGGTCACCATTATTAACAATAGCTTTTTATTCCAGATTTATTTAATTATTTTGAATTTAAATGCCGTGGGATTTGAACTCACATCTCGAGATCATTAGTGTAGGCCTCTGGATTACGAGTCCAGTAACATAACCACTACGCTACTACCACTGTCATTGGTTGTGACAGTGGGTGCTCTTTCCCCATAAAGTTCAAGTGTCCTTACCAACTAGTAGTACTGGAGGCACCCAGAGGTTGCCCCCTGCATCTAGGCAGCATGGATGATACACACCTAAAAATGTGTCCCACACCACACGTGTTTCTGTGGTGGTCTCTTTTGAAGCGACTTTGAGTATTAGATTGATGCCAGAAAGGAATCTTGGTTGGATCCAAGGCGAGTCCATAAATAAGGTCTATGGTTATGAAAGGGCTGGTGCTCCAAGTCTCCATAGAGGTGGAGAGGCAAAGAAGAGAAAGAAAGAGTGTTTAAGGGACAGGGAAGGGAGACTTATAGGAAAAAGGTACAGTGAGAAAAAGTTAGACAAACAAATACCGAAACAACAATGTTTTTCAGGCCTGTGCCTGTTAAAAAGTGTAAATGTGCGAGAGAGAACAAAATGGAAGACAAACAGAAAGACAAAAGAGTTGACAGAAAGAATTAAGAGGGTGAGAGACATTTCAAAAAAGAGTGTTACAGGAATGGAGCCAATTAATTTTAAAATTTCAGTTCCTAAAGAGATCAACTAGTATTCAGAAAATTGTTTTATGGGTGTTATGCCAGCAAATATTAACTGCATTTCAGACAAATAAAATGTTTACAGCCAACGAACACATTTAAATCCTTCACCTATTAATATATCCTTGCAAGTTTCCAAGTACGGAGATTAAAATAGCTCGAGAGACTGCCAAAAAAGCACACCATTAAAAAATAATTTCCCTCACCTAGGTCATAAATCATTACATTTTGCAAGCAGGTGATCTGCACTTAATTCCCTGCCATTGCTACTCTAACCAGCTCCCACAAAGTACCAGTGCCTACAATAGCACTCCTCCCAAGTTCCCCTTTTTCCCTGGGAAGCAGCATTTGGGGGTTCCACTCAGCATTCCTCCACAAGGTCTGCAAGTTGTCAAGTGAGGGAATTACATGGAAGAAGCTGCCCTTCATTATTGTTAATGCTAAATGACATAAGGCAACGCTGAAATTTGTAAACAAGTTTGAATTAACCACAGTATTTCACTTTCAAGTAGTACCTTTTCTAAAGGCTTTGCTGAGACTTTTGATTTTGTTGTCTTTGCTTCCCTTATCGCCTTCCATATAAGGAAATACGCGTGCCTGATGGGTCCAAAAGTAGTCGTTTGATCCAAAGAAATGAACTGGAAACTCGCCAATCTCGTGCTTCATATTTTGAATATTCGTAGGAACGTTCCTTGGGTGACATATTTCTGCGGGCCACCACCTGTGTTTGGATAGCAGATTTCAGGAAAATCAGTACAAAAGTGGCAACCAGATTACTGCAACAAGTAACTTTAGTCTCATCAAATAGTAAAGTAAAAAGATAACTGCACCCAAATTTCATTGTAAAAATCCTATCTGTTTCTATGAAAACAAACAGCAACCACCAGCGGCTTCTACTTGAACAGAGCTTGAAGGTTAACTTGAACTGTGTGGGTGGTGGGGGCACACCTTGGAATGGAAAGTAAGCTTTAAGTGTGTAAATAATATGGAGGTAGAGAGGGAAGAAAGAGATTAAGCAGGGCAAGATGCCAAAAAAGATACGGGAAGACAAACCAAAATAAAATGTATGTACATTAATGCACATAGGACAAGAAAACTGGGGTAGAGCCACTGATTAAAATAGAAAATCATGACATTAGAGCAGTAACTGAAACCTGGCTGCAGCTGGGTCAGGTTGGCAATTAAATATACCTGGGTATAAAACTTTCAGGAGGAATACGGAAGGACGGATATTAATTGGAGACAACATCATACCAGAGCACAAAAAAAGTGGACCAAAGAGAATCCCTTTGGACTCAGCAGAGAGCGCGCCAGGGATCCATTACATTACTGGGAGTATATTGTCAAACAGTGAAAAGGAAATTAATAGACAAATTAGAGAGATATGGATTAACAATAGTCCTACAGATTTTAATTATCCAAAAACAGACTGGGATCAGGAAAATATTTGCCATGAGAAAAGAGAGGATGAGGAAAGGGCACTTGAACGGGGAAAGACAAATTACATCAAATAGGCCCTAAATAGAAGGAAACATTGGTAAATAGAACTGTCAATGAGCAACTGAAAATATTTAAACATTGAAATAGAAATGGTACAAATCAAGTATATTCCATTAAGTTTATTGAAAAAAGCATCCAGCACTTACAGGACAGAATATAAAAATGAAAGTAAGGCCAAATATAAAGGATGTAGCAACGCTACAAAAAAGATAAGGCTAAGAGGGAATAAAAAACAAAATTAGAAAAAATTACTACAAGCTGAAGAAGGCAAGCTTATAGTGGAGAATGCATGAGAGAGATTTTAAGTAAGTTCTTTTACCAGTTTTCACATGGGAGTTAGCTATTGGCATTATAAAACCACCAGGGGTGTGTAGAACAGTTAGTGGCGATTACTATCAAAAGAGAAATGGCACTAAAGAAGCTAATCAAACCTAAAATAGGAAAATCACTGGAACCAGATGGTTTACTTATGAGAAACTAGAAAAGGAATAGTAGAGGCTCCAACCATAATTTTCAAAATTGGTGGAAAGGAAAAATGATGCCAGAGGACTGGAAGCAAATGTGGCTCTCCGCTTCAACAAAGCGGCAGGAATAAGTTTCTTCAAGAAGTGACTGATTGGATTGATAAACAGAAAGCAGATGATGTGATTTTCAGAAACAATTTGATAAGATATCTCTCAGGATGATGCCTGGACACAAAGTTGGTTAATGGATAGAAAACAACAAAAGGATTAGGGCTAATGGGTGCAACTCTTACTGGAGTTAACCCTCTTAAGGTTTAAAATGATGTATGCCAGCAGCCAGTTAACACAAAAGGAGAGGGTTTGGTACATAGCATGCCCTCATCACAGGCATAGAGTACAAGAGAAAAGAGATTATGGTAAGTTTGTACAAAGTGATTGTTAGGTCAGAGTTAAAGTAATGTGCAGTTTTGGGTGTCCCATTATAGTAAAGCCATAGAGAGGATGCAGTGTAGGATGCTGCCAGGGAGAGACCCGAGATACTGAGACTATTTCCACGAGAACAGAAACGCCTAAGAGATTTAATAGAGGTTTGGGTTTTGATAGTGAACAGGGAAAGACTATTTCCTCTGATTAGGGAGTTGGTATCAAGAAAATCTATTTAAAATTGTTACTAAGAGAATGAGAGAGGATAGGAGAAATTCCATTATACAACTATTCTTTATAAGGCCCAAGTCCATTCATGACTTTAAAACTGAGAGGCTCTACTCATACTTTTGGACAAGATATCCTTTTCTCACCTCCCAAAATCTTTTTTGGCCACAACCTTTCTCGTCTCCGTTTTATCAATACTACTATGGCAAGTCCCCACTGTGGTTTTCTCTCTCAACCCTTTTAACCTGCAAATATGGTGACCTGCATTTCCATTGTGTTCCTTTCCGGCCACAATTTACAAGAGGTGGCTGCTCCCATCATGCAGTGAAGCGGGACAATGCCCCCCGCCCCCCCCGCCAAAAACCTCGCCAGTTGCACCTCTCTGGAAGGTAATGTAAAGTACAGCCACATGTTGCAGGTATACTAGCAACACAGTCACAAACAGGGCCCACAATGCCATTTCCCAACGTCAACACAGACTTGGTCTGTACTTTTCTAAAAATTAATTATTCTCTGGCTCCATTAGCAGCTGCCCTGGTGGGGTAGCAAGGCGCCACGACAATATCCGCCAACTCGCTGTGGGTCAGATGCCCATAAAGCAAATGGATTGGGTGTCTGCCCATTTCATGTAAACGGCTCCATCCCCAGGATTAGTGATGGAGCTAAAGCCAAGACGGGCAGGTGGAAGTGCCACCCCGCTGTAATTCTAACGGCTCAACAGCCTGCCAAAAATTTCTAGGTCCAGATCTCTCGGCTTAACAATTCACAGGAATGGATTTCCAAGGATGTATCCGAATGGAGCACCACCTAATTTGCATTATTTAATTTCCACAATACAATCTTGGGGGTTCCGAAAACTAGACAAGGGATTTCAAATTAGTTTCCAGCTTTGAAATCCTATTCACTGTGCTGTGCAATGCATTTTCACGATATAAAATGAGGAAACTTATTTAACAAAACTTGTAAATAACAGCAAATCATTTGTATATGTTTGAACTGACCTGTAGCTACCCAATTTAACCCAGATGATGTCTTTGTAGCGTGGCTTCTTGCCTGCTTTGCAGTCATTGCAATACCAGCTCCCCTCTGGCATATCAATGTTGAGGCATTCTGGGTGAAATGCTGCAGGACAGGACTCACAACACAATAGGCTTCCCCCTACAGGAAATTAACTAACATTAACACAGGGAAACAACTTTTATAGAAATGTATAACATGTCTAAAAGAAAAAGTTTTGCATTTCTATAGCACCTCATTATACCTCTCAGTAAACACTCAAAGCACTTCAGGTACAACGAGATACTTTATTTACTTTGAAATGCAGTAGTGGTTATGTAGACAAACAGCAAAGAAGAAATCATCAGCCATGTCATTTTTAATCCTCCACTAAATATCATCAGGACCCATTTTAAAACACGTACTTACATATTTATTTAAATATCAACTCAGATGCTCTTAGATGGCGCCTAGGAAATGCGACAGAGCTGTTCATGGATAACTCTTCCTCTGATTCCCACCCCTCCTGCAGCAGACATGTGCCTCACTTCTGTACTTCCTTAGCTATGCAAGTGAGATTAGGAACTCATCCTCATGGAGGAAAATTGAAATGGCCCCAAAGGACCCTGCTGAAATCTGAAACTAATGGGCTCTGATGGCATTATTGGAGTACTGATTTGAAGAAGTTATTGAGAAAGTCTAGCCGTGGAAGGGAATCACAAGGAGAAGCTAGGTGCTCCCTGGACAGGGAAAGAAAAAAAATGGATAGGGACTTCCTGTTGGCCACTTGTTCTCGCCTCATGTGGTTGGGGGGGGGGGGGGGGGCGGAGGGGGCATGAGGAAGAGAAGCACGTAAAGAATCTCAAAAAATAGATTCCCTTTTTCTGCAATGGCAGGTACTGAAACTTCTGTTGTAGCACTAGATGTAGCACTGTAATTCAGGTAATTCTCAGAGAATCAGCCAAGACTCCAGCATAGGAAATCTGTGAGAATGCCTATTTATTTGCAACTTGGCATTTGTAGTGCTGGAAGAGTCCAACTTTGGCTGGCTTCAGTTTCAGGCCAGACCTGGATGAGGCTGGCACAGTTCTGTAGATACAGGTACCCTTTCACTGGTCCATCAGCTTAATCAGTTTTTGGGAACAGCACATAAGTTAATTTGTTCTTTCAGATTAGTGCTCAATGTCTAACTTGCTAAACGGTATGCAGCACCTCTAGAAATTTTGCAACATCAGGCGGTGACACAAGAACCACCAGAAAGACTGTGGGAGATGTATAGTTGTTGAACTCCAGTAAAAATATTGAACTAACAACATTAAACAAGTTCTGAAAACAGAAGTCAATGTTGATGACTATGCAGGATAAACATTGTAAAAAAAGCCAGCTAAGCTTTTCAGAAGATATGCAATTATCCTGCCTTTTATAAACACCAATTATAATGCGAAAAATAAACCAAAAGTTAAAAAATGGGCCAGAAATTTGGGTCCCCACGGGTGAGTACGCGCTGTGCACGCATGCGTAGGGCTAACGAAAGTGCCTGTTTTGTGCATGCACTGCGTATGCGCTGGAAACCGGAACTTCTGTTCCCGTGAAGGAAGGGGTTCGAGGGTCAAACACGTGTGCTGGAGAGGCAGCATGTACGTCTGGAACTTCTGTTTTTTTTTTGTTTATAACAGGTTTCTCCGGGAGGGTAAGTCTCCAGCAGCTGTGCGTTTAAAAAGCAGTCGCAAGGCCTGCTTTTAACAAGGCAAGTGGTGAATTAAGTAAAATTAAAACATTTTTTCCACAGGTTTATTATTTTTAAATACTTTAAAGAAAGGGAAGTTTATTTTTAGCCCCGTTAAAAGCTGTAATTAATTTTTTCAAAAATTTAAATTATTGTTTAAAATAGTTATTTTATGTAATTTCTAGTTATTTTCAAAATGTGATTTAAAAAAAAAATTATTTGAAGTTTTAGTTAGGTTTTGGGGCTGATCTCTATTCATAGATTTGACAGGTCTTCCTGTCAAATTTATGAATGGAGATTCCCCGCTACGATTGGCTCTCCATGGCCCACGTGATCCCAGGGGACGCTTCGAACTAACTGCACCCCTGGGATACGCAAGCACTGCGCGCCGGCAGCTGGAGGAGGCCCAGGATCGGAATCCCACGCGGGCCCACAGCACAATGGCCGGCGCGCTAGGTAAGTGCAGGTCGGGGGCTTGCACCCGCGGGAAGCCTCCGACCTGAATTTCTGGGCCAATATGTTAAAAGGTGAAGCAGTAATTTTCCTAGAATATTATTAATGGTGATGTGAAAAGAAGAAGCAGCAGCAACAGTAGGATGAGATCTTATAACAGCAGACACTTGTGAAATGCCAAACTTTTCAACGGAAGTGTCCAAGGTGTGTGTATGTATGTGTCTACATGTCTCCCTAGTTCAGGAAACAGCCCCAGTACATATGGGCAGAGGGGAAGATTTCCTCTACATGCAGCAAATTCATGAATCCGTTTGTAAAGCTAAATATTCAAAGGACTAAAATAAATCAATTTAACAATTCACAAAATCCAACAGTAAAAAGTATTTCAAACTAACCTCTTGAACACACAAAGCACCAGCTAACATTGACATGAGCATGATGACGGTACCCCTTTTTTGGAGCAAAATGGTTGGTACAGATAATACTGTTGGCTGCCAGTATCACAGACCCTGCTGCCAGACAGGTCTCCCCTCCATGATAAGCCACAGGACAGCGGACACAGCGCATCATTCGCCCTGGTGACAGAGAGAATTTAGCGTTACCCTTTAAATGAAGTTGTCTTTTTCTCAAAGCTCCAGCTCCCCAAATTCTCAGTAAATTTATGCAAAAATATTTTAAAACAGATTCTTAGCAAAGATTTTACTTCAAGGCACCGTGGCATTCCACCCCAGCAAAAATCTCCTCCTTCCACGAATGGCTCATTTGAATGTTACTGATGAATCATGTATTCTCTGGAGTTTCAAGCAATTTAATTAAATATTTCAGTATTTAAAATATAAGATTATGAAGGAACAAACAGAAACCCGATTCAGGTTTAAGGGTCATTATTTCCAAACATTACAAATGCCGAATGTATTTAGTTTCTATCAAAGACTTTTGTTTTTGCTTTGTCACAAAAGTTTCCCGATAGTCTACTTTTAAAAGACCTGCTGATGATTCATGTCGCAGATAAACATTTTGGTAAAAATGCACAAGATTAAAAAGTTAAATTCCCCCCCCCCCCCAAGAGTCTGTAATGGAAGAAGTCTAAATCTGAAATAAAGAACAATCACTGTCTCAGTAGTGAATCAGCTTGGCTTTATAAAAGTGATTCTTAGATTCGGTATTCAAGCGAATTTCCTCATTACAGGCTTATGGAAAGTTATAAAACTTGAGTTACGAAATTGGTAAACTGCTTCTATCATCCGATTCCTGATGTACAGTGGAATGATACCAGAAATGATACAAATGTAGGTTTGAGCCACGTCAGTGCAGCAAGATTGTACAGCAGCCTCTTTCATCAGACAGCAATAGCTTTTCTCCAATTAGTGCATTTAAATGAAGTCCTTTTTAAAAAAAATATTAATTTTTAAGTATTTAAAACAAAAAGTTATGGGAAATGCAGCTTTAAGATACATGTCACAGTGAATATGCAGAATTACACATCCACATGAAATACATTAGCAAGTACAGTCAAGTCTCAGCTTTAATACTATATATACACAATTCCCACTCCTCCCCTAAAGAAAAACTTCACTAAGTAATCATAACATAAATGCATTTAAATAATATTGAAAAGTATCCAGTCTAATTAGTTTATTTAAAAAAAAAACAAAGAATTGCATTTTGACTAACCATGGTTCTGGGACTTGGTATAGAAATTTAAATACGCATAATGTGTTAAAGCGCCTACTCAAGGTTCTCCAGTATAATGTTTCAGTCATTATGCATTAAACTAATGAATTGAATTTGGGCATAACTCCTGATCCCAATCCAAATGCTTGCTCAAACTGAATCTGATGGTTTGCATCCTTGTGCCCTGCTCGATGAGCTCAGTATAAAATTCCACATCCACTTCCAAATCTGAAACACCTCTAGGCTCAACTTTTCCAAAACCTAATCAAGGGCCAGCGAAACTCTATCCTATGGAAACGCCAACTCGTCCAGAAATCCACCACAGGCATTCCATCAGCACAAAATCCCCCAAATCCATCACCCTAATCCGTGCTGTCCCTCAGGTCACCGATTTCTAAAATTCTCGTCAGCCTCGTATTCTTGCTATTTCCTATCTTTGCAATCTCTTCTCATGCCATGCCCCTGCCATGCCTACAACTTTTCTAACTAGTCTATTTTCACTCTCTTTCTGGTCTACTATTGGTGGCAGAGCCTTCAACCATCTTGCCCCCACATTCTGGAACTTCCTCCCTAAACCCCTTTAACCTTGCCACATCTCTTCACACATTCAAAAGTTTCCTTAAAATTTATCTTATTTACTGCACTTTTGGTCACCTTTCCTACCCTCACCCACCTACTCCTTCTCACGTCTGAATCACAACTGTGAAGCACCTTGGAACATTTGGATATGTTAAAGTGTTATATGATCGCATATTGTTGTAGGAACATAGCAACATACATGATGGGAAAAGACCATTACGATATATCTACTGGTCCCAAAGTTTGAAATAATTTCCTCTCTCATACTCACTCACTCTTCATCACTTTATCTGCCAAATATCTAGTTTCTTCCTGAACGTGCCTCCACTGTCACCCTAGACAGTCTGGTTCTATATACTAATCACCTTCTGTGTAAGGTAGTTAAATCTAAACCATCTGTTCACCTTCTCTCGAGATCGAGTCTGTACCTCGCTTGGTTTGTGATTGTCAAACATATTGCTGGCAATCAATCTATTTATAGCCCTTAAGATCTTAAACACCATGATGAGGTCTCCCTTAACATTTCGTTTCAATAGATTCTCCCCTACCTCAGGTGCTTAATTCAAGGTATTGTTATTATATTTGACTGTATCCTCTCCAATGCCGAGCTGTCCTCAATGGTGTAGTGACCAAAATTGTAAACAGAACTCTTCCTCCCTCCATTTTGTACCAGCAAACTTAGACAGCTGCGTTTTAGTTCTCAATTCCAAATCATTTATGTACATTGATGACAACAATGACCCTAGTATGAATCCCTAAAGCATCCTGATAATCAATTTCCAATCCACTTTGGAAACCCAACCTGACCTCCCAACCCATCCATTTTGTGCCTTTCAAATGCAAGAACCAATCTCCTATGTTCAGTTTTTCTTAAATCCAAAGACTTAAGCTATAAAACACACTATATTTTTCATTGATAGTGTGCTTAATCAAAACTTGCTTTTAAAAGAACTTACCTTATTCAGACTTTCATATGGATAACCAATTCCAATTAGGCAACTACATAATATATCAACTTTAATTAAAAAGTATTATAGTACGACATCCAAGGCCCATTTAAAATGTAAATCCTGCCAAATAAATTTCCACATATAGGTAAATTTTAACAATCGAAGCTCTAAGGCATTTGCACTTATCCTAGGGATTCTGCACCTTTTGTTGCCCTGGGGTTAGAGGGGTTTGTGGCATGGCAGCTGATACATGTGTGTAGTGGGCATCGAAATCTCTTGTTTTCAAACACAGTTGGGGGGTACTTTCTCACACAGTCCTCGTGGTAGAACTTGCCACACAGAGGAACAATACAACGCTTAACATCAGGCCCATTCTTCTTACACACAAAACAAGTGTGAATACCTGCACAAAATAAATACATAACAAAAAGAAAAACACAAACTCATAATCAATAAATGTTTTTTTTTTTTTAAAAAGTTGCACAGATACAATGCCTTAAAATAAATTTAAAAATCCACTAACTATTAGTCCTTAAAAAGATGCATATATTAAATCATGGTCTTTTGCAGGTTTCAAAATAGGTTATCATATGACAGGTGTAACAATATTTGTCTATTTTGAACTTGAGAACTATCAACTGTAAAATTACTGAATTCACGAGTTGCCAAATACTATATTCAGAAATTCAGCTATATACACTAGTTGTTCACCCTATAAATCGCATACAACTTCATCCTTTAACAATGGCTATAGTTCTATAGCTGCAGTCTTCAAGAAATTCTTATTTAAAAAAATCCTTTTAGGCAAGTATTCTGTGATAGATCACCTTTCCCATCAAAGGGGTACCCATCAATCACGGTGTCAATACCATGCCTGTCCCCTTCCCCATGACAAAAAAACAAAAGTAGGCAACGTTGGATTCATAGGGGAAGATTTTGGGGTGAAAATATATCCTTTCAAAATAACTATACAGGTCATACTATATTAGGGAGAAGTTCTGAGCGACGCTATGGTTTAGGAATTATGCAGATCATCGAATACCAATGAAATACAAGACTGATGCACAGACACTCCTATACTATTCCATTCATACCGCATAATACATTTACAAATAAGATAAACCGCTTATTTAACTTAATTAACACGCAGAGGACATAGTTAAATTCAATAGGTCATGGGATTTTGGAGCTCCAGGAGCTCCGTGTTGTATTGTTAGAGCGATCACGATGCTGTTCATTCTACAGCTGGAAATGCACCAGAAGCAAAGAAGCTGAGTTTAAGAAAAAAGATTTTGGTAGAAGCTTGTATGCTAAAGAACCCTTTGTGATCAAAGCAATGCTGGAACATGGATGATAGTGACCTGATGCAGACATGCCACTCGAGTCTTGGATGAATTCCATTTTAAATGGAGTATAACCACTGGCAACCACTTCTGCCACCCAAATCCCAATGGATTGCAACAGTAGGTTCTCTCTTTAACCTCTCCAATGTCTGGAAGTAATAGGTTGTGTGGTGTGGGACATAGAGGAAATGGCAGTGGGCATGCTTAGTCTTGACCCATTCAAATCTACCCAAACTGCACCATAGCACTTGAATTTTAAACCTAGAGAGGATAGTCTCCTTTGGCTACAGAAGAAAACGGAGTTTATATTGGAAATTCTAAACTAGTTTATGTACAAGAACAACACAGTCTCAGGGGTCATTTGGGGTCCCAGCCAGGTGAAAACCATCACAGCCACTTCAGTCATTTCCTGTTCTGCATGACTTCTTCAATGACTGGATGAGCTTCCACCCCTGTAGAATACAAAAGTTAAAAGAAGAACCCACAGATGAAGAAAATCTGAAATAAAAACAGAAACGAACAGCGGGTATTGGGGAAAAAAAAAAAAAATCACACCTGAAACATTAACCTTCCTTTGTGTTTCACATGCGGAACACAAAGGATCTGGTCAGTATGTGAAAGATGCAGCTGACATTTACAAATACTACGCTTACCTAGTTTTGCCTCTGCTTGCCACCCTAATCTGGCATCCCAAAGCACCAAACAAGTGCAAAACAAGTCAATGGATTTTTATAAGTGTGCAAAGGATATGGCTTAATGAAAAATCAAATGGTTTTATAGGTTGTGTGTTAAGCGTGGAAATAAAAAATCAAATTTTGGTTGTGGTTAAATTCAAGCAATATAAATCATGTAAAATACAATGAATAATTCTCACAAACTGTCTGTGAAGTCATTTTATGCTAAACACTATCCCGTTCTGCCTTCCATGCAGTGGTTATACTATTTTGTTGCCCTTTTTTGCTAATTGTGACTAGTTAATAATTTCCTTTTTGAAACAATTAAATAGCAGCTTGTGTGGAATTGAACAGGGTTTTGACTAAGTGAATTTAACAGTGAAGTGTATTTTAATGGAACTAAAGTGGTATTTCTGCAGCGAGGAAGTTTAAAAAAATTAATTTGGGATGAATGGTGCATGTAGGGAAATTCAAACAAAATGCATTTACAAAATTCAAAACTATTTAAGTTGATTATATGGAACAGGTTATATTATAGCAACTGTAAAAGGGTACATAAAAGAACCAAATTTGACATTTCCAAGCAGCTCAAGTTTTCGTCAACTGGCACATACCATAATTTATTTTTTATAAAGTCAGCTGACTATTTTAGGACATGCGATTGCTTTGCACTTCAGGCACTTATAAACAATCCAAATTTGAGTTGGATACATAGATTTAAGTTTTTAATTTCAGAGAATGGTGTGTGTAACCTCACAATTCATTTTAAGAAGGGGCTGGTATCTACAATAAAAATTTAAATACATTACCTGATGTGCATTCTCTGCACATAAATTTGCCTTGAGGTAATTTAGACAGCCCAAGACAAGCCAAGTGGAACGTCCCACAACACTGTCCTTCACAAAGGAGCAGTTCACCAGAGTTCTCACACACCTATAAAAAGAAGAAAAAGCATGCGTCAGCCGGTGGAAAAGTTAGCAAACTGTCCAAAAGCAATTTTTTAAAAAACCTACATGCTTGCAAAGGTGTGCAATCCAAGTTTAGTTTTGACTGTGAAGAGTGTATGCCATTCCCAAATTATTCAAAAGCTTGTACATAACTGTCACATTTTGAGGAATAAAATTTTTCACTTTCTCTCTATTGTATCTCAGCTGCAAAATAAATTAAGTTTAAAAAAATAGGTAGACTAAGAAGAAAGACAGATTACTCACCTTTAGGTGCAGTATTCCTCATTCTTCAAATGAAGTTGTCCTCCACATACCTTGGGTAAGGTCAGCATACCAACAGGAAAATCACTAGGGACGCCTGTCCCTTTAAGAGATTCAGCCAGAACCACACCACTGCCCCCTTCCCGTGCCCAAATACAGTAACCCCACGTGGCAATCTTCAGTTCTTTTTGACAAGAGAAGACAAGGCAGAAGAGGATAAGCAAGGAGACCAGCAAGGAATCCATTGCCCTCTCAATTTTTTTAAATAGCCAAGAAACTTATTTAATTGTTTAACCTTGTTATTAATTCAGGTTTAGTGTTTTTTTTAAATGATGTCCGATAGATTTGTTCAATACATATGTGTAACACAGGTTTAACAAATACACAAACCCAAAGCTAAGGGGCTAAAACTCTAGACTAGATGATTATGCAAACGATTGAAAACTTGGTATGTGGAGGTTAACTTTATTCAAAGGAGTACAGTAATATAGTACGCCTAAAGGGAAGTAAGCTACTTGAAATTACATCTTATTATCCTCCACATACCACGGGTGATTCTCTCAAAGATCCACTTCAGGAAAAGTATCCAAGTCAGAGGCAAGAATAGCCCCTACCAAACCAAGCATCTCTGCAGTCAAATCCAAAGTACAAGTAACTTCTGGTAAATATGCAAGGATTACTCCACGTGGTTGCCTTATATATATCATCCAATGCAACGTGCATGAAATCAGCCAACATATTGGCTATTACTTGTGTGAGATGGTGCTTTACAATGAAGTCCAAAATTTTAAATAGTTTCTGTTCTATAGTTGAAGTGAGTTAGTTTCCACTCTTCATGCATAATTTTATGTGGGAGAAAATGCAGCTTTAAACCATTACAAAGTAGAGATTCATTGAATCAACATTAATTTTATAAACTACTGACAAATCACCAACAATAGGTGAAGATATAGAAATCTTCTGATGATTTACTCTAATTCTGCAAAAACCACACTGTGAAGTATCTTCAAACTCTTCAGATATCAGATCATCACAAGTGAAGGTACCCATATCACTGTCCATTATATATAAAAAATTAAAAACGCACACAAATAGGGAGCCAGTTTCTTTATTCATAAGAAGTCAAGCACATAATAAAAAGAATATCCAGCGATCAATAGTTTTTATCTCAAGTCAGAAAGACAGATGGAATGCAGTCACATCTGCAGTACTCATGATTTTAGATTTTCTTTCTTGCTCATGAAATAAATTGATCACGTGACCGAACAGCTCTATTTCTTTGTACTGTATGTATGCTTGAAGTCCGTCTCACCTGACAAACTCCTTCTTTCTTAGCTGCACCACTGCCTCCTCGCTCTCCTTGGGATTTTTTGGATGACACAGATGAAGCCTCTGTTGGAGTCTCATCTGCACTTTCATCTGCTGACTCCAGCTGTCCATCAAATGATGTCTGAACACAAGAGGCAAAACACAAAATAATATTTTAATATAATTAATTACTATGATGCTGCAATATAAAGTGATATGTTAGCAAAATAACTTTATTTCATTGTGAATCAACAAAAACAGCATTAAAAACAGAGACTGCAATTTTTGGGAATTTATACAACACCAAACCAGCAAACTCGAAGGCCACGTCTAATGAACTATTGACCAATTGTAGTATCTTCCCCCCAAAAAAGTTCCATATACTTGTTTGAATATTTTAAAACCGTTTGATTCAGCAAACAAATAAGCAGTGCAAGAGAAAACAGGTGTTAAGTGTTTGCCAATATAAAATACTGCACACAAAGATTATTTGCATTCCTCAGCATGGTGAACTTGAAGAGTGATGAGAACACATTTTCCCCCCCCCCAACAGAAATGTTTACAACAGCAGCCCTGGCACAGCACCCAGTTTCAGAATCAGGGGAATTTATAATGGGGAACAAAGAAATGGCAGACCAACTAAATACATATTTTGGTTCTGTCTTCACAAAGGAGGACACAAATAACCTCCCAGAGATGCCGGGGAACATAGGGTCTGATGAAAGGGAGGAACTGAAAGAAATCAGTATTTGTAGGGAAATGGTGTTAGGAAAATTGATGGGACTGAAGGCCGATAAATCCCCAGGGCCTGATAATCTACATCCCAGGGTACTTAAGGAAGTGGCCCTAGAAATAGTAGATGCATTGCTGGTCATCTTCCAGAACTTGATAGACTCTGGAATGGTACCCATGGATTGGAGGGTAGCTAATGTTACCCCACTATTCAAAAAAGGTGGTAGAGAAAAAGCAGGGAATTATAGACCGGTAAGCCTGACATCGGTAGTGGGGAAAATGCTAGAGTCCATTATAAAAGATGCAATAGCAGAGCACTTGGAAAGCAGTGACAGGATCAGACAAAGTCAACATGGATTTACAAAAGGTAAATCATGCTCGACTAATCTACTGGAATTTTTTGAGGATGTAACTGGTAAAATAGATAAGGGAGAACCAGTGGATGTGGTGTATTTGGACTTTCAGAAGGCTTTCGATAAGGTCCCGCATAAGAGATTAGCGTGCAAAATTAAGGCACATGGGATTGGGGGCAAGGTACTGACTTGGATAGAGAACTGGTTGGCGGACAGAAAGCAAAGATTTGGAATAAACGGGTCGTTTTCCAAGTGGCAGGCAGTGACTAGTGGGGTACCGCAAGGATCGGTCCTAGGACCCCAGCTGTTCACAATATATATTAATGATCTGGACGAGGGAATTGGATGTAATATCTCCAAATTTGCAGACGACACAAAGCTGGGTGGGAGGGTATGCTGTGAGGAGGATGTCGTGAAACTCCAGTACGATTTGGACAGGTTGGGTGATTGGGCAGAAACATGGCAAATGCACTATAATGTGGATAAATGTGAGGTTATCCACTTTGGTGGCAAAAACAGGAAGGCAGATTATTATTTGAATGGCAATAGATTGGGAGAAGGGGAAGTGCAAAGAGACCTGGGTGTTCTTGTGCACCAGTCGCTGAAGGTAAGCATGCAGGTGCAGCAGGCGGTTAAGAAGGCAAATGGTATGTTAGCCTTCGTAGCAAGAAGGTTCGAGTAAAGGAACAAGGATGTCTTGCTACAGTTGTACAGGGCCTTGGTGAGACCGCACCTTGAGTATTGTGTGCAGTTTTGGTTGCCTTACCTGAGGAAGGACGTTCTTGCCATGGAAGGAGTGCAGCGAAGATTCACCAGGCTGATACCTGGGATGGCAGGAATGACATATGAGGAGAGATTGTGTCGATTGGGCTTATACTCACTGGAGTTTAGAAGATTGAGAGGGGATCTCATCGAAACCTATAAAATTCTGTCAGGCCTGGACAGACTAGATGCAGGAAGGATGTTTCTGATGGCCGGAGAGTCCAGAACCAGGGGTCATAGTCTAAGGATAAGGGGTAAGCCATTTAGGACTGAAATGAGGAGGAATTTCTTCACCCAGAGTGGGGAACCTGTGGAATTCTCTGCCACAGAGGGCGGTGGAGGCCAGTTCATTAAATATATTCAAGAAAGAGTTAGATATATTTCTTAAGGCTAAAGGGATCAAGGGATATGGGGAGAAGGCAGGGACAGGGTACTGAATTTGGATGATCAGCCATGATCTCATTGAATGGCGGAGCAGGCTCGAAGGGCCGAATGGCCTACTCCTGCTCCTATCTTCTATGTTTCAGAAGGGTACCAGCAGAGGTCTGCTAGCAGGTCACCCACTTGACCTTTTGTTCAGTGACAGTGTATGGAACTGGGAAACATCACAAGCAAAAGTGATGTAAAGACCTCAATAAGAATTAGATCCCATGTACAAAACAAGGGAAAGTTATTATGCTCTTCAAAAGCAGGTTATTAACATTAATTAGACACAAATTGAAAATGTTCTAATTTTTGTCCTATGTAAAATAAAACTGAAACATCAATGGAGCACAGTAGTGAAGTGTGCTGGGGTTACAGTGTGCTTATTATGACGTGGATTGGTCCTCTGATGGGCCCCACGTGTGAATTCTGAATCACATGAAAACAAATTCCACTTTCTTAAAAAAAAAATTCACGATTGAAATAAATAATGTCTTTTCACAAATTTGTTTAGTGAGATGAAGAAATCAAACATAATTTAGCTAAAAAGCAATTTTTTGTACCTACAAATATTGCAACAGTAGACTGATTAAGACTTCTAGCACAAACCGTCCAATCACAGCTAAACAGGCACTTCTAAAAATATCGAATGGTGCATGGTCAACAGTCAACTTTCAAATTAGTTAGTTGGAACATAACAAAATTCAATTTAAAAGGAAATTAAAACAGGTTTCAAACCTGTTAATTAAGTGGGAACAGCTGACCTGCAGGTTGAAAACTTGAGTAAAAAAACTAATTTGGATAATGTGTGGCATCAATGGTTCTCTACACTCACATTATCTGGATGCATGCTCTTCAATAATTGTTCTCTGGGTTGGGATGTGGAGTGAGAAGCAGTCATCACAAATATGCCCCAAAGCAGACTGGTCAATTGGAATGGTGCAGCACAGAAACAGGCTATTTGGCCCATCAAACCTGTGCCAGTGTTTTACTCCACCAGTCATTTACTCCAGTAACAGTCTCCTGCATACTCCCATAACCTAATATTCCATTTTTTTCAGGCAACTACCTAATGTTTTTAAGAATTTATGTTTAGGCAGGTAATTCCACATTTTAACCATCCTCTCTAACTTTTCTTTTTCCTAATTTCCCCTCAAATTCTTTTCAGTGATCATCTTCAATTTATGCCCTTGTTGCCATCTCTCATTACTTACACTTTATAATCCCGAAGACTTTGATCAGGTCACCCCTTAATCTCTCAGCTCTAGTGAAAAAAAGCCCTAGATTTGCAAGCCTCTCTTCCCAACGCCTCCCTGGTACCATCCTTGTGAACCAACATGGCACCGTTTCAATTATTTATACATCCTTCCCATAACGGGGTGGCCAGAACAGCACACAAAATTCCAACTGGGGCCTAACTAGGGTCTTGTATAAAATAAAAGCCTTGCTTTTGTATTGTGTCCTTCCAGATACTAAACCAATGGCTTTCTTTACTTTTAATGACTTGCGTATCTGTAAACAATGTCCCTGTGCTCCTCCAGGCTATTTAAATTCTTGAGATTTAAGGTGCATTTCCTTCCTTTTTCACTCAAAGCTGGCAATCTGAACTTTATTCACATTTTCTCCAAATAGTTTCCTTTTATTTCTTCCCATCACAGCTTCGGAACACCCCTCCAGTGGCCTGAACCTTCTGCAAGGACAGTGGTGGCTAATTTTTTTTGTCCTTTATGTGCCAACATATGTGTGTATGCAGCAAATATACAGGGAAATATACCGGAAAAAGAAAATAAGACTATGGGGGGGGGGGGGGGGGGGGTGGAATGATGATTTACAGGAAAACGCTGATAAGGAGCCATTAATGACCTGGCCCATCAATATTCTACAAGTAGCTGCTGGGAACTGTATTGCAGCAATCCATAGCAGCTGGTACCATATCGAAGTGAACTGATACTCATCATATATCTCATGGTGCACAAGTAGAACTCACAAAATATCACCGTGAGCTAGTAGAGGTTGCAGATCCATAGTTTCAATCCCAACTTTCAACCTCAAATCATACTAGCCATTGTAACCCATTTTTCTCCATTTTATTATGGGTGCATTACTGGGGTCAGTTAGGTCTCTGCAACTTCCTTTTGAAATTACCTCATTTTCTGTAAACACAGTTAGAGGAGATGGATTCTTGCTGACAGCTGGTACCAGAGTTTCTGTAGTTGATGCTCTGCTTCGCTTTTTCAGTGGTTTACATGCATCAGAGAGTTTGCTTATATCTGAAAAAATTGCATGAAGATAACAACATTTGATACCAAGCTTATCAAATAAAAAAAACTTTTAGCTTCCCAAATAAAGCACGTGCAACTTGATTAATTCACATTTGAATTTGGGTTAAAATACATACTAAAAATAGGGCCATCTTAGCAAAAATACAATTATCTCAAAAGTCGATAAATCTTTACCTGACTGGCTGTTTTGGGATGCATTAGTAACAGAAGATAATGTTTCGCCAGCCTCAATACCATCACTTCCACATGCTTCTGCTTGGCCAGAATTATTGAAATCATACTGTGCATAAAAGATAAAAGTCAGCACTGGTTACCCAATAGTGTCATATAGGAGAACATTTTAATACACAAGAACAGCATCATCAGGTGCACAACAAAGCCTACTACAGTCCTCAAAGAAAAGAGGTTGAATTGTCACCAAGTATGTTCTAATTTAAACTCACTAACTACTGTCTGAATCACGCTTACAGGCGGTCAGTGTTAATATTGCTGCCAGCATTCAGATATGGATGCAGCTTCATAGGGTGAGAAACTGGATCTTAATGAAAAATAATTGAGCACCAATTGATATAATTCCCCACTCATTTTACTTCATTAGAGTTTTGCCAAAATCATACGCATCAAAATTATTGAGTATTGGCAGGAAAAACAAAATGTTTCCATAACTAGCTTGGCAGGGGGATGGGAACCTGAGCATAGCTTCAGAAGGGAGAGAAGCAAAGCTGGAAATGGAAGGCAGTGAATTAGTAAGTGAGCTTGGAAGGCAGACAAAACAAAGGCTAGAAAATAGACAACAAGGGAGTTTAGCAGTGCTTAACGGTATATACTTCAATGCAAGGGGTCTAGTGAATAAGGCAGATGAGCCGAGGGCACAGATAGACACATGTAAGTATGACATCACAGCTATTACTGAAACATGGCTAACAGAAGGGCAGGAATGGCAGCTCAACATTCCTGGTTACAAGGTTTTCAGACACAATAGAGAGGGGGATAAAAAAAGAGGGGGCATCGCAATATTGGTTAAAGAAACAATTACAGCTGTGAGGAGGGATGATATGTTAGAAGGATCAAATTAGGCCTATGGATTGAACTGAAGAACAAAAAAGGGGCAATTACACTGCTGGGAGTGTACTATAGATCTCCAAATAGTCAGAGGGAGATAGAAGACCAAATATGCAGGCAAATTTCTCAGAAGTGCAAGAACAATAGGGCAGTAATAGTATGGTATTTCAACTACCCTAACATTAACTGGAATAGAAACAGTGTTAACAGTATAAAGGGCACAGAATTCATAAAATGTATTCAGGAGAACTTTTTAGCCAGTACGTAGCAAGCTCAAAAAGAGAGGGGGCGGTTCTGGACTTACTTTTAGGGAATGAAGCTGGGCAGGTGGAAGGGGTATCAGTGGGAGAGCATTTTGGTGGTAGTGATCATAATTCAATTAGATTTAGTGTAGTTATGGAAAAGGACAAAGACAGACCAGGAGTAAAAGTTCTCAAATGGGGAAAGGCCAATTTTACTAAGCAGAGATGTAATTTAGCAAAAGTGGACTGGAAACAGCTACTTGAAGGTAAATCAGTGTCAGACCAGTGGGAGGCATTCAAGGAGGAGACAGTGGGGGTACAGAACAAATATGTTCCCACAAAAGGATGGGGCTCCCAAATCTAGAGCCCCCTGGATGTCAAGGGGCATACAGGGTAGGATAAGACAAAAAAGGGAAGCTTATGTCAGATACCAAGAGCTCAATATTGCAGAAAGCCTAGAGGAGTATAGATAGTGCAGGGGTAAAATTAAAAAGGAAATTAGAAAGCAAAGAGAGGGCATGAAAAAATATTAGCAAGTAAAATCAAGGAAACCCCAAAGATGTTTTATAAATACATAAAGAGCAAGAGGATAACTAAAGAAAGAATAGGGCCTATTAGAGACTAAAAAGGAAGCTTGGGTGTGGAGGTAGAAGACGTGGGTATGGTTCTTAATGAATACTTTGCATCTGTCTTCACAAAAGAGTGGGACGGTGCAGACATTGTAGTTAAGGAGGAGTGAGAAATATTAGATGAGATAAACAGTGAGAGGAAATATTAATGGGTTCAGCATCTTTGAAAGTAGATAAATCACCAGGCCCGAATGAAATGTATCCCAGGCTGTCAAGAGAAGCAAGGGAGGAAATAGCAGAGGCTCTGACCATCATTTTGCAATCCTCTCTGGCTACAGGTGTGGTGCCGGAGGACTGCTAACGTTGTACCGTTGTTGAAAAAGGGAAAGACCGAGTAATTACAGGCCAGTCAGACTAACTTCGGTGATGGGCAAACTGTTGGAAAAAATTCTGAGGGATAGTATTAATCGTCAATTAGAAAGGCACGGATTAATCAAGGACAGTCAGCATGGATTTGTTAAGGGAAGGTCATGTTTGACTAACTTGACTGAATTTTTTGAGGCAGTAACAAGGAGGGTTGATGAGGGTAGTGCGTTTGATGTAGTCTACGTGGATTTCAGCAAGGCCTTTGACAAGGTCCCACATGGCAGACTGGTCAGAAAAGTGAAAGCCCATGGGATCCAAGGGAAAGTGGCAAGTTGGATCCAAAATTAGCTCAGTGGCAGGAAGCAAAGAGTAATGGCGGACAGATGTTTATGTGACGGGAAAGCGGTTTCCAGTGGGGTTCCGCAGGGCTCAGTACTAGGTCAGTGCTTTTTGTGGTATATGTCAATGATTTAGACTTCAATGTAGGGGGCATGATTAAGAAATTTGCAGATGATACAAAAATTGGCTGTGTGGTTGATAGTGAGGGAGAAAGCTGTAGACTACAGGAAGATATCAATGGACTGGTCAGGTGGGCAGCAAAGTGGCAAATGGAATTCAATCCAGAGAAGTGTGAGGTACTGCATTTGGGGAGGGCCAACAAGACAAGGGAATACATAATAAATGGAAGGATACTGAGAAGTTCAGAGGAACAGAGGGACCTTGGAGTGCATGTCCACAGATCCCTGAAGGTAGCAGGACAGCTAGATAAGGTGATTAAGAAGGCATACGTGATATATTCTATGCCTCAGTTAATAAAGGAAAGTAAGAGCAGGGAGGTTATGCTTGAACTGTATAAAACACTAGTTAGGCCACAGCTAGACGACTGTGCTCAGTTCTGGTTACCAGATTACAGGAAAGATGTGATTGCACTAGAGAGGGTACAGAGGAGATTTACGAGGACGTCAGGACTGGAGAATTTTAGCTATGAAAGGTTGGATAGGCTGGGCTTGTTTCCTTTGGAAGATTTTTCAGGATCGCAGCCCTCCGCCCGCAGGAGGGCTGCGAACGGAATTTCTGGGCCACTATCTTTTATATGTAGGTAGAATTTGGAAGGTAGCATAACGACTTTTTAAAAAAAACACCGCGGAGCCTGGGAAGACTTGGTTGGGATGTATAAAATCATGAGAGGCCTCGATAAGAGTGGATAGGAAGGACCTATTTCCCCTAGCAGAGGTCAATAACCAGTGTGCATAGATTTAAAGTAATTGGTAGAAGGATTAGAGGGGAGTTAAGGAGAACTTTTTTCACCCAGAGGGTGGTGGGAGTCTTGAACTCACTGCCTGAAAGGGTGTTAGAGGCAGAAACCCTCATCACATTTAAAACGTACTTGGATATACACCTGAAGTGCCCTAACCTACAAGGCTACGGACCAAGAGCTGGAAATTGAGGTTAGGATGGGTAGCTCTTTCAGCCGGCACAGACACAATGGGTCGAATGGCTTCCTTCTGTGCTGTAAATTTCTATGATTCTATGAACTAGTAAATTTTATTCACCTCTCCTCCCAACGTGACAATCAAAGCTAGTGAAGATAGTCTTGGTAAATCAGTTTTGTTCACTTTGCATGGGTTGCATATCAAGATTAGGAAGGATGGAGCTAGAAGCATCAAGCATATTGATAATGTGCCTATTATTCTACCAGCCAGTTGGGAGGACCTCAGAAGGACATGCCAGTAAAAGGAATGGTCTTTATGGCACCAAAACTTTAAGGAATTAATCCCTTAGATCATGGAAGAAAAAGTAAAGGGCAATTTTGGATAAACTGCCTGAATTGCAGGGAAAGGGAGAGAGGTTGGAGACTGGAGGAGAAAGATCTTGCCTATCAGATGACAAGCTCTATTTATATGTTCAGGAGTGCAAGACAAGTGTTAGAAAAGCCTCCCCAGATAGGAGAGTAACATTCAAGCTTTGCAGGGACTTGTGTCTTATGGAAAGCCATGAGTTGTTCAGAGGAAGATTTCAGCACATAAACAAAACAAACTCAGTTTCTTAGAAGTAAAGTTAGCCATTTGGAAACTGGTTTAAGACCCCAAAATTTAAATTTAGGATTACCAACAACTGGGACAAACAAAAAAAAGTGTGAACTTTGAGCTTAATCAAGGTGAGGGATGTTGGTGGTGGAAATGGAACACTTAAAAATTCAAACACCCAGGAGGCAAATTTAACCCAGCTGGCCCGGTGGGAAACTTTCCAATGGAAAGTAAAATCTGGCAGTGCGTAAAATGGGCGGTCGATCCAATCATGCCAGTTTCCCACCGGCCGAGTTAGGTTAAAATTATCCACCTCGTGTCAGCATTAAGCGCACTCCCTCAGCTCAGTTATATTAAGCACAGTTAGATGCAGATAAAGTTCCCTCGACTCTACCTCAACATCAGGACATCATCCCTAATATACTAAAGTAACATTTTTTCGCTTCCCATGCCAGGCATCCTGTGGCATCAGACTGATATTGTGAATTCATGCTAATCAGAGGCTGTTCATGCCCTAGGAACTGGATTGAGACTGATCAAATGTAGGACCTTTACAATTATCAGACAGAAGAGATTTCATTAGGCTGGATTGAATATGCCATTGTACCCAGGCTCCGCGGTGTTTTTTTAAAAAAGTCGTTATGCTACCTTCCAAATTCTACCTACATATAAAAGATAGTGGCCCAGAAATTCCGTTCGCAGCCCTCCTGCGGGCGGAGGGCTGCGATCCTGAAAAATCTGCGCCTGGACCGGAGGGCTCCCGGGAGGTGCAGAATTCCGTTGATGTGCATCCTCAAACTGCCTGTGTGCAGGGCATGTGTATCCCAGGGGCGAAGCTAGATCGCAGCGTCCCTGGGTTTACGTGGGCCATGGGGAGCCAATCAGAGCAGGGAATCTCCATTCATAGATTTGACAGGAAGACCTGCCAAATCTATGAATAGAGATCAGCCCCAAAACATAAATAAAACTTCAAATAATTTTTTTTTAAAAACCATCACATTTTTAAAATGACTATAAATTACATAAATTAACTATTTTAAACAAAAATTTAAATTTCTGAAAAAAATTAAAGTTTTTAACAGGGCTAAAAATAAACTTACCTTTCTTTAAAGTATTTTAAAATGATAAATCAATGGAAAAAATGTTTTTCTTTTACTTTCTTCACTCTTACCTTGTTAAAAGCAGGCCTTGCGCCTGCTTTTCTAGGCGCAGCTGTTTCAGACTTACCTGGGCTGAAGCAACTGTTAAAAAAACGGAAGTTGCAGCCGTACGCGCTGCCTATCTGGCGCAGGCGTCTGACCTGTGAAGCCCTTTCTTCACAGAACGGAAGTTCCGGTTTCCAGCGCATGCGTAAAACCGGCACTTCCGTTGGCCCTACAGGTGAGTACACAGCGCGTACACACCCATAGGGAACGGAATTTATGGGCCATTATAGCTAGCTCTAATTATGATGTACCGCGTGGGGGTGCCCAACACTCGAAGCACATAGAAAATGTAACCCTTCCTTTTTTTAAAAAAAGACTGGGGGAATTACATATGCTGCACAACAGTTTTTGTAGGCGAGATTCTAAATGAGCAAGTACCTTTTCATCCTCATAGTAGTTTCGCTTTAACCTCTTGCTTGAGCCAATTCGCTCTGGAGAGTCCTCCCTGTAATCTATTATTTTCCTAGATAGTCTTCTTTGCCTAGTTGATTCTGAACTAACTGGAAAAAGAAATAAAGAGCAGTTAACAGCTTGGCTTAGTTTGTACCAATTTTGTCTGAATTGGAAGGGTTCAAGCATCCCACTCCAGGACTTGAGTGCACAATCAAGGCTGCCATTCTGTGCAGTACTGAGGGAGTGCTCCAATGCCAGAGCTGCCGTCTTTCGAATGAGGCATTGAACTGGACCATCACTGTCTGCCTATTCAGGTGAACATAAAAGAACCCATGGCATTAATTGAAGATCAGAGTTCTCCTGGTGTCCTGGCCAGCATTCTCCCATCTCGGTTGTCCCTCAGACAGCACTGAACAAAAAGGTCATCATCTCATTGTTTGTGGGGCCTCACTTTGCACAAATTGGTTGCTGCTTTTGCCTACAGAACTAAAGCAATTAATTGGTTATGAAACGCTTTGGGATGTCGTGAGGATGTGATTCGGTGCTTTATAAATACAAATTCTTTCTTTAAATGAGCTTAGTGAGGAACAGTTATCCAAATTAGGTGAAGTGTTTGATTTTGGGCTTGATACTAACTTGTCACAAATCAAGTACCTTTAAGTTCAATAAATTGATGGCAGGCCCGCAGCTCTACTGCCATTAGCAGCACTCCGCCTCCAGAGACCCAATGGCATTGGAGCCCCAATTTTCATGAGTCACTACAACTGTTCATCTCCATTATCTCTTTAATGAAAAGATTTCTCCCAGGACTGTGGCACTTAACAAATACAAATGTGGCGCATGGAAACTCACATCTATGGCTGAGTGCTGCTCCCTCAGACTATAAGCATTTACATATTTAAAAATCGTGTGTCCAGTTCAAGTCTCTTGTATCATGCCTTCCAAAGGTGTCACACTTGAAAGAGTCACAAGTTTGTCAGCCAAAATTACTGATTGGTTAAAATGAGGACTTCTGTTAAGCTAGCAATCAATATTCAACTGAATGTGATTGAATCAAAAGCACAGTTATATTCCGCCAGTAAGTACCATGAGGAACAAGTTGAAGAAAATTTCTTTTCAAGCCTGCCATTTCTGAATTGGCAAATAGTAGAAACAACACAATCAAGTTGGTAAAATAATTTTGTGAAGTTCTTTGAGTCAATAGTCTTGAATTTTTTTAAACCTACCTGAAAGTATATTAAAAGTTAAGTAAAAGGAAAACTTAAAAGAAATCCACAAAAAATTCTTATTCTTACTCAGAATGGTCACTTCCTGGAAAACATTTTCTGGGAAGCCAGACTCCTGGGTCAATTTGGAATACCTAACTGGACCGGAGCTGGCTTTTTGTAGTTTTTTTCCCCCGCTAATGAAATGGCTTCTCCCAAGTGACTGCTGTACAGGTCAATGTCAATTTGTCCTGGAGAGGGTGTAGGGCCTGAGGGTAAGCAGTAATGTGTTCAATTGCTGATCAGGCGGAGAGATAATGCAGGAGAACCAAGGAGCCTTAGGCACGTAAACCCTTACCACATGGGAAGTTATCAAACCAGATAATATTCCTTACCTGTTCCTCGCTGGTATTTACCAACTAAATCAATCTGTTTTTGATTTGTTCACAGTCAGTGAATTAAATACGTATCTACTTGCAATTGAATCCACCAGTTATGACAAGCCCCTCATTTTGGTTCCAGAGTTCCAGTTGAGGATTAGACCTTTCAGAGTGTAATGGAATACCACCACACATGGGAGCTCAGGAGGAGTGGGCGAAAAGAAACAGGGAGGCACACATCAGTAGTATTTTATTATAAGTGAGCATTTCCAGAGAAAGCCAAGATTTGCTGTTTGTAAGCCTGCCTCCTTCGACCAGTGATGGACAACTGGAAAGCCGAGAGGAATCTGGTGTACATTTTTCTGTAAAAGATCAAAACAACCTAAAGCAAAAACTTTAGAGGTAAACAAGGGGTTGTTTATTTATACAATGTGTTTATTAAAGCAGCAAATTGTTCTAGAGATTGCATCCTGAGTTCCCGAATCACTTGCCTCACCCACTCTCAGGAATACGATCTTCCTTTGATGTTTACTTCCAAAGTGCAGATCCGGGTTCAGGTGTATGGGGTTCCTTAGTTGCCTTTCGTTCTCTCTCAACAGGATTAACAATTGAACACATTGCCAATTTGCACTCATGCCCTACACCACTCTACAGTACAAAAGAATGACGTAGTTATCTGGTCCTGAGTCACCCGCCCCCCAACCCCACCATGTTACATGACAGAGTTATAGAAATAACATGCAAAGAAAACCGATTTCTTTATTCATGTACCTAAAGTTGGTAAGGAGAACACTATTTACTTAGCCACAAAACAATCAATAAAAATACACTTACTTCACTCTCTGCACAAATGTGTGACAAACCTCTTTCCAAATCCTTTCAACGGAAGTGTGCACCACACCTACCCCAGCAACAGCGGAACGCCTGGCTTACTCTGAGCAATGCCACAGGAGATAAGCTAGTTTCATGTAAAAGTTCCTTAATCATTTCAAAATTTCCATTTCAGTTTTGTTTTAAATTACAAATTTGATAATCATGCCTGATAGTTGTGACGGCATTCCTGAAATTGAACCAGCAACTTATATGGTTATGCAAATGTTAGCCATTTGTAATTTACATAGTCTATATAAATACTTTGATCACACGGGTAAGGCCGGTCAAATGTGAAAGCTCAATATTATTTTTAAAACGTTCAATGCAGTCGACTAAACCACATGTAAAACAACTAACCGCAAGAAAAATTTCCTTCAACCTACCACTCGATCTAGTTGTTCTTTTTGGAGATTCCTGCAGCACTTTGCGTCTGGTTGGCCCAGGAGATGCTGCTGAAAAACCTATTGGGACAGTATTTGGGAGAAGAGAAAAATCTGAATTCATGCTTTGGGCCACTTGCTACCTATTTCTTGCATTCTACTAGTACCCGATTACTTTCAGTGCAGTATGAAACAAAAGCTATTTCGATAGAACAAAAAGCCATTTAAATCAGCAGGATAGATGTGATGCAGAGAGAAGCACAATTAAGATTGGTTATCTGTGTATCAGTAAGTTTCTTTCATAGTCTGCAATGTAGTAGAATAATGAATGGGGAAAACTGTTTCTGGAGGATTGTACATTTATGCTTTCATCTCACTAGATCAGAACATTATGGTTAATTTCTAACGCTGGATGCACTGGGACTTAGAAGGGAGACTGAAGGCTGCCATCAACTCGTCTAACGTAAATGGAAAGAAAATTGCGTGCCCAGTATTAAAAAAAAACTCCAATTACATTTTCAATAAATATCTGTCCATTCTATCTAAACATTAATGGTTTGCCCCCTTGTCGAGAAGTACCTTATTAACCTGGAAGCCGAAATAAAAATGATTTCCATGAGCATTATAGTAAACATCACGAGTGTGAAATTTTGTTGAATATTATGCAGAATAAATACCTAAATTATACTGTATTAATGTAGAACATTCAGAGAACAATACTATACGGAGACAGACACTGTGGGGGCAATTTTAACCTAACTGCCCGCCTGGAGACTGATGGGATCAGGTGCAACGCTGGTTTTACACCTCACCCGATTTTACTCTCCATTGTATTCAATGTAAAACCGACATTCTACCCGATTCCGTCAGTTTTCCGATGGACGGGTTAGGTTAAAATTCCATCCTGTATCTCTGCACCTTCTCACTGAAGGGCTCAGAAATATCATTTCTGTCCTTGTATTTTATTATTCTCGGAATGTTCTACTTTGACAATTTGCTTTTAAACCAAAATGTTATGTTTGAAGCAACTGCCCATCTCTTGGACAGGTTGGGTGATTATACTGCATTTGCCATGCATCTGCCCAATGTGGATAAATGCGAGGTTATCCACTTCGGTGGCAAAAACAGAAAGACAGATTATTATCTGAACAGCAATAGATTGGGAAAAGGGGAAGTGCAACGAGACCTGGGTGTCCTTGTGCACCAGTCGCTGCAGGTAAGCATGCAGGTGCAGCAGGCGGTTAAGAAGGCAAATGGTATGTTGGCCTTCATAGCGAGAGGATTCGAGTACAGGAGCAAGGATGTCTTGCTGCAGTTGTACAGGGCCTTGGTGAGACCACATCTTGAGTACTGTGTGCAGTTTTGGTCGCCTTATCTGAGGAAGGATGTTCTTGCCATGGAGAGAGTGCAGCGAAGATTCACCAGGCTGATACCTGGGATGGCAGGAACGACGTATGAGGAGAGAGTGGGTCGATTGGGCTTATATTCGCTAGAGTTTAGAAGAATGAGAGGGGATCTCATTGAAACGTATAAAATTCTAACAGGACTAGGCAGACTAGATGCAGGAAGGATGTTCCCGATGGTGGGGGAGTCCAGAACCAGGAGTCACAGTCTAAGGTTAAGGGGTAAGCCATTTAGGACTGAGATGAGGAGGAATTTCTTCACCCAGAGAGTGGTGAACCTGTGGAATTCTCTGCCACACAGGGCAGTTGAGGCCAATTCATTAAATATATTCAAGGAGTTGGATATATTTTTTGAGGCTAAAGGGATATGGGGAGAAGGCAGGGACAGGGTACTGAATTTGGATGATCAGCCATGATCTCATGAAATGGCAGAGCGGGCTCGAGGGGCCGAATGGCCTACTCCTGCTCCTATCTTCTATGTTTCTATGTAATAAAACTTTAGCACCAGTTACAACGGATAATTTACACTTACCTGAACCCGATACAGGAGATTTGTGCTCCGTTACTGGGGTTACCATAGAGAACTTGGTATTGTAGCGTGCTCTCTGTTTATCACTGAGCATAGCCCATTGAGACTCGAGCAGCTCTTCAATCTCCTCACCAGAAGCATCTGGATGCTCCTCAGCCAACTGCAAATGGAAAAGCATTTCAGAATTATTTTGCTCTTGGTTCAAGTGAACACAAACTCTTATTGCTAGAAAAGAATTCACACCTATTGCTCAAAATATTGCACAATAAAGCTGAAACTCTATAAAGAACACTTGTAAAGGTTTGCAGTCAACATTATAGTGCCAATCTATGCAAGGCCACTTTTAGGGTGATGCAAAGTTCTGAATTTCAACACAGTGGTTGGCACCTGCAATTCTCGACATAAATTAACAACCATGGCCATGCAATCAGAAGGAAGTGCAAAACAGAGAGGTCAGGCACCATTACACAGAGGCATAATCCAAGCTATCGGCCCACGAATAGCAGAAGTTGCTCCCCGATGGATAAACGCACTATAAAGGAATGGCACTCAACCACGCAGACCAGAAAGGTCAGAGATTCAATTGATATGCACTGAATTAGATATCACCAGCCTGGTGGTTAGGGGCAAACATGATGAAAGAGAAAGAAACAAATCAACTATAGATCTGACTGCTGATCATCGTGCATGGATTCTTACTGGAAAATGTAGGCATGGCACAAGGACAGGATGCTTCAAAATGGGGTAGACAGGGATGAAAGCACGAATCACGAATGGATGTTTTATACAATAGGAAACGTGCATTAACTAACACACACACACACAAAGTTATGGAGGAAGATGATAAACATGAAGTAGATATGCAACATTAATTTAATTTGAAAAATTTAACCTGCTCATGCCCCATTTCAAACCAACTATGTCAAGCAATATTTTATTCAATATACTCTTTTACAAATTACATAATTATTTGCAAAATAATTTTCTTCCTGGGAATGTGTTTCTGCCAAGATTAAGTTCATTTCATTTTCAGTGCAGAAGACTGCTTGTATGTACTGAGGGGAGATTGGGCAGCATCAACTGGGGTTTGCCGTTTATGAACACAGAAATTCTAGCACAGCAGGTGATCATTTGGGCCATGGTGCCTGTGCTGATGCTCGCTCTTTACCTGGAGCAAGCTCCTGTAATCCCATTTCCCTGCCTCTTCTCCAAGTCATTTAATGGTTGTCTTTTCCTTTTTAAATTATATTACAGTCTTTGCCTCAATAGCCACTTGTAGTAAAGCATTCCATGGTCTAAATATCTCACTGTATGGAAACATTTCTTCCAATTTCTCCTTTTGTTCTAGTGATAAAACAGAACTTCTGCTTATACAGGGGAAACACACTCACTAACAATGGCTAATAACAAATGCCCCATCTCCAAAGTTTTGTCCATTCCTGATGCAAATTCCATGCGTGGAATTGGCTAACTTCAGTCTTCCAACGGAAAGATTCTACGAATATAATCTTTCAGATGGTTATCCGCAACATTTCTAAACATTTCATCCTCACCAGCAGTTTTAAGTGCATTTAATTATTCCCAATAGTATCCAAACAGAAATAACATTCTACTCTTTTCATTTTCTTTTCATCATTGGAAACTACGAAGGTACGAGCTGCACTAATGCCATCCATGTTGCCAATTGATATGAAATTTTAATAACCAATTGTGTGTCATTAACAATCAAAGTCAGGTCAGAACTCATAATCCAGGCTATATCAGCACATGCATTTTAGTGCTAAACACAAGCCAGCTTCTATTTGGTATTATCTTTTCAGGTAATAGTGCTTTCTTTCCAATTCCCCCAATTAGGCATTGTCTCTTAATACAGTGCCTAGACAAATCTTCAGTGCTAAATATTAAATACTGTACTCCTAGTACTGCCCACCTACCCTGTACTGCCAGAGTATAGAGACAACTCTGAAATTGGATAGCCTTTCAGAGACAGAAATCAAGTGCGAATGCAAGTATTTATACAACTTTACTTGGCAAGTAAGCTTTTAATACACAAACCTCATCTCTGTGTTTCTGACAAAAGGCCATGAACTGAGCGAAGGCAGTGTCACATTTCCTGGTCCGCTGAGTGGGGACTCCTTGTTTTCTCTTAGCCACGGGGGAGCCTGTACCACTCTCAGAGTCTGATGATCTACAAGATGTCCTGTCAGTTGACTGACTTTGAGCAGAACCTTCAGTACAATCTACAGTCCTATTTACACACTGCTTTGCAGGGGTCTTAGGTTCATACGGCTTTGAACACCGCCTTTTATTTGGTGCACTGCTGTTTCTTCGCCTCCTAGTTCCTTTACTGTCGGTGAGATTTTCCTTGGTACTAGGGAATTCCTCAGTTGGCCATTTCCTGTCCTCAATAAGTTCAACAGGAACCCCAGCTTCCTTTGCAACCTGAGGCGGTAGTAGTGGACGGTCATGATCATAAACAAAGGTGTATTTAGCTTTTCGATCCTCGAGGTTCATTGCCAGTGCTTCTTTAGCTTGGGCAATACCTACATCCCACTGAACACGAATTTTGGCAGGAATTGGTTTTAGGAGCTGAAAAACAAAGAGAGTTATTTCATTCTCTAAGGACACGTTATAATTGGTAAACTGCTAAAGGAACCTCCTTTGACCTGCTAGGGATGGGTTTTATACCTCACATTCTAAACGCATTACACATTTGATCACAAACGATCGAGCGAGCGCCTACATGGGATCGATAGTAACTAAATTGCTAAGTTGGTAGAAATCTCCATTTAACTCTACAGGAGTTCAAAGCTCCTTGGGATAGACTTAAAAAAAAAAACACATTTCAACTCGCATACGGACATAAAATGTTACAGCAATAAAGCTGTTGCGGCAATGAGCATATTAACCAGAAGGTGCAATATGTGGAAAGATTCAGCGAGACAGTATTTATGTATGACTCCAGGCAGGTTTCATTACCACAAGCAAAGCTAACCCCCAGGCGGATCTCACTTGCAATAGCAGGGACTCAAATTCAGAATTTGGCATGAATACACTGTGCTTGAGGCTGAACTTCAGGGCTTATCCACCTGCCAAACTGGAAGAATGATGCATGATGAGAGTAGTAGTTTTCACTCTGCTCCTATGGAATTACAATACTCAGAATTCACCAGAATGGCCCACATCACAGGAAAAAAATCAGTAGAAATGAATAGGAAAATGTTAACTTGTTTGTGAGAGAGGGGTTTGGAAAACTCAAAGCAGAAACAAAAAAAGGGGAGAAAGAGGTGGGGGGGCGGGGGCGGAAAGATAGAAGAGTGAGAAGGGAGCGGGAGGGAAAGAGAGGACAAAGGAAGGGAAGAAGGACACAAATGACCCACTCAATATAGAACTGCAATATCCACGCGTGTACTATGCCAAAGAAGATGGGAAATTTAGAAAAGGCAGAAAAAAAGATTTCATTTTTATCTGAGCATTTTATATAGTTTACAAAATAGAATAAAAATTCTGAGCCAATTATGTTTGAGGCCAAAAGGAGATGTTTATAAAGCACTCCAATACTGATCTCGGACACTGCAACAAGGTTTGGTCACCCAAGTCAATGACCACTTTTTAGCTGCTGGTCATTGGAGACTAGATGGTGGGAAAACCCTAAACCAGTCAATGCTACACTGACAAGAGTTTCAGCAAGAACGACAAATCCAATGTTGGAAGTAAAGGGGAAGAAAATAATTATTTTATCATGTGAAGAGCAGAAAACAAACATTAGGACGAAGGTGTTCAGAGAGAATGTCAAACAAATTGGACTAGATTTCTGGGAACAAAACGTGTGTGTGTCATAGGAAAGATGCACTGTAAAATCTCAATGCTTTAAAATGTGTCCAAGGGGAATTTCTACCTTGTTTTTCTCTGCCTTGGTACTTGCATGTTTGGCACTCTCTTGGACCAACTCATCATATTGATGAGCATCTTCAAAGGGTATCATACTCTTTTCAAAAATCCAGGCTCTTTCTGGGGCTTCTCCAAAAAACTGGACATGGTACTGGCGACAAATGGCCCTGTTCAGACCTGTCAAAGTAAGAGAAAAGAATTGTTAGCAATTTATAAAGGACTGCAACAATGTACAAGATTCAAGAATACAATACTGACAGTTATTTCAGTTTGCATCACTCCCTGTCTTTGATTTAAAAGGATTAATACTCCAAATCATTGCTGGTCATGATAACTTTTCAAAACCTTGAATTTCTATGGTACTAACAAAAAAGTCATTTCCCCAAAAAAGTTGCAATTTTTTTTTTTTTTTAAAGTGATGAATTTGGTATAATTGTTTTCTGAAACACAACAACATTAGAAAAAATTGAAACCATGACAAAGCAGGACATTTTTTACTGAACATGGCAGACTCCCAAAGAGCAACTATATTTGAAAATCTTACTTATCCCAGTGAAAATGTAAGCTGTTAAGCAGTAATTTTCTGAATACCTTTACTGAAAAGAAATCTTGAAGATAAAACACTTCTCAATAGGCTTATAGATTCAAATCAAGTTAATATTACCATAAGTCATTCAAGAGGACTGGGAAAAAGTCACCTACTGGCTATTTAGGAAGGAGTGTTCGCAGGGGAGCAAGTTATATTTTCCAAAGCAGAACTATAAACAATTTACAGTAATGTAATGTTTCAATAAATGAGGACTACACACACACAGACTATGGTGCCACGTTTCTTCTCAGTCATTAACAGTACTTTTGTTTTCTAATTTGTTATTTTCATTTTTAAATTCCTCACCAAATCACATTGTGCAAAACATCCTTTCTAATTGGCTATTAAAACAACTAGGCACATTCCAAAAAAAATAAATCACACGCTACTGCAATAAAATTTAGCCACCGTGACCTCCCAGTGAGAATCTATCAGCAGGTAATAGCGTTCACACAGAAAAATGCTAATGTTGCAAGAGCTTTGGACTTAAATTACTTTTATACAGCGCAATGGGATTTTAAAATAAAAACATTGTGAATAAAAGCATGAGGCCTAGGTCAGGACAGGCCTGGTACTTAATTTAGAAGTAGGCCAGAGTAACAGTAAGAATTAAGGTCTAGCACTTAAAAGTTGAAGCAGTTACAGGAAACTCTCTTTTTACCGGCACCTAAATAACCGGAAATCTCTCTTAACCGGCAAAATTCAGGAGTAGGTTCAGTTTTACTTCATATTAGTGGCCGTGTAACCGGGGTTCCTGGATCTGTGGCCGTGTAACCGGGGTTCCTGGATCTGTGGCCGTGTAACCGGGGTTCCTGGATCTGTGGCCGTGTAACCGGGGTTCCTGGATCTGTGGCCATGTAACCGGGGTTCCTGGATCTGTGGCCGTGTAACCGGGGTTCCTGGATCTGTGGCCGTGTAACCGGGGTTCCTGCACCTGTTGCCATGCAACAGGAACGCCCGGATCTGTGGCTGTGTACGGGGCTCTCGTACCTTGGTAAGTATACCTCTCTGTAATCCGGACTTTTTGATCAACCGGCACCACGCTGGTCCCGTCGGTGCCGGATAAAAGAGAGTTTCCTGTACATACAAGTGGTTATTATTCAGAGAATCATATTTTATTGCACAGCCGAAAGAACATTGGGCCTGAAACTTAATTTACAATAATACCTTGAATTCAATTTATTGAAAGTCTACAATAGTGCAATTATGAGTTAGAGACAAAATTATTTATGTATTTGAGTCATGATAGAGGTCTATAAAATATTCAAAAGCCTGGATAGTGTCCCTATTGATAGATTACTCAGACCAGGGTTCAAACTATGCGAGGGTAGGAATAGATTGGATGTTTGGTGGTTCTTCTTTTCCCAGAGAATTGAAGAATCGAGCCTGTGGAATACATTGCCAGCTGCTGTGCTGGGTGACTCTGCATGCCTCGAAGAGGGAGCTGGAGCAGTTCCTGACTTGGGCAGAGATCGCATCATATGGAAGGCAAGTGTCTTTATAGATCGTATTTCTGTTTCTCTCTCTCACCCCCGTCTTTCGGATGAGACGTTAAACCGAGGCCCCGTCTACCCCTCAGGTGGACGCAAAAGATCCCACGGCACTATTTCGAAGAAGAGCAGGGGAGTTCTCCCCGGTGTCCTGGCCAATATTTATTCCTCAATCAACATAACAAAAACAGATTATCTGGTCATTATCACACTGCTGTTTGTGGGAGCTTGCTGTGCGCAAATTGGCTGCTGCATTTCCTACATTACAACAGTGACTCCACTTCAAAAAGTACTTCATTGGCTGTAAAGTGCTTTTGGGGGTGGGGAGGTGGTGTGGGGGGGGAAAGTCCTGAGATCGTTATATAAAAGCAAGCCTTTCTTTCTTTATCGTTCTTGGTGAACTGGTTTTCATTGCCGGGGGGGGGCGGGGGTGGGGGGAAGAGGAATTTTCCAGAGTTTTTTTAAAATCGCTTATTGGCTCTGAGTTGTTTCTATGGTTTTTTTTGTCTCAATAATCTTCACAGGAGGCACTATGATGCATATGGAGAAATTCTGCAAATGGCACGTGCTCAGAATGCAGATGTAGTTGGTAACTCCCTTCAGTTGTTCTTGGGGAAAATATTCAGTTGAAGCCCATGCTTTTGAGAGAGGCTGAGGCCTTAAGTTAAAACTTGAACAAAGGTATTAAAAGGCACACAAAGCACGTCAGGTTAAATTTAATCTTGTTATTGTGACGCATGTAACTTTAATGTTTTTACTTCATTCAAAACATTTTGGGCATTAGAAATTTCAGTTATGGAACAAAAATGGCCCAAGAAAATTATTTCAAAAAGCATTTGAATGATTTGATTGATTCATTTTCTTTAAGAATCATAGATTTTCATAATTTGTTTTTATTGCCAAGTTCTCCTGACTGGTCCTTCAAGTTTAGACATTTTCAGAAGCCCTTACTAGGTTCTCATTAGCAGTTTTCTAACCACATTCCTTGTTCTGGATTCACATGCTCCCTACCTTTTCAATTCTGATTTGTTGCCGTTATACTTTGTATCAATCAACAAAACGTAACCACCACCATAGTGTCACAACAGAGACGGGTGATATTATGGAGGTGGAATGAGGCGTTCTATGGCGGTGGAATGAGGCAGTCTTTGTGATGGAGAGGATATGGGATTGGTAGCTCAGCTCAGGGTCAAATAGGACGCGGAGCATGGGAACACACTGGTTCAGCCTGTGGCCAGGGAGGGGGATAAAATCGGTGGCTAGGGAGATTGTGGCAGGGGCCAAAGACAATGGGTTCAGTCTTCCTATTGTTTAATTGGTGGAAATTATGGTGCATCCAAGACTGGATGTCAGAGTCTGACATCACAGAGGCAGTGGAGGTGTCGAGAGAGGTGGCGGTGAGGTAGAGGTATGTGTCATCAGCGTACATGTGGAAACTGCCATTGTGTTTTCGGACAACGCTGTCAAGGATCAGCAGGTAGATGAGAAATAGGAGAGAACAAAGGATAAATCCTTGGGGAAACTCCGAAGATAACAGTGCAGGGGTGGAAAGTGAAGCCATTGTAGGAGATTCTCTGGCTACGATTGGCTATGCAAGAGCTCGGCTAGAGCAGTCCTACAGAGCTGGACAACGGAGGAGAGTTGGAAGAGGATGGTGTGGTCAATCATGTAAAAGTCTGCAGACAAGTCGAGCAGGATAAGCAGAGATGTTGCACTGCTGTCACAGTCACATATGAAGTCATTTGTGACTTTAATTAGGGCCATTTCAGTGCTGTGGCAGGGACGGAAACCTGATTGGAAAGGATGGAGTTGTGTAAAAGACGGGCATGGATTTGGGAGATGACAACATGTACAAGGACTTTGGAGAGAAAAGGGAGATAGGAGATGAGGTGGTAGTTTGCCAGGACAGAGGGGTCAAGCGTTTTTTGAGGAGGGGCGATGACGCCAGATTTGAAAGAGGGAGACCGCACCAGAGGAAAGGAAGCTGCTGTATACTGCTGACACCCAGGTCTACCTCACCACCACCTCTCGACCCCTCCACTGTCTCTAAATTGTCAGACTGATCATCCGACATCCAGTACTAGATGAGCAGAAATTTCCTCCAACTAAATATTGGGAAGACCGAAGTCATAGAAATATAGAAAATAGGAGCAGGAGTAGACCATTCGGCCCCTCGCACCTGCTTCACCATTTAATGAGATCATGGCTGATCATCCAAATTCAGTACCCTGTCCCTGCTTTCTCCCCAAATCCCTTGATCCCTTTAGCCTTAAGAAATATATCTAACTCCTTCTTGAATATATTTAATGAATTAGCCTCAACTGCCTTCTGTGGTAGAGAATTCCACAGGTTCACCACGCTCTGGGTGAAGAAATTCCTCCTCATCTCTGTCCTAAATGGCTTACCCCTTATCCTTAGACTGTGACCCCTGGTTCTGGACTCCCCCGCCATCGGAAACATCCTTCCTGCATCTAGTCTGTCTAGTCCTGTTAGAATTTTATAAGTTTCAATGAGATCCCCTCTCATTCTTCTAAACTCCAGCAAATATAAGCCTAATTGACCCAATCTCTCTTCATACATCATTCCTGCCATCCCAGGTATCAGCCTGGTGAATCTTCGCTGCACTCCCTCCATGGCAAGAACATCCTTCCTCAGATAAGGCAACCACAACTGCACACAAAACTCAAGGTGTGGTCTCACCAAGGCCCTGTACAGCTGCAGCAAGACATTCTTGCTCCTGTACTAGAACCCTCTCGCTATGAAGGCCAACATACCATTTGGCTTCTTAACCGCCTGTTGCACCTGCATGCTTACCTTCAGCGACTGGTGCACAAGGACACCCAGGTCTCGTTGCACTTCCCCTTTTCCCAATCTATTGCCGTTCAGATAATAATCTGCCTTCCTGTTTTTGCCACCAAAGTGGATAACCTTGCATTTATCCACATTATACTGCATCTGCCATGTATCTGCCCAATCACCCAACCTGTCCAAATCATACTGGAGTTTCTCTGCATCCTCCTCACAGCACACACACCCATCCAGCTTTGTGTCATCTGCAAATTTGGAGATATTACATCTAGTTCCCTCGTCTAGATCATTAATATATATTGTGAATAGCTGGGGTCCTAGCACCGATCCCCGCGGTACCCCACTAGTCACTGCCTGCCACTCGGAAAAAGACCTGTTTATTCCAACTCTTTGCTTTCTGTCTGCCAACCAGTTCTCTATCCAAGTCAGTACCTTACCCCCAATCCCATGTGCCTTAACTTTACACGCTAATCTCTTATGGGGGACCTTGTCGAAAACGTTCTGAAAGTCCAAATACACCACATCCACTGGTTCTCCCTTATCTATCCTACTAGTTACATCCTCAAAAAATTCCAGTAGATTAGTCAAGCACGATTTACCTTTTGTAAATCGATGTTGACTGTCCAATCCTGTCACTGTTTTCCAAGTGCTCTGCTATTACATCTTTTATAATGGACTCTAGCATTTTCCCCACTACCGATGTCAGGCTTACCGGTCTATAATTCCCCATTTTCTCTCTACCACCTTTTTTAAATAGTGGGGTTACATTAGCTACCATCCAATCCATGGGAACTGTTCCAGAGTCTGTAGAATTTTGAAAGATGACCAGCAATTCATCTACTATTTCTAGGGCCACTTCCTTAAGTACCCTAGGATGTAGATTATCAGGCCCTGGGGATTTATCAGCCTTCATTCCCATCAATTTCCCTAACACCATTTCCCTACAAATACTGATTTCATTCAGTTCCTCCCTCTCATTAGACCCTATGTTCCCCGGCATCTCTGGGAGGTTATTTGTGTCCTCCTTTGTGAAGACAGAACCAAAGTATGTATTTAATTGGTCTGCCATTTCTTTGTTCCCCATTATAAATTCCCCTGATTCTGACTGCAAGGGACCTACGCTTAACTTCACCAATCTTTTTCTCTTCACATGTCTATAGAAGCCATTGTCTTTGGTCCTAGCCACAAACTCCGTTCCTTAGCCACCGACTCCATCCCTCTTCCTGGCAACTGTCTGAGGCTGAACCAGACTGTTTGCAACCTTGGTATCGTATTTGACCCGGAGATGAGCTTCCGACCCTAGGCTGCCCACTTCCAAATCCGTAACATTGTTCGACTCCACCCCTGCCTCAGCTCATCTGCTGCTGAAATGCTCATCCAAACCTTTGTTCGCCCGAGACTCGACGATTCCAACACTCTCCTGGCCGGCCTCCCATCTTCCACCCTCCAGTAACTTGAGCTGATCCAAAACTCTGCTGCCCGTATCCTAACTCGCACCAAGCCCCGATCACCCATCGCTCGCTGACCTACATTGACTCCTGGTTTAGCAACTCCAAAAATAAAATTCTAATCCTGGTTTTCAAATCCCTCCATATCTCGAACCTCCTCCAGCTCTAAAACCCTCCAATTCTGACCTCTTGCGCATCCCCTATTTTAATTGCTCCACCATTGGTGGCCGTGCTTTCAGCTGTCTTGGCCCTAAACTCTGGAATTCCCTCCCTAAACCTCTCCGCCTCTCTTCCTTTAAGACGCTCCTTAAAACCTAACTCTTTGACCAAGCTTTTGGTATGGCAGCTGTAGCTCCTATGACCGGAAAGCCCTGCAGCGGGTAGTCAAAACTGCCCAACGCATTACCGGCACCTGGCTACCGACCATAGGGAACATCTACCAGAAACGCTGTTTACGGAGGTCACGGTCCATCATCAAAGACCCTACCCACCCCAGCCACAGTCTGTTCGCCCCCCTGCCATCTGGGAGACGCTACAGATGCATTCGCACCCGAACGACCAGATTTAGGAACAGCTTCTTTCCCAGGGCTGTCATCCTACTGAACGCCACAAATAAACTCTAAAGCCTGCACATCTGCCAATGCACTTTATTATGTTTATGTATTACAAGCCAAATGAATGTTGAATGTTAAATGTCTTAATCAAAATGTACACTCTCGGGAGCCGCAAGCCTACATTTCGTTGTACTGCACTTGTGCACTAACAATGACAATAAAGTTGATTATGATTATGATTCTGCCCTAATATCTTTGTGTGGCTCGGTGTCAAATTGTGTTTGATAATCGCTCCCGTGACGCACCTTGGGACGCTTTATTACGTTAAAGGTGCTAAATAAATGCACGTCGTTGTTGTTGTTAACAATATCAGCTAATGTGGGAGCCAGAAGGGAAGTTGAGTGATCAGCGGTTTAGTGGGAATAGGGTCAAGAGATCGGGAGGTCGGTCTCATGGACAAATTGAGCTTGGAGACGGCATGATGGGAGATAGCAGAGAAAGATGCGAGCTCCGAGCAAGGGCTTGGTGGGCTAAGGGAAGGTAGGGATGTGGCAAAGGCATCAGAACAGATGGTCTCAATCTCAGAGACAAAGAAGTCCATGATCTCCTCGCATTTGTTGTTGGAGGGGAGGGTGGAAGTGGCATGGGAGAGGGGTATACGGAGACAGCTGGTAGTGGAGAAAAGTAGCCGGGGTTGTCTTTGCATTCCAGGGTGATCCTGCAGTCGTGAGCAGTTTTTGCAGAGCCCCAATAGTGCTTGATGAGGTCCAGTCAGATCTAGCAATGAATGGCTAAACCAGTTGTGCGTCATAAACGTTCAAATCTGCATCTCTTGGACTTAGGGGTGCAAAGATGAGGGAACAACTAAAGTGGGAGAGAGTAAGGGTTTTATTAGGGACAAGGGCAAAGGTGGAGGCAAGGGCATGACTGAAAAGATTGATAGCTGTAGCAGTATTGTGGTGAATAGAGGGCTAAAGGCTAGACAGTTGGGAGTTTGAAAGTAAGTGACTTGGGGGTGAAATTTTTCCCTAGGGGTAGACTCAGAAGGTTTGAAGGGGGATGCGAGTGGTGAGGAATATGAGGAAGTGATCAGAGATGTCCTTTGTGATGGAGACAACGGGAAGAAAGAGACATGAGATGGCAAAGTCGACGGGGTAGTCGTGAATATGGGTAGGAGTGTGCAGCAGGCGGTTAAGAAGGCAAATGGTATGTTGGCCTTCGTAGCGAGAGGGTTTGAGTAGAGGAACAAGGATGTCTTGCTGCAGTTGTACAGGGCCTTGGTGAGACCACATCTTGAGTATTGTGTGCAGTTTTGGTCGCCTTATCTGAGGAAGGATGTTCTTGCCATGGAGGGAGTTCAGCGAAGATTCACCAGGCTGATACCTGCGATGGCAGGAATGACGTGAGGAGAGATTGGGTCGATTGGGCTTATACTCGCTGGAGTTTAGAAGAATGAGAGGTGATCTCATTGAAACTTATAAAATTCTGACAGGACTGGACAGACTAGATGCAGGAAGGATGTTCCCGATGGTCGGGGAGTCCAGAACCAGGGGTCACAGACTAAGGATAAGGGGCAAGCCATTGAGGACAGAAATGAGGAGGAATTTCTTCACCCAGAGAGTGGTGAACCTGTGGAATTCTCTACCACAGAAGGCAGTGGAGGCCAATTCATTAAATATATTCAAGAAGGAGTTGGATATATTTCTTAATAAGGCTAAAGGGATCAAGGGATATGGGGAGAAGGCAGGGACAGGGTACTGAATTTGATGATCAGCCATGATCGCATTGAATGGCGGAACAGGCTCGAGGGGCCGAATGGCCTACTCCTGCTCCTATCTGCTATGTTTCTATGAGAGGTTAAGTGAGGACAGGAGGGCATTAAACTTAGAAAAGAGGGGGCAAGGCGAGTCGAGGTGGACGTCAAAATCACCGAGGATGAGAAGTCACTCGGTGCAGAAACTCAGGGCGGAAACCATGAGGAGATCGGCGAGAAACTTGGCATGGAGCTTGGGTGGAAGATAGAGAATGAGGATTTTACTGGAGAGGCGATGAACAAGATGAGGCGCTTAAAGAAGAAGGTATCAGAGGAGATGGCGGGGGGACATACCAAGCTGATACGGGCCACGCCACCACTGCGGCGGTATGGTAAGGGCAACTGGTGGAAGGTATAAACATGCGGGGAGACTTCAGTAAGGGGGAAGGTGTCATCACCAGCGGGCCAAGTTTCTGTCAGGCCACGATGTTGATACAGTCATCCACAATAATTTCCTGGCTGGCAAGGGCCTTGATCCCAAGTGCGGAGAGAGGCGGTGATTCGTGATCCGCTGGCAAAGTCCACATGATCGTGGTGGGAGGAATGAATGGGACGGGAAGGAGGTTGATAAGATTAGCCCTCAACGAGCAAGCTAGATGGGAAGGACAGCGAGGGAGGAGGATAGCAGAATTGGGGTAGCTGCTCGCAAGGCGGCAGCATGTGCCTCGAAGGACCCTTCGCAGAATGTAGAGGAGGCAGAGGGTAGCTGTGGGCTTATCCAAGAAGGGGTCAAGCCTTGGATGGCAGCAGGAGAGTAGAAGGTCCAGGGATAGTGAAGGGTTGCGGTAGGAATTGGGGGATTGGGGCAAAGTACCAGAGAGGTGAAAAATGAAAGGAGGCATGACTGGGTAACAGGAGGAGGAGCTGACAGGAGAGGAAAGAATAAGGGAGGTAGAAGTAATGGGCCCAGGTCTGGAATGGCAGGAAAAATGCACACGCAAATGGACACAGATATTTCTGTCAACCTCTTCTTAGTTAAACCAGCTATTCAAGCATGTCACTGTTAAAAATGGGGACAATGATTCTATTGGTTTCTTGCTCTAAATGTTAGAGACCGCTTAATTAGTTTAGAGGTGCCTTAAAATTACTCATCTGCATAAAATTGTTCAAATTAGAATGGCTTCAACCGATTCAATATTTAAAAAGCTATTGTTTCAAATACCTTTTACTTTTGTGTGGGTACTCAAGAGGGGATCTGAAGAAACCATGCAAGCCCACCAAGGGTAACCAGATACTTTGGACCACACCATGTCCCCGACATCATACTTCACTGGGACATCCTTCTCCTTGGTCTCCTCATCTTTCTCTTCTTCATTGTCTTGGTCTTCTTCAGTCTGTTGATACAAACAGCACAGAGGTGCCAGAGTGAACTTTAGAATTCAGTTTTTGAAATCATACAAGGTTTATTGCAGCCATCTTTGACAAGTTTATAAAATAATTTACCTGTTGAAAGGTGTATTTTGATAAAGAGAGGAAGTTTATGCAGCATTAGTTTAACAATCATAGAATGGTTACAGCACAGAAGGAGGCCATTCGGCCCGTCGAGCCCATGCCAGCTCTCTGCAAGAGCACTTCAGCTAGTCCCACTCCCCTGCCCTTTCCCCGTAGCCCTGCAATTTTTTTTTCCTTTTCCAATTCCCTTTAAAAAGCCATGATTGAGTCTGCCTCCACCACCCTTTCAGGCAGTGCATTCCAGATCCTAACCACTCGCTGCGTAAAACAGTTTTTCCTCATGTCGCCTTTGGTTCTTTTGCCAATCACCTTAAATCTGTGTCCTCTGGTTGTCAACCCTTCCGCCAATGGGAACAGTTTCTCTCCATCTACTCTGTCTAGACCCCTCATGATTTGGAACATCTCCTCTCAACCTTCTCTGCTCCAAGGAGAACAACTCTAGCTTCTCTAGTCTATCCACGTAACTGAAGTCCCTCATCCCTGGAATCATTCTCGTAAATCTTTTCTGCACCCTCTCTAAGGCCTTCACATCCTTTCTAAAGTGCAGTGCCCAGAATGGGACAAAATACTCTAATTGAGGCCGAAACAGTGTTTTATAAAGGTTCATCATAACTTCCTTGGTTTTGTACTATCTATATATACACCTCTATTTATAAAGCCCAGGATCCCGTATGCTTGTTTAACCGCTTTCTCAACCTGTTCTGCCACCTTCAACGATTTATGCACATATACCCCCAGGTCTCTCTGTTCATGCACCCCCTTTAGAATTGTACCCATTAGTTTATATTGCCTTTCCTCGTTGTGCCTACCAAAATGTATCACTTCTCACTTTTCTGCGTTAAATTTCATCTGCCACGTGTCTTCCCATTTCACCAGCCTGTCTATGTCTTCTTGAAGTCTATCACCTATCCTCCTCACTGTACACTATACTTCCAAGTTTTGCGTTATCTGCAAATTTTGAAATTGTACCCTGTACACCCACGTCCAAGTCATTAATATACATCAAGAAAAACAGTGGTCTGGGTGCCAACCCCTGGGGACCACCACTGACTGTATACCTTCCTCCAGTCTGAAAAACAAACTTTTCACCACTACTCTCTGTTTCCTGTCACTTAGCCAATTTCGTATCCAGGCTGCCACTGTCCATTTTATTCCACTACTCTCTGTTTCCTGTCACTTAGCCAATTTTGTATCCCTTTTATTCCATGGGCTTCAACTTTGCTGGCACTTTGTCCAACACCTTTTGGAAATCCATGTACACTACGTCAACCGCATTGCCCTCATCAATCCTCTGTTACCTCATCAAAAACTCGATCAAGTTGGTTAAACACGATTTGCCTTTAACAAATCCATGCTGGCTTTCTTTAATTAATCCACCCCTATCCAAGTGATTCTTGATTTTGTCCCTGATTACTGTTTCCAAAAGCTTCCCTACTACCGAAGTTAAACTGACTGGCCTGTAGTTGCTGGGTTTATCTTTACACCCTTTTTTGAACAATGGTGTAACATTTGCAATTCTCCAGTCCTCTGGCACCGCCCCCATATCTATGGAGGATTGGAATATTATGGCCAGTACCTCCGCGATTTCTCCCTCAATTCCCTCAGCATCTTAAGATGCATCCCATCCGCTCCTGGTGATTTATCTACTTTAAGTACAGCCAACCTTTCCAATACCACCTCTTGATCAATTTTTATCCTAGCAAGTGTCTCTACTACCTCCTCCATTATGTCTATGGCAGCATCCTCTTCATTGGTGAAGACAGATGCAAAGTACTCATTTAGTACCTCAGCTATACCCTCTGCCTCCATGCATAGGTTTCCTTTTTGGTTCCTAATCGGCCCCACCCCTCCTCTTACTACCCTTTTACTATTTATATGCCTATAGAAGACTGTTGGATTACCTTTTATGTTGGCTGCCATTCTATTCTCATATCCTCTCTTTCGCCCTCTTATTTTCTTTTTCACTTCTCCTCTGACCTTTCTATATATAGCCTGATTCTCAGGTGTATTTGTAACCTGACATCTGTCATACGCCCTCTTTTTCTGCTTCATCATATTCTCTATCTCTTTCGTCATCCAGGGAGCTCAGATTTTAGTTGCCCTGCCTTTCCCCCTCGTGGGAATGCACCCGAACTATTTCCTCTTTAAAGGCAGCCCATTGTTCCACTACAGTTTTGCCTGCCAATCTTTGATTCCAGTTTACCCGGGTCAGATCCATTCTCATCCCACTGAAATTGGCCTTCCCTCAGTTAAACATTTTTACTCTAGATTGCTCTCTGTCCTTTTCCATAGCTAATCTAAACCGTATGATATTATGATCACTGTTCCCTAAATGTTCACCTACTAACACTTGCTCCACTTGACCTACCTCATTCCCCAGAATCAATCCAGCAATGCCTCCTCCCTGGTCAGGCCGGAAACATACTGATCAAGAAAGTTCTCCTGAACACACTTCAGAAATTCTTCCCCCTCTCTGCCCTTAACACTATTACGATCCCAGTTTATATTAGGATAGTTGAAGTCCCCCATTATCACTACTCTATAGTTCTTGCACCTCTCTGTAATTTCCCTGCAAATTTGCTCCTCCATATCTTTTCCACTACAGTATTTGGTGGTCTATAGAATACACCCAGTAGTGTAATGGCACCTCTATTATTTCTTAACTCTAGCTATATAGATTCTGTCCTTGACCCCTCCAGGACATCCTCCTTCACCAGCACTGTAGCATTCTCCTTAACCAATACTGCCACACCACCTACCTTTCCTTCCCTATCTTTCTTGAACACCTTATAACCAGGAATATTTAATATCCAATCTGCCCTTTTTGGAGCCTGCACACTCTTTATCTGCGGGGTGACTACCTCCTGATACGCGCTATCCATGAAACTCTCAGCCTCACGGCTGCATCGCAGTGACGCCAGCTGCTGCTCAAGCTCCAAAACCCAGAGCGCGAGCTCCTCCAGCTGACGACACTTCCTGCACATGTGGTTGTCCAGGTTAAGATATACTACTTTCCCATCCCTGCCATTAAAAGGCAAAAGTGATATAAAACAAGAGCGAGCAAAAGCAAAAGTCACAAAAAGTGACAGGCAAGTGGCACAACTACAAACACATTAAAAAGAAATATCCTCATTAATAAACCTACCGAATTAAAATGAACATTTTACAAATTCTGGTTGGTGAAACAAAAACACAACAGGCTAAATAGATAAAACAATTAAAAAGTGTCATAGGGATTCAGAACTATAGGTTAACTGCAACTACAACAAACTGCATTTATGTAACACTTTTAACAGAGAACAATATCCCAAGGTGCTTCACAGAGGTGCATCAGAAAATGCCTGCTTCTTCTGCCCCTTCATTTAAGGATGCCATTGGATACAATTCTGAGATTTGGCATAGACACGGATACCCTCCTCAGGAGGTAGTTTCACTGGGTATCCCATGAGCAAAATACTGTCAGCGGTAAAGATATATGTCTGCGTCAGTGTTGCTATTTTGATGCTGACCATCAGTAACCACACAGGTCAACGATCTGCCTTTGCTGAATTGTGCAGCCTCCCACCCCATGTTGAAGAAAGACTGAGGCTACAATGAGAAAGTTGTAAATGTCACTCTGTGGTAACTGGAGATGCAGTTGTTTCATTATTGCCAAATGTGCCATCGTATAAACAGCGTAGATTCAGAATAACACGAAATCGGCACACATCACATGGCTCTTCCACTGGAAGTGGTTAGGTTATATAAATGGGACACTAAAGATAATTTTATTTGTTAGCCAAGCTAAGACCCAATTCAAGTTTAATCACAAAAATTTACGAAGTGGCCAATTTAGGGCATAATACTGCCAGAATGTAGATTTGATTACTTACTCATCTGAGTTCCCAATCTCAGCTGGCTTGCTGTAAGCAGGTATCAAGAATAGCCAGGCCTTTCCCCACAGGGAGCAGGGAGAAAAATCACACATACAAAATTGAAAGAGAAAATCCTACAGTGGATGCTACAAAATGTACTATCTAATCATGCACTTCTACTTGATCACCAGTCTTGTTCGTACATTTTTTTTGTTTCTAATTTCCTTCCCTTTGCTCCTGATGCAGTAGACTAGGATGTTGGAGGAGCTCAGATTAGTTCAATAATACACGTTTGAAGTTTGTCATCCATTGAATGTGTATTTAACAGAAATACAATTTTGAGAAATCACCCTAGTTGTCAGGTCTCCCTAGCCTACTTGTAACTGGATTATATAACTCATTCCAATAATTGGAGCAGATGGAGTTGAGTTGTTACACTTTTTTTTTAATGAATGCGAGCTTTCTCAATGGCCCAGTGGAAAAGTGTACCCCAGCACAAGTCACTGCCTTCAGGAGAGGAAAGCTGGAAACGGAAAAATAGGGTAATTTTCACATCAACAGGAGTAGGAACATGAATGATCAAAGAAAATACAACTGGCTTGGGTCAAGATTGAATTTTCCAACCTCTCACGCGCCAATGGCCTGTCAATGGGAGCATGTGTACAGATGGATCAGAAAGGCTAATCTGACTCGGTATGGCCTCTGTACGAAGGGTCACATCATGCTTCATCATTAAGGTGATTAGAAAGGATTAACATTGCAAAAAAAGAACTCCAACTTTGTTACTGTTTAAAATGGTTGGGTAAAATTCCCAACTAGTTATTTCCATTCAGGAAGGACCATTGGTAATCCTGGTTAATATAGGTTTGATCCTCAGAGATAAAAGTACCGAGAGGAAAAAGCAACTTTCCTCCAGTGTGACAAATCTGATATAGAAAGAGCTCCTCCAATTGAATGATCAAGTGAAAGTTCTATTCTCTAGTTCAACTTAAGCCCCAGTTAGATCAACCTGAATACAAATACCAGGAGTTAGACAAAGGACTCAGCCAAGACATATGGAGCTGCGAAGTACTGAATTACTCCCCTGCTGAGTGTGCACATTTTTCCACAACTGCCAAAATCTCATCTCTTTCACCCCTCCCCATTTCCTCCTCCTCCTCTCTCCTGAAGGCAGATTCTTGTTGGGGTATGATTCCACAGGCACCATCAGCCCTCCAGTGACTCATCTGAGAGAGTATTGACAGGCCATTTGACCGTGGAGGTCATCGCAGCTATGCACAATCCTGTTCTCATCTAAGTCAACCTCTTCATGTGCATTTTCTAGTAAAAGTCACTTGATTGCAAAAAGGAGTGGAACCCATGTCTAACTTTTCACCTCCCTTTCCTACGAGCACTACAGGCCAACTGTAAAACCGCCAACCGAGCACAGACCAGAGATTGAACACAGGGCTTTCCGCTCAGGATCATAATGGGCTGTGCCGTCAACCATTAGGGAGTTACTGACAAAATCTGAAGGAACTCACACAGGCATTACATATTACAACTATTATATCACAATTAGAATTAAAAACGTTACCCACTTGTCTGAAAAGGGTGACTTTTTTTTTTTTTAAAGTACACGTTAACTGGGACCAGCAGTCCTCTTCGTGCATCAATTTAGACATCGAATGTTGTCAGGTTATTGGACAGTCTATTCCTGTCCCAGTAGGTCCCTGATAACTGGGTTGGCAGGAATGACATATGAGGAGAGATTGGATCGATTAGGCTTATACGCGCTGGAGTTTAGAAGAATGAGAGGGGATCTCATTGAAACTTATAAAATTCTAACAGGACTAGACAGACTAGATGCAGGAAGGATGTTCCCGATGGCGGGGGAATCCAGAACCAGGGGTCAGTCTAAGGAGTAAGCCATTTAGGACTGAGATGAGGAGGAATTACTTCACCCAGAGAGTGGTGAACCTGTGGAATTCTCTACCACAGAAGGCAGTGGAGGCGAATTCATTAAATATATTCAAGAAGGAGTTAGATATATTTCTTAAAGCTAAAGGGATCAAGGGATATGGGGAGAAGGCAGGGACAGGGTACTGAATTTGGATGATCAGCCATGATCTCATTGAATGGCGGAGCAGGAGCGAGGGGCCGAATGGCCTACTCCTGCTCCTATCTTCTATGTTTCTATGTCCCATACAAATGTACTTTTCAACAGGATAGCAATCAAGAATAGGAACTGCGACCAATTTATATCCCCTCCCAGCTACATTGTCGAGAGCCACTGAAACCAATTGCAAAGTCCCATCACTGCCTGCACTAAGACTGACCGATTTCCCTGATCTGTGTTGGTCAAAGTACTTAACTGGCTGTAAAACACTTTGGGACATCCTGAGGTTATGAAAGGTGCTATATAAATGCAAGTTCTTTCTAAATAGAGGGCAGAAATCTCCACACATTACTCTCTCATAAAACTTTTTGGTTCAATTCTCAGATCTTTAAAGCGTTAATTAAACTCTCAATTCGGTTAATAAATACACACTTTGATCCATGCAGGATTATCAGAATGTAGTACTGAGTGGGTGTGGGGCAATCAGCTATCAAAGGATGAAAAAGAAACAGAGTAAGTTAACCAAGCGGTCTTGTGGCCCCTTTAATAACTGATTAAGAGCTGAATTAGCAGAGACCTGGAGACATGATCACCTATTTGCCATCTAGGCCAGGAAATTATGCAGAAACCACACAGAATTTTTTTTTTTTTTTTTTTTAAACAGAAAAAAAGTTTTACATGAGATTACTATGGAGTTAAAGATGTTTCAGTTCACTTCAGTAAAACTAGCAAACACTTTTGAAACAAGAATCAAATCCCAAATCAAAAATAATTTTCAGAGCACAAGAGACCAAGTAACTAACTTTGTACAAGTACATATAGATGGGCATATAGATTGGTGGGTTATGATTCTCACCAGTAACCATCACAGCCTTTGTTTTTTACATCAGTGTCACAAGACAAGGCAGTTCATGCCAACACATCATACCATCTTAATTAAATGAGATGTAGGTTGTTGTTGTTTCAACATTATTCTTAGTGTCACAAAAATGCTAAATGTTTAGCAAAGAAAAATCATTTTAAATGGCTAGAAACTTCCAAGGCTACAAGACGGTGTGCGAGACAACCTTTTTTGAAATTTCCGAAGAGGAGCTTAGGATAAGGCTAATCTGCCATAAGCACTTAACCTACAATTTCCATCCACAAACTGGGTTTAAAGAAACCACACTACAACAACAATTCCACATAAGTAAAAAGGAATCAACCCTGATTTTTAAAAATATAAACATAGCTCAGAAATACTAAATATGTCCCCCGCATGGTTCACCAAGTAGCAGATCAATACAGACACTGAAGGTCCCAGATTCTTTTAGCATTAACTGAACTGTAATTTTTTTCTATCCCCAGTTTCACTTCGTGGAGAGTTCTATCTCTCAACTTTTCATAACTGCTTCTTGAAATGTTATTTCCTGCCAACATTTTGATTGTATTCAGTAAAGAAATGTGAGGCAGGGTCAGAGTAACAGCACTGTAACAATATGCAGAACCACAAGGCACTGAGATATACCCCAGCCACCAAGTTTTGGACCTCACTCACGCGATCACAGGGTGTTTCCCCACAAGGACGGAAGTATTGTCCCATGCTGCTCTTGTGCATTTTTCAATGTTAATTTTCAGGAAAGTATTGGCAGTAACTCGAGAGCAGGTTTCTGACTCGCCCTCTTAACTAGGATTGGTGTCAGACAGCCAAAAAAAAGTACGCGAAATACCTTGAAAATACCATTAAGAATTCCACTAAGTATTTCCCTATAATTTGTGGTCCATTAAAAATCTTAAAGGAACACTTCTAGAGAAGATTGTATATCAACCTAATTCAGGAGTTTAATTTAAATACTGTAATGTTTTTATGGCTCCACATACTTTAAAAACAAAATAGTCAGTAGCTAGACCCTGATCACAGCAATAGATTTTCTCTGTTTCAGACAGGTTGAGCCATCTAGAGCAGGTATCTAGCCAGGTGCTACCAGCCTCCATTAAAGTCTCAGGCAGAGAGATGGACCAGCCAGTTCAGAATTTGAAGCTCCCATTACAGTGCTAAAAACAACTCGGGTTAGAACAGTAACTTAAACAGTTAACAAACTACTCTTTATGTCAATTTTAATAGAGAGAACATTTAAAACATAAATTTAATATACTGTCTGAAAACATCTTGGGAGAAAATCTGCTCACTAAAAATAACAGTTTAAAACACACTGGAAACAGGGAGAAAATGACAACACTAGTCCCTCGGCTTGGTATTGGATTATGGACTGATTAGCAGTTCTTGAAAACGAGGGGCTGTAATCTCAGTTCTGCCTGCACAACTGCTCACTGCTGAGCTTGCCGCTGACCAGGCTTCTTTCAGATCCGAAATGTGCCAGAGTCTAAATAAGAATTACTCCCAACAAACAGAAAGGGATCATTTTAAAAGAATATATCTGGAAGATGGCTTTTTTTTTTTACAAGTGTTGCCTCTGCTTTTAAGGAAGGCATTTAAATCAAAAATGAACTACACATAAAAATCTTGCGCATTGATTCACTTTTTATGTCAACATTTAACATTAAAAAAAAGTACTTAAACTTTCTAATGGGAAAATTCCAGCTAACAATATGTACAATTTCCCTGCCTGTCATGATGTAATTACAGCCTCCTATCACTGACAACACTCATATCTTCCGTCTCTCAGCGGTTCCCCTCTGCTGGGTCCATTGGCCACAATTCCAACACAAAATGGCAGCCCATTAAAAAATTTATTTTTTTAGAACAGAATTTAGCGCCGGCTGCCTGTGTCAGCTGTGGCCAGTTATCTCCCGCCCCACAGGATGCACGAGGCACCAGCCCCTATTGTACCCTGGACCAATATCTGTGCTCCACTGGCTGCAATATCCCCAAGCCAGGGTCAGTTTTCATTTTTGTAGATGGTCCCCCCCCACCACCACCACCGTGTCTCCTCCCCACACTAACAGTTTCTGGCGTGCACTAAATATCACATTGTTTTCGAACAATGACATTACACATCAATTCCCTATCTACTATTATAATAATACAGGATGACAAGGAATCTAATGCTTAAAAAATACTCTCTCCCTCCCAATTGTTCACCGTGTGTTATTGTACTGAGTCACACAGACCAAAAAGGTACCAAGTTGTAATTTAAATTTACCTAGAATATAACTTTTGAATGATTCCATTACAAACAGAAAGATCGTAACTTCAAACTGGGCTGACCACATCAGAACTACTAAACTCTGGAAAATCATGAATGTGAATTTGCAGCCTGAACTGAAAATCTTGTCGTAAAATGTTTTTTGTACCATTATAAAGAAAAAACATGCCAAATAGTTCAAAAAACACAGCAAATTTTTTTAAATGGTGTTGGAAAATTTTCAAAACAGATGCCACTTATTCAACAAACTTAAAATGACATACAAATCAGATCCATATACACTAGCCAGTTCTCTCGGTATCCTGGCCAATAATTATCCCTCAACCAACATCACTGTAACCGATTATTTGGTCATTACCCCATTGCTGTTTATGGGACCTTGCTGTACACAAAGTGGCTGTCGCATTTTATCCATCACAACAGTATTTCATCGTCAGTAAAGCGCTTTGGGACGTACCGAGGTAGTGAAAGGTGCTATATAAATGCAAATTCTCTCTCTTTCTTTCTTATATTGTGTTGGATATAATTAAGTTGGAGAACTATCCAATGACTGAACAATCAGTCTGGGCTCTCATTCCTGATCAATATCCAGTGACCCTTGCTGGAACTGTGCATGTGTAGATGACAGGATCAAGCTCAGCTCTCAATCCCATTAACATTTAACCACCTAGGCTCACACAAGTAACTACTTGGGCTGAGGTATCAAAAGAACTGCTGCCTGTGAAACCACATTACAACAAAAATTCACGGTCTTGAGGAAGAGCAGGCATGCAGGTAGAAGGGATAACGTAACATTCAATTTCTTTCCCCACCCTGGGTGAGATTTAAAAAAAATGCAAAGCAGCATTTAACTTTTTAAAAATGACACGTTACGCTGTCATTCTCTAAGATGGTTGTACACTTTGGGAATGCAACTTACATTCAAGCAGAGCGATTTCAAGATACAAAAGACTTACACTACAGATTGCAGTTTGGCAGTTTCCAACTGCAAGCTCAATGGTTTAATACCTGTTGGACAAACAGAAATGTTGTTTGTCAAAGCCATTTCTTGTTGTCCTGCAGCAGTAACTAATGAGATGGAACATAGTGAACAGCAGGAGCTGCCCAGTGTAGAAAAGTCCCTGTAAGAAAAGTGATTTAATTAAGCGGCTGCTATATTCATCTCTAAATAACTCAAACTGCAAGCTCTTGCTAAAATTCAACAAGGTGATGAAAAGGTTGGAAACACCAATATATTCTACATTTCCTGTGAAATACCCTAAATAATTAGTGGAGTACTGCAATGAGGTGTCATTAACCACCTACATTACACTGAAAGGAACTCCTGGTGTTCTCAATTCAAGAGGTAACTTCCGACTACAGAGATCCAGTCATAAAACCACTGTACTTGATACTGAACAAAGTGGGGAAGGGAAAAAACAAGTCATTTTGAAAACTATATTTCAACACCCATTTACTCAGCTTTGTTCCAACTCGAAGCTGGGGCCTTAATGTTACGTGTGTACAAGTTTTGAAGCAGTTTGGGCTGTGCAGATACTAAACCTGTGGGGTGTATATTGGGCGTAAAGGCCTGAACGGACAGCAACAACTTGCATTTATATAGCACCTTTATTAATGTTATACAAGGTGCTTCACAGGAGCATAGTCAGACAAAAATTGACACCTAGCTTTGGCCTAGTTGGAAAGAGACATTAGGAGAGATGACCAAAAGTTTGGACAAAGAGCTAGGTTTTAAGGAGCATCTTAAAGGATGAAAGCGAGGTGGAGGGATTTTGGAAGGGAATTGCAGAGCTTAGAGCCTTGACGGCTGAAGGCACGGCCACCAATGGTGGGACAAAGGAATTGGGCGATGCACAAGAGGCCAGAGTTGGAGGAACACAGAGATCTCAGAGGGCTGTAGGGCAGGAGGCATTTGTACGTACACCTGAGCAGGCAGACAGGGCCTCATTTTAATATCTCATTTGAAAGTGCAGCATTCCCTCAGTACTGTAATAAAATGTCAGGCTAGGCTATCCGTTTAAGTTTCTAGCATGAATTCTGAACCTATGATCTACTGACTCAAGAGGCGAACATCACTATTGAGCCAAGGTTTACACTTGAAAGAAAGAAATTGAATGATTGAGAGCAGCCAGGGGTATCAATGAAACAAGTACATGGCAAAAAAAAAAATCATACTTTTGCTTCCATTCACCCCAGGTCAGGACAGGAAGGATCAATACGATGAGGGCTTGCCCAACATAGCATCGGGTAAGGTAAACGGCATCCTCCATAAATTGTCACAATAATCTTCTGTTTTTCAATGGTCGTGTAATCACTATTGCTATGTAGGCAAACACAGCAGCCAATTTTCGCACAAAAAACAACAGCAGCAAATAAGATGAATAGCCAGTACTTTTTGTGATGTTGGTTGAGACACAAATGGTAGCCAAAACATCCGGAGAACCGCCTCGTTCTTCTTTAAATAGTGCCACTGAATTTTAATTTTTTTTATACAATCACCTGAACAGACAGAAAAGCCTCAAATTTAATGTCAAATCTGAAAGACAGCACCTCCAACAATGTAGCATTCCATCAGTACAGTATGTCCTGGAGTAGAGTACCTACATCCTTCTGTTTCAAAGGAAAAAGAGTGCCATCAACTCAGCCAAGCTGAACACACAATGAAACAGTATTAAAAGAGTTCTGCTCTTGAAATGGGTGATTGTGCAATAATCGCAAGCTTAAAAACCCGCAGATAGAAAAATAATGGCCCAGATATTCCGATCCCTACGGGTGGGTACGGGCTGTGTACCCACCCGTAGGGACATCGGAAATGCTGGTTTCAGGCATGCACAGCGCATGCGCTGAAAACCGGCATTTCCGATCTGTCAAGAATGATCCTCCAGCTGCCTCTGCGGGCAGATAGTTCCGCTTTTTGGAGACCTTCCGCCTGCAGAAAACACTTACAATTCTTACGCCTGGTAAAAACAGGCATACAGCTTGCTTTTACCAGGATAAGAGTTCAAAAAAGTTTTAAAAATTCACTGATTTATCATTTAAAAATATTTTAAAAAAAGGTACGTTTATTTTTAGCCCCATAAAAAAACTTTAATTATTTTTTTCAAAGAATTAATTTTTGTTTAAAATACTTAATTTATTGTAATTTCAAGTCATTTTAAAAATGTGATAAAAAAAACGTATTTAAAGTTTTACTATGTTTTTGGGGTGATCTCCATTCATATATTTGACAGGTCTTCCTATCAAATGTATGAAGGGAGGTTCCCTTCTGTGATTGGTTCCCTATGGCTCACGTGATCCCAGGGACGCTGCGAACTACATGTACCTCTGGGATACGTGGGCCCTGCACATTTCAAGTATGGAGAGGCCCAGGAGTGGAAGTGTGTGCGTCCCGGGAGCCCTCAGGTAAGCACGTAGATTTTTCCAGATCGCAGGCCTGGACGCACATTTACAATATTATATCAGATCCAACTTCAAACTAGGGCAATCACAAACAATTAGTGAATACTGTATATTAATATTATGTAAAGTGACATGCCAAGCACCAGTATTACTTTAATGACATTGACTACAAGCAAGACATTTCAACAGGCTTAAAAATTTATATATGCCACCTGTTTTACCACAAAACGAAATGGTGTATGGGAAAATGTAGATGAAGATATATAGAGAAAAAAAACCTAACTTGTATAGTGCCTGATCACATCCTCGGGATGCCTCAGTGCGTTACAGCCAATGGATTATTTTTCCAAGTGCAGTTACTGTTTTATGTAGGCAAACTCAACAGCCAAGTTACACACAGCAAGGTCTAGCAAACGGTGACTGAATGACCAGATATTCTGTTCTTCCAGGGTGCAACTTGAGGAAGAAATGATGGTGATGTGTGATCTTTTATGTGCACCTGAGCAGGCAGGTAGAGCCATAATTTCAAATCGGAAAGACAGCAAATCTGAGTGCAACACTCCTTCAGCACTGCACTGGAATACCAGCCCAAAATGATATGTTGAAGTCGATAGTGGGGGTTAGCCATCACAAAGAAAGAGCTGCACCATCAAAATGTCTATCTTACCCAATGTTTTTCCATGACTGCAAACATTGTGAAATCTTGGAAGTGTATTTATTTTAGCACTCTAAAGACAATGAGTGCAAGCATGAACAAATTACACTAAACTCCAGTGTACTGGTTCATGAAAACAACTATGACTGTACCCCTTTCTATGTTTGAAAAATGCATGAATTTCCAGTTTTGTCATGAAAATGGAATATACAATTACTCACATGATTTGCAGCTCATAACCCCGTCACCAATTTTTATTACTAGTCACGATAAAAATTCCACAATTTTGAATAGTGCCATAAACCACAAACTGGAATGCTTTGCTTAAAACATGGAAGACTACACATGACTTATGGCATATTGGCTATTCACAATGGAGAGCTAATCTTGAAAAAATGCAGAATGGTTTTAAGAAAATGTTGCAGACCATGCAACACATCTATGATTCAAAACTAAACAGGGCAGTTTTGCCAAGCACATAACTATGTTACAGCAGGCCCCAAACAATCCTAGAACACCTTTTTAATTATTGAATTTACTTTACAGTGTTATTTGCAAGCCATCCAGGCTCCTGATGATATCAAAACATGCAAAGCCTGAATCAACTAACAATAGGGGGCCCTTTCTTCTTACTAGGTTTTCAGGCCAGTATTAATGTGATACAGATACAACAAATCACTATTACGGTGCCAGTGCTCAAACACTGTTTAAGCAAAACCTGAAAATGCAAAAGTCAGAAATATTAAAGATCAAATAACAGTGTGTAAACCTGGACATCTAACAAATAAGAACAGTTAGGACATTGCACTGTTTGCTGCAAAAGTTAAATGGTGGTCTTCCCCGCCATCGCAGTCTCTATGTTGTCTTGAAACTGGAGTTTTTGGAAATCTAGACATCATTTCCTTCCACCTCATCCCGAAATGGAGCAATCCATTATCATGAATAGTTCCACCCTGTACCAAATGAGAATCACCCATTTTGTGGGAAGGGGGAGGGAGAAGGAAAAAAAAGAAACACAAAAAGCATGGTCGAAGAATATAAATCGTGATTTGAACTTGGATCTCAGTACAGTAATGCAACTCAATAATCTTTGTAATTTGCAAATTATGATAAATTAAAATATATTAGTGTACTGCTGTGCTTAAAGTGGATGCCACACATCTATTAAAACAGAGTTCAACTGGGGATAAAAGAGGAAAGACATTGAAAATACAACCCAAATGAAATGAGAAACATCCAAAGAAGAAATCACAACCTCTCCCAAGTTTTGGAGTTAACACAAATAATCTGCAGAACTGAAGAGGTCACGAAGATGGCGTATAAGGCCGTGTCTACGGATATTATTCATAGGAACTTCCAGAAGGCATTTGATACGGTTCCACACAAGAGATATTCGCAAAACTGAAAGCCCTTAGATTTGGAGACAACCTTGCGACATGGGTTAGAAAATGGTTGGGAGGTAGGAGTCAGAGTAGGGATAATCATAGAACGATACAGCACAGGAGGCCATTCGGCCCATCGTGCCTGTGCCGGCTCTTTGAAAGAGCTATCCAACTAGTCCCACTCCCCATCTCTTTTCCCCACAGCATTGCAATTTTTTTTCCCCTTCAAGTATTTATCCAATTTCTTTTTTAAAGTTACTAATGAATCAGCTTCCACCACCCTTTCTGGCAGTGCATTCAACATCATAACAACTCACTGCATAAAAAAAGTGTCCTCATGTCATCTCTGGTTCTTTTGCCTATCACCGTAAATCTGTGTCCTCTGGTTACCAACCCTCCTGCCACTGGAAACAGTTTCTCCTTATTTACTCAAAACTGTTCATGATTTTGAACACCTCTATCAAATCTCCTCTTAACCTTCTCTGCTCCCAGCTTCTCTAGCCTCTCCACATAACTGATGTCCCTCATCCATGGTACCACTTTAGTAAATTTCTTCTGCACCGTCTCGAAGGCCTTGACATCCTTCCTAAAGTGTAGTGCCCAGAACTGAACACAATACTCCAGCAGAGGCCTAACTAGTGTTTTATAAAGATTTAGCAAAACTTCCTTGCTTTTGTACACTATACCTCTACTAAAGGATCCCATCTGCTTTTTTTTAACAGCCTTCTCAACTTGTCCTACCACCTTCAAAGTTTTGTGTACATATATTCCCAGGACTCTGTTCTTGCACCCACTTTAAAATTGTACTAATAGTTTATATTGCCTCTCATTCTTCCTACACTTCTCTGCGTTTAATTTCATCTGCCATATGTCTGGCCATAAAGGTAGAATGCGACAAGTGGTGTTCCCCAGGGACTGATACTGGGGCCTCAGCTTTTCACCATATTTATCATCAATGACTTGGACGAAGGAATAGAGCTGTATATACAAGTTTGCAGATGACACTAGTTGGCAGGCACAGTAGTCGCGCAGATGGAAGCAGGAAGTTACAAAAGGACAGAGACAGATTAAGTGAGTGGGCAAAACTGCCAAATTCAATGTGGGGAAGTGTGAGGTCACGCACTTTGGATCCAAGAAAGACCAAATTGGAGTATTTTCTAAATGGTGAAAAACGAGGAACTGTGGAGGAGCAAAGAGATTTGCGTGTCTATGTACACAAATCACGAAAAGCTAGTGGACAGGTACAAAAAGGCTAATGGTATGTTGACCTTCATCTCAAGGGAGGGATGGACTACAAAGGGGAAGAAGTTATACTTCAGTTGTTTAAAGCCTTGGTCAGACACCATCTGAAATACTGCGTTCAGTTCTGGGCACTGCACCTCAAGAAGGATGTATTGGCCTTGGAGGGGGTACAGCACAGATTCACCAAAATGATTAGCCATGATCTTATTGAATGGCAGAGCAGGCTCGAGGGGCCGTATGGCCTACTCCTGCTCTTACTTCTGAAACAGGGGCTTAAAGGGTTAAATTATGAGAATAGGTTGCATAAACTTAGCTTGTATTCTCTTGAGTATAGCAGATTAAGGGGTGATCTCATCGAGGCGGTTAAGATGATAAAAAGATTTGATAGGATAGATAAAAAAGGAATCCATTTCCTCTGGTGGGTGAATCCAGAACAATTGGATATAATCTTAAAATTAGAGACAGACCATTCAGGAGTGAAATCAGGAAGAACTTCATCACACAAAAGGTAGTAGAAATCAGGAACTGTCTTTCCCCCGAAAGGCTGTGGAGGCGGAGTCAATTGAAGAATAAGACTGCGATTTTTGGTAGGCAAGGGTATAAATCTAACATGCTTCTTTATTTAAAGTTTTGTAGAAAACTACTGAATAGCATCAAATCTTCAGTAAACAAAATTGCTCGTTTAAAATTAATGAATGCAATGGAATCCGGTATAGCTGTATATTTGTCACCGATTTTTGAAATACAGAGCAAGCTCTAGAAGGGAAAGCACCCATATCAAATGACTTTTCTGTAACATGTTATCAGTACAGGTAGCAGCGGCATTTCCCTTCACTTTCACAAGAGCCAAGGCCTTTCTCACATCAATAACACATTTTGTTTGAAACACCCAATTTTTTACTCGCACAAAAGGTAAGCAAGAGATCGGTACAGCACTTAAGAATAAACCTGCGTCAGGAACACATTTAAGTCGAATCATCTGGAATATAAATAGTCAAAAAAACACCTCAATGTGGGGCATATAACACTTGGTAATTTACAGACATGTGATAAAAATTTGGGAAAATGCTTCTGAAAGCTACACTTCCAAATTGGCCAGAATACCACATGACCAGAAATTCCAGTCAAACATTTACAGGAGTTTGAATAAATCTCCAAATTCCCAACAGTCCCAAATATTTTTATGGTCAACAATAGTGCTTCAAATAAAAACAGAAAATGCTGGAAACACTCAGCCGGTCGGCTGCCTGATTTGCCGAGTGTTTCCAGCATTTTCTGTTTTTATTTCAGATTTTCAGCATCCGCAGTGTTTCAAAGCCATTTTCCCATTTAATGGACCATCAGAAAACTTATTCTGGTGAATCTGTGCAAATTCTCCTGACACCGCTGCAAGAATACTTAAAATCTGGAATTTTGAAAAACAACAAAAAGATGCAGCGGAGGTTTATTTGAAACTGCAAAAGGAACCCGGCATCAGACATCTGAAAGATCTTGAGAGAACAACAAAGGAATAGTTATATTGCCAGTGACTAGAAAAGTTTCAGATTGTTAAGCCTCTTAAAAAGATAAAGTACAGTTACTTTATATTCAAAAATGTATTTCATGCTTTGGAGCAGTTTTAATGCTGTAGTCTTTATATTTCAATGAAATAAGTTGCAGTCATGTCAGCATGTTGTCATCGGATTACCCTGAAGCCAAATAAGAGTTACGACATCTGAACAAGAACCTCGATTTTTAGTTTAGTTGAGAAGATTTGATAATTAAGAATTGCAAGAATGTCATGATATTCCCAGCATGGCACTGCAATTATCTGACAGAACTTTAAAAGGTGACCTTCATTTGCCGGTAGATACACCAGTCGATATGTTCACGTACCTAATTTGGAATTTAGATCTAATTTTTAAAAGAAATGCTTATGCAAATATGAACATTCCATCTAACCAGAGCCTGACAACAAATATAATTTTACAGGTTATGCTTAATTAATCTTCAAGTTATTGTAGAATCAGATGCCAATACAGCCTTTTCCCTTACACAACATAAACATTATTTAGGAGTCACTAATCAAAACTAATCAGACTAATTTGATACCACAAAAGTGCCAAAATATGTAGTCTCAGAGTACCAAGATTTTTACAAAAATCACATCACATTTTAGCTACAAATAAACTTTGATCAAAAAAAGGTAATCAGCAACTATTTGGCTATAAACCTGTCCACTGAAAAACGATGACTATTCACACTCACCTTGTCATGCTCATCAGGAGCAGTGGATGTCTTGGATACAAGTGCTACTTCAGCCAGATTTCGCTCAAGGAGAGCATCATACTTCACACTTCTCTTCCTTTTTCTTTTCTCTCGATTTTTTTCTTTGTCTTCATCCTTCTCTTGTTGTTCCTGCTGTGCAGGCTCAGGCTCACCTATCTGAAGATCCCCACAAAGTGAGGATTCAAACAGTGGCTTTCCATTCAAATAAGTTTTGGTAATCCTCAACTTAATCTCTGGGGAGCCACTCTTTTTAGGCGTTGTTCGAGGTGGTGTTTCATTCCCTCTGTTCTCTGTGGGGCATGCAACTGGAGAAGACGCATGTTGGGACGGTGGTTCTTCAACTACATCTGCTGCACCAGAATCTCCATTTAACATAAGAGAAGTCAAATCCTTTAATTTGTCTGATGATCTGTAAGCAGAAGTTGCATCATGTCCATTTAATCGGTGTATCACACCATCCTGAAGGGCAGCCGATAACGGTGTGGCAGCTTTGTCAGTCAGTATCGAGTGCTCAGAATCCACCTCGCCATTCTGACTCTTCTTATGAGTAATACCAAGGATCTCAGGAACCTTTTTCATAGATATGGGATTAATCAACTCCTGTGCCAATGGTCGGGAACTCCCCATTACACTCTGTGGAAGTCGGTAGGGCTGAGCCATGCTGTCCAGATGTTATCAGTCTCAAACAGCTTTAGGTGGGCAAAAAGAGAAAAACTCTGATTATAAAAAATTTCTGTAGTAAAGAAAAATTGCAATGCAATGCTGTCAAGTTGACAAATACTTGGAAGTGCTACGCTAGTAAAATATTCAGTACAAGAACATAAGAAATAGGAGCAGGAGTAGGCTATACGACCCCTCGGGCATGCTCCACCATTCAATAAGATCATGGCTGACCTTCAACTCCACTTTCCTGCCTGATCCCTATATCCCTTGATGCACAAGTATCATGTTGCTGGTTTTACATTTATTGCAATAACCACAACCCATAATATTGACAAAATTGAAAACAAATAAAGACCCTCTCTCCACACACCATAATCACTAAATCGACCTATCCAGTCTTTTGTTCAATGTGACACTGAATGGGTTACAAAATTTCAAATGAAAATATATATGGTTAACATTTTAAAACTAATGTAGATAAAACACAAAAAGCCTTGTAGTAACATCCACTGTTGCTCAATGGGTACCTGTGGTACCCACCCATACAGCCTAGGAAAGTCTCAAGTTGGGTCATAGTCTGTGCTACAACAGTTGATCCCTGTAGGAATACAACGGAGGTGCTAGAATTGGCCTCAGCAATCCTGGGCTAAGCAGGGTTTAAATCTGCTAGGGATCTTACTCTTGATCACCAAACAAGCCCCTGTTAAAAACTGCACGTGGATGGCAGGTGAGGACAGGATCACACCCAAGTTGTGATGCCACGACAGTAAAATAGCCTGCTGATGATCATTACGAAGACTCAGATGAACATCTGCCACTTGAATACCATACTTCAGCAAGAACCAATGCCAAAGAACAAAGAACAGGAAATAGGTGATTTAATGTGAAAGTAACAGTATTCATCAATGCAGTTATCAGCAGACTGTAAGGGGAGTTGGAGGTCTAATTTTTAGCGGTATAAAACAAAGCATTGGGCTCCTTGATGGCTCAGTGAATAACTCCACCAAATGGCATAGCACTGACTCAAACAGACTATGGTTTCAAATTCAATCCTTGATGATTGACACTGTTAGTTGATCTCAATTGGGAAAACGGCTGAGATATTTGATTGGCCACAATGTCTCTTGGTTATGGAAACAAGAAAAATACAGCTAGTGTTCAGACTCGCAATTGCTTGCTAAAGTGCATGTGTGGACGCAAGGTGAGGGCAGGATCAAACTTAGATACGACGCCGGCCATGTGATCAATTAGCCTGAATCACGCACTGTTCCGCCTGACGTTAAAAATAGTCACTTGGGAAAAGTACCACAGGGTTGCTGGCATCCATGGAACCAAAGCCAGCACAAGTGACATTTTTGAGAGAGATGGTGGAAAATGGGAAAAAGTAGGGGCAGGAGGGGTTTGAAGAAAACAAACATCAATTCCAAAAGCTCCATCCTGACCTAATTAGACTATTTCCACTTCCACCCAAGTTTCTTTAACCACAATTTTCTTTCCTCTAAAACCATCAAAGCCCCAAATCTGTTCATTCTGGCTTTATTACGCCCTTGAGCGAAAGGCTCTTAGGAAAAGTAATAGCTATACTTAAAAGCAAATGTATTTACTTTGTATTTTCCTGCTGTCCTCCTGCGGTCTCCTTGCGCAACAGCTACCAAGGCAGCTTGATAACTGCCCACCAGGGGGAGTGAAAGGTAAATGTCTTTTCCTGTGGTGAGGCACCTAGACTTCTTTCAGCACCTCACAGAACAAAATGGCCAAGACTTGAAACTCACCATGTGGCAGTAAATAATCTGTGAACCCACACCCTACTACATGGTGCATTATTATTTGTGATCAGGTCATCCAAAGTCAAGTGAGAAAGAAAGAAAGACTTGCATTTATATAGCGCCGTTCATGATCTCGAAGTCCCAAAGCTTTTTACAGCTAATGAAATACTTTTTGAAGTGTAGTCACTGTTGTAATGCAGGAAACACAGCAGCTAATTTGCACACAGCAAGGTCCCACAAACAACAACGTGCTAATAAACAGATAATCTGTTTTAGTAGTAATGTTGGTTGAGGGATAAATATTGATCAGGACACTGGGAAAGATTTCTGCTCTTCTTCGAAATAGTGCCATGGGATCATTTACATACATCGGAGCGGGCAGATCGGGCCTTGGTTTAACGTCTCATCTGAATTACGGCACTCCCTAGGTACTGCACTGGAGTGTCAGCCTAGATTACGTGCTCAAGTCTCTGGAGCAGATTACAAGTCTCTAAAACATTTTAAATGCAGGGTGTTACATCAAAAGGAAACAGCCTTATATTGGCAATTTCCTAGATGGCGAGATCCCAATTTTAGCAAAACGGTTGGAGGGTGTACAGAGCAGAGCCCAAATGATTTCCAAGGTTGAAGGGAGAATTGATGGAAGACCAGCAACCTCAGGCTGCTGTTGTGTAACTCCCATCAAATGGAGCGAGAACAGCTCTGCCAAAGAAATGGACATATCTCACCTACTGTCTTACCAAATGGAAGATTTTAAAAAATCAAGTGGGGAAGGAGAAAGAACAAAAAAGTAAATTAAAACTAGACTTCATTACATAATGACCAGGACAGTTTGCACTCTTCAAATTATGCTGCTATACACTTACTTTAAAAAAATACCCCAGAAAACCTGTAAACACCATTAAAATTATCTAAGCCCATTTTTTGACTTAATTTTTTAAATAAATATTTACTAATATGTTACAGTTTATAATCTTTTATAAGCATAAAAATTATTATTGAGTTGCAACATACAAATGACCAAAGCACACATGGCACTAACAGTAGCATATCGTCTCACTATTTACTGCAGCTTGATTCTTATTACTTTTGATGAGTTTCAGAAAACCTATTACATTCTCCAAAAATAAAACTAAAGTCTGATTTGTTGGAAGGAGATAATAAGGGTCCAAACACATCCTCGAAGCCACATTTAAAAAAAAAACTTTATTGCGCCATGCTACCTACTGTCATTTAAGGTTTCATTTTTACTTAAGCAACTATTACCATATCACGTTTAAACCTGCTGCATGTGTGATTCAAGATCGAGTTCAATGCACTAATTTCAAACCTGAATCTAGAAAATAAAGCAACAATCCCTGAAGGGAAGATGTAGATCAGCCATCTCAGATTAGCAGGAGGAATGTTTCAGAAGCTTGGATTATGAATATGAAATTGAATTACTTAATTAAATCAAAATACAGTACTCTACAGTTTTTAAATGTAACTTTAATTAATAGGGCTCACTTAAGAGTCATGGCAATTATGTTGGCAATCAATATCCAGGCACATTACCATAAAATAGGGCAATCCCAATGTGTTTTTGGTCCATCAAAACACAATGACATCACCTGGAATTAACATCAACCCATTCAAAAGTACTTTTTTCATCCATTTCATATGTCAACTGCTCAAATAATTAATTTGGATCAAAAATATACATTTTGTTCACAGAATTGTAGCACATTAATCTAATATATCCAAAGGACCAAATTGAACATTGCACAGTAAGCCACCTAGTAGTATCAGACAAATCAGTTATTTCAGTTAACTCCCTGATTCTTACAGGACCAGATAGCATTTTAATCATAAAACATTATTTAATTGTACCACGGCAAAAGCATAAACAAGCACGTAACTCTTTCAGTATGTTACAATGACGATACCATTAAAACTTTTCTGACCTACATATCTCGAGTCTACAGGATTAATTGGAAAAAAAAGTATTTTTTTCGTTGAATCGGCTGCCGGCTGCCCCCGCCCCCATCATCTTCTACTACATTTACCATGAGGGATTAACAATTCGCATCAAACCAAACAGCTTTGTTAATTCCACTCAATACCAGAAGCGCAACAAATACAAACGAGGTACTGCGTTGACAAAAATGGCCTTTTTGTCATTCCAATGGTCTGTTCTCAGCAGGTCTCCTGCTGGATGTAGCAAGCACATCCTACTTTTTTTTGGTAATTTCTGCCACATATTACAAAATCTCTACTGGAACTAAAGCAGTCCACTGGTGCTGTCTGCTGCAAAAACACTTGTTGCAAAACTGAAATTAAATTCAAAGCATCTCGAAAAGAGATCACAATAAAATTAAAAAACCAATCTTAAAATTTAACAAACATGGCTGCCCTCCATACATACAGCAAGCAGCAGCAATGCACATATTCAACCCCACAGCAGCTTTAGAAAAAAAACGATTGCATCTACGCTCACCGTGCTTGCATTGCATACGAAATTATTGCACTGAGATTAATAGATCATAATTGATTTAAAAAAAATTAAAAACATATACGTATAAGAGGCCTGTGTGGAAGTTGGAGGGGGAGGGTTAAAAAAAAGACCAAAAAAATCTCATGCCCTGTTCCAGAGACTGACTGACTGACTGCCCAGCTTCTGATTGGACCAATTCAGGGCCTAGTCCTCTGTAACTAAGTGGCCACCTCTTCTTGTTCAGCCACCTTTTTTTTTTGGCCCGCTATGCGGTTCACGCGTTTGCACATGAAGAAGAAGGTGGGGGGGAGTGAAAGAGATGCAAAAAAGGCATTAGATTTCGCGGGGAGGTAAATACAGTTTTAAGAAAAGCAGCGAACCTGTTATCCCGCGCATCTTCCTGAGCGGGGGTACTGTACTTTCAATGAGTACAGTAACTCCTTCGTTCCCTCATCCTCATCATCCTCCTTCTTCTTCAACCAAGCCAATCAGCGCGAAAATTCTCGCTTCCCATTGGCTGCGGCCGAATTGTGTGTGTGTGAGGGGGGGGGGACAGAGAGAGAGAGAGAGGTGAAGAGAGGGAGCGAGCGCGAGGAGGAAGGAAAATAACGCCAGTTTTTTTTTCTCCTTTCCCCCCGGCAGCATTCAATTCGGGGTTTTTTTTCGCTTTAAAAAATATTTCTCACCAAACGATTTCCTTGGATGGCTTAATATAAAAAAAATAAACACGGACCAGACGTTGCGAACGCGTGACGTCACCGCTTCTCGGAAGCTCACATTTTTCGCTGACGAGTTGGAGAGGAAAACGGCCGCTGACCCGACCCCGCCCCAACCGAACGTGATTTCAAAAAAAAAAGGCAGGCGTCGCGGGACCGACGTTGATCAGCGCGCCGTTGGCCCGGCGGCAGAAGCAGCGCGAGGCGGCTCGAGTGGGTGCGCGCCAATGCGAACGGCGAACCAATGAGCGGCTCGTGTGGGCGGGGCGGGGAAGGGAGGAGAGGAGAGGAGAGGCGAGGCGAGTGTGGAGGAGCGCTGTTGCCGGGGAAGATTACGCGCAAGCCAAGGATGTTTTTTTTGATTGGTTGAGTTCAGAAGTTTTCGGTGGCGTCGCAGTGCAGCTGCTGCTGCTGCACCCTGTTGGCTGCCGGTGGCTATTGTCGGAGGACGGATTAAGGAAGCCGGGCTGTTCTTATGCGGGAGAGAGCGTTCGGAGCGACATGGCCGTGTCGAGGCTGCTGACTCATTGAAACGTGGAGCGAGTCTTTTTGGGTTATACTTGAGATAAATGGTTGTTGCCTCCAAGGGGGAACCAGCTTTGACTCCGACATTTTCGCTCGTCAACGGCGCCCGAAGACGACAGCGAAAATGACCTTCATGCTGTTCACAAGCTCCCGCTCCTCTTTACTGAAGACGCCTAAAGTGGTGTGTCGAGAAATTCGGAAAGGTAGGTGTAAAATTCTGCGGAGAGCTCTTCAAATAAATGCTCTCCCGCGTTAAGGAGGAGTAGTCGTCTTTGTGACCTGCCGTGCCCGCAGTGAATACAATTCATCTGGAATAAACTCTGTGGGGGGGGGGAAGGAAATACGACCAAGGTTGGGCGGGTTTATTAAAATTTCGCAGTAGGCCCGAGCTGTAGCTGTGAGATTTGCCTTTCAGTTTCAAACACGAAGATGGAAGTTGGCGTTAAAAAATACCCCTTGAAGTGAAATCTAGCCATTCGGTAATGGGTATCTCTTGGTTTTAGAACCATCGATGTAAAATAGACCCACCAATCTCCATGGTTTTTCTCTATATCCTATCTCGCAATGATCTGAGGCCGCTCTCCGTTGTCACTGTTGCTATGGTGTCGATGCCCTTTAAACCTCGCTGTCTTGACCGAAAAGGCGTCAAGTGGCCGCTTAGATTTTTTAATACATATGTCAAAAAATGTTTAAGAAATAGGCCACATACATTTTATCTCCCAATAAGTGCTTTTAATTGGGGTTATTTATATTTTAACTGCCTCGACCGTTGTGTAGGCTTTTAACGAACCTGATTAGTTTGCAGGAGTTGAGGATGTTTGGCCTTCAGTTCAAATCTAGATTTTGATATGTCAGTCTTCCGTTAAATGACTTGATAAGTTCTAATACAAAGGCAAAATAGTGCGGCTGCTTGAACTACTCGGCAGGTCAGGCAGCATCTGTGGAGAGAGCATCTCGTCTCGTTTTGAATACCTCTTAATGTCGTCTCTTCTCCTTTGTTCTTTCCCAGCCTGGCCTCGTAATCTATTTCATTCCCTGTGCTTCTTTATTAGTCTTGATAAAGGGTTTTGAACCGAAACGTTGACTCTAATTTCTCTCCACGGATGTTGCCTGGCCTGCTGAGTTTTTCCAGCATTTTCTGTTGTTGTTTCGGATTTCCAGCATCTGCAGTATTTTGCTATGGTACTAGTGTTAATATTTTGGTAATCTTTCGTCAGAATTGGAAAATGCTACAGGTTCTATGCAAGTACAGAAGGCAGGGAAAGAGTGGGGTGTTGAAGCCAAAGGTAAAACTAAAACAAGCAACTATTTCATGTGTGTATATATACTGCTGTAACCCTATTATTAAGAGCTGGTGCTGTTTTTGGAGAAACTTGAAGAATATTGACTTACTTATTAATCAAAAGGACCATGTCCTTTTTAAAGCGATAGCAAAATACTGCAGATGTTGGAAATCCGAAATAACAACAGAAAATGCTGGAAAAACTCAGCAAGTCAGGCAACATCCGTGGAGAGAAATTTGAGTTGACGTTTCGGGTTTGACCCTTCTTCAAAACTGGAGAGAAAAGGAACTAGATCGAAGGCAGGGCTGCGATCGGACAAAAGAATAAAAGAACCAAAAGAAGTAAAAGAGATTAGAAGCTAGACGAGATGGTAATAGGCTGTGATTAGGTGTAAAGTGTACTGGCAGGGCAGGGCAGGGCAAAAGATAGCTGCCAGGTGTTTCTCTCTCACACCTGGCAGCTATCTTTTGCCCTGCCAGTACACTTTACACCTAATCACAGCCTATTACCATCTCGTCTCCCGCTTAGGGAGGGCGGTCAGGCGCTGGTGTGCCTTCGCACCCAGGCTGCGACTTTCCGTCTTCAGACGCTGCAGAGATACCTGTACGTTGAGATTCCTCCAAGATGGTGCGCGCTGGCGACGTATTTTTTCCGCCAGCTGCGTGGCCTCAATTATGACACGCAGCTCCTGTTTGTGGAAGTGGGTGGCACGCGTGCCAGCCTGCGGGGGCTGCCTGTCTTCTACCAGGAACTGCTATGGGTTTGGAACCGGGTCGCTTCCAGGCGCAGCTCTCCCCCGACAGGAATGGTGGCTGTCCTTCGGGAGCCACTGTTCAGGAATCCGCACCTCCACGTCCGCAGGTTCGGGTGGCTGGCGGAGCACAGAGCTGTGGCTGGCAAGGTGACTCGAGTCGGGGACCTGCTCGATGGCGGAGGAGTGGGCTGGATGGCGCCGGAGGAGTTGGCGAGGCGCATGTCTTGGGTAAACGTCCGGCTCGCGGCCGATGCCATCGAGTCGATAAAGGCGAAAGTGCGCCCCGGCACCACTAGGTGTATCGAGGCGGCTCAGGCGTGTGGGGCAATCCCGTCTGAGCTTTCCCCCGTTCGGACGGAATTCCTTGTCGGCGCCCAGCCCCGACCCCCCCCTCGGGAGCCGGCGCCTCACAACTTGAGCCGTCTCGAGGAAATACCCTCCGTGCCTTTTCATTCCGCACGGAGGGGTTTCCTGTACGGGCTGCTCCTGCACACCTTCCACTTTGCCATCTTCGCCTGCCGTCCGGACACGCCGTGGCGTGCAGTTTTACCTTCCGACGGAGGCGGAGGTCCCCAATGGGGGGCTCTCTATGCGGGAGTCCTCCCTTGTTCTATTGGGGACTTGGCCTGGAGGGTGTTGCACAGGGCAGTCCCGTGCAATAGGTATTTAAGTAGGTTCACGGACTCCCAGACCGCATGTTTGTTCTGCGGTCTGGAGGAGTCCGTGTTTCATATTTATATCGAGTGTGAGAGGTTGCAGCCCCTCTTTCATTATTTGAAGGGGCTGCTCCTCAAGTTTTGGTTGCACTTCAGTCCCACGCTCTTGATCTACGGTCACCCGGTGCGGAGGGGAGCGGGCAGGTCGGAGGACCTCCTCGTGGGTCTGCTCCTGGGCCTGGCGAAGAAGGCCATTAATTGGTCCAGGCAGCGGGCGGTCGAGGGGGTCGTCCGGCCAGATTGCCTCCCTCTCTTCCGTGGCCATGTTCGCGCCCGGGTGGCCCTAGAGCTGGAGCACGCGGTGTCCGCCGGCGCGCTGGATCATTTTCGTGACCGGTGGGCGCCGCGGGGACTGGAGTGCATAATTGGGTTGGAGAACCAAATTTTAATTTGATTATTAAGGTTTATTTGAAGTTTGATTGGTTTATTACAGTTTGATTGGTTTATTTACAGTTTTAATGGTTTATTTACAGTTTTTTTTTATCTGTCTAAATTTATGGTTTTACCAAAAGAGGATCACAGCCTATTACCATCTCGTCTAGCTTCTAATCTCTTTTACTTCTTTTGGTTCTTTTATTCTTTTGTCCGATCGCAGCCCTGCCTTCGATCTAGTTCCTTTTCTCTCCAGTTTTGAAGAAGGGTCAAACCCGAAACGTCAACTCAAATTTCTCTCCACGGATGTTGCCTGACTTGCTGAGTTTTTCCAGCATTTTCTGTTGTTATTTCCTTTTTAAAGCATCCTGGTTAACTTATAATCAAATTGTGATGAGCAATATAATCTGCATGTTATCATTAAATGCTTGTGCTAAATGCTGGGGCCATGTAACATAGCTTTGTGTAGCGTTCTAAAGGACTATCAATGCACAAGGCTATTTTTACTTGCTGTTTTTTGTGTATGTGTTTCTGATTGGGACAATTACTCAATGTATGTAGTGAATGCAAATACATGGAAAGAGTATTTTGTATCTATATATCAGAATAAACATACATGATTGTTTGGGTTAATGATTCCAATGATCAAATCTCTTGCATGTATTGTGAAAGAAAACTTGGATGTTGTAATAATAAATGTAAAGCTGCGGTGCTCTGCTTGTGGTATTGTACTCGCATATTTCTCGCTGCTTCCAAAATGCAAATATTTGAAAATGATAAATTCCTGGTACTCTTCAAATTATTTACATACATATAAATAAGTGTGTGTGTGTGTGTGTGTGTAATTTTCAAAAGGCTAAATTAGTAAGTTAACTTGTCCAAATCCTATGGCTGTTTTCATGTGAGTAGCGCCACCTCGTGGCATGCACTTAGGGGGAGAAATTCCGTATCGCCCCGTTTGGGGCACTAACTTTTGAAAGCTGGGAAACTTAGCGGCAGGCGCTAATGATTCCCAGCTTCTGCAAAATTCGGTGTCTGCGGCTAAAGGACGCAGGCGGGGCGGTAGAGGTGCAGCGCTGCACAATGTCCCGTGCAGCGCTGCTGCGATCCGAGGTTCCTTCCCTCCCTTAAAGGGAAGGGCCATCGCTGCAGGCTCTGCATCTGGACCAGTTAGTTGGTCCACGATGGCAGCTGAGATCTGGCCTGATTCGCCCCATGCACCTCCGCAGAGTGCCGGGCTGATCGATCGCAGCCCAGGAGGAATCAGAAAAAATCAGTTGCAACGTTGTTATGATTTTTCTCCTGCCCGTGCCAATATCCCCTTTTATTTGCGCCTCTGAAGATCCCGGCCTCCCGAACAATGCTTCCTGCAACTGTTGGTGTTGTCGCCCAGTTATTACTACAGGGGGCGGAACCAAAGTTCGGGACCGGGGCGATGCACACAGCAATGATGTCACGATCTCGGGTGCAGGAGATCGTGGCGCTAGTAGTTACTGCCGCCGCAAACCTCCGTCAATTTTACAGGTGTCGGTACTATCACCACACCCGGTCGCAAAGCCGGCCGCGCCCCCCAGAGGTGCTAATGGGAGGTGCTAGGGTACCGAATTTCTCCTCAAAATTTAAAAACATATGAAAAGTTTTGTAACTAGAACATAGATTGGCACTTCCTCGTCCAACTATCTGTCACCCAAGAACAGAGGCTGTGGTATAAGTTGTTATGGCCTCACAGAATGAGATGCCAGTATCTTAGTTACACAGCTTGCACAAACAGTACAGCTCTGAAATTGGAGCTTCAACAGCCTATAGGCATGGAAATGTGAGAGCAATGCGTAATGAAATCACTTGAATCAGACCAACAAAAGCAGTCCATATTATGAAGAGACTTATAAAATGGAATAATTGACAGCCATATTATCCCTAGTGCTTTAACATTAAACAATTCCTTATAGTGTTTGATTAGATTTGCAAGATTACATTGAAGTATTGTGATTAGTTAGGGCTACTGATTTCAATAGCATTATTGTTGTTGCAGCTATGGGCATCATCATGAAGCATAAAAAGATGCTGCAAATGTGTGACAATCCTGTAGGCCCTTCTAGAGGCCAGTGGAAAGATATTTTCAACAGGCATGAGTTTGACAACCTAGTTCAAAAAAGTCATTATATTCTGCTGTATTTTATCTAATGCTAAATGAAAACTCTTCATTTGGGATATCTGTTGATATTTTCTCTAACTATGTTAATGTATGTGTCACATCATCAGAAATAAATGCATGGTGAAATGGTGGACCCGTAAGCGGCCATCAAGCTGGGTATTGTGGACTTTGAACCAAAGATGGAGTGCTCTTGGCTTTGGGCAAAAAGCACTTTTAGTGCTGTGTGTTCCAAGCTGGCACTTGCTATTATGTCCGTGAATGATTGAGACACGGACAGCAGGAGTTAAACAAAAACACGTCTTTACTGGTGGAAGTCAATAGTGAAACTAAAACAACAGAGGCTCGCTAGCACCTTTTATACAGGGGTGGTGACTGCCGGTACTGCAGTCTGAGACCAGTTATTCTCTGAATAAAGGTACATACACAACAATTCCTCCCCTTTTAGATAAACAGTACATAACATTCATTTAACAACTAAATGATAACTAATTACAATCACAATTACTGTTGCTAGATACATTGGTTAAGTTTAAGCAATTATAAGTTCAGTCTTTGAGGAGGCTTCCTGATTCTGTCTGGATAACGCCTCTTTGGGGTATCAGGTTCTTCTGGCAATGTTGAGTCGGGATCAATGTCGTCGTTTGGTTCATCTGCTTCCAATATTACCGGTTCTGCGGTAGCTGCAATTGGAACGTCGATTTCATTACCAGGTGTATCAGATCGTGGTGTGGAGTTGACGTTTTCCAGTGACTCTAGAATCTGGTCAACATGGCGTCTTACAATGCTCTCCCCAACGTCCACGGTATACATGAGAGGTCCTTGTCGTGTACAAATCGTTCCTGGCTGCCATTTCTCAGTGCGGTAGTCCCGGGCCAAAACTGGTTGACCTATCTTAAAACTCCTGGTCGGCCTTTCATTCATATTCTGAAACTGCCTGTTCTCCACATCTCTTCGGACGTTTGGCTTAACCAAATCCAAGCGGCATCGTAGTCTTCGATTGAAGAACATCATGGCTGGAGTTTGGTTGGTAACCGCATGTGTCGCATTCCGGTAAGCAAACAAGAAGTTGTCCACCTTGTGTTGTAGGGGTATATCTTCATTACACATTGCCTTGATAGCCTTCTTGAATGTTTGGACAAACCTCTCGGCCAATCCATTAGTGGCTGGATGATATGGGGCAGATGTGTAATGCTTAACACCATTGTTATTTAAGAACCTCCGGAACTCTTCAGACACAAACTGTGGTCCATTGTCAGAGCAAATCTGTTCAGGCAGCCCATTCCTGGCGAATATGGTTCGTAAAACTGTGATTAGTTTTTTCCGTGGTGGTTGAGGACATTTTTATTACCTCTGGCCACTTTGTGCATCCACCGCAATTAAAAACATCGAGTCCATGAAGGGACCAGCAAAATCAATGTGCACCCTTTGCCATGGAGATGAGGGCCACTCCCATGGATGCAGAGGAGCTTGTGGTGGGGCGTTTTGGACCTTCTGGCATCCTGCACAGCTCTTGGTCATCTCTTCGATTTCTCTATCGATTCCCGGCCACCACACAAACGCTCTGGCTAAGTTCTTCATTTTTACCCCTCCCAGATGACCCTCATGAAGCTCATTGAGCACTCTATCCGTCAACTTAGGTGGAATTACTACTCTGGATCCACACCAAGGTTCCTCTGCACACTGACAGCTGTTCTCTTCTCGGCGAGAATGCTGGCAGCAGTGGTTCGCCATGTGCTGGCCATCCCTTCACCGTTAAATCATAGACCCGTGATAGTGTCGGGTCATTCCGGGTTTCCTTTTCTATGTTTGCATTCGTCACAGGGAGACATTCGACTATGGTCGAGTGGAATAACTCCATTGGATCCACTGCAAGGTCTTCTTCTTCCACCGTCGGCAACGGTAGGCGTGACAATCCATCAGCATTTCCATGCTGTTTAGTTCCTTTGTACTCGATGTCATATTGGTGTGGCCCTAGGAAAAGGGACCATCTCTGCAGCCGTTGTGCTGTCATTATCGGTACGCCCTTCTGAGGGTTGAAAATGGAGACAAGAGGTTGATGATCGGTTAGTAGAGTAAATTTTTGACCGTGCAGGTAGTGATTGAACTTCTTCACCCCCCACACTAGGCTGAGGGCCCCTCTGTCAATCTGGGCGTAGTTACGCTCGGCAGAAGTTAACGAGCGTGACGCAAAAGCTATCGGCCTCTCTAAACCATCAAGGAATTTATGTGACAGTACCGCCCCAATGCCGTAGGGAGACGCATCACACGCCAATCTGATCGGCAGTGCTGTGTTGTAGTGAGCCAATACTTCCCTTGAAGTGATTAAGTCCTTACTCTTCTGAAAAGCACGCTTACAATCATCGCTCCATTTCCATGCTACCCCCGTTCGTAGCAGGGCGTTCAGTGGGTGCAGAATTATCGACAAATTCGGCAAAAACTTATGATAGTAATTCACCAATCCGAGGAATGACCTCAGTTGTGACACATTTTCAGGCGCTGGGGCCTTAACAACCGCTTCAATTTTGTCAGGGGACTTATATAACCCCTCCATCAATCACGTGGCCACAATACGATATCTATTTCTTTAAAAATTCGCACTTGGGGCGGTTGGCTCGCAGCCCATGTTCCCGTAGTCTAGTGAGCACCTGTTCTAGGTTGTTAAGGTGTTCACTGTCATCTTCACCTGTCACAAGGATGTCATCCAAGTAACACTGAGTCCCCGGAATCCCTTGCAGGACTTGTTCCATCGCTCTTTGCCATATCGCTGGAGCCGATGCTACTCCGAATACCAATCGATGATACTGATAAAGACCTTTGTGAGTGTTTATCGTGAGATACTTCCTAGAGGACTCTTCAACCTCCATCTGCAAATATGCTTGTGCTAGGTCAATTTTTGTAAAACGCTTTCCTCCAGACAGTGAGGCGAAGATGTCTTCTATCCTTGGAAGAGGATATTGTACTGTGTGAAGGACTGGGTTCACCGTCACCTTGAAATCCCCACAGATGCGAATCTTCCTTGGCTCCCCGGACTTATTGCTTAACGTTTTCTTCATGACAGGAACGATGGGTGTCGCCCACTCGCTCCAGTTGACCTTAGGCAACACGCCTGCCTTCTCCAGATTCTCCAGCTCTGCCTCGACGGCTGGGCGAATTGCATATGGTACCGGTCTTGCTTTGAAAAACTTGGGAACTGCATTCTCTTCTATTTTTATCGAGGCGGTTACGCCTTTAAGCGTGCCCAGTTCTTGTTGAAATACCTCTTCGGCGTTAGCTAAGATTGTTGACAATCGTCCAGGAGTGACGTCTTCATCTTTTTTACCGTCCACCGTCATTGCATGAATGGAGTGCCAATCTAAGTTTATCTTCCTGATCCATTCCTGTCCCAATAACGGTGGTCCACCATTTGGCAGTATGTAGAGATACAATTTCCGTATTTTCTTGCCGTTGTATTCGACAGGCACCCTTATTTTTCCTCTGGGGTATACTTTTTGCCCCGTATACGTCGTCAAGACGATGGATGTCTCTCTCAAGGGTATGTGTGAAAATAGCCGCTCGTAGTCTCGTCGATTCATGGCGGTTAGCGCTGATCCTGTATCCAATTCCATTTTAACTTGGGACCCTGCTATCGTGCGGGTGACCCAAATGGTTCGGTGATCCTCTTTTGCGATTACATTGTGAAGTTTGAGACAGCTTAGTCTCCTGTTCCCGGATTCACTATCGCTCATCTGGTCTTCGGAACTACTGTCCGTCATCTTTTGTACTTTCTTGTACGGTTCCTTAGTAGCCTTTTTGTTGTCGCTGGTCTTCTTCCCAGACCTGTAAACTCGTGCAATGTGTCCCATCTTCCCGCATTGCCTGCATATTTTGTCTTTGTACCAGCAGTCCTTCTGGTCATGGTTAGTTCTGCCGCAGCGATAACATTTTGCAAATCCCCGTGTCATTTCGTGGGTGCCATATTCCTGTGGTTTTTGTTGAATTTCTGCAGCTCCCCTGGCTGCTGCTTCATACGATACTGCCACGCTGAAAGCCTTATCTAGCGTCAGCTCTTTCTCTGAGAGTAACTTCTTCTGTGTTCCTTCACTCAGGAGTCCACAGACAAATTTGTCCCGTAGGGTATCTGCCAGTCCTGCTCCGAACTGGCAGTGCTTTGATAGCTTGCGTAGTTCCGTAAGATACTCAGCATTGCTCTCATCTTTGTGCTGAGTTCTCCTGTGGAATTTAAATCTTTCTGCTATCAACAGCGGTGCAGGGTTTAGGTGTTCCTGTAGGACAGCAACAATTTCGTTAAAACTCTTCGCCTTCGGTTTGGCTGGAGTAATCGGGTCCCGCAATAGGCCGTACGTTCTAGCGCCCATTAAGTTTAACAATATCGATGCCATTTTCTCCTCCGCTATTTTGTTTGCCTCGAAATATACCTCGACTCTTTCCACATAACGTGGTCCAGTCCTCTATTGTATTATCAAAAGCAGTGATACAGCCAGTCTTCGGCATCTTGCAAATCTAAAATGGCGCCTCCCGCGCTGTTGTTAGCGCTGCTTTCCGCGGTTCCCGTTGCAACCTGCAGCTCCTCGCAGTTTCTTGCGCGTTTAATATATATTTTTTTTATTATTTTCCCGTCGTGGAACAACCCTGTGGGACTCTTGCCTCCCTCTTCGCGGGTCTATACGCAGCCCGGCTTCGTACCACCGGCTGCGCCCTGTGCGCTCCTCTCTCTCGCTCTCGCTCTCTCTCTCTCTTCCCGACAACGCTGCTCGGCCCCGTTGCAAACCACCCGCTCGAGTTCGCGACCGCCGCAGCCCAGGAAAGATCAGTGCACTACCTGCCACCAGCCCGATTAGCTGAAGCACCGTCGACAGGAACCAGGCCCCGCATCCGACAGCTTCTCCAGCAATCTTCAACTTTGCAACACAGGGCGGATGCCCACGGTCGACGCCCGTTTCTACTGCCTCTTACTTTCTTCTGGCCTCGACCTCTGCTCACTTCGCTGTAGGAATGGATCCCAGGAGGTGGTGCAGACTGTAGGTAGGTTCGTATCTGCTTGTCGCCAGTATTACGTCCGTGAATGATTGAGACACGGACAGCAAGAGTTAAACAAAAACACGTCTTTACTGGTGGAAGTCAATAGTGAAACTAGAACAACAGAGGCTCGCTAGCGCCTTTTATACAAGGGTGGTGACTGCCGGTACTGCAGTCTGAGACCAGTTATTCTCTTAAAGGTACATACACAACACTTGCCAATCCCATTTCTGAATTCTGCACTGCTCTGGTTATGTTCCTGTTCATTTCATTTGTGGCATTAGGATAAAACGAGCAAGAATCTAATTATGTACCAAAATAATGGTCTTCCTAATTCCATAAATTTTGTTCAAACAACTGTTTCTGTAATGCCTCATATATTTGAGCATGGGGACAAGAATTTGCAACAATTGTGGCAAAACTTGTACTGGAATGTGCCTATTGTTTTCACCAGTAAGATGTCAGCACCATATTTATTTGCATGTGTATTGTATCATGCATTAGGAAGTGTGTACAGAAACACTTATCAATTATAAATTCCTTTATTCATATTTATAATAAGAATTGCCTATGTAAACTTGTCGGGATGTAATTACACTCTCCACCCTGGAGGTGCTGTAATGCTATCACCAGCAACAGTATAATTTCTTTCCATATATGAACATATGAAAAGATAGACAGGAAAAAAACTGTCTAGTCTATCATACTTGTCTCAAACAGTCCTGATGCAACTAAACATCATGACTCCATGTACTCTCCAACTTATAGTCAGGTATTTTCCTGGGAGAGATGAAAAACTGTATACAGGCCAAACATGGAAGAGGGCAGATTGGGAAGGGTGGCTGAAGTGGTGAGCCACAAGAAGGTCCAGGTCACTTATGGACAGAAGAGGTATTTGGCAAAATGGTGTCCTAACAAGCATCTGGTCCCCCAATGCAGAAGTCTGCAGTGTCCAGCGAATACAGCATACAGTACTAGATTGAAGGAAGTACATGTAAATTGCAGTCTTGCATTTATTAAATCCTATAATTTGTGAACTGGCACCATAAAGATGATAATCCAACAGCTTTGGTGGTTATTAAAATCCCAACTGGTTCACAAATGTCCTGTATGGAAGGGAACCTGCTTACGCGTATGCGATCTGACGTACACTTGACTCCAGTCCCACATACGTAGTTGACTCTTAATACCCTCAGGACAACTAGGAATGGGCAATAAATACTGCCGTACCAGTATTGCTCATACCCAAGAACAAATAAAAAGTGGAAGAAGTATTGATAAGCCTGGAAAGATGACCTTGGGAAGAAATAAATTGAAATATGTTGCATCTGCTGTGATTGTATGGGAAGGTGCCAGAGGCACATAAGAACATAAGAAATAGGAGCAGGAGTAGGCCATTCGGCCCTTCGAGCCTGCTCCGCCATTCAATGAGACCATGGCTGATCTTCTGCCTCAACTCCATTCACCGGCCCTATCGCCATATCCCTTGATGCCCTTACTAGTCAGAAATCTATCGACTTCCGTTTTGAATACACCCAATGACTGAACCTCCACAGCCCTCTGGGGTAGAGAATTCCAAAGATTCACCACCCTCTGTGAAGAAATGTCTTCTCCTCTCAGATCTAAATGGCCGACCCTTTAGCCTGAGGCTGTGGCCCCTGGTTCTAGACTCTCCAGCCAAGGGAAACATTCCCCCAGCATCCACCCTATCAAGCCCTGTAATAATTTTGTATGCTTCAATGAGATCCCCTCTCCTTCTGAATTCAAGAGAATACAGGCCTAGTTTACTCAATCTCTTCTCATATGACAGTCCCGCCATCCCAGGAATCAATCTCGAGAACCTTCGTTGCACTCCCGCCAAGGCAAGTATATCCTTACTTGGGTAAGGAGACCAAAATTGTACACAGTGCTCCAGGTGTGGTCTCACCAAGGCCCTATATAATTGGAGTAAGACTTCTTTACTCCTGTACTCAAATCCTCTTGTACATCAGCTAGAAATACAGGTGTTGGAGAGAAGTACAGGTAACCTGGAGTGAACTGTCCCTCTGGAAAGAGGGGCAGGGGTAGCGTGCTTGGTTGTGGTACTGTTTGGTGGAAAGGAAAAATCTGGCAAATGTTAAAGGCAAGTACAAATGGGTCGTGTTGGCAGGAGGTGAGGCCAAATACCTGGGAAATGGGGTGGTTACGGTCAAGGTTCCTGTCAATGACTGTGGTAGAAGAACCTTGGATGACAAAAGATGTTTCAGAAGCTCTAGTGTGGAAGTTGGAGACATCAGCGCAAATGTGAGAGAGTAAAAAACTGAGACCTTTCCAGAGTGGGCTGTTTATTTTAAAAAAAAAAGCATAATGCAGTTAACAGGAGATTTTATTATATGCTCTAGGGATGTTTGCAACCTGGCATGGCAGCATCCCCAGTTGTCCCGAGGGCATTGAGCCAACCACAGTACAGGAAACTTTGGTTTATCCGGAGGTTGTATGTCCGGAAACCTCGATCTAACGGCAGAAATCAGCAGCCGTTTTTAGGTTTTTTTCTTTTTTTTTTCTTCTAGCAGTCAGTCTCTGGAAAGCCTCTCTGAAGCTGTTGCTAAGCTACAGAGACGCTTCCAAGGTACGGGCTGACTGTTTACAAGCTATTGCTAAGCAACAGTGTTTGTTGTCAGATACGGAGATGAAAACCTCCGTATCCTTCAACATTAGCACTGGTCTGTCTGGAAGTTTGCATAGATCGGCGTCACATCGGTGGATATCGCAAAGTTTCCTGTATGTGGGACTGGAGTCCAATCTGATGGGTACCCTTCCCTGAAGGACATTAATGAACCAGTTGGGATTTTACAACAATCCAGCAGCTTTCATGGTTGTCTTGTTTTGTTCCTGGTGTCGGGCCACACATTACAACACATTTTATTGAATTCAATTTCATCACTTGCCATGGATTTAAACTCAATCTCCCGGTTGTCAGTCCAGTACCATAACCACTAAGTTACCATACCCGCTTCTGTACTTTTGTGATGTATTAAATATCTATACAGAATAATATTTGATTTTAGTACTTTCATAGTATAATGGTTATGTTACTGGACTAGTAATCCAGAGGCCTGGACTAATGATCCAGAGACGTGAGCTCAAATCCCATCATGGCAGCTGGGGAATTTAAATTCAGTTAATTAAATAAATCTGGAATTAAAAGCTAATGGCCCAGAAATTAGGTTCGGGGGCTTGCCGTGCGTGCAAGCCCCCGATGTGCACTCACCCGGCGCGCCGACATCTGAAGCCTGGGCCTGCTTGGAATTCCTGTCACTGGCCCGGTTCAGATGTCAGCGCGCTGTGCTTACCTGATCCAGCAGCATAGTGCGATGTGCTGGCTGGGATCAGGTGAGCACTGTGCAGCCAATCGGGAGGGGAAACTTCATTCATGAGTTTGATAGTAAGAACTGTCAAACTCATGAAAAGTACGGGCGCCCAAAAGCCTAGTTTAACTTTAAATAAAATTTTAAAAAACATCCCAATAATTAAATAAACTATAAATAACTTAAAATAGTTTTTTTAAAACAATTAATCAAATTTTTGAAAAAAATAATTTTTTTAAAAATCGGGTCTAAAACTACACTTACCTTACTGTAAAGTCCTTACAAACAATAAAGCTGTGGAAAAAATGTTATAATTTTAAGTAATAGACCACTTACCTTAAAGAATGAAGTCTTTACGTCTCCTTTTTACATTCGTAAAAAGGAGAGGCCCTTACACACAGGCAAACCTGTGGGGGGGGGGAAAAGGAATTTCAGCGCGCACACGCAGACTCCTGCGCACGCGCGCGCGCTTGTCCTCTGAACCCCTTGGTTCAGAGGACAGGAAATTCCGGTTTCCCGCGCATGCGCTGTGCATGCTGAAATCCGGCACTTCCAACGGGCCCACGCGCGAGTACACCGTCCGTACTCACGCGTTGGGACCGGAATTACTGGCCCAATATCAGTAATGCTGACCCTGAAACTATCTGATTGTCGTAAAAATCCAGCTGGTTCACTAATGTCCTTTTAGGGAAGGAAATCTCCCGTCCTTACCTGGTCTGACCTATATATGACTCCAGACCCACCGCAATGTGATTGACTCTTAACCGTCCTCTGAAATGGCCTAGCAAGCCACTCTGTTGTACACAATAGTAAGAAAACCGGACGGATCACCCGGCATTGACCTTGGCACCGGCTACGGACACGACAATGGCACATCCAACCCAGTGGACCCTCAAGTCCTCCTCACCAACATCTGGGGACTTGTGCCAAAATTGGGAGAGCTGTCCCACAGATGAGTCAAGCAACAGCCTGACACAGTCATACTCACAGAATCATACTTTTCAGCCAATGTCCCAAACTCCTCCATCACCATCCCTGGGAATGTCCTGTCCCACCAGCAGGACAGACCCACCAGAGGTGGTGGTACAGTGGTATAAGTCGGGAGGGAATGACCCTGGGAGTCCTCAACATTGACTCCGGACCCCATGAAGTCTCATGGCTTCATGCCAAGCATGGGCAAGGAAACCGCCTGCTGATTACCACCTACCGCCCTCCCTCAGCTGATGTTCAACATGGAGCAGTACTGATTCACCAGTGGGAAGAAGCACTGAAGGGCACAGCATGTACTCTGGGTGGGGGACTTCAATATCCATCACCGAGTGGCTCGGCAGCACCACAGCTGGCCGAGTCCTGAAGGACATAGCTGCCAGACTGGGCCTGCGACAGGTGGTGAGAACCAACACGAGGGGGAAAAACCTACTTGACCTCGTCCTCACCAATCTACCTGTCGCAGATGCATCTTTCCGTGACAGCATTGGTAGCAGTGACCACCGCACAGTTATTGTGGAGACAAAGTCCCGTCTTCACACTGAGGACACCCTCCATCATATTGTGTGGCACTACCACCAAGCTAAATGGGATAGTTTCAGAACAGATCTAGCAACTCCAAATTGGGCATCCATGAGTTGCTGTGGGCCATCAGCAGCAGCAGAACTGTATTCCACCACAATCTGTAACCTCATGGCCTGGCATATCCCTCACTCTACCTTTATCATCAAGTCAGGGGGCCAACCTTGGTTCAATAAGGAGTGTAGAAGAGTATGCCAGGAGCAGCACCATGCATACCTAAAAATGAGGTGCCAACACAGAGAAACATAGAAGATAGGAGCAGGAGTAGGCCATTCGGCCCCTCGAGCTTGCTCCGCCATTCAATGAGATCATGGCTGATCGTCCAAATTCAGTACCCTGTCCCTGCCTTCTCCGCATATCCCTTGATCCCTTTAGCCTTAAGAAATATATCTAACTCCTTCTTGAATATATTTCATGAATTGGCCTCAACTGCCTTCTGTGGTAGAGAATTCCACAGGTTCACCACTCTGGGTGAAGAAATTCCTCCTCATCTCTGTCCTAAATGGCTTACCCCTTATCCTTAGACTGTGACCCCTGGTTCTGGACTCCCCCCGCCATCGAGAACATCCTTCCTGCATCTAGTCTGTCTAGTCCTGTTAGAATTTTATATGTTTCAATGAGATCCTCTCTCATCTTCTAAACTCCAGCGAGTATAAGCCCAATCGACCCAATCTCTCCTCATACATCATTCCTGCCATCCCAGGTGTCAGTCTTGTGAATCTTCGCTGCACTCCTTCCATGGCAAGAACATCTTTCCTCAGATAAGGCGACCAAAACTGCACACAATACTCAAGATGTGGTCTCACCAAGGCCCTGTACAACTGCAGCAAGACATCCTTGTTCCTGTACTCAAACCCTCTCGCTACGAAGGCCAACATACCATTTGCTGCCTTAACCGCCTGCTGCACCTGCATGCTTACTTTCAGTGACTGGTGCACAAGGATACCCAGGTCTCGTTGCACTTCCCCTTCTCCAATCTATTGCCGTTCAGATAATAATCTGCCTTCCTGTTTTTGCCACCAAAGTGGATAACCTCGCATTTATCCACGTTATATTGCATCTGCCCAATCACCCAACCTGTCCAAATCATACTGGAGTTTCTCGGCATCCTCCTCACAGCACACGCCCACCCAGCTTTGTGTCGTCTGCAAACTTGGAGATAGTACATCTAGTTCGCTCGTCTAGATCATTAATATACATTGTGAATAGCTGGGGTCCTAGCACCGATCCCTGCAGTACCCCACTAGTCACTGCCTGCCACTTGGAAAAAGAGCCGTTTATTCCAACTGTTTGCTTCCTGTCTGCCAGCCAGTTCTCTATCCAAGTCAATACCTTGCCCCCAATCCCATGTGCTTTAACTTTACACGCTAATCTCTTATGCGGGACCTTATCGAAAGCCTTCTGAAAGTCCAAATACACCACATCCACTGGTTCTCCCTTATCTATTCTACCAGTTACATCCTCAAAAAATTCCAGTAGATTAGTCAAGCACGATTTACCTTTTGTAAATCCATGTTGACTTTGTCCGATCCTGACACTGTTTTCCAAGTGCTCTGCTATTACATCTTTTATAATGGACTCTAGCATTTTCCCCACTACCGATGTCAGGCTTATCGGTCTATAATTCCCCGTTTTCTCTCTACCACCTTTTTTAAATAGTGGGGTAACATTAGCTACCCACCAATCCATGGGTACTGTTCCAGAGTCTATAGAATTTTGGAAGATGACCAGCAATGCATCTACTATTTCTAGGACCACTTCCTTAAGTACCCTAGGATGTAGATTATCAAGCCCTGGGGATTTATCGGCCTTCAATCCCGTCAATTTCCTTAACACCATTTCCCTACAAATACTGATTTCATTCAGTTCCACCCTTTCATCAGACCCTATGTTCCCGACATCTCTGGGAGGTTATTTGTGTCCTCCTTTGTGAAGACAGAACCAAAGAGTGTATTTAATTGGTCTGCCATTTCTTTGTTCCCCATTATAAATTCCCCTGATTCTGACTGCAAGGGACCTACACTTGACTTTACCAATCTTTTTCTCTTCACATATCTATAGACACAGGACTACATGCATGCTTAAAAGCAGAAGCAGCATGCTACAGACAGAGCTAAGCGATCCCACAATCAGCGGATCAGATCAAAGCTCTGCAGCCTTGCCACATCCAGTCGTGAATGGTGGTGGACCATTAAACAACTAACGGGAGGAGGACGCTCCATGAATATCCCCATCCTCAATGATGGCGGAGCTCAGCACGTGAGTGCAAAAGACAAGGCGTTTGCAAACCTCTTCAGCCAGACCTGCCAAGTAAATGATCCTTCTCTGCCTCCCCGAGGTCCCCACCATCACAGAAGCCAGTCTTCAGCCAATTCGATTCACTGCACGTGATATCAAGAAATAGCTGAGCGCACTGGATACAGCAACGACTATGGGCCCCGACAACATCCTGGCTGTCGTGCTGAAGACTTGTGCTCCAGAACTAGCTGTGCCTCTAGCCAAGCTGTTCCAGTACAGCTACAACACTGGCATCTACCCAACAATGTGGAAAACTGCCCAGGTATGTCCTGTCCACAAAAAGCAGGACAAATCCAACCCAGCCAATTACCGCCCCATCAGTCATAGAGTAACACAGCAAAGAAAGAGGCCCATCGCGTCCGCGCCGGCCATCAAGCCCTGTCTAATCTAATCCTATTTTCCAGCACTTGGGCTGTAGCCTTGTATGCTATGGCATTTCAAGTGCTTATCCAAATGCTTCTTGAATGTTGTGAGGGTTCTTGCCTCTACCACCCTTTCAGGCAGTGAGTTCCAGATTCCAACCACCCTCTGGGTGAAAAAGTTCTTCCTCAAATCCCCTCTAAACCTCCTGCCCCTTACCTTGAATCTATGCCCCCTTGTTATTGACCCCTCTACTAAGGGGAAAAAGTTCCTTTCTATCTACCCTATCTATGCCCCTCATAATTTTGTACACCTCAACCAGGTCCCCCCTCAGTCTACTCTCCATCAGCAAAGTGATGGAAGGTGTCATCGACAGTGCTATCAAGCGGCACTTACTCGCCAATAACCTGCTCAGCAATGCCCAGTTTGAGTTCCGCCAGACCTCATAGCCTTGGTCCAAACATGGACAATAGAGCTGAATTCCTTAGGTGAGAGTGACTGCCTTGACATCAAGGCAGCATTTGATCAAGTGTGGCATCAAGGAGCCCTAATAAAACTGAATTCAATGAAAATTGGGGAAAACTCTCCACTGGAGTCATACCTAGCACAAAGGAAGATGGTTGTGGTTGTTGGAGGTTAATCATCTCAGCCCCAGGACATCACTGCAGGAGTATTCCATCACTCAGAGTAGTCTCCTGGGCTCAACCATCTTCATCAATGACCTTCCCTCCATCACAAGGTCAGAAGTGGGGATGTTTGCTGATGATTGCAGAGTGTTCAGTTCCATTTGCAACTCCTTAGAAAGTGAAGCAGTCCATACCCGCATGCAGCAAGACCTGGACAGCATTCAGGCTTAGGCTGATAAGTGGCAAGTAACATTCGCGCCACACGAGTGCCAGGCAATGACTATCTCCAACAAGCAAGAGTCTAATCACCGTCCCTTGACACTCAACGGCATTACCATAGCTGAACCTCCCACCATCAACATCCTGGGGGTCACCATTGACCAGAAACTGAACTGGACCAGCCACATAAATACTGTGGCAACAAGAGCAGGTCAGAGGCTGGGTATTCCGCGATGAGTGTCTCGCTTCCTGACTCCCCAAAGCCTTTCCACCATCTACAAGGCACAAGTAAGGAGTGTGATGGAATACTCTCCACTTGCCTGGATGAGTGCAGCTCCAACAGCACAAGAAGCTCGACACCATCCAGGACAATGCAGCCCGCTTGATTGGCACCCCATCCACCACCTTAAACATTCACTCCCTCCACCACCGGCGCACTGTGGCTGCAGTGTGTACCATCTACAAGATGCTCTGCAGCAACTCGCCAAGGCTTCTTCGGCAGCACCTCCCAAACCCGCGACCTCTTCCACCTAGAAGGACAAGGGTAGCAGGCGCATGGGAACACCATCACCTCCAAGTTCCCCTCCAAGTCACACACCATCCTGACTTAGAAGTATATCGCCGATCCTTAATCGCTGGGTCAAAATCCTGGCACTTCCTCCCTAACCGCACTGTGGGAGTACCTTCACCACAGACAGCAGTGGTTCAAGAAGGCGGCTCACCACCACCTTCTCGAGGGGAATTAGGGATGGGCAAAAAATGCTGGCCTTGCCAAGACACCCGCATCTCATGAACGAATTTTTAAAAAACTTTCAGACTACCAAGACACTTTTTTTAAAGCCAGTTTTGTTGCTTTTATGGTGAAATGACTCGTGAGGAAGCTTTTGTGAGATCATAGTGATATTTTCACTGGACAATGCAGCATCAGATGAAACCTTATTTTTAGTTTAAACTTAATGTTGGATTGTTGAACATCCAGATCCCGTTATGTAAGATTACTAAATATATCAATCTGTATAAGCAAGCAGTTAATATATTAGCACATTCAGTACTTGGTTTATTATTAGAATATATATAATCCATTTGCTAGGCAGAATTACACCTTGTGGTTGTAGGGAAAAATGTCTGAAGCTGCGATAGAAGAATTTTAACTACATAATGGAGAGGACCAGAAATGTTGCAGAGCTCATGAGAAAATATCAACCCACGTCATTGCTGTTGTTAATGGTTTCGTAGGAATATTTGCTACTTTTGGGAATATTTGCTACTTTTTGTAATAACTTGAGGGGTTTGGCTAAAAGTTGAAATGTTTGTTTCACTATTTCTTTTTTGGGGCAGGAGAATGACATTGCATGAGTGCAATGCCACCAGGACAAATACAGCAAGTTCTCCTCCTCTTCCCCCACCCACACCACAAGGAGGGCACTACTAATACAAAACAAGCGGCCCGGCCAAACTAAAAATGCACGCGTAGTGTATTAAATGATTTTGGTTTTCATTGTTGATGAGGTAGACCGGGTCCGCCGTTAACACAGGTCTTCAAGTGAACTAATAATGGGTACGGCATGATCATGCTCCAAGGTCACCTGGGCTAGGGCTTGGAACTGCGGCGAGCAATGAAAAGCAACCCTCCCTGGTGATCCGACATGTCCTGGACCAGTGATCTTACTTGGTCAGTAACCTAAATTTACTGCTGTACTTTTACTTGGTAGATAACTTTATTGCCTAATGGTGTAATCATTTCATGAATTGGTTTACTGTTTGCTTGAAACAGCATTTTTCTGCTGGCCATGCACAAATTGCCTAGCTAAGTTGAAGCAAGAAAAATATTTATGCCATACTTATCATTTGTTTGCTGTTTCCTGTTTTAGGTGGTTTTTGTGAAATTGCCTGTCTTAACTGTACTGCACTAAGGTTGACAAACCACAGGTAAGGAAACTATTTACTGACCGACTACAATATAGTGTTTGACTAGAATGGAAACCAGCAAAATGAATTCACTAATGTTCAGTGTATATTTTACAAGTTAACCTTTGTTGATTCCCCACAGTTACTAATAGGGATGCTCACTTAACTGAAATATTTGTTGGACATGGGTCAATTCTCTGTAATTTAATGGTATTCAGTTAGTGACTTGGTAAAGGAATTGTTTGCTGAGCTGAGATATTAAATGTTGCAAATCAAGTGAATCAATTTGGCTGGTATTGAAAATGAATGCCCCTCTGTCTCCCATTGCAAATATCTGTCCAATTTGACCTCGACCTTTCCACACAATTTGCCTCTTAGACAGACAGTCTATTCCAAGCGTTCACCAGTCACCACCCTCTGGAAAATAGTTGCATTTAAACTGTGTGCACCTGTTTTCTAAGCTTGAGCCCTTTCCCTTTGGTTCTAGCTTTAATGCCAATCTTGAATGTACAGTAAACTGCTCTTAATTTGCAGTTGCTTAATTTGAATTGCCTGACAGTTTGATTATTTTTAGCACTAAGTTCTCATTTGCTATGTTATTTGCATTGCTTAATTGGGACAATTCAATTTTTTTTAAATGCAGAAAAAAAGACTTCTAATTATCAGGAGTGGGGTTCAGTTAATTCCATTTAAGGACGGTGACAACATGGGAGGATTGATTTCGGAAGAATTATTGGGCATGTTGACAAGACAGATGATAAATTGATGACCAGAGACTGAGAAAGTACTCTGAATTGGTAGCTAAATGTTGGCATTCCTTGTGCTATCTGGTTCAGGCCTCAAACCCTAAACTAGTTTCTTCCCCTCTCTTTATCCTGAAGAGGTATTATACTAAGAAAAATATGAATTGCAATTCTCTAATTTGATAAATGGTTAATGTACTCTGTGTGGTATGAACAAGTTGTTACTATACAGTACTACTACATTCCTGTTTGTTCTTGTTTTAAAAATTCTGGTTAATCTAGGAGTAGAGCCAATACTTGATGGCAAGCTGTTGTTACCTCATGAGCACGTCAAGTGCAATTATTTCCATATTCATACTATTGGCTATTCTGTTATGTTAGTATACCAGTTGTATATATTTGGTATCCCTTTTTGAAGGCACAGACTACTTGTGGACTGCAGTTCCGCAAGTGCTGGGCCCTCACTGGAGTGTTAGTGGGTTGTTTGACAATGGGAGGAATTGCAGCTGCAACCGATCCTGCTTGTGTTTTGTCCACACACATGAATTTTCCAGCATTGATCACTGGATAGTTTGTGGGTTCAGAAATCTTCAGAATTTTCCAAACACTGGCTTGGAGATACAGTACAGAGATTCCTCTTCTCCACGCCATCCCCTCCCTGGCAAAGATCAGCTAACTTGATGTGGACTGGAGATTAAACTGGGATGTTCCTGGTCTCTGATATGCTGTCTGTACCTGTGAGTACTTTGAGCGATGGACTACCTCACAACCACTTCAAATCTCCAGAAGTTGTCCAAATGTCTTAAATCAGGCTAGAAGATCCTTGTTTTATAATATTCTCTCATCTGTCTACCTCCCTTTTTAATGGCAGTTAGACATGTAATCAGAAACACACTTGGCTGTTTGCATAGTATAATCTTCCTGTTCTAAAGTTTATCTTTTGACTTATCACAAGCAGTGCCACAGAAAATTTGCTAGTGTAATAAAAATTATACATCAAATATATTTTCTTCTCCAAGTCCCCCACCAATTGAAAATACCTTAATTGATGCAGGAGACAATGTCTGTACCCTTGGTTGAGTTTACCAATCTCACTTTTTAATAATAAAAATGAAAGAAAACCAAGATTCTAACCTGCAGTCTGATGAGCGATTAAACGAATGTCACTGTTGCTAGCAGCTGCACTTTGACCTTTAAAAAGGACACTGTTTCAACTTGGCAGCAAAATAATACATTGTGCAGTACATTATTATAAATGGTCTTGAGCTTGTAAAACATTGTCTCATCTGGCTTACTGTGAGCAATCCAGAAGAAGATCACGTACACATACACAGATATATTCATCTTTTATATAACCGGCTCTGGAAGAAGTTAAAGACCATATTATCCAGTTTCCATGTGTCTTCAACTGTGGTTTCATGTGGGTAAGTGGTGTAATATGGATTGATGACCTTAAATTAATTTCATATATCTGCATTCTAACTTTTTAGTTTTTTGTAATGCCACTGGATTTACTGAAGAAAAGTTTGTTGTAGTAATAGATGTTGTTACAAATAAATGTTAAGCTGTGTGTGGGTTCAGACTTGCACTATTTTTACCATGTATGTAATTTTTTCCAAGTGTCTACTGTTGGGACACGTTACTCACTTCAATTCTTTCCCAAAGTCCTGATTTATTTAGAATAATTACATTCACATTCAAGTACTGGGGCTAATTTTGCTACTGAACTGAGTTCCCAAAATGACTTCAATGAATAGACAAAATTCTTAGTTTGATGGAGGCTGTGTGCCTCCTCACAGATGGAAAACCTGAAGAAAGATCAACCTTGTGCACCTCTTGGTTGGTTAAGGTGGTATTAGTGAAACCAAATAGGGGTATGGCACAATTGGAAAGGCCAAAACAAGAATAGGAAGAAAAAATACAAATGTCCCTTTTGAGGGAGATCCTTGTCATCAGATCAAGAATTTGATCGTTCGCTGATGTCATTTCGAGGACCCAGACATGTCTCAGTTCTTGAATATGAATAAATGACCTTGATCGAGAGTTTGACTAATTAGGAACAGGAATAGCCCATTCAGCCCCTTGAGCCTGTTCTGCCATTCAGTGAGATCATTGTTGATCTGTATCTTAACTCCATCCACCCACCTTGGCTCCAGATTCTTTAGCTAGCAAGAATCGATCGATCTTAGAATTAAGATTATTGATTGAGCTAGCAGCTACTGCCTTTTGTGGGAGAGGGTTCCATATTTCTACCACCCTTTGTTGAAATGTTTCTGAACTTCTCTCCTGAATGCCTGACTCTGATTTTAAGGTTATGTCCCCTTGTTCTAGACTCCCCCACCCCACCAGCGGAAAATGTTTCTCTCTGCCCTATCAATTCCTTTCAAAATCCTAAAAAACCTCAATCAAATCACCCCTTAACAAGCCTAGTTTATGTAATCTCTCCTCCTAATCTAACCCTTGGAGCCCTGGTAACATTCTGGTGAATCTAGGCTGTACTCATTACCAAGGCCAGTAATCTTTTTCTAAGGTGTGGTGTCCAGAACTGTACCCAGTACTCCAGGGCTTTATAGCAAAACAGTCTCCCCTTTGTACTCTAGTTCTCCAGGTATAAAGGCTAATATTCCATTAGCCTTTTTGATTATTTTTTGTACCTGATCACTTTTAGTGATCTGTGTACATGGACCCCTAAATCTCTTAGGACTTCCACTGTTTCTAGCTTTTCACCATTTAAAAAATAAACTCGGATGTATCTGTTTTTGGTCCAGAATGGATGACCTCACACTTGCCTGCGTTGAAATCCATCTCCCACAGTTTTGCCCACTCACTTAATCTATCAATGTGTCTTTGTAATTTTATGATCCCGTCTACACTACTTACTATGCCACCAATCTTTGTGTCATCGGCAAACTTGGATATATAGCTCTCTATTGTGTTATCTAAGTCATTAATAAATACAGTGAATAGCTGAGGCCCCAGCACAGACCCTTGTGGGGGCAGCACTAGTCACTTCCTTCTAATTTGAGTACATACCAATTACTCTGTCTTCTACCACCTAACCAATCTCCTAACCAGGTCAATTAATTTGCTTTCAATTCCATGAGCTTTAATTTCAGCTCAGTCTCTTATGTGGAACCTTATCGAATGCCTTCTGGAAGTCCATATAAACTACATCTATAGACATTCCCCTATCTGCTACTTTAGTTACTGCCTCAAAAAAAAAATCAATTTGGTTTGTTAGACATGACCTACACTTTACAAATCCATTTTAGTGCTCTAAACAGCTCAAATTTCTCTAAATGCTCATTCACTTTGTCCTTAATCATAGATTCCAATAACCTCCCCACAACAGATATTAGACTAATAGGTCTGTAATTTCCTTGTTTCTCAAAGTTTCATTTGCAATTTTCCAACCTAAAAGGACAATTCCTGAATTGAGAGCTTTGGAAGATTATGTCTAAAGCATCTGCTGTTTCCTCCCCTTCTTCCTTTTGAAGTCCTGGGATTTGTCCGTCTCTAGTGCCATTATTTTTTTCTAATATTGTTTTCTTGTTTACGTTAACATTAGTGAGTTCCAGTCCTTGATTCATTATTAGTTTCCCTGGAATGTCTGGTATATTATCCTCTTCCTCTGCTGTGAAAACTGACAGAAATGAATACAAGAATCAATCCATTTGTGTAAAGTGCACTGATGTATTTCTCCCTGACATTGCTGTCCTATGCTCGAGCTCCTATCTCGTTCTGATGCTATTTGTCATCATTCAGGGATTGCAATGGAAACTGTCAAATTATTTATTTTAATGTTGAGCAGGTTGTATGGTTTAGTTCTAACACTTTCCTTAAATATATTAACAGTCTAGAATAAAATGTGTTCATCTTCATGCCAATCTGAATATAGATATGCTAGACTTCAGTAAAAGTACAGTTTAGTGAAGTTAAATTTCTCCAAGAATTGAAGTGGTTTGATGCAGCTAATTATTAGAACTCATTCTGAAAAATACATTTGAGGAAAATTCACGACTTTACAAATTAAATTGTTCTAAATTTTTCTTTCTGTCCTTCCCTTTTCAGAAATGTTTGGTTCAGAAACTGCAGCACAGTGTCCACAAGCAACAGTTCTTTGCACATAAGGGATCACTATAGTAACTGGACAAAAGGGCCAAAACATTTTTACTGCGGGGTGGTGGGTGCTCCTCTGCCATGCACTTCTACCAATATGAGTTTTATTGGAACCCAATGTGTTTCAGTAAGATGGTGGCATTCGACACATCAACTATATGATGACTCCAAGGTAGAAAAATCGCTCAAGTCTTTAAAGGATAAGAATAAGCGACTGGAGGAAGGAGGTCCTGTGTATAGTCCTGTAGAACCTGAAGTGCGTAAGTCCCTGGGTCAGAAGATTGTAGATGAAGTAAAACACTATTATCATGGCTTCAGATTGTTGTGGATTGACACAAAGATAGCAGGCAGAATGCTGTGGCAGATTCTGAATGGATATGCTCTATCGAGGAGAGAGCATAGACAGGTACGTGTGCAGTAGACCATTCGTATACGTACTTCACTTACTGGTGAACGTTCTGAATTGAAGTTCCACGTTTTGGCACACATTTCAAGTTTATGCAAAATTTCTTAAGTATTGGTAATCTTCATTGGAATGATAGAGCATGGATTGATTATTCCTCATTTGTTCAACAACCACATGCAAGTAAAATATATCCATTCTACCATGGAAAAACTGCACAATGCTGACCCTTTAACTTTTCTTCTGCCCCTCCCCCCAATGCAGTTTTCTGCAAGTTCTTGTCAAAATTCTTGTTCTATCTATGGTTTAAGTCTACAAAGATTTTGTGGTGTTTTTACCAATTCTATTTTGAGTAGCATCTCACTGTGACCTTTATTGGACTATCAACTCCCAGTTTTGAAGTTTGTCTAACATGCTGCATGTCCTTCCCAATGACCAATATTAACAAAAGCTAACTTCTGTTGTTGCAAAGAGTTTTTTAAATTTGTTATCTTCTAAAATTCCTCATTAGGGCTCAAAAACAATTAACTTGCTGCCCTGGTCTGGTCTCCAGTCTGGTGTCATCCAATGTTTGCCCAGATCATTGACTGGAGCTTAAATAATTTTGTCACTTCCATGGGTGCAGTCTGTGATAGGTTGGCTCTTGCATTAGCAGACTCTGTTTTAAACCACAGAGCAGCTTGCCAAAACCAATACATTTATTGTCCTAGAAAGAGTAAAGGCATTGGTCACAGAGCCCTTCTTTCTATCTCTTTCCTCTTTCCCCCCCCCCACCCCCAACTTCCTCAGAGGGATTTTTCTTTTTAAAAAGGAAAAAAGAAAGACTTGCATTTATATAGCAACTTTCATGACCACCGGATGTCCCAAAGCGCTTTACAGCCAATGAAGTACTTTTTTGAGGTGTCATCACTGTTGTAATGCAGGAAACGCTTCTATGATCTTATGTTCTTAGTCAGTGAAAACCTGCAGCAGCAGATGATCAGCTTTAAGATTATGTTGACTGTAGTATGGGCACAGAGGTTCCAGTGGAGTTCCATTGTTGGCCAAGGCAAGGGTGATTGAGTCACCTAAGACTCATCGAATCATACAGCACAGAAGGGGGCCATTGTAAGAGCTATCCAATTAATCCCACTCCCTGCTCTTTTCCCATAGCCCTGTAAATTTTTTCCCTTCAAGTATTTATCCAAATCCTTTAGAGCAGTGGTCCCCTGTAACTTTTGCGTACTGTTATACATCACTGTTGTATAGCCTTGCAAAGTTTTCCTTTTCAAGTATATATCCAATTTCCTTTCGAAAGATTCGTGGATACTTTGCAGAAGGGCATACAGTTTCCCATGTTCTCGGGAAGGAGAAGGACATGGGGGAAGAGCTTCCATTTTAGAAGTTTTCTTTGCCTTTAGCTGAGCCTTTTATGGATTGCTTTTCAAATGATGTTCCAGCCACCAGTATGTCCTGTGGCAAGCAAGGATGCCTTAATCGACAGTGTTTGCGCTACTCATTTTTGGTGATTGCAGTTGACATCCTCTACACGGATTACAACAGAAGTAATTTAGAAAACTTTGTTCTGCGCATTCAGAGCTGATGGGCTGTATCTGGTTCCCCAAGCTCTTTGAATTCTTGCTAGTGCAAATGAAATATGACCAATCCCTCCTTTAGGGGAAACCTCATGATTGTGTAGATGCGAGTCAGAACAAATTGATGCCCGAGGAAAGACTTTTTATTCCTGAGATGACTACAAATGCATTTGGAATCACACCAAATATATTAGATTAACTTTCTGCGCAAATAATCCATCAGGTTTAACTGGGCTTCTACTCCAAGTTGGTTGACCCATCTTGCCATGTCTGGCACAGGGGTGAAACCATTCTCCAGTTAAATATTTCTAAATTTTGCCTTGGCAAATCCTGGTACAGTAGATATATCTGCCACCTCTTTTTATCCCACCATTGAAAGGTAGTACCTCAATTAATTTGCAAAGGGCATTAAACTTTTATGCAGATGGATGGAAGATATTTACTCAATGTAAACAGCTGTTTCTTTCTCACTCATTTTAATAATCATTAATAAATAGGTGAGCAACTTGGGCAGTAGATAGTATTTTCTTGTGCATCTCCACTCCCCAGATAGAGTTGGACTGAGGAGGTCAAGTCCACTTGTTTGTCTGCCACTTGGACAAGCATGCACAGACCACCTCCCAAGACCATCTGCATTGCAGTGACCTGAAGCTGTACAGATGTTTTCATTTAGCCATTGCCTTACTTTTCTAGGAACCCTTTTAGTGTTACCATGACTGGCTTTGCCTCGAGGCGTTTGTTTGCTGTGTGTTTTAGTACCTGTGTGCTAATAAGGCCTTGCTTCTTGGTGATCTTCCCTTTGGTGTTGATTGATGGCAGAACCCAGCTCCAAGACCTGCATTGAATGCAGCTGTCTTATTTCCAACAACTGGCATAATTTCCAGCGCTGCAAAGCTTGAAATGTTGTGGTTGTAAATGGAGAAACCCAATACTAGTGACAGTTAAAAGTAGTAGAGAAATTACATAGATTGTGTGATGTTATTGTGATGTCACGACTTGTAGAACCATGTTGTTTGAAGGTTTAGGTTGTCATAAACTGAGTGCTGCTTGAGGTCATAACCATTATCTGAACCTCAATAAGATTTCAGCTTTGAAATAATTTCAGAGTGGAGGATATATACCTGCACAAAATACATTTTTATATGTGAAGAATGCAAATCATTGGGCTGGGTTCTGAAATTTGCAAACTGTTCCATGGCAATTTAGAACCTGGTATTATCCTTGGATTTGCTTGTTTAGAGCAGTGGCCATAAAGGGGACAGGATGTTAGAAGCTAAACATCGCAGCTGTGCTCCAGATCCCTGACTATGAGCATGCCATTGGAGATCCAGTAATCTGTTTTAAAGAATGAGAGTTGAGTATTGATGAACAAACTGGTCTGAGATACAAGATTAAAAAATGAACATGTCACAACTAGTTCAATACAATTTGAGGTTTTCAACAAACATTACTTTATAAATATTCATATTAAACTAATTAAATCTCCAGAATATCATTTGTTTCTCAGTCTCGAAAGATCCCTCCCTGTTTTCAATCAGTTTCTCGATCTCTCGAGGCTGTATTGCAGGATATGGTTTGCCAGGAGATGCTTCTCACAATCCAATGTTGCTCTTCTTTCACAGCAGCATGTAGTATCATGGCTACAATGACCAGCTCAGAGGAAGATTGGTGATCAGTACAGAAACATTGGTGAAAATGTCAACCCCCAAAAACGGGTGGGTTTGGGTCGGGTGAGATGTAGAAATGTTAAAAATCTCAAACACAGCCTACCCACCTCCAGTTTTAATGGAAGCTGGGTGGGGAGGGATGTGGGTGACCAATCCACTCCCAGGAGGCGGGTTGGTCATTTAAATATTATAATGAGGCTGCGTGTCTCAGATTTAATCTGCATTTTAAATTTCAACCTGGCAGCTAAAGGGAGGGGTGGACTGTTGAATCCAGCAGCTAAGTGTCTTTCCATTTACCTGCTCTCTCTTTTTCCCCCCACCACCCCCCAGCCACTATCTTCCACCAACCTGACCCTTCCGATACTGCCTCCGGGTCCCTTCATACGTCTGGCCCTCCGATCGATCCACAGCCTCCAACCCACGATCTCTCTCTCCCTCCCTCCTCTCTGCTCCCCGGCTGCGACCTTCTCAGCCTCTCAATCTGGCTGGCTGCTGCCGGGAAATGGAGACAAAAAATGTTACAGTCCCTGCTGTTAACTTTGGTGGGGCCTGAGGGACAGCAAAACAGCAGTATAAGTAAGAGCAGCTATGAATTTCGCACTGAAGCTTTAAGAATTCTGATATTTATAGAGACTAAATCACAATAATTAGTAGCTGATTGCTCGAGAACAGTGTGCCTAGTGTAATTCCAAAATAAATTACAGGACATGAGTGAAGTATAGATTAAGTGCGTTGTGGAGGCCTGAAAGGGGTTAATATACATTAGCATATTGTTTCTTTGTAAGCATGTATATTGTAGAAAACTGCATTGTTACACACAACAAGCCAGAATTTCTAGCAGTTCAGTAATTATATTGTGATTTCTCTGCTCTGTGATTTCTCTGCTCAGGTTAACGGGCAGAAAATAAAATTCTATACAAAACGAGCATGTTCTGTGCCATGAGTTTCTGCGTATGCCCTTTTGTTTTGCTTGTGGCCTGATGGTGAGTGCAATGAAAGCTGCTGATGAGGGAGCGAGAACAGTGATGAAAGTTAATGTGTTGCATCACAGATCACCAAATGCTCTAGTTAGAAACTAACAGAGTTTCTAGTAAGAATGTGCTTTGTTTTTATTACCTTATGCTCAACATTTTATTTTGAAATAATAATTAAAAGCGGTCTAGAACATCATGGGAAATGTGCCTATGTATAGGGAAATGCCTTTTTAAAATGTTTTTGCCAGAAAGTAGGTCTTAGCTTTGGAATCCAACATATTTTGTTTAAGCAGTGTATACAGTGTGCGTGGAAAGCTCTATTGAATGCTTTGTGAACCACTAATTGCTGTTGAAAGTCATTCTTTTATAAACCACAGAACACATTTGCTATTAAAATACTTGGACATGTTATTTCAAAATTACTTTTGGCTCAAGGAGGGGATCTTGAACTATCCAGTCATTTGAATTAAGTAATTTTAATAAAACACCATGGATTTTTTTCATAATTTGAATGAAGCAAAGTAGACTTTATGTAAATCATAAATCCAGTCTTTTATAGCATGTGAAGTTACAGCTGTTAAACTGTGACCATACAGCAGAAATGATCACTGGAAATTCTGACATGCAACACCAGATGAAGGGAGGAGGGCGGTAGATGTTTGCCATTCAGGGTGGTTTCTCCTCCTTCGAGAAGGGAAAATGACCTTTCCAGAACAATTGATCTAGCAAAATAAATGTCAGTGCTATTGAAAAATTTCAGCCAAAAGCCTCCTCTCACTGAATGGGTCTTTGTATGTTCCAGGTAGTTTCACCTACATTAACGTTAATTGGTAAAATGGCCACTTTTTTCATTTGTGTATTCAAGCTTGAAAGTTTTTTATTCAGAAAACCTCAAACTTTGGAGCTACAAAACCTGAAATCCAAACTGATTTCTGCTACTGATCACCGTCTGATTTTAAACAAAGGCAGTCCTTTGTGAGTTGAATAAATGCCTGAAATGGTATCTGACAACAGCTAAGCAGGAGAGCACACAAACCACTTTCAGTCTTTTTTGCTCAAGCTTCAAAGGACTGACAATCAAAACCTGCGACCTCTGAGAATAACTCTCCACTTTATTTACCTGCATCACGTACCACTGGGTATTATTGGACCTATTGGAGGGCCAGTGGGGAAAAGGAATTTCTGTCTGTGCCTCCAGCTTCCACTTACAGGACCTAGCAAAAGATGGACCATGTACTGTTGGGATTATTGGATTGTTTAATATATTATGGAATGTGTTAAGAGTAGACTTATTGTTATTGATGTCACTATATCAAAGTAAAAGTACCTATGGAGAAAACGGAGTCATAACGGCACAGGAGGAAGCCATCTGGCCCATCAAGTCCGTGCCAGCTCTCTGTAGAGCAATCCAGTCAGTCCCATTCCCCTGCTCGATCCCTGTAACCCAGCAAGTTTATTTCCCTCAAGTGCCTATCCGGTCTCCACTTCCACTACTTCTGCCGACCAGTGAGTTCCAGGTCCTCACCACTTGCTGCGTAAAAAAAGTTTGTCCTCACGTCCCCCCTGTATCTCTTGCCCCAAACCTTAAATTTGTGCCCCTAGCCCTTGTACCATTAACTAGTGGGAACAGCCTTTCCCCGTCTAGCCTATCCAAACCCATCATAACCTTGTACACCTTTATCAAATCGCCCCTCAAACTCCTTTGCTCTAATGGAAATAAATCCAGCTTCTCCAACCTGTCCTTGTAGCTAAGATCCCCCATCCCCGGAACCATTCTGGTCAATCTCCTCTGCACCCTCTCGTGCCTTCACATCCTTCCTAAAGTATGGTGACCAAAACTGGACGCAATACTCCAGTTGTGGCCTAACCAGTGCTTTATAAAGGTTCAGCATAACTTCTCTCTTTTTGTACTCAATACCTCTATTTATGAAGCCCAAGATCCCATATGCTTTACTAACCACTCTCTCAATATGTCCTGCCACCTTCAGGGACCTATGCACATTAACTCCCAGGTCCCTCTGTCCCTGCACACTCTTTATAACTGTGCCATTAAGTGTATATTGCCTCTCCCTGTTCCTTCTGCCAAAATGCATCACCTCACACTTCTCTCTATTAAATTCCATCTGCCACTTGCCTGCCCATTCTGCTAGCCTTTCTATGTCCTGTTGCAGTTGATTGGTATCATTCTCACCGTTTGCCACACCCCCAAGTTTGGTGTCCTAGGCAAATTTAGAAATTCTACTCTGTATTCCAATATCCAGGCCATTTAAGCAGTGGCCCCAGCACTGACCCTTGGGGAACACCACTGTCTACCATCCTCCAGTCTGAAAAACAGCCATTTACCACAACTCACTGTTTTCTGTCCTTATGCCAATTCCTTATCCAAGCTGCCACTGACCCACCTGTTCCATGAGCCTCAATTTTGTTAACCAGCCTTCTATGTGGTACTTTGTCAAACGCCTTCCGAAAATCCATGTAGACAACATCCACTGCCATCCCTTCATCAATCTTCTCTGTTACTTCATCAAAAAATTTAATTAGATTAGTCAAACACGACCTGCCTTTTACAAATCCGTGTTGGCTCTCCTTAATTAGCTTAAACCTCTCCAAGTGCCCGTCATTGTTTAATCAGGACTCACATTAAGGTTGACTGAGTTTTGATGAAAGATTCAATGATTTAAGACCTGCACCTTGCTCGTAGTTGGTCAGGAGTGGCTTTCTGGCTTTTAAAGAGGACTACTGTTCATTTAAACTTTTGCCAAAGCAGTATTCTATTTATGTGCCATTTAAATCCATTTGTTGGGCCCACTTCTTCATTATTGGGATGTGAGCATCGCTGGCATGACTGGAATTTATTGCTCATCCCTAGTTGCCCCAAGAAGGTGGTGGCGGGTCTCTTGATTCAACAAAGGAGGACAAAGGGATTAATTAAGAAAGGGAAAATAGAATATGAGAGTAAGCTGCAGGGAACATAAAAACTGACTGTTAAAGCTTTTGTAGATATATGAAGAGAAAAAGATTGGTGAAGTCAAGCGTAGGTCACTTGCAGTCAGAATTGGGGGAATTTATAATAGGGAACAAAGAAATGGCAGACCAACGAAATACATATTTTGGTTCTGTCTTCACAAAGGAGGACACGGTGGCATAGTGGTTAGCACACTTGCCTCACAGCGCCAGGGACCCGGGTTCAAATCTGGCCTCGGGCGACTGTGTGGAGTTTGCACATTCTCCCTGTGTCTGCGTGGGTTTCCTCCGGGTGCTCCGGTTTCCTCCCACAGTCCAAAGATGTGCGGGTTAGGTTGATTTGGCTATGATAAATTGACCCTTAGTGTTAGGGGATTAAATACGTGGGGTTACGGGGATAGGGTGGGATATGTGTCGGTGCAGGCTCGATGGGCCGAAATGGCCTCTATCTGCACTGTGGGGATTCTGTGATTCTGTGACACAAATAACCTCCCAGAGATGCCGGGGCACATTGGGTCTGATGGAAGGGTGGAACTGAAAGAAATCAGTATTTGTAGGGAAATGGTGTTAGGAAAATTGATGGGACTGAAGGCTGATAAATCCCCAGGGCCTGATAATCTACATCCCAGGGTACTTAAGGAAGTGGCCCTAGAAATAGTAGATGCATTGCTGGTCACCTTCCAGAACTCGATAGACTCTGTAATGGTACCCATGGATTGGCGGGTAGCTAATGTTACCCCACTATTCAAAAAAGGTGGTAGAGAAAAGGCGGGGAATTATAGACCGGTAAGCTTGACATCGGTAGTGGGGAAAATGCTAGAGTCCATTATAAAAGATGTAATAGCAGAGCACTTGGAAAGCAGTGACAGGATCGGACAAAGTCAACATGGATTTACAAAAGGTAAATCATGCTTGACTAATCTACTGGAATTTTTTGAGGATGTAACTGGTAAAATAGATAAGGGAGAACGAGTGGGTGTGGTGTATTTGGACTTTCAGAAGGCTTTCGATAAGGTCCCGCATAAGAGATTAGCGTGCAAAATTAAGGCACATGGGATTCGGGGCAAGGTATTGACTTGGATAGAGAACTGGTTGGCGGACGGAAAGCAGAGTTGGAATAAACGGGTCGTTTTCCGAGTGGCAGGCAGTGACTAGTGGGGTACCGCAAGGATCGGTCCTAGGACCCCAGCTGTTCACAATATATATTAATGATCTGGACGAGGGAATTGGATGTAATATCTCCAAATTTGCAGACGACACAAAGCTGGGCGGGAGGGTATGCTGTGAGGAGGATGTCGTGAAACTCCAGTACGATTTGGACAGGTTGGGTGATTGGGCAGAAACATGGCAAATGCACTATAATGTGGATAAATGTGAGGTTATCCACTTTGGTGGCAAAAACAGGAAGGCAGATTATTATTTGAATGGCAATAGATTGGGAGAAGGGGAAGTGCAAAGAGACCTGGGTGTTCTTGTGCACCAGTCGCTGAAGGTAAGCATGCAGGTGCAGCAGGCGGTTAAGAAGACAAATGGTGTGTTGGCCTTCGTAGCAAGAGGGTTCGAGTACAAGAACAAGGATGTCTTGCTGCAGTTGTACAGGGCCTTGGTGAGACCACACCTTGAGTATTGTGTGCAATTTTGGTCATCCTATTTGAGGAAGGACGTTCTTGCCATGGAAGGAGTGCAGCGAAGATTTACCAGGCTGATACCTGGGATGGCAGGAATGACGTATGAGGAGAGATTGTGTCGATTGGGCTTATACTCACTGGAGTTTAGAAGATTGAGAGGGGATCTCATCGAAACCTATAAAATTCTGTCAGGCCTGGACAGACTAGATGCAGGAAGGATGTTTCTGATGGCCGGGGAGTCCAGAACCAGGGGTCATAGTCTAAGGATAAGGGGTAAGCCATTTAGGACAGAAATGAGGAGGAATTTCTTCACCCAGAGAGTGGTGAACCTGTGGCATTCTCTGCCACAGAGGGCGGTGGAGGCCAGTTCATTAAATATATTCAAGAAAGAGTTGGATATATTTCTTAAGGCTAAAGGGATCAAGGGATATGGGGAGAAGGCAGGGACAGGGTACTGAATTTGGATGATCAGCCATGATCTCATTGAATGGCGGAGCAGGCTCGAAGGGCTGAATGGCCTACTCCTGCTCCTATCTTCTATGTTTCTATGTAGCAGTTTGGTGCAACTGAGAGGCTTGCTAGGCCACTTCAGTGGGCAGTTAAGAGTCAACCACATTGGTGTGGGACTGGAGTCGCATCGGACAGACCGGGTAAGATTTACTTCCCTAATAGACATTATTGATCCAATTGGGTTTTTATGGCAACCCGACAGCTTCACAGTCACTTTAATTAAAGTGGGCTTTTTATTTCCAGATTTATAAGAAAAACCTGAATTCAAATTCTCAAATTGTCAGGATAGGATTTGAACTCGTTTTCTTTATTATTAATCCAGTAACACAGCCACTATACTACCATACCCTCTTATGTTAGTCCAGGATGAAGCATTAGAGAGGAGAAACAAGGTGCACAGAGGATTGGGAGAGACAAACTGCATTAGAATAAAGAGTAGTTCAGAAATGGGAGGGATTTAGACGGGGGGGAAATGCAAGGCAGATGAGGATGGGTTTGGAGTGCATGTGCGTAAATGCAGAGTATAGTAAATAAGGTTGGTGAGCTGCAGGTACAAATTGCCACATGGGATTATGATAGTGGCAATAATGGAGACCTGGCTCAAACAAAGGGGAGGATTAGGAACTTCATATTCCTGGCTACAAAGTATTCAAGAAAAATAGATAAGGGAAAAAAGGTGGTGTCGGGGGGTGGGGTGGTGGCAGTATTGATCAAAGATACTGGGCTGGATTTTGTCAATGGGGACGTGATGGAGGCAGGACGCCCACTTTTTGGGTTGTAGTCCCGCCTCCATCGACTTGTGGCCAACCCATGCTATTTTCCCTTGATTGACCTTGTTGAGCCTGCCCAGCGGGCTCAGCAGGCCAATTAAGGGACACCTGGTTACTGGTGACGTCATTGATTGACATTTCATCTGTCAAGAGCTTTTATGCTGTCAAACACTGACAATCTGTCTTGTAACTTGAGTCCTTCTACTCGGACTCAGAGATCTCTCCAGACCAGAAAGCAGAATGCTGCAACTTTTGACAGTTCAGCGGCCATTCTGCTTTCTGTGCCAGTGAACTGAGGGACTCCCGAGAACTGAAGGCAGGAAGCCTGCAGGAGAAAGTAAAGGTAAGTAAAACTTCTTAAAACATTTTACACTTACCTCACACACTTACCGCTGCATACATGCACCCATCACTCACCTGCACAACGGACATCTCGACTCCTCCAACGCCTTCAGACCGACGGTCCACCTCACTAACTTGACGTGGTTCGGAGCTTTTGGGAAACCCACACTTCAGGGCTAAAAATAGGGATTAGAGGCAGTTAATTGGCACTAATCCCCTTCCCGCCTCGGGGAGGTGGCTCCCAGCACAGGTCGGATACCCGCCTCCTGGGACATTGGCACGGAGGCGGGTTGGGGGCGGGATGGGTTCCTGCCCCCCGATTCTGCAATTTTCCCACTACTCCTGCCTCCACGGGGCTTGGAAATTCGAGCCCACTGTTACAGCACTGGAAAGGGATGATGTACTTGAAGGTTCAAAAACCGAATCTATTTGGTTAGAATTAAAGAACAATGATGCTGCTGGGTGTATACTCTAGTCACCAAATAGTGGGAAGGAGATAAAGGAGCACATGTCAGAAAGGCGCAAGAACCATAAGAGTAGTGTTAACTATATCCTAATATAGACTTGGAAAGTAACACATGTTAACGGCAAAGAGGAGGAGGAATTCTTGAAATCTTTTACAAGAGAACTTAATCAGTATGTTTCTAGCCCAATGAGGAAGGAAGCAGTGCTGGATCTATTTCTGGGAAATAAAATGGAGCATGTTTCAGTGGGGGAGCATTTGGGAAACAGTGATCACTATCATTAGGTTTAGAATAGTTATGGAAAAGGACAAGGAATAATCAAATGTGAAAATACTCAACTGGAGGAGGACTAATTTCAGTGAGTTAAAAGGGGATCTGGCCCAGGCGGATTGGAATTGTAGATTGTCAGGCCTTCAAAGAATAGATGGTTGGGTACAGACGAGACACATTGCCACAAGGGGGAAAGGAGGGCATCCACAGCTAGAGCTCCCTGGATGACTAAAGATAGAGATTAAAATGAAACCGAAAAAGGAGGCTTATGGTAAGTGTCAGACTCATAATACAGCAGAGAACCAAGCTGAATACCGAAAGTACAGAGGAGAACTGAAGAAGAGCAAAGAGAATGTATATGAGAATAGATTAGCAGGTAACATAAAAGGGAACCCAAAGGTATTTTATAAACCTAATCAATAGTAAAAGGGTAGTCAAAGGAAGTGTGGGGCTGATTAGGGACCAAAAAGGAGATGATCTTGTGGAAGCAGAGGGCATGAGTGAGGTATTAAATGAGTACTTGCATCTGTTTTCACTAAAGAAAAGGATGCTGCCAATGTGACAGTGAAGGAGGAGGTAGTAGAGAAATTGGATAGGATAAAAATAGATAGAGAGAAGGTACTTAAAAGGTTGGTAGCGCTCAAAGTAGAAAAGTAACCCGGTCCGGATTGGATGCCTGCTAGGGACATAAGGGTGGATATAGCGGAGGATCTGGCCACAATCTTTCAATCCTCCTTGGATATGCAAGTGGTGCCAGAGGACTAGAGGATTGCAAATGTTACACCTGTTCAAAAAAAGGGAAGAGGGATAAACCCGGCAACTACAGGCCAGCCAGCCTAACATCAGTGGTGGGGAAACTTTGAGACAACTCAGGGACAAAATTAATTGGCACTTGGAAAACTATGCATTAAAGCCAGCACGGATTTGTTAAAGGCAACTTGATTTGGGTTCTTTGAAGTAACAGAGGGTTGATGAAGATGGTGCGGTTGATGTGTATATGGAATTTCAAAAGATGTTTGATAAAGTACCACATAATAGACTTATTAGAAAATTGAAGCCCATGAGATTAAAGTGGCAGTGTGAATACAAACACAGAAATGTAGTAAACAGTGAGGAGGCCAATAACAGACTTCAGGAGGACCTAGACAGACTGGTGAAATAGGCAGACACATTGCAGATGAAATTTAATGCAGTCAAGTGATGCTTTTTGGTGGGAAGAATGAGGCGCGGCAATATAAAGTAAGTGGTACAATTATAAAGGGGATGCGGGAACAGAGCGACCTCGGGTTGTACATACACAAATCTTTGAAGATGGCAGGACAAGTTGAGAAGGCGGTTCATATGAAAAGTATACAGGATCCTTGGCTTTATAAACAGCGACATGGAGTACAAAATCAAGGAAGTTATGCTGAACCTTTTAAAATCACTGGTTAGGTCCCAGCTGGAGTATTCTGTCCAATTTAGGCACCACACTTTAGGAAGAATGCATCCACCTTTGAGAGGGTGCAGAGGAGATTTACTAGAATGGTACCAGGGATGTAGGACTTCAGTTATGCAGAGTGACGAGAGAAGATGAGGTTCTTAGCCTTGGAGCAGAGAAGGTTATGAGATTTGATAGAAGTATTCAAAATCTTGAAAAGTTTTGATAGAGTAAATAAGGAGAAACAGTTTCCAGTGGCAGAAGGGTCAGTAACCAGAGGACACAGATTTATGGTCATTTAAAAAAAATATTTGTTCACCGGATGTGGGTGTCACTGACAAGGCCAGCATTTATTGCCCTTGAGAAGGTGGTGGTGAGCTGCCGCCTTGAACCGCTGCAGTCAGTGTGGTGAAGGCACTCGCACAGTGCTGTTAGGGAGGGAGTTCCAGGATTTTGACCCAGTGATGATGAAGGATCGGTGATATACTTCTACGTCAGGCTGGTGTGTGACTTGGAAGGGAACTTGGAGGTGGTAGTGTTCCCATGCGCCTGCTGCCCTCGTCCTTCTAGGTGGAGGCAGTCGCAGATTTGGGAGGTGCTGCCGAAGAAGCCTTGACAAGTTGCTGCAGTGCAATTGTAGATGGTACACACTGCAGCCAGGGTGCGCTACTGCTGGAGGGAGTGAATGTTTAAGGTGATGGATGGGGTGCCAATCAAGCGGGCTGCTTTGTCCTGGATGGTGTCGAGCTTCTTGAGTGTTGTTGGAACTGCACTCTCCAGGCAAGTGGAGAGTATTCCATCACACTCCTTACTTGTAGATGGTGGAAAGGCTTTGGGGAGTCGGGAGATGAGACACTCGCCACAGAATATCTAGCCTCTGACCTCTTGTTGCCACAGTATTTGTGGCTGGTCCAGTTAAGTTTCTGGTCAATGGCGACCCCCAGGATGTTGATGGTGGGGAATTCGGCGATGGTAATACCGTTGAATGTCATGGGGTGGTGGTTAGACTCTCGCTTGTTGGAGATGGTCATTGCCTGGCACTTGTGTGGCGCAAATGTTACTTGCCATTTATCAGCCAAAGCCTGAATGTAGTCCAGGTCTTGCATGTGGGTATGGACTGCTTCGTTATTTGAGGAGTTGTGAATGGCACTGAACACTGTGCAGTCATCAGCGCTCATCCCCACTTCTGACCTTTATGATGGAGGGAAGTTCATTGATGAAGCAGCTGAAGATGGTTGGGCCTAGGACACTGCCCTGAGGAACACCTGCAGCGATGTCCTGGGGCTATGATGATTGACTTCCAACAACCACATCTTCCATTGTGCTAGGTATGATTCCAGCCAGTAGAGAGTTTTCCCCCGATTCCCATTGACGTCAGTTTTAGAGTCATAACAGCACAGAAGGAGGCCATTCAGCCCATCGAGTCCGTGCTGGCTCTCTAGAGCAATCCAGCCAGTCCCATTCCCCCGCTCTGTATCCATAGCCCTGCAAGTTTTATTTCCCTCAAGTGCCTATCCAGTCTCCCCTTAAAAACATTGAGTGTCTCCACTTCCACCACTTCCGTTGGCAGCGAATTCCAGGTCATCACCACTCGCTGAGCAAACTAGTTTTACCTCGCATTCCCCCTGTATCTTTTGCCCCAAACCTTAAATCTGTGTCCCCCTAGTCCTCTGTGTTCTCCCACACACACCTGATCGACCTCATTCCCCAGCACCAGATCCAGAAATGCCTCCTTCCTAGTTGGGCCAAGAACATACTGGTCAAGGAAATTCTCCAGAACATATTTCAGAAATTCCTCCACCTCCTGTCCCTTTACCCTAGCATTATCCCAATCGATATTTGGGTAATTAAATTCCCCCATTATCACCACTCTAGCTCTTGCACATCTCTGCAATTTCCCTGCAAATTTGCTCCTCGACCTTCCTCTCACTATTTGGAGGCCTGTAGAATACCCCAACAGCGTGATCATACCCTTTTTGCTCCTCAACTCTAACCAAATGGATTCTGTCCTTGTCCCCTCAACAAATCCTCCCTTTCCAACACTACAATGTCTTCCTTAATCAGCACTGCCACCCCACCTCCCTTATGTCCTTCCCTATCTTTTCTGAACACCTTGTACCCTTGAATATTAAGTGCCCAGTCCTCACCGTTTTTAAGCCACGTTTTCCGTTATTGCCACATTACATTACCACACGGCTAATTGTGCTTGTAGCTCACCAACCTTATTCACCAAACTTTGTGCGTTTACGTACATGTTTAAAAAGTGTCCAAAGTTACAAACATAGGTAACATGCCTGAATTATTTGCATTATTAATGTTCTAAAAATATCCAGTAAAATTGGCAAATTGTACTACTAGGGCTCCTTGATGCCAGACTCTCTCAAATGCTGCCTTGATGTCGAGGGCAGTCACTCTTGCCTCACCTCTGGAATTCAGCTCTTTTGTCCATGTTTGGACCAAGGCTGTAATGAGTGGTCCTGGCGGAACCCAAATTGAGCATCGGTGAGCAGGTTATTGGTGAGTAAGTGCCGCTTGAATGCACTGTCGACGACACCTTCCATCACTTTGCTGATGATTGAGAGTAGATTGATATGGTGTTAATTGGACGGATTGGATTTGTCCTGTTTTTTGTGGACAGTACATACCTGGGCAGTTTTCCACATTGTTGGATAGATGCCAACATTGTAGCTGTATTGGAACAGCTTGGCTAGAGGCGTGGCTAGTTCTGGAACACAAGTCTTCAGCACGACAGCCGGGATGATGTTGGGGCCCATAGCCTTTGCAGTATCCAGTGCACTCAGCTGTTTCTTGATATCACATGGAGTGAATCGAATTGGCTGAAGACTGGCTCCTGTGATGGTGGGGCCCTCGGGAGGAGGCCGAGATGGATCATCCACTCGGCACTTCTGGCTGATGATGGTTGCAAACGCTTCAGTCTTTTGCACTCACTTGATGGGCTCCGCCATCATTGAGAATGGGGATATTCATGGAGCCTCCTCCTGTTAGTTGTTTAATGGTCCACCACCATTCATGACTGTATGTGGCAGGACTGCAGAGCTTTGATCTGATCAGTTGATTGTAGGATCACTTAGCTCTGTCTATAGCATGCATGCTAAACAGTGGAAGCAGCATGTAGCCCTGTTAGAGCTTCCCCAGGTTGGCACCTCATTTTTAAGTACGCCTGGTGCTGCTCCTGGCATGCTCTTCCGCACTCCTTATTGAACCAGGGTTGGTCCCCTGGCTTGATGGTAATGGTAGAGTGAGGGATATGCTGGGCCATGAGGTTACAGATTGTAGTGTAATACAATTCTGCTGCTGATGATGGCCCACTGCACCTCATGGATGCCCAGTTTTGAGCTGCTAGATCTGTTCTGAATCTATCCCATTTAGCATGGTGGTAGTGCCACACAACACAATGGAGGGTGAAGACGGGTCTTTGTCTCCACAATGATTGTGTGGTGGTCACTGCTACCAATGCTGTCATGGACAGATGCAACTGCGACATGTTGATGGTGAGGGCAAGGTCAAGTAGGTTTCTCCCCTCGTGTTGGTTCTCTCACCACCTGTCGCAGGCCCAGACTGGCAACTATGTCCTTCAGGACTCGGCCAACTCAGTCAGTAATGGTGCTAACGAGCCACTCTTGGTGATGGACATTGAAGTCCCCCACCCAGAGTACATTCTGTGCCCTTGCTACTCTCAGTGCTTCTTCCAAGTGGTGCTCAACATGGAGTATTGATTCATCAGCTGAGGGAGGGCGGTAGGTGGTAATCAATGGGAGGTTTCCTTGCCCATGCTTGACCTGAAGCCATGAGACTTCATGGGGTCCGGTGTTAATGTTGAGGACTCCCAGGACCTACCCCCCCCCCCCAACTGTATACTACTGTGCCGCCACCTCTGACATACCCAGGAGTGGTGATGGAGGAGTCTGGGACATTGGCTGAAAGGTATGATTCTGAGAGTATGACTCTCAGGCTGTTGTTTGACTAGTCTGTGCGACAGCTCTCCCAATTTTGACACAAGTCCCCAGATGTTTGTGAGGAGGACTTTGCAGGGTCGACTGGGCTGGGTGTGCCATTGTCATGTCCGTAGCCGGTGTGGAGTGGTCCATCTGGTTTTATTCTTATTCTTTTTCGTAGCGGTTTGTTACAACTGAGTGGCTTGCTAGGCCATTTCAGAGGGCGGTTAAGAGTCAGCCACTGGAGTCTCACATAGGCCAGATCAGGTAAGGACAGCAGATTTCCTTTCACTAAAGGACATTAGTGAACCAGATAGTTTCATGGTCACCAGTACTGATGCTAGCTTTTTATTTCAGAATTATTTAATTAACTGAATTTAAATTCCCCAGTGGTGGGATTTGAACTCACGTCTCTGGATCATTAGTCCAGCTCACTGGATTGCTAGTCCAGTAACATAACTACTATGCTACTGTTCCAGTAATGACAAATGAACCAGAGAAGTAGGGCTTTGGGGAAAGGGCAAGAGAGTGGGATTAATTTGGATAGCTCTACGAAAGAGCTGGCATAGGTACGGTGGGCTGAATGGCCTCCTTTTGTGCTGTATCTATCTCTTTCACTGATGCAATGGATCAGTTCAAGTTTTAGTAGTGTTGGCCTCTGAATTACTAGTCCAGTAACATAACCACTACACTTTACCGATAGTGGATCAATTCAAGTTTTAATCAGCTGAAACATAATTAAGTATGCTTCTTACTTTCATAGTTCTGATTAATTGTTAGAAAGATTTTTTTTAATAAATAAAATAAAGGAAATGTTTTTGAAATTCACCTTTTTTTCACCCCCTCTAACAGTTTCTGAGAACATGTGCTGACCTCTTTCGCCTGCTGCCCTTCCTGGTTTTCATAATCGTTCCATTCATGGAGTTTCTTCTTCCTGTTGTTCTTAAACTTTTCCCTAATATGCTTCCTTCAACCTTTGAGACAAAGTCAAAGAAGGTGAGTATGTATAAGAATTCTGTTTTTAAAATATTTTAATCTTCAAAAGCTATGCTTGTCTTAATTTTCTGTAATGTTAACCTGCTCAAGCTGGACCATAGTTATTTTAATCGCAGAATTATTACAGACAGACAGACTTGCAATTTATATAGCGGCTTTCACGACCACAAAGCGCTTTACAGCCAACAAAGTACTTTTGAAGTGGAGTCACTGTTGTAATATGGGAAACGTGGCTGCCAATTTGCACACAGCAAGCTCTCTCAACAGCAATGTGAAAATGACCAGATAATCTGTTTTTTATGTTGGTTAAGGGATAAATATTGGCCAGGACACCGGGGATAACTCCCTTACTCCTCTTTGAAATAGTGCCATGGGATCTTTTTACGTCCACCTGAGGGAGCAGACAGGGCCTCGGTTTAACATCTCCTCCGAAAGACGGCAATTCCAACAGTGCAGCACTCCCTCAGCACTGCACTGGAGTGTCAGCCTAGCTTTCTGTGCTCAAATCCCTGGAGTGGAACTTGAACCCACAATTAGGAAGCTCTAGTATTTTGTCTAAGAACTCTGAAATTAAAGTAACTGGAGCCGGTTAATACATTATGCAAAATTCAAAAAAGACGTGTCGTTTTGAAGAATTAGGAAGTCCTAGCATTTTGTCTAATTGTTCAACTCTATCATTATAGCTACAATTGAAGCTTTAAAAGTGAGCCTCAAATGTGAAGCTTGGTCTTTTTCCCCCCCCCATTTTTATGAAAGAGATGGTGGTGGAGAAATGAACTGATTTTTATAATAAATCTGCTGGCTGGCCTGCCACACACACACACCCATTTCTTTACAAGTGTATTGTTGATGTTCTTTACATAGGAACCACAATGGAACACACTTGCAAATCCAAATTGGACCTTTGTTGCAACGGCCAACATTGTAACAGCTTCCTCTAAAATCAGTGAAACATATTTTTTCTCCCTGTAATACTCAAAACATTGTTACTTTTTTTCCATGATGCTGTGTAATCATTTTCTGTCCGTTTTCCCCCTTGCTTGAATACAGTTCCACAGGAGCCAGTTGTTTTGCTATATGTTGCCCAAGTGTCTGATAGTCACGTGTGAGCCTTGACTGTGACTAATGGCATGGTATTTGAGCAGTGGGATATTGTCGCCAAGCCTGATCCAATTCTACCCAGCTCACTTGATTGTGATCAAGATCAGCGAGCCTGGCTATCTTCACCGCCACCACCCCCCCCCCCCCCCCCCCCAAGTTTCAGCACTGTAGCATGCTACTGAGATAAGCTAGTTCAGCACAAATGTGCAACCTTTTCTGCTCTGTATAGCTCAGCTATTCACTCGACAAAATCACTGGATTATTAGGGGCTCCTAGTTTTGCCCCATACATTTCGACTTAAAATATTCACATTGAATCTAAATCTTATTTTCTGCTGCTATCTCAATATCAAACATTTTATCTGCTTTAAATGCTAGGAGTTGTAGTGACATTTGAAGCTGCATTTTACAATGCAACTGCAGCACCCTGCGTAACTGAGGGTAAGAGGTATCTCCTCGAGAGAATAGAACCACCTCTCTCTGTTTTAGTTAGAGAAAACTGCTGAAAGGCTCATTTGAATTTAAAGAGCAGAAAAGCTTCAATCGATTGCTGAAACGTGGCAAGTAACCTATAAATTTGTGTTGTCATTAAAAATTAAACAAGGTAGTAAAAATGTCCTTGTTGAAACTTCTAGATGTGTTTTAAAACCAATAATTTCCTTTTTGTATAGGAGGAAAGGTTGAAAAAGGAGCTGAGATTGAAGCTTGAAATGGCAAAATTTCTTCAAGATACAATTGAAGAGATTGCCCTGAGAAATAAAGCAGCCAAAGGAGATGTCACAAAGGACTTTTCTACATTCTTCCAGAAGGTAACCTTTAAGCTCCAATTGCACACCAGGATAATTGTCATTGCTCAATTCACAAGTGCAAGAGTTATCTAGAAACATAGAAGATAGGAGCAGGAGTAGGCCATTCGGCCCCTCGAGCCTGCTCCGCTATTCAATGAGATCATGGCTGATCATCCAAATTCAGTACCCTGTCCCTGACTTCTCCCCATACCCCTTGATCCCTTTAGCCTTAAGAAATATATCCAACTCCTTCTTGAATATATTTAATGAACTGGCCTCTACTGCCTTCTGTGGTAGAGAATTCCGCAGGTTCACCACTCTGGGTGAAGAAATTCCTCCTCATCTCTGTCCTAAATGGCCTACCCCTTATCCTTAGACTGTGACCCTTGGTTCTGGACTCCCCGACCATCGGAAACAGCCTTCCTGCATCTAGTCAGTCCAGTCCTGTCAGAATTTTATAACCTAAAATTTTCATTTTTTAAATTGGCTTTGTTGTCTATTTTACTTCTCTTAAAAGCAAGTGCTTTGAACAGTTCTGAGGCAGCAGCACTATAACTGGCCTCCATATCCTTGGATCAATGCTTCTGATTTGTTATCCACTGATTGTTAGAAAGTACAAGCATGTGTTTGCATACAAGGACGGAATCGGGCACAATTGTGATGCTCTTCATGTATCCTGCCATGCTGTCTGGAGAATGGCCCTTGTTGGGTGTTGATGCCCGTGGAGCTATACCCCATATTAATCACTGCCTTTGGGAGTGGGACAGTTGGGAGGAAGCACAATGGCTGTAACATTTTCCGCTTTGTGGATTTTTGTTTAATTGTTTTTAGTTTGTGGAAGTATAACTGTCTGTAGAAAAATAAAGTTCATCAAAGTAGATTGAGGCAAGTTACTTGATTTATTGCTTATCTGTGACAATTCCTCTTAGAAGTTTTGTTTTAAACCGAAGTCCCAGGCATTTCTTGGTCTCGGCAGCAATTTAAATGCTGAACTCGCACCTATAAATTTTTTGCATTTTGGAAGTAGTAAACTGGCACCTCTGGCAATGTTCCTTTTAAGCTGCACAACGCTTCAGGGATCCTGTGCAGCTGGTTTGCTGGCTTTTCAATGCAATAATTACAGGGAACATTGTCCTCTAGTACCTCACCCAACTGGCTAGTCATCATCCATGAGTCTATACAGTGAGTACGCACAGACTATTTTTATCTTGTGTAATGATATAGGGCGTGCCTCTTTTTACAAACTTTCCAACCACTTAATGAGTGCACTACATCTGGCGGGGTTATGAATGACGAGGCCAATCCTCTTCAGTTGACATCTATGTAAGTGTGTTTATCCATCAGGCACAAGTGGATTGTGATCAAGAATGAGCACCTTAACGTTCCCCTCTTGTACCCAGACTGGTGCCCTCTTGCTTGAAATCAACCCAGGGTCATTATGTTTTGGTGCTACGGCATGACGTGCATTTACCCATAAGGCCATCAGGGAGCTCCTAAAATGTTAATCAGAACGGGTGTATGTGCACTTATTAAAACAAGCTTGTTATAAAGTTTATAAACAGGAAGTAAGGCATGCCCTATAACACTATCTTAGAAAGAAAAATGCAGATGCTGAAAATCTGAAAAAAATGAAATGCTGGAAATGCATAGCATCTTGAGATTAATAATTTAGGGCTATGGGGAAAGACTTTTCATCATTTTTGGGTGACGACAAACTCCCTTTTTTTGTTTTTATTTCTATAACCATGGGGGAGGAGATAACTTGTTTTTCAAATTTTTTTAAAATTATAAAGCTTGAAAATGTGATTTTGTTTCTTGTCAGATTCGCGATTCTGGAGAGAGGCCCAGTAATGAGGAGATCATGCGTTTTTCTAAACTGTTTGAGGATGAGCTCACGCTGGACAACTTAACTCGACCTCAGCTTGTAGCCCTTTGTAAATTGTTGGAGCTGCAGTCAATGGGAACCAATAACTTCCTACGATTCCAACTGATTATGAAACTGCGCGCCATTCGTGCGGATGACCAGGTAGCATATTTGTGAAGCTACCCTGAAAAAGTATTGTTTGGGGGGGGGGGGGGGGGAATAGAAATTATAACAAAGACGGTCTATTGATATATTGCATTTCAAAAATTATACTATGGGGTTCCCTCAATGGCACAGCTGGTTAAGCCAGTGAGTAGTTGAGCCGTACAGCACAGAAAGGTAATTGGTTTGGTTCCTTAGTTTGAGTTTATTTAGCTGATCTGAACCACTGGGGTGCAGAATTTCAAAGTTTACACTTGCATTGTTCAAGTACCAAGACTGCTCACGATTTAGTGACTGACTGACTGAAAGTCTCTGTTCACTTTGGGACCTGCATGCATAAATCCATATTATTTCGGCCAGCCAAATTAGTTGAAACCATTTAAATCTTGATGGATTTCAGATTGATAAGGAATTAGATTATTCCAGGATTCAGATTATTCGAAGTCAGAAATAAATAGCAAAATGAATGGCGAAAGTTTAATATTTTACTTCTCTTTTAAACATTGCCAGCTGCCAGCAGACTCTCTTTCAGGGCTTATGGAACTAATGTAAAGATGGCAACTCTTCCTTTTGTTCATGTGTTTGCATTTTTTTTAAAGGAATAGGCACACATGGAAAATATGCATTATACCTAGTTAAAAATACATATATGTTGAAATTCAATCCTATGATTTTTCTTCCTGGTTTTCTCTTGCACTACTGAAAGTACTGACTTCTTGCTGGGGTACTGATTAAACTCCAGTGCCTAGCTATTACTGATTGTGTGTTTTGGCAGTGGATGTGTGCAGGCTATTCAATCTGCAGAGAGAGGGGATCTGTTTACTCGCTGCTTGGGACTGTAGAGACTTATCAAATTGAGGGGAGGGAGATTAATTACCTGTAATCCATGAACAGTGAGGAGAGGGGGGGGGAACAATTTGGAATTTGGAAATTAAAGAAAGACTGAGGGTAATGCTTCTGTTTTATTTAATTATTTTGATGCAAATTTGTAAATAAGGCAAACCAGGAGCTATGCAGAGAAATTAGTGGGGAACATTGAGTTCATATTTAGAATGCATAAGCTAGTTGAGGTGGTTAGAAGTTCTATCAGATGCTGAATCATAAAATCTTTAGTATCTATTTGAGATGTGGCTCCTTGCTTTTGAATCTGGGAGATGCCTGTGTGCCTTTACTGCCTTGTTTTTTCTCTAGGTTGGAAAGGACTTTCTGCTTGGTGTTCAAAATGTCACTTCAAAGGCATTATTGCACCATGAATACGTTTTTGCAAAGCAATTAGAAACCACTTAAACACTGATTGCTTGCTTTGTCCTGGAATCAGTTAATTGAAGGTAAATTGATTGCAAATGGACTTGGGTCCAATGTCTAGGTGGTGTTCAGGGAGCAATCACTAATTTGATCAGGTTTGTTTAACTATGGAAGCATTTTTTTTGATTTCCTATATCTTAGTTATGAACAAGCAGTGTGCGCTGTTCTTAGCGCATTGTAGTAGAGAGGAAATTGTTGGTAGATGAAACCAGGTATAATTTATATTATCGATATTGGACTTGGGTTTAGTTTTACTCCAGTGTCGAGTCCACTGTTCTGGAGATAGAAGTTAAAAGTTCTGTAATCAAGTGAAATCTGCTATTGATTTTCTGCTAATTGTTTTCAATAAACTTGTTGAATCATTTATAGTCTAAGCTACGTGGTCATAAAGTTATCACGTTGCATCCAAAGACTATGGGAATATTGCAGGTGCATATTCATTTATTGAGCTCGTTAAAGTAACAGGGTTTCTATTGGCCCCAAGGCAACAGCAGTTACTGTGCATTTAAAGTCACACTCCAGGTTTTAGAGTAACTGATTGATTGTTTAGATCTTTGGTGTCAGGCACAAAAGAAGTATCTGGTGAATCGAATCGCTAAAAACTTAACGCTAGTCTTTCAATTTTTTAATGCAGCCAAACCTGTTTAATTGTGTCGTGGAACGAAAAGTCTTCAGTCCAGAACACAGTTACCTTGGTCCTCCTGTGCCATTATTTTGCTAATTGTTATGATCTTTATATATGTATGTGCTAATTTTGTGGTATGGTACAAAATCAACAGTCATTTGTAATTTGTTTTCACGCAAAACCTTGAGAGGTTTTTTTGTGACAGTTTTTGCAGTTATATCAACCTTTTTTTAAATGTCGGTTAGAAAGTTTAAATGGAGGGAATAGAATATCACCAAAACAAGTTATCTTGTTAATGGCATGAAAAAAATCAAACCTTTTGAGATGTTCCAGTGGTCATATATAGTTAAGAAAAATATGAAGTGGCGAGAAATCAATATAATTGTCACTTAAAAGCAGTATTGTGTTCAGGGTCACCTTTCACCGGTGAAATGAAACAAACCATGAATTAGGTCTGTACGGAACGTGTCATGTGATTTAAAGAATTCTTTAATTTCCTGGTTTAAACTATAAAAATTTAAATCATTTGTGCAAATCTGGGGCAGAGCTATTATCTAAAGAATTGTGTTCCTGTCCTACTGCATGTTGCCATTTAATTGGGAAACTTTTTGTGGATCCATTTCCTTGATTTAGACTCTGTTTATAAAACCCTAGAATGATGTTTGTATGCTTATGAAGGTTGCCTTTGTTTATTTTTTTCCCGTTCAAAAACATGGGAGTGCGTATAATTATATTGTAAAGCATAATACAGTAATACAAAACGACAATAAAAACCGGAAATGCTGGAAAAATCAGCAGGTCAGGCTGCATCTGTGGAGAGAAACAGAGTTAATGTTTCGGGTCGATGACCTTTCATCAGAACTGGAAAAAGTTAGAGATGTAACAGGTTTTAAGCAAGTGCAGAGGCAGGGAGAGGGGGGGAGGGCGGTGGGGGTGAGAGGGAAAAACAAAAGGGAAGGTTTGTGATAGGGTGGAAGACAGGACAGATTAAATGACACATGGTATGATTGTACAAAGCAAAAGGAGATGGCAGTGGGACAAGTAAAGAAACACAAGATGAGTCTAGAAGAGGTGTAAGTGGGACTGGCAGAGTAGGGGCAGAGGTTATGGTCTGAAATTGCTGAACTCGAGGTTGAGTCCAGAAGGCTGTAAGGTGCCTGATAGAAAGATGAGGTGCTGTTCCTCGAGCTTCATTGGAACAGTGCAAGAGGCGGGAGTGGGAGTTTAAAGTGACCGGAAGCTCGGGGTCATGCTTATGGACTGAACGGAGGTGTTCCGCAAAGCAGTCACCCAATCTGCGTTTGGTCTCCAGTGTAGAGGAGACAGTATACTAAATTGCAAGAAGTTTCACCAAATCGCTGTTTCACCTGGGGCACTGGACAGTGGGAAGGGAGGAGGTAAAAGGGCAGGTGTTGCATCTCCTGTGCTTGTACGGGATGGTGCCTGATAAGGGGAGTGGGTGTTGGGAGTGATTGAGGAGTGGACCAGGGTGTCGCGGATGAAGCGGTCCCTTCGGAATGCTGAAAGGGGAGGGGAGGGGAAGATGTGTTTGGTGGTGGGATCACGCTGGAAGTGGCGGAAATGGCAAAGGATGATCCGTTGAATGTGGAGGCTGGTGGGGTGAAAGGTGAGGACAAGGGGAACCTTATTGTGGTTCCGGGAGGGAAAGGGGTGTGAGCAAAAGTGTGGGAAATGGAACGGACATGGTAGAGGGGAATCCTTGGTTGAGGAAAAAGGAAGATAACTCGGAAGCACTAGTATGGAAGGTGGCAGCATCAGAGCAGATGCGACGGAGACAGAGAAACTGGGAGAATGGAATCGAGTCCTTACAGGAAGCTGGGTGGGAAGAAGTGTACTCCAGGTAGCTGTGGGAGTCAGTGGGCTTATAGTGGATGTTTGTCAATTGCCTGTCCCAGAAATGGAGACTCAGAAGTTGAGGAAGGGAAGAGTCGGAGATGGACCATGTGAAGGTGAGGGAAGGGTGGAAATTGGAGACAAAGTGAAAATTTTCTAGCTCAGAGTGGGACCAGGAAACTGCACCAATACAGTCAGCAATGTATTGGAAAAAGAGGTTGGGGTGGGGGGGGGACCCGAGTAGGACTGAAACAAAGAATGTTCCACATATCCCACGAAAAGGCAGGCATAGCTAGGACCCATGCGGGTTCCCATAGCAACACCTTTTAATTTGGAGTAAGTGAGCGGAGTCAAAGGAGAAGTTCGATGTGAGCAGTTCAGCCAGGCAGAGGAGGGTGGTGGTGGATGGGGACTGGTCGGGCCTCTGTTCAAGGAAGAAGCGAAGCGTCTTCAGGCAGTCTTGGTGGGGGAATGAAGGTGTAGAGGGATTATACGTCCATAGTGCAAAGGAGACGGTTGGGGCCAGGAGTGGCGGAGGGCTTCTGAAGAGTCACAGATGTAGTTGGGAAGAGACTGGACAAGGCGAGAAAAAATAGTCAAGATAGGAAGAAATTCGTTCCATGGGGCAAGAACAGGCTAAAACAATGGGTCTACCAGGGCAGTCCTGTTTGTGGATTTTGAAAGAAAGAAAGACTTACATTTATATAGCGCCTTTCACGACCACTGAACGTCTCAAAGCACTTTACAGCCAATGAAGTACTTTTGGAGTGTAGTCACTGTTGTAAATGTGGGAAACGCGGCAGCCAATCTGTGCACAGCAAGCTCCCACAAACCACAATGTGATGATGACCAGATAATCTGTTTTTGTTACGTTGATTGAGGGATAAATATTGGCCAGGACACCGGGGATAACTCCCCTGCTCCTCTTCGAAATAGTGCCAAGGGGTCTTTTATGTCCACCTGCGAGAGCAGACGGGGCTTTGGTTTAACGTCTCATCCGAACGATGGCACCTCCAACAGTGCAGCACTCCCTCAACACTGCACTGGAGTGTCGGCCTAGATTTATGTGCTCAAGTCTCTGGCGTGGGACTTGAACCCACAACCTTGTGACTCGGAGGCGAGTGTGCTACCCACTAAGCCACAGCTGCCACTTTTTGGGAAGGACGTAGAAGCGGGCTGTGTTGGGTTGGGGAACTATAAGGTTGGCGGCCATGGAGGGAAGATCTCCAGAGGAGATGAGGTGAGTGATCGTCTTGGAAACGATGGCTTGCTGTTCGGTGGTGGGGTCATGGTCCACTAAACTGCTATTGAATCTAAACTATAGTAAAATATGTTGCAAAAAAGGCAGCAATTGACTGCATTATTTTTTTTAAATTAAAATGATGAAAGTATTACATAGATCCCATATACCACAAAGCCATGGTACAACAACTAGCAGTCACACCAAGGAAACACCTATAGTCCAAGTAATAAAATGTGCTCTGCTTATTTTTGATTTCCCTATCTCCAAATAATACAGATGTTAAATCTAACCCCGTTGCCACCTCAGTCCATTCTGTCTTCACGTTGATTCTGCTTTAAGTCATAGATCAGTTTGATTTGTTTTGCTTGCTTCTGGATAGTTTGGTTTAACTGTGGTATATTGATCTGTTTTGCCTATAGTTGATTGCAGAAGAAGGAGTAACCACACTGAATGTAAATGAGCTGCAGGCAGCCTGCCGGACTCGGGGAATGAGAGCACTTGGGGTGACTGAAGAGCGCTTACAAAACCAACTCAAACAAGTAAGAGAGCAAATTAAAATTACATTGTGGTTTTTAATTGTCAGTAATGGTGTGATGACTTGGAACCCATGACTATATTGTGAAAGAGATAATCCTGGAAGTGGCCATGTGACATGTATCTGATCATGGACTATCCTACACTTCAGTCTCCTGAGGGAAAGTTCTGTACTCTTTGATCCTCAATGGTAATTGAGCAAAAGTCCAGAATATTATTCATTCATATATATGTGCCATTCAACCATGGCCTTCAGCAACCATGGGCTATCTTTGACTCTTCCAGGCCCAGCAGGGACCATTATGTACCATGATGCATTTTATTTACTTCAGTCTATATCTATATACATCTCCCTATATTGTCTGACTTGTTCCCAATTGAAATTCCTTTTGAAGTAGTTAATTAACACCACATCAAGTACTCCTACTCGGAGTCTCTTCTACATTTTATGTGGGGAAGAACGTTTTCTAATGCATGCTCTCTCCCCCCCCCCCGCCTTATGTTTATTCTTCAGTGCGATTTTAAAAAGGAAATGGCCAGTAGTTTAAGGATGCCATGAATAAATGAAGAGGTTAAAAACCACTTAAAATTGAAGAGGGCCTGCAAGGACCATAAGAATATGATAAATTGACCCTTAGTGTTAGGGGGATTAAATACGTGGGGATAGGGTGGGATATGTGTTGGTGTAGGGGTTACGGGGATCGGGTGGGATATGTGTCGGTGCAGGCTCGATGGGCCGAAATGGCCTCTATCTGCACTGTGGGGTTTCTGTGATTTCTGTGAATAATGAGAAAATTAAGAGGTTGAGTGGGTTAACGAAAGCCAAGAGGGAGTATGAGGGAAAAAAAATTTAAAATCAAAAGTTACAACAAGGTATTTTACAAATGTATCTGTAACAAGAGAATTGTTAAAAGCAAGGTGGGAGCCATGAGAGGAGATGAGCACCTTTTCTAGCAGTGTCTATTACATAGAAACATAGAAGATAGGAGCAGGAGTAGGCCATTCGGCCCTTCGAGCCTGCTCCGCCATTCAATGAGATCATGGCTGATCATCCAAATTCAGTACCCTGTCCCTGCCTTCTCCCCATATCCCTTTAGCCTCAAGAAATATATCCAACTCCTTCTTGAATATATTTAATGAACTGGCCTCCACTGCCCTCTGTGGCAGAGAATTCCACAGGTTCACCACTCTCTGGGTGAAATTCAAAAATAAAACTACAGCTCTATAAAACTAATGAGATTAAAGGTACGGTTCTTCTGGGAGACTAATGGAGCAAGAGATCTGTACATTTTATAATGCTGATGAATTTCTGTGTTTTTTTTGTCTTTTTTTTATTCGGCATCGGCATAAAGGGTGCCATAGAATTTCATTTCACTTGAGTACCAGTTACATTATCTTGCTATTAGTGATTTATAAACTACTAGGCTCCCTGTAAATTAGGAATGAATTTGAACATGCACGAGCATTGCAAACATTTTTTTTAACAAGTAAATTTTGTGGAACCGAGAATTCCGTATTCTCGCACAGACAATAACACACACGACACATTGCTGATTTTTTTCCATTAATTGTTATGAACCTATCCAAGTGACTAGTTGAGAAGTTACCAATTAACACATTAGTACCGAATCAGTTTCTTGGTTTATTCTGTTTAAAGTTTTCAACGTGTGCTTCAACTAAACACTGCTGTCTTTCTTTTCCTTGCAGTGGTTGGAGCTGCATCTAAACCAGCAGATTCCAACATCACTGCTACTTTTGTCCAGGGCCATGTTCCTTCCAGACACCCTTTCACCTGCTGATCAACTTACAACAACTTTGCAGACATTGCCAGATAGTGCGGTAAGTAACTTGCTCAATTTACACAAGATAAAAATGCACTTTTTGGAAGTTGTTTAATATTTCATCATAAAGCCTCTTTTTCTGTTAGGATAAACTAGGTGCTATTAAATTTTCAACATAATATGGCGCAGTGTTCTGTTGTTGGCTTGCACTAATGCAGCATTGATGGGTTAGCATATTCCCTAATGCAGCTGAGTTTATATACAGGAGATGTTTAATAAGTTTTTAGTACTTTAACAGTAAGAGGGCAGTTAGAGGTGAGAACCTGAACATAAGACAGTTAATATTCTCTTGATCAGTTTTTCTAAGTATTCACAAGGGAGGACATGAACAGCATGGTCTCCCTAAGTAGCAATAATCACAGTGGAATTAATGACTTGGATATAAATTAGACAAAAGTCCTAGACTGGCTAAAAGGGCTCAAAATTAACAAATTTGCAGGGATAGTATTTAGAAACATAGAAGATAGGAGCAGGAGTAGGCCATTCAGCCCCTCAAGCCTGCTCCGCCATTTAATGAGATCATGACTGATCATCCAAATTCAGTACCCTGTCCCTGCCTTCTCCCCATATCCCTTGATCCCTTTAGCCTTAAGAAATATATCCAACTCCTTCTTGAATATATCTAATGAATTGGCCTCCACTGCCTTCTGTGGTAGAGAATTCCACAGGTTCACCACTCTCTGGCTGAAGTAATTCCTCCTCATCTCAGTCCTAAATGGCTTACCCCTTATCCTTAGACTGTGACCCCTGGTTCTGGACTCCCCCGCCATTGGGAACATCCTTCCTGCATCTAGTCTGTCTAGTCCTGTTAGAATTTTATAAGTTTCAATGAGATCCCCTCTCATTCTTCTAAACTCCAGTGAATATAAGCCTAATCGACTCGATCTCCATACGTCATTCCTGCCATCCCAGGTATCAGTCTGGTGAATCTTCGCTGCACTCCCTCCATGGCAAGAACATCCTTCCTCAGATAATTTATCCCAGGAGTAGTAAAAGGGACAAGAGATGAAAATTTGTGAGGCATTGCGGTGATTGAGGGCGTCAGTGGATGTGAGGGGAAATCCCAGTAGATAGCAACAGGTAAACGTGCTCTTTTTTTGGGGGGGGGGGGGGGGGGAACTACAAACCCATTAGTCTTGCTTCAGTACCATGTAAAATTATACAATGATCAGGAGTAAACTAGAAGATTAACTTTGATAGTATCCTAGTAAACAGCAGAAGATGTGGATTCAAAAGGGGAAGATCTTTCCTGACCAACTACCTTGAATTTGAGGAAAAGACTCCCTAGTGCACTCTAGAAGCCCCTGTGGCATGGTGTATCTAGACTTTAATAAGTGCATGCAAGAAAGGCGCAAAGCTGTGGGACACTCTGGGTAAATCTTCAGAATAGCTCATTTGGCTGAAGGGTAGAAAACAGCAGGTACTTGTTCGAGGCGTTCTGTTGGGGTAGCTGATGGTGCGTTAAAGGTCTGAGTTATGGACATACTGGAGAAACGTGAACATTTCCAGCACTGAAAGGAGGAGACACGGATGTGATCCTATCAAGTTGTATAAGATAGTAAATTGTATCAAGGGGAAGTCTGGGCTATTCCTTCAAACGGAACAAGAGGACAAAGGTTTACACTGGAGTCCTACTCACTTATCTCAAATCTGTTTGTCAACATCCTGCTTATGTTGACAAAAAAGATGTCAACTTAAAAAGGATGATGCCAGAACTTCGAAGTTGTACCTATCGGGGAAAGGATGAACAGTCTGGGTCTCTTTTTTTCCAGAAAAGAGAAGGTTGAGGGGTGACCCAATAGTGTCCTTTAAAATTATGAAAGGTTTTGACAGAATAGACGCAGAGAGAGTGTTTCAACTGGTGGAGAAGAGCAAAACTAGAGGCCATCAATATGATAAGTCACCAAGAAATCAAATTGGGAATTCAGAAGAAACTTCTTTATCCAGAGAGTGGTGAAAATGTGGAACTTGCTACTAGTTGAGGCGAATAATATAGATGCATTTAAGGGGAGGCTAGCTAAGCATATGAGGGAGAAGAATAGAGGGTTATGCTGAGAGAGATGAGGAAGATGGGAGGAGAGCTTGAGTGGAGCATAAATACCAGCATGGACTGGTTGGGCTGAATGGTCTGTTTCTGTGCTATATATTCCATGTAATTCCTTTATGTAATAAACTCTGGCCTACTGAAGTCAACAATTTTTTTTACATCCATAACAACATTAAAAGCTTATGTTGCTTGCCGCTTATGCTGACACTTGACCTGGACCAGGAAACTACTTCATCCCTGTCAATGACTCTTGTGATTGCACGCAGGGCTCAAAACATGACCTGGAGGGGCATGCTCCTTTAGTGCAGTTCGACTGAGAACCTCGTCCTGGTTCTTGTGTCGTCACCCTGTGTGCCAGGGCTTGACAGTTCACAGGTACCTGCTTGCAGGGAACCATCTCTTTCATGTAGATTTCTTTTTTATTGCATCCTTCCCACTGCAGGCAAATGGTACTGTACTATCCAGCTGACTGGTCAGTTTCACGTCAATTCAAAGAACAGCTTATCTCGACAGAATTGGAACAGTCCCCAAAATGTCAACATAAGCGGGTAGGACTGTAAATGGCAAATTTTCAGTTGATGTAGGGAAGTTCATTAACATTGAAATCTATATACGAATGGATATAGATGGAGGCAAAAATGGAGGCAAAAATCTTGGAATATTTAAAAATAAAATAGTTGCGTCAAAGGGGATTGTATAGGATGTTTCCAGATGGATGGGCTGAATGGTATTTCCTCATTTGTATTCATCTTGTGAAATCACCTCCACTTTATCAGCTACTTCAAGCCCTTTTCAATCCTGAGCAAACACTATTAATCTAGTGCCATATATGGTGCAGGAATAAACCGTAGACAGCATGGCTCGTTAAAGGACCATTCTATCTTTGCTTTGTTTAGTTTGAAACAGCATTTGTTTGAGAAATACAGGTACTTGGAATTTCATCTTGCATCTTTGATTGAAATTTTCTTAAACTGATGTAGGAAATGTTAAATTTGTGGTCTGTTCGAGGCCTGGATTCCATATACTAAAGACCATCCGTAGAATCATAAAATGATGCAGTCCATCGTGCCTGTGCTGGCTCTTTGAAAGAGCTATCCAATTAGTCCCACTACCATGCTCTTTCCCCATAGCCCTGCAAATTTTTCACCTTCAGTTATTTATCCAATTCCCTTTTGAAAGTTATTATTGAATCTACATCCACCACCCTTTCAGGCAGGCATTCCATATCATCATCATTTGCAGCATAAATATTTTTTCCTCGTGTCGCCTCTTGTTCTTTTGCCAATCACCTTAAATCTGTGTCCTCTGGTCAAACAATTTCTCCATATTTCTCCCTACCCCATATTCACGGCCACCCCCTCGACCTTGCCATCTCTCGTGGCCTCGCTACTCCCATCGTGTCAATTGCAGGTAAGGCCATCTCTGACCATTTACATAGAAGATAGGAGCAGGAGTCGGCCATTCGGCCCTTCGAGCCTGTTCCGCCATTTAATGAGATCATGGCTGATCATCCAAATTCAGTACCCTGTCCCTGCTTTCTCCCCATATCCCTTGATCCCTTTAGCCTTAAGAAATATATCTAACTCCTCCTTGAATATATTTAATAAGTTGGCTTCAACTGCCTTCTGTGGTAGAGAATTCCGCAGGTTCACCACTCTCTGGGTGAAGAAATTCCTCTTCATCTCAGTCCTAAATGGCTTACCCCTTATCCTTAGACTGTGACCGCTGGTTCTGGACTCCCCCGCCGTCAGGAACATCCTTCCTGCATCTAGTCTGTCTAGTCCTGTTAGAATTTTATTAGTTTCAATGAGACCCCCTCTCATTCTTCTAAACTCTAGCGAATATAAGCCTAATCGACCCAATCTCTCTCCATACGTCATTCCTGCCATCCCAGGTATCAGTCTGGTGAATCTTCGCTGCACTCCTTCCATGGCAAGAACATCCTTCCTCAGATAAGGCGACCAAAACTGCACACAATACTCAAGATGTGGTCTCACCAAGGCCCTGTACAACTGCAGCAAGACATCCTTGTCCCTGTACTCAAACCCTCTCGCTACGAAGGCCAACATACCATTTGCCTTCTTAACCGCCTGCTGCACCTGCATGCTTACCTTCAGCGACAGGTGCACAAGGACACCCAGGTCTCATTGCACTTCCCTTTCTCCCAATCTATTGCCATTCAGATAATAATCTGCCTTCCTGTTTTTGCTACCAAAGTGGATAACCTCACATATATCCACGTTATATTGCATCTGCCATGCTTCTGCCCAATCACCCAACCTGTCCAAATCATCCTGGAGTTTCTCTGTATCCTCCTCGCAGCACACACGCCCACCCAGCTTTGTGTCGTCTGCAAATTTGGAGATATTGCATCTAGTTCCCTTGTTTAGATCATTAATATATATTGTGAATAGCTGGGGTCCAAGGACCGATCCCTGCGGTACCCCACTAGTCACTGCCTGCCACTCGGAAAAAGACCCGTTTATTCCAACTGTTTGCTTTCTGTCTGCCAACCAGTTCTCTATCCAAGTCAGTACCTTGCCCCCAATCCCATGTGCTTTAACTTTACACGCTAATCTCTTATGCGGGACCTTATCGAAAGCCTCCTGAAAGTCCAAATACACCACATCCACTGCTTCTCCCTTATCTATTTTACCAGTTACATCCTCAAAAAATTCCCGTAGATTAGTCAAGCACGATTTACCTTTTGTAAATCCATGTTGACTTTGTCCGATCCTGTCACTGTTTTCCAAGTGCTCTGCTATTACATCTTTTATGATGGACTCGAGCATTTTCCCCACTACCGATGTCTGTAATTCCCCGTTTTCTCTCTACCACCTTTTTTTAATAGTGGGGTAACATTAGCTACCCTTTAGACATTCAGGAACCAAAGTGCAGACAGTTTCTCTCAATCTGTGAAGCAGCTGCCTGAGTAATTTCTGCAGCCCTAAATTCTGTTGTTGATCTGAAAGCTCAAGATGATGTTGCTGTCCTCCCAAGTTAGTTTCCATGATTAGGTCTGCAGTGTTCGACTTCCAGTTTCTACAGTATTTTGCATGTAGAGACTAATGGCGCAATGCTAAATTCTCCACAAAAGATATTTCCTCAATGCAGTTCAGATCCACATACAAAGCTCACATCCAGCCACCTCAATTTTTTTGACTAATGGTTTTAGGAATTGTTTTGTATGTTTTCTTTCCTACTTTAAGGCATAGTCTCTAGTGCTTACCATGTGGATCAGAATGAGACTACATGCTTTTATTTGTATACAACAAAATAGGGCAGACTTGTTCAAAGGAACACGCAGTGGTTTAAAGTTCTTGGAGATGGTTCTCGAGGCATTTCCTCATTTTATGCAAGCACCCAATGTAGAGATTAGGCCAATTAGTAGCTTATCTCTAGTCTTTCAAATAATCAGGATCAACTGCAAACCAATATGGTGGGTATATTGTGTTTAATCAGAGTTTAAGACTGAATATAACATGCTAGTTATACAGCAAAAACATACGACAGTGATGAGCAGCTGGTACCGGTCCCGATCGGACAGACTGCTGGCATGCGTGAACAGTTCTCTGGCTTGTGGCCTCTCTTCCTGTCGTCTAGAACCTCAGAGTTGAGCATGGGATCACTCTCAAAAGAGCATTCAACCAGCCCAACTTCTGCTTGGCGCTTGGCTCCACCATCTGCGTGGGCAAGCCCTCAGTGTTGCTATTTTTTTAGGGGTGGGCCTGAGGCCAAATTATTGACAAGACCATTTAACTTATAGCGGCTCCCCTATAACCTCAGTACCCAATTGGGTATCGAGTTCTTTGTCTCGACTTTGAGAGGAAGAACCTCCCTCCAGGAGGGGTCTGCACAATCATTACACATGCTTTATTGTTTTGAAGGCCTGCATCGGAATTTCTCTCATCTCCCTTGTCCCAATCCTCCCTAGTTTGGAGTCCGACATGACATTCTTTGCCATTAGATGTTCATAGTTGCTTGTTAATCAGTTATTTATGTTCATGCAGCTTTAGCTATGCAAAACTAACTCTTTCATTATCAGTCTATTGTACCATGGAATGAATCATTAAATTCCCAAAGATATCTTCTATTCTGTTCTCATACACTAATTAATTTACGCATTTTAAAGCAGTTTTGTTAAACACAAGTCAAAATCCTAACTTAGCATTATAACATGGTTATTAGCAGTAATGGAAGAAATATAGGTGTTGGGCCTTGGTTGGTTAAATTAAAGATACATAAAACAACCTTCCTAGCACACAAACAGCTAGACTGGAAACAAGGCCATATGTGACTGTCACAGTGCAAAATGTTATAACATCCGCAGGGAACCAAAACACAAGCAGATTCTAAACATCTATCCAGTTATTCGAATACTAGTCTGAAAAGACTTTTTGTCTCCAGTTTTAATACAATCATGTAAACACAGCATTATTTGCATCATAATTTTATTCGCATAACCATATACATTTTGGACAACCCTAATTTCTAACATACTCCCCATCTTGAGAGGGAGAAAAACTGTATTTCAACCTCCTTTTCGATTTTGCATACATTGTGCCAGCTGTAAATTGTTAGTTCGACGGTTCAGTTGGAGGGTCAGATGTTTCAAATAGCAGACATCATAATAAGGACTATTAAGACCAGACACTGGGCAGCCACTAGGCCTGCTGATATCATTCGTGCCCAGGGATGCTGGCTGGCATTATATGCTACTGCCCACCACTCGTGGTCCCTTAATTTACTTCTTGCTTTCTCAACTTGGGCATTAGTTAGTAGGGAGTCTCAGAAATGAAGATTTCCCCCTTTCTTACAATCCACTCCTTTGAGGGGGAAGAGCAATCTCCGACCCCTCACTCAAATTCAATTCACTATTCTGGTGCTCCAATTCTGCCTTGTCTGGGGTATCCTCTGTTTCCTCTATCTTTCCTGATCTTACCCCGCCTGGGGTCTCCTATGTTGCTTCGGATCTTTCGGTGTGCTCAATTAATTTGTTAGTGCTAGTTAGTCATAGGCACGAGTACACAATTGGCTTATGCATCAAAGTCTTAGTACACAGGGTACATATATCAAATACACTATCATTACAAGTTGGGGAACTATCAGAGCTTGTGAAATAATACGAACCTAAGGGTGTGCTGATATATTAAGCCCAATATCCCACCAGTGCGAATCGTCCCCTATGCTGTCAATTTCAATATCTATTCTCGAGTTGTCTTGCTCCAAAACATAAAAATGCTTTAGGGAGGAGTTCAGTTGCATCACGAGCTCACTGAAACCCTCAGACAACAGGGGAATGTCGTATCCAATTGTCCACATAATTGTGCAGCTCATACTCGAGTGTCTCATTTACTGTCAGTTTCACTTGAGCATAGGTTTTGATATTGAGTAAAATGTGTTTGTTGATGGGACAGGTCCTGTTAGACCTGTAAAGCATGGTAGTTGTGGTGGTAGTGACACGGGAGACACCATCAAATCCACCTCGTACTGGATTTGTACTGGCTTTTCCCACGCTCTGTTACCTACAGACCACAATTATTACAGTCACAGTTATAATTCAGTCTTACAATCACTTCAAGCGACACTACACTTTAACATCTAATCAATAAGTCATGGACTTGATAGATTCTCCAGATCTCTCTTGCTCTTATCCATCGTGTAGATAATTCTTACTAAAAATGATTTCTCCTTAGCCCTCAATTGTCCCAATCCAGATCCCATATAACTCTTCACTTCAACTATGATTTCATTCCCTCTAACAGGTACCAGTGTGTTTAACTCTATTCTGATTGTTTCATTAATTAGATAGTTTCTCGATGGAGTATGTGTCAATACTTTAAAAGTTGTCTCTCTCCTAAGCCACATTGACCATTTCATGTCTTGCTGTTGTCAAGCAACTGAGCATGTCTGAGACCCTTTCTTCAGTGCAGATTCACCATGCATTTCCGGATGGTAATTGCTTAATACATAACAAATCACATTTGCACACTCCTACCGGTATCCCAATATCATGCCACATGTGCCATCCGATAAAATCACCTGAAAGCCTGAGAATGGATTGTATCAAAAGATTGTCTGGAGATCTTTGCTCATATCCTTCTGCATGGTCCCGGTGTGTTTTTTTAAGTTCATGGGCAAGGACACACCTGTCTCCAAGAGAAAGCTATCAATTTACTATTCTTAACTACACTTTCCTGACTTTCACTAGAAAGTTAGGAAAATTCCATTTGGTAGTGCAATTCTCCTGTTTCTATCTTACACCCTCAATCACTTCCTCTCTCCATTTTACACATCCCATTAATTGCCATTCAAATCTCATTCGTGAGCCCTGGAGGAACTTTACTGTTCAGTACAATATTTAAGATAGAAAATATAGATCAAATGTTCTCACTTGGTCCAAGTTATTAACACTTTTTATTTGTTATTTTACAGGATCTTTTATTTTCCCATAAGTAACCCAATATATTGTGCCTGAGTCTATTTTGACATTTCAAACTTATCCCAAAATCCAAACAACAGTACTGTTGGACTGACGGGTTTTGTCAATGTTCAATTTTATTTCTCTCAATTTTTTTTAAATTTGCTTTTGGGATGTGGGCGTCGCTGACAAGGCCAGCATTTATTGCCCATCCCTAGTTGCCCTTGAGAAGGTGGTGGTGAGCCACCGCCTTGAACCACTGTAGTGAAGGTACTCACACAGTGCTGTTAGGGAGGGAGTTCCAGGACTTTGACCCAGCGACGATGAAGGATCGGTGAGATACTTCTAAGTCAGGCTGGTGCGAGACTTGAGGAAGGGAACTTGGAGGTGGTGGTGTTCCCATGCGCCTGCTGCCCTTGTCCTTCTAGGTGGAGGAGGTCGCGGGTTTGGGAGGTGCTGCCGAAGAAGCCTTGGTGAGTTGCTGCAGTGCATCTTGTAGATGGTACACACTGCAGGCACGTTACGCCGGTGGTGGAGGGAGTGAATGTTTAAGGTGGTAGATGGGGTGCCAATCAAGCGGGCTGCTTTGTCCTGGATGGTGTCGAGCTTCTTGTGTTGTTGGAGCTGCACTCATCCAGGCAAGTGGAGAGTATTCCATCTCACTCCTTACTTGTGCCTTGTAGATGGTAGAAAGGCTTTGGGGAGTCGGGAGGTGAGACACTCGTCGCAGAACACCTAGCCTCTGACCTGCTTTTGTTGCCACAGTATTTATGTGGATGGTTCAGTTAAGTTTCTAGTCAGTGGTGACCCTCAGGATGTTGATGGTGGGGGATTTGGCGATGGTAATGCCGTTGAATGTCAAGGGGCAGTGGTTAGGCTCTCACTTGTTGAAGATAATCATTGCCTGGCGTGAATGTTACCTGCCACTTATCGGCCCAAGCCTGAACGTCGTCTAGGTCTTGTTGCATGCGGGCATGGACTGCTTCATTATCTGAGAAGTTGTGAATGGCACTGAACACTGTGCAGTCATCAGAGAATGTCCCCATTTCTGACCTTATGTTGGAGGAAAGGTCATTGATGAAGCAGCTGAAGATGGTTGGGCCTAGGACACTGCCCTGAGGAACTCCTGCAGCGATGTCCTGGGGCTGTGATGATTGACCTTCAATCACCACAACCATCTTCCTTTCTGCTAGGTATGACTCCAGCCAGTAGAGAGTTTTCCCCCGATTCCCATTGACTTCAGTTTTATTAGGGTTCCTTCATGCCAGACTCGGTCAAATGCTGCCTTGCTGTCAAGGGCAGTCACTCTCACCTCACCTCTGGAATTCATAGAAGATAGGAGCAGGAGTAGGCCATTCGGCCCCTCGAGCCTGCTCCGCCATTCAATGAGATCATGGCTGATCATCCAATTTCAGTACCCGGTCCCTGCTTTCTCCCCATATCCCTTGATCCCTTTAGCCTTAAGAAATATATCCAACTCCTTCTTGAATATATTTAATGAATTGGCCTCTACTGCCTTCTGTGGTAGAGAATTCCACAGGTTCACCACTCTCTGGGTGAAGAAATTCCTCCTCCATTTCTGTCCTAAATGGCCTACCCTTTATCCTTAGACTGTGTCCCCTGGTTCTGGACTCCCCGACCATCGGGAACATCCTTCCTGCATCTAGTCTGTCCAGTCCTGTCAGAATTTTATAAGTTTCAATGAGATCCCCTCTCGTTCTTCTAAACTCCAGCGAGTACAAGCCCAATCGTCCCAATCTCTCCTCGTACGTCATTCCTGCCATCCCAGGTATCAGCCTGGTGAATCTTCACTGAACTCCCTCCATGGCAAGAACATCCTTCCTCAGATAAGGCGACCAAAACTGCACACAATACTCAAGATGTGGTCTCACCAAGACCTTGTACAACTGCAGCAAGACATCCTTGCTCCTGTACTCAAACCGTCTCGCTACGAAGGCCAACATACCATTTGCCTTCTTAACCGCCTGCTGCACCTGCATGCTTACCTTCAGCGACTGGTGCACAAGGACACCCAGGTCTCATTGCACTTCCCCTTCTCCCAATCTATTGCCATTCAGATAATCTGCCTTCCTGTTTTTGCCACCAAAGTGGATAATCTCACATTTATCCACGTTATATTGCATCTGCCATGCTTCTGCCCAATCACCCAACCTGTCCAAATCATCCTGGAGTTTCTCGGCATCCTCCTCACAGCACACATGCCCACCCAGCTTTGTGTCATCTGCAAATTTGGAGATATTACATCTAGTTCCCTTGTCTAGATCATTAATATATATTGTGAATAGCTGGGGTCCAAGAACCGATCCCTGCGGTACCCCACTGGTCACTGCCTGCCACTCGGAAAAAGACCCGTTTATTCCAACTCTTTGCTTTCTGTCTGCCAACCAGTTCTCTATCCAAGTCAATACCTTGCCCCCAATCCCATGTGCCTTAACTTTACACGCTAATCTCTTATGCGGGACCTTATCGAAAGCCTTCTGAAAGTCCAAATACACCAAATCCACTGGTTTTCCCTTATCTATTTTACCAGTTACATCCTCAAAAAATTCCAGTAGATTAGTCAAGCACGATTTACCTTTTGTAAATCCATGTTGACTTTGTCCGATCCTGTCACTGTTTTCCAAGTGCTCTGCTATTACATCTTTTATGATGGACTCTAGCATTTTCCCCACTACTGATGTCAGGCTTACCGGTCTGTAATTCCCCATTCTCTCTCTACCACCTTTTTTGAATAGTGGGGTAACATTAGCTACCCTCCCATCCATGGGTACTGTTCCAGATTCCATCGAATGTTGGAAGATGATCAGCAATGCATCTACTATTTCTAGGGCCACTTCCTTAAGTACCCTAGGTTGTAGATTATCAGGCCCTGGGGATTTATCAGCCTTTAATCCCATCAATTTCCCTAACACCATTTCCCTGCAAATACTGATTTCTTTCAGTTCCTCCCTTTCATCAGACCCTATGTTCCCTGACATCTCTGGGAGGTTATTTGTGTCCTTCTTTGTGAAGACAGAACCAAAATATGTATTTAATTGGTCTGCCATTTCTTTGTTCCCCATTGTAAATTCCCCTGATTCTGACTGCAAGGGACCTGCACTTGACTTCACCAATCTTTTTCTCTTCACATATCTATAAAAGCTTTTACAGTCAGTTTTTATGTTCCCTGCAAGCTTACTCTCATATTCAATTTTCCCCTTCTTTATTAATCCCTTTGTCCTCCTTTGTTTAATCCTAAACCACTCCTAATCCTCAGGTTTACTGCTTTTCCAGGCCAATTTATATGTCCTCTCCTTGGATCTTGTTATCCCTAATTTCCCTCGTTAGCCACGGTTGAGTCACCTTTTTTTATTTTATTTTTATGCCGAACTGGGATGAACAAATTCTGTAGTTCATCTATGCGGCCTTTGAATGTTTGCCATTGCCTATCTGCCGTCAACCCTTTGAGTGACATTCCCCAATCAATCCTACCCAACTCGCGCCTCAGACCATCATAGTTTCCTTTATTTAAATTCAGGACCCTAGTCTCTGAGTCAACTACTTCATTCTCCATCTTAATGAAGAATTCGATCATATTATGATCGCTCCGACCCAAGGGGCCTCGTACAACAAGATTGCTAATTAATCCTTTCTCGTTACATAATACCCAGTCTAAGATGGCCTGATCTCTGGTTGGTTCCTCGACATGTTGGTCCAGGAAACCATCCCGTAAATTCGGCTCCTTTGTCCATGTTTGGACCAAGGCTGTTGAGGTCGGGAGCAGTGTGGTCTTGGCGGAACCCAAACTGGGCATCAGTGAGCAGGTTATAGGTGAGTAAATGCCGCTTGGTAGCACTGTCTAACACCTTCCATCGCTTTGCTGATCAATTCCAATTTCAGAAACAGGCTGGATGGTTTTACATGGTGTTTTAACATCAGAGACAGAAGTGCTGCAATTAGTTTACAAGGTTACTTCCATATAACAAAAAAGCAGAGAATCCATTGTGGCTCCGCTTAAGAGCCCAAGGGGTTAGTTCATCAAATCATAATTTTTCTTCTGTCACCATGAAGAAATATTCACTTAATGTCCAATATCTAAATTTCATTCAACAATACAAAAGTTGTTGCTTGGTGAACTAAGGTATGGTATGAAGAAAGGGAGTCGGCATTGATTTATAGGAGGAACGTCTTTACTGAACTGGAGTTATTTGAGTAAATGACGGACCTTGTCGATGATGGAAATTTTGTGGACGCGATATGTTTTGTGGGGTGGAAGGTTTGGTTTGCTGGCAGAAATCTGTTTGGAGAGTTTGAAATGAACTGAAAGGATGAAAAGAAACATTCATGTAAGTAATAGAATATTTTAATATCCAGTTTTTTCACGTGAAAGAGATTAACGTTGTGCTGTCTGGAATTCTGTATTTTTGAGTAATGTGCACTTTTGTCTCCTTTCCATTTGTATCGTTAATCTATGCACCATCTGAAGCATTTGTTACCAAGTTGCTAGAAGGAGTGCAAGAGGGTCTGTGGTGTGACTCCTTTCATCCATGCTTTTCTACTCCAGGCAAAGGAAGCACAAGTGAAAGTAGCAGAAGTTGAATGTGACAAGGTGGATAATAAAACCAAACTGGAAGCAACCTTGCAAGAGGAGGCAGCCATCAAGAGGGAGAATCGAGAGCGAGAGATGGAACGTATGGCTGAAGCTGCTGAGAGAGCTAAAGAAAGCTTACAGGTTGAAGCCAGGGTAAGTGTTTAATTTATAAATCTTAACATTTCTTAGAATTTAGCATCATGTTGTAAACTAGTACTCCCAAAGTGGAAGGTCCCACAAGGACCTTGAAAAGGATTGCAAGTATTTGATTAATTTATATGGCTGATCAGCTTTTGAAAAGTTACCCAAAAAAATGCCCAAAATGTGACAAAGTAGCTAGTATTCCATAATGAAATTTAAATTCAAATATGCATTTTCATCTCGACCTGGAGAAATTCCCAGCACGTGTCTGTAGGCTATTTGCTGCAGCAGTCCAAACCTAATCCCACAACGGTTGAGAAAAAATAGCATAAACTGAATTTTGTTTTGTGGAATTATATATTTCAACATGGGTGCATTAGTCAAACTGAGGTGTCAGCCATGGCTCAATGCTAGCGCTCTATACCTCGGAGTCAGAAAGCTGTGGGTTCAAGTCCCACTCCAGAGACTTGAGCACAAATCTAGGCTGGCGTTTCAGTGCAGCACTGAGGGAGTATTGCACTGTTGGAGGTGCCGTCCTTATGCGACGTTAAACCGAGGCTCCATCTGCCCTCGGGTGACCATAAAAGATCCCACAGCACTATTCGAAGAAGAACAGGAGAGTTTTCCCCCGTGCCCTGGCCAATATTTATCCCTTAACCAACGTCACTAAAACGGATTATGTGGTCATTATCACATTGTGGGAGCTTGCTGTGGTGAAATTATCTGCTGTTTCTGACCTGACAATAGTGACTACACTTCAAAAGTACTTCATTGGCTGTAAAGTGCTTTGAGACATCATAAAAGGCACTATATAAATGCAAGCCCTTTCTCTTTTTTCGCTCTCCTTTTTTTTTTCTCTCTCTCTCCTTTCTCCTTTCTCTTCCTCTCTCCCTCGTCCTTTCTCACGCTCTTTTCATTCTGTGTTACAGAAGGAAGTAGAATCAGCAGTGAATCTGGAAGCAGCAGCTGTCAATGTGAAGAAAAGTCAGATCGCTGTCCATACAGAACAGGAATTGGCTAATGTAGACCTGGCAATGCATTCTGAGACATTGAAAGATACAGCTCCTGTATTAGAAGGAATTAAGGTATGTTTTAATGTAAAGGTCAATGATCTTTTACGCTTATTTTCATGCTGTTCATAATCAAAAATCGCTCAAAGGTTTTGTTGACATCATCTCCATAAAGCCCAACCAACTTGCTTTGCCTTCATATTGCATAGTATTTTGAAGCAAAAAAATACCAAGTACATGCAACAACCATTTAGTGAACATCTCTGGATAGGGCTTAGCTGGGTGATGACTCTTAAATTAAGATCTTAATCTGCAAGAGTAAAAAATGATCAACTTTAAGTGCGAGGTATGCTGTGATTAGAAACTGTTTTGGGCCCAACCTGTGTTGCTATTATGGGTTTGAAACAAATGGTTTTCTTACAGCCATTCCTCGCTTTGGACATTTTAGAATATTTCCCAGCCAAAGCTGTCAACTAGTGTTTTATGTATGCTTTAATTCTATAAAGCACATTGAATGAAATCAAATACACTAGTACGTTAAAAACTCTACAAGGTAAATTAAATGCTGATTTTTTTTTTTCTCCAAGTGTAAATTCTGGAGATGGGAGGCCTTTCTGGAATATTTGTACATATTGTCATTATGGAGAAATAGAACCTGAGCTTTATTTATATATCAGTATTGAGTGTGTTTGTTATTGCACAGTGCTAGTGAAAGTATATTCTGAATAATATATATTCCAGATTGATAAAATTCAACCATCAAACAATGGAACCAGACTTTAAACTGTAAATATTTGCAGAATCCATTGTGTTGGGCTTCCTGTTGGCTTAGTAGGTAAATACAGTGTGTGGCTAAGTACTAAGATATCTACAGAAAATGCTGGAAATACTCAGCAGGTCAGGCAGCATCTGTGAAGAGAGAAACAGAGTTAACGTTTCAGGTCGATGACCTTTTGTCAGAACGGTCATTGACCTGAAACGTTAACTCTGTTTCTCTTCACAGATGCTGCCTGACCTGCTGAGTATCTCCAGCATTTTCTGTTTTTATTCCAGATTTCCAGCATCCGCAGTATTTTCTTTTTGTACTGAGATATCTAGTTTGCTCTCTGTTTGTTTATCCTATCCCAGTCAGCCAGAAATGAGAGAATCACATTGTGCCTCTTATCTTTGGGTGGGGATGGGAACTTCCAGTGAGTTCTTCTATATGGAATAATGACCAATGCCTGAAAGTACATCTGTCATGTAGAATTGGGAAGGATCAAGTGGGGGGTGGGAGGGGGCTGACTTATATTATCATGGAGGAGCAGGATGAAGAGACTGGAGGCCTGAAGAGTGACACACCACTAGCGGAGACAGCACTCGATACGCAAGTACCCAGCCCAGAGTGTATATAGGCCTCGACTGACATTCCAGGAGGTGCCCGAGCAGCGGACTGTACGACGGCTGCGCTTCACAAAGGTTGCCATTGGCCGACTGCGTGACTTAAACCCTGGTCAACGTGTAGCAGAGCCTTAACTGTAGAAATTAAGGTGACCACAGCCCTCAACTTTTAGGAGTCTAGCTCCTTCCAGGCATCAACCTGTGCAGGATTAATCGCCCTGCATTCGGCAGGTAACTGATGTCATTTCCATAGGGCTGGGGAGTTTATTAAATTTGGCAAATACTGGAGCAAAGGCAGAAGGCACTAATTCTCTACAGAATCATTGGCTTCTTCAGAGTGCTGGGTATGATCGATGGAGCACACGTGGCACTGAAGGCTCCCCTTCAGCAGCTGCAAAGCTACATAAACAGAAAGAGCTACCAGGTGGGTCTGTGACGCCTGGCTGCACATGGTGCATGTGACTGTGCAGCATGCAAGTGCCTGTCATTGTGTTCAACTCAAACCATTGCGCACACGCTTGGAGATGGGGGCCCATGGAAGATGGCTAATCGGTGCTGTGGCTGATGCTGACATCTTCACGTCCCAAAGACTGTTCCTCTCCTCCGCTTTAATCAGATACCTGTGTCCCAACAGGCAGATCGTTGAGGACCATCATGAGCGGGGTGCTGAAGAGCCACTTCAGGTGCTTAGACGGGTCTGCATGACTGAAGGTCTGCACCTTGACGTAGAGAAGCCAATAGAAGTGAAAGATCCTGTGCTCCGGGTGCTGGAGCCAAGGGACATAGCATGTCTGCAGGAGACAGTGTTTGTGGTGCAGGCTTTTACCCAATGAGCGCCCCGCAGAGGTCGCAACAAGAAAAGTCAGACACACTTCAAAGAATGTTTTATTACAAAAATGTTCCATAACTTTAAGTGTAAATTGTTACAAAGAAATACAAATATTGAAAAGTTGAACTATACTTCAAAATTACAAAAATTTTACAAAAGTATATATTAACGTATTTAAATTACTAGTGTTTATTGCAATGTTAAAATCCCTTTAGTAAACTGAACTATTTACAAGAATATATCTTCAATCAACAATAATAAGCAAGAAAATATTAATTAGCAGCAATAACACATCAAAAATAAATAGTTTAGGCTGAATGGCCTCCCTATTTGTACTTCTCTTTGAGTTTGTTAGTACAGTACATCAGTAACACAAGTTGTTACAGTAACTATAGTCATGAGAAATTTAATGGCATTGAGCAAAAAAATGAGCCATTTCAACCACTTTTCCCGTTTGTTTTTCCATGCCGTCACAGTTTGAGAAATGGCAAAGATATCTACGCATCAAGGTTAGGTGTATATCTCTCCCTATTTCTGGCATTTTTTTTATATATATATACTGCTCTTCATATCTTCTCGTGCATGTATTTTTCCCAGGTCAGAAAGCTGTGTAGATGACTTTCCTCCAGGTGTCTGCAAGTGCTGTCCTTGGCTGCTTACTTCTGGAGATGATTACCAGCCAACTCGCTCATTATCCCAACAGTGTTCTGCATCTGCTCTGCCTCTTCAGTGACATGGCTGTCACTGGGAATTCTGTGTGGTAGATTTGAGTGCTCCATGGCACAGTGTGTAATAATTAAAAAGGCTAATAGAATGTTAGCTTTTCTCAAGGGGGCTAAATACAAAAGGGTGGAAGTTATGCTACAGTTGTATATGGCTCTGGTTAGACCGTATTTGGAGTACTGTGTTCAGTTCTGGGTACCGCACCGCAGGATGGATATACTGGCCTGGGAAGGGGTGCAGCGGCGATTCACCAGAATGATACCGGGGCTAAAAGGGTTAAATTATGAGGACGGGTTGCATAGACTGGGCTTGTCTCACTTGAATATAGAAGTTTAAGGGCTGATCTAATTGAGGTGTTTAAGGTGATTAAAGGAGTTGATAGGATAGATCTAGAGAAACTATTTCCTCTGGTGGGGGGAGTCCAGAGCAAGGTGGCATAACCTTAAAATTAGAGCTAGGTTGTTCAGGAGTCTTGTCAGGAAGCCTTCACACACAGGGTAGTGGGAATCTGGAAAACACAAAGTTGTTGAGACTAGATCAATAGAAAATTTCTAAGCTGAGATTGATAGAATCATAGAATCTTAACAGCACAGAAGGAGGCTGTTCGGCCCATCGTGCCTGTGCCGGCTCTTTGAAAGAGCTATCCAATTAGTCCCATACCCCTACTCTTTCCCAATAGCCTTGCAATATTGCCCCTTTAAGTATTTATCCAATTACCTTTTGAAAGTTACTATTGAATCTGCGTCAATTACCCTTTCAGGCAGTGCATTCCAGATCATAACTCGCTGCATAAAAAAATGTTGCCTCCTCCTCTGGCTCTTTTGCAAATTATCTCAAATCTGTGTCCCTGGTTACCGACCCTCCTGCCAGTGGAAACTGTTTCTCCATATTTACTCTATTAAAACGCTTCATGATTTTGAATGCGTCTATTAAATCTCCCATTAACTGTCTCTGCTCTAAGGAGAACAATTCCACATTCTCCAGTCTTTCCATGTAACTGAAGCCCCTCATCCTTGGTAGCATTCTAGTAAATCTCCTCTGCACCCTCTCCAAGGCCTTGACATCCTAGAATTGGACACAATATTCCAGTTGAGGTCTAACCAGTCATCATCTTAGGCAGTCCCTCGGAACTGAGGATGATTTGCTTCCACATTAAAAATGAGTTCTCAGGTGACTGAGTCCAATGCGGGACCTACAGCCTCTGTCACAGGTGGGGCAGACGGTGCTTGAAGGGGCGGGTGGGTGGGGTGCTTGGGTTGACGTGTGCTGCCTGCGCTTGGCTTCCGCTTACTCCCGGCGAAGAGACTCGGTGTTCGGCACCTTCCCGGATTATTCTCCTCCACTTTGTGCGGTCTTGGGCCAGGGATTCCCAGGTGTCGGTGGGGATGTTACACTTTTTCAAGGAGGCTTTGAGGGTGTCCTTGAAGCATTTCCTCTGCCCACCTGGGGCGCTCTTGCCATGCCAGAGCTCAGAGTAGAGCGCTTGTTTTGGGAGTCTTGTATCGGACATGCGGACAATGTGACCCGTCCATCGGAGCTGATCGAGCGTGGTCAAAGCTTCGATGCTGGGGATGTTGGCCTGAGCAAGAACACTGACGTTGGTGCGTCTATCCTGCCAATGGATTTGCAGGATCTTGCGGAGGCAGCGTTGGTGGTACTTCTCCAGTGCTTTGAGGTGCCTGCTGTGCATGGTCCATGTCTCTGAGGCATACAGCAGCGCGGGTATCACTGCTGCTCTGTAGACCATGAGCTTAGTGCCAGGTTTGAGGTCCTGGTCTTCAAACACACTCTTCCTCAGGTGACCTCAGTCTAACCAGTGATTTATGAAGGTTTAACATAACCTTGCTTTTGTACTCTCTGCCTCTATTTATAAAGCCAAGGATCCTTATAACAGCCTTATAGATTTTTATTAGGTAAGGCTACTAAGGAATATGGAGCTGAGATACAGATCAGCCGTGATCTAATTGAATGGCGGAAATGGCTCAAGAGGTTGAATGGCCTACGCCTCTGGTTCTTTTATCAATCACCTTAAATCTGTGCCCTCTGGTTATCAACCCTTCAGCAATTGGAAACAGTTTCACTTTATTTACTCTACCTGAACCCTTCATGATTTTGAATACCTCTATCAAATCTCCTCTTAGCTTTCCCTGCTCTTAAGGAGAACAACCCCACCTTCTCCAGTCTATCCACGTAACTGTAATCCCTCATCCCTGGAACCATTCTAGTAACTCTTCTGTACCCTCTCCAAAGCCTTCATGTTGTTCCTAAAGTGTGGCGCCCAGAATTGGACACAATACTCCAGCTGGGGCCAAACGAGTGCCCTGCCAGTACACTTTACACCTAATCTCAGCCTATTACCATCTCGTCTAGCTCTTTTACTTCTTTTGTCCGATCGCAGCCCTGCCTTCGATCTATTTTCTTTCCAGTTTTGAAGAAGGGTTCGACCTGAAACGTCAACTCAAATTTCTCTCCACGGATGTTGCCTGACCTCCTGAGTTTTTCCAGCATTTTCTGTTGTTATTTTAGTGTTTTATAAGGTTTAGCAAAATTTCTTGGCAGTTGTACTCTATACCTCTATTTATAAAGCCCAGGCGCCCATATGCTTTATTAACTGCTTTGTTAACCTGTGCTGCCACCTTTAAAGATTTGTGCAGAAACACCCGCAGGTCTCTTTTCTTGCACCCCATTTAAAATTGTACCATTTAGCATGTACTGTCTCTCCTCATTCTTCCCACCAAAATGTATCACCTCACTTTTTTCTGCATTGAATTTCATCTGCCATGTGTCAGCCCATTCCACCAGCCTGTCTGTGTCCTCTTGAATCATAGAATTATAGAATGGTTACAGCACAGAAGGAGGCCATTCGGTCCGTCGAGCCCGTGCCGGCCCCCTGCAAGAGCACCAGCTAGTCCCATTCGCCCGCCCTTTCCCTGTAGCCCTGCGAATTTTTTTCCTTCAGGTATTTATCCAATTCCCTTTTGAAAGCCACAATTGAATCTGCTTCCACCACCCTCTCGGGCAGTGCATTCCAGATCCTAACCACTCGCTTCATAAAGTTTTTCCTTTGGTTCTTATGCCAATCATCATAAATCTGTATTCTCTGGTTCTCGACCCTTCCGCCAATGGGAACAGTTTCTCTCTCTCTACTCTGTCTGGACACCTCATGATTTTGTCTGGACTCCTCATGATTTGAACACCTCTATCAAATCTCCTCTCGACCTTCTCTGCTCTAACGCGAACAACCCCAGTTTTTCCAGTCTATCCACGTTACTGAAGTCCCTCATCCTGGAACCATTCTTGTAAATCTTTTCTGCACATTCTCTAAGGCCTTCACATCCTTCCTAACGTGCCCAGAATTGGACACAATACTCCAGTTGAGGTTGGACCAGTGGTTTATAAAGGCGCTTCATAACTTCCTTGCTTTTGTACTCTATCCCTCTGTTTATAAAGCCCCGGATCCCGTATGCTTTTTTAACTGCTATTTCAACCTGCCCTGCCACCATCAACGATTTGTGCACATATACCCACAGGTCTCTCTGTTCATGCACCCCCTTTAGAATTGTACCCTTTAGTTTATATTGCCTCGTTCTTCCTACCAAAATGTATCACTTCGCACTTTTCTGTGTTAAATTTCATTTGCCATGTGTCTGCCCATTCCACCAGCCTGTCTGTTCTCTTGAAGTCTATCACTCTCTTTCTCACTGTTTGCTACACTTCCAAGTTTCGTGTCATCTGCAAATTTCAAAATTGCGCCTTAGCCAATTTTGTATCCATGCTCCTACTGTCCCTTTTATCCATGGGCTTCAGTTTTTCTAACAAGCCTAATATGTGGTACTTTATCATATGCCTTTTGAAAGTCCATATACATGACATCAACTGCACTGCCCTCATCCACCCTCTTTGTTACCTCATCAAAAAACTCAATCAAGTTGGTCAAACACAATTTGCCCTCAACTCTCTTTTTAGTTCATGCTTGTCCAAGTGGCTTATCGATTTTCTCCGAGAACAGCCGAGTATAGGACATTTTTTTCCATGTGGCCATTAAAAATGGTAACAGAATGCTGCTCAGCAATTCAATCATGTTTTTTGTGGTTATAATTAAGAGCTCCTAGCCTCCCTTTGTTGTTTTGTGGAACGACTCCTATGCATGATTTAAGAGTCAGTTAAATGCTGTGGTGGGAAATGTCGGTTTCTTATTCTGAAGGATGGCCTCCCTCTTTGTATCCTATATCTTTCTTTTGAATTGAATTCTGTGTACCTAGGTTAGAATGGAGAAAAATCATCCATGCTTCCCATTTCTAATCACTATCTAGTGATGACTCCTGGGTGGTATGTGTGAAGAAAGAATCGAGCTTGGTTTTAATGCGCTCCCACCCACTACTGTGGTTAATTAGCATTCACTGTCTAGGTTGGGCAAGGTACGTTACGCTTGGATTTGTATCCCCACAAGGAATCATTGCTAAAAGGAGAAAGTTGACTAGGTTAAACAAGGAAAGAAAATCTCTTCTTACATTACAAAATGGTATAGAAAATAAAACCAAACTTCTCAGTTTATTAATTCAAAAATAACAGTATCTGCTATGTTACTTGATGATTAGTTTTGATCTTCATTTTCACCTGTTTATATTAGATCCCCTGTATTTGTGCTGCCACTTCCAATACTGCTTTTCAGGACTTTGGATTTATATAGCACCTTCCTCCTCCTCTGGGTATCCTAAAGCACTTAATTTTTTGAAGTGTAGTCACTGTTACGTAGTAAACTATGGCAGCCAATTTGCATACAGCAATGGCAAATAAGTTAAATGGCCAATTAATTTGTTTCTCGTGAGGTTTGGGGGATTAACTGTGGGCTAGGACACCGGAAGAACTCCTTGCTTCTCTTTGAATAGTACCATGTACAGGCAGACATGGCCTCGGTTTAGCATCTCATCGCAAAGACAGCCCTTTGAGAATGCCGCACTCCCTTAGCTCTGCACTGAAGTGTCGGCTTAGATTTCGTTGTCAAATCCTGGCATGGAGCTTAAAACCACAACTTTCTGACTTGCCAGTGGGGGTGTTACCACTCTGTACCCACTTAATGTATTGTAACTTTGTTGAATTTTGTGTTATTTTTGTGCCTTGCCTCTCGAGGGCAATTAGGGGTGGGCAATAAATGCTGGCCTTGCCAGAGACGCCCACAACCCATGAACAATTTTTTTTTTTAAGTTGGTGTTATTCCCTAGAATCATATAAATTATAGCACAGAAGGAGGCCAATTGTGGTACTGCCAGGTCTTAAACTGAAACTGCCTCTTGTAACCCTATTTCCCTGTCCTGTCTCAGTATCCATTTGAATTATTTTCAAATACTTAGTTAATTTCCTTTTAATTGATCTAGTTATCTGTGGTCACTGGTGATAAAGCGTTCTATGGGCTAATAACCCTCTGTGAAAACACCACTTCTTACCGCCCCCTTTGTTCTAATGATAGCCCTGAGTTTATATTCCCCAGGAGTGGAAACGATCTTTCACTATTTACCCTCTCGATACCATTTTATAATTATGGTCTTCTAGGTCGCCACTGAACCTCTACTGTTCCAATAAAGATGCCCCAATTTATTTGAGCCTTGATGGGCTGGATCTTGCTGTAAAAGTAACAGCAATTAACAGTTCATGCCATTATTATTGTGCAAATCAGCCAGCAACTTCAGGGATTAAGAGATAGTGTGAGCTACGAATCTCCAGAACTTGCTGGTTACTTTGCACAAATGGCATCTCGTCCTTGGCATTCCCATTATTTTTAAGAACTAGCTGGATTTGCACATTAATTACCCAATAAACTTGTCGCAAAAAGTTAAGTCTGGTAATTAAGAGCGCAAGAACTAACGACACAAAAATTATTAATGCATATGCCAATCAACCTCTCTAACCCAGAAATGGAACAATTTAAAGTGTTCAATCTCATTCCTGCATGTCGTAAATTGTACAGATTTTTAATTTTTTCTAAATTATTTATTTTCTTCTCGTTTTTTTTCTTAATTCATTCTTTCTCTCTCAATTCATTCTTTCTCTCTCTTTCTGTACCTGATTTGATTATAATTCACCCTCCTTTATAGAGGTAAACGAATATGATTTGGTTGGGATTACGGAAACGTGGCTCAAGGATGGCCAAGGCTGGGAACTCAACATCCAGGGGTATTCGATATTCAGGAAAGATAGGCAAAAAGGAAAGGGAGGTGGGGTAGCATTACTGGTTAAAGAAGGGATTAACACAATTATAAGGAAGGATATTAGCTCTGATGTGGAATCTGTATGGGTAGAATTGAGAAATACTAAGGGGCAGAAAACGTTAGTGGGAGTGGTATATAGACCTCCAAACAGGCGGAGGTTGGGGATGGCATTAAAAGAGAAATTAAAGAAGCGTGCAATCAGGGCACAGCAGTCACCATGGGTGACTTTAATCTACATATAGATTGGGCTAACCAAATTAGTAACAATACTGTGGAGGAGGAATTCCTGGAGTGTTTACGGGATGGTTTCCTGGACCAATATGTCGAGGAACCAACCAGAGATCGGCCATCTTAGACTGGGTATTATGTAACGAGAAAGGATTAATTAGCAATCTTGTTGTATCTTGGGTCAGAGCGATCATAATATGATCGAATTCTTCATTTAGATGGAGAATGAAATAGTTGACTCAGACTAGGGTCCTAAATTTAAATAAAGGAAACTGCGATGGTCTGAGGCGCGAATTGGGTAGGATTGATTGGGGAATGTCACTCAAAGGGTTGACGGTGGATAGTCAATGGCAAACATTCAAAGACCGAATGGATGAACTACAGAATTTGTTCATCCCCAGTTTGGCATAAAAATAAAACAAAAAAGGTGACTCAACCGTGGCTAACAAGGGAAATTAGGGATAGCATAAGATCCAAGGAGAGGATGTATAAATTGGCCAGAAAAAGCAATAATCTGAGGATTGGGAGCAGTTTAGGATTCAACAAAGGAGGACAAAACGATTAATTAAGAAGGGGAAAATTGAATATGAGAGTAAGCTTGCAGGGAACATAAAAACTGACTGTAAAAGCTTTTATAGATATGTGAAGAGAAAAAGATTGGTGAAGTCAAGCATAGGTCCCTTGCAGTCAGAATCAGGGCAATTTATAATGGGGATCAAAGAAATGGCAGACCAACGAAATACATATTTTGGTTCGGTCTTCACAAATGAGGACACAAATAACCTCCCAGAGATGCCGGGGAACATAGGGTCTGATGAAAGGGAGGAACTGAAAGAAATCGGTATTTGTAGGGAAGTGGTGTTCGGAAAATTGAAGGGACTGAAGGCCGATAAATCCCCAGGGCCTGATAATCTACATCCTAGGGTACTTAAGGAAGTGGCCCTAGAAATAGTAGATGCATTGCTGGTCATCTTCCAGAACTTGATAGACTCTGGAACAGTACCCATGGATTGGAGGATAGCTAATGTTACCCCACTATTCAAAAAAGGTGGTAGAGAAAAAGCGGGGAATTATAGACCAGTAAGCCTGACGTCAGTAGTGGGGAAAATGCTAGAGTCCATTATAAAAGATGTAATAGCAGAGTACTTGGAAAGCAGCGACAGGATCGGACAAAGTCAACATGGATTTACAAAAGGTAAATCGTGCTTGACTAATCTACTGGAATTTTTTGAGGATGTAACTGGTAAAATAGATAAGGGAGAACCAGTGGATGTGGTGTATTTGGACTTTCAGAAGGCTTTCGATAAGGTCCCGCATAAGAGATTGGCGTGCAAAATTAAGGCACATGGGATCGGGGGCAAGGTATTGACTTGGATAGAGAACTGGTTGGCGGATAGAAAGCAGAGAATTGGAATAAACGGGTCATTTTCCGAGTGGCAGGCAGTGACTCGTGGGGTACCGCGAGGATCGGTCCTAGGACCCCAGCTGTTCACAATATACATTAATGATCTGGAGGAGGGAATTGGATGTAATATCTTCAAATTTGCAGATGACACAAAGCTGGGTGGGAGGGTATGCTGTGAGGAGGATGTCGTGAAACTCCAGTACGATTTGGACAGGTTGGGTGATTTGGGCAGAAACATGGCAAATGCACTATAATGTGGATAAATGTGAGGTAGGAATTGCCGAATTCCTATCTGAAGTACTGAGACCAGGCAACTCTGGTAATTAAACGATGTTTAATAGAAACTGGTGGAAATAACAGTGAAAACGCAAGAGAACTAAACAACAGGTGTTTGCTTAAGGCTGACTCCACGAGGACTGATTCTGGAAGCTTCCCCGATGACGTCATCACGTTTCCTGCCGTTGGGAACGTCACGTGACCTACGTGATGACGTCATCGCGTTCGGTCTACATCTTAAAGGGACCGCGTTATTTACATACAGCAAACAAATATAGGTACCGATTCACTCTGTTAAAGGCAATTATGTACATCCATATAAGAGTCCCTTGGTGGCTCTGCCACAAGGTTATCCACTTTGGTGGCAAAAACAGGAAGGCAGATTATTATTTGAATGGCAATAGATTGGGAGAAGGGGAAGTGCAAAGAGACCCGAGTGTTCTTGTGCACCAGTCGCTGAAGGTAAGCATGCAGGTGCAGCAGGCGGTTAAGAAAGCAAATGGTATGTTGGCCTTCGTAGCAAGAGGGTTCGAGTACAGGAACAAGGCTGTCTTGCTGCAGTTGTACAGGGCCTTGGTGAGACCACACCTTGAGTATTGTGTGCAGTTTTGGTCGCCTTATCTGAGGAAGGATGTTCTTGCCATGGAAGGAGTGCAGCGAAGATTCACCAGGCTGATACCTGGGATGGCAGGAATGACTTACAAGGAGAGATTGTGTCGATTGGGCTTATACTCACTGGAGTTTAGAAGATTGAGAGGGGATCTCATCGAAACCTATAAATTTCTGTCCGGCCTGGACAGACTAGATGCAGGAAGGATGTTTCTGATGGTCGGGGAGTCCAGAACCAGGGGTCATAGTCTAAGGATAAGGGGTAAGCCATTTAGGACTGAAATGAGGAGGAATTTCTTCACCCAGAGAGTGGTGAACCTGTGGAATTCTCTGCCACAGAGGGCGGTGGAGGCCAGTTCATTAAATATATTCAAGAAGGAGTTGGATATATTTCTTAAGGCTAAAGGGATCAAGGGATATGGGGAGAAAGCAGGGACAGGGAACTGAATTTGGATGATCAGCCATGATCTCATTGAATGGCGGAGCAGGCTCGAAGGGCTGAATGGCCTACTCCTGCTCCTATCTTCTATGTTTCCTTCTCTATCATTCTTCTGTTTCTTTCTCAATCATTAAATCTCATTGGTTAAGGAGATACACTGTTGGTCCCACTGTTCACTAAGGTCCCAGATGTCCTGTTGACCTCACCACACCAATATAAACTCGCACTTCCGGCAAGTTATGGCGCAAATAAAATTTGAGCTGAAGGATGCAGAAAAAAGTCTAACTAACGCTGTATGCCACGAGATACCCTGCTTCAGCAAATCCACAAAATTAATATGTCAAAAATGTAACTGTCTTCAAACTTTAAATTCCAATTCACTCTGATTTACTGCCTTACTTTTAGGGTGAAGAGATTACGAAGGAGGAAATCGATATGCTCAGTGATGCTTGCACAAAGTTGAAAGAACAAAAGAAACTACTAACCAAAGAGAAGGAAGAGCTGGAGGAATTAAAGGATGATGTGCAAGAGTACAACGAGGTATGAAAATATTTGGTTTAATCCAAATTAAATATTCATATCTCTTTTTCCTTATGCTACCCTGAATTTTCAATGACCTATTTGAGACTACATCAGCTTGCATATTTAAAAGCGGTCGTATCTCGCTGCTTAGACTTGACATTACAGAAAATATAACTGGCTTTAAAATGGGCTGAGATCGTCCTAGGCACTTCTTTCTAGAGTTAGCAATGCTAAATTTGCAGTATAAATACCCCCCTAATTTAGCTTGTTATCTGTACAGCAGCAGAATGAATGGCTTGTGGTAACATTGGAGCTAGGTCAACCCCATGATTGTTCTACAATAAATCCTTCAAATTAGATTTAGTGTCTTTATTTTTAACCCATTTTATCGCATGGGCTCAGATTATGTCTTTTGAAAGTGTTTCTTGTATTCTATTCTAGGATTTAGAAGAGATTAAGAAGGAATTGTCCAAGACTGGAAAGGAAGCAGTTGTACAAGAATCCAAAGCTAGCAAGCGATTAACGAAGAGAGTAAACCGAATGATCAGCCAGATTGACAAACTCATTGGTGAGCTGGAGATGGGCAAAGAGGCGTTGGATGGACAACTGGACAGTGGTACAACACCATCCACTGGGTATGTGATTATTGCACTACATAAATACTTTGTTTTCCTCTTATTGCTGTTCATAGTTTAAACCACTTTCCATCTGCTTTGTGGGCCTAAAAAAAAATCCTAATTAAAATGTTAATTGTAGAAATTGTACACTTTTTGCACACCTTTTTGAATAATAGAACCAAAATGAGTTGAAAGCGCAATTTCCAGGAGCATCATTCTGAATAAATGTTCTTTCAAGCCATTTAAATTAAGCTGGCAAAGTGGACTAGATGCAATATTAGTTTATTTTCACTAATGCTGTAGATCAGTGGAATTATGACTGTTGCAGAGTAGAATGTCTCAGAAATAAACTGCAGAGAACGCACAGCTTCATTTCCACTTAACAACTTGATTCTTGCAATGCATATAAACAAAATGGATCCAGTGAGGTGATTTGATTGTCTTAAGTGTTTTCAGAACAGTAAGGCTTTCAAAGCACACTTTAATTGAAATTTGGTGGTTTGCAGCACCGAATCAGCCATTTGGCATATTATATCTGTGACTGCTCTCCCCCTGCTCTGCACTGCCAATAGCCCTGTATATTAGCATAAAATATTTATTCACTTTTAAAACTGTGCAATGGTTTCTGCCTCTAACTCCCTGCAGCAAAACATTCCATGCGCCAACAAACCTGAGTAAAGGAATGTTCCTGAACCTCTCCTCTCGCTCTCTGACAATTTTAAATCGATTATCCACATCACTCATTTCCCCAATAAAAGAAATAGAATGAATAGGGAAAGGCTATCAAAACCCACCATAATTTTGAAAACTTTTATTAAATTTCCAGTTAGAAATCTTGGCTCCAATGGAAATAGCCCCCTTTATCTTAAGTTTCAAGAACAACAAATTGCATTTATATGGTGCCTTTTAATGTTGGGGGGAAAAAAAAACCTACGGCACTTCACAGACATAATTGGACAAAAGTGGAAGCCGAGCCCAAGGAGCAGATAGGAGAGGTGGCAGAAGCTTGTTCAGAGGTTAGTTTTAAGAAGTAGTTGGCGAGGTGGAGGGTTTGGGCAGGGAATTTGAGCAGGGAGCCTAAATGGCTGAAGGCATGGCAACTAATGGAGGGTGAAGGGAGAAATAGATAAAGATAAACCAGATTTGTACTTGCAATATAAAAAAATAAAATCTAAATGTCAGTGATTACACTTATAAAGTATTTTATAGCCTATAAAGTACTATGGGACATCCTATGGTCATGAAAATATATAAAATGCAAGTTTGATTTACTACTACTGATACCTGGCACCTCTTGGGTTGAATCATTGCATCAACATTTGGAGCAAATGACTGGGCTGTGGGTACATTGAAGACCAAGTTCAGGTTTGTGTCATAAAGTTGAGAACGTAGTTTAGACTTGTTGATATTCATGGAGAAAACTTGTTCACACATGTACATAGTCCCAAACATTGAAAGAATAATTGATGCAAAGGACCTCTGGGATCATTTGGTGCCAGATAGTGATGCAACTTGGTAACAACAATATCCTTCAAATGTATCCTTCAACAGAGCGTCACACTGCAGCTCAATAACTTGCATTTGAAATTCCTCTGGTACATCATGCACATTGACAGAAAATGTGTGCTGACAATTACAAACTCTGTTTTATAGTTTCTGAAATTAGAGAGTGGTTCTTGAAATTCCTTTCTCCGTTCAGCAAATTTGCCCATGTACAATTCTGTAATGCCATCGTGTTGTGTATCTGGACTTTCAAAAGGTGTTTGATAAGTTGCCAGCAAAATTGAAGCCCATGGGATAAAAGGGACAGTAGCATCATGGATACAAAATTGGCCCAGGGATAGAAAACGGTCTCGTGGTGGTTTCCTGTTTTTCAGACTGGAGGGAGGTATATAGTGAAGTTCCCCAAGGTTCAGTACTAGGACCACTGCTGTTTTTGATGTACATTAATGACTTGGACTTGGGGCTACAGGGCACAATTTTGAAATTTGCAGATGACACAAAACTTGGAAGCGTAGTAAACAGTGAGAAAGATAGTAAACTTCAAGAGGACATAGACAGGTTGGTGGAATGGGCGGCCATGTGGTAGATGAAATTCAACAACTGCAACCACAACGCTGAAAAGTGTGAGGTGATACATTTTGGTAGGAAGAATGACGAGATAATACATGCTAAATGGTACAGTTTTAAAGGAGTGCAGGAACAGAGCGACCTGGGAGTGTTTGTACACAAATCTTTGAAGGTGGCAGGACAGGTTAACAAAGCAGTTAGTAAAGCATATGGGATCCTGGGCTTTATAAATAGAGGCATAGAGTACAAAAGCTAGGAAGTTATGCTAAACCTATATAGAACACTAGTTCGACCCTAGCTGGAGTATTGTGTCCAATTCTTGGCGCCGCTTTAGGAAGGATATGAAGGCTTTGGAGAGGGTACAGCAGAGATTTACTAGAATGGTTCCAGGGATGAGGGACTTCAGTTCAGTGGCTAGAGTGGAGAAGCTGGGGTTGTTTTCCTTGGAGCAGAGAAGGTTAAGAGGAGATTTGATAGAGATGTTTAAAATCACGAATGGCTCGGGTAGAGTAAATAATGAGAAATGGTTTCCAATTGCTGAAGGGGGTGGACAACCAGAGGGCACAGATTTAAGGTGATTGCCAAAGGAACCAGAGGCTACATGAGGGAAAAACTTCTTATGCAATGAGTGGTTAGGATTTGGAATTCCATCAGTGTCCTACTGTTGAGCGAGGTCACGTGTTCCGTAATATCCACTATGAAAGAAAGGCCTTGAAGCCATTCATTGTCCTGTAAGACAGTCACATTTTTCCCTTTCTGATCCAAGCACAGTTGGATCTTGCCACACAAAAAAGTGCTTCAACACTGCTCCCTGAAGTAGCCATCAAACTGCAGTATGATGTGGCAGTCCATGGAAAATTTCACATTCTTCCAACAGCCGGCTGAACTGCTGGCGGTTGAGAACAGCACCTTGAATAAAATGTTTTAATAACCACATCCATAATGTGATTCATTTTCGAAGTATTACTACACAGCTTCTTGATGTAAAATGCAGTGAAATCTACTGAACTGCTAGTTTGGGTTGATGCTTTGTAATTTGACCTTCAATTTTGCCACCACTCTGGCTTTCTTGCCCCATCTCATAGCTCTTGTCCAGTTCACAGCCACTTGGTCCAGAACTTGCACCAAGCTGTCGAAGAGGTCATTTGCTGCTGTTGTGTCTCATCGGCCCCAATTTTACAAGCTCTTCCGTTATGCACAGGTTTTTATCAACTCCAGTGAATACTGCTAACTGAGTCACTGCAGTTACATTAGTTCTTTCAATTGCAGTTGAAAAAGCAGCAAAGTACTTTGCTTTATCTGAGTTGATCAAGTTCTCAGCGAAATCATTGATTCTCTCAGCGATTCTGTTTCTTGAGAGGCAAAAGCTTGCTGCTTATCTAGGTATAATGTTTCTGCATGCAGTTCTTCAATAATCTCCCTCAAAAATGGTTTTACAGACACAGCTATTTCATAGGCAATCGCATAGCTCACCACCTTCGGCAGTCCCTCGGAACCGAGGATGACTTGCTTCCACATTAAAAATGAGTTTGCAAGTGACTGATTAGTTCAATGCGGGACCTACAGTCTCTGTCACAGGTGGGGCAGACAGTGGTTGAAGGGGCGGGTGGGTGGGGTGCTTTGGTTGACGTGCGCTGCCTGCGCTTGGCTTCTGCTTGCTCCCGGCGAAGAGACTCGGTGTTCGGCGCCTTCCCAGATGCGTCTCCTCCACTTTGTGCGGTCTTGGGCCAGGGATTCCCAGGGATTTCAAGGCGGCTTTGAGGGTGTCTTTGAAGCGTTTCCTCTGCCCACCTGGGGCTCTCTTGCCGTGCCGGAGCGCCGAGTAGAGCGCTTGTTTTGGGAGTCTCGTATCGGGCATGCGGACAATGTGACCCGTCCATTGGAGCTGATCGAGCGTGGTCAGAGCTTCGATGCTGGGGATGTTGGCCTGAGCAAGAACACTGACGTTGGTGCGCCTATCCTGCCAATGGATTTGCAGGATCTTGCGGAGGCAGCGTTGGTGGTACTTCTCCGTGCTTTGAGGTGCCTGCTGTACATGGTCCATGTCTCTGAGGCATACAGCAGGGCAGGTATCACTGCTGCTCTTAGTGAGCTTAGTGCCGGATTTGAGGTCCTGGTCTTCAAACACTCTCTTCCTCAGGCAACCTGGCACACTGAAGGTGGTGTTGGACTTCGTCGTCGACGTCTGCCCTTGTTGACAGTAGGCTCCCGAGGTATGGAAAGTGGTCCACGTTGTCCAAGGCCTTGTCGTGGATTTTGATAATCAGGGGCCAGTACTGTGTGGCGGGGGCAGGTTGGTAGAGGACCTTTGTCTTAGGATGTTTAGAGTAAGGCCCATACTCCCCACTGGAGTGGAGCTAATTTACAGAACAAATGGGAAACTGTTCAACCTCTGTCGCCTCCAGTCCAGATCCAAGGTCGTCCCATCCTCTGTCGTCGAATTACAGTATGCAGACGACGTTTGTGTCTGCGCTCACTCGGAGGTCGAACTCCAAGCCTTTGTCAACACCTTCACCGAAGCGTACGAGAGCTCACCTTAATCGAACCATCACTTACGTGGCAAGCATTAGTAAACATTGCTGCTTTTTCAACGACTGTGCTAATTCAGAACATTTATCTTCTCGTAACTCTCACCGTGGTTTGCTTCATAGTGTCTTCGAATGTTGTAATCTTTTAGCAGAGCGGTCAGTTACTTACAAATCAAGCACTTGAGCTTTCCATTCATGTCTGCAAAGTAATACGAAATTCTCCATTTCTCTCGCAACCCACGGCACTCTTGATCTACTTTTCTCTTATTGGATGAAGGCACGACGGCCACTTGTCACTACAGAATTTTAAAATCTGGGATCAATGTTATGGGATGTTGAATAAATAAAGAAATGAAGATTGATGGGGGAAATAATCCTGTCATTGAGCAGCTCCAGTACTTTTTCTTCATTAAGCTTTAAGAATACAGATTTATGCATCGATATACCTTTTTTTACACTAAGTCAGTCCCGAGTCTGCAAATAGCACCAAATCTGTAAAGACAATTCTAAAACACACTCGCTTGAAACACGATCGGCCTATGCAGCAACAACGAGGAGAAGCCAGACCACTACTGACTGCCCACTGCAGGCGAAAGGGAAATCGAGAATGCCTGTTCCCAATTTCAAAGGACCGGGCTTTCAACTGTGCGTGAGAAATGCAGCAAATTGGCGCTTCGTGCCCAAATCCAAATTTTCCAGCAGACACGGATGGCCAGCTGGTTCAGGATTCTGTGGGCCAGATGAAAGTGTTCAGCACATTTGACACCCCTGGTTCAGGGGTGATCTAATCAAGCTCTTTAAAATGATAAAAGGATTTGGTAGGGTAGAAACAGAGCAATTATTTCCTCTGTTAGGGGAATCCAGAAGAAAGAAGTGTCTTAAAATTAAAGCTAAGCTATTTAGGAGTGAAATAAAGTAGTGGAAGTTTGGAATCCTCTCGCCCAAAAGGCTGTGGATGTCAATTGAAATTTGGTGAGGTGAGGGTACCGAGGGATAGGGAATAGGTTTGGGGTGCAGATCAACCATGATCTAATTGAATGATGGAACAGGGCCGTAGGCAGTTTCATTCCTTTCCATTTTTTAACATGCTCTGTTAAAAGCCTTTACTTTTCAGCTTTTTTTTCTTGATGTCGCCGATTGACGTTGTGGAACATGCACCACCCCCTGGTTATAATGAGTTCGCTGCTGTGTGCCAGTGAGTCGTTGAGGCTTGTGGACAGAGGTTAGAAGAAAAACGCCACAGATTTAACTCTCACCTTTGGAACTCTAGCTCTAGAAACTGATTGGACTTGCTCCTTTATAAAACTTTTAAACTGCAGGTGAAAATAATCATCTGGTAGCTCAATTGTGCATATATCTGGTTCCCATATCACAAGTTGCCAAATTTGTGAATATTAAGATGGAGAGCAGCTGCCAGATCTAGGAAGATGCTTGGAATATCGTGTTATAGAGATAGTTCTCTAAGATCCTTGGCTTCCTCGCTTTGCTTCTGGTCTCTTCTAATAACTTTGCAAATTGAGATTTGCATCTGAACCGTCTTAGTTATAAATTCTATTTCTACTATGCCAGGATTAAAAAATATTATTTGCTGATATGATGGAATCTTCAGTATGCACAGAAGTATCTTTTGGTCTGCTCTATGGATAGAGATGTATTTTTCTCTGATGATAAAAACAGAAAATGCTGGGAATACTCAGCAGGTCAGGCAGCATCTGTGGAGAGAGAAACCAAGTTAACGTTCTGACGAAGGGTCATCGACCTGAAACATTAACTCTGTTTCTCTCTCCACAGATGCTGCCTGACCTGAGTATTTCCAGCATTTTCTGTTTTTATTTCAGATTTCCAGCATCTGCAGTATTTTGCTTTTGTATTTTTCTCCTGATTGATCAAGTTCCCAGAGTACTTTTTTTACAATGATTATAACACCTATGAGATTTGGTATCTTGAAGGCCAAGCAATTGATCCAGGCTTCAAAAGACTGTTCAGATAAACTTACTCTACAAGGGCGTCTTGTCATGTTAATGAGCATTCAGGTAAATTTGGAACCCTATCCGCAAAAAAACACAATTGACTGAATTTGGGGCATGACTACCAACGTACCCCATCTTGTGCAAAGAATTACATTGGGCATCAGTAACAAAACAAATTTGAATGAGATGGATGCATTAATTGTATTAATTAATTATGCAATTAAAACCAAGATTAACTGTTTTTAAATTTTTTATCGAGATTAATTTTGTTTTGTTTTTCTCAATTGCTTGACATCCTGACTTATTTCAACCCCTCCTGGCAACCTCAACTTTCTCCTCTTATGCTAAGGTAGAGTTCCAAGAAGGAGGATGGTCCCTGCACGCTTTCTCCCCCCCCCCCCCCCCCCCCCCAAATACCCGCAACAAGTGCACATCCAGGTGTAGCACATAATTTGACCGTAGGCTCTTTTTTTAAACCCCTGCTCCTGGAATATCGGTATGAATTATCATCACCACCAAAGCAAAAACAACAAACCATTTTTTAGCTGGGACCAGCAAACTTGTCTCAGACCAGTGAATTGACTTTCCTGGTCTATGTGGCTCAGCGACACCATATGCTACATTTCCCTCTGAACTGTTGGGCTTTATTTAAGTATTGATTTAGGAAATCTGCACTGATGCTCCTTCATGGCTCAGCATCCTGGTTAGATGGTCATGCAGAGCAAAATGTACCTGGTTTTTGATGTCTGTGCTGTGCTAATCTCATCCAGGTTGGTGGTAGAGGCCCTGAGGCTAATTGTACAGTGCTGGGAAAGTGTAAGAACACTGGGGTTGATATCCTAGCAAAAATATTTATCCAGGGCACTAGATGATTCCTTGTCGAGGATCAGTCTGGGGCTTACCACCTAGTCTACCACCAAGTACAGGAACAAGGATGTCTTGCTGCAGTTGTACAGGGCCTTGGTGAGACCACACCTTGAGTATTGTGTGCAATTTTGGTCATCCTATTTGAGGAAGGATGTTCTTGCCATGGAGGGAGTGCAGTGAAGATTCACCAGGCTGATACCTGGGATGACAGGAATGACTTATGAGGAGAGAGTGGGTCGATTGGGCTTATACTCGCTGGAGTTTAGAAGAATGAGAGGGGATCTCATTGAAACTTAAAATTCCAGCAGGACTAGACAGACTAGATGCAGGAAGGATGTTCCCGATGGCGGGGGAGTCCAGAACCAGGGGTCGCAGTCGAAGGATAAGGGGTAGGCCATTTAGGACAGAGATGAGGAGGAATTTCTTCACCCAGAGAGTGGTGAACCTGTGGAATTCTCTACCACACAAGGCAGTTGAGGCCAATTCATTAAATATATTCAAGAAGGAGTTAGATATATTTCTTAAAGCTAAAGGGATCAAGGGATATGGGGAGAAAGCAGGGACAGGGTACTGAGTTTGGATGATCAGCCATGATCTCATTAAATGGCGGAGCAGGCTTGAGGGCTCCTATCTTCTATGTTTCTATGCCTCGAGTTAATATGATGCTGTGGTTCCTCTATTAAATGCAATTTTAGATTTTTCTCTGAAATTCACCAGTTTGTTCTCTTCTGCCCTAAAACTCCCCCCTCCCTACCCCTGGAAGTAATTTTTCCTCTCCCTCTACTCTGACTCCAGTCAGATACAGTTGCGAAAGTCACTCTATCTATCACTATCCTGCACCCCTGGCAAATGGGACTCGGGTACAATTTGATCAGCTGCCATGTTTAGAATAATATCCATGGTGAGACAGCAGGTGAATTGCTCTGTATTGAAATGTAATGTTTCTCTAAATAAAAGACAATTACTCAATGTATCTGTCAGATGTAGAATTGCAATATTGATGATCATACCAACAATGACCATTTTAGGCTTGCAGCTCAATTTGAATCTTATTAGCTGGTTATGTGTGACAACATTTGTTATATTCTTTGCTGCTCACAGTATGCCGGGTTAAAATTCATTGTTGAATGTTTCTGAAAGCTGCGAAGAATATGCATTAGCTTGGCATGTCGAAGGCACTTGTATGCGGGTATTTACCTGCTTGTGGTCATTGTGAACTAATTGGCGTAAGTTGGATTACTCTTGTAACTGAAATGAACATTGTCATTCATTGTTGGGAACAGATCAATAGGTCAAGCCATCATCCTGTGGGGCTGTTTACAGGAAGTTTAGCAGTTATATGGTGTGGGCAAATGCAGTTTTAAATGGCTGATCACTGAATCTAGTTATGAGAGATGGTTTTAATGCACCAATGTTCTGGATCAGCTTCAAATTTGACTCTGCTTTTGTGCAATACCAATCTGGAGCCAAGTGGACTAGTCAGAAGGTTCCATGGTAGGTTGTAACATTGAAAGCTTGTTTCGCTGGTTAGTTTTGTGTTGGCCTGAGGGAAGCCCCTTTCTTGTTTTGATTTCTGAGGAGAATAGAGAAGTCAATATTGTAAATCAGCTGTTTGGTACTCTCTTACCTGCTTTAATGTTCAGTAAATCTGTCTAGTGATTGTTAGCTTGAGTCACAATCTGATTGACAGGAGGAAAAATATACACTAAGGCAAGGCGATCATATGGTGGCATGGCATATAGTCCAGTAAGCTGGAGTAAGGTTCTCTGTTCAACTATTGGGTCTTGGTGCATTTATCTAGTTATTGGACCGGTAAAGGCACACTCTAGTTTGTAGAGGCCACTAGGTCTGGTGCAGGAGTGACAAATGGCGTTGAACTGGAGGAAGTATCTTGTGTAAAAGCCCAGAAAAGTAATGGTATATTTTAAGATTGTTGTGTAGGAATACTTTTGTGCTCAAGAAAAAATCCTAATATGGGATGATATGAAACTTAGTTGCTACTACCTCTTTGAATAATGCATTGTAATGTATTTATCTGCTTCGCGCCCACCATGGGTAAAACAGCGATTATATTATAAATTAACGTTCAGTTAACCTCCATTGTTGAAGTACAGGTAATTTTCTGGGCAAATGGCTGTCAATATAACCTCGAGTCTGGTTATAGGAAAGATATTTGCAAATCCGTAATTTAAAATTCTCCTGCATGTCCCCTTCTCCTCCCCTCACAAGAAGTTGCGATTAACTTTAATTTTTTCCTATATACAGTTTGTATTTCTCCTTTAGGGACAATCTCGTCAGCATCAATGAACTGATCAGTGCAATGAAGCAGATCCAGAATATCCCACAGCACAAATTACAAAAGATTGCTGAATCCCTGGATGAAAACAAGGATGGAAGGATCGATATCAATGATGTCACAAAAGTAAGTTCAAAATAAGTTATAAAATCACAAACTTCATCTTGCCATACCAGAATTTAATGACGTGGTACCTGTACACTTTTTTGAGGAAAGTTGTAACTTTTTTTCTATTTTCTCCTCCTGTCTCTTCTATATTAGGAGAAACATTTTATCCAAGAAATATTTAGCACAAAGGTACATCCTCCTGCGTTGAGTAGTTTCTCGGGTGCAGGCATGTTTGCATTGCTATTCGTTAATGCACCTTTGTAGGAGATGCTGTAAAGTAATACCCCTTTCAGTTTTCTGAGGAAGTCTTATTGAATCAAAAGTAATTCTTTCTGTGTGTGTGGAGATTGCAACTGGCTGGTCATCTCTCTTATTTGGAAATTATAATACCATAAACTTACTTGCTTGTGACTCAATTGCCATTACTCAGTTATTTCATCATTTGTTCAACCTCTACATCCAAATAGGATATTACCATCACCCTGATGATAGAGAAGAATTATCCCTTTAAGTCACATTCATGCACTATTCAGTTAGGTCACAGTAACTGTTGTTTACTCCTGTCAGCGGCAGTTCTCTCCAGCGCTAAAATCAGAAGAACTTTGTAAAATTACAGTTTGCTGTTCCAAGCATTTAACAGCAGTTGATCATGTCAAAATGTTTGAATTTCTCAAGGCTTTCTGTATGTTCACATTCCTTGTGCTGTTTTAACTATCATTTTATGTATCTGCCTACTCGAGTGATTGGATATCAGCTGTCGCCAGCTCTGAGATTACAATTTGATGTCATTGATGGTTTCTAGTGACTGACTTTTAGCAACATCTGTCTTCCGTTATTGTAATATTTTTCATTGCGAGAAAAACTGAGAATAAGGGCTCAATGCTGCCAACTTGTTTGTTCATCCTGGCTATAAGAATGTGCAGGTTTAAATTCTTCTTGGTACAAACAAACCTCAAGGGTTTGGTTCAACACAGAAGCACCCTCACTGCTTCCACTCCAACATCAGAGGGAGAATGAAATGTTAGAAGTGATCTTTTGTGTATTCTTTCCTGTGAGCATGACCACCTGAACCGTATTAACTCATACAGCTGGATCATCCAGGTCCCACATAATCTCCTGCGGCACCAGTCACAGACTGGCTCAATCCTCGGGTTTGGACACTGGTCTGATGCTGTCCAAAATCAATTCCAGATACTGACAACATTTATGTCACCAACTGAGTCTGTGCAGTTTTGTCATCTTCAAGGCCACCTAGAACAGTTACCTGAGCTGAGGAACATTTCCAGTTCTGATACTGAGCCCTGTTGAATACTGACAATCCACTGACAGAACAGGAGTTGAACATGGGTAAAAAGGTTGCCTTTGTCAGCTGCTGCACATGGATATGGCCCTGATTCAGCATAATCCATGCAAGGAGTACAACAGAAAGAATGCTTCTCAGTTCAGTCTCCAAACACCAGCATATCCAAGGCCAAGCAAGGATGTTAACATTTCCTTAGCAGGTGTTCCTACTAGTCATATCTTTAGAGTTCTATTACCACCGTCTCCGTGAACTTTAGAATAAATTTTAACCATGGCATCTGTGCAGCATCCAGACCCGACAGATGTGTGTGCAAGGCTTCTGAAGGGTTTGTGTTTATGCAGCTGTTTTAAGTACAGATGAAAAATAGAATATGTCTTCCAGAGAAGTCTAAGCAGTTGGATGTTCTGAGGCTTCACTCACCAGAGTACATTGCTTTCTGTTGAAGTTTGCACATACTTAATCCAAATTGACTGGCTGCTACTGAGATTCTCAATCGTGTGGTTTGCATTGGCCAAGTGGTTAAGATGTTACAGTAGTCGGTCATAGCTTTTTGGGGGATAGGGCCAAGAATTACATAACAGGCCATTGTCCTAGACTACTTTGCATATTTGAGGATCTCTGGCTTCACACGAGATTATAGTAAACACTGAGAGTGGTCTTTTTCTGGGAGCAGTTTATTTGGTGATTAGGCATGTGCAACTCTGGAAAACTAAGTATTACCAACAAAGTCTACAGGTTATCATGGGGCTGATGTTTGGGCGAAGCACCTAATCAAGGCAATCACAAATAACTATCTTTTTCACATCGGAGACACCTCCAATTTTCTTAATGTACAGCAAGACATTTTGAACAATGAAACGACAAAACTGCTACTGGGAGTAGCAGAAAAAGTTTTAATCTGGGTGTTTGGGGTCTTTGGCCAGAAGGCATTAAGGGTGTGGCCAGAACACACACTTGTGTATGACAGCGTGCAGAAAGGCCACCTGATCAAGATGACTGTGCATGGACAAATCGATAAACCGCGGTCACTTTTATTTCTTTCCCCTGTTGCATAATAAAAATGCCTGTTGCTGTGTGAACTTTGGACTTCATTCAACAAATGAGAATTACCATGGCCATAGTAGTTAATCAAATATTGCTGCTTCTCTTCTTTCCCTCACTGTACAGAAATACCTCATGTTTAGGTTGAGTGAAAATCCTATGATCATCGTTGTAAAAGATGATGTGCTGACCAGTTTTTTAATATCCTGTCCCTGGATTACAATGCTGTTGTACAGATTTTATATTTTAATTACAATTTTAGAAGATGAATGAAAAAGGACAAAATGTACCAATTGAATATGGTTAAGAGTAAGTATTGGCAGTCAAAAGCTAGGAGATAGCAGGCTTACAGAACAATTATTGATTGCCTGATTCCTATCTTGTCTGATCTTTGCAGGTGGTGGAGTTAATTGATAAAGAGGATATAGACATCTCAACCAAACAGGTTGCAGAGATTTTGGAATTATTGCGCAAGGAAGAGAAGGTTGTAGAACAGCAGAAAGCAAAAGGAAAATCTGAGAAGGAACAGGCAGCAGAAGTCCAGAACTAAACAGCTTCATCTAATAAAATGCTCATGATATCAGAACCCATCTAATTTCATTTGTTTGATTTTTGAAATTTGTTACAAGTATAATGTGCATAACTAGAGGAATCCAGTGGATCATATGTACTGAAGAGGAATTGTAGATTGCGGATTTGTGCTACAGAAATGGAGTAATTTTCTGTTATGCCAAGAATTGAATCCCACCATTCCAGAAGCTTGGAAACAATAGATAATGTTTTTTCTTTGAAAATACACTTATAAAATAAATGTTATTGTGATGTGGTAAGCTCAAATAATGTTTTTATAAATGAACAAAACAACAGGAAAACATAGTCTTGGTGGTGATCAGTTTTTTTTAAGTGCTTACACTGGACTTTCAGGTCAGCTAATTGGGATTAATGAATATCATATCGCTTTCAGGAAATATTTTCATTAACACAAACACACAATTCTGGACCACACTTATTTCACTATTTATCTTCAACTCGTTCAATATTGAGACTTCTTTCAATTTCAAAATCTTGTGCGCGATAGTGCCCATTAAAACAGATTTTCTATAAATTCTAAAGAGAGTGCTATACAGTGGAACTAGATAAATGCACCAAACCAAAGAATATTTTTAATGGTATTTTTGAAATGAGCTAAATTCCTCCTCTGAAATATTATTGCAGTCCTTATAAATGCCAGTCATATAGTGCATTTACTCAACTATAACTTATGCATTTTTAACAAATGATATGAATGTTACACTGCTTATTACTGTTTACTCCCACACACCCCAAACAGCTTATGTTTTACTGTATTGCTGATTGACTGCATATGTTTTGTGAATCAGGTGTTCGGAATACACTCAGATATTGCTAAATTTATTTTTGAAGTGGTTGAACATTTAGTGAAGGAAAAAGCTGACCCAGTGTTCAAATTGTACCTGTATTTATATTGCAGATACAGTGTTGGTTGTGGCAATTGAGATGTGTGTTTCTGCACAAGATTGTGCTTTACTCATGGGTAATGATGTGGTTAATGAAATTTGAATGTTAACTACATTACTATCCCAGAACGTTTTCATATTTTTATTGTTTTCGCACTGCCATGGCAATAGTTTCATAATTGCATCGCATTCAAAAAGCACCGCCATATGAATAAGATACTGAGCAGCATGTTAACCTGCAGATTGTACACTCAATTCTGGTTTCCAAACCATTTGACACCACATAGTGAAGTATATATTATTTCCTAAACTATGTGTATAAAACTAATGACTGTTGCACAAAGGTTGTATAGTTAATGACCTATCTGTGCAGTATTTGCACTATTGACTTGTATATGATTTTTTTTAACGTTTTTGTTTAGAATTGAGGTTAACTATCCATGACTAATGCAATTTAAGTCTCTCTAACCACAGTGGGGAAAGTATATGCATGTTTTGGGCTGGAAATTATTTGGATAAAGTGCTTTACTAAAACTTCATTAAGTTAAATTTTCTTAAAGTATTGCTATAGCCCTCTTAGCATACATTTTCTGATTTTTCTTTAGGCATGACCATAGCAAACCCCGCTGCCCATACTGAAGCTTTTGAGCTCAAATTGTTTTTCCAGTAATTATTTGTATTTTTAAGAAAAAGATCCTAACTTCGTTTACGGTTTAGATGCTTGTGTGATTGTGCTCTGGGAATAAGACTTATGCAACTTGATGCATAGTGTGCATACTTTTGACCAGTTTCAAAGGCAACACAAATAGACCAGCTGAATGCATCACTAAATCAGGTTGGGAGGGGGACACACAAATTTGTTTTGAACATTGAAAGCTGTTGGATTGTGCATTTTGCTGGAAGGAAGTCTATGACTTGCTCATTTAGCTCTTTACAATTTCTCCATCATTCTCAACAACCACTAGGAACAGATTTGTGAGCTATCCATCCTCATTAGTTACCTCCAAAGTGTTCTGTCATGTCACCTAATGTGCAAAAGCACTTGTTTTGGAAAATATTTTTTCCTCGCCAAACCTGTTCCCAGGTCCCTGTGCAGCTCTTCCAGCTATTGTGTAGTCCAATTCATTGATCATTGGAGTACCAATTGATTGCACTACATGGTAGCATATGGGACACACTACTTTCCTTTTTACTTCTGATCTGGATTCAAATCGAGCCTGAAATTATGATGGTATCCTTTCTCTTGACTACAAAGGTTCTGTGTTTGTATTTAGGGCCACAATCTAAAGCTGCTCCTAAATTGGTAATCTGAGAAATCACAAGGATCTGGTTGGTGTGCGGAATGGAAAATTTAACAATGTTGAGATAAAGTTTGGTGGTTGGGAGCCAAGTAGAGAGAGCTTTACTTGCTGTATTATACCCATCCTGAACTATTGATGATGTTGGCACTCTAAGCAAAATGGTTTTTTTTGGTGGATGGAGAAGGATAGAGAAAAAGATAGAAAGTCACTGACATCACTTTAGGGGGAAAAAGCACAAAAAACAAATCAATCTGAAAGTTTAATTGAGAATGTTATGATGGACTCTCATTATGTAACTACAGTAGAAATGGCTCCCTTCCCCTTTGTAAAGGGAAATGGAAGTGAAAATCAGTCTGCAAAGTTTAATATTCAAGAAATTTAAAGGGAAAATTGTTAATTTAACAACCATGATGATTAACGCCTGCTGGAAACTCATGCCTATTCTGATGGTGAGCTTATTAAGTGTTAGTGATGGTGTAAAATACTGTATGTTGTAGGCTCTACATATGTCTTTGCCTTTATTGTGATAAATACAAACTATGGTCCTGCTTTATTAATGTTTTCCTGCTTAACATGAATGTGTGCAGAAGTAGTGCACTGATCTTTGGAAAATATAATGGAGACATTTTTTAAAATTATATGAAAACAATGGACTGGATTTGGAAAAGGTTAAGTTAAAGAGGTCTGGGCATTTGTGTTAAAAAATTGGAAAATGAATTATTAAAGTGCACAAAGAATTAAATCTCCTGCAATGTCTTGACTTTTTATTTTTCTAAGGATTTTTCTGTTTTCCTTCCCCACTTCCTGAGATTTCTCCATTTCAGCTGACCAGAAAGCAGCTCAAGTTTTAAGATGATCTCGAGACGAATGCACTATGGTTGCTGTTGTGTCTCACCCAGGTAACCGAATGCCTGTCATTGGGAAAATAAGCCTAGTTACAAGTGCCGCATGCATTTAAGCTTCAAGCAATACGACTAGTTCTGCACTTTTAAGTATGAATTGATCAGGCACTTTACAACCTTCTGGACTCAACATCAAGTTCAACAATTTCAGACCATAATCTCTGCCCCTATTTTTTCACATGGAAGCTGTTGATTGTGCCATTCCCATTTACACCTCCTCCAGACTCATCTTTTGTTTTTTTACTTGTCCCATTGCCATTTCCTTTTTGCTTTGTACCACCTTTTGTCCATTTAATCTGTCCTGCCTTCCACCCTATCACAAAGCTTCCCTTTTGTTCTTTCCTCCTCTGCCTCCGCACTTGCTTAAAACCTGTTACATCCCTAACCTTATCCAGTTCTAACGAAAGGTCATCGCCCTGAAACGTTAACTCTTTCTATTTCCACAGATGCTGCTTGACCTGCTGAGAATTTCCAGCATTTTCTACTTTTATTTTAGTATTTCAGCATTCGCAGTATTTTGCTTTTGTGTTGGCCATAGATAAGATAGTCACTAAAAGAAAGAAAGACTTGCATTTATATAGCGCCTTTCACGACCACCGGATGGCTGAACGCTTTACAGCCAATTAAGTACTTTTTGAAGTGTAGTCACTGTTGTAATGTGGGAAACACAGCAGCCAATTTGTGCACAGCAAGGTCCCACAAACAACAATGTGATAATGACCAGATAATCTGATTTTGTTATGTTGGTTGAGGGATAAGTATTGGTCAGAACACCGGGGATAATTCCCCTGCTCTTCTTTGAAATAGTGTTGCGGGATCTTTTACGTCCACCTGAGAGAACAGACGGGGCCTCGGTTTAATGTCTCATCAAAAAGGTGGCACCTCTGACAGTGCAGCACTCCCTCAGCACTGCACTGGAGTGTCAGCCTAGCTTTATGTGCTCAAGACACAACCTTCTGACTCCGAAGCGAGTGTGCTACCAACTGTGACACAGCTGTGGAATTTAGGAGAACTTTCTTTACTCATGATCTGGACGAGGGAACTAGATGTAATATCTCCAAGTTTGCAGACGACACAAAGCTGGGTGTGCGTGTGTGCTGTGACGAGGATGCCAAGAAACTCCAGTATGATTTGGACAGGTTGGGTGATTGGGCAGAAGCATGGCAGATGCAATATAACATGGATAAATGCAAGGTTATCCACTTTGGTGTCAAAAACAAGAAGGCAGATTATTATCTGAATGGCAATAGATTGGGAGAAGGGGAAGTGCAACGAGACCTGGGCGTCCTTGTGCACCAGTTGCTGAAGGTAAGCATGCAGGTGCAGCAGGTGGTTAAGAAGGCAAATGGTATGTTGGCCTTCATAGTGAGAGGGTTTGAGTACAGGAACAAGGATGTCTTGCAGTTGTACAGGGCCTTGGTGAGACCACATCTTGAGTATTGTGTGCAGTTTTGGTTGCCTTATCTGAGGAAGGATGTTCTTGCCATGGAAGGAGTGCAGCGAAGATTCACCAGGCTGATACCTGGGATGGCAGGAATGACGTATGAGGAGAGATTGGGCTTGTACTTGCTGGAGTTTAGAAGAATGAGAGGGGATCTCATTGAAACTTATAAAATTCTAACAGGACTGGACAGACTAGATGCAGGAAGGATGTTCCCGATGGTCGGGGAATCCAGAACCAGGGGTCACTGTCTAAGGATAAGGGGTAAGCCATTTAGGACAGAGATGAGGAGGAATTTCTTCACCCAGAGAGTGGTGAACCTGTGGAATTCTCTACCACAGAAGGTAGTAGAGGCCAATTCATTAAATATATTCAAGAAGGCGTTGGATGCATTTCTTGAGGCTAAAGGGTTCAAGGGATATGGGGAGAAAGCAGGGACCGGGTACTGAGTTTGGATGATCAGCCATGATCGCATTGAATGGCAGAGCAGTCTCTAGGGGTCGAATGTCCTGCTCCTATCTTCTATGTTTGAGTGGTCAGAATGTGGAACTCGCTGCCACATGGTAGAGTTCATGCGAATAGTGTAGAGGGATTTAAGAGGAAGCTAGATAAACACATGAAGGAGAAAGGAATCGATGGTTATGCTGATAGGGTGAGATGAAGAGGGGTGGGAGGAGGCACGTGTGGAGCATAAACACCAGCATAAACCTGTTAGGCCAAATTGCCTGTTCTGTGCTGTACATTCGATAAGAATCGCTAGATGAAAAAAACAAAGGTCTGCCTAGTTCAGCTTCTACCATCCTGGTAGTCGCAGGATACAACAAAAATGGAGTTGTTGACTAATCCTAGCAATCAATCTCTTGTCAATTAGTCTACAACAGACCCAGACATGAGGTGAAAACCCCACTGGTGGAGAGCTTTGGGAACCAGGCCCCAAAGGCACAAATCTAGTACAGACTAATGTTAAAAATCTGAAGAGTATTGGTTCTACCAGAAAATTCCCATTTTAGAAAAAAGGTATTTAAAATTTCCACGGTCTTTACTTCATTTGGTCAAGATCCACTGTTCAAGTTACTGTCTGCTCACCTAGGTTCATTTCCCCATTGTTGTGTACGTACGGCTTTGAGGCCACCTACAAGGCGGTTTATATGCTATCGTCAACATTTAAACAGACCCTTCAAGCTCATAATCATTTGATTATTGCAGTGCGCAAAGCCTTCCAGAACATGTAATATCCAATATTTTCTGCAATATTTTGGTATTTGTTGAGATTAAATGAAATGCGTTGATCATTCTCATCTAAGTCCTCAAACTAAGTCACTGAGAAATTTACTGCCTGATCTAGTGTGCACATGCCTCTCTTTGAAGAGTCACGCCCTCTTGAGTCCAGGGAACTTAAGTGCAAGTTGGTAGAGCTAAACTTAATGGATTTCCAAGTATGCACAAGGGTACTACTGGGGTTTAGTAAGCTGAAACTGTTGAGCCTACCAACACAGATCACTGGTAAGCTTCCTGCTGCTGATTGTCCAGCTACGGTTATCCTACCAATTAGAGCACTGATTTGTTGGGTATATGTAGTCAAGTGCAAGGAGGTCCAGCTCCTGGCGACTGATCTAATCTGTCTTTTTTACATCAGCTTAGCTGGCTGGTCAATTATCACTGATGCCCTGGAGCACCTGTCTGTGGTAGGCTCAGTAATCCAATGTCTTAAACCAGAGAGGTTAGTTTGTTTCAAAACTTCCATCAGGCTTATCTTTGTGCCAAAGCCTCCCTGTTTGCCCTTTCCCCACCCCCTCATTGAAGGCAATCACTATTTGGTCATTCAACAGCTGATCAATATAGAGATATAATCCTTCGGGGAGAAGATTGTCAGTACCAAGAGCTCCTTACCAGAAGCTTGGTATGCAGCATAACTCCCCAAGAAATGGGAGTTATCATCATCTTCCTGACCACATCATGAGTACACACCATACCCGGTTTCCTTGTCCATCAGATGGTGATTCCATCAAAAATGGTGGGGAACCAAGGGTCTAATGAGGGTGAGGAACTTAACGTAATTAATATAAGTAGAGGAAAAAGTACTAGAGAAACTAATGGGACTCAAAGCCGACAAATCCCCTGGACCTGACGGCCTACATCCTAGGGTTCTAAAAGGTGGCTGAAGAGATAGTGGATGCATTGGTTTTGATCTTCCAAAATTCCCTAGATTCTAGAATGGTCCCAGCAGATTGGAAGGTTGCAAATGTAACACCGCTATTCAAGAAAGGAGGGAGAGAAAAAACCGGGAACTACAGGCCAGTTAGCCTGACATCAGTCGTCGGGGAAAATGCTGGAATCCATTATTTAAGGAAGTGGTATCAGGGCACTTAGAAAATCATAACATGATTAGGCAGAGTCAACATGGTTTTATGAAAGGGAAATCGTGTTTGACAAATTTATTTGTTTTTTGAGGATGTAACTAGCAGGGTAGATAAAGGGGAACCAGCGGATGTAGTATATTTGGATTTCCACTCTAAGCATGCCCAGTCTTTCTAGTACATCCTGTCTATCGATTTTCACCCCTTCCATTGCTTCTACCTTTTACACTTCTACCAATATTTTGTCAGCATCCACCTCCTTAGTAAACACCGATACAAAGTACTCATTGAGTATTCTAGCCTTACCCTGCGCCTCTAAGCATATATCACCTTCTTTGTCCCTAATAGGCCCCACCCATCCTCTTGCTACCCGCTTACTGTTTACAAGTCGGTAGAAGACTTTTGGGTTCCCTATTATGTTAACTGCCATTCTACTCTCATATTCTCTCTTTGCCAATCTTACTTTCATCTTCACTTCCCCTCTCAACTTATTGTATTTGGTCTGGTTCTCCCTTGAAGAATTCACCTGACATTCATCATACACCCTCTTTTTTTTGTTTCATCATCTTCTCTATCTCCCTCGTCACCCAATGAGCCCTTGCTTTGGTTTCCTTACCCTTCCCTCTTGTTGGAATGTACCTAACCTGTACTTGGAACATTTCCTCCTTAAAGATCACCCATTGTTCCATTATAGTTTTTCCTGTCCGCCTTTGGTTCCATTTTACCCTGGCTAAATCCTTTCGCATCCCATTGAAGTTAGCCCTATTCCAAGTTCCACTCTAGATTGTTTCTTGCTCCTCTCCATTGCTAATCTAAATCTTATGATCACTCATAGCCAAGTGTTCTCCCACAGACACTTGGTCAACCTGGCCCACCTCATTCCCCAGCACCAGATCCAGCAATGCCTCCTTCCTAGATGGGCCAAGAACATACTGGTCAAGGAAATTCTCCTGAACACATTTCAGAAATTCTTCCCCCTCCTTTCGCTTTACCCTAGCATTATCTCAATCGAGATTTGGGTAATTAAAGTCCCCCAATATCACCACTTTATAGCTGTTGCATGTCTCTGCGATTTCCCTGCAGATTTGCTCCTCTACCTCCCTCTCACTATTTGGAGGTCTGTAGAATACCCCCAATAGTGTGATCGAACCCTTTTTGCTCCTCAGTCCTAGCTAAATGGATTCTGTCTTTGTCCCCTCAAAAGCATCCTCCCTTTCCAACACTACAATGGCTTTCTTAATCAGCACTGCCACCCCACCTACCTTTTTACCTTCCCTATCTTATCTGAACACCTTGTGCCCTTGAATATTAAGTGCCCAGTCCTCACTGTTTTTAAGCCACGTTTCCATTATTGCCACACAACTAATTGTGCTTGTAGTTCACCAATCTTATTCACCACACTGTCTTTTAGTCTCCTATCTAATATGGTACTACTTCTGCGTCCAGCACTACCTTGCCCTCCAGTACCAGCCAACACACTCACTCTTCCATGGACCCCATTCCTCCCCTCCACTCCTATATGCTGGTGCCCATCCCCCTGCCAAGCTAGTTTAAACCCTCCCCAACAGCACAAGCAAACCTCTCCGCAATTGTGACTTGGAGGGGAACTTGGAGGTGGTGGTGTTCCTATGTGCCTGCTGCCCTTGTCCTTCAAGGTGGAAGAGGGCGCGGGTTTGGGAGGTGCTGTCAAAGAAGCCTTGGCGAGTTGCTGCAGTGCATCTTGTAGATGGTACACACTGCAACCCCAGCCTGTCCAATCTCTCTTCATAGCTGAAACGCTCCAGCCCAGGTAACATCCTGGTGAATCTCCTCTGCACCCTCTCTAATGCAATCACATCCTTCCTATAGTGTGGTGACCAGAACTGCACACAGTCTTCCAGCTGTGACCTAACTAGCGTTTTGTACAGCTCCATCATAACCTCCCTGTTCTTATAGTCTATGCCTTGGCTAATGAAGGCAAGTATCCCATATGCCTTCTTAACCACCTTAGATCCCTGAAGGCAGCAGGACAGGTAGATATGTACATGCACACCAAGGTTCCTCTGTCCTTCCTAGGGTCCTACCATTCAGTGTGTATTCCCTTGTCTTGTTAGTCCTTAGTCCTCCTAAAATGCATCACCTCACACTTTTCAGGGTCAAATTCCATTTGCCACTGTTCTACCCATCTGACCAACCTGTCTATATTGTCCTGTAGCCTGAGGCTTCCCTCCTCGCTATTTACCACTCCACCAATTTTCGTGTCATCTGCAAACTTACTGATCATACCTCCTACATTCATATCTAAATCATTAATGTACACTACAAACAACAAGGGACCCAGCACCGATCCCACCACTGGGCACAGGCTTCCAGTCACAAAAACAACCTTCGACCATCCCCCTCTGCCTCCTGTCACTAAGCCAATTTTGGATCCAATGTGCCAAATTGCCCTGGATCCTATGGGCTCTTACCTTCTTTACCAGTCTCCCATGCGGGACTTTGTCAAAAGCCTTACTGAAGTCCATGTAGACTACATCAACTGCACTACCCTCATCCACACACCTAGTCACCCCCTCAAAATTCAATCAAATTGGTTAGACATGATCTCCCCCTGACAAAGCCATGCTGTCTATCCTTGATTAATCCTTGCCTCTCCAAGTGGAAACAAATTCTGTCCCTCAATTTTTTCCAATAATTTCCCTACCACTGATGTTAGGCTCACTGGCCTGTAATTCCCTGGTTTATCCCTACTACCCTTCTTGAATAATGGTACTATGTTAGCTGTCCTCTGGCACCTCCCGTGTGGCCAGAGGGGTTCTGAAAATTTGTGTCAGAGCCCCTGCAATCTCCTCCCTTGCCTCACACAGCAGCCTGGGATACATCTCGTCTGGGCCTGGGGATTTATCCACACTTAAGCCCGCTAAAACTGCTAGTACAGGAAACTTTGGTTTATCTGGAGGTGTCCGGAATACTAACGGCAAAAATCAGGAGCCATTTTCTGTAAGTTTTTTTAGATCTCGTTTTTTTTCCCCCAGTCAGCCACTGCAAGGTCTGTAGCTATAGCAACAGCTTCAGCTACAGATGCTTGCAGCTGCAGCCGACTCTTTAGAAGCTGTTGCTAAGCAACAGTGTTTGTTGTCAGATACGGAGATGAAAACCTCCGTATGCTTCAACATTAACTTTGTATGTCCGGCAGTTTTGATAGATCGGCAACACGCCAGTCCCGTCGGTGCCGGATATCACAAAGTTTCCTGTACCTCCTCCCTCTCAATGCTAATTTGTTCAAGTATATCACAATCCCCCTGCCTGATTCGGCGATGGTAAAAAAATTTAAAATTTGTTTTTATGGGATGTGGGCGTCGCTGGCAAGGCCAGCATTTATTACCCATCTCTAATTGACCTTGAGAAGGTGGTGGTGAGCTGCCTTCTTGAACCGCTGCAGTCTGTGTGGTGAAGGTACTCCCACAGTGCTGTTAAGTAGGGAGTTCCAGAATTTTGACCCAGTGACGATGAAGGATCGGCGATGTACTTCTAAGTCAGGATGATGTGTGACTTGGAGGTGGTGGTGTTCCCATGCGTCTGCTGCCCTTGTCCTTCTAGGTGGAAAAAGTCGTGGGTTTGGGAGTTGCTGTAGTGCATCTTGTAGATGGTACACACTGCAGCCACGGTACGCTGGTGGTGGAGGGAGTGAATGTTTAAGGTGGTGGATGGGATGCCAATCAAGCGGGCTGCTTTGTCCTGGATGGTGTCGAGCTTCTTGAGTGTTGTTGGAGCTGCACTCACCCAGTCAAGTGGAGAGTATTCCATCATACTCCTTACTTGTGCCTTGCAGATGGTAGAAAGGCTTTGTGGAGTCAGGTGGTGAGACACTCACCGCAGAATACCTAGCCTCTCACCTGCTCTTGTTGCCACAGTAGTTATGTAGCTGGTCCAGTTAAGTTTCTGGTCAATGGCGACCCCCAGGATGAAGATGCTGGGGGATTTGGTGATGGTAATGCCATTGAATTTCAAGGGGTGGTGTTTAGACTCTTGCTTGTTGGATATAGTTCATTGCCTGGCACTTCTGTGGCGCGAATGGTACCTGCCACTTTCAGCCCAAGCCTGAACGTCGTCCAGGTCTTGTTGCATGCGGGCATGGACTGCTTCATTATCTGAGTTGTTGTGAATGGCGCTGAACACTGTGCAGTCATCAGCGAACATCCCCATTTCTGACCTTATGTTGGAGGGAAGGTCATTCATGAAGCAGCTGAAGATGGTTGGGCCTAGGATACTGCCCTGAGCAACTCCTGCAGTGATGTCCTGGGGCTGTGATGATTGACCTTCAACCACCACAACCATCTTCCTTTGTGCTAGGTATGACTCCAGCCAGGGGAGCATTTTCCCCCTGATTCCCCCTGACTTCAGTTTTACCCGGGCTCCTTGATGCCACACTCGGTCAAATGCTGCCTTGATGTCAAGAGCAGTCACTCTCAACTCACCTCTGGAATTCAGCTCCTTTGTCCATGTTTGGACCAAGGCTGTAATGTGGTTGGGAGCCGAGCTGTCTTGGTGGAATCCAAACTGGGCATCAGTGAGCAGGTTATTGGTGAGTAAGTGCCGCTTGATAGCACTGTCGATGACACCTTCCATCACTTTGCTGATTGAGAGTAGACTGATGGGGCGGTAATTGGCCGGGTTGGATTTGTTCTGCTTTTTGTGGACCGGACACACCTGGGCAGTTTTCCACGTTGTCGGATAGATGCCAGTGTTGTAGCTGTACTGGAACAGCTTGGCTGGAGGCGCAGCTAGTTCTGGAGCACAAGTCTTCAGCACAATAGCTGGGATGTTGTCGGGGCCCATAGCCTTTGCTGTATCCAATGCGCTCAGCTGTTTCTTGATGTTATATGGAGTGAATCAAATTGGCTGAAGACTGGCTTCTGTGTTGGTGGGGACCTCGGGCGTAGGCCGATATGGATTATCCACTCAGCACTTCTGGCTGAAGATGGTTGCAAATGCTTCAGCCTTGTCTTTTGCACTCATGTGCTGGGCTCTACCATCATTGAGGATGGGGATATTCATGGAGCCTCCTCCTCCCATTAGTTGTTTAATGGTCCACCACCATTCACGACTGGATGTGGCAGGAGTGCAGAGCATTGATCTGATTCGTTGATTGTCGGATCCAGGTGATTCAGGTGACAATTTGTGTAGGCCAGACATTGTCATCCTTGCAACTGTAGTGTATGTGCCTTTAAGTCAGAACTACTTTTACAGCTCCTGTATACTGTAGTACCGGCAGTGACCACACCAGTATATAAGCTTTGCGCATGCCTCTGTACCCCCAGTCTAGAGACTACCCTCCTCCAGTAAAGACCTGTTTATTGTTAATGTACAGCATCCGTGTGATTGTTTAATAATAGCATATCCACTGAACCACAGATCCAACAGTGGCGACGAGTGTTGATTCGAATCTACCTGCAACATTAAAAAAAAAATAGTCGAGGCCAGGAACACGGGCGTGGAACACGGGCGTCGACCACGGTCAACCACCCAGCAGTCAGGCAGAGATTCAACTTCGCAGGGGAGGCTGTGGAGAGCCGGGCTTGGTTCCCCAGCCACGACGAGCAGTAAGAGACTGACGACAGGTCCAGCGCAGACCCTTCCCGAGCAGCGGCGGCTGGAGCCGACCGACGGCGGAGAGAAAGCCGAGCAGCGTCGACGGGGTAAGACAGAGGGTGAAGAGCGCAGGGCGCAGCCGGGGGTTGAACACCGAGCGGCGTCGAGAAAAAGAAAACAAACCGGAGAGAGGGTAAAGAAACAGCCGGGTTCTAGACTGAGCGGCGTCGAAAAATATAAAAAGAAGAACGTGCAAAGCACAGCCAGGGCTCACGGGCTGAACAGGGTCCGGGGGCGAAGAAAGGGGAGACGCCATTGAGCCGCGGAGAAGGAAGAGCGCGGGAGGCGCCATTTTTAGAAGACACAGCGGAGAAGAAGGGCGAGCGCGGGAAGGAAGGAACGCGCGGGAGACGCCATTTTGTGCCAGCGGAGAAGGGGAAGCGCGGGAGGCGCCATTTGTGACAGTTAACTCACACCCAAGGATGCCGAAGAGCGGCAGTATCTCTACGTTCGACAATGAAGTCGAAGATTGGGCGACATATGTGGAACGTATTGAGGTGTACTGCAGGGCGAATGAAGTGCCAGATGCTAATAAAGCACTGGTTCTGTTAAATTCCATGGGTGCAAAAACTTATGGGTTACTGCAAAATCTAATAACCCCAGAGAAGCTGGTAAACAAGAATTTTGAAAGCATAGTAGAAATCCTACAGGACCACTTAAACCCCACACCGCTGCTGATAGAACGATTTAAGTTCCATAAAAGGAACCAACACAAAGACGAAAGCAATGCTGAGTACCTAACGGAACTGCGCAAGCTATCGAAACACTGCCAGTTTGGAGCGGGACTAGCAGATACGTTAAGGGACAAGTTTGTGTGTGGCCTACAAAGTGAAGGAACCCAGAAATGGCTTCTATCAGAAAAGGACCTTCCGCTGGACAAAGCTTTCAGTATGGCAGTATCACACGAAGCAGCCGCAAGGGGCGCTGCAGAGATACAATGGAGACCGCAAGAATATGGCACCAATGAAATGTCCTATGGAACAGGGCAGTGCTATCGCTGCGGCAGAACAACACATGACCAGAAAGATTGTTGGTTCAAGGACCAAGTGTGCAGACAGTGTGGGAAAGCAGGACACATAGCAAGAGTCTGCAGGTCTGGGAAGAAAACCAACAGTAAGAAATCTCCACAGGAGAAGTACAAAAAGGTACACCAGGTGATGGACAGTGGTTCAGACGAACAGAAAAGTGACAGACTCCAGAAGCAAGGCGCTGGGTTGTCTGAAACTACACAAGGTAACAGAAATAGTGGATCACCAGACTATCTGGGTTACACTCAAGATAGACGGAGTCCAAGTGAAAATGGAATTGGACACAGGGTCAGCTCTAACAGTCATAAATCAAAGAGACTACAAGCGGCTATTTTCACACATACCCTTGAAAGCTACAGAGATTGTCTTGAAGACGTACACGGGGCAAAAAGTCTACCCCAAAGGAAAAATAAGGGTGAAAGTGACATATAAATGCCAGGAAATACCTAAAATGGATATATATGTATTGCCAAATGGAGGACCACCACTGCTAGGACATGAATGGATCCGGAAGATACAATTAAACTGGCATTCCATACAGGCACTGAAGGTTGAGGCCAAAAAGGATGACGACGTCACACCTGGACGACTGTCAAAAATGCTAACTGACGCAAAAGAAGTGTTCCAGGAGGGACTAGGAACACTAAAAGGAATAACAGCAATGATTAAAATAGAGGAAAATGCAAGCCCAAAGTTTCTGAAGGCCAGACCAGTGCCTTATGCAATCAGACCAGCTGTTGAAGCAGAGCTGGAAGGGTTGGAACATTCAGGAGTACTGTCCAAAGTGGACTGGAGCGAGTGGGCTACACCCATCGTTCCTGTAATGAAGAGGTCGTTGAGTAATACGCCTGGGGAACCAAAGAAGGTCCGCATCTGTGGGGATTTTAAGGTGACAGTGAACCCAGTCCTTCACACGGTGCAATATCCACTTCCACGAATTGAGGATATTTTCGCCTCGCTATCTGGAGGTAAACGCTTCACCAAAATTGATCTAGCCCAGGCGTACTTGCAAATGGAGGTAGAAGAAGCTTCGAAACATTACCTTACGATCAACACTCATAAAGGTCTCTATCAATACAACCGGCTGGTGTTTGGAGTAGCCTCGGCTCCGGCTATCTGGCAAAGGGCGAGGATCAGGTCCTGCAAGGGGTTCTAGGGACCCAGTGTTATTTGGACGACATCTTGGTCACGGGCGAAAATGACGGTGATCACCGCGCCAACTTGGAGAAGGTGCTCACCAGATTAAAGGAGTATGGGCTATGAGCTAATCGCCACAAGTGCGAGTTTTTCCAGAAACAGATCTCGTATTGTGGCCACGTTATCGATGAAGAGGGGTTACATAAGTCCCCTGACAAGATTGAGGCAGTAGTCAAGGCTCCAGCACCGGAAAGTGTGTCACAACTGAGGTCGTTCTTCGGGCTGGTTCACAAGTTCTTACCAAATTTGTCTACGGTATTACACCCGCTGAACACCCTACTGCAAACAGGGGTACCATGGAAGAGGGATGACGAACGTAGACGAGCTTTCCAGACGTGTAAAGAATTGATCACATCAAAAGAGGTGTTGGCCCATTTCAACCCAGCACTACCAATTCGTTTGGCATGTGATGCGTCACCTTATGGTATTGGAGCGGTGCTGTCGCACAAATTCCCAGACGGGTTGGAGAGGCCAGTAGCCTTTGCGTCTCGGTCACTAACCTCAGCCGAAAGCAACTACGCCCAGATTGACAGGGAGGCCCTCAGCCTAGTATGGGGAGTAAAAAAATTCAACCACTATCTGCATGGGCAGAAGTTCACCTTGCTGACTGACCACCAACCACTTGTCTCCATCTTTAATCCTAAGAAGGGCGTTCCAGTGATGACTGCACAGCGGTTACAATGATGGACCCTGTTTCTAGGGGCGAATCAATATGAAATAATATAAAGGCACGAAACAGCATGGGAACACTGATGGGCTATCGCGCCTGCCACTGCCTACTGTGGAGGAAGCACCAGCAGTGGACCCTATCGAGATATTTTATTCGTCAATAATTGAACGATTGCCAGTAATAAACGCGGATATAGAGAAGGAGACCCGCAATGATCCGACGCTATCGCGGGTATATGAATTGACGGTGAGGGGATGGCCAACACATGGCGACTCACTGTTGCCAGCATTCTCATCCAGAAGAGAACAGCTGTCAGTATGCCAGGGGACAGTGATGTGTGGATCCAGAGTGGTGATTCCACCCAAGTTAAGGGAGAGAGTGCTAAATGAGCTACATGAAGGTCATCTGGGGGGAGTGAAAATGAAAAGCCTTGCTAGGGCTTATGTGTGGTGGCCGGGAATCGATCAACAAATCGAAGACCTAACTAAGAGCTGCTTAGGACGCCAGAAGGTCCAAAATGCACCACCACATGCCCCTCTACACCCATGGGAGTGGCCCTCCTCTCCATGGCAACGGGTGCATATTGATTTCGCTGGTCCATTCATGGACTCAATGTTCTTAATAGCAGTGGATGCTCATTCAAAGTGGCCTGAGGTGATAAAAATGTCTTCAACCACTACAGAGAAAACGATTGCAGCCCTACGGACCATATTTGCCAGAAACGGTTTGCCAGAGCAGATTTGCTCTGATAATGGACCACAGTTTGTGTCTGACGAGTTCCAAAAATTTATGAAAAGGAATGGGGTAAGGCATTACACATCTGCCCCGTATCATCCAGCCACAAATGGATTGGCTGAGAGGTTCGTACAAACCTTTAAGAAGGCGATAAAGGCCATGTGCGACGATGAAATTCCACTACAGCATAAGATGGACAATTTCTTATTAGCCTACCGAAACGCGACACATGCAGTTACCAACCAGACCCCGGCCATGATGTTCTTTAACCGAAGGTTGAGATCTCGTCTGGACTTGCTCAGACCAAATGTGCGAAGAAGTGTTGAGGACAAACAATTCCAGCACATCAATGAGAAGCCGACAAGGAGCTTCAATGTAGGGCAACCAGCCTTGGCCCGTGACTATCGAACAGAGAAGTGGCAACCCGGAACGATATGTACAAGGCAGGGGCCATTAATGTACACAGTGGATGTCGGGGAGAACATTGTGAGACGCCACGTCGATCAGATCTTAGCGTCACGGGAGCGCGTCAACCCCATGTCTCGAGTACCTGGGGAAGAACCCGACATACCGGTAGCATCTACTTCAGACCCAGTAGCAGTGGAACCCGATGAACTACCCGATGAAAAGGGGTCAGAATCGCCTCTGCACCAAGAACAAGAACCTCCGGAAAGACGCTATCCCGAAAGGGTCAGAAAGCCCCAAAGACTGAATCTATAAATGGACTTTTGTTGTTTAATGTACATGTTAAAAATGTTAATTGTTATTTGAATATTAGGGGTATTACTAATCTAAAAGGGGAGGAATTGTAGTGTATGTGCCTTTAAGTCAGAACTACTTTTACAGCTCCTGTATACTGTAGTACCGGCAGTGACCACACCAAGCTTTGCGCATGCCTCTGTACCCCCAGTCTAGAGACTACCCTCCTCCAGTAAAGACCTGTTTATTGTTAATGTACAGCATCCGTGTGATTATTTAATAATAGCATATCCACTGAACCACGGATCCAACAGCAACCATTTCCCATTTTGCCAGAATCCATCTCACAGCTAGCTCCTTGACCTTGTACAGGCCATAGGAAGCCCATCTATTGCTGAATTTTCAATCATGGAGGGGAACTATTTGGCCATATGCTTTACATGCCATAAGCCTAGCCCTGTATTTGAACTTTGGTGTCATTGAAGAAACATAGAAACATAGAAAAATAGGAGCAGGAGTAGGCCCTTTGAGCCTGCTCCGCCATTCAATATGATCATGGCTGATCCTTTATCTCAATTCCATATTCCCGCTTTCTCCCCATACCTCTTGATGCCTTTTGTGTCTAGAAATCTATCTATCTCCTTCTTAAATATATTCAATGACTTGGTCTCCACAGCCTTCTGTGGTAGAGAATTCCACAGGTTCACCACCCTCTGAGGGAAGAAATTTCTCCTCATCTCAGTCCTAAATGTCCTACCCCGTATCCTGAGACTGTGATCCCTCATTCTATACCCCCCAGCCAGGGGAAACATCCTCCCTGCATCCAGTCTGTCTAGCCCTGTCAGAATTTTATACGTTTCTATGAGATCCCCTCTCATTCTTCTAAACTCTAGTGAATACAGGCCTAGTCGACTCAATCTCTCCTCACACGACAGTCCTGCCATCCCAGGAATCAGTCTGGTGAACCTTCGCTGCACTCCCTCTATGGCAAGTATATCCTTTCTTAGGTAAGACCAAAACTGCACACAGTACTCCAGGTGTGGTCTCACCAAGGCCCTGTATAAATGTAGTAAGACATCCTTGCTCCTGCACTCAAATCCTCTTGCAATGAAGGTCAACATACCATTTGCCTTCCTAACTAAAGAAAGGTGATAAAGAACAATTGTGCCTTTCATCTGATCTTGGCAGCACCAACAATTGCATTTATAAAGCGTCTTTCAAGTGGAAAAGCATCCCAAGGCACTTCACAGAAGTGTTGCTTCAAGTGACTTCGAGTCTACTGCACAGAAACAGGCCAACTGGTCTATGCCGGCTTTTATCCTCCACACGAGCCTCCTCTCACCCTTCTTCATCTAACCCTATCAGCATAACCTTCTACTCCTTTCTCCCTCATGTGCTTATCTAGCTTCCCCTTAAATCTATTTATGCTATTTACATCAACTACTCCTTATGGTAGTATGCTCCACATTCTGACCACTTGAGTAAAGAAGTTTCTCCTGAATTCCCTATAGTAATCAGACCAAAATAGATGCTGAGCCAAAAGACATACTGTATTAGGAGGGGTGACCAAAAGCTAGGTGAAAGCCTTAAAAGAGGAGAGGGAGGTGAAGGGGGTTAGGAAGCCTGTGGCAGAGTGCAGGTCCTAGAAGGCTGAAAGTACAGTTGCCAATGGTTGGGCAAGGGGAAGGAGGATGCACAAAAGGCCAGGGTTGAAAGTTCTGGGGCTTTTATAATGCTTTAAGAGGTTTCCGCAGTAGAGGTGAGGGCATGAAGTGATTTAAACTTGTGGATGAGAATTTTAAATTGGAGGCATTGGACCAGCGGCCAATGTAGATCACTGAGGACAGGGGTGATGGGTGAATGGGATTTGCTATGATATAGGGGAGAGGCAGCAGAGTTTCGGATGAGTTGACGTTTGTGGAGGGGGGAGGCCGGCCAGGAGCGCATTAGTATAATCAAGTGTGGATGTGACAAAGGCGTGGAACATAGGAACAGGAACAGACCATTCAGCTCCTTGCTGTACCCCCTCTAAGGCCAATGAATCTGCGCTGTACTCCCTACAAGGCCAATATATTTTTCTTACGGTGCCCATAACTGAACGCAGTACTCCAGATGCAGTCTAACCAGAGCCTTATACAACTGCGGCATGACATCCACCGCTTCGTATTCCAGCCCCCTTGAGATATAAGCCAGCATTCTATTAGCCTTTTTGATTGGATGAGGGTTTCAGCAGCAGATGGGCTGAGGCAGGGTTGGTGATAGGAACAGGAGTAGGCTATTCAGCCCCTCGAGCCTAATCCACCATTCAATGAAATCACGGCTGATCTGTACCTCACCTCCGTTTACCTGCCTTTTCTCCACATCCCTTGATCTCTGTCTTAAAATTTTCAATTGACCCAGCATCCACAGCCTTTTGGGGAGAGAGTTCCAGATTTCCACTAGCTTGATAGGCGATGAAACGGCAGTCTTTGTGATGGAGGGGATATGGGGTCGTATGAAATAAAAGCAGAAAATGCTGGAAATACTCAGCAGCAATGTTCCTGTTACATTTTTTTGGGGTGCGCGGCCCATTCATGCGCGGTTTTTCCTGTTTAAAAGCCAGTGAGCCGGCTGCGCGGGAGCCACAGAACGCTGCGCGGCCATGCAGCTTAAAGGGAACATTGTGCAGCAGGTCAGGCAGCATCTGTGGAGAGAGAAACTCAGTTCTAACGAAAGGTCATCGACCTGAAACGTTAACTCTGTTCCTCTCTTCACAGATGCTGCCTGACCTGCTGAATATTTACAGAATTTCCTGTTTTTATTTCAGATCTCCAGTATTTTGCTTTTGCATTGGGGTCATATGAAGCTCAGCTTGGGGTTGAATAGAAATGCCGAGATTGCAAACGGTCTGGTTCAACCTGAGGCCGTGGCCTGGGAGGGGGGTGGAATCAGTGGCAAGGGTACAGAGTTTGTGCCGGGGGCTGAAGATGATGCAATCTTGAAATAGTAACCTGATGCGTGTGAGACCATTGTATATTCCAATACTCTCGCTGTTATTTGGAGCTTAATTTTTTTCCAGTTAAAGAATTGAGTATAGCTGAGAATTAAGCCTTACACAATATATGGGAATGGAGGAAAGTCACTTATGGAATGGCATGAAGTTCCCTGGGTTGGAGCTGTCCATGTCACACATGTGCTCCCCCAGGCCCTGACTACTTGCCCTTTGTAGTCTGGACAACTCAGTTCCATTTGTGATTCTAGGGGTAAGTTCACCCTGTTGTAGCCCCATCTCTGACCCCAGCTCCCTTGGAGCGCAGCTCCCTGCTGAGAACATGCTATCAGTGAGTTTACCCTGTTTCTGACTTGAAAGTATAGTGAACAGTGAGAAGGATAGTGATAGACTTCAAGAAGACATAAGAACATAAGAAGTAAGAGCAGGAGTAGGCCATACGGCCCCTCGAGCCTGCTCCGCCATTCAATAAGATCATGGCTGATCATCGACCTCAACTCCACTTTCCCGCCCGATCTCCATATCCCTTAATTCCCCTAGAGTCCAAAAATCTATCGCTCTCAGCCTTGAATATACTCAAAGACTCAACATTCACAGCCCTCTGGGGCAGAGAATTCCAAAGATTCACAACCCTCTGAGTGAAGAAATTCCTCCTCATCTCAGTCTTAAATGGCCTACCCCTTATCCCGAGACTATGCCCCCTAGTTCTAGACCCTCCAGCCAGGGGAAACAACCTCTCAGCATCTACCCTGTCAATCCCCTTCAGAATCTTGTATGTTTCAATGAGATCACCTCTCATTCTTCTAACCTCCAGAGAGTATAGGCTCATTCTACACAATCGCACAGCATAGGACAGCCCCCTCATCCCAGGAATCAATCTAGTGAACCTTTGTTACATCGCCTCCAAGGCAAGTATATCCTTCCTTAGATAAGGAGACCAGAACTGTGCACAGTACTCCAGGTGTGGTCTCACCAAGGCCCTGTACAATTGTAGCAAGACTTCCTTACTCTTATAATCCAACCTCCTTGCAATAAAGGCCAACATGCCATTTGCCTTCCTTATTGCTTGCTGTACCTGCATGCTAGCTTTCTGTGTTTCTTGCACGAGGACACCTAAATCTCTCTGAACACCAACATTTGAAAGTTTCTCACCATTTAAAAAATATTCTGTTTTTCTATTCATCCTACCAAAGTGAATAACCTCACATTTCCCTACATTATACTCCATCTGCCACCTTACTGCCCACTCACTCAGTCTATCTATATCCCTTTGCAGACACTTTGTGTTCTCCTCACAGCTTACTGTCCTACCCAGCTTTGTATCATCAGCAAACTTGGATACATTACACTCAGTCCCTTCATCTAGGTCATTAATATAGATTGTAAATAGCTGAGGCCCCAACACTGATCCCTGTGGCACCCCACTAGTTACAGCCTGCCAACCTGAAAAAGATCCACTTATCCCTACTCTGTTTTCTGTCCGTTAACCAATCCTCTATCCATGCTACTATATTACCCCCAACCCCATGAGCCCTAATCTTGTGTAATAATCTTTTACGTGGCACCTTATCGAATGCCTTTTGGAAATCCAAATATATTACATCCGCTGGTTCCCCTTTATCTACCCTGCTAGTTACATCCTCAAAGATCTCTAATAAATTTGTCAAACATGATTTCCCTTTCATAAAACCATGTTGACTCTGCCTAATCATGTTAAGATTTTCTAAGTGACTTGATTCCACTTCCTTAATGGATTCCAGCATTTTTCCGATGACTGATGTCAGGCTAACTGGCCTGTAGTTCCCTGTTTTCTCTCTCCCTCCTTTCTTGAATAGCGGTGTTACATTTGCGACCTTCCAATCCACTGGGACCTCTCCAGAATCTAGGGAATTTTGGAAGATCAAAACCAATGCATCCACTATCTCTTCAGCCACCTCTTTTAGAACCCTAGGATGTAGGCCATCAGGTTCAGGGGATTTGTTGGCTTTTAGTTCCATTAGTTTCTCTAGTCATTTTTCTCTACTTATATTAATTACATTAAGTTCCTCACCCTCATTAGACCCTTGGTTCCCCGCCATTTTTGGTATGCTTTTTGTGTCTTCTACTGTGAAGAGAGAAAAAAAATATTTGTTTAATGTTTCTGCCATTTCCTTATTCCCCAAAATAATTTCTCCTGTCTCAGCCTCTAAGGGACCAATGTTTACTTTTGCTACTCTTATCCTTTTTATATACTTGTAGAAACTCTTACAATCTGCTTTTATATTTCTTGCGAGTTTTCTCTCATTCACTTTTTCCTTTTTTATCAATTTTTTGGTCAACCTTTGCTGGTTTCTGAAACTCCCAATCCTCAGGCTTACTATTATTCTTTGCAACATTATAAGCTTCTTCTTTCAATCTAATGCTATCCTTAACTTCTTTAGTTAGCCACTTTTCCTGTGGAGTTTTTGTTTCTCAATGGAATGTAATTTTGTTGAGATTTATTAAATATTTCTTTAAATGCTAACCACTGCTTATCTACCGCCATACCTTTTAATCTATTTTTCCAATCTACCTTCGCCAACTCGCCTCTCATACCTATGCAATTGGCTTTATTTAAGTTTAAGACTGTAGTTTTGGACAAGTCACTCTCAAAATTAATGTAAAATTCTATCTTATTATGTTCACTCTGCCCCAGAGATTCCTTTACTCTTCTTCTTCTTAGGCAGTCCCTCAGAACCGAGGATGACTTGTTTCCACATTAAAAATGAGTTCGCAGGTGACTGATGAGTCCAATGCGGGACCTACAGTCTCTGTCACAGGTGGGGCAGATGGTGGTTGAAGGGGCGGTTGGGTGGGGTACTTGGGTTGACGTGCGCTCCTTGCGTTGCCTGCGTTTGGCTTCCGCTTGCTCCCGGCGAAGCGACTCGAGGTGTTCGGTGCCTTCCCGGATGCTTCTCCTCCACTTTGTACGGTCTTGGGCCAGGGATTCCCAGGTGTCGGTGGGGATGTTACACTTTTTCAAGGAGGCTTTGAGGGTGTCCTTGAAGCGTTTCCTCTGCTCACCTGGGGCTCTCTTGCCGTGCCGGAGCTCCGAATAGAGCGCTTGTTTTGGGAGTCTCGTATCGGGCATGCGGACAATGTGACCCGTCCATCGGAGCTGATTGAGCGTGGTCAGAGCTTCGATGCTGGGGATGTTGGCCTGAGCAAGAACACTGACGTTGGTGCGCCTATCCTGCCAATGGATTTGCAGGATCTTGCGGAGGCAACATTGGTGGTACCTCTCCAGTGCTTTGGGGTGCCTGCTGTACATGGTCCATGTCTCTGAGGCATAGAGCAGGGCAGGTATCACTGCTGTCCTGTAGACCATGAGCTTAGTGCCGGGTTTGAGGCCCTGGTCTTCAAACACTCGTAAATACCTTCACCGAAGCATACGAGAGCATGGACCTTACACTAAACATCCGTAAGACAAAGGTTCTCTACCAACCTGCCCCCGCCACACAGTGCTGCCCCCCGATTATCAAAATCCACGACAAGGCCTTGAACAACGTGGACCACTTTCCATACCTCGGGAGCCTACTGTCAACAAGGGCAGACGTCGACGATGAAGTCCAACACCGCCTTCAGTGTGCCAGTGCAGCCTTCGTTCGCCTGAGGATTCCTTTACTATGAGATTGCTAATTAACCCTGTCTCATTACACAATACAAGATCTAAAATAGCCTGTTTCCTGGTTGGTTCCATGATATATTGTTCTAGGAAACTGTCCCGAATGCATTCCATGAACTCGTCCTCCAGACTACATTTGCCAATTTGATTTGTCCAGTCTATATGAAGATTAAAGTCCCACAAGATTATTGCATTAACTTTGTTGCAAGCTCCTACTATTTCTTGATTAATATTCTGTCCAACAGTATAGCTACTGTTAGGGGGCCTGTAGACTACTCCTACCAGTGTTTTCTGACCCTTGTTATTCCTTATCTTCACCCATACTGATTCTACTTCCTGATCTTCCGAGCCGAGATCCTTTCTCACTACTGTCCTTATATCATCCTTTATTATCAGGGCTACTCCCCCTCTTTTTCCAATCTGCCGTCTTTTCAAAACGTCAAGAACCCTGGAACATTTAGTTCCCAACCTTGGCCATCTTGCAACCATGTCTCTGCAATGGCTATTAGATCAAACCCATTTATCTCTATTTGTGCCACTAGTTCAACTATCTTGTTACGAATGCTTCTTGCATTCAGATAAAGAGCCTTTAATTTAAATGTTTTACCATTATTCCCTGCTTTGACCTTATTCTCTGCTGCACTGCTACCATTAAACTCTCTGTCCCTTCCTGTCATACTCTGCGTATTTTTACCCAAATCGCTACACTGCTCTATTGCCATGACCTTTCTCTTTAGATTTCTAAATTTCCCCTCACCTGACCCCGCCCCCCTTTTTAGTTTAAAGCCCTATCTACAGCCCTAGATATTCAATTCGCCAGGACGCTGGTCCCAGCCTGGTTTAAGTGGAGTCCATCCCGATAGAACAGCTCCCTCTTTCCCCAGTACTGGTGCCAGTGCCCCATGAATTGAAACCCCTTTTTCCCACACCGCTCTTTGAGCCACGCATTTAACTCTCTGATCTGCTTGACCCTATGCCAATTTGCGCGTGGCTCAGGTAGTAATCCAGAGATTATTACCCTTGTGGTTCTGCTTATTAATTTAGACCCTAGCTCCTCAACCTCCCTCAGCAGAACCTGATTCTTAGTTTTACCTATGTCGTTGGTTCCTACATGGACCACGACAACTGGATCCTCCCCCTCCCACTCCAAGTTCCTCTCCAGCCACGAGGAGATATCCTTAAGCCTGGCACCGGGCAGGCAACACAGCCTTCGGGACTCTCTTTCACGGCTGCAAGACATAGATAGGCTGGTGAAATGGGCAGACCCGTGGCAGATGAAATTTAACGTAGAAAAGTGTGAAGTGATACATTTTGGTAGGAAGGAGGAGAGGCAATATAAACTAAAGGGTACAACCCTAAATGGAGTGCATGAACAGTGAGACCTGGGAGTGTATGTGCACAAATCACTGAAGGTGGCAGGGCAGGTTGAGAAAGCGATTAAAAAGGCATACAGGATCCTGGGCTTCATAAATAGAGGCAGTGAGTACAAAAGCCAGGAAGTTATGATGAACCTTTATAAACAGTAGTTCGGCCTCAACTGGAGTATTTTGTTCAATTCTGGGCACTGCACTTTAGGGAGGATGTGAAGGCCTTAGAGAGGGTGCAGAAAAGATTCACAAGAATGATTCTAGGGATGAGGGACTTTAGTTATGTGGATAGACTGGAGAAGCTGGGGTTGTTCTCCTTGGAGCAGAGAAGGTTGAGAGGAGATTTGAAAGAGGTGTTCAAAATCGTGATGGGTCCAGACAGAGTAGATAAACTGTTCCCATTAGCGGAAGGGTCGAGAACCAGAGGACACAGATTTAAGGTGATTGGCAAAAGAACCAAAGGTGACATGAGGAGAAACTTTTTTACGCAGCGAGTGGTTAGGATCTGGAATTCACTGCCTGAAAGGGTGGTGGAGGCAGACTCAATCATGGCTTTCAAAAGGGAGTTAGATAAGTATCCGAAGGAAAAAGAATTACAGGGCTACGGGGAAAGGGCAGGGGAGTGGGACTAGCTGAGGTGCTCTTGCAGAGAGCCGGCACGGGCTCGACGGGCCGAATGGCCTCCTTCTGTGCTGTAACCATTCTATGATTTGTCCTGTTTGAACTGTGTACGCCTTAATATTTGGAAAAGGCCGTTTTAGTTCATTGGTGGCTAAATCTTCAATCACAACACCAAGACCTACTATTACCAGCAACTTGAGATATATGCAAGTTAAGAGAAACACTGATTTTTACTTTATATGTGGTCTTCGTGGCTCCATGGTCTGTTCTGCTGCTCACAAAACCTATGGGCACCCCACCCCTATACTGCAGGATATAGCCTGTGTTATAAACAATTGTAATGAAACAGCCATTTAATTTAATACATGCTCGCATATTTAGTTGCTGGGTCACTTGTTCTGTTTTAGGAGTGCTCTCCTCCCAGGATTTCCCTCCACTCGTAGAGATAGTTTGTTCCAAATGCATTGGGTTCCTGCCCAACATTTCTCCATTGACCCAGGCAAAATAGAGGCATCAGTATTCTCAAGCACCCAGATAGTGGGTGTGCATGTTAAAACTGCTGGTAAAAGACTGTGAACATGCAGATAAAGATGAGATGGTCAGAGACTGCATCATGTTTGGAATACATTCAGCTAAAGTGAGAGAGAAACTTTTGAATGTTGGGTCCGGGCTAATGCTGGACAAAGCTATGGACATAGCTAGATTGCACGAGATAGCCCAAGTACAGTTGAAAACCAAAACCGGCGCCACAAGCAGCTCACGTGAACAGACAGTGCATGCAGTTAATAGACATACACCAAAGAACACCGCCCAGAGAGCGTGTTTCAGAACAGAAGGAACAGAGAGAGTTCTAAAAATGAGTGACACTGACATAAAACACGTCAAAAACTGTGGATATTGTGGAAACAAGCTGCATGGGGAAAAGGAGCACTGCCCTGCCAAAGGAAGGCAATGTGCTAAGTGTGGTAAACGGAATCACTTTGCTAAAGTTTGCAGGACTGTTTTTGGAAGAGCAGTACACACAGTGAGTGACAGCCCAATGCCAGATAGAGAGCCAAATGCAGAGGAACTGTTTATTGATTCTGTGTCACAGAAAAAACAGATTTCAGAGACTGAGCAAGCCTTTGCAGATATTGAGATAGGAAAAGAGGGCACAGAGCTTAAGTTTAAACTAGACACTGGAGCTCAGGTTAATGTAATTCCTCTGAGTGAGTATCACAACTTGAAGGATGAGTGTGAACTACAGCCCACCTCACACAGACTGACCAGCTATGAGGGTGAGCAGCTCATTGTAAAAGGCACATGCGTGATGAAATGCAAGTACAAAGAAAGCGACATGATGTTGGACATTTACATTGTTGACACTCGAGCACCTCCAGTGCTAGGTCTAAAGGCATGTTTAGACATGGACCTCGTCAAGCTAGTGCTATCATTGACAGCACCAGTTGAGAAGCAGACAGTCATGGAGGAGTTTGCTGACGTTTTCAAAGGAATCGGACTATTCCCAGGTGAATGCACTATTCACCTTGACCCAGCAGCAACCCCTGTGGTTTGCCCACCGAGAAGGATACCCCTTGCTCTACATAGTCGCCTGAAGGAGGAGCTGCAGAGCATGGATGTAGTGTCCGTGTGTAGATAAAGACACTGAAGACAGGAGTTGGTTCATAGGTATTTACTAAGCAAGTCTGGGGGGGGGGTTTCTAAAGGATATACACAATACACAGGCTTATATAGCCCAAGTGGCAATTACCGGCATTACGCACACCTGGGGCTCTTAAAGGCACATACACCATAATTGCTCTTAAAGGCACATACACCACAATTCCTCCCCTTCTAGCTAACTAGTACATCATATTTTAAGTAATTATTAATTACATGTTATATGCAAAATAATATACATTGCTGTATTAATTAATTATAAGTTAGTCTCTCAGGAGGCTTCCTGACTCGGTCCGGATAACGCCTCGGGGGTGTAGTAGTTTCTGGTGGTGTAGTAGGTTCTTCTGGCAAGGCTGATTCGGCTTGAAGGCCAGTGTCGGGTTCATCGGGCTCCAGTATCACCGGATCGGAGGTAGATATGGGTATCTCTACTTCATCGTTAGATGTATAGAGTGGTGGTGTAGGTTGTCCCTTTTCGGATGACTTGATGATTTGGTCAGCATGGCGCCTTATTATGCTGTCTCCGATGTCCACGGTATACATCAGTGGTCCTAATCGTGTGCAGATAGTTCCAGGCTGCCATTTCTCGGTACGGTAGTCCCGGGCCAAAACCGGTTGGCCTATCTGGAAGGCCCTAGTTGGCCTTTCATTCATGCCCTGAAACTGCCGGTTCTCCACGTCCCTTCGGATGTTGGGCTTGACCAAATCCAGCCGGCATCTTAGGTTTCTATTGTAGAACATCATGGCGGGAGTTTGGTTAGTAACCATATGCGTTGCATTCCTATATGCAAATAAGAAGTTATCCACCTTGTGCTGAAGTTTTATGTCTTCATTACCCATGGCCTTGATGGCCTTCTTGAAGGTCTGGACAAACCTTTCAGCCAATCCATTGGTGGCGGGATGGTATGGGGCGGACGTGTAGTGCTTTACCCCATTGTTCTTTAAGAACTTTCTGAATTCTTTGGACACAAATTGCGGTCCATTATCAGAACATATCTGCTCCGGCAGCCCATTCCTGGCAAATATGGTCCTTAATACTGTGATGGTTTTTTCCGTGGTGGTGGAGGACATCTTTATTACCTCCGGCCACTTGGAGTGTGCATCAACTGCGATTAAGAACATTGAGTCCATAAATGGACCAGCAAAGTCGATGTGCACCCTTTGCCAGGGAGATGAGGGCCACTCCCATGGATGTAGAGGGGCCTGTGGCGGAGCATTTTGGACCTTCTGGCATCCTAGGCAGCTCTTGGTCATGTCTTCGATGTCTCCATCGATACCTGGCCACCATACAAACGCCCTAGCTAGGTTCTTCATTTTCACTCCACCCAGATGCCCCTCGTGAAGCTCCTTTAGCACTTTATCCTGGAGTTTGGGTGGAATCACCACTCTGGATCCACACATCAAGGTTCCTCGGCACACTGACAGCTGTTCTCTTCTTTGCAAGAATGCTGGCAACAGTGGTTCTCCATGTGCTGGCCATCCCTTCACTGTTAAATCGTAGACCCGTGAGAGAGTAGGGCCATTTCTTGTCTCCCTTTCAATGGCAGAATTTGTCACCGGTAGACATTCCACTATGGTAGAGTGGAATATCTCTACTGGGTCTACTGTAGGTGCCTCTTCTATCGTTGGCAACGGTAGGCGTGATAAACCGTCAGCATTCCCATGCTGTTTTGATCCTTTGTATTCAATGTTGTATTGGTGTGCCCCTAGAAAAAGGGACCACCTCTGTAGTCTTTGTGCCGTCATAATGGGGACACCTTTTTTAGGGTTGAATATGGAGATGAGAGGTTGATGGTCAGTCAGCAAGGTAAATTTTTGTCCGTGTAGGTAATGGTTGAATTTCTTCACTCCCCATACCAGGCTGAGTGCTTCCCTGTCTATCTGGGCATAGTTACGCTCAGCTGAGTTCAATGAGCGTGATGCAAAAGCTATCGGCCGTTCCGAGCCATCAGGGAATCTATGGGACAATACCGCTCCTATGCCGTAAGGGGATGCATCGCACGCCAGTCTGATTGGTAGTGATGGGTTGTAATGAGCCAAAATTTTCTCGGATGTGATTAAGTCTTTACATTTATGGAAGGCACGTTTACAGTCTTCGTTCCATTTCCAAATCACTCCTGTCTGTAGAAGATCATTAAGAGGGTGTAGAATAGTTGATAAGTTCGGTAAAAATTTATGATAGTAATTTATTAATCCCAGGAATGACCTTAATTGTGAAACATTTTCAGGTGCTGGGGCTTTTATAACTGCTTCAATTTTTTCAGGTGACTTATGCAACCCTTCCTTATTAATTATGTGGCCACAATATGATATCTGATTTTGGAAAAATTCGCACTTGGGGCGATTTGCTCGTAGGCCTCGTTCTTTCAGCCTAGTGAGCACCTGCTCCAAATTGGCAAGGTGCTCGTTGTCGTTTTCTCCTGTTATAAGGATGTCGTCTAGGTAGCATTGAGTCCCCGGAATCCCTTGCAGGACTTGCTCCATAGCTCTTTGCCAGATAGCTGGAGCTGATGCTATTCCAAAAACCAGTCGATTGTACTGGTACAGGTCTTTGTGTGTGTTTATTGTGAGATACTTTTTAGAGGTCTCCTCAACCTCCATCTGTAGATATGCCTGTGCCAAGTCAATTTTTGTGAAACGTTTCCCTCCGGATAGTGAGGCGAAAATATCTTCTATCCTCGGAAGAGGATACTGTACCGTGTGAAGGACCGGGTTTACAGTCACCTTAAAGTCCCCACAGATGCGAATTTTTTTCTGTTCCTCAGAGTTATTTTTCAATGTTTTTTTCATGACTGGAACGATGGGTGTTGCCCATTCGCTCCAATCTATTTTGGATAATGCGCCTGCCTTTTCCAAATTCTTCAGCTCTGCCTCGACTGCCGGACGTATTGCGTATGGCACCGGTCTTGCCTTAAAAAATTTTGGAATTGCTGTATCTTCCACTTTTATTGAGGCGGTGATGCCTTTCAAGGTTCCTAGTTTCTCTTGAAACACTTCTTTGGCATTGGCCAAGATGTCTTTTAATCATTCAGGTATGATGTCATCATTGTTTTTTTCCTTACTGGTCACCGTCAGTGCCTGAATGGAGTGCCAGTCTAAACGTATCTTCCTTATCCATTCACGTCCCAACAACGGTGGACCACCATCTTGTAGAATGTATAAATACAACTTTTGTATTTCTTTGCTGTTGTATACCACAGGCACCCTTATTTTTCCTTTGGGGTAGACTTTCTGCCCCGTATATGTTTTTAAGATAATGGATGTGTCTTTTAGAGGTATATGTGAAAATAGCCTCTCGTAATCTCGTCGATTTATTACGGTTAGAGCTGATCCTGTATCTAGCTCCATTTTAACTGGGGACCCTGCTATTGTGAGGGTAACCCAAATGGTTTGGTAATCCTCTTTGGCAAGTACATTATGTAATTTGAGACAGCTTAGTCTCTTGTTTCCGGAGTCGCTATCGCTATTCTGGTCTTCGGAGCTATTGTCCGTCATCATTTGTACCTTCCTGTACTTTTCTTTATTGATTTTTTGTTTTCTGTCAGTGGATTTATTTTGTCCAGATTGGCATACCCGTGCAATGTGTCCAATCTTACCACATTGCCTGCATGCTTTGCCCTTGAACCAGCAGTCCCTCTGGTTATGGGTGGATCTGCCGCAGCGATAACATCTTCCGAGCTCCTGTGTCATTTTATGGGTGCCGAAGTCCTGTGTCTCTTGTTGTATCTCTGCAGCTCCTTTTGCTGCTGCTTCGTATGATACAGCCATACTGAAAGCTTTGTCCAATGTTAAATCTTTTTCAGAAAGCAGTCTTTTTTGTGTTCCTTCACTTAAGAGACCACAAACAAATTTGTCTCGAAGATAATCCGATAGTCCTGCTCCGAATTGGCAGTACTTTGATAGCTTTCTTAATTTGGTTAGGTAATCAGCGTTACTTTCATTCTTGTATTGATTTCTCTTGAAGAACTTGAATCGTTCCGCTATCAGCAGCGGTGTTGGGTTTAAATGCTCCTGCAGGGTATCAACAATTTCTTTATTTCTTTAAAAGTCTTGTCCTTTGGTTTGGCTGGAGTGATTAAATTTCGTAACAGCCCGTATGTCTTCGCGCCCATTAAGTTCAGAAGTACTGAAGCTTTTTTTTCATCTGTTATTCCATTTGCAGTGCAATAAACCTCTACTCTTTCCACGTATGTGGTCCAATCTTCTATTTCGCCATCAAAAGCCTCAATATTACCAGATTTAGGCATTTCAGAAAAGATATGGCGCTTCCCGCGCTTTTTTTTTTTTTTCTTTTTTTTTTCTCTCTCTGTAGCAACGATATGGCGCTTCCCGCGCTTTCCCGCCGCTGCTACCGATAACAACGCTGTTTTACTGTGGGTTCCGTTTATTCACTGTTGGAGACTCGTTCCCGACGGAGGTCTAAACGCTGACCTGCTTGCCGCGCCGGCCGTCTCTCGAGTGCACCCTCCCAGTCCGTTATTGCTTGCCTCCGATTTCGCTGCCTGTCTCAGCTGTAGAGCCCGCCGCTGGAGCTCCAGCCTGACGCCCAGGAAGGATTAGCGCAGTACCTGTCACCAGCTTGGCCAGCTGGTGAAACCACAGTTTCTCTTACTTCCTTGAGTCTTCTGGACGCTGGAGGAATCGATGTCCTTGAGGTGCTGCCGAATTGCAGGTAAGTCCGTTTCCACTTCGTCGCCACTGTAGTGTCCGTGTGTAGATAAAGACACTGAAGACAGGAGTTGGTTCATAGGTATTTACTAAGCAAGTCTGGGGGGGGGTTTCTAAAGGATATACACAATACACAGGCTTATATAGCCCAAGTGGCAATTACCGGCATTACGCACACCTGGGGCTCTTAAAGGCACATACACCATAATTGCTCTTAAAGGCACATACACCACAATGGAGAATACAGAAATCATCGTCCAGGAAACAGAACCGACAGAGCGGGTCAACGCGTTAGTAGTGGTTGAGAAACCACGTACAGGCAAGCTCAGAGTCTGTTTCGACCCCAGAGATTTGAACAAGGCTATCAAACGCCCTCACTACCCTCTACCAACGCTAGATGACATCACACCCAAGCTAGTGGGAGCACGTTACTTCAGTGTAATGGACGCACGATCAGGATACTGGACTATCAAGCTCACGGAAGAGTCATCTAAGTTAACAACGTTCAACATACCATTTGGACACTACCCATTTCTGTGTTTACCATTTGGTCTTATCTCAGCTCAGAATGAATTCCAGCGGAAGATCGATGAAACCTATGAAGGCCTCGACGGAGTAGTCGTAATCGTAGATGACATCCTCATCTATGGCAGGAATAGAGAGGAACATGACAGGAACCTCCGTGCGATGCTCCAAAGATCACGGGAGAAAGGTATCCGGCTCAACCCCGAGAAAAGCATAATCGGATCCACTGAGATCAGTTATTTCGGGCATTGCCTCTCAACTGATGGCATTAAGCCGGATCCAGAGAAAATCTCCGCCATCAAGAAGATGGAGCCGCTGAAGAACCGCGCAGAGCTAGAGACAGTACTAGGCATGGTTAACTACTTAGCCAAGTTTGCCCCGAGCCTCTCCGAAATCAACGCACCCATGCGTCAGTTGCTCAAACAATCCAATGAGTTCCTGTGGGACAAACAACATGACACAGTATTTCAGAAAATGAAAGACCTAATCACCAGAGAACCAGGACCAGTTCTTGCCTACTTCGACCCCAACAAAGAGCTCAGACTACAAGTGGACGCGTCAAAGTACGGACTAGGCGCAGTATTACTGTAAGAAGGAAAGCCCATCGGCTACGCTTCCAGATCTCTCACAGACAGTGAAATCAACTATGCTCAAATCGAGAAAGAGCTATATGCAATTCTGTTTGGATGTAAGCGTTTCCACCAGTACGTCTATGGACGACAAGTCATTGTGGAGTCCGACCACAAGCCCCTCGAGTCACCGTCCAGGCAAAGATATTCCTGTTGCAGACACGCTCTCCAGAAAGTCTCTTAGCTACCAGGACAGCAGCCTTAGTGAAGGCATGGATGTGCAGGTGCACATGGTGTACAACAGCTTACCTGTGAGTGACTCAAAACTGAAGGAGATCCAAGCAGGAACAGAGAAAGATGCACAACTCACACTGCTGAGCAAAGTCATACATGAAGGATGGCCTGAGGAAAGGAGGAAATGCCCTCAGAGCATATCTGAATTCTGGAACCACAGAGATGAACTGTCACAAATCAACAGAATCATCTTCAAAGGGGAGAAAATCATCATTCCTACCAGTCTCAGAGAAGAGATGTTGACAAAAATTCATGCTGGACATATGGACATGGAAAAATGCAAACAAAGAGCACGTGACATTATGTTTTGGCCCGGAATGTGCAAACACATTGAGGACATTGTCGGAAAATGTTCCATTTGTCTAGAACGCCGCCCATCAAATGTCAAAGAGCCCATGATACCTCACCGTATCCCAGACAGGCCCTGGCAGGTCGCGGCAATGGATCTGTTCACATGGAACAACGAGGACTACATAGTGACTGTTGATTACTACAGCAGATTTTTTGAATGGGACAAGCTTCACAGCACCACATCTGCAGCTGTGATCCACAAGCTAAAGGCAGCCTTTGCCAGGCATGGCATGGTAGAGACTTTAGTCTCAGACAATGGCCCCCAATACAAATCAAAAGAGTTCGAGTCGAGGCATGGGATTTCACACATGTCACATCAAGCCCACATTACCCTCAAAGTAATGGCCTTGCTGAAAAAACTGTCCAGATTGCAAAAACACTCATGGACAAAGCCAAAGCAGACAAAAGAAACCCCTACATCAGTCTCCTTGAGTACCGCAACACTCCGGTTGACAACTTCAAGTCACCGGCACAGCTGTTGATGAGCCGCAGACTTTGCTCAATCCTTCCAAGCACCAACCAGCAGCTGCAGCCAGAGGTCGTCAGCTGCAAGCAAGTGCATGCAAAATGTGTACAGAGACAGCAACACCAAAAGAGATACTATGACAGGTCAGCTAGACTACTGCCGCCACTGCATAATGGAGAATCCGTCAGAATCCAGGAGCATGACTACTGGAAGCCAGCAGTCATCATCCAGCCAGCTGACACTGAGCGATCATATCACGTCCGCACCCCAGAAGGACAGGTGTACCGCCGCAATCGCAGGCACCTCCTGAACACCAAGGAACAACACCGTCATTCCGGCGAGAAGATCAGTTCAACAGAGTGTGATGAACAGAGCAATACACAAAACGCATCATACTTACCTGAACCTAAACCTGAACCTGAATTGTTGACCGATTCAGGAGCATGCTCAGTTTCATACCACACAAGGTCGGGACGAGAGGTCAAGCCTAGAGTTATCCTTGACTTGTGAACTGTCAAAGGGTGTAGGTGGATCGCTGCCCTAAAAAAAAACTGTACATCGTTATTGAAACGTTGAGATGTTTTCAGTGCTAGTTAAATGTTGAGTTTACCTATATGTTAATGCTACCGAGAACATTATGTAGAAGAAAGGTTTAAAAGTAATGCATAACATTTTTCTTTTAAAAGAAAAGGGATGTAATATTTGCATATTGAATTATCATTGGCCTGCAGGCATCTGTAAGGAATACCTATTATATTCACATGTGATCACATGCTGATTTGTCATTGGCCTGCAGGCATCTGTAAGGGCTACTATTGTTTTGAAGACCCAGGCTAGGGGTCCTAATGCCATGCTTTTCCCCACGGTGCTTCTATGAGTAAGATCAGACTTAATGCTTAATAAAAGAGTTAAACTAATACTCCATTGTCCTACAATTTATTATTTTTATACAAAGTGTATAAAACAAGACAGGATCCAGGGCAATTTGGCACATTGGATCCAAAATTGGCTTAGTGGCAGGAGGCAGAGGGTGATGGTCGAAGGTTCTTTTTGTGACTGGAGGCCTGTGTCCAGTGATGTACCGCAGAGATCGGTGCTGGGTGCTTTGCTGTTTGTAGTGTACATTAATGATTTAGACATGAATGTAGAAGGCATGATCAGTAAGTTCTCAGATGACATGAAAATTGGTGGAGTGGTAAATAGCGAGGAGGGAAGCCTCAGGCTACAGGACGATATAGACAGGTTGGTCAGATGGGCAGAACAGTGGTAAATGGAATTTAACCCTGAAAAGTGTGAGGTGATGCATTTTGGGAGGGCTAACAAGGCAAGGGAATACACAATGAATGGTAGGACCCTAGGAAGGACAGAGGATCAGAGGGACCTTGGTGTGCATGTATATAGATCCCTGAAGGCATCAGGACAGGTAGATAAGTTGGTTAAAAAGGCATATGGGATTCTTGCCTTCATTAGCTGAGGCATAGAATATAAGAGCAGGGAGGTTATGATGGAGCTGTACAAAACGCTAGTTAGGCCACAGCTGGAATACTGAGTGCAGTTCTGGTCGCCACACTATAGGAAGGATGTGGTTGCATTGGAGAGGGTGCAGAGGAGATTCACCAGGATGTTACCTGGGATGGAGCGCTTCAGCTATGAAGAGAGACTGGACAGGCTGGGGTTGTTTTCCTCAGAGCAGAGGAGGCTGAGGGGGACCTGATTGAGGTGTAGAAAATTATGAGGGGCATAGATAGGGTAGATAGAAAGGAACTTTTCCCCTTAGTAGAGGGGTCAATAACCAGGGGGCATAGTTTCAAGGTAAGGGGCAGGAGGTTTAGAGGGGATTTGAGGAAAAACTTTTTCACCCAGAGGGTGGTTGGAATCTGGAACTCACTGCCTGAAAGGGTGGTAGAGGCAGGAACCCTCACAACATTCAAGAAGCATTTAGATGAGCACTTGAAATGCAATAGCATACAAGGCTACGGACCAAGTGCTGGAAAATGGGATTAGAATAGACAGGGCTTGATGGCCGGTGCAGACACGATGGGCCGAAGGGCCTCTTTCTGTACTGTATAATTCTATGACTCTATGATCCACTCATGCTCCTCTTTGCTCTCTCAGCAAGGCAAAGGCAGGAAATACTGATTCTCTTCTACAGCCTCTATAAGATGAGTAAAAAGGGTTCTATTAACACTTTTGCTGAATTGTGGCACCAATATCAAATGATGAACAGAGACGTGGAATATAGAAACATAGAAGATAGAAGCAGGAGTAGGCCATTCGGCCCCTCGAGCCTGCTCCGCCATTCAATGCGATCATGGTTGATCATCCAAATTCAGTACCCTGTCCTTGCTTTCTCCCCATATCCCTTGATCCCTTTAGCCTTAAGAAATATATCCAACTCCTTCTTGAATATATTTAATGAATTGGCCTCTACTGCCTTCTGTGGTAGAGAATTCCACAGGTTCACCACTCTCTGGGTGAAGAAATTCCTCCTCATCTCTGTCCTAAATGGCTTACCCCTTATCCTTAGACTGTGACCCCTGGTTCTGGACTCCCCGACCATCAGGAACATCCTTCCTGCATCTAGTCGGTCTAGTCCTGTTAGAATTTTATACATTTCAATGAGATCCCTTCTCATTCTTCTAAACTCCAGCGAGTACAAGCCCAATCGACCCAATCTCTCCTCATACGTCATTCCTGCCATCCCAGGTATCAGTCTGGTGAATCTTCGCTGCACTCCTTCCATGGCAAAAACATCCTTCCTAAGGCGACTAAAACTGCACACAATACTCAAGATGTGGCCTCACCAAGGCCCTGTACAACTGCAGCAAGACATCCTTGTTCTTGTACTCGAACCCTCTTGCTACGAAGGCCAACATACCATTTGCCTTCTTAACCGCCTGCTGCACCTGCATGCTTACCTTCAGCGACTGGTGCACAAGGACGCCCAGGTCTCGTTGCACTTCCCCTTCTCCCAATCTATTGCCATTCAGATAATAATCTGCCTTCTTGTTTTTGACACCAAAGTGGATAACCTCGCATTTATCCACGTTATATTGCATCTGCCATGCTTCTGCCCAATCACCCAACCTGTCCAAATCATACTGAATAGGGCCTAAAACTGAAATGGGCAAAAGGAGGAAAGGAGGGGGATTTGCATTGTGAGGCATGGGTATTGAAAGCAGCCGAATTTGGAGAGTAAGAGGGAGGAAGGGAGAAACCAGAAGCAAGGTGCAGGAGATTATTGAGGCATACAAGGTAGAATGGAAATTAGAGCATGGGGCAGGGTGGGGGAGGGTGAGGGGGTAGCGATCAAAGCCAAATAGAGGAGAGGAAAATACAACTCAGTTAACACCACCGCCTGTCACTTGCAATGATTGCTAATAAATGAAGACCCATGGTTCAAATGTTGCATCACCATCCCAAGGTACGAGCACATCTGTGATGCATAACTATCCGAGTTTGAATTTGGTATCTCCATTTGTTTAATTTTTTTAAAAACTTAACAGATGACAAGTTTGAACCCAGTTTGACTGTATATATAATTAAATGACAAGAGTTAGCTTTGTTCTCTAGAATTGAATTTATACAGGAAAAGGTTTGAAGTCTTGAGTCATTAATTTGCAGAGATAAAGTTCACCTTGATTTAGGTGGCAGTATCCATATGGTAGAAATATATTTTGTTTGAAATTCATATTTTTCATACTCCCGATAACCAGATAAGAGTCCAATCTTTACAATTCAGAAAGTACCACCAAAACAATAGAAAAACGAATTTAAGTTTGAAAGTGAATTACTCAAAGTATATGCAGGGCCAGAAGAGACCATGGGTTAGGGCTACTAATGGTGCTTACACTTGAATTGGAAAAAGTCACTGCCACTCTGCTTGACTAAATAAATTATACTTCAGAGTAATTGGCCCCTTGAAAAATAAATAATTTGTCCACATCTCCAGCAGATGGTGCTATGGGTCAACGTCAGAGCACTTTTACAGACAAGCCCAATTCTGTACTTACCTGATTTCCCAGTCACCATCAGAGGATTTTTATAAATCATTGCCCGGATTTTGAGGTAGGTACTCTCAGAGTACGCCATCATTCCTCCTTTGAAATCCACCGCAAGTTCAGGATTTCCGCACGCGCTTGCGCTGAATCCCGAACTTGCGGTCTGTCAACGTACGGATTGACAGACCATCCACACGGCCCACAAAAAAGCAATTGCTGGCGCAGAGTTGGGCTATTTGCCCATCGACTGCCCAGCAATTGTGTACGGAAACATTACAGTTGATGCAAACAGGAAAACGGGCCTGTTTGCATCAGCGTAAGGGGATACCTCTGGCATGATTTAAACATTTTCATCTCGAAAATCATATAGTTTGACTATCAAATTAGTTTTTCTTCTTTATGCAAAAATTTGAGTTTTAATGATGTCGATAAAATTATCAGCAAAATTAAATTTTTAGTGAAGTTGGTGGCATGGAGCTAATTAGGAATTAAATTCCAATCCTGTAAATTGTAATTAAATCTGATTACGGGATTCCCTACTGAAATATGTAAAATCTAATTCTGTTTCCTGATTGGAGGATCAGGCCCACGTGATCCCTTCCGCACAGGCTGCGCCCCTGGGATCCGTGGGCCATTACGCTGCCCTCCTACTCGCAGCGTCAGACCGCAAGTTTTCACAGGAGGGCCGCCATCAGGTAGGTTCATATTCTTTCCGCAGGTCGGCGGTGTACTCCGGAGGTACGCCCCGACCGCAATCTTTGGCTCGATATATATTTACTAGCAGTGGATGAACTTTCTTTTCCTACAATAGGGGTGTTAACAACAAAATGTGAAGAGAAAGGTTTGACAGGAAATAAGTGTGACACTTATAGGAAGTGTGTGCTATATGCAAGACTTAAAAAAGACATTATAAACTACTATGTAAACATTCATATACTTTTGAGGTACTTGAACCTGGATATAGAGCTCATGTATTCTCTTATTCATTTTTCTATTTTTACGTTAGTGGGAGATGAACAGGGGTGAGATATTTGGATTTCAAGAATCAGGACTCTGGAGTGAGAGAATCCCAGGGCCTAGAAATTCAGTGGGCTGCGCCATCCATTAGCGCCCTAAGAGGGCACTTAGTGGGTTTTGCGCCACTGGCCACACCTCCCGCTAAATTTAGCGGGACGCTAATGCCGGCGCTAGCCGTTAGCGCTGCGCTGCTACCGATGACATCATCGGTGTGCGCAGCGCCCCGCTACCGCCCCGAACGCGAAATTTAGTAGCGCCCCCTGCTTTAGCGCCAGTCGCAATTTGCGACCGGTTCAGGGGGGCCTACCTGCGGCAGTAGAGGCGCTGAGGTGCAGGGTGGCCATTTTTTTTGCTGGCCGCCTGCCAGCACCTCCCCGCGTCGCCGTCCCTGGCTTCCTGAGCACCCCCCCTGCAGAGTGCCGGCTGTGTCCCAAGAGCCCGGCACTTCTCCTCGGTGCCAGGCTCTTTTGCTGGCACTCGCGCTCTTTGAGCGCGCTGCAGCAGGCCCCTCCCCTTTAAGAAGGGGAGGAAGGCCTGCAGTACCACAGCACGCCGTGCCGCAGCGTGTGGCGCTGCGGCACGTTGCGCTGCGATTTTCAGTTGCAGCGCCCCAAGAGGGATGCGGGGTGCCTCAAGTAGCGCCGCGCTTCCGTCTGGGGCGCTGAAAGTGAATTTGCGGCGGGCGGCCGCGACTCCTTCCGGGGCGGTACTTCCGGCGCCCTGGCGAGACTGGCACCCCAAACAGTGAATTTCTAGGCCCAGGTCTTGGAGAAGAGTCTGGAGCAGCCAGGCAGTCGGAGAGACTAACTATTAATCCAGCTATGTTAACGGGCTGCCTCACATCCAAAGAATGTTATGATCTTAGGAAACTGGCCTTTTGCTGCAGCTTTTCAGGTCACTTTCTGAGAATAGAGGGACATGTGATGGAGCTGGTGTTGTGTACTTCACGAGCAACAGTCCAGAAAGTGTAAATGTCTGAGAGGCAGGCAATATTGTTCTTGAGATGTGAGTAACACTGACAAACAGTCACATTTATTACCCCTCCCTGGTTACCCTGAGGAAATTGAGTCAACCACGCATTGTGGGACTGGTGTCACATGTAGATCAGACTAGGGAGGAGTGGCAGGTACCTTCTCTGAAAGAGATTAGTGGTGGTTTACAAATTAGCAGTTTAAAAAAAATTGAATTCAATGTCACAAACTGCTATGAGGGAGCTATTTGAGCTCGCGATCTCTGGGCTGTTAGTCCCAGTACCATAACCACCAGCCTACCACATTTGCCCATCAAAGAAAGAACAAACTTGCATTTATATACCGTCTTTCAAATTGCCATCAAGCTTAAGGTATTTGCACCAAGTTCTGTTTACCAATCACCCCTGTGCTCGCTGACCTACATTGGCTCCCTCCCGGTCCAGCAACGCCTCGATTTTAAAATTCTCATCCTCGTGTTCAAATCCCTCCATGGCCTCGCCCCTCCCTATCTCAGTAATCTCCTCCAGTCCTATCACCCCCCGAGATCTCTGCGCTCCTCCAATTGTGGTCTCATGCACATCCCCGAATTTTCATTGCTCCACCATTGGCGGTCATGCTTTCAGTTGCTTCGGCCCTAAACTCTGGATTTCCGCCTCTAACCCTCTCTGCCTCTGTCCTCCTTTAAGATGCTCCTTAAAACCTACCTCTTTGACCAAGCTTTTGGTCTCCTGTCCTAATATCTCCTTATGTGGCTCGATGTCAAATGTTGTTTGTTTACGCTCCTGTGACGCGCCTTGGGACATTTTACAATGTTAAGGCGGTATACAAATGCAAGTTGTTGATGTGGAGAGGTTGAAGAGCCGAGAATTTTCAAGAAAGAAAGAATGAACTAACTTGCATTGATAAAGTGCTTAGGACGTCCCAAGATGCTTTAAAAAAAATTCATTCACAGGATGGGGGTTTTGCTAGTGCTGTTGGGGAGAGTTTAAACTAGCTTGGCAGGGGGATGGGAACCTGAGGGTAGAATCAGAAGGGAGAAAAGCTAAGCTGGAAATAGAGATAGGGATTCAGGTGAAGGGGTATTTAGGAAGGCAAAGAGAAAGGAGAAGGTAATACTGCAGGGCAACAACAGGGGTAACGGTAGCCAGAATGTATCAGGAAGGGGCAGAGTGTACAAGCATAAGGGTGCACCAGAAAATAGAATCAGAGTAAGGAAAAATGATAAGATAAAATTAAAGGCTCTTTATCCGAATGCACGCAGCATTCGTAACAAGATAGATGAGTTGACGGCACAAATAGAAATAAATGGGTATGATCTGATAGCCATTACAGAGGCATGGTTGCAAGGTGACCAAGGCTGAGAACTGAATATTCAGGGGTATTTTACATTTCAGAAGGATAGACAGAAAGGAAAAGGAGGTGGGGTAGTTCTGTTAATAAAGGATGAGATCACTGCAATGGTGAGGAATGATATTGGCTCAGAAGTTCAAGATGTAGAATCAGTTTTGGTGGAGATAAGAAATAGTAAGGGTAAGAAGTCACTGATGGGAGTACTATATAGACCCCCTAACAGTAGCGATATTGTAGGACAGAGTATAAATCAAGAAATAATGGGGGCTTGTAAGAAAGGTACTGCAATAATCATGGGCGCTTTTAATCATCATATAGATTGGACAAATCAAATTGGCAAGGATAGCCTTGAGGACGAGTTCATAGAGTGTATTCGGGATGGTTTCTTAGAGCAATACATTGAGGAACCAACCAGGGAGCGGGCTATTTTAGATCTGGTAATGTGTAATGAGACAGGTTTAATTAATGATCTCATAGTAAAGGATCCCCTAGGAAAGAGTGATCATAGCTTGGTAGAATTTCACATTCAGTTTGAGGGTGAGAAACCTGGGTCTGAAACTAGTGTCCTAAACTTAAATAAAGGCAATTACAAGGGTATGAGGACAGAGTTGGCGAAAGTGGACTGGGAAAATAGATTAAAGGGTAAGACAGTAGATCAGCAGTGGCAGACATTTAAGGAGATATTTCATAAATCAAATCAACTTTTTTTTAAATTGTCATTGTTAGTGCACAAGTGCAGTACAACGAAATGTAGGCTTGCGGCTCCCGAGAGTGTACATTTGGATTAAGACATTTAAACATTCAACATACATTTGGCTTGTAGTATATTAACATAAATATAACCATATAAAGTGCATTGGCAGATGTGCAGGCTTTAGAGTTTATTTGTGGAGTTCAGTAGGATGACAGCCCTGGGAAAGAAGCTGTTCCTAAATCTGGTCGTACGGGTGCGAATGCATCTGTAGCGTCTCCCAGATGGCAAGAGGGCGAACAGACTGTGGCTGGGGTGGGTAGGGTCTTTAATGATGGACCGTGACCTCCGTAGACAGCGTTTCTGATATATGTGCTCTATGGTCGGTAGCCGGGTGCCGGTAATGCGTTGGGCAGTTTTGACTACCCGCTGCAGGGCTTTCCTGGGTATATTCCAGTGAGAAAGAAAGGCCCTACGAGAAGGATGCACCATCCGTGGCTTACTAAGGAAGATAAGGATGGTATCAAATTGAAAGAAAAGGCATACAATGTTGCAAAGATTAGTGGTAGACCAGAGGATTGGGAAATTTTTAGAAACCAGCAAAGAATGACTAAAAAAATTATAAAGAGGGAGAAAAATTATAAAGAGGGAGAAGATAGAGTATGAGAGTAAACTAGCAAATAATATAAAAACAGACAGTAAAAGCTTCTACAGGTATATAAAAAGGAAGAGAGTAGCTAAAGTAAACATTGGTCCCTTAGAGGATGAGACTGGGGAATTAATAATGGGAAATAGAGAAATGGCAGAGACTCTAAACAATTATTTTGGATCAGTCTTCACGGTAGAAGACACTAAAACACCCCAATAATAATAGATCATCAAGGGGCTATAGGGAGGGAGGAACTGAAAACAATCTCTATCACTAGAGAAAAAGTACTAGGCAAACTAATGGGGCTAAAGGCCGACAAGTCCCCTGGACCTGACGGCCTGCATCCTAGGGTCTTAAAAGAAGTGACTGCAGAGATAGTGGATGCGTTAGTTGTAATCTGCCAAAATTCCCTGGATTCTGGAGAGATCCCAGCAGATTGGAAAACCGCAAATGTAACGCCCCTATTTAAGAAAGGAGGGAGACAGAAAGCAGGAAACTATAGGCCAGTTAGTCTAACATCTGTCATTGGGAAAATGCTGGAATCCATTATTAAGGAGGTAATAGCAGGACATTTAGAAAATCATAAGACAATCAAGCAGATTCAATATGGTTTTATGAAAGGGAAATCGTGTTTGACAAATTTGCTAGAGTTCTTTGAGGATGTAACAAACAGGGTGGATAAAGGGGAACCAGTAGATGTAGTGTATTTGGATTTCCAGAAGGCATTCGATAATGTGCCACATAAAATATCACTTCACAAGATAAGTGCACATGGGGTTGGGGTAATATATTGGCATGGATAGGGGATTGGCTAACTAACAGAAAACAGAGAGTCGGGATAAATGGGTCATTTTCCGATTGGCAATCAGTAACTAGTGGGGTGCCACAGGGATCAGTGCTGGGGCCTCAACTATTTACAATCTATGTTAATGACTTGGATGAAGGGACCGAGTGTACTGTAGCCAAATTTGCTGATGATACAAAGATAGGTGGGTTAGCAAGTTGTGAGGAGGACACAAAGATTCTGCCAACAGGTATAGATAGGTTAAGTGAGTGGGCAAAAATTTGGCAGATGGAGTATAATGTGGGAAAATGTGAAGTTATCCACTTTGGAAGGAAGAATAAAAAAGCAAATTATTATTTAAATGGAGTGAGACTACAAAATGCTGTGGTACAAAGGGATCTGGGGTCCGAGTACATGAAACACAAAAAGTTAGCATGCAGGTACAGCAAGTAATTAGGAAGGCTAATGGGATGGTGGCCTTTATTGCAAGGGGTATGGAGCATAAAAGTAGGGAAGTTTTGATGCAACTTTACAGGGCGCTGGTGAGACCGCACCTGAAGTATTGTGTACAGTTTTGGTCTCCATATTTAAGGAAGGATGTACTTGCATTGGAGGCAGTGCAGAAGGTTCACTAAGTTGATTCCTGGGATGAAGGGGTTAACGTATGATGAAAGATTGAGCAGGTTGGGCCTATACTCATTGGAGTTTAGAAGAATGAATGGTGATCTTATTGAAACATATGGGCCTAGAAATTCGGTGGGCTGCGCCACCAGTTAGCGCCTAAAGAGGGCACTCAGTGGCTTTAGCGCCACTGGCCACGCCTCCCGCGATATTTAGCTGGGGCGCTAATGGTGGTGTTAGCCTGTTGCGCTGCGCCGCCACCGATGATGTCATCGGTGTGCGCAGCGCCCTGCTACCGCCCCGATCGCGATATTTGGTAGCACCTGCCTCTGTAGCGCCGTTCGCAAATCGCGCCCGGTTCACGGGGCGTACCTGTGGCGGGAGTGGCGCAAATTAAGGTGAAGGTGTGGGGCGGCCGTTTTTTCGGCGGCCGCCTGCCAGCACCTCCGTCCCCGGCCTCCTGATCTCCCCCCGCGGCAGTGCCGGCTGTTTTCCAAGAGCCCGGCACTTCCCCTTGGTGCCGGGCTCTTTTGCCGGCACTCGCGATCTCTGATCGCGCTGGTGCAGGCCCCTCCCCCTTAAAGATGGGAGGAAGGCCTGCAGTACCGCAGCGCGCCGTGCTGCAGCATGTGGCGCTGCGGCACCTTGCGCTGCAATATTCAGTTTCAGCGCCCTAAGAGGGACGCGGAGCGCCTCAAGCAGCGCCCCGTGTCCCTCTTGGGGCGCACAAGCTGAATTTCCGGCGGTCGCAACTGCTCCGATCGCAGCGGTAATTCTGGCGCCCAGGCGAGCTGGGCGCCCCATTTGCGGCTCCACCGAATTTCTCCCCCATAAGATTCTGAGGGGCTTGACAGGGTGGATGCTGAGAGGATGTTTCCCCTAGTGGGGGTATCTAGAACTGGGTGGCATAGTTTCAGAATATGGGGTCGCCCATTTAAGACGGAGATGAGGAGGAATTTCTTCTCTGAGAGGGTCGTGAATCTTTGGAATTCTCTACCCCAGAGAGCTGTGGAGGTGGAGTCATTGAATATATTGAAGGCGAAGATTGACAGACATTTGAACTACAAGGGATCAAGGGGTATGGGGAGAGAGCGGGAAAGTGGTGTTGAGGCCAAGATTGGATCAGCCATGATCTTATTGAATGGCGGAGCAGGCTCGAGGGGCCGATTGGCCTACTCCTGCTCCTGTTTCTTATGTTCTTATGTGGGCGTCGCTGGCAAGGCCAGCATTTAGTGCTAAAATAACTAAGGTGGTGGTGAGCTGCCTTATACAACTGAGTCATAGAGTCATAGAGTTTTACAGCGCAGAAAGAGGCCCTTCGGCCCATCGTGTCTGCGCCGTCCATCCATCCCTGTCCAGTCTAATCCCATTTTCCAGCATTTGGTCCATAGCCTTGTATGCAATGGCATTTCAAGTGCTCATCCAAATGCTTCTTGAATGTTGTGAGGGTTCCTGCCTCTACCACCCTTTCAGGCAGTGAGTTCCAGCTTCCAACCACCCTCTGGGTGAAAAAGTTCCTCCTCAAATCCCCTCTAAATCTCCTGCCCCTTACCCTGAATCTATGCCCCCTTGTTATTGACCCCCCTACTAAGGGGAAAAGTTCCTCTTTATCTACCCTATCTATGCCCCTCATCATTTTGTACACCTCAATCAGGTCCCCCCTCAGCCTCCTTTGCTCCAAGGAAAACAACCCCAGCCTGTTTAGTCTTTCTTCATAGCTGAGGCGCTCCATCCCAGGTAACATCCTGGTGAATCTTCTCTGCACCCTCTCCAAAGCAATCACATCCTTCCTATAGTGAGGCGACCAGAACTGCACACAGTACTCCAGCTGTGGCCTCACCAGCGTTTTGTACAGCTCCATCATAACCTCCCTGCTCTTATATTCTATGCCTCTGCTAATGAAGGCAAGTATCCCATATGCCTTTTTAACCACCTTATCTACCTGTTCCGCTGCCTTCAGGGATCTATGTACATGTACACCAAGGTCCCTCTGACCCTCTGTACTTCCTAGGGTCCTACCACTCATTGTGTATTCCCTTGCCTTATTTGTCCGTCCAAAATGCATCACCTCGCACTTTTCCGGGTTAAATTCCATTTGCCACTTTTCCGCCCATCTGACCAACCCGTTAATATCGTCCTGTAGCCTGAGGCTTTCCTCCTCGCAATTTACCACCCCACCAATTTTCGTGTCATCCGCGAACTTACTGATCATACCCTTTACATTCTCATCCAAATCATTAATGTAGATCACAAACAGCAAGGGACCCAGCACCGATCCCTGAGGTACCCCACTGGGCACAGGCTTCCAGTCACAAAAGCAACCTTCGACCATCACCCTCTGCCTCCTGCCACTCAGCCAGTTTAGGATCCAACGCGCCAAGGCCCCCTGGATCCCATGGGCTCTTACCTTCTTGACCAGTCTCCTATGCGGGACTTTGTCAAAAGCTTTACTGAAGTCCATGTAAACCACATCCACAGCATTTCCCTCATCCACACACCTAGTCACCCCCTCGAAAAATTCAATCAGATTGGTCAGACATGATTTACCCTTGACAAAGCCATGCTGACTATCCCCGATTGGCTTGCTAGGCCATTTCAGAGTCAACCACAGTGCTGTGGGTCTGGAGTCACATACAGGCCAGACCAGGTAAGGACAGCAGATTTCTGTCCCTTAAGGACATTAGTGAACCAGACAGGTTTTTACAAGCCATGGTCACCATTACTGATACTAGCTTTTTTTAATTCCAGATTTTAATTAATTGAATTTAAATTCCCCAGCTGCCATGGTGCAATTTGAATTCATGTCTCTGAACTCATGGCTCCAGACTTCTGTATTACTAGTAACATAAGCCACTATGCTACCATCCCCCATTCACAGCCAATGAAGCCAAAGGCTGCCACTTTAGGGAATCTTCTCAGAACTGCTGGCGGAGTTGCTGATACTGAACCCCTCTTGGAAATTGCACATCAGACTTCTGGACAAATTGCACTCGCTGAATTTGTTTATACTTTTATTTCCACTTAATTGTAGGGGATCAGATTAGTTATTTTAGCCTGTAAAAAAGATTCTGGAAAATAATTATAACAAGCAATTCAAATAGGCATTGAAATGTAAGAGGAATAGAGAACTGTGATTGCAAGGATAAATTTAATTGACTATTGATTACTAAATACTTTAAAAAATCATGGGGCGGAAAAATTGGGTTGCTTTGCGCCTCGTTAGTGCCCTAAGAGGGCGTTAACGGGGCGCAAAGCAACTAGTGCCCAGGCGCGGCGTCGCCCACGCCTCCTGTGAAATTCAGCGGGAGGTTAGCGGCGGCGCTAACCGGTAGCGCCCCGCGGTGCTGCGCCACCGGCGATGACGTCATCTTCAGGAGCGCCCCTTGACTTACTGCCGGCGCTTTGTCCGACGGGGTCAGGGGGGCGTACCTGCAGTCGGGGAAGCGCAATTTAAAGGTGAGGTGCGGGGCGGCCATTTTTGTTGCTGGCCACCTGCCTGCGCTCCACTCAAGTTCAGACGCGGGGGCGCTAATTTTTCCGGGGCGCTGAAGTTAGCCCATGGAGTCATAGAATGATACAGCACAGAAGGAGGCTATTCGGCCCGTCATGCCTGTGCCAGCTCTTTGGTAAAGCTATCCAATTAATCCCGCTCCCCTGCTCTTTCCCCACAGCCCTGTAAATTTTTTCCCTTCAAGTATTTATCCAAATCCTTTAGAACAGTGGTCCCCTGTAACTGTTGCTTAGATTAACATCATGGTTCTGTGCCGTGTGCTGTAATACTGAGCCATACAGGCCAAGACGACCCTAGTCCACTCCTCTATCACCCCAAACAGCCCTTCCCCTTCGCCTGGCACCTTCCCGTGCAAGCGGAGGAGATGTAACACCTGCCCCTATACCTCCCCCCTCCCCACTGTCCAGGGCCCCAAACACCCCTTCCAGGTGAAACAGCGATTTACTTGTACTTCTCGCAATCTAGTATACTGTATTCGCTGCTCACGATGCGGTCTCCTCTACATTGGGGAGACCAAACGCAGATTGGGTGACCGCTTTGCGGAACACCTCCGTTCAGTCCGTAAGGGTGACCCCGAGCTTCCGGTCGCCTGTCATTTCAATTCACCGCTCCATTCCCACTCGGACCTCACCGTCCTTGGCCTCTTGTACTGTTCCACGGAAGCTCAACGTAAACTCGAGGAACAGCACCTCATCTTCCGATTAGGCAGTCTGCAGCCTTCCGGTCTCAATATCGAGTTCAACAATTTCAGATCATAACCTCGGCCCCTATTTCATTTTCACTTATATTTTTCCACTCCTTTCCTTTTCCCCCCCCCCTTTCCTTTTGTTTCTCTCTCACACCTGGCAGCTATCTTTTGCCCTGCCAGTACACTTTACACCTAATCACAGCCTATTACCATCTCGTCTAGCTTCTAATCTCTTTTACTTCTTTTGGTTCTTTTATTCTTTTGTCCGATCGCAGCCCTGCCTTCGATCTAGTTCCTTTTCTCTCCAGTTTTGAAGAAGGGTCAAACCCGAAACGTCAACTCAAATTTCTCTCCACGGATGTTGCCTGACTTGCTGAGTTTTTCCAGCATTTTCTGTTGTTATTTCGGATTTCCAACATCTGCAGTATTTTGCTATGGCCCTAGGTTTAATCCTTGCTCTGTGTTGAGTTTGCTGATCTCAGCCTAGGACCAATTGAAACAGTGTTGGTGTCAACGGGCCTTGGCTAGAGAGGGAAAAAAAATCAGAAGAATTCCTACTCCTGATCACTATCCAGGGACTCCAGTTTGAAAATCAGAAACGTTCCTTTTCAGTTTTCTTTCCTTTTTTCTTTATTTCTGAAGATACGGATTCGGGTTGAGGTACTTGTCCATGGTCAGTAGCAACTCCATTATGTTGCTCAAATGCTCGATTTTTCATGTTTGATCTGCCCTGTCCTCACCTGACACTTTCATCCTTTCCACAAAAAGGTCACTGGAAAGCAATCAGGAATAAACCCTGCCTTATTCCCCCAACCTCGCCTTCCTAGCGCAGGTACACAGAGACCAACTCGAGCACCTCCATCACCGCCCAAGCTGAGGACAGTTCATTCCATACAGACCTGAGATTAAACTTGTGATCTTCCTGGTCTGGGAGACTCTGTACCATATCACGTGATGTATTTATCACTGAACCATTAGTGAGGAAAAATCAGAAAATGCAACATAGAATCAAACAGCACAGAACGAGGCCATTCGGCCCATTGTGTCTATTTTGGCTTTTTCAAAGAGCTATCCAATTAGTTCCACTCCCCTGCGCTTTCCCCATAGTCCTGCAAATTTCTCCTATTCAACTATTTATCCAATTCCCTTTTGAATGTTACTGTTGAATCCACTTCCACCACATTTTCAGGTAGTGCATTCCATATCGTAACAACTCGCTGCATAAATAAATGTCACCTCATTTCCCCGCTGGATTTTTTGCCAATTATATTAAATCTGCTTTCTCTGGTTACTGACCCTCCCGCCAGTGGAAACAGTTTCTCCCTATCTCCCTATTGTTGTGTCCGTGTATAATAAGACACAGACTGCAGGAGAAACGGTACAACAGGTGTTTACTAAACGTGGCTCACACTGGAACTGCCTGTACAGATTACTACTCAGTGCTATATACAGGTGTGGTCACTGCCGGTACTGCAGTATACATGAGCTGTAAAAACTAGTTCCCCCCTTAAAGGTATATACATTACAATTCCTCCCCTTTTAGATTAACAGTACCATAACACTCATTTAACAATTAAATATCAAACTAATTACAATTAACACTTTTAACATGCAACATTGGCTGAAAATAGTCTATTTATATATTCAGTCTTTGGGGAGGCCTCCTGATCCTTTCTGGATAGCGCCTTTCCCGAGTGTCTTGCTCTTGGTGCGGAGGCGATTCTGGCCCCCTGTCGTCGATTGGTTCATCAGCTTCCGATGCTACTGTTTCTGGGGTAGATGCTACCTGTACGTCGGGTTCATCACCAGGTACGTATGGGCGAGGCATGGGGTTGACTTGTTCCTGTGACTCTAGGATCTGGTCAGCATGGCGTCTCACGATGCTCTCCCCAACGTCCACTGTGTACATTAGTGGCCCCTGCCGTGTGCATATCGTTCCTGGCTGCCATTTTTCTGTTCAGTAGTCGCGGGCCAAGACTGGTTGCCCTACATTGAAGCTCCTTGTTGGCTTCTCATGGATGTGCTGGAATTGCTTACTCTCAACATCTCTTCGTACGTTTGGTCTGAGCAAATCCAGGCGAGATCTCAACCTTCGGTTAAAGAACATCATGGCCGGGGCCTGGTTGGTGACTGCATGTGTCGCATTCCGGTAGGCGAACAGGAAATTGTCCACCTTGTGCTGCAGCGGAATGTTGTCATTGTACATAGCCTTTATTGCCTTCTTAAGGGTTTGTGCGAACCTCTCAGCCAATCCATTTGTGGCTGGATGATACGGGGCGGATGTGTAATGCCTTACCCCATTCTTTTTCAAGAATCTCCGGAACTCTTCGGACACAAACTGTGGTCCGTTGTCGGAGCAAATCTGTTCTGGCAAGCCATTCCTGGCAAAAATGGTCCGTAGGACTGCAATAGTTTTCTCCGTGGTGGTGGAGGACATTTTGATCACCTCAGGCCATTTCGAGTGCGCATCCACGGCTATTAAAAACATTGAGTCCATGAATGGACCAGCAAAATCAATATGCACCCATTGCCATGGAGATGAGGGCCACTCCCATGGGTGTAGAGGGGCCTGTGGTGGTGCATTTTGGACTTTCTGGCATCCTGAGCAGCTCTTGGTCAGGTCCTCGATTTGTTGATCGATTCCCGGCCACCACACATAAGCCCTGGCTAGGCTTTTCATTTTTACCCCTCCCAGATGACCCTCATGAAGCTCATTGAGCACTCTATCCCTTAACTTGGGTGGAATTACCACTCGGGATCCACACATCAAGGTCTCCCGGCACACTGACAGCTGTTCTCTCCTTGTCGAGAATGCTGGCAACAGTGAGTCGCCATGAGCTGGCCATCCCTTCACCGTCAAATCATATACCCGAGACAGTGTCGGGGCATTTCGGGTTTCCTTTTCGATACAAGCGTTAGTTACCGGTAGGTATTCAACTATAGTCGAATGGAATATTTCGACAGGATCCACTGCTGGTACTTCCTCCGCAGTAGGCAGTGGCAGGCGTGATAGCCCATCAGCATTCCCATGCTGTTTCGTACCCTTATATTCAATCTCATAGTGGTGCGCCCCTAGAAAAAGTGACCATCTTTGTAGTCGTTGCGCAGCCATCACCGGAACGCCCTTCTTTGGTTTAAAATGGAGACAAGAGGCTGGTGATCAGTCAGCAAGGTGAATTTCTGTCCGTGCAGATAGTGACTGAACTTTTTCACTCCCCACACTAGGCTGAGGGCCTCCCTGTCAATCTGGGCGTCGTTACGCTCGGCTGAGGTTAGTGATCGTGACGCAAAGGCTATTTGCCTCTCTGAGCCATCCGAGAATTTGTGCGACAGCACCGCTCTAATGCCGTAAGGTGACGCATCACATGCCAACCAAATTGGTAATGCTGGGTTGTAATGGGCCAATACCTCTTTCGATGTGATTAGTGTTTTGCTCTTCTGGAAAGCTCGTCTACATTCGTCACTCCACTTCCATGGCACCCCAGTTTGCAGGAGGGTGTTCAGTGGGTGTAGTATTGTAGACAGATTTGGCAAGAACATATGGTAGTAGTTTACCAGCCCGAGGAACGACCGCAGTAGTGACACATTTTCCGGTGCTGGAGCCTTGACTACAGGCTCAATCTTCTCTGGGGACTTATGTAACCCCTCTTTATCGATAACGTGGCCACAATACAAGATCTGTTTTCTAAAAAACTCGCATTTGGGGCGGTTAGCTCGGAGCCCATATTCTTGCAATCTAGTGAACACCTGCTCCAGGTTGGCAAGGTGATCATTGTCATTTTCGCCCGTGAGCAGGATGTTGTCCAAATAACACTGGGTCCCTGGGATCCCTTGCAGGACTTGTTCCATTGCCCTCTGCCAAATAGCCGGAACTGATGCTACCCCGAATACCAGCCGGTTGTATTGGTAGAGACCTTTATGGGTGTTGATTGTGAGGTATTTTTTTGATGCTTCTTCTACCTCCATTTGCAGATACACCTGGGCCAGATCAATCTTAGTGAAGCGTTTCCCTCCAGATAGTGAGGCGAAAATATCTTCAATCCGCGGAAGTGGATACTGTACGGTGTGAAGGACCGGGTTCACTGTTACCTTAAAGTCCCCACAGATGCGAACCTTCCTTGGTTCCCCAGGTGTGCTGCTCAACGATTTTTTCATCACAGGGACGATGGGTGTAGCCCACTCGCTCCAGTCTACCTTGGACAGTACACCTGAATGTTCCAGACTCTTCAGCTCTGCTTCGACGGCTGGGCGGATTGCATAAGGTACCGGTCTGGCCTTAAAAAATTTTGGGCTTGCGTTTTCTTCAATTTTAATCGTCGCTGTCATGCCTTTTAGTGTTCCGAGTCCTTGCTGGAACACTTCTTTCGCGTCAGTTAAGATCTTTGACAGTCGCCCAGGTGTGACGTCGTCATCCTTTTTGTCAGCCACAATCAGTGCCTGTATGGAATGCCAATCCAGTTGTATTTTCCGGATCCATTCACGTCCCAGTAATGGTGGTCCTCCATCTTGCAATACATACAGGTCTAGTTTTGGTGTTTCCTTGTCGTTATATATAACGGTCACCCTTATTTTTCCTTTGGGGTAGACTTTTTGCCCCGTGTACGTCTTCAAAATAATTTTTGTGTCTCTCAAGGGTATGTGTGAGAATAGCCGCTTGTAATCCCGTCAGTTTATGACTGTTAGGGCTGATCCTGTGTCCAATTCCATCTTTACCTGGACTCCTGCTATCTTGAGAGTGACTCAAATGGTTCGGTGATCCTCCGTTGTGATCACATTATGTAATTTCAGACAACTCAGTTCCCTGCTCTCAGAGTCATTATCACTCTTTTGTTCGTCTGAACTATTCTCCGTCATCTTATGTACCTTTTTGTACTTTCCTTTGGTAGGTTTCTTATTGCTGGTTTTCTTTCCCGACCTGCAGACTCGTGCTATGTGTCCTACTTTTCCACACTGTCTGCACACTTTGTCTTTGAACCAACAATCATTCTGGTCGTGTGTTGTTCTGCCGCAGCGATAGCACTTCTCTGTTCCATATGACATTTCGTTTGTGCCATATACTTGCGGTCTCTGTTGTATCTCTGCAGCGCCCCGTGCTGCTGCTTCATATGATACCGCAATGCTGAAAGCCTTTTCCAGCGTAAGGTCCTTTTCAGATAAAAGCTGTTTCTGGGTTCCTTCACTTTGAAGCCCACACACAAACTTGTCCCTTAAGGTATCTGCCAGTCCCGCTCCAAACTGGCAGTGTTTCGATAGTTTGCGCAGTTCTGTTAAATAATCAGCATTGCTTTCATCCTTATGCTGGTTCTGTTTGTGAAACTTGAATCTTTCTGCTATCAGCAGCGGTGTGGGGTTTAAATGTTCCTGTAGTATTGTTACTATGTCTTCAAAACTCTTTTCCATTGGCTTCATTGGGGTTACTAGATTTCATAATAAACCATACGTCTTTGCACCCATTAAATTTAACAATACCGACGCTTTCTTGTCATCTGACACCTCATTTGCCTTGCAGTACACCTCTATTTGTTCGACATATGTAGTCCAATCTTCGACTTCATTGTCAAATGCGGTGATACTGCCACTCTTCAGCATTTTGGGTGTGGTTTAAAATGGCGTCTCCCAATGGCTTAAAATGGCGTCTCCCGCGCTTTCCTTCCTCCCCCGCTGCTGCCAACGCTGCTCCCTGCGGTTCTTGTGGCAATGGCGGCGCCCTGTAGGTTTCACGCGCTTCTCCTGTGCTGCTGTCAACGCCGCTCTCGGTGGTCCTCGTGGCAATGGCGGCGCCTCGCGGGTTTCTGCGCATCTCTCTCTCCCTCTCTTCGACGGTGCTTGGCCCCTGAACACCAGCAGCACCCTGTGCGCTCTGCCCTCTCTCTCTCTCCCCCGTCGACGCTGCTCGGCCCTTTGCTGTGCCGCTCGGTCGGGCTCTAGCCCGCCGCTGTCCGGGAAGGGTCTGCGCACTACCTGTTGCCAGCCCGTTTCGCTGGACCACCTCGACTGGAAAGCCAATCCTGGCTCTCGACAGCCTCCCCCGCAATTCTCGAGTCTCTGCTGGATGACTGGGCGGTTGCCCGTGGTTGACGCCCGAGTCTCTGGCCTTGACCTCCAATCCACTGATCTCCAGGAACGAATCCCCGGGAGGTGATGCAGAGTTGCAGGTAGGTTCGAACTGGCCTCATCGCCAATGTTGTGTCCGTGTATAATAAGACACAGACTGCAGGAGAATGGTACAACAGGTGTTTACTAAACGTGGCTCACACTGGAACTGCCTGTACAGATTACTACTCAGTGCTATATACAGGTGTGGTCACTGCCAGTACTACAGTATACATGAGCTGTAAAAAGTAGTTCCCCCCTTAAAGGTATATACATTACACCTATCTACTCTATCAAAACCCTTCATAATTTTGAACGCCTCTATTAAATCTCCCCTTAACTTTCTCTGCTCTAAGGAGAACAATCCCAGCTGCTCGAGTCTCTCCATTTAACTGATGGCCCTCATCCCAGGTACCATTCTAGGAAATCGCCTCTGCACCCTCTCCAAGGCCTTGACCTCCTTCCTAAAGTGCAGTGCCCAGAATTGGATACAACATTCCAGCTGAGGCCTAACCAGTGATTTATAAAGATTTAGCACAACTTGGTTGCTTTTGTACTCTATGGCCTGAATATTACCAGGGGTGGGTTATGTAGGAAGGGGGGTGGGGGGCGGGGGTCCGAACCCCCGTCCTGTGGGCGTCCGAATGGGGGGGGAGGAGTCTGATTAGGGGGGGAAGCTTGGGGGGCCGGGGGGACTCCTCCTGGCATACAAGCAGTGCTGTGAAGGGACTTAGCTTCTCACTGAAGCTGTCCTCGTCTCGCTTCAGCCGTCGGGTTTCCCCGAGGCTTGGGAAACCCGGCCGCCCACTGTAAAACCTGCCAAGGAGGTTAACTCAGAGGCTGCCAGCCTCATTAACATATTTAAATTGCCAACCTGCCTCCTGGGAGCGGGTTGGCTGCCCGGCCCTTGTCCCGCCTCCGTAAAACCTGGAAGTGGATGGGTTGGGGTCGGGGTTCAGAATTCTAAAATTTTCACCGGTCCCAACCTACCCGTTTTTTAATCTGCTAAAATTTCCTCCTATGTCCCTATATAGAATCCATATGCTTTTTTAAATGCATTACAGGAAACTCTCTTTTAACCGGCAAAATTCAGGAGTAGGTTCAGGTAAGTTTTACTTCATATTAGTGGCAGTTCCTGGACCTGTGGCTGTGTAACTGGGGTTCGTGCACTTGTTGCTAAGCAACAGGGATGCTTGGTCTTTGGCTGGAGTTCCTGCATATGTTGCTAAGCAACAGGGAAGCCTGGATTTGTTGCTGTGTACGGAGCTCTCGTACCTTTTAAACTATACCTCTCTGTAATCCGGACTTTTTGATAAACGAGCACCACACCGGTCCCGTTGGTGCCGGATAATAAAGCGTTTCCTGTATCAACTTGTCCTGCCACCTTCAAAGATTTGTGTATGTGAACCCTCAGATCTCTCTGTTCCTGCACCTTGTTTAAAATTGTACCATTTAATTTATATTGAATTATAATTAAATTATATATTTATATTATCTATAAATTATATCGGATTACATAGGATATACGGCACAGGAACAGGCCATTCGGCCCAACCAGTCCATGCCGGTGTTTATGCTCCACTCGAGCCTCCTCCCATCTTTCCTCATCTAAATCTATATCTATTTCCTCTATACACTTTTCCCTCATGTGCTTGTCCAGCCTCCCCTTAAATGCATCTATACTATTTGCTTCAACCACTCCCTGTGGTAGCGAGTTCCACATTCTCACTACTCTTTGGTTAAAGAAGTTTCTTCTGAATTCCCTATTGGATTTCTTGGTGACTATCTTATATTGATCATAATGTATATATAAATTCAGTATAATGAAGCCAAGAAGAGCACATTAATGAACTGTACCTCTCTGTGAAGTCAAAAGCTCCTCAATGTGACAGATTCCTATAAAGACCATTCTTGTCCCATTACATGTTGTATGTGGTGAGATAAATTGGCAGCTTTCCAGTAAAAGCACCCGTTTAATGAAGTTTACTGTCTCTTGTGGTCAGATAAGATTAATGACACCTACTATATATAAAAAAAGATACCGGACGTTTGTGTGCTCATGTTCATGTAATGGTGGTTCTGTCACAGTGCAGCCACGTAATAATTTCAGTTCCTATATGCCTGTCAGGCTAGGTCAGCTAAAACAGCTGTAGTGTCTGTCTGGGAACAGAATTCATTACCTTCGGTTTCTAAGAATAGCATGGAAATGATCGTGTAGTGCCTGATGACATTGCTCAGAAAGCAGAGTGGTCCATAATGAGGAAGCACAAACCCGTCATTTAAAACTCTCAAAGTTATATTTCAATCCATTTGTTTGCCTCCAATGTCAAGAGCATTAAGGGTACTGCTATCCCCCTGGGGAGGGTGGGGTGGGGGATTTGCTCAGTCCAGTTCCAGTGGCCACAACACATTTGAGCTTTAGAAGTGGTGCAGAGAGGAGCCGCCAAGATGATCCCTGGTGTCAGAGGTCTGATTTATGAGGAATGACTGGAGAAACTTTCGCTATTCAGCCTGGAAGGGAAGCGTCTCAGAGGTGATCCTATAGTGGTGCATAATTAGTTAGATTGTGGAGCTCGCTACCACAGGGAGTAGTTGAGGCGAATAGCATAAATGCATTTTAGGGAAAGCTAGATAAGTGCCTGAGGGAGAAGGGAATAGAAGGATCTGCTGATAGGGTGCGGTGAAGTAGGGCTGGAGGAGGCTCGTTTGGAGCATAAACACTGGCATAGACCAGTTGGGCTGAATGGCCTGTTTCTGTGCTGTACATTCGATGTAATATAATTCTATAGTTAAGGGAATAAAAAAGGCAAATCTGGAATGTTACTTTAAATTAAATTGTGAGTAGGACAGGGGCCACAGGCTCAAATTAGTGAAAGATAAATTCAGAACCGATATCAGGAAATTCTGCTTCGCACAAAAAGTCATCAATACGTAGAACAGACATCCGAATAAAGTAGTGGAGATGACAACCCTGGAGACATTTAAGAAACAATTGTATGCTGCAATGTGGGGACTGGGGGATGGATGAATTTAGATGGAGCGAATGACCTTCCTGCTCCATCATTATTTTGAAGTGGCAGTGGTAGGTAAGGGTATCATTTGGCTGTCACTGAAAGAGCTTTTGTTGGGTCTATTTATCTTGGTCCTGGCTGTAGACGGGCTGACCTTTCACCTCTGAAGAAGTGGGCAGTGCTATTGGCCTATACAGCCCTTCCCTTGACATTGGAACAAGTCCAGTCAGTAATAAATCGGACTTTGTACTAACTATGCCTGCAGAAAACCTGCGGTTTAACATTTGTAACTTCTAAGCCACCCAGACGATTGGCTCACAATGTTGGAAGGCACAGTACAGAAGGTAGAACCGGGTTGGATTAGAAGAAGCTTTTACATCAGTGCTCATTTAGTTCAGATTCCAGGAAACTGGCATTTGTGCATCAGCTCCCTGTCGGGTTCCCTTATTCCAGCAGTAGAATTATAGATCCAAGCAAACTGATACTGGGGCTTAGTAATCTGATCTACGAGGAGAGAGCAAGGAAGCTGGGAATGTTTACACTGGAGAAAGAAAGCTCTTATCAAAGTATTTAAGATTCTGAGGGGTTTAAATAAACTGAACATTAATAAATTATTTCAAATAACCATAAACTCTGCAGCCGGGGCATGAACCCAAGCTCAGGGAGGGAAGGTGAACAGACAGTTTGGATTTAATTACTTCACAGGGAAGATTGTGAATGTATGGAACAGATTGCCCAGAGAAAGAGTGGAGTCGGAGAGAGAATAGATGGTGGTTTGGCAAAAGAGATTGAGGTGTATAAGCGATATCGTATGGGTTATTTTTGATCTCTTGGAGTGCTCATATTGGCTCTTAATGCTCTTTCTGGGGCTCGGCATTCCTATAACTGCACATAAGGAAATCTTGCATATGCAGTTATTTTGTTGCTGCTGAATCTGCTTGCAGTATAAACAGAGCAAGCGTCAGCAACAAAACTGGATCATATTACAGAGTCACTTCCAATGGAATGGGGTAATTACAGTGCAACCTGTAGTTACAGTCACCTTTATGACGAGACCACCTATAGCAAAAGAAAGACTTGCATTTCTCTAGCGCCTTTCACAACCTCAGGACGTCCCAAAGTGCTTTACAGCCAATGAAGTACTTTTTGAAGTGTAGTCACTGTTGTAATGTAGGAAACACAGCAGCCAATTTGTGCACAGCAAGCTCCCACAAACAGCAATGTGATAATGACCAGATAATCTGTTTTTTAGTGATGTTGATTGAGGGATAAATATTGGCCAGGACACTGGGGATAACTTCCCCTGCTCCTCTTCGAAATAGTGTCATGAGAGAGCAGACAGGTCCTCGGTTTAACGTCGTATCTGAATGACAGCACCTCCGACAGTGCAGCGCTCTCTCAGCACTGCACTGGAGTGTCAGCTTAGATTTTTACACTCGAGTCTCTGGAGCGGGACTTGAACTACACAACCTTCTGATTCAGAGGCGAGGGTGTTACCAACTGAGCCAAGGCTACTCTTCATGGTCCTGGCCAACAGCTAATACAAATCAATGGGAGTGATCCATGTTGCAGCCGCTGAATTGCACCTACAATAGAAGGGTGAGGCCAGGATAATTGGCTGCAGAGGCTAGTGAGGTGGCCCAGGATCAAGCGAGAGTTGGAGGCTGGAGATACTACAGACCTGGGGCACAATCAGGTGGGAGAAAGAAACTAGAAAGGCTACAGAGGCAGGCCACAACTTCAGTGAGCAGGATTGGAGGCTGGGGATATGGCCCACACACCCATTCCCCCAGCCAGCTCTAATCAGATATAATCATAATCAACTTTATTGTCATTGTTAGTGCACAAGTGCAGTACAACGAAATGTAGGCTTGCGGCTCCCGAGAGTGTACATTTAGATTAAGACATTTAAACATTCAACATACATTTGGCTTGTAATACATTAACATAAACATAACCATAATAAAGTGCATTGGCAGATGTGCAGGCTTTAGAGTTTATTTGTGGAGTTCAGTAGGATGACAGCCCTGGGAAAGAAGCTGTTCCTAAATCTGGTCGTTTGGGTGCGAATGCATCTGTAGCGTCTCCCAGATGGCAGGAGGGTGAACAGACTGTGGCTGGGGTGGGTAGGGTCTTTGATGATGGACCGTGACCTCCGTAAACAGCGTTTCTGGTATATGTGCTCTATGGTCGGTAGCCGGGTGCCGGTAATGCGTTGGGCAGTTTTGACTACCCGCTGCAGGGCTTTCCGGTCATAGTAGCTACAGCTGCCATACCATACTGTGATACAGTTCGTCAGGATGCTCTCTATTGTGCTCTGGGTTTTCCTCTTTTTTTTTGCCTCTCCCAGGAGATTACATGGCTGCGGGGGAAGGGGTGGAAAGTATCTGGTCATCATGCTCCAGCCATCATGAGTGTAGGGCAGGCTTGATGTACCGGCTGGTCTTTTCCTGCTCGTCATTTTCGTATGTTCATATTAGTGGGTACAACAGGCTCTGTTTGCTTCTACCAGTCTCAGCCTGAGATTGTTACCCAGCACCTTTGTAACTGTAACTTAAGAAAGAAAGACTTGCCTTTATAAAGCAACTTTTCATAAAAGGTGCTTTATAAGAGGGGTTTTGTTAGGGTAGATAGGGAGCATCTGTTTCCACTGGCAAGAGGGTTGGTAACCAGAGGACACAGATTTAAGATAATTGGCAAAAAGGGGAGATGAGGAGACACAGCGAGTTCTTATGATCTGCAATGCACTGCCTGAAAGGGAGGCAGAAGCAGATTCAATAGGAACTTTCAGAAGGGAATTGGATATATACTTGAAAAGGAAAAATTTGCAGGGCTATAGTCGAAGAGCCGAGGAGTGGGACTCATTGGACAGCTCTTGCAGGGACAGGGTACTGAATTTGGATGATCAGCCATGATCGCATTGAATGGCGGAGCAGGCTCGAGGGGCCGAATGGCCTACTCCTGCTCCTATCTTCTATGTTTCTTGCAGAGTGGCTCAGACTCGTTGGGCCGAATGGCCCCGTGCTGTAAGATTCTCTGATTCTATGATCTCCCAGAAGGACTTCAAAGCACCTACACCAAATGAATTAATTTGAAGTGCTGAAACTGTTATGTATTTAAATGTAATTGTCATTTTGCCCACAGCAATTAGTTGAATAATTGAATAATCTGTTGCTCGTGGTGTTAATTGAGGGAGGAATAATGGTCAGGATATCAGGAGTGCTCCCTGCTCTTCTTGAATAAGGACCTTTAACGTCCACCTGAGCCTTGGTTTAATATCTCTGCAGAGATAAAGCACCCCCTGACAGTGCAGCACTCCCTCAGTACTGCCCTAGAGTGTCAGCCTCGACTTTGTGAAGAAATCCTGGAGTAGGGCTTGAACGCACAACATTCTGACTCAGAAGCGAGAGCCAAGTGGATACTGTTAACAATAGATCATTCTAACTGCTGTGCACAGTCATTTGCCAACGATAGTTTCCATTGTAAACACCTGTCCTCTATCCAATCCAAACATTTCCTAGGCTGAACTCCCTCGAATCGATCGAGTGACTTACATATATTGGAATGATCTGTGGCCCAAAGTGTCCCAGGTAAAGTCCTTGCTTGTTCATTTGCTTAAATGTCATCTAGATTCCAAGTGATACCGTGCAAGCTTCAGGAAATTTGGCTGTTTAGCCAGCTCAGTTTACAATTAAAATCTATAATTCAATAAAGGTAATTATGTAATTCTCAGGGTGAAAGCTGATTTGAAGCCTCACAAGGAAATGTGACAAAATAGCCTAATATGAATAAATATACCCCGATCTCACATTCTTTTACAACAACTTGCACTTATACAGCACCTTTAGTGTAATGAAACATGCCAGGGTAAGGGGAACGCACACCTAGCAGGGTTATGGTAGGAGGTAGGTTCCGAGGAGGCTGTTGAAGGGGAAGAGATTGACCATTGTGGAGAGGCTCAGGGAGGACGTTCCAAAGTGCTAGGACCCTGATGGCTGAGGGCTCTGCTACTGATGGCGGGGCAGAGGGGAGAGAGGGGAGGAACAATAGGCAAGAACCAGAAGAATGGAGGGTGCGAGCCAAAGTGTTGCTGGAGAAGGGTGCAGAGACATGATGGGGCGAGGCCCCGGAGGGATTTGTAAAACAGGGTGACGTGAGCCTGCCCTGAACAAGGCAGTATTAAGCAAAGGCTGAAAGTCAGATTGTAGGTGGACTGCAACCCTGAAAATTAACAACTTGTTATTTGGTGTTAATTTTGCTATTGCTCCCTATGTTAAGGCTTATTCATAGAAACATAGAAGATAGGAGCAGGAGTAAGCCATTCGGCCCCTCGAGCCTGCGCCGCCATTTAATGAGATCATGGCTGATCATCCAAACTCAGTACCCTGTCCCTGCCTTCTCCCCATATCCCTTGATCCCTTTAGCCTCAAGAAGTATATCTAACTCCTTCTTGAATATATTTAATGAATTGGCCTCAACTGCCCTCTGTGGCAGAGAATTCCACAGGTTCACCACTCTCTGGGTGAAGAAATTCCTCCTCATCTCTGTCCTAAATGTCTTACCCCTTATCCTTAGATCCCTATTCCTGAGATTTCCTTGGCTTCTATGGCCCAGTAAGATATCATGTAATGGGTTTACTCATTTTGCCATCAGGGGGAGCCCTAGATTCAATTTTAAAGTGAGCATTCGCAAGTAAGTGAATAAAAATAATGGCCCAAAACTCCTGTAACCAATCAACAAATGGTACCCGCTGTTATTAGACTTGCCTTTGCCCCGTTTAATGTTGATGATATTTAGCTTCACCGTTATTTTAACAGCAATTTTTTGGGGCCATAAGCTGTAACAACGAACTGTACAAGTACGGCACACATACAGAGCACGTTCAAGAAGACTCATTCACAGAGCTATGTTTCGCATACTTAGCCACACAAAAATCCTCTGTCCGTGCTCAGCTGGCTCCCCGTGCTCCAGCAAATTTCCTTCCAGATCTTCATTCTTGTTTTAAAATCCCACCATAGCCACACCCCAGTCTGCCTTAGCAACCTTCTCCAGCTGTACATCTTTGCCAAGTTTCTCCCTCTGGATGTTCTGGCCAATATTCCTCCCTCAACCAACATCACTAAAACAGATTATCCGGTCATTTATTGCGTTGTTGTGTGTGGGACCTTGCTGTGTGCAAATTGGTTGCTGTATTTCCCCCACATTATCACAGTAACTACACTTCAAAAGTAGCTGTGAAAGGCGTTATTTAAATGCAAGTTCTTTCTTCCTGTTGCTTGGTCCCTCTGCTCCATTGTTGATGAGCGCTCTTTTAGCCATTCTGCCATACCCTCAGGTACCCCCTGCTCCAGTCTCTCCTCTGTCAGTTGTCCCCTTTTCCAGGACCTCCTTTCCCCTCATACCCAACCTCCACTGCTTTCTGTTGCCTTGTAAAGTATTTTGAGATATTTCATTGTGTGTTTGGAGTCCTACAGAAATGTAAATTGTTGTTGACGCAAGTTTGAAAATTCCTCGGGAGTGAATTTCTGTGGGGGAGGGCACCGCCCGCTCATCAGCTGTAGCTCGGTTGGGAGCACCCTCACCTCTGAGTCAGAAGGTTGTGGGTTCAAGTCCCACTCAAGAGACTTGAGCACAAAAATCTCAGCTGACACTCCAGTCCAGTGCTGAAGGAGTGCTGCATTGTCAAAGGTGCCGTCTTTCGGATGGGATGTTAAACCGAGGCCCCGTCTGTAAAGTCTGTGGGTTATATGGTGAATTAATACACAGACTACAAGAGTAACTTTAACAGGACTTTACTATTCGAAGGTCAGGGCGAATCTGCCCAATAAATCCTTACACAGCATTTATATACCGGTGTGGTCACCACCGGTATTACAGTATACAGTAGCCAAGATAAAGTAGTGCAACCCTTAAAATAGTTCTCTTAAAGGTGGAACGTTACATACACTACAATCCTCCCTTTTTAGATTAACAATATATACATATTCCCATTAATATAACATCTTAACATATATACAACTTTATGTGAAACAGTTCACAGATTCCGTCTCTCTGGAGGCTTCCGGACTCTGTCCGGATAACGCCTCGGTGGTGTTGTCGTTTTCGGTGGTGTAGTAGGTTCTTCTGGCAAGGTCGATTCGGCTTGAAGGACCGTTTCAGGTTCATCGGATTCCAGTATTACCGGATCGGAGGTAGATGCTCTGGGTATCTCTGCTTCAACATTAGACGTATAGAGTTGCGGAGTAGGTTGGGCCTTTGTGGATGATTCTATGATCTGGTCAACATGGCGCCTTATTATGCTTTCACCAATGTCCACGGTATACATCAACGGTCCTAGCCTTTTTCCAATAGTTCCCGGCTGCCATTTCTCGGTACGGTAGTCCCGGGCCAAAACTTGTTGACCTATCTGAAAGGATCTAGTTGGCCTTTCATTCATGCCTTGAAATTGCCGGTTCTCTACGTCCCTTCTGACGTTTGGCTTAATCAAATCCAGCCGGCATCTTATTCTTCTATTGAAAAACATCATGGCGGGAGTTTGGTTTGTGACCGCATGTGTTGCATTCCTGTACGCCAACAAGAAGTTATCTACCTTATGTTGTAGATTTATGTCTTCATTACCCATGGCCTTTATGGCCTTCTTGAAGGTCTGGACAAACCTTTCAGCTAATCCATTGGTGGCGGGATGGTATGGGGCGGACGTATAGTGCTTGACCCCATTGCTTTTTAAGAACTTCCTGAATTCTTCGGACACAAATTGCGGTCCATTATCAGAACAGATCTGTTCCGGCAGCCCATTCCTGGCAAATATGGTCCTTAATACTGTGATGGATTTTTCCGTGGTGGTGGAGGACATTTTTATTACCTCCGGCCACTTGGAGTGTGCATCCACCGCGATTAAAAACATTGGGTCCATAAATGGACCAGCAAAGTCGATATGTACCTTTTGCCATGGAGATGAGGGCCACTCCCATGGATGCAGAGGAGCTTGTGGTGGCGCGTTTTGGACCTTCTGGCATCCTAGACAGCTCTTGGTTATTTCTTCGATGTCTCCATCAATACCTGGCCACCACACAAACGCTCTGGCTAGGTTCTTCATTTTCACTCCACCGAGATGCCCCTCTTGAAGCTCCTTTAGTACTTTCTGCTGGAGTTTGGGTGGAATCACCACTCTAGATCCACACATCAAGGTTCCTCGGCACACTGACAGCTGTTCTCTTCTGTGCGAAAATGCTGGCAGCATTGGTTCGCCATGTACTGGCCATCCCTCCACCGTTAAATCGTAGACTCGTGAGAGAGTCGGGTCATTTCTTGTTTCCTTTTCGATCATGGAATTTGTTACTGGTAGACATTCCATTATGGTTGAGTGGAACATCTCCACTGGGTCCACTGTAGTCGCCTCTTCTTCCACTGGCAACGGTAGGCGCGATAACCCATCAGCATTTCCATGCTGTTTGGACCTTTTGTATTCGATGTCATATTGGTGTGCCCCTAGTAGAACGGACCACCTCTGTAGCCTTTGTGCTGTCATAGTGGAAACGGCCTTGTTAGGGTTGAATATGGACACCAACGGCTGGTGGTCTGTCAGCAATGTAAACTTCTTGCCCTGCAGGTAATGATTGAATTTCTTTACTCCCCACACAAGGCTGAGAGCCTCCCTATCTATCTGTGCATAATTTCGCTCAGCGGAGGTCAATGATCGGGACGCAAATGCGACTGGCCTTTCCGAGCCATTTGGTAACTTGTGTGAGAGTACAGCTCCAATACCATAAGGGGAAGCATCACAAGCTAGACGAAGAGGTAGCGTTGGGTTGAAGTGAGCCAACACTTCCTCAGAGGTAATCAACGCCTTGCTTCTGCGAAAGGCCTTCTTACAGTCCTCGCTCCACTTCCATGGTACTTCTTTCCGCAACAGAGCATTCAGCAGATGCAGCACCGTGGATAGATTTGGCAGAAACTTATGGTAATAATTAATCAACCCCAGAAACGACCTCAACTGTGATACATTTTCCGGAGCGGGGGCCTTCACGACCGCTTCGATCTTGTCAGGTGACTTGTGCAGCCCCTCTTGGTCAATGACATGACCGCAGTACGAGATCCGTTTCTGGAAGAACTCACATTTCTGGCGATTAACTCGAAGGCCATATTCCTTCAACCTGGTGAGCACCAGTTTCAAATTTGTGAGGTGTTCCTCCTCGTCTTCTCCCGTAATCAGGATATCGTCCAAGTAACACTGAGTGCTTGGAATACCCTGTAAGACCTGCTCCATGGCCCTCTGCCAAATTGCTGGAGCCGAAGCTACTCCAAAAACCAGTCTATTATATCGATACAAGCCTCTGTGCGTGTTGATTGTGAGATACTGGCGTGACTCTTCCTTGACCTCCATCTGTAAATATGCTTGTGCCAGGTCTATCTTGGTGAAGTGTTTCCCGCCAGACAATGAAGCAACGATATCCTCAATCCGCGGAAGCGGGTATTGTACCGTGTGAAGCACCGGATTAACTGTGATCTTGAAGTCTCCGCAGATGCGGACCTTCCCCGGTCCCCCTGGCTTGCTACTTGATGAAGACTTCATGACGGGAACAATGGGCGTGGCCCACTCACTCCAGTCCACCTTCGACAGTACCCCTGCACGTTCAAGCTCTTCCAGTTCTGCCTCCACAGCAGGTCGTATCGCGTAAGGTACCGATCTGGCTTTGAAAAATTTTGGGCTTGCATGTTCTGCAATCTTGATTTTTGCCTTAATTCCTCTCAGTGTTCCCAGTCCCTGCTGGAATACCTCTTTAGCCTCGTCCAATATTTTGGACAACCGTTCAGGTTTGACATCTTTCTTTCCGAAATCTACCGTCATTGTGTTTAGTGAGTGCCAGTCTATCTTTATTTTCCTGATCCACTCCCGTCCCAGAAGTGGTGGACCTCCCTCGGGTAGTACATATAAGTCCATTCCTTGGTGATCCTTGCCCTTGTGTCTCACCTTGACTTTTATCTTTCCGATGGGGTATACTTTATGCCCCGTGTATGTCTGCAATACTATCTCCGTATCCCGTAGGGGAATATGTTTGAATAACTTTTTGTAATCTTGTTTATTCATGACCGTCAACGCCGATCCGGTGTCCACTTCCATCTTCACTTGGACTTTTGCAATCTGCAGTGTGACCCAGATAGTTTGTCGGTCAGCTTCTTTACTCACATTGTGAATCCTCAGACTACCCAGTTCCTTGCTGTTGGGGTCTGAATCCGAATTCAGTTCATCTGGACTCTTCACAGTCACCTTATGTACCTTTCTGTACTTCTTCTGCGGTGACTTATTGTTGTTGGTCTTCTTTCCTGACCGGCATACTTTAGCTATGTGACCAAGTTTGCCACATTTTCTACATTCCTGGTTTTTAAACCAGCATTGGTTCTGGTCGTGTGTTGTCTTCCCACAACGGTAACATTTCGTTGTACCCGAAGTCATTTGATCCACACTGAGTACCGCTGTCTTCAGCTGCATTTCCGCCGTGCCTCTCGCTGCGGCTTCGTGCGATGCTGCAAAAAGGACAGCCTTATCAAGTGTAAGATCGTTCTCTTCGAGCAGTCGCTTTTGTGTTCCTTCCTTTGACATCCCGCACACGAACTTGTCTCTCAGTGCCTCTGTCAGATTTACCCCAAACTGACAGTCTTTTGCTAGCCTACGCAGTTCAACCAGGTACTCCGCGTTGCTTTCCTCCTTTAGTTGCGTTCTCCCGTAAAATTTAGTTCGTTCTGCTAACATCAGCGGTGTGGGGTTCACATGATCCTTCAGGACAGCAACAATATTAGCGAAAGACTGATCCGCCGGTTTAGCTGGTGATAGAAGATGCTTCAATAACCCGTATGTCTTCGCGCCCATTGAGTTTAGTAAGGTTAGAGCTTTATCATAATTTGCTATCTTATTGACCTTACAATATATCTCGATGCGTTCTACATACGTGGTCCAATCTTCCACATCAGAATTGAATTTGTTGATGTTGCCACGCTTAGGCATCTTCACAATCTTCCTGAGAAACAACAACGAAATTTTTCGTTAACTTTTTTTTTTCAAAAATGGCGGTTTCCCGCGCTTGTCTTCTTCCCCCGCCCACTTTCAAAATGGCGGTTTCCCGCTCCTGTCTTCTTCTCCACCTACTGGCGGGAGGGGTAAGCTTTTCCCTCGGGCGACGACCGCTGGCTTTCGGGGTTCGCAGCCTGCGCGCCGGCTTCAGTGCGTTCTTTGTTCCCTTTTCTCGGCAGGGCAACCGGCGCTGGGGACAACCCGTTGACGGCGAACAGTTCCAGCCACTGGCTGAATCTCCTCGGTCTCCCTCGCTCGGCTCTGTCTCTCCTGCTCGCTCGGGCTCTGTCTCTCCCTCAGCGGCTTCCAATCGTGCCTCCCAGCCCTCTCGCAGTCCGGTCCTTTCCTCCCCCGGCTGCGGCTGAGTTCTCCGCGGTTTCTTATTTTTATTTCTTCCCGCGCCTTACTCTCCCGGTCGCAGCGCCTCGTGGCCTCGGTAGCTGCCCGGCCTTTCGCCGGTCGCGGTCGAGCTGTCTCACGACGCTGTTGCGTCTCCCAGCCCGCTTGTAGCCCGGTCTCTCACACCGGCTGCGTTCCCGCTGGTAGCCCGGTCTCTCACACCGGCTGCATTCCCGCTTGCACCGCGGCTTCCGTGCCCCACGTTGCCCCAGTCTCAGCGCCTCTGGGCCCGACTTCTGTCCGGCTCCTTTCCCCCCTGACCGTGGTCGAGTTCACCGCCCTTCCTCCGTTCTTTTTTTTTATTTTCCCCCTACTCACAGTCAACGTGGCCGACTTGCTTCTCGTGGCTGATCGGCTCACTCACCACCGTGGCAGAAGGGACGATCACTGCCTGTTGCTGATGGAAGGCTTTGTGTCTGAATTCTTCCTTCTTCCTTGCTCTGCAGACTCGAGTCTTCTCTCAGCAGAATGACGAGGGCGGGTGCCTCCTCTCGACGCTCGTTAACTGCTTCGGATGTATCGCTGCCACAGGGTAAGATCGAACTCGTCGCCACTGTAAAGTCTGTGGGTTATATGGTGAATTAATACACAGACTACAAGAGTAACTTTAACAGGACTTTACTATTCGAAGGTCAGGGCGAATCTGCCCAATAAATCCTTACACAGCACTTATATACCGGTGTGGTCACCACCGGTATTACAGTATACAGTAGCCAAGATAAAGTAGTGCAACCCTTAAAATAGTTCTCTTAAAGGTGGAACGTTACATACACTACACCGTCTGCTCTCTCAGGTGGATATAAAAGATCCCGCGGCACTATTTCGAAGAAGAGCAGCGGCGTTATCCCTGGCGTCCTGGCCAATATTTATCCCTCAATCAACATCACTGAAACAAATCATCTGGTCATTATCTCCTTGCTATTTGTGCGCAAATTGGCTGCCGCATTTCCTACTTTACAAGAGTGACTATTCTTCAAAAAGTATTTCATCGGCTGGAAAGTGCTTTGGGACGTCCTCTGGTCGTTGAAAAGCGCTTTACAAATGCAAGTCTTTCTTTTCTTTATCTGACATAACTTCGGTGGAAGAACCGAGGTAATAACCCAGGAAAATGGGGTCGTGTTTCCATGACCCTTCTGCCAAAGTTATGGTGGAGGAGCTGGAGAACCCCCGCAGAAATGCATCCCAAAATACTCTGCATTCTAGTTGAGAATGCTGCCCAATACGATCATGTAAACTGCTCTCTTGGCCGTCTCCTATAAACCATTCAATCAGTTCACTTTTATCTGAAGCAGCTCTGGGAGGCTGATTTCTTGCTGGTCACACTGTGAGCTCACCCCTTGACAAAAATGTTTTCTAACTGAAACTTCACTATCTACATTTTTTCAATCAGAATATTTCAAATATACAGGGTGTTAGATCCGTGTATCTTAATGTTGTGTCCTTCAATAATCAGACAAAAGACTGCAGGGAACGATCAACAGGTGTTTACTGAATGAGGGTTACTCTAGAACTAACTGTACAGATCACTACTCAGGGATTATATACAGGTGTGGTCACTGCCGGTACTAGAGTATACAGGAGCTGTAAAAAGTAGTTCTCCCCTGAAAGGTACATACATTACAATTCCTCCCCTTTTAGATTAACAGTACCATAACACTCATGTAACAATTAAATATCAAACTAATTACAATTAACACTTTTAACCTGCAACATTAGCTGAAAATAGTCTATTTATAAATTCAGTCTTTGGGGAGGCTTCCTGATCCTTTCTGGATAGTGCCTTTCCCGAGTGTCTTGCTCTTGGTGCGGAGGCGATTCTGGCCCCCTGTCGTCGGTTGGTTCATCAGCTTCCGATGCTACTGTTTCTGAGGTAGATGCGACCTGTACGTCGGGTTCCTCACCAGGTACGTATGGCCGAGACATGGGGTCGACTCGTCCCTGCGACTCTAGGATCTGGTCAGCATGGCATCTCACAATGTTCTCCCCAACATCCACTGTGTACATTAGTGGCCCCTGCCGTGTGCATATCATTCCTGGTTGCCATTTCTCTGTTCGGTAGTCGCGGGCCAAGACTGGTTGCCCTACATTGAAGCTCCTTGTCGGCTTCTCATTGATGTGCTGGAATTGCTTACTCTCAACATCTCTTCGTACATTTGGTCTGAGCAAATCCAGACGAGATCTCAACCTTCGGTTAAAGAACATCATGGCCGGGCCTGGTTGGTGACTGCATGTGCCACATTTCTGTAGGCTAACAGGAAATTGTCCACCTTCTGCTGCAGTGGAATGTCGTCATCGCACATGGCCTTTACTGCTTTTTTAAAGGTTTGTACGAACCTCTCAGCCAATCCATTTGTGGCTGGATGATACGGGGCGGATGTGTAATGCCTTACCCCATTCCTTTTCATAAATCTTCGAAACTCTTCGGACACAAACTGTGGTCCGTTGTCAGAGCAAATCTGCTCTGGCAAGCTGTTCCTGGCAAAAATGGTCCGTAGGACTGCAATAGTTTTCTCCGTGGTGGTGGAGGACATTTTGATCACCTCAGGCCATTTCGAGTGCGCATCCACGGCTATTAAAAACATTGAGTCCATGAATGGACCAGCAAAATCAATATGCACCTGTTGCCATGGAGATGGGGGCCACTCCCATGGGTGTAGAGGGGCATGTGGTGGTGCATTATGGACCTTCTGGCATCCTGAGCAGCTCTTTGTCAGGTCCTCGATTTGCTGATCGATCCCCGGCCACCACACATAAGCCCTAGCAAGGCTTTTCATTTTCACCCCTCCCAGATGACCTTCGTGAAGCTCATTGAGCACTCTCTCCCTTAACTTGGGTGGAATTACCACTCGGGATCCACACATCAAGGTCCCCTGGCATACTGACAGCTGTTCTCTTCTGGATGAGAATGCTGGCAACAGTGAGTCGCCATGTGTTGGCCATCCCTTCACCATCAAATCATATACCCGAGACAGTGTCAGGTCATTTCGGGTCTCCTTCTCTATACCAGCGTTAGTTACTGGCAAGCATTCAATTATAGTCGAATGAAATATTTCGACAGGATCCACTGCTGGTGCTTCCTCCGCAGTAGGCAGTGGCAGGCGTGATAGCCCATCAGCGTTTCCATGCTGTTTCGTGCCCTTATACTCGATATCATATTGGTGCACCCCTAGAAAAAGGGACCATCTTTGTAGCCGTTGCGCAGTCATCACCGGAACGCCCTTCTTTGGATTAAAGATGGAGACAAGTGGTTGGTGGTCAGTCAGAAAGGTGAACTTCTGCCCGTGCAGATAGTGATTGAACTTTTTCACTCCCCACACTAGGCTGAGGGCCTCCCTGTCAATCTGGGCGTAGTTACGCTCGGCTGAGGTTAGTGACCGAGACGCAAAGGCTACTGGCCTCTCCGAGCCGTCCGGGAATTTGTGCGACAGCACCACTCCAATGCCATAGGGTGATGCGTCACACGCCAACCAAATTGGTAGTGCTGGGTTGAAATGAGCCAACACCTCTTTCGATGTGATCAATGCTTTGCTCTTCTGGAAAGCTCGTTTACATTCGTCACTCCACTTCCATGGTACCCCCGTTTGCAGTAGGGTGTTCAGTGGGTGCAGTACGGTAGACAAATTCGGCAAGAACTTATGGTAGTAGTTCACCAGCCCGAGGAACGACCTCAGTTGTGACACATTTTCCGGTGCTGGAGCCTTGACTACTGCCTCAATCTTTTCAGGGGACTTATGTAACCCCTCTTTATCAATAACGTGGCCACAATACGAGATCTGCTTCTGGAAAAACTCGCATTTGTGGCGATCAGCTCGGAGCCCATATTCCTTCAACCTAGTGAGCACCTGCTCCAGGTTGGCGAGGTGATCACTGTCATTTTCGCCCGTGACCAGGATGTCGTCCAAATAACACTGGGTCCCTGGATTCCCTTGCAGGACTTGTTCCATTGCCCTTTGCCAAATAGCCGGAGCTGATGCTACCCCGAACACCAGCCAGTTGTATTGGTAGAGACCTTTGAGTGTTGATCGTGAGGTACTGTTTCGAGGCTTCTTCTACCTCCATTTGCAGGTACGCCTGGGCCAGATCAATCTTAGTGAAGCGTTTCCCTCCAGATAGCGAGGCAAAATATATCTTCAATCCACGGAAGCGGATATTGTACAGTGTGAAGGACTGGGTTCACTGTCACCTTAAAGTCCCCACAGATACGAACCTTCTTTGGTTCCCCAGGCGTATTACTCAACGACCTCTTCATTACAGGAACGATGGGTGTAGCCCAGTCGCTCCAGTCCACTTTGGACAGTACTCCTGAACGTTCCAAACCTTCCAGCTCTGCTTCGACGGCTGGGCGGATCGCATAAGGTACCGGTCTGGCCTTAAAAAACTTTGGGCTTGCATTTTCCTCTATTTTGATCGTTGCTGTTATACCTTTTAGTGTTCCGAGTCCCTGCTGGAACACTTCTTGTGCGTCAGTTAGCATTTTTGACAGTCGTCCAGGTGTGACGTCGTCATCCTTTTTGGCATCTACAGTCAGTGCTTGTATGGAATGCCAATCTAGCTGTATCTTCCGGATCCATTCACGTCCTAGTAGTGGTGGTCCTCCATCTGGCAATGGTCCATTTTTGGTGTTTCCTTGCCGTTATATATAACTTTCACCCTTATTTTTCCTTTGGGGTAGACTTTTTGCCCCGTGTATGTCTTCAAGACAATCTTTGTATCTCTCAAGGGTATATGTGAGAATAGCCGCTTGTAGTCCCTTCGATTTATGACTGTTAGGGCTGATCCTGTGTCCAATTCCATTTTCACTTGGACTCTTGCTATCTTGAGCGTGACCCAGATAGTTTGGTGATCCTCTGTTTTGATCACATTATGTAGTTTCAGACAACCGAGCTCCTTGCTTCCGGAGTCTGTATCACTTTTCTGTTCGTCTGAACTACTCTCCGTCACCTTATGTACCTTCTTGTACTTCTCCTGTGGAGATTTCTTGCTGCTGGTTTTCTTTCCCGACCTGCAGGGCAAGGCAGGTCATCATGACTGCTGCATAGAGTGCAGATGAGGTCCGTCGCCCTCCAAACAAGCTCCCATTCCAATGCCAGTTGGTCAAAAGGCTTTTAGGTGCAGGGGAAAGAAGTGGAGGTTCTGTTACATGAGGCCTTGAGACCTCATCGCATGCCCCCCATGGTGCAAGAGCCCTTACATGAGGCCTTGAGACCTCATCGCATGCCCCCCATGGTGCAAGAGCCCTTACATGAGGCCTTGAGACATCTGTCCATGTGTGTGGCCAGAAAGGGCCATGGGTGCATACTGACAGATGGCCATTGGCGCATCATTGCAGCAGGGTGCCCGAGGTCAGTTGCAGATGGAGGGAAGCACAAGTTTGGTAAACCATCACTCACCCTAAGGATCCGTGTGAGGTCGTTGAATTTCTTTCTGCACTGAACAGGGGTCCTGGTCGCCATGCTGCTGGAATTCAACCTCACAGCAACCTCCCTCCAAGATCGTCGATAAGCCTTCTGATTTGGCCTCTTGCCATTATCCGGATACAGGACCTCTCGACTGTGTTCAACTGCAGCCACCAAGTGGTCCAGAGCCTCAGTGCTGAAGCGCTCTGCTCTCTGCCTAACCTTTTCCATAATGATGAACTTTGTACCGCCAGACAAGGGCGAGCGCCGAATCTGAGGCCTACATGGCGTTGGGTGTTGAAGCTCAGTCTGACTGACCCGTCCCTTTAAGAGCCGGCCGGCGCCTGTAGGTCTCGTGCTTTCCCGTAATTGAGTTCACCTGCGCTGCGCCCGTCCGCGTCGATATTGAGTAACGCCTGACCTTTTGTGCCTTAACGGCTGATTTAGCGCCTCAATCCCCTTTGGGGGCGATGCAACCCAATATCGCGCCAGGCGGCGATAAGTTTCGTCTGGCTATAAACTTTGCGCATCGCCAGTTCTAACGCCTCAAGCGGGGCTATACCCAATTTCTAGGCCTATGTGTGGTGGCCGGGGATCGATCAGCAAATCAAGGACCTGACAAAGAGCTGCTCAGGATGCCAGAAGGTCCAAAATGCACCACCACATGCCCCTCTACACCCATGGGAGTGGCCCTCATCTCCATGGCAACGGGTGCATATTGATTTTGCTGGTCCATTCATGGACTCAATGTTTTTAATAGCCGTGGATGCGCACTCGAAATGGCCTGAGGTGATCAAAATGTCCTCCACCACCACGGAGAAAACTATTGCAGTCCTATGGACCATTTTTGCCAGGAACGGCTTGCCAGAGCAGATTTGCTCTGATAACGGACCACAGTTTGTGTCCGAAGAGTTTCGAAGATTTATGAAAAGGAATGGGGTAAGGCATTACACATCCGCCCCGTACCATCCAGCCACACATGGATTGGCTGAGAGGTTCGTACAAACCTTTAAAAAAGCAGTAAAGGCCATGTGCGATGACGACATTCCACTGCAGCATAAGGTGGACAATTTCCTGTTAGCCTACAGAAATGCGACACATGCAGTCACCAACCAGGCCCCGGCCATGATGTTCTTTAACTGAAGGTTGAGATCTCATCTGGATTTGCTCAGACCAAATGTACGAAGAGATGTTGAGAATAAGCAATTCCAGCACATCAATAAGAAGCCGACAAGGAGCTTCAATGTAGGGCAACCAGTCTTGGCCCGCGACTACCGAACAGGGAAATGGCAACCAGGAACGATATGCACATGGCAGGGGCCACTAATGTACACAGTGGATGTTGGGGAGAACATTGTGAGACGCCATGCTGACCAGATCCTAGAGTCACAGGAACGAGTCAATCCCATGTCTCGGCCATACGTACCTGGTAAGGAACCCGACGTACAGGTCGCATCTACCTCAGAAACAATAGCATTGGAAGCTGATGAATCAACTGACGACAGGGTGTTAGAATCGCCTCCGCACCAAGAGCGAGACACTCGGGAAAGGCGTTATCCAGAAAGAATCAGGAAGCCTCCCCAAAGACTGAATTTATAAATGGACTATTTCCAGTTAATGTTGCATGTTAAAAGTGTTAATTGTAATTAGTTTGATATTTAATTGTTAAATGAGTGTTATGGTACTGTTAATCTAAAAGGGGAGGAATTGTAGTGTATGTACCTTTAAGGGGGAGAACTACTTTTTACAGCTCCTGTATCCTGTAGTACCGGCAGTGACCACACCTGTATATAAACCGTGAGTTGTGCTCTGTACAGTCAGTTGCAGTTTGAACCCTCATTCAGTAAACACCTGTTGATCGTTCCCTGCAGTCTTTGTCTGATTATTGAAGGACACCACATTAAGATACCCGGATCTAACAGTAGGGGTCTGTATAGTCAGGGGAATAGATATTGTTGTCTGAAGCCGTGACCGGGAGTTCCAAAGATTGTGTTGCCTGCCCGGTGTCAGGGTTAAGGATATCTCATCGCGGCTGGAAAAGAACTTGGAGTGGGAGGGGGAGGAACCAGCGGTCGAGGTCCACGTAGGAACCAATGACATAGGTAGAACTAGGAATGAGGTTCTGTTGAGGGAGTTTGAGCAGCTAGGATCCAAATTAAAACGCAGAACTTCAAAGGTAATAATCTCTGGATTGTTACCTGAGCCACGTGCAAATTGGCATAGGGACAGACAGATCAGGGAGTTAAATGCATGGCTCAAAGAGTGGTGTGGGAGGCAGGGCTTTTGCTACATGGGACACTGGCATTAGTACTGGGGAAAGAGGGAGCTGTTCCATTGGGACAGGCTCCACTTAAACCGGGCTGGGACCAGTGTCCTGGCGAATCGAATAACTAGGGCGGTAGATAGGGCTTTAAACTAATGAAGGGGGAGGGGGATGATGGGAGGATTCAGGAAAGGGTAAATTCAAAAGCAGTAAGAGAAATGTCAAGGCTGTAGAGCAGAGTAGTGATCTGGGTAAAGATAAGCAGAGTGGGTCAGGAAGGGACAGAGAGATTAGGGAAAATGGAAAAAAGTTAAAGCTAAAGGTTCTGTGTCTGAATGCACGAAGCATTCAGAACAAAATAGATGAATTAATAGCACAGATAGAAATAAATGGGTTTGATTTAATAGCCAATGCAGAGACATGGTTGCAGGGTGACCAAAGTTGGGAACTAAATATCCCAGGATATTTGACTTTTAGAAGAGACAGGCAGCATGTAAAAGGAGAGGGGGTGGGAGGGGTAGCCCAGATAATAAAGGAGGGGATAAAGACACTAGGGAGAAAGGATCGTGGCTCGGAAAAACAAAATGTAGAATCAATTTGGGTGGAGCTAAGAAACAACACGGGGCAGAAAACATTAGTGGGAGTGGCTTATAGGCCCCCTAACAGTAGAAGTAGAATTGGGCCCAGTATAAATCAGGAAATTAGAGGTGCATGTCATGGGGGACTTTAATCTTCATATAGACTGGGCAAACCAAATTAAAGTAATAGTGCAGAGGAAGAGCTCATGCAATGAATTCAAGATAGTTTTCTAGATCAGTATGTCTCGGAACCTACTAGGGAATTGGCTATTTTAGATCTAGTATTGTGCAATGAGACAGGTTAATTAATAACCTTGTAGCAAAGGAGCCTCTGGGGAGCAGTGATCATAATATGATAGAATTCTATGTTGAGTTTGAGAGTGATTTAGTTAAGTCTGAACCTAGGGTCCTAAATCTGAACAAAGCAGACTATGTAGGCATGAGAGGTGATTTGGTTAAGGTAGGTTGGGAAACTAGATTAAAAGATATGACAGTAGAAAGGCAATGGCAAACATTTAAAGAAATAATTCATAATTCGTAATGAATATACATTCGTTTAAGGAATAAAAATGGTCCACCCGTGGCTAACAAGAGAAATTAAAGATAGTATTAGATTAAAGAAAGAGGCCTATAATGTTGCCAAAAAGAGTAGTAAGTGTGAGGACTGGGAGGATTTTAGAATTCAACAAAGGAGGACCAAGAAATTGATAAAGAAATGAAAAATAGAATGAGAGTAAACTAGTGAGAGACATAAAAACAGACTGTAAAAGCTTCTATAGGTATGTAAAAAGGAAAAGATTAGTGAAAGTAAACATGGGTCCCTTGCAGGCAGAGACAGGAGAAATTATAATGGGGAATAAGGAAATGGGGCTGAAATTAAACAAATACTTTGGCCGGATTTTACCGGTGCTGAGAGGAAGGGATCGGAGGCAGGTCAGCTGTGAAATTTGAAATGCTTGACAACGGGTCGAGACCCCGCTGTCAACCCGCCTCCATGCTAGTCTCCCAGGTGTCAGGTCTGTCAGCGCTGAACAGACTTGACACTCAGCGGCAGAGGAGGCAATTTAGATTATTAGTTGGATTGTTAAGAGGCAATTAATTATTATTTTATGCTTACCTTTATATTTTTAGAGTTCACCAACAGCTTCTCCGCTGCTTGGGGATCACATCAGGTAAGGAGGTAGGGTGTTGTGTCAGCATGTGATGATCTACTAACTTGACAGCTGCAAACGATCTATAAAAACTCCCATTTCATAGCTGTTCACTTTCCAAGGATAGAAGCTGTTGCTTACTGTTTTTGGAAGACAGATTGAGCTTTACGCAGGTTGCAAGTGTTTGGAGTAAACTCTCTATCCAGTGTCACCTCATTGGAACAACCTCCCTCACCACTGACAGGTCGCTTCTGTCATCTCTACTTCACCTGCCATCTATTCCATCAGCATCGGTGCCCTTGAAAAAAATCTCACCTTGGTCCTCAGAATCCCACCACAATCAGCCCCAACACTGGCAGCACCAGGCACACCACCAGCATCAACATCAACACCAGCCTTCTCCGCAATCAACTGATGCTGCACAGGACACAGGGCATCAGCACCGGAGCACGCTGCTGCTCGGGAGGCCAGGGATGGCCTCACCATGGCCAGATTTACTTCACTTGATGCTGCACACCCTGGCTGCCACATAATGCGCCAGGTTGGCACCACACCACAGCAACACCATAAAGCATCCCTACAATGCCCAAGCCATTCCTTTCACACTCATCACCATTGCGGGGGGTATCGTTATGTCTCACTTTTCACTGCAACTCACAAAGCCACTTCCAAAGATGCACACAAATCTGTCCAAGAATGCAAAGGCCGCAATTTCAATGGAGGAAGCGGCTTGGAGTTGGGTTGCCTGGTGGGCGGGGTTTGGACCCGCTGCAGGTTTCAGCCACTCCCGATGTCCCATTTTGGCTTAATTGGATCAATTAGTCCCGTTGTGCGCGCTGCCTGCTGCAAAGCGTGGGAGTGGGTCTGTTGGTCTGCACTAATGAGGTTATTTCTGCACTTGTTTTTAAGGGCTCCATGTAGCCTCAGCCTCTCATTTCTCATTACTGCTGCATCTTGAATGGGCCAAGGTGGCTATGAGTGCTGGCAAAGCCAAGGCTGTTCCCTGATTCACTGAGGACTCCCTGCAAGCTCTTGTGCAGAGAGTAAGAGGACGCAGGGAGATTCTGTTCCCTCCCAATGGCCAGAGGACGCCTTCTCAGCAGACAAAGGCAGCCTGGCTGCAGATTGCTGAGGAGGTAAGCGCAAGGTCGGTATGTACACGCACCTGGGTGCAGTGCCGAAAACACTTCAATGATCTTCTGTGAACATCAAAAGTGAGTATCATATGACAGTTACCTTCAATCTGCTTCCCTACTCTTCTCATCACCAGCACTCTTCATTGTCAGCCTGCTCCTCCACATCCCACCTTATCCTTACTTCCCTTGCACCCTTACCTCTCTATCTCTCTCTCTTTACTGAATCACTTCACCATCCTACTACAGGAAACCTCGATCTACCGGCAGAAATTGTAGTGTCCATGTGTAGATAAAGACACTGAAGACAGGAGTTGGTTCATAGGTATTTACTAAGCAAGTCTGGGGGGGGTTTCGAAAGGATATACACAATACACAGGCTTATATAGCCCAAGTGGCAATTACCGGCATTACGCCCACCTGGGGCTCTTAAAGGCACATACACCATAATTGCTCCCCTTCTCGCTAACTAGTACATCATATTTTAAGTAATTATTAATTACATGTTATATGCAAAATAATATACATTGCTGTATTAATTAATTATAAGTTAGTCTCTCAGGAGGCTTCCTGACTCGGTCCGGATAATGCCTCGGGGGTGTAGTAGTTTCTGGTGGTGTAGTAGGTTCTTCTGGCAAGGCTGATTCGGCTTGAAGGCCAGTGTCGGGTTCATCGGGCTCCAGTATCACCGGATCGGAGGTAGATATGGGTATCTCTACTTCATCGTTAGATGTATAGAGTGGTGGTGTAGGTTGTCCCTTTTCGGATGACTTGATGATTTGGTCAGCATGGCGCCTTATTATGCTGTCTCCGATGTCCACGGTATACATCAGTGGTCCTAATCGTGTGCAGATAGTTCCAGGCTGCCATTTCTCGGTACGGTGGTCCCGGGCCAAAACCGGTTGGCCTATCTGGAAGGCCCTAGTTGGCCTTTCATTCATGCCCTGAAACTGCCGGTTCTCCACGTCCCTTCGGATGTTGGGCTTGACCAAATCCAGCCGGCATCTTAGGTTTCTATTGTAGAACATCATGGCGGGAGTTTGGTTAGTAACCATATGCGTTGCATTCCTATATGCAAATAAGAAGTTATCCACCTTGTGCTGAAGTTTTATGTCTTCATTACCCATGGCCTTGATGGCCTTCTTGAAGGTCTGGACAAACCTTTCAGCCAATCCATTGGTGGCGGGATGGTATGGGGCGGACGTGCAGTGCTTTACCCCATTGTTCTTTAAGAACTTTCTGAATTCTTTGGACACAAATTGCGGTCCATTATCAGAACATATCTGCTCCGGCAGCCCATTCCTGGCAAATATGGTCCTTAATACTGTGATGGTTTTTTCCGTGGTGGTGGAGGACATCTTTATTACCTCCGGCCACTTGGAGTGTGCATCAACTGCGATTAAGAACATTGAGTCCATAAATGGACCAGCAAAGTCGATGTGCACCCTTTGCCAGGGAGATGAGGGCCACTCCCATGGATGTAGAGGGGCCTGTGGCGGAGCATTTTGGACCTTCTGGCATCCTAGGCAGCTCTTGGTCATGTCTTCGATGTCTCCATCGATACCTGGCCACCATACAAACGCCCTAGCTAGGTTCTTCATTTTCACTCCACCCAGATGCCCCTCGTGAAGCTCCTTTAGCACTTTATCCTGGAGTTTGGGTGGAATCACCACTCTGGATCCACACATCAAGGTTCCTCGGCACACTGACAGCTGTTCTCTTCTTTACGAGAATGCTGGCAACAGTGGTTCGCCATGTGCTGGCCATCCCTTCACTGTTAAATCGTAGACCCGTGAGAGAGTAGGGTCATTTCTTGTCTCCCTTCCAATGGCAGAATTTGTCACCGGTAGACATTCCACTATGGTAGAGTGGAATATCTCTACTGGGTCTACTGTAGGTGCCTCTTCTATCGTTGGCAACGGTCGGCGTGATAAACCGTCAGCATTCCCATGCTGTTTTGATCCTTTGTATTCAATGTTGTATTGGTGTGCCCCTAGAAAAAGGGACCACCTCTGTAGTCTTTGTGCCGTCATAATGGGGACACCTTTTTTAGGGTTGAATATGGAGATGAGGGGTTGATGGTCAGTCAGGAAGGTAAATTTTTGTCCGTGTAGGTAATGGTTGAATTTCTTCACTCCCCATACCAGGCTGAGTGCTTCCCTGTCTATCTGGGCATAGTTACGCTCAGCTGAGTTCAATGAGCGTGACGCAAAAGCTATCGGCCGTTCCGAGCCATCAGGGAATCTATGGGACAATACCGCTCCTATGCCGTAAGGGGATGCATCGCACGCCAGTCTGATTGGTAGTGATGGGTTGTAATGAGCCAAAATTTTCTCGGATGTGATTAAGTCTTTACATTTATGGAAGGCACGTTTACAGCCTTCGTTCCATTTCCAAATCACTCCTGTCTGTAGAAGATCATTAAGAGGGTGTAGAATAGTTGATAAGTTTGGTAAAAATTTATGATAGTAATTTATTAATCCCCGGAATGACCTTAATTGTGAAACATTTTCAGGTGCTGGGGCTTTTATAACTGCTTCAATTTTCTCAGGTGACTTATGCAACCCTTCCTTATTAATTATGTGGCCACAATATGATATCTGATTTTGGAAAAATTCGCACTTGGGGCGATTTGCTCGTAGGCCCCGTTCTTTCAGCCTAGTGAGCACCTGCTCCAAATTGGCAAGGTGCTCGTTGTCATTTTCTCCTGTTACCACATTGCCTGCATGCTTTGCCCTTGAACCAGCAGTCCCTCTGGTTATGGGTGGATCTGCCGCAGCGATAACATCTTCCGAGCTCCTGTGTCATTTTATGGGTGCCGAAGTCCTGTGTCTCTTGTTGTATCTCTGCAGCTCCTTTTGCTGCTGCTTCGTATGATACAGCCATACTGAAAGCTTTGTCCAATGTTAAATCTTTTTCAGAAAGCAGTCTTTTTTGTGTTCCTTCACTTAAGAGACCGCAAACAAATTTGTCTCGAAGATAATCCGATAGTCCTGCTCCGAATTGGCAGTACTTTGATAGCTTTCTTAATTCGGTTAGGTAATCAGCGTTACTTTCATTCTTGTGTTGATTTCTCTTGAAGAACTTGAATCGTTCCGCTATCAGCAGCGGTGTTGGGTTTAAATGCTCCTGCAGGGTATCAACAATTTCTTTAAAAGTCTTGTCCTTTGGTTTGGCTGGAGTGATTAAATTTCGTAACAGCCCGTATGTCTTCGCGCCCATTAAGTTCAGAAGTACTGAAGCTTTTTTTTCATCTGTTATTCCATTTGCAGTGCAATAAACCTCTACTCTTTCCACGTATGTGGTCCAATCTTCTATTTCGCCATCAAAAGCCTCAATATTACCAGATTTAGGCATTTCAGAAAAGATATGGCGCTTCCCGCGCTTTTTTTTTTTTCCTTTTTTTTTTCTCTCTCTGTAGCAACGATATGGCGCTTTCCGCGCTTTCCCGCCGCTGCTACCGATAACAACGCTGTTTTACTGTGGGTTCCGTTTATTCACTGTTGGAGACTCGTTCCCGACGGAGGTCTAAACGCTGACCTGCTTGCCGCGCCGGCCGTCTCTCGAGTGCACCCTCCCAGTCCGTTATTGCTTGCCTCCGATTTCGCTGCCTGTCTCAGCTGTAGAGCCCGCCGCTGGAGCTCCAGCCTGACGCCCAGGAAGGATTAGCGCAGTACCTGTCACCAGCTTGGCCAGCTGGTGAAACCACAGTTTCTCTTACTTCCTTGAGTCTTCTGGACGCTGGAGGAATCGATGTCCTTGAGGTGCTGCCGAATTGCAGGTAAGTCCGTTTCCACTTCGTCGCCACTGTAGTGTCCGTGTGTAGATCAAGACACTGAAGACAGGAGTTGGTTCATAGGTATTTACTAAGCAAGTCTGGGGGGGGGGTTTCTAAAGGATATACACAATACACAGGCTTATATAGCCCAAGTGGCAATTACTGGCATTACGCACACCTGGGGCTCTTAAAGGCACATACACCATAATTGCTCTTAAAGGCACATACACCACAGAAATCAGGAGCCGTTTTATTAGTTTTTTTTTTCTTCTTGTGGCTTTTTTTTCAACAGTCAGGCTTTGCAAAGTCTCTCTGAAGCTGTTGCTAAGCTACAGAGACGCTTCTGAGGTACGGCTGACAGTTTAGAAGCTGTTGCTAAGCAACAGTGTTTGTTGCCAGATACGGAGCTGCAAATCTCAGTATGCTTCAACATTAACGCTGGTACGTCCGGCAGTTTTGATAGATCGGCAACAGCTCGGTCCTGTCGGTGCCGGATATAACAAAGTCTCCTGTATGCAGCCCTCACACTCGCTCTCACTGTTATGCAATAGCCACAACTAACAATGCACAGGGAGGCAACTTCCTCTTGCCACCTCACTCCATCTGGTCTCCCTCTAACATTCAATGTTACGGATTCTTCACAGTCACTCCATCACTCTCACTGAAACCCCACTTGTGTCCCTCCTTGCAGGAAAAGCTAGCTCACAATAAGGAGAGAGCAAAGACAGGAGGAGGCACACCATCCCTGGCAACATTAACCAACGCTGAGGAGACTGCTCATGACATGTCGGAGATAGCAAGGAGCTGGAAGTGGGGGACGGATAGACGGGCGCAGTTGAGGAAGCTGGTTGTAAAGTCTGTGGGTTGTTTAGTTAATTAATACACAGACTACCAGAGTAACTTAAAACAGGACTTTACTATTCGAAGGTCAGGGCGAATCTGCCCAATAATCCTGACACAGCACTTATATACCGGTGTGGTCACCGTCGGTATTACAGTATACAGAAGCCAACAAAGTAGTGCAACACCTAAAGTAGTTCTCTTAAAGGTGGACGGTTACATACAATAGTTCTCTTAAAGGTAGACGGGTACATACACTACAATCCTCCCTTTTTAGCTTACAACATACTGATTCCCCATTAAACATACATTATAACATATATACAACTTTATGCAAGACAGTTCACAGATTCAGTCTCTCTGGAGGTTTCCGGACTCTGTCCGGATAACACCTCGGTGGTGTCGTAACTCCCGGCGGGGTAGTAGGTGCTTCTGGCAAGGTCGATTCGGCTTGAAGGACAGTGTCAGGTTCATCTGATTCCAGTATTACCAGATCGGAGGTAGGTGTTCTGGGTATCTCTGTCTCAACATTAACCGTGTAAGGTGGTGGAGTAGGTTGGCCATTTGTGGCTGACCCTATGATCTGGTCAACATGGCGCCTTATTATACTGTCCCCAATGTCCACCGTATACATCAACGGCCCTAGCCTTTTTCCAATAGGTCCAGGCTGCCATTTCTCGGTACGGTAGTCCCGGGCCAAAACTTGTTGACCTATCTGAAAAGATCTAGTTGGCCTTTCATTCATGCCCTGGAATTGCCGGTTCTCTACGTCCCTTCTGACGTTTGGCTTAAGCAAATCCAGCCGGCATCTTAGTCGTCTATTAAAAAACATCATGGCGGGAGTTTGATTTGTGACCGCATGTGTTGCATTCCTGTACGCCAACAAGAAGCTATCCACCTTATGTTGTAAGTTAATGGCTTCATTACCCATGGCCTTTATGGCCTTCTTGAAGGTCTGGACAAACCTTTCAGTCAATCCATTGGAGGCGGGATGGTATGGGGCTGACGTGTAGTGCTTAACCCCATTGCTCTTTAAGAATTTCTTGAATTCTTCGGACACAAATTGCGGTCCATTATCAGAACAGATCTGTTCCGGCAGCCCATTCCTAGCAAACATGGTCCTTAACACTGTGATGGTTTTTTCCGTGGTGGTGGTGGACATCTTTATTACCTCCGGCCACTTGGAGTGTGCATCCACCGCTATTAGAAACATTGAGTCCATAAATGGACCAGCAAAGTCGATGTGTACCCTTTGCCAAGGAGATGAGGGCCACTCCCATGGATGCAGAGGAGCCTGTGGTGGCGCGTTTTGGACCTTCTGGCATCCTAGACAGCTCTTAGTGATTTCTTCGATGTCCCCATCAATGCCTGGCCACCACACAAACGCTCTTGCTAGGTTCTTCATTTTCACTCCACCCAGATGTCCCTCGTGCAGCTCCTTTAACACCTTCTGTTGAAGTTTGGGTGGAATCACCACTCTAGATCCACACATCAGGGTTCCTCGACACACTGACAGCTGTTCTTTTCTCTGCGAAAATGCTGGCAGCGTTGGTTCACCCTGTGCTGGCCATCCCTCCACCGTTAAATCATAGACTCGTGAGAGAGTCGGGTCATTTCTTGTTTCGTTTTCGATCATCGAATTTGTTACTGGTAGACATTCCACTATGGATGAGTGGAACATCTCTACCGGGTCCACTGTAGTCGCTTCTTCTACTATCGGCAATGGCAAGCGCGATAACCCATCAGCATTTCCATGCTGTTTGGACCTTTTGTATTCGATGTCATATTGATGTGCCCCAAGTAACACGGACCACCTCTGTAACCTTTGCGCTGTCATGGTGGAAACGGCCTTGTGAGGGTTGAATATGGACACCAACGGCTGGTGGTCTGTCAGTAATGTGAACTTCTTGCCCTGCAGGTAATGATTGAATTTCTTTACGCCCCACACAAGGCTGAGGGCCTCCCTATCTATTTGAGCATAATTTCGCTCCGCGGAGGTCAATGATCGGGACGCAAATGCCACTGGCCTTTCCGAGCCATTTGGTAACTTGTGTGAAAGTACTGCTCCAATTCCATAGGGGGAAGCATCACAAGCTAGACGAAGAGGTAACGTTGGGTTGAAATGAGCCAACACTTCTTCAGAGGTAATCAATGCCTTGCTTCTGCGAAAGGCCTTTTTACATTCCTCACTCCACTTCCATGGTACTTCTTTCCGCAACAGAGCATTCAGCGGATGCAGCACCGTGGATAGATTCGGCAGAAACTTCTGATAATAATTAATCAACCCCAAGAATGATCTTAACTGTGATACGTTTTCCGGTGCGGGGGCCTTCACGACAGCTTATATCTTGTCAGGTGACTTGTGCAGCCCCTCTCGGTCAATGACATGACCGCAGTACGAGATCCGTTTTTGGAAGAACTCACATTTCTTGCGATTAACTCGAAGGCCATATTCCTTCAACCTAGTGAGCACCAGTTTCAAATTTGTGAGGTGTTCTTCCTCGTCTTCTCCCGTAATCAGGATATCGTCTAAGTAACACTGCGTGCTTGGAATTCCTTGTAATACCTGCTCCATGGCCCTCTGCCAAATTGCTGGAGCCGAAGCTACCCCAAAAACCAGTCTATTATACCGATACAAGCCTCTGTGTGTGTTGATGGTGAGGTACTGACGCGACTCTTCCTCGACTTCCATTTGCAAGTATGCCTGTGCCAGGTCTATCTTGGTGAAGTGTTTCCCTCCAGCCAACGAAGCAAAAATATCTTCAATCCGCGGAAGCGGGTATTGTACCGTGTGAAGCACCGGATTCACTGTGATCTTGAAGTCTCTGCAGATGCGGACCTTCCCCGGTCCCCCTGGCTTGTTACTTGGTGAAGACTTCATGACGGGAACAATGGGTGTGGCCCACTCACTCCAGTCCACTTTTGACAGTACCCCTGATCGTTCAAGTTCTTCCAGTTCTGCCTCCACAGCAGGTCGTATCGCGTAAGGTACCGATCTGGCTTTGAAAAATTTTGGGCTTGCATGTTCTGCAATCTTAACCTTTGCTTTAATTCCTCGCAGTGTTCCCAGTCCTTGCTGGAATACCTCTTTAGCTTCGTCTAATATTCTGGACAACCGTTCAGGTTTGACATCTTCCTTTCCGGAATTTACCATCATGGTGTTTAGTGAATGCCAGTCTATCTTTATTTTCCTGATCCACTCCCGTCCCAGAAGTGGTGGACCTCCCTCAGGCAACACATACAGGTCCATCCTTTGGTGCTCTTTGTCCTTGTATCTCACCTTGACTTCTGTCTTTCCGATGGGGTATACTTTGTGCCCCGTGTATGTCTTCAATACTAGTTCCGTATCCCGTAGGGGAATATGCTTGAATAACTTTTTATAATCATGCTTATTCATGACCGTCAACGCTGATCCGGTGTCCACTTCCATTTTCACTTGGACTTCTGCAATCTGTAGTGTGATCCAGATAGCTTGTCGGTCAGCTTCATTACTCACATTGTGAATTCTCAGACTATCCAGTTCCTTGCAGTTGGAGTGTGAGTCCGAATTCTGTTCTTCCGGACTCTTCCTAGTCACCTCATGTACCTTTCTGTACCTCTTTTGTGGTGACTCATTATTGTTGGTCTTCTTTCCTGACCGGCATACCTTAGCTATGTGACCGAGCTTGCCACATTTCCTACATTCCTGGTTTTTAAACCAGCATTGGTTCTGGTCATGTGTTGTCTTCCCACAACGATAGCATTTCGTTGTACCCGAAGTAATTTGCTGCACCCTGAGTGCCGCTGCCTTTAGCTGCATTTCCGCCGTTCCTTTCGCTGTGGCTTCGTTTGATGCAGCAATAAGGACAGCCTTCTCAAGTGTAAGATCGTTCTCTTCGAGCAGTCGTTTTTGTGTTTCTTCCTTCGACATTCCGCACACGAATTTGTCTCGCAATGCCTCTGTCAGATTCCCTCCAAACTGGCAGTGTTCCGCTAGTCTACGCAGTTCGACCAAGTATTCTGCGTTGCTTTCATCTTTCCTTTGCGTTCTCGCATAGAATTTGAATCGTTCCACCAACATCAACGGTGTGGGGTTCAAGTGATCCTTCAGAACAGCCACAATATCATCGAAAGTCTGATCCGCTGGTTTAGCTGGTGATAGTAGATGCTTCAAGAGCCCGTATGTCTTCGCGCCCATTGAGTTTAGCAAGGTTATAGCTTTGTCATCTTCTTCTATTTTATTGGCCTCACAATAGATCTCAATGCGTTCCACATACGTGGCCCAGTCTTCTACCTCGGAATTAAAATCGTTGATGTTACCACGCTTAGGCATCTTCCTCTCTTCCTGATAACACCACGAATTATTTCTTTAAATTTTCTTTTTTTTTCCAAGATGGCGGTTCCCGCGAAAATGGCGGTTTCCCACGCTTATCTTCTCTCCCCGCCCACTTCAATGGCGGTTTCCCGCTTCTGTCGTCTTCTCCGCCTAATGGCGGCTTCCCGCGTTTCTTCCCCTGGCGGGAGGGGTACACTTTCCCCACGGGCGACGGCCGCTGGCTTTCAGGTTCACAGCCTGCGCGTCGGCTTCAGTGCTTTCCCTTTTCTCGGCAGGGCAACCGGCGCTGGGTACACCCCATTGACGGCGAACAGTTTCAGCCGCTGGGCTGGCTCTCGCTCAGTTCCCCTTGCTCGGGCTCTGTCTCTCTCCCGCTCGCTCGGCTCTACCGGCGCTGGGTACACCCCGTTGACGGAGAACAGTTTCAGCCGCTGGACTGGCTCTCGCTCAGTCTCCCTTGCTCGGGCTCTGTCTCTCTCCCGCTCGCTCGGCTCTACCGGCGCTGGGTACACCCCGTTGACGGCGAACAGTTTCAGCCGCTGGACTGGCTCTCGCTCAGTCTCCCTTGGTCGGCTCTGCCTCTCCCGCTCGCTCGGCTCCCAATCGCGCCTCCCAGCCCTCTCGCAGTCCGGTGCTTCCCTCCCCGGCTGCGGCTGAGTTTTTATATCTTCCCGCGCCTACGTTCCCGGTCGCAGCGCTTCGTGGCTTCGGTCGCTGCCCGGCCTTTTTCGCCGGTCGCGGTCTAGCTGTCTCACGACGCCGTTGCGTCCCCAGCCTGTCTGTACCGCGGCTTCCTTGCTCCACGCTGCCCCAGTCTCAGCGCCTCTGGGCCCGACTTCTGTCCGGCTCCTTTCCCCCTCGACCGTGGTCGAGTGCACCGCCCTTATCCTCCGGTTATTCTTTTTACTTTTCCCTTACTCACAGTCACCGTGGCCAGCTTGCTTCTCGTGCTGATCGGCTCACTCCTCACCGTGGCAGAAGGGACAGTCAGTGCCTGTTGCTGATGGAAGTCTTTGTCTCTGAATTCTTCCTCCTTTCCAGCTCTGCAGACTCGAGTTTTCTCCCAGCAGAATGACGAGGGCAGTTGCCTCTTCTCGACGCTCGTTAACTGCTTCGGAAGTATTGTTGCCGCAGGGTACGATCGGACTCGTCGCCACTGTAAAGTCTGTGGGTTGTTTAGTTAATTAATACACAGACTACCAGAGTAACTTAAAACAGGACTTTACTATTCGAAGGTCAGGGCGAATCTGCCCAATAATCCTGACACAGCACTTATAGACCGTCGGTATTACAGTATACAGAAGCCAACAAAGTAGTGCAACACCTAAAGTTGTTCTCTTAAAGGTGGACGGTTACATACAATAGTTCTCTTAAAGGTAGACGGGTACATACACTACACTGGTGACAATGTATTTTCATCCCTGGCATTTACAAATCATCAGTGACTGCAGTGGCATATGATGCTCAAAAAGAATGACTTCTGATCATCTCCACAATAGGATGTGTCTGCGACTTGAAAGTCTGATGTCCAACTCATGCGTTTACTCTCCCACAGGTCCATCAAGGCCGCCCTCCCCCCCCCCCCAATGTCGAGGAGGAAGAGGAAGATGACTCCTCAGAGGAGCCTCCACTCTGAGGGTGCACCGTCACTAGACAATAGCGCACCCAGCACCAGCACAGCTACGCACATCTCGGTGGGTCCCACGCGAGATAGAGTAGTGTTGCCACCTGGTGTATCACAGCACACAAGTGAGTATCAGCAGGTGGTGGAGACAGCGACAGAAGTGGAGAGTCCTCGTCTGAGGTTGCAGGAGTCTCCTAGCTCTGCTCAGCTGCATGTAGACGCTGTGCCTCTGGGGCCATCCAGAAAGAGAGCGGTGCTGGAACACCAGGAACAAGTGCAGGAGTCTCTGACAGGGTTTGCATCCAGGGTAACTGCGAGTGTGCAGAGAATGAAGTAGTCCATCTCTAACATGAGCAATGCCTTTGTGGAGGCAATGGCACATGAACGTTCCGCCATGGAGAGGGTGGCAACCGCCATGGAAGACATAAGTCACCAGAGTCACGAAAACATGGTGAGCCTTCAAAATAGATTGTCTGCTATGGAGGATAGATGGGCATCTATTGAGGGAAGACACCAGAGGTTCATGGACGTCTTTGTTATGAGGACTGTCAGAACAGAGACGGGTCCTCATGGTCCCCCTGATGTGCTGCCAGGTGCTCTCCAGCCACTTGCTATCACTGAAGTGCGGCTGACCCATGAGAGAGATATTGGTGGCATCCAATAAGGAAGTGTGGGCTCCTCTCCAAGTGCTCACACGACCATGCCACTGCGGAGCCCTCGGTCAGAGCCCCAGAGTCCTCACCCAACTGAGATGACCGTCTCATCCCCTACACAACCGCAGGAAGAGCAGACTGTGGAGGAGCCCTCCCAGGCTCCCAAACCCAGAAGATGCCCGTCAAAGGCGTTTAAGCAGGCACAGCATCAACATGAGCAAGGTGCCTCTATATCTGCTGAAGCCACAGGGGAAGCACCACGTAGAAGAACGCGTAAGAGGAAGTTAACACACAAATAGTCACAAGGGTAGTCACTTGGGTGTTTTATTGTGCTGTAAAGTATCGAGTATTCTCCTTTTGTGATGTCATTAAACAAAAGTGATGGCAAACAGTTGTTGTGCTGCTGCCGCGGAATCTGACGACCAGGATGAAAGGGTATAAATGGGCCCCATACCATTGCTATAGATTTCAGTTGAAGAAAGAAGCTTGCAAGCGCATAAAGTGGCCTGAGGATATTCCAAACAGGTCACACTGCAGATGGCTCTCAGCTTGAACATTCACAAGTTCAGTAGAGTAGCTAAATCTTTGCCAAAACAGCAAACAAAAAAGTTGTGCCATTTGAATGTCAGCCATGGTGCAGGAGTGCTGCATCAACTTACAACAAGTCATGACCTCGAGAAACCTGACTCATTGCAAATGGCATGTTTCCCGCAAGACGGGGAAGACGGAAAAAATGCACCAAAATCGGAACCCCCCCATTAAAATAGGATTAGAAAAGCAGTTAACAAGGAGTTAACTGCCTTACGTGCCTTCCCCGCCATTTGGTGTCGGGTCAGTTCGGGAGCGGCTGACCCGACACTTGCGAAAATAGCGTGGAGGCAGGATGGAGGCGGGTTAGCATGCCGCCGGCAGCATTTCTGATTTTCGCTGCCGACCCGCCTCCTAACCCGCCCTCTCAGCTGAATTAAAATTGCAGCCAAAGTGTTGAAAATAAAGATTTCAATGTTTGACAGCACATTAACAGAAACTCCACATGAACATTGTCTAAAACACTCAAGTGCCTCAAGTGTGTTGTTAGTTTGTATGCCTGCAGTAGGATGAATGTGAGGGGTGGCTAGTGAGATGGGGAAGTGATAATGTAGGTAGAGAGGGATGGGTGGAGGTGCATGGTAAATTGGTGTGAGGAAGGATGTGCAGGAGTAGGGCAGGGAAGGCAGAGTGAAGGGTGTTGTGTTTTGAGTTTTGCTTCAATTAAGTTTGTCCCAGTTCCCGGGTGTTACCTGAAGGGGGTGCTGGGGGGCTCGGTTTTACTTTGACTTTCACTTTCAGTTTCGGGTTCTGCCATGCAGACAATGTGCTGTAATGTCCACCCATTTACTCAGTAAATAGTAAAAGGTACATTCTGTCTCCTCTATTCATTACTGTTCAGTCAAGATGCAATACTGGCGATGAGGTGGCTGTTGAACTCTCTAGAAGGACAGAGATAGACATGCGAACCTACAGCCGTGATATTGGAAATTGCGACGAGCGGGCCACTCAGCTAGCAACATCAACGGCATTTTGATAGTTGGCTAGCTGTGACGTAGATGGCGGACAGAGTATTGGGCGGGCCAGGCAACTACCGTGAGTGTAGCTACCGTAACTCTGGCCGGAGGAGAAAAAGAATTTTTAAAAAAACAGAAAAAAGTCTGTGGATCTTAAAGGGACAGTGCACATCAAAACTATGACGACCTTGGGACGTATTGAAGAGTTCTCTGGGGCTAAGGACAGTTCATGGGAGGAATATGCAGAAAGACTGGGGTGTTTCTTTGAGGCCAATAATATTGACAAAGAAGAGAAGAAGCGCTCAGTGTTGCTAAGTGTATGCGGAGCTGCTACTTACTCTGTCCTGCGTTCATTGGTGGCTCCTCGTAAACCTAGTGAGGTGGATTATGCTGATTTGATTGAGAAGCTGCAGAAACATTTTAACCCAAAACCCTCAGAGATTGTGCAGCGTTTCCATTTTCACAATTGTAAACAACAACCTGGACAATCTATTTCAAGTTACATTGCTGAATTGAGGAAACGCTCATTACATTGTAATTTTGGTGACCATTTAGACAATATGCTCCGTGATTGGATTGTGTGTGGAGTGCTGGACTCGGCATTGCAGAGACAGCTGTTAGCGGAGAAGGCCCTGACGTTCTGACTGGCCGAGGAGAAGGCTTTAGCAGCAGAGGCTGCATCGATGAACACACATATGCTCCGTACAGAGGCAGCACCATCTCAGGCCGCCGAGGAGGTGCACAAGACCACACACGCAGCTGCTGCTGCGAGAGACATGGAGGTAACTAAAGAGACAGGAAGAAAATGTTTCCGCTGTGGGGCTCTCCATGGTTCCAGTACATGCAAATTTGTGTCAGCGGTATGTCATTTCTGTAAGAAAAGAGGACACATAGCTCGTGTCTGCATGAAGAAAGCTCAGGCTGCTGCAGCAGAGCCAACACAAGCATCGCAGACACACACCCTGACACTGGAGGACAACGATGAGTACACAGTGTATACCACGGAAGCTGAACAGCTACCCCACAGACGGTGGGGATACATGGCAAATGTGATCATGAATGGGGCACCACTCTGCATGGAGGTGGATTCAGGCTCAGCGTGTTCGTTGATAAGTGAAGAGACTTGCAATAGGCTGTGGCCAAGTGAACCCCCGGCGATGGCTCAGGTCAGTGGCGTGCTACGGCAGTGGTCCCAAGCTCAACTCCAGGTGCTGGGTATGATTCATGTGGAAGTTAAGTATCAGGCAGTCAAGGACACACTTCCACTTTATGTGGTGGCGGGGCAGGGCACAAGCCTGCTGGGCAGAGATTGGTTTGAGCCCCTCGGGATTGAAGTGACAGGAGTACACACGGTACAGCGACAGCCCATAATGCCTATGTTGGAGAACTATGAAGAGGTTTTTGGTGAGTTCGGGGTCTGTCGGGGACCGCCAGTCTCAATCGAAGTGGACCCAGGGGTAGCGCCTAAGTTCTTCAAGGCGCGACCAGTTCCTTTTGCATTGCGCAAGAAGGTGGATGAGGCCCTGGATAAGCTGGTGAACCAAGGGGTTCCCTTGCCAGTGAAGAACTCCCGTTGGGCCACCCCGATCGTGCCCATTGCAAAGAAGGATGGGGGCCTGCGCATCTGTGGAGATTACAGATGTACGGTTAATACTGCTGTGTTACCAGATGTGTATCCCTTACCAACAGTTACAGAGCTGTTTTCAACACTGGCTGGAGGCACTCTGTTCACCAAGCTGGATCTCAAGCAAGCATACCAGCAACTGGTCCTGGATGAAGAGTCAGCCGAGCTGTTGACAATCAACACCCACAGAGGACTTTTCCGAGCCACAAGGCTGCAGTTTGGGGTGTCTACGGCTGTGGCAATCTTTCAGAGGTTCATGGACACCCTGTTGGCTGGTGTTCCAGGAGTTCAGCCTTACTTGGATGACATACTGATTACAGGCAAGACACAGGAAGCCCATAATGAGCGGCTGCAGGAAGTACTACGCCGGCTGGCTGAGGTAGGACTACGCCTTCAGAAGGAGAAATGTGTGTTCGCTGCCAATGGGGTGGAGTTCTTGGGATTCCGAGTGGACAAAGACGGTGTGCATCCGACTACGGAGAAGGTGGAGGCTATCAGGAGCGCTCCCACCCCCAAGAACAAGACCGAACTGCAGGCATTCCTCGGACTGTTAAACTTCTACAGTTGTTTTCTCAAGGGCAAAGCCACAATCTTAGAGCCAGTGCACAGGCTGTTAGACCAAGCAACAGTGTGGAACTGGACCTCAGCTCATGAAACAGCCTACAGACAGGCAAAGGAACTGCTACAAGCAGATAAGGTTCTGGCACACTATGATGAAAACAAGCCATTGGTGTTGGTGTGTGATGCCTCACCATATGGGCTGGGAGCTCTGTTGGGTCACATAGAGCCAGATGGCCGGGAAGCGCCGATCAGTTTTGCTTCAAGAACACTGTGGTGATTATTCTTTATGTTTAGTAAGAAGTATTGTGATTGGTTGTTTGTTTCCTGCCTTGGGATATGCTGTAATCTCATTGGTAGTTGATGTCATGTGATTTGTGGTGGCCATCTTAAATTCAGTTCTTTCCAGCCTTTAGTTGGGACTGGGTGTTGAAAGATGTGTTACAGGATTTTTAAGTTAATAAAGCCTAGATTAGAAAGGCAAATCTATTCTTTATTTCAATTTATTAACTTTATGTCAGAATGCAGCGATATCTTCAACCAGAACGATTCAATGCTGACCCTAATTCTGCAGGAGTGGATGGTAAATGGAAACACTGGTATTGTACATTTAAAAACTTTTTGGGCGTGTTGGATCAAGAGTCTCTAAATAAGCTGAATATGCTGATCAACTACATTGCTCCGGATGTGTATAAGTATATTTTGGACTGTAAAACTTACGAAGTGGCTATTTCTACATTGGAAAAGATTTTTGTTAAACCAAAGAATGAGGTATTTGCACGTCACCTTCTATCTGCCCGTAGGCAGCAGGTGGGAGAATCTTTGGATACTTATTTACAAGCACTTCGGTGCCTTAGTGTTAACTGTAATTATAAAGCTGTGACGGCTGAAGAATATAAGGAAGAATCGGTACGGGATGCTTTTATTAATGGATTACTGTCTAGATCAATTCGTCAGCGGTTGTTAGAAAATAAGACTTTGGATCTTAGTGCTTTTGAGCAAGCTTCTACATTGGATGTGGCTCAGAGAAGTTCAGATTCCTATGCTCTTTTTAATCGGCCTGTGACTGTGGTTTCGGCAGTTCCGGATGAAAAGGAATTATGTGGACTTAATAGGAGTGGTTTACTAGATTCTGAAACAGTTTCTACTTCAGCGGCTGTTGCCTCTAGGATTCAGAAGTGTTATTTTTGTGGGAACGTCCGGCATCCTCGTCTGAAGTGTCCTGCTCGGGAGGCTGTGTGTAGTAAATGCGGCAAGAGAGGTCATTACGCACATGTGTGTAAATCATCAGGTTCAATTACCTCCTCTGTGACTATTCAGCCTTTAGATAGGGCGTTTATTGCATCAATTTCTGCTGCATTTGCTCATGGCCTAAACAAAGCTATAGTTACGGCCCAAGTTAATGGGTTGGAAGTGAAGGCCCTTATAGATATGGGCAGTACCGAGAGTTTTATAAGTCTTCAGTTTGCAAAGGAGAAGCATTTGAAAATTTCGCCTGTTTCCTATCAGGTGTGTATGGCTCAGACGACTCTCACTTCACAAGTAGCTGGTTGTTGCCTTGTGAAATTGATTCTTCTAGGTAATACGTATACTGATATATGCCTATCTGTTTTGCCTAATCTCTGTGCGGATATTTTGATTGGTCATGATGTGCTTCAGTTACACGAGTCTCTCAGTCTTTCATTTGGAGGGACTAAGCCACCTTTATCTATTTGTGGATTAACCTCTTTATCCATTTCTCCATTATCACTTTTTTCCAATTTGATGCCGGATTGTAAGCCAATTGCTACCAAGTCAAGAAGGTATAGCAGTCAGGATAGAGAATTTATTAATTCTGAAGTTCAACGTCTCTTATTGGAAGGAATCATTGAACCTAGTTGTTCACCTTGGCGGGCACAGGTAGTTGTCACGACTAACGAGAGACATAAGAAATGAATGGTGATAGACTATTCCCAAACTATTAATAGGTATACTCAATTAGATGCGTACCCTTTGCCTAAGATTGATGAGTTTATCAATAAAGTATCTCAGTATAAGATTTTTAGCACTATTGACCTAAAGAGTGCTTATCATCAGATTCCTATTGTTAAGAAGGATCAACCATATACGGCCTTTGAGGCTGGTGGAAAGCTGTATCAGTTTTGCCGAATACCATTTGGTGTTACTAATGGTGTTGCTTGTTTTCAACGGGCAATGGATGCTTTTATAAGTGATAACTCTCTCTCTGACACCTTTTCATACTTAGATGACATCACGGTGTGTGGCAAATCAAGGGTGGAGCATGATTCTAATTTAGAAAGATTCCTTCAAGCTGCGGAAAAAGTTGGTTTAACTTTCAATAAAGAGAAGTGTACCTTTTCAACCACTGAGGTAAATCTACTGGGGTACATTATCTCGGGAAACAAGATTAAACCAGACCCAGAACGTCTGCGACCATTGATTGATTTACCTTGTCCTACTAATTCTAAGGCTTTGCAACGAGTTGTTGGACTGTTTCCTTACTATTCTAATTGGATTGCAAATTTTTCACACAAGATCCGGCCTCTTATTCGGGTTACGACATATCCTCTATCATGGGAGGCCAGGACGTGTTTTGATAATTTTAAAAAGGATATCCTTGGAGCAGTTGTGCATTCTATTGATGAGCAGGTTCCTTTTGTGATTGAGACGGACGCTTCTGATTTTGCAATTGGGGCTACTCTGAACCAAAATGGAAGACCTGTGGCCTTTTTCTCACGTACCTTGAACAATAGTGAAAAAAGGCATTCTTCAATAGAGAAAGAGGCGTATGCAATAGTAGAAGCACTGCGTAAATGGAGACATTATTTATCGGGGCGACATTTTATGTTGGTAACTGATCAAAAGCCTGTGTCCTTTATGTTTGATGTCAAACATTTTGGAAAGATTAAGAATGATAAAATAATGAGGTGGAGGATTGAGTTGGCATGTTACCATTTTGATATAGTTTATCGTCCGGGGAAGGATAATGTTGCTGCTGATGCGCTGTTGAGGGCTTATTGTTCTGTGATTCACGGAGATACGCTTATTAATCTTCACAATGCCTTATGCCATCCTGGGGTTACGAGGATGATACACTTCGTACGCAGTAAGAATTTGCCCTTTTCAGTTGAAGACGTCAAGCGGATGACTTCATCATGTTCTATCTGTGCTCGGTGTAAACCGAATTTCTTTAAGCCTCAACGAGCTCATCTTATAAAGGCTACTTCTCCTTTTGAACGTTTGAGCGTCGATTTTAAGGGGCCTCTTCCTTCAACTACTCAAAACCGATATATATTTACTGTTGTGGATGAGTTTTCAAGGTTCCCTTTTGCTTTTCCTTGCGCAGATGTATCAGCTGCTACAGTTATCAAATGTCTGACTCAACTTTTTGTCATCTTTGGGATGCCTGCGTATATCCATTCGGATCAGGGAAGTTCTTTTATGTCTTCCCAGTTGAAGGAATACCTTCAGAGTCGGGGAATTTCTACTAGCAGAACTACCCCGTATAATCCCCAGGGTAATGGACAGTGCGAACGATACAATGGGGTGATCTGGAAGGCAGTTATGTTGGCTTTGACATCCCGGAACCTTAAGAATACACAGTGGGAAATGGTACTGCCTGATGCCCTGCATTCCATTAGATCATTGCTTTCAACGGCTACTAATGTGACCCCCCATGAAAGGCTCTTTAACTATCCGCGGAGATCTACTATGGGATATTCGGTACCTTCATGGCTTACTATGCAGGGAGCTGTGCTGCTTCGACGCCATGTTAGATTGTCAAAATATGATCCTTTAGTGGAGGAGGTGGAGCTGTTGGAGGCAAATTCCCAATATGCTCATATTCGATTCCAAGATGGGAAAGAAAGTACCGTTTCAATTAAAGACTTGGCTCCTTGTGGTGGCCAGCCCTCTTCTGAGGATATTAACAATAGTCATGATTCAGATAATGTGGATGCTGCTACAGATACTATGAATATTTCCAATCCGACTGCAGATAATTATACTTCTATTAGTCAGCCCTCGATGGATGTTCATGACCGTCCCAGTTTACCTCCTGATGGGATTTCTAATCCGGAAACCGTTGAAAATCGGGATATGGATAGCCTTCCTGCAGAAGATACTTCTGTGTCTCCTGGTGTGGGAGGGCAAGGAATTTCACCAAGGTTAAGAAGGTCGACATGAACAAGATATCCGGTCGACCGATTGAAAATGGACTTTTAAATTGATAGTAATGTTTTAAAATTGTTGAAATATTATATTATATTGTTTTAGTTGAGAGATACTTAATACTTATGTGCAATGTTACTATTTGTTGTTGCTCACTTAGTATTGTGTCATGTTGAATAGTTTTATTTTGTCTGTGCATAGTTTTAGTTGTAAATAATTAATTATAAATTGTAAAGGTTATTTAGGTTGGAGTATATTTTAAAAGGAGGGGTGAATGTGGTGATTATTCTTTATGTTTAGTAAGAAGTATTGTGATTGGTTGTTTGTTTCCTGCCTTGGGATATGCTGTAATCTCATTGGTAGTTGATGTCATGTGATTTGTGGTGGCCATCTTAAATTCAGTTCTTTCCAGCCTTTAGTTGGGACTGGGTGTTGAAAGATGTGCTACAGGATTTTTAAGTTAATAAAGTCTAGATTAGAATGGCAAATCTATTCTTTATTTCAAACACTCAACAACAGAACGTAATTACGCCCAGATTGACAAGGAGGCCCTAGCCATCATATTTGGGGAAAAGAAGTTCAGCCAGTACCTGTTAGGGAGACAGTTCGTCATCTACACAGACCACAAGCCACTCTTGGGGCTCCTGCATCACTCCAAGCCCATGCCCCAGATCATATCACCGCGTATGCTTCGGTGGAGTCTGATGTTGGGGGCCTACAGTTATGAACTTTGCTACAGGCCTGGGAGGATGTTGGCTAATGCTGATGCTCTGAGTCGCTTGCCTTTGAGCCGGCCGATGGCTGAGATGCCACCACCCCTGGAGGTGCTGCTACTGGAGGAGGTTCCGGAGGCCCCACTCCATGCCCAGCGGATTGGCAGGCTCACACAGAAAGATCCAGTTTTATCACGGGTGCTACGCTGGCTGCTGCATGGCTGGCCCTCCGAGGTCCAGGAGAAGCATTTCAAGCCCTTCGTTCAGAGGCGCCATGAAATGTCTGCATACAAGAACTGCGTGCTCTGGGGAAGCCGTGTGGTGGTTCCTGCTGCCGCAAGAGAGGAGGTGCTGAAAATGCTGCATGACTCACACCCTGGGATTGTGCACATGAAGGCGTTGGCGAGAAGCTACGTCTGGTGGCCGGGGTTGGACCGAGACGTGGAGGAGGTGGTAAAGAGCTGTGAGACATGTCAGCTGACTTGCCATAGCCCATCCAAGGCTCCCCTTCACCCCTGGGAGTGGACCACTCGTAAATGGTCAAGACCCCACAGTGACTTTGCAGGGCCATTTCAGGGGAAGGTCTTTTTGATAGTGGTGGATTCTCATTCGAAATGGCTGGAGGTGGCTATCATGAGCTCCATGACATCCAGTGCAGTGATCAACGCGGTGCGTTTGCTGTTTGCCACACATGGGGTCCCCGACGTGCTGGTTTCAGACAATGGAGCAGCCTTCACGTCAGCGGAGTTCAAGGCTTTTGCAGGCAGAAACTGGATCCGCCACGTGACCACAGCACCCTCTCACCCCTCCTCTAACGGGCAGACAGAGAGGATGGTACAAACCACAAAAGAGGCACTGGTGAGGATATCGGTGGGGGACTGGCAAACCAGATTGGCCAGGTTCCTGTTATCACAGCATACCACACCAAACTCAGCAACGGGGAACAGTCCTGCCGAGATGCTGATGGGTCGCCGGCTGGCGACTGCACTGGACCGGCTACACCCGGACTACAGGGATGAGATGCACACAAAGCAAGAGGAGCTGGCTAAGAAGCACCAGGGCACCGCCAGGCAGTTCGAGCCGTCAGAGACTGTGTTTGCCCGTTGCAATGCAGGAGGCGACAAATGGATGCCTGCCGTGGTGGAGCAGGCCACGGGTCCCCTGTCATACAGTGTCCGTACACCTGATGGCCAGCTACACAGATGCCATGTAGACCAGCTACGGGGTCGTACTCCGGTGAGAGTAACAGAGACGTCACAGGCTAGGCCATTGTCTCCACCACCTCTGCCAGGCAGTGACGGCCTGCTTCCTGCAACAACGACGGAAGCCACATCGACAGAAGGTGTCACGGAGTCATCAGCCACGGAGGAAGGTTTTCCTGCGGCTAGCAGTGGCACCCCGACTATGCCTGTCCAGCGGCGCTCAAGTCGGGTTAGATTCCGTCCCAGACGCCTGGAGGACTGAGGGATTTTATCTGGGGGAAAGGAGTGTTGTGTTTTGAGTTTTGCTTCAATTAAGTTTGTCCCAGTTCCCGGGTGTTACCTGAAGGGGGTGCTGGGGGGCTCGGTTTTACTTTGTCTGCATGGCAGAACCCGAAACTGAAAGTGAAAGTCAATGTGCTGTAATGTCCACCCATTTACTCAGTAAATAGTAAAAGGTACATTCTGTCTCCTCTATTCATTACTGTTCAGTCAAGATGCAATAAAGGGGATGTGATGAGTGGCACAACAGGATGAGGTTGAGTGTGACTTTGCAGTAAATCCTAAAGGCCAACATGCCATTTGCCTTCCTTATTGCTTGCTGTACCTGCATGCTAGCTTTCTGTGTTTCTTGCATGAGGACACCCAAATCTCTCTGAACACCAACATTTGAAAGTTTCTCACCATTTAAAAAATATTCTGCTTTTCTATTCTTCCTACCAGAGTGAATAACCTCACATTTTCCTACATTATACTCCATCTGCCACCTTACTGCCCACTCACTTAGTCTATCTATATCCCTTTGCAGACTCTGTGTTCTCCTCACAGCTTACTGTCCTACCTAGCTTTGTAACATCAGCAAACTTGGATACATTACACTTGGTCCCTTCCAGGCCGAGTTCGAGGCGGGACTGCTGGTTTTCAGGTTCCAGTCCCGCCCCCAGCAACGTCTGATGAACAGATGTTATTTTGCCCTGATTGGCCTCGTTAAGCCTGCCCTGCAGGCTTGCTGGCCAATTAAGGGAAAGCCAGTGTCAGATGACATCAGTTGATGACGCTTCATCTGCTGGTTTTCTTAAAGGCATATGCGCTACACTTGTTTGACAGATGATTTGACGGTGTTTGACAGCATTGAGGTGCTGTCAAACACTGACAATCACTGTCCAAAGGTGAGCCCTTGCACCCAGGCTCTCCAATTTCTCTCGCCTTAGGATAAAACAAATGGCAGCTGCAGCTGAGATTGCAGAAGCCATTTGTCACTTCTCCCGATGAGATGAGGCTACACAAACACTTCACAGCTTGTCACCTGCAAAAATATCTAACCACATTAAAAATTACATTCACAACATTTCCTTACCTCTGATACTAACCAGTGCCCATTGCATCCTTCACACCACTTCTGCAGTTGTCATCCAAACACCAACATAACAACAGACCTACAGCATGCTTCACTTACCCTGGCGGGGTTCCCCGATGTCAGGAAGCCCGCAGCAGCAGTCGAAAAATTGGAAAAGCCTCTTAACTGCCTGTTAAATATCTGTTAACAGGCAGTTAAGTGGCTATAATCCTCTTCCCGCCACTAGGAGTTGGGTCCCTGCACAAATCGGGGACCCGATTCCTGGGAAGATTAGTTGGAGGCGGGTTGGAAGAGGGTTTGGGAACCACTCCCATTTTTGGGGATTTTCCCAGCAGTCCCACCTCCAGACCCACCACCTCAGGGCTGGCAAAATCCAGCCCTTAGTGTTCTCCTCACAGCTTACTGTCCCACCTAGCTTTGTATCATCAGCAAACTTGGATACATTTCACTCGGTCCCTTCATCTAGGTCATTAATATAGATTGTAAATAGCTGGGGCCCCAACACTGGTTCCTTCTGTCCGTTAACCAATTCTCTATCCATGCTACTAAATTACCCCCAACCCCATGAGCCCTAATCTTGTGTAATAACCTCTTATGTCAATGATTTGGATGAGGGAACCAAATGTAATATATCCAAGTTTGCTGATGATACAAAGCTAGGTGGGAATGTAAGTTGTGAGGAGGATGCAAGGAGGCTGCAAGGGGATAGAGACAGGTTAAGTGATTGGGCAAGAACATGGCAAATGGAGTAAAATGTGGAGAAATGTGAAGTTATCCACTTTGGTAGGAAAAATAGAAAAGTAGAGTATTTTTTAAATGGTGAGCGATTGGGAAATGTTGGTGTTCAGAGGGACCTGGGTGTCTTTGTACACGAATCGCTGAAAGTTAATAATGCAGGTACAGCAAGCAATTAGGAAAGCAAATGGTATGTTAGCCTTTATTACAAGAGGATTTGAGTATAAGAGTAAAGACATCTTACTGCAATTATATAGGGCCCTGATGAGACCACACCTGGAGTATTGTGTACAGTTTTGGCCTCCTTACCTAAGGAAGGATATACTTGCCATAGAGGGAATGCAACGAAGATTCACCAGACTGATTCCTGGGATGGGGGGATTGTACTATGAGGAGAAATTGAGTAGACTAGGCCTATATTCTCTTCTTAGGCAGTCCCTCGGAACTGAGGATGACTTGCTTCCACATTAAAAATGAGCTCACAGGTGACTGATTAGTCCAATGTGGGACCTACAGTCTCTGTCACAGGTGGGGCAGACGGTGGTTGAAGGGGCGGGTGGGTGGGGTGCTTGGGTTGACATGCGCTCCTTGCGCTGCCTGCGCTTGGCTTCCGCTTGCTTCCGGCGAAGAGACTCGGTGTTCGGCACCTTCCCGGATGCTTCTCCTCCACTTTGTGCGGCCTTGGGCCAGGGATTCCCAGGTGTCGGTGGGGATGTTACACTTTTTCAAGGAGGCTTTCAGGGTGTCCTTGAAGCATTTCCTCTGCCCACCTGGGGCTCTCTTGCCATGCCGGAGCTCCGAGTAGAGCGCTTGTTTTGGGAGTCTCGTATCGGGCATGCGGACAATGTGACCCGTCCATCGGAGCTGATTGAACGTGGTCAGAGCTTCGATGCTGGGGATGTTGTCCTGAGCAAGAACACTGACGTTGGTGCGCCTATCCTGCCAATGGATTTGCAGGATCTTGCGGAGGCAGCGTTGGTGGTACCTCTCCAGTGCTTTGAGGTGCCTGCTGTACATGGTCCATGTCTCTGAGGCATACAGCAGTGCAGGTATCACTGCTGCCCTGTAGACCATGAGCTTAGTGCCGGGTTTGAGGTCCTGGTCTTCAAACACTCTCTTCCTCAGGCGACCAGAGTCGCAATGCGGATTCCGCCCACTAAGGGGCACAATGGGCATGATCTTCACCGCACGTCAATTACAAGAGAAATGCAGGGAACAGCACCAACCACTGTACATGGCCTTCTTTGATCTCACAAAGGCCTTCAACACTGTCAACCATGAGGGATTATGGAGTGTCCTCCTCAAATTCGGCTGCCCTCAAAAGTTTGTCACTATCCTCCGCCTGCTTCACGACGACATGCAAGCTATGATCCTGACCAACAGTTCCACCATAGACCCAATTCTCGTACGAACCGGGGTCAAGCAAGGCTGTGTCATCGCACCAACGCTCTTCTCAATCTTCCTTGCTGCAATGCTCTATCTCACCCTCAGTAAGCTCCCCACTGGAGTGGAGCTAATTTACAGAACAAACGGGAAACTGTTCAACCTTCATCACCTCCAGTCCAGATCCAAAGTCGTCCCAACCTCTGTCATCGAATTACAGTATGCAGACGATGCTTGCATCTGCGCTCACTCGGAGGTCGAACTCCAAACCATCGTAAACACCTTCACCGAAGCATACGAGAGCATGGGCCTTACACTAAACATCCGTAAGACAAAGGTCCTCTACCAACCTGCCCCCGCCACACAGTACTGCCCCCCCCGATGATCAAAATCCATGACAAGGCCTTGGACAACGTGGACCACATTCCATACATCGGGAGCTTACTGTCAACAAGGGCAGACGTCGACAACGAAGTCCAACACCGCCTTCAGTGTGCCAGTGCAGCCTTCGGTCACCTGAGGAAGAGAGTGTTTGAAGACCAGGACCTCAAACCCGGCACTATATTCTCTAGAGTGAAAGGATTCGCAAATTTCATGTCTCCCCCGAAGATTTACTTTTGATTTATTGAAGAAACCCTGGCTGGACTGAGTTTAAAATCCGGGGCTCCAGGGCTCAACAAGATGGCTGTGGTCAACCTCATGGCCAAGGCCTGTAAGTTTCAGTTTGGACTGACAAAGAAGGAACTTTCCAGAAATTAGAATGCAGACAGACCTTCTGCATTTATGCATGAGAAGCCAACCCAGTGGCATTTGGGCCTCTGATTAAAACCCATCATGGTTGTTTGCACAAGTAATCCAGAGCAAGCAAGGCCTATTCAATATGTAATGGGACAAGCTTAGCTACATTTCAGACGTTCGTTAGAGAACATCGACACTGTTTACAAACAATCAACGGGGCGTTCAGTCTGGAATGGCCCCATCACGAAACCAGTTGGACAAAGGGGAGGACTGATGAGACGTTTAAAACTGATTAACCAGCCATCCAGGTCGATGGGCCCAGATCGGTTTCCTTTGTGTGAGCTTAAACACGGCCAGGTCAGACAAAGAAATGAGCTGATCTGGTGGGAGATAAGGGCTACCGGGAAGGGTATAACTAGTCCCTCGGGAAACCATCTCTCTCTCGCCTCGCCTCTGGTGCCCTGCCGTACCATCAACCCAGTGAGAAGATCATCAACGAAGAGCCTGTCCAGGGAAGTAGGATACCCGCAGTTACGTTTGAATTACTGGGGTATCTCTGCTTTGGGGCGGTGAAAACCAAAAACATCGGCAGGCAACAGGGCACGGAGCAGGCGTTTCAACATCCTAGACTGGTGAGCATCAACTTTCTGACCCATCACAAGACAATCTAGATAGGTGTAAAGGGTGGGAGTTAAGGGGAATTGCTAAAATGTCATTTTAGTCATTTTCCCTCGATGTGTCCGTTTCTCCTCCCCCGCCAAGTGTAATTGTGCTGCATCCATAGTGATTTTCTCTGTATAGTAATTATTTCTCTATTTTAATAAACATTGGTTTTCTTTGCACCGAACCACTAGTCTCGTTTGTCTATATCGCTACTCGTAAATAAGTCCGGTGCTCAGAACTAAAAGGGAGAAGCGATTCGAACCGCATGGGGCTGGGGCAGCTCAGGCACACGACTGACTGACCAGACGCAAACCCTAAACCAAAACCCCCTACAAGAGTTTAGAAGAATGAGAGGTGACCTCATTGAAACATACAAAATTCTTACAGGGCTTGACAGGGTAGATGCAGGGAGGATATTTCCCCTGGCTAGTGAGTCTAGAACATGGGGTCACAGTCTCAGAATAAAGGGTCGGCCATTTAGGACTGAGATGAGGAGAAATTTCTTCACTCAGAGGGTAGTGAATCTTTGGAATTCTCTACACAAGAGGGCTGTGGAGGCTCAGCTGTTGAGTATATTTAAGGAAGAGATCGATAGATTTTTGGATATTAAGGGAATCAAGGGATATGGGGATAGTGCAGGAAAGTGGAGTTGAGGTAGAAGGTGGAGCAAGCTCGAGTGGCTGAATGGCCTCCTGTTCCTATGCTAATGAAATGGGCGATGCATAAAAGGCCAGAATCAGAGGAACAGGGATTTGGTGGGGTGGTTGTAGTGCTGGGAGATTTTACAGAGCTAGGGAGGGGTGAGGCAATGGAGGGATTTAAGCACAAGGATGAAAATTAAGTAAAAACAGAAAATGCTTTAATTACACAGCAAGGCCTGTCAACGTCGGTGAAGAGGAGAAGTGTTAATACTTTAGGTGTAGGCCCTCGGTCAGTGCCTTAATAGATGCGTTTATTTCAACTTAGTGGGGTACTAATTCTGCTGGCTCCTAACACACTGACCTCATGCTGCATATGATTTTCCAACCATTTAAATGGTTGAAAAGTTGTACACAGCACGTGGCCAAATATGTGAGATAAATATTGGCCAGGACACTGGGGAGAACTCCCCTGCTCTTCTTCGAAATAGTGTCGCGGGATCTTTTACGTCCACCCGAGAGAGCAGACGGGGCCTCGGTTTAACGCCTCATCCGACTGACGGCACCGTTGACAGTGCAGCACTCCCTCAGCACTGCACTGGAGTGTCAGGCTGGATTTGTGTGTTCAAGGCTCCTGACTGGGACTTGAATCCACAACCTTTCTGACTCAGAGGTGAGGGTGTTAACCACTGAGCCACAGCTGACACGGAGGTGAATACTTGCGGGGAGGGGTTTGGGGAGGCGGGGGTGGGGGGTGTTGTTGTGGCAGGGAGCAAAAAAAAGTCGCTGAATCACTCTTTAATATTCAACTGTCACTGAGGGTACGTTTACAGCACTACTCCGGAGTCAGGTCTGTAACCACTTCACACCAACGCTGAACATGTAGGGTAAATGCAGCCTAATTTAACACAGGGCAGAGAGTGCTGTAAAAGTAGCATGATCCTCCCCTGGGTACAAAGTGGGAAACTGTTTAAGCCCCTTGTCATGCATTTCCTCATTTGAACGTGCTCACATGAAAAACAGGCAAACAACATAGCAACTGTGTATATAAGAAAAAACAAATGTCGAAGACTGGAGATCCCTGAGGCAGCCAATTAGAGAATGCATCATTGTGCAGGACACAGTGTTGACAGAGTCCAGGAGTGCGAGAGGCAATGTCAGATGCAATACCGCAGGTGGGGGCTGAAATGAATTGTTTTAACTATCAAGTTAACTTAAGCCTCTGGAATAAAAATACATAGATACAGAGGGAAAATGGAGCCTGAAATGGCACACTGATTAATAATTCAAAACTTCAATTTAAGGGTTTCATTCTGGTTTAAATTAGAGTTTCCAATCAACAGGAAATATCCTGTATATCTTAATGTTAATTCCCCCTCCCTCCCTCACGTGTTACTGTGGGCCAGGTGAAAGGTCAAACGACCTCATTCAACATTTCTTTGTACATAACTGAGCCAAGCTGCTCACGTCAGTGACCTCCTCAGGGTCCCTGGACACAAAGCCAAGTCGTATACCTCTTTGTGAAGTTTCATTTGCTGTGTTTGAGAGACTGCCTGGCTCTGCTCACTGCTGCGGGGGACCTTATCTCCCTTTTCTGACAGACTGTGCTGTGGGTTGTATTTCTGAAACAGTTTTGTTTCTCTTGTACAATGATGTCCTCTTTTCCTCTCCCGAAGATGTCGACTCCCTCGCTATTGCACAGGCAGCCCTCTGGCACCCCACCCAAGTGCAAGGTTCTGCACGGGTGATCCTAGGTGGGGAATGTAGACAGATTATTTTCCCGGTAGGTTTGGAGGGGCGGTGGATATCACAGTCTATACCAGGCTGGTGTTATCTGACTCCTATGTTGGGAGCGGGGCAGGCTCGAGGGGCTTACTCCTGTCCTTATGTTCTAGTGGGCTGCGCTACAGGTTGTGGGGGAGCACTGACATTTGCCCACGATTCCACATATGGCGAGTTCACGATCAGAGCTGTGCCATCCTTGGGCAGGTGCCGACCAAAGAACATAAGACGTAGGAGCAGGAGTAGGCCATTCGGCCCCTCGAGCCTGCCCCGCCATTCAGTAAGATCATGGCTGATCTGATCTCGGCCTCAACGCCACTTTCCCGCCCGCTCCCCATAAGTTTCCCCCCACATCCTCACACCATTTCTAGAGATGGGTAAGTGGGTAGTATTGACAGAGACTGGGGGGGGGGTGGCGGTGGGCAACTCATTTGTAGCGGTAGGTTGTTCTGAGAGAAATTGAGGAAGAAAAATAAGGAGAAAATAATTAAATACCTTAATATTGTTTTAAGTTCAAACTCCCAATCTTTCCCGTTCATTCGCGATATAGACACGAGTCCAAGATGTAATTTAAATCCAAGTCTAATCTAAGTCTACAATTGGCCTTGGTGTGCCTGGCCAGGGAACGTGAATCAGCCAGAGTCCCCGATTGTCATTTCCGGCCTCCTGCTGTGAGGCCGCCCTTCATTATCTCACCAGAGTGACCACTCTTCGGCCAGGATTTTCATTGGGCCATGGAGGCGTGATTGGAGGCGTGCGGGGGGTTAAAATTGCGAAAACTGGCGGTCGGGACCCCCCCCCACCCCGCCTGGTTCCCGACTCTGAGCAACTTTAACTCAGTTGTGTCTAATGGTCTGGACTCCGTCCCACCTCCAACAGGCGGGATAGGTCGTTAAGGCCCTTAACAAGCACTAAATAGCCTCTATAATCCTATTTTGAAAGGCCCTTGTGAATTTAACCCTTTTCCCACATGAAACACGCCTGGTGGGAAACACTATGGTGAAACCTGGCGGGAGCACTATTGGATTGCTGACTATCAGCTGCAGGTCAACCATTAAAGAGGAGACTTGATCAGCCATGATTTGCAGGTGGCAGGACTTAGTTGTCTCAAGTCTGGGGGAACTTTTAGAAGGCATAACCATAGCTGTGGAAGTTTGGAGCCTGACACCTATCTCCAGTGTGACCTCCTGGGAAACCCCTCTCGCCACCTTCACTCAGCGCTTCCTCAATGGAGGCATATACCAGAAGCATGGGAGCCATTTATTTCCTTCCCTTCTGGGCATTAGATGAGCTCGAGCACCAGCCGCGGCACCAGCAGAACCAGGAACAACAGCAGCAGCAGCAGGAGCGCCAGGCTGCTGCTCACCCACCTGAAGCTGCACAGGCCAGAAGGGGCCAGCGCTTGGAAGCCCGTCGGCACAGGAGATAGCCGCCAAACAGGGTCTACAGACACAGGGTCAGCTACCTCAACATGTCTGAGCAGCAGTGCCAAAGGCGGCTCCCACTTTCGCGAGAGGTAGTGAGTGACATCTGCGCAATGCTGCAACAAAGTGAGAATGAAGGAGTGAGTGTAGAGATTCCATAGCATTGATACTTAGAAGGAGACAAAGATGGAGTGAGGTGGCAAGACCAAGGGCCCACCCTGTGTGTTGTCAGTTGTTTGCAAAGCATCAGAGTGATAGGGAATGTGAGGGCTGCATAGTTGAATAGTTATGTGAATGTGACCATAGAGAGAAAGGGAATGGGTAAGGGTGCATGGATGTCAGTGTCAAGTGGGATGTGGAGGAAGAGATTGCTGAAGCTGAGTGCTGGTGAGGAGAGGCAATGGGGATCAGATTGAGGGTGATGGGAAAATCATACTCACTTTTCCAGTGCGGAGAAGGTCATGAAATCTCTTGCGGCACTGAATCCAAGTTCTGCGGGTGACTCCCAAGGGGTTGACCTCCTCAGCCACCTGCATCCACACTGCCTTGGTCTGAGTGGGAGGCCTCTTCCTCCTTGTAGAAGGGAAGAGCACCTCTCTGTTGGCTGCAGCCCCATCTACTAAAGCCTGCAAGGCCACCTCGTCAAAACGAGGAGCTGATCTGGGTCTCCCGCTGCTCATGGTGCCTCCAGGTCCCTCTCACTCCACAGTCAAAAAGCTTGGCAGTCTGCAGAAGAAGCAAGGCTTGCTGTAGACCTTAAATGCTGCAGCAATGATGACGTCATCGGAGGCAACTTTCAGTCAGGAGAAACTCATTTGCCAAGGGTTCCCACACGTTGGAAATCAATTGGACAATTAAGTTAAAATTGCATCAATCTCCCACATCCATTTAGATTCGTGTGGATAACACGAAATTCGGATTACACGACACCAACCCGCACCTGAATGAAAACCCAGCCCTTCATGTGCGAGATTGACTGTGCACGTCAGTCGGCTCAATCTGCCTGTAACCACTGTCGACATGCAGGCAATTTTCAGCAGGGGTTGACTGGACAACAATCAGGAGTGGGAAACCTGTCTGATCATCTTTTTCCTCCTGAGCTCATGGACACTGAGATGAATTGCTGTGCCCCAGATGAGATCAGGTAACTCGGCGCAGATTGGACCAAAGGCCTCGCGGGCCTGTGCTGGCCTGTGAGCCTCAGTTCCTTCGCTGAGCAATGCCTTAACCCACTGCGTCATCAGGGGAGCTGCATTCTTCTTCTCATTCTGCGAGTGCTCGGTGTATGATGCGTTCAGTTTAGTTTCAAGCCAGTTCATGGGGTCTCTCCTTCATTCCCCGGATGATAATTGTAAACTGCAAATGACAGCTGTTTGCTTGTGATGGAAAGTCCCGGGATTATCCTCATTACATTGTACTTATATCACGCTACATAAGGACCTGGAGCATCACAAAACTCCCCAACACTGGCACAAACAGCTGTACTTCATCTCGAGTCAGAATTCCCAGAGTGAGGCTGAGCACATGACATGCAATCTGTGCTGTTTAACAAAGATTCTTTCAATGCCCTGACACTCACATAGAATAAATCTCCATCAAGATGCAGTAATTAACTACTTAATCAATCACTGACCCAGCTGTACTCTGAGGTTGGTTAATCAAAAAATGATCATTCTCCAGCCTGGTTAGGACCTACATTCCAATGCGATTTTGAATCAGCCCTTTTTACTAATGGATGGGCATTGTTCTTTTGTTTCATACACATATAGGCAGCGATTTATTGATTGAATTATAGATTATAACACCCGATCCTGGGTTCCTTTTGTACTCTCACACATACCCTTTGTTCTTTCCCCATGCTCAGAATTCCTTGCTCTTTGCATCACTGTCAGGTTTTACGCTGAGCTTACATAAAAAAAAATGAAGGTACCAAAAATGCACAGGGCCATTTATTGCACCGCGGAGGCAAGAAAGACATCTGCCTGCCGATCACCTGCATCGTTGACCCTGTCGTACAACTTTAGTATCGTCTGCAAATTGGGATACCACTCCCTTTAGCCCTGTATCCAAAGCATTGAACAGGAGGGAATAGAAGCGGTCACAGAACTGAACCTATGGGACACCGCTACCGACTTCCAAACACTCTGAAAAACTGCCCTTAACGTATAACTTTATAAAACACTGGTTAGACCTCAGCTGGAATCTTGTGTTCGATTCTGGGCACTACACTTCTTTTGGGAAGGATGTCAAGGCCTGGGAGAGGGTGCGGAGGAGATTTACTAGAATGGTACCAGGGATGAGGGACTTCAGTTATGTGGAGAGACTGGAGAAGCTGGGATTGTTCCCTTTAGAGCAGAGAAGGTTAAGAGGAGATTTGATAGAGGTGTTCAAAATCGTGAAGGGTTTTGATAGAGTAAATAAGGAAAAACTGTTTCCAGTGGCAGAAGGGTTGGTAACCAGAGGACACAGATATCAGGTGATTGGCAAAAGGACCAGAGGCGACACGAGGAAAGATTTTTTTACACAGCAAGTTGTTGTGATCTGGAATGCACTGCCTGAAATTAATTGGGTAGCTCTACCAAAGACCCAGCACAGGCATGATGGGCCGAATAGTCTCCTGTGCTGTATCATTCTAAGATTCTATGGGGGGGATTTTTAACTCAGGTGCGGGATGGTGTCGTGTTATCCGAATTTCGTGTTTCCCACACGAATCTAAATGGATGTGGGAGATTGATGCAATTTTAACTGAATTGGCCAATTGATTTCCAACATGTGGGAAGCCTTTGCAAATGGGTTTTTCATGACTGAAAGTCCCCTCCGATGACATCATCATTGCTGCTGCATTTAAGGTCCACAGCAAGCCTTGCTTCTTCTGCAGACTGCCAAGCTTCTTGACTGTGCAGTGTGAGGGAGCTGCAGCAAATATGACAAGCGGGAGGGCCAGGTCAGCTCCTCACTTTGATGAGGTGGCACTGCAGGCATTAGTCGATGGGGCTAGGGCCAACAGGGAGGTGCTCTTCCCTTCATCAGGGAGGAAGAGGCCTCCCACTCAGACCAAGGCAGTGTGGATGCAGGTGGCTGAGGAGGTCAACTCCTTGGGAGTCACCCGCAGAACCTGGATACAGTGCAGGGAAAGATTTCATGACCTTCAGCGCACTGGAAAAGTGAGTATGAATTTCCCATCACCCTCAATCTGATCCCCATTGCCTTTCCTCACCAGCACTCAGCTTTAGCAATCTCTTCCTCCACATCCCACTTGACACTGACATCCATGCACCCTTACCCATTCCCTCTCTCTCTATGCTCACATTCACATAAGTATTCCACCATGCAGCCCTCACACTCCCTATCACTCTGATGCTTTTCAACACAACTGACAACACACAGGTCTTGCCACCTCACTCCATCTTTGTCTCCTTCTAAGTATCTATGCTATGCAATCTCTACACTCACTCCTTCATTCTCACTCAACCTCCACTTGTCTCTGTCATTGCAGGAAAAGAGAGCTCACAACAAAAGAGAGCGAGCCAGAACAGGAGGAGGGACAGCCTCAATAGCCCACCTGACCCCCTGGGAGGAGGCCGTCCTGGAAATTATGGGAATAGAGGATGATTTGCGCATGGGGGACGGACAGACGGGTGTAACACAGCAAGCTGGTGACAGAAAAGTTTCCCATCTCTCTCTTTGACATTGCATGAGTCGCTGATAATGATTGTGAAGCTGTAACAGATGCACTTATGAGCATCTGCAAAAAGTTATGTGCATGTAGCCTTTGCATCACATCTCTGACTCTTTCCTTTACTCCCCCACAGGACCATCACAAGCATCCATCCCCCCTAGCCAGGAAGAAGAGGCTGAGCAGCCAGACTCCTCAAAGGAAGCTGCAACCTCTGAGGGCGCAGCGTCAGCAGAATTCAGCGCACCCAGCACCAGCGCAGACACACACCTCGGTGGGACTTTCGGGACATAGAGTACTGTTGTCACCTGGTGTATCACAGCTCACAAGTGAGCATCAGCAGATTGTGGAGACAGGGACAGCAGTGGAGAGTCCTAGTTGGAGGGCGCAGGACTCTGCCAGCTTGGCTCAGCAGCATGTCGACCCTCTGCCTCTGGGTCCATTCATAAGATCAGAGGTGATGGAACTCCAGGCACAGATGCAGGAGTCTCTGGCAGATTTTGTCTCTAGGGTCGCTGCGAGTGTGGAGCAAATGGAGGAGTCCATAGCGAACATGAGCAGAGCCTTTGTGGAGTCATTGGCGCATGAACGCATCACCACGGAAAGGATGGCTACCTCCGTGGAAAGGATTGCTACCTCCGTGGTAAGGCTGGCTACCGTAGAGGAGAGGATGGCTACGGTAGAGTAGAGGATGGCTACGGCCATGGAGGAGCTTAGTCGCCAGGGTATGAAAAACATGGTCATTGTTCAGAATAGAATGACATCTCTTGAGGAGCGATGGGCATCTATTGAACAGAGAAACCAGACCTTCATGGAAGTCCTTCTGAGTAGGACTGCCATTGCAGATACGGGTCCCCATGGCCCCCCTGATGTGCAGCAAGGTGCTCTCCAGCCACTTGCAGGCACTGAGGGGGACCTGACCCATGAGAGGGAGGTTGGTGGCAGACCTCAAGGAAGTGGGGGCTCCTCTCCAAATGCTCACACTTCCATGCCACTGCAGGGCCCTCGGTCAGAGCCCCACCGGAGTCCACACCCAAGTGAGATAGACGTCTCAACCCCTGCACAGCCGCAGGAGCAGCAGACTGTTGATGAGCCCTCACAGGCTCGCAACCCCAGAGGACACCCGCCAAAGGTGTCGTGACAGGAACAGCAGGAAAGTGAGCAAGGGGCCTCTACATCTGCTGAAGCCACAGGGGAGGCACCACGTAGGAGCATGCGCAAGAGGAAAATTCTGCACAAATAGTCACAAGGGTTGTCACTTGGGTGCAATTTTGTGTTTATTGTAAAAATGCCATCACGTCGTTATTGAACATAAAAATTCTGATGGCAAATGTTGCAGTTGTGGCGTCTGTCATTTCGCTATTGGGACTTCCACATTGAGGCCTTAGGAATACTTGCAACTGTCAGTATGGTGGTCAGAGTGATAGGACAAATGTAAGAAGTCACACAACACCAGGTTATAGTCCAACAGCTGTATTTGAAGTCACAAGCTTTCGGAGCGCTGCTCCTTCGTCAGGTGAAGTGGAGAGATGCATAAAGACACAGCTTATATAGTCAGAGAATAATGTCAGATGTTTACAGGTAATCTTTCTAACTGCCATTTATCACACCTCGGCAGAGAGATAATCACAGCAATCAAAGGTGTGAATGGTGTCCAAACAGGTCAGTCAGGAAAACATTACATCAAAGAACAATGAGGTGGGGTCACAAGGGGTCAAATGTTGCAGATGCTGGGGTCTGTGTGAAAAACAAAAAAACAGACAAAAACATTTTTTTTGCTGGAAATCACAGCAGGTCCGGCCGCATCTGTGTAGAGAGAACAAGCCAACGACGACTTGAGTCTGGATGACGCTACGTCAGGTGGGGTTACATATAGTGTGACATGAACCCAAGATCCCGGTTCAGGCCGTCCTCATGGGTGCGGAACTTGGCTATCAGTTTCTGCTCGACGATTTTGCGTTGTCGTGTGTCTCGAAGGCCGCCTTGGAGAATGCTTACCCGAAGATCGGAGGCTGAATGTCCTTGACTGCTGAAGTGTTCCCCGACTGGGAGGGAACACTCCTGCCTGGCGATTGTTGCGCGGTGTCCGTTCATCCGTTGTCGCAGTGTCTGGATGGTCTCGCCGATGTACCATGCTCCGGGGCATCCTTTCCTGCAACGTATGAGGTAGACAACGTTGGCCGAGTCACATGAGTATGTACCATGTACCTGGTGGGTGGTGTCCTCACGTGTGATGATGGTATCTGTGCTGATGATCTGGCATGTCTTGCAGAGGTTGCTGTGGCAGGGTTGTGTGGTGTCGTGGTCGCTGTTCTCCTGAAAGCTGGGTAATTTGCTGCGAACGATAGTCTGAGGTTAGGCGGCTGTTTGAAGGCGAGTAGTGGAGGCGTGGGGATGGCCTTAGCGAGGTGTTCATCGTCATCGATGACATGTTGAAGGCTGCGAAGAACATGGCGTAGTTTCTCTGCTCCGGGGAAGTACTGGACGACGAAGGGTACTCTGTTGGTTGTGTCCCATGTATGTCTTCTGAGGAGGTCTATACGATTTTTCGCTGTGGCCCATCGGAACTGTCGTTCGACGAGTCGAGCGTCATATCCCGTTCTTACGAGGGCGTCTTTCAGCGTCTGTAGGTGTCCATCGCGTTCCTCCTCATCTGAGCAGATCCTGTATATTCGCAGGGCTTGTCCATAGGGGATGGCTTCTTTAACATGGTTAGGGTGGAAGCTGGAGAAGTGGAGCATCGTGAGGTTGTCCGTGGGCTTGCGGTAGAGTGAAGTGCTGAGGTGTCCGTCTTTGATGGAGATTCGTGTGTCCAAGAATGAAACCGATTCTGAGGAGTAGTCCATGGTGAGTTTGATGGTGGGATGGAACTTGTTGATGTTATCGTGTAGTCTTTTCAGTGATTCTTCGCCATGGGTCCATAGGAAGAAAATGTCGTCGATGTATCTGGTGTATAGCATTGGTTGGAGGTCCTGTGCAGCGAAGAAGTCTTGCTCGAATTTGTGCAAGAAGATGTTGGCGTATTGGGGTGCGAATTTGGTCCCCATGGCTGTTCCGTGTGTTTGGGTAAAGAACTGGTTGTCGAAGGTGAAGACATTGTGGTCAAGGATGAAGCAGATGAGTTGTAGGATGGCGTCTGGAGATTGGCTGTTGTTGGTGTCCAACTCCGGCATCTCCACACCAGAGTGATAGGAATCCTCTGGTTCTTGGCCATTGTCAAAGCTCTGGTAAGAAGCAGTGAGGCAAAAGTGTTTGATTGACTAGGCTAAGCAAATCTGGCCAGGATGAGTGCGTTCCTTTGATCCCGGGCAGCAATGTTCTCACGTACTGCTGCCGCTGGTTGATGGGCCTCTACAAGATGTTTGTTTTCGCTCTCCTCCTCATCTGAGGAGGATATGTGATGAGCCACTTGGTCCTCAGGAATCTGCAAGCCACGACGCTGTGCCATGTTGTGAAGTGCACAGCAAACCACGACGATTCTGGAGACCCTGGCTGCTGAGTACTGTAGGGCTCCACCTGATCTATCCAGGCATCTGAAGCGCATCTTCAGCAGGCATCTGAAGCGCATCTTCAGCAAACCGATGGTTTGCTCGATAATGGATCTGGTGGAAATGTGGCTGGAGTTGTAGCGCTCCTCAGCTTCGTTGGACGGGCTCCTCAACGGCATCATTAGCCACGTCCTCAGGGGATAGCCCTTGTCTCCAGGTAGCCATCTGTTAAGTTGGTCTGGCGGACTGAATAGCGGAGGCACACTAGACTGGCGCAGTATGAAGGAGTCATGGCAACTGCCAGGGTACTTGGCACAAACATGCAAAATTTCCTTCTTGTGGTCACACACCAGCTGAACGTTGAGGGAGTGGAAGCCCTTGTGGTTGACAAAAATACCTGGATTGCGATGGGGTGCCCTAAGGGCCACATGTGTGCAGTCAACGATGCCCTGCACCCTTGGAAAGCCTGCCAGGTGAGCTAATCCAACCGCTCGCGCCATGACACTTGCTCGATCCTTGGTGAAATGGATGTGATTGTGCACGAGGGCAAAGAGGGCATCGGCTACCTGCGTGATGCAAGTGTGTGCGGCCGCCTGGGAGATGCCGCTGATGTCTGCTGCTGATCCCTGGAATGAGCCTGAGGCAAAAAAGTTGATTGCGGTGGTGACTTTGACGGCCACTGGTAATGCTTGTCCACCTGGTCCTCTGGGCAGCAGGTCTTGCTGTAGCATTGCGCAGATGTCAGTCACTACCTCTCGCGAAAGTCAGAGCCGCCTTTGGCACTGCTGCTCAGACATGTTGAGGTAGCTGACCCTGCGTCTGTAGACCCTGTTTGGGGGGTATCTCCTGCGCCGACGAGCTTCCAGGCGCTGGCCCCTTCTGGCCTGTGCAGCTTTAGGTGGGTGAGCAGCAGCCTGGCGCTCCTGCTGCTGTTGCTGTTGCTGCTGTTGTTCCTGGTTCTGCTGCTGCCGCGGCTGGTGCTCGAGCTCCTCTAATGCCCAGATGGGAAGGAAATAAATGGCTCCCATGCTTCTGGTATATGCCTCCGCTGAGGAAGCGCTGAGTGAAGGTGGCGAGAGGGGGTTCCCAGGTGGTCACACTGGAGATGAGTGTGAGGCTCCAACCTTCCACAGGTGTGGTTAAGCCATCTAAAAGTTGCCCCAGACCTGAGACCACTAAGTCCTGCCACCTGCAAATCATGGCTGATCAAATCTCCTCTTTAATGGTTGACCTGCAGTTGATTGTCAGCAATCCAACAGTGCTCCCGCCAGGTTTCACATTCGTGTTTCCCACCAGGCATGTTTTATGTGGGGAAAGGGTTAAATTCGCCTTTCAAAATAGGATTATAGAGGCCATTTAGTGCTAACGACCAGTGCCGCCTGTTGGATGCGGGACGGAGTCGGGACCATCAGACACGTCTGAGTTAAAATTGCTCGGAGTCGGGAACCAGGCGGGGGGGGGGTCCCGCCCGCCAGGTTTTGCGATTTTAACCCCCCGCACGCCTCCAAGCCCGCCTCCATGGCTCAATGAAAATCGAGGCCTATAATTCTAACTTCTTAGCGCTCTTTTCTCCCTTCTAACAAGGTTGCTACACTTCCCCTAATTCCATGCTCTTATTCTCCAGTAGTTTCTCTGATTTCCTGACTTACTTTGAAATGATAACCTGTTTACCGTATCTGTACCATTTAATGTTTTATATATTTCGATAAGATCCCCTTAATCCATCTTCTTTCTGGACAGTAAAACTTACAGGTTTCGTTTTGTTTATGCTTGAGATGTATGCTGGTGCTTTTCAAATGATGTACAGTATGGTGTAAATTGCTTTCTTTCACACTCGAGTGGGGAGCCGAGCTCACTGGGAGCGTGTGTCAGAGAATCAGGGTGACATTGTTATAGCTCCATCTTCAGGCTGCACTCGCTCTGAGCCTGGCTTCCTCACCGGCCAGTGCAGAATCATGGAATTTACCTTTCTGTCTTTTTTTGTGGCATGACCAGTGCTTTGTAAAAGATCAGCATAATGTGCCTCACTGCTGAAAGAAAAATATTTCAAAAATCTTATGTCTTCCCTTCTGTCTTTCGGATGAGACGTTAAACCGAGACCCCGTCTGCTCTCTCGGGTGGACGTAAAAGAGCCCATGGCACTATTTCGAAGAAGAGCAGGGGAGTTCTCCCCAGTGTCCTGGCCAATATTTATCCCTCAACCAACATCACTATAAACAGATTACTTGATCATTATCACATTGCTGTTTGTGGGAGCTTGCTGTGTGCAAATTGGCTGCCGCATTTCCTACATTACAACAGTGACTACACTTAAAAAAAAAAGCACTTCATTGGCTGTAAAGCGCTTTGAGACGTCTGGTGGTCTAGAAAGGCGCTATATAATTGCAAGTCTTTCTTTTATCTGTTCAATGAGTTTAAGAAAACACTTATGGGGAGAAATTCGCTATCGCCCTGTCAGGGGCGCAATTATCGGCCGGGTGCAAAGGTTAGCGCCTGGCGCTAATTGTCGCCTCCGACTGCAAACTTGGCTTCTATCGCCCCTGGAGGTGATTGGGGCGCTAAATCAGGTGCTACACACCTCTCTTAAGGCGCTAATGCCGAGGAGCGAGACGCTACCTCACAGCGCTGGCGAAGTTCAAGTGATGTCAGTCAGCAATGGAACACAGGCACACTGGCGCCGGCCAATTCTTAAAGGAGTGGGTCGATCTTGCTCTCCATCCACACCCTGCTCATTGCAGCCTTGAATCTCAGCCTGGAGAGACCTGCACATCAAATCTGCTGGAAAGAACAATGGAGATACCCAGGGAAAGAGCTCAGAGTGCAGACCCCATAGTCTCTTCTAAATCAATGTAAGGAAGGTCAAATCAAAATGAACCTGCAAAGTGCTGCTCAGTACCCAACACTCCTTCACACAGCGTTGAATCTCTCCAGAAATATCTCTCTCTCTCTCAGAATGCGTGGTGCAATAATGTTGCCGACAAAAAAAGGCAGGAAGCGATCACCTTTAAATAGCGCTCCCCCAGTCCAATCCTGACTGCAAAAAGCTCCCCTCAACCCGTCGTTGCTAGCGGCAGGTGGTAAGGCACGGGGCGCCACTCAATATCTGGTCCGGGGCGCTACCGGGGCGTTGCGCACTCGACTGACGTCATGATCTGTGGGCGCAGGAGATCGTGGTGGTAGTGTTTAGCGCCGCCGCAAAATGTCTGGTCAAATTCGTGAGCGGTGCAAACATTGCCGCGCCCCGGGCATTAGTTGCTTTGTGCTCCATTAGCACCCTGTTAGGGCACTAGCTGGAGGCGCAAAGCAACCGAATTTTTCCCCCTTAGATTTTCAGTAAAAGAGTTTTTGTAAAAATGTCCCATTTGTGTCTAAAAGCCACTAGTTGGGAGGGCCAGTACTGATTTGAAATCTGAGCTTAAAGACTGTGGATGGTAGAATGGACCCAAGATCAATCTTTGTTCAGTTTGGGTGCTGATAAGCTCTGAATGTTTTTTTTTTCATTGGTGAAATGGAAACTTGGAATAATTTGGATTTGGCCGGAACTGGCTGAAGTGAGATGGAGGCCAGTTACTTGTCTAAATAAGTTATTAACTCTTTGGGTACTGAACATCCTCTGCTGGCTTCAAAATAAGCACATAAAAATTTTAGGAATGGGAAAGGGTTATTGATCCTGCAATAATGAAGTTATGTAAATGTTGTGGGCTGCATATTATAGTCTAAAGCTGCATTAACATACGGATCCACTAGCAATTTCAGATTCATATTAAATGGGCAGCTGAACTAAAAACTGCAAAGGGTGGACCTGCGCAGCAGGTCGGCCAGTATCGGAGAAGAGTAAAGGCAGGTTAATGTTTAACGGTGTAGATTCTGGAGAGGCAGGGTGTTATGTCTGTGTAATAATAAGAAAAGGACTGCAGAGAATGGTACAACAGGTGTTTACTCAACGTGGTTCAAACTGCAACTGAAACAACAGATTACTACTCAGCGTTATATACAGGTGTGGTCACTGCCGGTACTACAGTATACATGAGCTGTAGAAAGTAGTTCCCCCTTAAAGGTACATACATTACAATTCCTCCCCTTTTAGATTAACAGTACCATAACACTCATTTAACAATTAAATATCAAACTAATTACAATTAACACTTTTAACATGCAACATTAGCTGAAAATAGTCTATTTATAAATTCAGTCTTTGGGGAGGCTTCCTGATCCTTTCTGGATAGCGTCTTTCCCGAGTGTCTTGCTCTTGGTGCGGAGGCGATTCTGGCCCCCTGTCGTCGGTTGGTTCATCAGCTTCCGATGCTACTGTTTCTGGGGTAGATGCTACCTGTACGTCGGGTTCATCACCAGGTACGTATGGGCGAAGCATGGGGTTGACTTGTTCCTGTGACTCTAGGATCTGGTCAGCATGGCGTCTCACGATGCTCTCCCCAACGTCCACTGTGTACATTAGTGGGCCCTGCCATGTGCATATCGTTCCTGGCTGCCATTTTTCTGTTCGGTAGTCACGGGCCAAGACTGGTTGCCCTACATTGAAGCTCCTTGTTGGCTTCTCATGGATCTGCTGGAATTGCTTACTCTCAACATCTCTTCGTACGTTTGGTCTGAGCAAATCCAGGCGAGATCTTAACCTTCAGTTAAAGAACATCATGGCTGGGGCCTGGTTGGTGACTGCATGTGCCGCATTCCGGTAGGCGAACAGGAAATTGTCCACCTTGTGCTGCAGCGGAATGTTGTCATTGTACATAGCCTTTATTGCCTTCTTAAAGGTTTGTACGAACCTCTCAGCCAATCCATTTGTGGCTGGATGATACGGGGCGGATGTGTAATGCCTTACCCCATTCTTTTTCAAGAACCTCCGGAACGCTTCGGACACAAACTGTGGTCCGTTGTCGGAGCAAATCTGTTCTGGCAAGCCATTCCTGGCAAAAATGGTCCGTAGGACTGCAATAGTTTTCTCCGTGGTGGTGGAGGACATTTTGATGACCTCAGGCCATTTCGAGTGCGCATCCACGGCTATTAAAAACATTGAGTCCATAAATGGACCAGCAAAATCAATATGCACCCCTTGCCATGGAGATGAGGGCCACTCCCATGGGTGTAGAGGGGCCTGTGGTGGTGCATTATGGACTTTCTGGCATCCTGAGCAGCTCTTGGTCAGGTCCTCAATTTGTTTATCGATTCCCGGCCACCATACATAAGACCTGGCTAGGCTTTTCATTTTTACCCCTCCCAGATGACCCTCATGAAGCTCATTGAGCACTCTCTCCCTTAACTTGGGTGGAATTACCACTCGGGCTCCACACATCAAGGTCCCCCGGCACACTGACAGCTGTTCTCTCCTTGTCGAGAACGCTGGCAACAGTGAGTCGCCATATGCTGGCCATCCCTTCACCGTCAAATCATATACCCGAGACAGTGTCGGGTCATTTCGGGTTTCCTTTTCGATACAAAGGGTTAGTTATTGGTAGGTATTCAACTATAGTCGAATGGAATATTTCGACAGGATCCACTGCTGGTGCTTCCTCCGCAGTAGGCAGTGGCAGGCGTGATAGCCCATCAGCATTTCCATGCTGTTTCGTACCCTTATATTCAGTCTCATAGTGGTGCGCCCCTAGAAAAAGTGACCATCTTTGTAGTCGTTGTGCAGTCATCACCGGAACGCCCTTCTTCGGATTAAAAATGGAGACAAGAGGCTGGTGATCAGTCAGCAAGGTGAATTTCTGCCCGTGCAGATAGTGATTGAACTTTTTCACTCGCCACACTAGGCTGAGTGCCTCCCTGTCAATCTGGGCGTAGTTAGGCTCGGCTGAGGTTAGTGATCGTGACGCAAAGGCTATTGGCCTCTCTGAGCCGTCCGAGAATTTGTGCGACAGCACCGCTCCAATGCCATAGGGTGACGCATCACAAGCCAACCGAATTGGTAACGCTGGGTTGTAATGGGCCAATACCTCTTTCGATGTGATTAGTGTTTTGCTCTTCTGGAAAGCTTGTCAAATTTGTCATTCCACTTCCATGGCACCCCAGTTTGCAGTAGGGTGTTCAGTGGGTGTAGTATTGTAGACAAATTTGGCAAGAACTTATGGTAGTAGTTTACCAGCCCGAGGAACGACCTCAGTTGTGACACATTTTCCGGTGCTGGAGCCTTGACTACTGCCTCAATCTTCTCTGGGGACTTATGTAACCCCTCTTTATCGATAACGTGGCCACAATACGAGATCTGTTTTCTAAAAAACTCGCATTTGGGGCGGTTAGCTCGAAGCCCATATTCCTGCAATCTAGTGAGCACCTGCTCCAGGTTGGCAAGGTGATCACTGTCTTTTTCGCCCGTGACCAGGATGTCATCCAAATAACACTGGGTCCCTGGGATCCCTTGTAGGGCTTGTTCCATTGCTCTCTGCCAAATAGCCGGAACTGATGCTACCCCGAATACCAGCCGGTTGTATTGGTAGAGACCTTCATGGGTGTTGATTGTGAGGTATTTTTTTGATGCTTCTTCTACCTCCATTTGCAGATACGCCTGGGCCAGATCAATCTTAGTGAAGCGTTTCCCTCCAGATAGCGAGGCGAAAATATCTTCAATCTGCGGAAGTGGATATTGTACGGTGTGAAGGACCGGGTTCACTGTTACCTTAAAGTCCACACAGATGCGAACCTTCCTTGGTTCCCCAGGCGTGCTGCTCAATGACTTTTTCATCACAGGGACGATGGGTGTAGCCCACTCGCTCCAGTCTACCTTGGACAGTACACCTGAACATTCCAGACTCTCCAGCTCTGCTTCGACTGCATAAGGTACCGGTCTGGCCTTAAAAAATTTTGGGCTTGCGTTTTCTTCAATTTTAATCGTCGCTGTCATGCCTTTTAGTGTTCCGAGTCCTTGCTGGAACACTTCTTTCGCGTCAGTTAGGATCTTTGACAGTCGCCCAGGTGTGACATCGTCATCCTTTTTGTCAGCCACAGTCAGTGCCTGTATGGAATGCCAATCCAGTTGTATTTTCTGGATCCATTCACGTCCCAGTAATGGTGGTCCTCCATCTTGCAATAAATACAGGTCTAGTTTTGGTGTTTCCTTACCGTTATATATAACGGTCACCCTTATTTTTCCTTTGGGGTAGACTTTTTGCCCCGTGTACATCTTCAAAATAATTTTTGTGTCTCTCAAGGGTATGTGTGAGAATAGCCGCTCGTCATCCTGTCGGTTTATGACTGTTAGAGCTGATCCTGTGTCCAATTCCATCTTTACCTGGACTCCTGCTATCTTGAGAGTGACCCAAATGGTTCGGTGATCCTCCGTTGTGATCACATTATGTAGTTTCAGACAACTCAGTTCCCTGCTTTCGGAGTCGTTATCACTCTTTTGTTCGTCTGAACTATTCTCCGTTATCTTATGTACCTTCTTGTACTTCCCTTTGGTCGGTTTCTTATTGCTGGTTTTCTTTCCCGACCTGCAGACTCGTGCTATGTGTCCTACTTTTCCACACTGTCTGCACACTTTGTCTTTGAACCAGCAATCATTCTGGTCGTGTGTTGTTTTGCCGCAGCGATAGCACTTCTCTGTTCCATATGACATTTCATTTGTGCCATATTCTTGCGGTCTCTGTTGTATCTCTGCAGCGCCCCGTGCTGCTGCTTCATATGATACCGCAATGCTGAAAGCCTTTTCCAGCGTAAGGTCCTTTTCAGATTAAAGCCGTTTCTGGGTTCCTTCACTTTGAAGCCCACACACAAACTTGTCCCTTAAGGTATCTGCCAGTCCCGTTCCAAACTGGCAGTGTTTCGATAGTTTGCGCAGTTCTGTTAAATAATCAGCATTGCTTTCATCCTTATGCTGGTTCCGTTTGTGAAACTTGAATCTTTCTGCTATCAGCAGCGGTGTGGGGTTTAAGTGGTCCTGTAGGATTGACACTATGTTTTCAAAATCCTTTTCTACTGGCTTCTCTGGGGTTACTAGGTTTCGTAGTAAGCCATACATTTTTGCACCCATTGAATTCAACAATACCAGCGCTTTCTTGTCATCTGGCACTTCATTCGCCTTGCAGTATACTTCGATGCAGTCGACATATGTCGTCCAATCTTCGACTTCATTGTCGAACGCTGTGATACTGCCACTCTTTGGCATTTTTGGGTGTGGTTAGACTGGCTTAAAATGGCATCTCCCACGCTTTCCTTTCTTCCCCGCTGCGGCTTAAAATGGCGTCTCTCGCGCTGCTGCCAACGCCGCCCTCGGCTGTCCTCATGGCAAATGGTGACGCCATGTGGATTTCGTGCGCTGCTCCTGCGCTGCTGCCAACGCCGCTCTCTGCGGTCCTCGTGGCAATGGCAGCGCCTCGCGTTTTCCTGCGCGCCTCCCTCCCCCGTTGATGCTGCTCGGCCCTTGAACACCGGCTGCGCTCTGCTCTCTCTCGCCTCTCTCCCCCATTGACGCCGCTCGGTCCTGAACACCGGCTGCGCCCTGTGCGCTCTGCTCTCTCTCCCCCGTTGACGCTGCTCGGCCTTTTTCTGTGCCGCTCGGTCGGGCTCTAGCCCATCGCTGTCCGGGAAGGGTCTGCGCAGTACCTGTTGCCATCCCGTTTCGCTGGACCACCGTGACTGGAAAGCCAAGTCTGGGTCTCGACAGCCTCCCCTGCGATGCTCAAATCTCCGCTGGATGACTGGGCGGTTGCCCGTGGTCGACGCCCGTGCTTCCGGACTCGACCTTCTTCCACTGTTCTCCAGGAGCGAATCCCTGGGAGGTGATGCAGAGTTGCAGGTATGTTCGAACTTGCTCGTCGCCACTGTTACGTCCGTGTAATAATAAGAAAAGGACTGCAGAGAAGGGTACAACAGGTTTTTACTCAACGTGGTTCAAACTGCAACTGAAACAACAGATTACTACTCAGCGTTATATACAGGTGTGGTCACTGCCGGTACTACAGTATACATGAGCTGTAGAAAGTAGTTCCCCCCTTAAAGGTACATACATTACACAGGGGGGTTTAAGCAGGGAATTCCAGAGAGTTGGGCCTAGGTGGCTGAAGGCACGGCCGCCACTGGTGGATCGAATGGAGGGGGGAATGTAGATCCTTAAAACCTTGGACCAAGCTGTTAGTCATCTGTCCCAATACCTCTTTATGTGGCTTGGTGTCAAACTATGAATGATAGTGCTCCTGTGAAGCGCCTTGAGATGGTTTATACTACGTTAAAGATGCTAATTAACAGAGCGCCTTAAAGGAGGAGAGAGAGGTTGAGAGGCAAAGGTGTTTAAGGAGGGAATTTCAGAGAGTTGAGCCTAGGCAACTGACAGCCTGGTCGCTAATGGTGAGGCAAATGGAAAGAGGATGTAGAAGATGAACAGAGATTTTTGGGATGGGTGGGTTTGTCGGGTTGGAGGAGCTTACAGAGATAGGGAGAGGCAAGGCCATGAAAGGATTTAAATACATGAATGAGAATGTTAGTTTTGAGTTGTTGGGGACCAGGAGCCAATGTAGGTCATCGAGGACAGGAGCGGGGGTGGTTGGGGGGGGGGGGTGGTGGCGGGGGCGGGAGTGATGGATGAGCGGGACTTGCTGTGGAATAGAATATGAACAACAGAGGATTGGATGAGCTGAACTTTACGAAAGGGTTTATATAGTAACTGGGATGTTATGATTAAAGTTATCCACCAGGTGGTGCTGTAGCCTATGCTGCTACTAAGGTCAGAGGTTTGCTTCCTGTTAAGGTCAGAGGTTTGCTTCATGTATCGGTCAGCACAAGGTGGAATGCCAGGATGCTGATGCAGGCTGTCTGTAAACGTGTTTCCCAGTTGTTAATAAAGTACTCGTGTTAATTCTACGATATCACCTCTTTCAGTTCTTGTTCCACTTAATGGATTTATCACATTTGGCGACGAGGCAACTTAAGGACCCTGCATAAAGAAGAAAAGTCTGCCGGGACGTTTAAACAACAAAATCACGAGCTAAAGTTAGCTACAAGCTGGAAGAGAGCATGGCTGCCATGGTAGGAACGGTTTCCGCTTTTGATATTCAAGCACAAACCTGGGAAGAATACTGTGAAGTGTTGGGTTATTTTTTCAAAGCAAATGAAATAAATGATGCCGGAAAAAGGAAAGCCATTCTGCTTAGCTCAGTGGGAAGCCAAACCTACAGTTTGATGAAAAATCTGCTCAGTCCTGAAAAGCCTGGAGACAAATCATTTGTTGAATTAGTGGCTTTGCTAAAAGAACATTTCAACCCTAAGCCTAGTGAGATTGTACAGTGGTTCAAATTTTATTCAAGGAACAGGAAAGAGGAAGAGAGCGTAATGGACTATGTAGTGGTGTTGCGTAAATTAGCACAAGATTGCAATTATGGGAACAACCTCGAGGAAATGCTGCGAGATAGGCTAGTTTGTGGAATTATGGACAACCGAATGCAGCGTAGATTATTATCCGAGACTGGGCTTACTTATGAAAAAGCATTGGAACTTGCTCAAGCCATGGAGACAGCGAACCGAGATGTAAAAGAAATACAGGGTTCAGACAGGGCTAATGCTACGCAAGTTGCAGGTCAGGTTGTTGTGCACAAGTTGAACATGCGTCAGAAACCACAACGTGAGCATGTGAAGGCATGTTATAGATGCAAGGGCGATCACCTGGCGAGTGAATGCCAGTTTCTGGAGGAAAAGTGCTACAAGTGTGGGAAACAAGGACACATAAAACGAGCTTGCAGGGCGAAATCACCTGTGGAGGAATCCAAACCAAAAGGGGGAGGACAGCAAAACCAAGGGAGAGAAGTGAAAAAACATGGAGCACACCACATCAGTGGGGAAGCTGAGGAAGAAGAGGACATGTTCATAATGTATAGCATGTTAGAGAACATTCCAAAAGTGGCTCCTATCACATTGCAACTGACAGTAAATGACTCTAAGGTGAACTTTGAAGTGGATACAGGGTGCGGCGTGACCATAATGAACAAGGCAGAGTACTCAAAATTGTGGAACCGTGCAAAAGTTCCAGAGTTAAAGCCTTGCTCCCTGCATCTTAAAACATATACAGGTGAACGCGTAGTGACATTAGGTACAGCTAAGGTAACTGTGCAACACAGGGACACAGTGGAACAGCTACCTGTAGTTATAGTATCGGGTACCGGACCAAACCTGTTAGGTCAGGGCTGGATAAAAGAACTTAAATTAGACTGGGGAGCAGTATATCAAATAGATGCGGGCAAACAGTTGACTTTGCAAGAAGTGTTGAGTGAACATGAGAGTGTGTTCAAGGAGGAACTTGGCACATTTAATGGCCCCCCCCGCCAGCTATGATTTATGTAGACAAGGAGGCACCACCAAGGTTTTTTAAACAACGACCTGTGCCTTATGCCATGAAGCCAAAGGTAGAGGCTGAGCTTGACCGTCTATTGAGAGAGAACATACTGGAGCCGGTGAAATGTTCGGAATGGGCAGCTCCCATAGTACCTGTGTTAAAACCGGACAATTCAGTAAGACTCCGTGGAGACTATAAATTGACTGTCAATCGGGTGTCCAAAATAGAGCAGTATCCTATTCCCAAAACAGAGGATCTCTTTGCAAACCTGGCTGGAGGAAAGAAATTCACAAAGTTGGATATGAGTCATGCCTACTTGCAGATTACACTGGATGACGAATCAAAGAAGTATGTCACCATAAATACACACAAGGGCTTGTTTACATATAACCGCTTACCGTTTGGTGTCTCATCTAGTCCAGCTATCTTCCAGAGGACAATCGAAGGTGTACTGCAAGGGATTCCACATGTTTCCATCTATCTGGATGACATTCTGGTGACGGGAAGAACCGACCAGGAGCATCTGAGCACTCTGAGAGAGGTACTACAGAGGTTGGAGAGGGCAGGGTTCCGGCTCAAGAGGAGTAAGTGCACTTTCCTGGGGAATGAGGCAGTGTTCCTGGGACACAGAGTGGACGCCACCGGGCTCCATCCAATCAAGGAGAAGGTACAAGCACTGCAGGACGCCCCTGCTCCTACCAATGTGGCTGAGTTAAAAGCTTACCTGGGACTGCTGAACTATTATAACAGGTTTTTACCAAACTGTCAACTGTGTTAGCACCTCTTCATAAACTACTGTGCAAGGAGACACAGTGGCAGTGGGGAGAGGAGCAGGGGGTTTCATTTGAACAGTCCAAGAAACTGATGTTGTCATAGGATGTGCTGGTTCACTACAATGCAGAGAAAGACATCATTCTCTCTTGTGACACTTCACCTTACGGGGTGGGGGCAGTTCCTTCACACTGCATGGAAGATGGAACTGAAAGACCAATAGGGTTTATGTCCTGAACTCTAACACCAGCGGAAAAAATCTATTCCCAGTTAGACAAAGAGGGGTTAGCAGTAATGTTTGGGTTACAGAGGTTCCACAAGCACATATATGGCAGGAAGTTCACCATATGCACCGATCATAAACCTCTTCTCTCTCTTTTCAATGAAATGAAAGCAGTTCCACAGATGGTGTCACCCCGGATCCAGAGGTGGGCAGTGACGTTGAGGGCATATGAGTATGTCATCGTCTACAAGGCGGGCAAGTACCATGGGAACACAGATGCCTTGAGCCGTCTTCCACTGCCAGGCACACCTGTCCGTGCAGCTCCAGAGGACAGAGTTTTGATGTTGGAGGACACTGACACGGCACTTGTGACTGCAGAGCATGTAAGGACATGGACCGGTAAAGATCCAGTACTGTCTAGAGTTCGAGAATATGTGGTGAGGGGATGGCCACAGCATCCGGAAGGGGCTGACTTCACACCCTACAGTGTCAGAAAAACAGAGCTGAGTGTGCAGGATGGTTGCATGTTGTGGGGAGCACGAGTGATTATTCCACGGCCAGCACGACAGTCTATCCTAGAGCAACTACATCAGTGTCATCCTGGGGTCTCGCGTATGAAAGCCTTGGCTAGGAGTTACTTGTGGTGGCCAAAGCTAGATGAGGAGATAGAAAATCTAGTCAAAACATGCAGCACTTGTCAGGAACACCGAAAGGCACCAGCAGCGGCTCCTCTCCACCCCTGGGAGTGGCCGGATAAACCATGGAGAAGATTGCACTTAGATTATGTGGGTCCATTCACGGGGAAGATGTTCCTCATAATCATTGATGCACATTCCAAATGGATGGATGTTTATCCTGTAAATTCTGTTTCCGCCACTACTACTATAGACTGCCTGCGTCGGAGCTTCAGTAATCAAGGGCTACCGGAGATCGTGGTGAGTGACAATGCCACTTGTTTTGTGAGTACAGAGACAAAAGAGTTCTTGAGAAAAAATGGCATAGTGCAGGTGACCTCGGCTCCATATCATCTGTCCTCGAATAGACTTGTGGAGAGAGCCGTACAAACATTTAAGGAGATGATGAAAAAAAGTGCAGAAAGGAGTTTAGCAGCCAAAGTGTCACGGGTTCTGTTCAGCTACAGAATAACACCTCAATCCACCACAGGACTCTCTCCTGCTGAGATGTTATTAGGCCATAGACTACGCTCCACTCTTGACCTTGTCCACCCAGACCTAAAAAGGAAAATGGAAAACAGACAAAACAAACAAAAAGAGAACCATGACAAAAGAACAAAGAGCCAAAGTTTTGGAGAAGGAGATGCGATCCTTACCAGGAATTTCAGTTATGGACCAAAGTGGATTCCTGGCTTCAGAGACTCAATGACAGGTCCAGTATCATACAAGGTCATGTTGGGAGATGGTAGGGTAGTACGCAGACATGTAGATCAGATACTTCCCAGACAAGGGGAAATTGAAATGAAGGTTCCAGATGCAATGACTGAAGACAGGGTTGCCCCCAGTTATCCAAGTGCATCTGTGGTGCCACCACCAGGGACAGAGATAATTCCACAGGAACCTATCCGTCAAGAGGAAACCATCGTTGCAGAGTCAGATACTCTGAGCACTGCTCAGGAGCAGCTGGTGGCTTCACCACAAACAAGCAGGGACTTTACTGTTAGACGTTCACAAAGGCCTCACAAGCCACCAGAGAGATTGATAGTGAACTGTTAGATTCATCAAGTATGGAACATGATGAATGGAGACTCCTTATGTGACACTCAGGAATGGTTGTTTGTTAAGAAATTCATACTGAAATCTTAAGGGAGGAGGGATATAGTAACCAGGACCCCCAGATCCCTTTGTACTTCAGTACTTTCCAGTTTCTTGCCATTAAGATAATAACTTGCTCTATGATTTTTCCTGCTAAAGTGCATAACCTCACACTTTCCATTATTATATTCCATCTGCCAAATCTCTGCCCACTTACTTAGCCTATCTATGTCCCTTTGCAGGTTTTTTATGTCCTCCTCTCTCACTACTTTCCCTCCCATCTTTGTATCATCTGCAAACTTTGATATGTTACACTCGGTCCCTTCCTCCAAATCGTTAATATAGATTGTAAAGAGTTGGGGTCCCAGCACTGACCCCTGCGGAACACCACTAGTTACTGATTGCCAGTCTGAGAATGAACCATTTATCCCAACTCTCTGCTTTCTATTAGATAGCCAATCCTCTATCCATGCCAGAATATTACCCCCAGTCCCGTGATTTTTTATCTTGAGCAATAATCTTTTGTGTGGCACCTTGTCAAATGCCTTTTGGAAGTCTAAATACAGTACATCCACTGGTTCCCCTTTATCCACCCTATATGTTACGTCCTCAAAGAACTCAAGCAAATTTGTCAAACATGACTTCCCCTTCGTAAAACCATGCTGACTTTGTCCTATTAAATTATGTTTATCCAAATGTCCCGTTACTGTCTCCTTAATAATCGACTTTAAAATTTTACCAACCACAGATGTTAGGCTAACTGGTCTATAGTTTCCAGCCTTCTGTCTATTACCCTTTTTAAATAAGGGTGTTACATTAGCAGTTTTCCAATCTGCCGGGACCTTTGCTGAGTCCAGGGAGTTTTGGAAAATTATTACCAATACATCCACAATCCCTACTGCCACTTCCCTCAAGACCCTAGGATGTAAGCCATCAGGTCCAGGGGATTTATCCGCCTTAAGTCTCATTATTTTACCGAGTACCACTTCCTTAGTGACTTTAATCGTATTTAGCTCCTCCCCCCCCCCAGAACCCCCTGTTAGCCCAGTGTTGGGATATTCTTAGTGGCCTCTACTGTAAAGACTGATACTAAATATTTGTTCAGCGTTTTTGCCATCTCCATGTTTCCCACCATTAATTTCCCGGTCTCATCCTCTAAGGGACCAACATTTACTTTAGCCACCCTTTATCTTCAGACTGTGACCCCTGGTTCTGGACTCCCCCGCCATCAGGAACACCCTTCCTGCATCTAGTCTGTCTAGTCCTGTTAGAATTTTATAAGTTTCAATGAGATCCCCTCTCATTCTTCTAAGCTCCAGCGAGTATCAGCCCAATCGACCCAATCTCTCCTCATACGTCATTCCTGCCATCCCAGGTATCAGCCTGGTGAATCTTTGCTGCACTCCTTCCATGGCAAGAACATCCTTCCTCAGATAAGGCAACCAAAACTGCACACAATACTCAAGGTGTGGTCTCACCAAGGCCCTGTACAACTGCAGTAAGGCATCCTTGCTCCTGTACTCGAATCCTCTCGCTACGAAGGCCAACATACCATTTGCCTTCTTAACCACCTGCTGCACCTGCATGCTTACCTTTAGCGACTGGTGCACAAGGACACCCAGGTCTCGTTGCACTTCCCCTTCTCCCAATCTATTGCCATTCAGATAATAATCTGCCTTTGTGGCAAAACCACTAAGTGACTTACATAATTGTCTGTAACCAATGTTATTACCTCTAGCATTAATTGTCTGTAACCAATGTTATTACCTTTCAAGTTGGCTCTGGTTAAACAGAGCTAGATCGACAACATCGCGATCTGACGCGATGACATCATCACGTGGGTCACGTGACGTCCCCTTCGGCGGGAAACGTGATGACGTCATGACGTCAGAGGTAGAGGGCGGGACCAGCCAGTCCTCGTGTGGATTGAAAGAGAAAAGACCTGTTTTGAGCTTCTCCTGTAGTTTCTTGTTTTGTAAAGTTAGACAATAAATTCAGTTTGTTAACTTCCAGTAAGTTATAGATTCTTTGTTAGGAGTGCAGAGACTCCTATATTGGTGACCCCGATTCCTCGCGATCGTTTTTCGGGGTGAACGCCGAACACAGGCCAGTGATGGAGGCCAACGCAGTGGCCTTGAAGCTCCCCCAATTCTGGGAACAACAGGCAGCCTCTTGGTTTGTGCAAGCCGAGGCGCAATTTGAGCTCCACAACATCGTTCAGGATCAGACCAGATATCTCCACATGGTCTCCGCCCTCGAGAGCTCGACGGCGTCGAGAATCATCAGCCTGCTGGAGAGTCCTCCGACTGCTGACAAGTATGTTGCCATCAAGACACGATTGCTGCAGGTATTTGGTCTCACCAAAGCGGAGCGCGCTCGCTGTTTACTGACTCTACCAGGGTTAGGAGACTCCAAACCCTCGGAAATGATGAGTCATATGCTGACTCTCCTGGGGTCCGAGCCCCAGTGCTTGCTGTTTCGCGAACTGTTCCTTACTCAACTTCCTGAGCAAGTACAGGCGTCCCTCGCCCGAGCAGAAACTGCAGACTGCGTCGCGCTCACCGAAGAGGCGGATAAGATTTACGCGGTCCGGCAACAATACTGCGCGCTCGTGCAACGCCCCGCCACGAAGAGCCCGGCCCCGGCTCCAACAAAGGCGCCTCCGACGACCGGTTTCTGCTACTACCACGCTCGTTTCGGCCCGAAGGCCTGCTGATGCCGCTCGCCGTGCACTTTCGTTACCAGACCGTCGAATGGACCGCCGCGAGTCATGCACGCCGGTCCCGGTACTTCCCCCGCTGCCGCGATGGTGATCGGTGCTTCCGGGAATTTCGGAGTCGGTCCAACAGCCTTGTCCGACCTCCTCAGCGATTGACTCTTTTCGTTAAAGACAATTCTGGGGGGGCGTATGTGGCAAAACCACTAAGTGACTTACATAATTGTCTGTAACCAATGTTATTACCTCTAGCATTAATTGCCTGTAACCAATGTTATTACCTTTCAAGTTGGCTCTGGTTAAACAGAGCTAGATCGACAACATCGCGATCTGACGTGATGACGTCATCACATGGATCACGTGACGTCCCCTTCGGCGGGAAACGTGATGACGTCATGACGTCAGAGGTAGAGGGCGGGACCAGCCAGTCCTCATGTGGATTGAAAGAGAAAAGACCTGTTTTGAGCTTCTCCTGTAGTTTATTGTTTTGTAAAGTTCTTAGACAATAAATTCAGTTTGTTAACTTCCAGTAAGTTATAGATTCTTTGTTAGGAGTGCAGAGACTCCTACACCTTCCTGTTTTTGCCACCAAAGTGGATAACCTCGCATTTATCCACGTTATATTGCATCTGCCATGCTTTTGCCCAATCACCCAACCTGTCCAAATCATATTGGAGTTTCTCGGTATCCTCCTCACAGCACACACGCCCACCCAGCTTTGTGTCATCTGCAAATTTGGAGATATTACATCTAGTTCCCTTGTCTAGATCATTAATATATATTGTGAATAGTTGGGGCCCAAGGACCGATCCCTGTGGTACCCCACTAGTCACTGCTTGCCACTCGGAAAAAGACCCGTTTATTCCAACTCTTTGCTTTCTGTCTGCCAACCAGTTCTCTATCCAAGTCAATACCTTGCCCCCAATCCCATGTGCCTTAACTTTGCACGCTAATCTCTTATCAAAAGCCTTCTGAAAGTCCAAATACACCACATCCACTGGTTCTCCCTTGTCTATTTTACCAGTTACATCCTCAAAAAATTCCAGTAGATTAATCAAGCACGATTTACCTTTTGTAAATCTATGCTGACCTTGTCCGATCCTGTCACTGCTTTCCAAGTGCTCTGCTATTACATCTTTTATAATGGACTCTAGCATTTTCCCCACTACCGATGTCAGGCTTACCGGTCTGTAATTCCCCGTTTTCTCTCTACCACCTTTTTTGAATAGTGGGGTAACAATAGCTACCCTCCAATCCATGGGTACTGTTCCAGATTCCATCGAATGCAGGGAGATGATCAGCAATGCATCAACTATTTCTAGGGCCACTTCCTTAAATATCCTAGGATGTAGATTATCAGGCCCTGGGGATTTATCGGCCTTCAATCCCATCAATTTCCCTAACACCATTTCCCTACAAATACTGATTTCTTTCAGATCCTCCCTTTCATCAGACCCTATGTTCCCCGACATCTCTGGGAGGTTATTTGTGTCCTCCTTTGTGAAGACAGAACCAAAATATGTATTTAATTGGTCAGCCATTTCTTTGTTCCCCATTATAAATTCTCTTGATTCTGACTGCAAGGGACCTACGCTTGACTTCACCAATCTTTTTCTCTTCACTTATCTATAAAAGCTTTTACAGTCAGTTTTTATGTTACCTGAAAGCTTACTCTCATATTCTATTTTCCCTTTCTTAATTAATCCCTTTGTCCTCCTTTGTTGAATCCTAAACTGCTCCCAATCCTCAGGTTTACTGCTTTTTCTGGCCAATTTGTATGTCCTCTCCTTGGATCTTATGCTATCCCTAATTTCGCTTGTTAGTCACGGTTGAGTCACCTTTTTTGTTTTATTTTTATGCCAAACTGGGATGAACAAATTCTGTAGTTCATCCATTCGGTCTTTGAATGTTTGCCATTGCCTATCAACCGTCAACCCTTTGAGTGACATTCCCCAATCAATCCTACCCAACTCGCGCCTCAGGCCATCGTATTTTCCTTTATTTAAATTTAGGACCCTAGTCTCTGAGTCTACTACTTCATTCTCCATCTTAATGAAGAATTCGATCATATTATGATCGCTCCGACCCAAGGGGCCTCGTACAACAAGATTGCTAATTAATCCTTTCTCATTACATAATACCCAGTCTAAGATGGCCTGCTCTCTGGTTGGTTCCTTGACATATTGGTCCAGGAAACCATCCCTTAAACACTCCAGGAATTCCTCCTCCACAGTATTGTTACTAATTTGGTTAGCCCAATCTATATGTAGATTAAAGTCACCCATGATGACTGCTGTGCCCTTATTGCACGCTTCTCTAATTTCCCTTTTAATGCCGTCCCCAACCTCCGCATTACTGTTTGGAGGTCTATATACCACTCCCACTAACATTTTCTGCCCCTTGGTATTTCTCAGTTCTACCCATACAGATTCCACATCATCAGAGCTAATATCCTTCCTTACAATTGTGTTCATCCCTTCTTTAACCAGCAATGCTACCCCACCTCCCTTTCCTTTTTGCCTATCTTTCCTGAATATTGAATACCCCTGGATGTTGAGTTCCCAGCCTTGGCCACCCTGGAGCCATGTTTCCGTAATCCCAATCAAATCATATTCGTTTACCTCTATTTGCACAGCTAATTCATCCACCTTATTACGAATGCTCCTTGAATTAAGACACAAAGCCTTCAGGTTTGTTTTTTTAACGCTCTTACACCTATTAGAATTATTATTTACTGTGGCCATGTTTGATTTAAACCGTTGATTTCTCTGACTGCCACTTTTGTTTTTCTCCTTCCTATCTTTTGCTTTTATCCTTGTTTCCCTTTCCTCTGTCCCCTTGCTCAGGTTCCCAACCCCCTGCCATTTTAGTTTAAACCCTCCCCCAGAGCACCAGCAAACACTCCCCCTAGGACATCGGTCCCGGCCCTGCCCAGGTGCAAACCGTCCGGTTTGAACTGGTCCCACCTCCCCCAGAACCGGTTCCAATGTCCCAGGAATTTGAATCCCTCCCCCTTGCACCATTCCTCTAGCCACGTATTCATCTGGAAGTGGGTACGGAGATGTGGAGGTATTTACAGTGATGTTGAAGGGTTTTCAGTGAGCCACAACACATCAGCATCTTGCACTTTCACAATTGCAGTGTGCACTTACTACTACACTCCTGAAATGGGTGGAATAGTCATCATTACCATTTAGATGTACAATTAGCAGCTTTAATGCTTCTTTTGCATAATTCCCTGGCAGAATGGGGGGGGGGGGGGGAGAAGAAAAGAACAACAATTTTTTTCACTCTCCAGAGTTCAATGAACTACAAGTTCATTCCTAAAGAAAGAACAGCAGAGTGTCCAGATTATCTGCCCTAGCAGGTGTCGGATGTTTGTAAGCTGGATTTCATGGGTGTGAAGGGCACCAGATGCAGTAATTGTTCACAGCTGGTAGTCGCTTGGCTCCCCGAGGACGCCTGCCTTCCACTGGGGAGCTGGCAGCGATCAGGAAGTAGGCTCGGCCTCTTTGCAAGGCAAAGTTGTCAGGAAGTAATGGCTGAATGGATGTCATTCACCAGTCCCTACTGCACCATTTAAAACTGAGAAGCATTTGTTAGAACTGGAGAATCAAATGCAGAGGGAGATGCCAAAAGTGCTCTTTTGACGATAAATTAGCACTCAGAATTACTGAACTAGAATAAAATGGTAATGTTTTAAATCGGTTGTGCGGTATTGGCTGGGTCCTGTTATTATAATGAAGCTCCACTTTGTACGTGATTGGTTTGCGGACAACATTCACAGCAAGAAATTAGGAGGAAAGCTTTATTTTAATGGGTTTGTTTCTTCCAATTGGTCACCATTCGATCACAAGTTCATCACATCAGACTTCTTAATTCTCTTTTGATTTCAGTGGACCATACCGTGTGGAGTAGTCTTTCGGGATGTTAAAAGTATAAGGTTACATTGTGACTTTGAAAGCAGACAGCTGTGTTGCAGGGAGTGAGCGGAGAGGCAGTGTCAATGCAAACCAGACAAACGGTTACCGTTGCAGGGACATTAGTGGAAGCTAAAGAAAGCCGCAGAATAAAGATGTGTTTGTCCAGTATTCAGAACTGTGACCTTCATCTGAATGGTTTTGTATCAAAATTGTGCATTTTAGCCAATTAAAAATTGTATTGTGTGGCTCCCTTGAAGGCTGACTGGTACGACTCATCGTGGTACTGCGCTGGCTGGGTTTACCCCAGTAAAAGTGATGGCAGGAGGACACAATTGGACTATTTCAGCCAAGGGTCCTGCTCCTGATTGCTATTGACTGACGCATGCTGGAAAGTGAACGATTGTGGACATCTGGTGAGAATAAGATTGGATTTAACTGTTGTTTTCCCACCACCATGGTAGAACATCTCACGAGCGCTCACTGCCTAGACTAACACATTAAGAATGGCTGCTTGGGCCTGGTACTGGAGGACGACTGGTGTCCATAGAACCATATCCCACAAGAGTCACGTCTTCAGGAGAGGAAAAACCGGGGGTTGGGGGTGGGGGGTGGGATGGGGGTATAGGAGTACATGAAACTGAAGGGGGAGAATGACAAAATGTTTCATTGTTTAATCAAAAGTAAGTCACATCAGAAACATTCTATAGACACTCACTAAGCTTTCCGTGTTAATACTCTAGCTGGGAATTTCCTCAGAGCTACTCCCGCTCTCCCACCATTACATCGCCAGAACTGCGCTGCAATTCCGGCAAAGTTACGGTGGTGAAAGTTGAGGAGTTCCAGGGAAATTCCCAGCCTCTGTGTTTATCTTTGTTTCTGACACACATAAAGAAAAGTAACTCTCTGTGACATTTATACTGTATTCCACTGATTTTGTTAGCTCACTCTTACCAGAGTTGGTTCCCGGGCACAATATCCAGATTATTTTGTGCACAAGGCCATGCTTCAGTTCATCGGATATGCTGCCTTGCCCATGGGGGGGGGGGGCGGGGGGGGGGGGGTGGCGGGGGGGGGGCAGGGGGGCGATGCTGGCCGTTGTGTTGGGCCGGAGAAAGGTGTCTGGAGAAACCCAAATTAACAGTCACCTGCTCACCCTCTGCATTGTTGTGACTGGGGGGGAACAGAGAAAAAGATTGTGGGACACTGGAGGGAAAGATGAGGCATTTTTAATCCCCTGAACGTCAAAAAAATCCACCCAAAATAATTCCAACCTCAATGAATTTCTGTATCTTTTTAATGAATAATAAATTAGTAACTGAATATAATTCTCAGTTTCTGTCATTTGTTGCATACGGTAAACTTTACCAATTAGTTCCCAATGAAAGGTTTTGATAGAGTAGATAGGGAGGCACGATGGGCCGAATGGCCTCCTTCTGTGCTGTAAGGTACCAGGAGCCTCTATTTTGCTGTCTGTTCACAAAGCTACTTTTAAACCAGCATTCGTCGAGGTTGGACTCCAAGCGACCAGTGACTATGGGGGGGGGGGGAGTTTTACATGAAAAAACAGGTGGGTTGCAGGCGAGAGGGGAGCCCATGACATCATGTGCACGTGGCTCCACAGCGTGTTTCCCGAGATCTATCGACCCACCCGCTCCGGGCGGGTTGGAAATGTCAAAATGCAGCCCAATGAGCCAACTCCTTGCTTGTACAGTACTAACCTGGGTCTATGTTTCTCGCACTGGAAGAAAGGAGCTGGATTTAGTAGTGTAAATACAAGAGGCTGACTTACAAGTGCTGGATCTCCTGCGATTGGCCCTAAGCAACTGACAGTATAAAAGTGGCATAAGAGGTTGAAGTACTTGTCCACCGAGAGAGAGAGAGAGAGAGAGGAAAATCAGAGTTTGCGTCACCATAGGCGACTCTCTAACATCTCCGGGCATAGGAGGAGACCTGAGGCAGATGTCTGTCCGCCATCTTGTTTCATGAGAATAGCATGTGAACCTGAGAAACCTTAAAAAGGGAGGAAGGAACATTAATTTATAACGGAATAATATAACAAAAAAGTAGTTTATAGTTTCTACTGTTAAGGATGAACTGGTATGCTGGCTGGCAAAAAAATGAACAGGTCACAGATAATTCTCAAGAAAAAAGATGGCGGACAAAGTGACCTGTCTCAGGCCTCTTCCAATACTGGGAGATGTTAGGGAGTCGCCTGTGATGACCCAACTCCTGATTTCCCTCTCTTCTGGTTGAGAAACACCTGAACCTCTTATGCTGCTTTTATACAGGCGCTTGCTTAGGGTAAATCTCAGGAGCATCTTTTAAAACTTAATTGCACTAAAACCTGGAAATTCTTCTTCTTAGGCAGTCCCTTGGGACTGAGGATGACTTGCTTCCACGCTAAAAATGAGTTTTCAGGTGACTGACGAGTCCAATGCGGGACCTACAGTCTCTGTCACAGGTGGGGCAGATGGTGGTTGAAGGGGCGGGTGGGCGGGGTGCTTGGGTTGACGTGCGCTCCTTCCGTGGTTGCGCTTGGCTTCTGCTTGCTCCCGGCGAAGAGGCTCGAGGTGCTCGATGCCTTCCCGGATGCTTCTCCTCCACTTTGTATGGTCTTGGGCCAGGGATTCCCAGGTGTTGGTGGGGATGTTGCACTTTTTCAAGGAGGCTTTGAGGGTGTTCTTGAAGCATTTCCCCTGCCCACCTGGGGCTCTCCGGCCATGTCAGAGCTCCGAGTAGAGCGCTTGTTTTGGGAGTCTTGTATCGGGCATGCGGACGATGTGGCCCGTCCATCGGAACTGATCGAGTGTGGTCAAAGCTTCGATGCTGGGGATGTTGGCCTGAGCAAGAACACTGATGTTGGTGCGCCTATCCTGCCAATGGATTTGCAGGATCTTGCGGAGGCAGCGTTGGTGGTACCTCTCCAGTGCTTTGAGGTGCCTGCTGTACATTACAATGGATATGGCTAGTGTACGAATGCTTAACAAAATCATATCAAATTCCTCTCACTGTTATTTTAACAGAGGAGTTAACCTGATTGTTTTAAGTGCATTTTAAACGCACTGTCAGCTTGGACTAGCTCTTAACTCTAAGCCAGAAGCATGTGTGTTTAAGCCCCACTGCAGGATGTTTGTTCATATTCCAGGCCGACACTTCGGACAGTGCTAAAGAAGTGCTGTGCTGTTGGAAGCGGCAATCCTTTGGATGAGATACTAAACAAATGCCCAGTCTGCCTGTTCCGGTGGATGTTAAAGGTTTGTAGTGTTATTTTGAGGTAGGGAGTTCTCCCTGGAGTTGTCTTGGCCAATATTCTCCCCTCAACCCACACCACCAAACATAAATGATCTAGCCATTCATCTCAAAAATCTAGGCTGGCACTCCAGTGCAGTACTGAGGGAGTGCTGCACTGTTGGAGGTGCTGTCTTTCGGATGAGATGTTAAACTAAGGCCTCGTCTGCCCTCTCAGGTGGACTATTTCGAAGAAGAAGCAGGGGAGTTATCCCAATATTTATCCCTCAATCAACATCACTAAAACCGATAACTTGGTTATCTCATTGCTTGCTGTGTGCAAATTGGCTGCTGCGTTTCCTACATTACAACAGTGACTACACTTCAAAAGTACTTCACTGGCAGTAAAGCGCGTTGGGACATCCTGAGGTCGTGAAAGGCGCTATATGAATGTAAGTCTTTCTTACATAGCAACAGTGACAGCAGCTCAAAAATACTTCCAGTTCACACAGTTGCCAGCAGACTGCTTTTGGACTGGATGCTGTTTTTCCAACCACTATTCACGCCACACAGGGGCTGGAAAGTCAACAGTGTTTTGGTGGGGTGTTGAAAACATCGCACAAGTGCATGAGAGGTGAATCATGGTGCACTATCAGGTGAGCTCAGGTCTTCTGCCAGCCCCTCCCTTCCTGTGTGAACAGTGCAAACTGGGGATGGAAATGTTATCAGGTTTGCCCAGGATTTATGATAACCACCTTCAGGGACCAACAAGAATCGAGCATGCAGCTCCAGTCAAAAAAGCAATTATTTTAGGAGAATAAAACCAGTAACAAAATGTTTTTTTTACAATAAAATCTTATCTTTGACAAGAACAATGTGGAATGCTAGATCATAGCCAGGGTTTCAGTAATTGGATTTGATAGTGTTTGATAGTTTTCAGCACTTCATAAAACCTAATCTAACCACATCATATAAAAGTGGCTTCACAATAAAGTATTAACAATAGAGACCTTTTAGGATGAATTGTGGCAATTTTTGCTTGGGGATCAATTGTAGTCAAAAGTGGTGAGGTGCAAAGAAAGAGAGAATAAATGGTATTACACATGCAAATCTTTTGGTACATGAAGCCTTGACTTTGAAGAATATAGTTGGACCTGGTAGTGTGGTATTGATTATGAATAGGTAGCAATGAAAGATGAAAAACTGAAGGAAGTCAGAGGAGGCCAGCCTAGAAAATGCAATATCGATTGCTACTCTCTTCAGTCAGAAAGAATTAAGCTCTTTAATACAAGTAGACAGCAATGTGCAGATCAACCCATAGCTGAATTCACTTCTCAAAAGTCTGTTTTTAAAGTTTGTAATACAGTACTGTCAGAAATTGTTAAAATCAATGCACGCTCCAGCGCACGGATATAGTCATTGACAGTGCCTTCGGAGTTAAGACAAAAAGAATTAAAGGGAAGGCTGGAAAAAATCTTTACACAGGTGGTTAGAATTTGGGTTGCTCAGCCACAAGCTGCTGTTAAAACAGACCCATTAAAATCTTTGTTTTAAAAGCCTATTTATTTGATTTATTCTTGTGCTTATCAAGGCAAGGGATGTTAGTGGTAAGGAATTTTTAAAAAATGTTTTTATTCGTTTATGGGCTGTGGGGGGTCGTTGGCAAGGCCAGCATTTATTGCCCAACCCTAATTGCCCTTGAGAAGGTGGTGGTGAGCCGCCTTCTTGAACCGCTGCAGTCCGTGTGGTGAAGGTACTCCCACAGTGCTGTTAGGTAGGGAGTTCCAGGATTTTGACCCAGCGACGATGAAGGATCGGCGGTCTTTTTAGAAATCAACAAAGGGGGACCAAGAAATTGATAAAGAAAGGGAAAATGGAATATGAGCACAAACTAGCGAAAAATATAAAAACGGATTGTAAAAGCTTCTATAGGTATGTGAAAAGGAAAAGACTGGCGAAGGTAAATGTAGGTCCTTTACAGTCAGAGATGGGAGAATTTATAATGGGGAATGAGGAAATGGCGGAGAAATTAAATAAATACTTTGTTTCTGTCTTCACGGAGGACGACACAAAAAACCTAACAGAAATACGAGAAAACCAAGGGTGTGGTGAGAATGAGGAACTTAAAGAAATTATTATTAGTAAAAAAACAGTACTAGCAAAATTAATGGGACTAAAAGTCGATAAATCCCAAGGACCGGATGACCTACATCCTAGGGTTTTGAAAGAGGTGGTCATTGGGATAGTGTCATCTTCCAAAATTCTATAGATTCTGGAACGGCTCCTGCAGATTGGAGGATAGCAAATGTAACCCTGCTATTTAAGAAAGGAGGGAGAGAGAAAATGGGGAACTACAGACCTGTTAGCCTCACATCAGTAGTTGGGAAAATGCTGGAATCTATTATAAAGGATGCAATAACTGGGCACTTAGAAACTAATAGTAAGATTGGGCAGAGTCAACATGGATTTATGAAAGGGAAATCCTGTTTAACAAACCTATTGGAGTTCTTTGAGGATATAACTAGTGGAGTAGACAAAGGGGAAGTAGATGTGGTGTATTTGGATTTTCAGAAGGCCTTCAATAAGGTCCCACATAAGAGGTTGGTAAACAAAATTAGGGCACATGGAATTGGGGGTAATATACTAGCATGGATAGAGAATTGGTTAACAAACAGAAAACAAAGAGTAGGGATAAACGGGTCTTTTTCAGGATGGCAGGCTGTGACTAGTGGGGTGAGGGGACTAAATGTAACATTTCCAAATTTGCTGATGATACAAAGCTAGGTGGCAGTGTCAGTTATGAAGAGGATGTGAAGAGGCTTCAAGGGGATTTCGACAGGCTCAGTGAGTGGGCGAGAACATGGCAGATGGAATATAATGTGGATAAATGTGAAGTTATCCACTTTGGTAGAAAAAACAGAAAGGCAGAGTATTTCCTAAATGGTGAAAGATTGGGGAATGCAGATGCTCAAAGGGACCTGGGAGTCCTTGTACATGAGTCACTGAAAGTGAATGTGCTAGTGCAGCAAGCCATTAGGAAGCCAAATGGTATGCTGGCCTTCATTACAAGAGGATTTGAGTACAGGAGTAAAGAAGCCTTACTCCAATTATATAGGGCCTTGGTGAGACCACACCTGGAGTACTGTGTACAATTTTGGTCTCCTTACCTAAGGAAGGATATACTTGCCATTGAGGGAGTGCAACGAAGGTTCACGAGATTGATTCCTGGGATGGCGGGACTGTCGTATGAGAAGAGATTGAGTAAACTACGCCTATATTCTCTTGAATTCAGAAGAATGAGAGGGGATCTCATTGAAGCATACAAAATTATTACAGGGCTTGATAGGGTGGATGCTGGGAGAATGTTTCCCATGGCTGGGGAGTGTAGAACCAGGGGCCACAGCCTCAGGATAAAGGGTAGGCCATTCAGAACTCAGATGAGAAGAAATTTCTTCACACAGGTGGTGAATCTTTGGAATTCTCTACCCCAGAGGGCCGTGGAGGCTCGGTCATTAGGTATATTCAAAACAGAAGTCGATAGATTTCTGACACAAAGCTGGGTGGGCGTGTGTGCTGTGAGGAGGATGCCAAGAAACTCCAGTATGATTTGTACAGGTTGGGTGATTGGGCAGAAGCATGGCAGATGCAATATAACGTGGATAAATGTGAGGTTATCCACTTTGGTGGCAAAAACAGGAAGGCAGATTATTATCTGAATGGCAATAGATTGGGAGAAGGGGAAGTGCAATGAGACCTGGGTGTCCTTGTGCACCAGTCCCTGAAGGTAAGCATGCAGGTGCAGCAGGCGATTAAGAAGGCAAATGGTATGTTGGCCTTCTTAGCGAGAGGATTCGAGTACAGGAGCAAGGATGGCTTGCTGCAGTTGTACAGGGCCTTGGTGAGGCCACACCTGGCGTATTGTGTGCAGTTTTGGTCGCCTTATCTGAGGAAGGATGTTCTTGCCATGGAGGGAGTGCAGCGAAGATTCACCAGACTGATGCCTGGGATGGCAGGAATGACGTATGAGGAGAGATTGGGTCGATTGGGCTTATATTCGCTGGAGTTTAGAAGAATGAGAGGGGATCTCATTGAAACTTATAATAGTCTAACAGGACTAGACAGACTAGATGCAGGAAGGATGTTCCCGATGGCAGGAGAGTCCAGAACCAGGGGTCACAGTCTAAAGATAAGGGGGAAGTCATTTAGGACAGAGATGAGGGGGAATTTCTTCACCCAGAGAGTGGTGAACCTGTGGAATTCTCTACCACAAAAGGCAGTTGAGGCCAACTCATTAAATATATTCAAGAAGGAGTTAGATATATTTCTTAAGGCTAAAGGGATCAAGGGATGTGGGGAGAAAGCAGGGACAGGGTACTGAATTTGGATGATCAGCTATGATCTCATTAAATGGCGGAGCGGGCTCGAGAGGCCGAATGGCCTACTCCTGCTCCTATCTTCTATGTTTCTATGACTAGTAAGGGCATCAAGGAATATAGTGATAGGGCCAGTGAATGGAGTTGAGGCAGAAGATCAGCCATGATCTCATTGAATGGCGGAGCAGGCTCAAAGGGCCGAATGGCCTACTCCTGCTCCTATGTCTTATGTTCTTATGTTCTTAAGTCAGGATGGTGTGTGACTTGGAGGGGAACTTGGAGGTGGTCGTGTTCCCATGCGTCTGCTGCCCTTGTCCTTCTAGGTAGAAGAGGTCGCAGGTTTGGAAGGTGCTGCCGAAGAAGCCTTGGCGAGTTGCTGCAGTGCATCTTGTAGATGGTACACACTGCAGCCACGGTACGCCAGTGGTGGAGGGAGTGAATGTTTAAGGTGGCAGATAGGGTGCCAATCAAGCGGGCTGCTTTGTCCTGAATGGTGTCGAGCTTCTTGAGTGTTGTTGGAGCTGCACTCATCCAGTCAAGTGGAGAGTATTCCATCACACTCCTTACTTGTGCCTTGTAATTGGTAGAAAGGCTTTGGGGAGTCAGGAGGTGAGACACTCGCCGCAGAATACCTAGCCTCTGACCTGCTCTTGTTGCCACAGTATTTATGTGGTGGGTCCAGTTAAGTTTCTGGTCAATGGTAACCCCCAGGATGTTGATGGTGGGGGATTCAGTGATGGTAATACCATTGAAAGTCAAGGGGTGGTGGTTAGACTCTCGCTTGTTGGAGATAGTCATTGCTTGGCACGTCTGTGGCGCGAATGTTACCTGCCACTTATCAGCCCAATCCTGAACATCGTCCAGGCCTTGTTGCATGTGGGCATTGTTGTGTCTGTGTGTTGATAGAGACACTGAAGACAGGAGTTGGTTTGATAGGTGTTTACTAAACAAAGTCTGGAGGGGAACTAACGGATACAACACAATATACAGGCTTATATAGCCCGAGTGGCCATTACCGGCATTACAGTACACATGGGGCTCTTAAAGGCACATACACTACAATTCCTCCCCTTTTAGCTAACCAGTACATAATATTTTAAGTAATTATTAATTACATGTTATAAGAAAAATAATATACACATTGCTGCAGTTAATTAATTATAAGTCAGTCTCTCTGGAGGCTTCCTGACTCGGTCCGGATAACGCCTCGGTGGTGTAGTAGTTTCTGGTGGTGTAGTAGGTTCTTTTGGCAAGGCTGATTCGGCTTGAATGCCAGTGTCGGGTTCATCGGGTTCCAGTATCACCGGATCAGAGGTAGATATGGGTATCTCTACTTCATCGTTAGGCATACAGAGTTGTGGTGTAGGTTGTCCCTTTTCGGATGACTCTATGATTTGGTCAGCATGGCGCCTTATTATGCTTTCTCCGATGTCCACGGTATACATCAGCGGTCCTAGTCGTGTGCAGATAGTTCCAGGCTGCCATTTCTTGGTACGGTAGTCCCGGGCCAAAACTTGTTGACCTAGCTGGAAGGTTCTAGTTGGCCTTTCATTCATGCCTTGAAATTGCCGGTTCTCCACGTCCCTTCTGATGTTGGGCTTGATCAAATCCAGCCGGCATCTTAGGCTTCTATTGAAGAACATCATGGCGGGAGTTTGGTTTGTAACCATATGTGTTGCATTCCTGTATGCGAACAAGAAGTTATCCACCTTGTGCTGAAGTTTTATGTCTTCATTACCCATGGCCTTTATGGCCTTCTTGAAGGTCTGGACAAACCTTTCAGCCAATCCATTGGTGGCGGGATGGTATGGGGCGGACGTTTAGTGCTTAACCCCATTGTTTTTTAAGAACTTCCTGAATTCTTCGGACACAAATTGCGGTCCATTATCAGAACAGATCTGTTCCGGCAGCCCATTCCTGGCAAATATGGTCCTTAATACTGTGATGGTTTTTTCCGTGGTGGTGGAGAACATCTTTATTACCTCCGGCCACTTGGAGTGTGCATCAACCGCGATTAAGAACATTGAGTCCATAAATGGACCAGCAAAGTCGATGTGTACCCTTTGCCAGGGGGATGAGGGCCACTCCCATGGATGTAGAGGGGCTTGGGGTGGAGCGTTTTGGACCTTCTGGCATCCTAGGCAGCTCTTGGTCATTTCTTCTATGTCTCCATCGATACCTGGCCACCATACAAACGCTCTGGCTAGGTTCTTCATTTTCACTCCACCCAGATGCCCCTCGTGAAGCTCCTTTAGCACTTTATCCTGGAGTATGGGTGGAATCACCACTCTGGATCCACACATCAAGGTTCCTCGGCATACTGACAGCTGTTCTCTTCTTTGCGAGAATGCTGGCAACAGTGGTTCGCCATGTGCTGGCCATCCCTTCACCGTTAAGTCGTAGACTCGTGAGAGAGTCGGGTCATTTCTCGTTTCCTTTTCAATGGCAGAATTTGTTACTGGTAGACATTCCACTATGGTTGAGTGGAACATCTCCACTGGGTCTACTATAGGTGCCTCTTCTACCGTTGGCAACGGTAGGCGCGATAAACCGTCAGCATTCCCATGCTGTTTTGATCCTTTGTATTCTATGTTGTATTGGTGTGCCCCTAGAAAAAGGGACCACCTCTGTAGCCTTTGCGCTGTCATAATGGGAACACCCTTTTTAGGGTTGAATATGGAGATGAGGGGTTGATGGTCAGTCAACAAGGTAAATTTTTGTCCGTGTAGGTAATGGTTGAATTTCTTCACTCCCCATACCAGGCTGAGTGCTTCCCTGTCGATTTGGGCATAGTTACGCTCAGCTGAGTTCAATGAGCGTGACGCAAAAGCTATCGGCCGTTCCGAGGCATCAGGGAATTTATGCGATAATACTGCTCCTATGCCGTAAGGGGATGCATCGCACGCTAGTCTGATTGGCAGTGATGGGTTGTAATGAGCCAAAACTTCTTTGGACGTGATTAAGTCTTTGCATTTATGGAAGGCACGTTTACAGTCTTCGCTCCATTTCCAAATTACTCCTGTTTGTAGCAGTTCATTAAGAGGGTGTAGAAGAGTTGATAAGTTCGGTAAAAATTTATGATAGTAATTTATGAATCCCAGGAACGACCTTAATTGTGAAACATTTTCAGGTGCTGGGGCTTTTATGACCGCTTCAATTTTTTCAGGTGACTTATGCAACCCTTCCTTATTAATTATGTGGCCACAATATGATATTTGATTTTGGAAAAATTCGCACTTGGGGCGATTTGCTCGTAGGCCCCGTTCTCTCAGCCTAGTGAGCACCTGCTCCAAATTGGCAAGGTGCTCGTTGTCGTTTTCTCCTGTTACAAGGATGTCGTCTAGGTAGCATTGAGTCCCCGGAATTCCTTGGAGGACTTGCTCCATAGCTCTTTGCCAGATAGCTGGAGCGGATGCTACTCCGAAAACCAGTCGATTGTACTGGTACAGACCTTTGTGTGTATTTATCGTGAGATATTTTTTAGAGGCCTCTTCAACCTCCATCTGTAGATATGCCTGTGCCAAGTCAATTTTGGTGAAACGTTTCCCTCCGGATAGTGAGGCGAAAATATCTTCGATCCTCGGAAGAGGATACTGTACCGTGTGAAGGACCGGGTTTACAGTCACGAAGTCTCCACAGATGCGAATTTTTCTCTGTTCTTCAGATTTATCATTATTCAATGCTTTCTTCATGACTGGAACGATGGGTGTTGCCCACTCGCTCCAATCTATTTTGGATAATACACCTGCATTTTCCAAATTCTCCAGCTCTGCCTCGACTGCTGGACGAATTGCGTATGGCACCGGTCTTGCTTTAAAAAACTTGGGAATTGCTGCATCTTCCACTTTTATTGAGGCGGTGATGCCTTTCAAGGTTCCTAGTTTCTCTTGAAACACTTCTTTGGCGTTGGCCAAGATGTCTTTTAATCGTTCAGGTATGACGTCATCATCGTTTTTTTTCTTACTGGTCACCATCAGTGCCTGAATGGAGTGCCAGTCTAAACGTATTTTCCTGATCCATTCTCGTCCCAACAGCGGTGGGCCACCATCTTGTAGAATGTATAAATACAACTTTTGTATTTCCTTGCCGTTGTATACAACAGGCACCCTTATTTTTCCTTTTGGGTATACTTTCTGCCCCGTATGTGTTTTCAAGATAATGGATGTGTCTTTTAAAGATATATGCGGAAATAGCCGCTCGTAATCCCGTCGATTTATGACGGTCAGAGCTGATCCTGTATCTAGCTCCATTTTAACTGGGGACCCTGCTATCGTGAGGGTAACCCAAATGGCCTGGTAATCTTCTTTGGCAAGTACATTATGTAATTTGAGACAGCTTAGTCTCTTGTTTTCGGAGTCGCTATCGCGCTTCTGGTCTTCGGAGCTACTGTCCGTCATCATTTGTACCTTTCTGTACTTTTCTTTATTGATTTTTTTTTTCCTGTCTGTGGATTTATTTTGTCCAGATCGGCATACCCGTGCAATGTGTCCAATCTTTCCGCATTGCCTGCATGCTTTGTCCTTGAACCAGCAGTCTCTCTGGTCATGGGTGGATCTGCCGCAGCGATAACATCTCTCGAAACCCTGTGTCATTTCATGGGTGCCGAAGTCCTGTGTCTTTTGTTGTATCTCTGCAGCTCCTCTTGCGGCTGCTTCATATGATACAGCCATACTGAAAGCCTTGTCCAGTGTTAAATCCTTTTCAGAAAGCAGCCTTTTCTGTGTTCCTTCACTTAAGAGACCGCAGACGAATTTGTCTCGAAGATAATCTGCTAGTCCTGCCCCGAATTGGCAGTGTTTTGATAGCTTTCTTAATTCGGTGAGGTAATCAGCGTTACTTTCATTCTTGTGTTGATTTCTCTTGAAGAATTTGAATCGTTCCGCTACCAGCAGCAGTGTTGGGTTTAAGTGCTCCTGTAGGGTATCAACAATTTCTTTAAAATTCTTGTCCTTTGGTTTGGCTGGAGTGATTAAATTTTGTAACAGCCCGCATGTCTTTGCGCCCATTAGATTTAACAGTACTGAAGCTTTTTTTTCATCTTCTATTCCATTTGCAGTGCAATATACCTCCACTCTTTCCACATATGTGGTCCAATCCTCTATCTCGTTATCAAAAGCATCAATATTGCCAGACTTAGGCATCTTAGAAAAGATATGGCGCTTCCCGCGCTTTTCTTTCTTTTCTGCAGAAAAGATATGGCGCTTCCCGCGCTTTCCCACCGCTGCTGCCGATGACAACGCTGTTTCCCGCGGTTTCCGTTCTTTTTTTATTTATTTATTTACAGTTGGAGACTCATTCCCGCCGGACTTTCTCTCTGGGTCTGAACGCCGACCTGCTTGCAGCGCCGGCCATCTCCCGAGTGCTCCCTCCCCGTCTGTTACTGCTTGCCTCCAATTTCGCTGCTTGGCCCAGATGTAGAGCCAGCCGCTGGAGCCCCAGCCTGACGCCCAGGAAGGATTAGCGCAGTACCTGCTACCAGCTTGGCCAGCTGGTGAAACCACAGCTTCTTTCACTTTCTTGATTCTTCTGGACGCCAGAGGAATCGATGTCTTTGAGGTGCTGCCGAATTGCAGGTAAGTCCGTTTCCACTTCGTTGCCACTGTTGTGTCTGTGTGTTGGTAGAGACACTGAAGACAGGAGTTGGTTTGATAGGTGTTTACTAAACAAAGTCTGGAGGGGAACTAACGGATACAACACAATATACAGGCTTATATAGCCCGAGTGGCCATTACCGGCATTACAGTACACATGGGGCTCTTAAAGGCACATACACTACAGGCATGGACAGCTTCATTATCTGAGGAGTTGTGAATGGCACTGAACACCGTGCAGTCATCAGCGAACATCCCCATTTCTGACCTTATGTTGGAGGGAAGGTCATTGATGAAGCAGCTGAAGATGGTTGGGCCTAGGACACTGCCCTGAGGAACTCCTACAGCAATGTCCTGTGGCTGAGATGATTGACCTCCAACCACCACAACCATCTTCCTTTGTGCTAGGTATGACTCCAGCCAATGGAGAGTTTTCCCCCTGATTCCCATTGACTTCAGTTTTACTAGGGCTCCTTGATGCCACACTCGGTCAAATGCTGCCTTGATGTCAAGGGCAGTCACTCTCACTTCTCCTCTGGAATTCAGCTCCTTTGTCTATGTTTGGACCAAGGCTGTAATGAGGCCGGGAGCCGAGTGGTCTTGGCGGCACCCAAACTGGGCATTGGTGAGCAGGTTATTGGTGAGTAAGTGCCGCTTGATAGCACTGTCGATGACACCTTCCATCACTTTGCTGATGATTGAGAATGGAACTCTTCCCACTTCAGGCAGCCAGTATCAGCACCAAGCACTCCCAGGTTAGGAATAGCAGTCAGACACCAAGAAAGGCACACTTTATTCTGCTCCAACATTGTGCCTCCACCCCAACCAACATGTTTCCCCATTTCCTACAGCTGTTATCTTGTGGTCTGTCTGAGTGAGATTGCCAAATTCGGGACAATTTTGTGTTGTAGGACCGTGCCCACTAGCAACTGACCTGGATTGTGAGTGCAAACACTCATTTCACATAGGGCCCATGAGGCTGGGCTGGATTCGATGCCAAGGTCCCAGATGTGAATGCCCGGTGTTCAACCCATAGCACCACACAGTTCCCCCCACCAATTCTTTTAAAAGGTATAGTTGCTTGAAAAAGAGCAGTTGTATAGGGTATGGGGAGTGCGTGGGAAAGTGGGACTAGACTAGGTGACTCACATAGAGAGAAACACTGGTGCAGACTTGATCGGCTGATTGGCCTCTTTCTGTGCTGTAACATTCTATGGCCTAGAAATTCGGCCACACAGCGCCAGTTTTTCGGGCGCTAATTGGCCTCCTGAGCCTCCAATATGGTGGGCAGGAAGTGCACGCTTATTGCGAGTTGGAAGTGTGCCGCCCGCCATATTGGTAAAAGAATTGGCGTGGAGTTCTCACGTCTGAGACAAGCGTGAGACCCTTTTCATATGCAAATAAGGGACCTCATGCCTATTTGCGGCCCCCACTGCAAGATTAGTTTGCCCTAAGGCACACAGCCTCAGGTCTACATGCGGTCTTAAAGGGACTGCCTGCTAGGCTACAAACAACAAAGCAAGAGGGAGAAATTCAGTATTGCCCTGTTTGGGGCGCAACTATCGACTGGGTGCAAAGTTTAGCGCCTGGTGCTAATTATCACCTCCGACTGCAAACCTTGGCTTCTATCACCCCTGGAGGTGATTTGAGCGCTAAATCAGGCGCTACACACCTCTCTTAAGGTGCTAACGCCAAGGAGCGAGGTGCTACCTCAGAGCGCTGGCGAAGCTCATGTGATGTCAGTCAGCAATGGAACACAGACACACTGGTGCCGGCCAGTTCTTAAAGGGGAGGGTTGATCTTGCTCTCCATCCACACCCTGCTCATTGCAGCCTTGAATCTCGGCCTGGAGAGACCTGTACATTATTTCAGCTGGAAAGAACAATGGAGGGGCCCAGGGAAAGAGCTCAGAGTGCAGCCCCCATAGTCTCTTCTAAATCGATGCAAGGAAGGTCAAATCAAAATGAACCTACAAAGTGCCACCCAAAACTCCTTCACACAGCGTTGAATCTCTCCAGAAGTCTCGCTCTCTCTCAGAATGTGTGGTGCAAAAATGTCGCCGACAAAAAATGCAGGAAGCGGCCGCCTTTAAATAACGCTCCCCCAGTCCCTTCCCGATTGCAAAACGCTCCTCTCAATCTGTCGTTGCTAGAGGCAGGCGGAAAGGCAGGGGGCGCCACTCAATATCCGGTCCGGGGCGCTACCGGGGTGTTGCATACTCGACTGTCATCACGATCTGTGGGCGCAGGAGATCGTGGCGGTAGTGTTTAGCACCGTCGTAAAATGTCTGATTAATTTTGCGAGCAGCACAAACATCACCGCGCCCAGGCGCTAGTTGCTTTGCGCCCCATTAGCGCCCTCTTAGGGCGCTAATGGGAGGCGCTAATCAACTGAATTTTTCCCCCCAAGTGTTTAAAATATACTTCCCTGAATATGGAGCCGAGAAGAGCAGGAGTGCTCCTCCTGATTCAACATTCAAGGAACCCTAGGCTGACATTGGACACTGATCCCGCCCCAACTGATTGCTGCTGCTCCCCGCCCCGATCACTGCAGTTCCCCTATGATTGTCACCCCCTATCTCCCACCCAGCCACCGCTATCTCATCCCTGGCCGACGCTACATCCTGACCCCATCACCTCGTTCTCGGTCAAACCCCCCACCCTACCTGGTCTCCTCCCTTTCGTGGTCACGCCCACTTCCTGGTCGCCACTCTTCCTCACTTACCTGGGGGACACGGCAACACCAGATCTTCAAGCGTGCTTTGCCGGCGAGCTGCCTGCTGCTGACAGCAGCTCACCGGCACGATGGGATTGAGGTCTGAGGCCCAATATCAGGTTCACCTCGGGCCTCACCATTCAGGTGCAGGGATTCCTACTTGCCTCCACCACCCCCCCCCCCCCCCACCCCGTGCCCAAAATGTGCACACCCGAATCTCCAGGCCTATGATTCTAGGAAGTAGCAGAGTGCGGGGGTGGGGAAGTGGGTGAGGTGGGGAGCGGCTTTCACTTACTTATAAATTGAAGTGATTTCAGTAGGGTTGCAGTACAATTGACTCCAAACACCAGATTAAGGAATAGAAAATCAGCCAAGGTTTGAGCTCCTCATTGCCATCCAATGATGCTTGCTGACTGAAAAATGCTCTTGTGTATGGACATCAGGTGAGAACAGGACCAGAACTGGCGGTGATCTGCCCCCTCACACTCCACAGTTGAAAAGCCCGTCGACACTCATTGTCTAGGCACATGAAGGAAGAGAGGTCACAGTGGGAAACAATGCATTCAACTTTCTCCCAGCTGACTCACGCTGGTATACAACAGCCCTGTAGGCTCCAGCGACCTTCTTCTCCCAAGGGGTAGATTTTAACTCTCATCACCAGCCGGTAGATGGTAAGAGGAGCGACCGCCCGTTATACACCAACAACAACCTGGATTGATACAGTGCCTTTAACATAGCAAAACGTCCCAAGGCACGTTACAGGAGCGATATCAGGCAAAATTTGACACCGAGCCACATAAAAAGACATTAGAACAGGTGAAAAAAAATACATTCCTTGCGTGGGCTGAATTGATCATTTTGCATCTGCCTACTGATGATGTCAAAAATACCCAGGATTTTCAGTGATGGTGGAAGATTAGGAAGCATTGTAACGTACAGCAACACTTTGCAGCCATTGCCAATTCAAAGTATCGGTGAAGGGGTTAAGAAAGATGTGGAACTGCAGCTTGAGCGCACACAGTAACACACTGTACTGACCGAGTGCCAGGCCTCATCCCACCTGCCCACACTTTCTCCATGGACTTTGTTTAAAAAACAAGCTTAAGTGGCTTTCACCTGAAAGATCCTATTGTTGATCTTTATGAGGCATGTCCTCTTGGCATCACTGATTCCCTCCACCCACCCCCCCTCGGTGCATCGTGGGTAACACCACTGAAGCATGTGTCAGAGCACCGGAACCAGGAGGTTGTTTACTGGCCGGGGCCCCTTTCCTCAGCAATCGGCTTGGCAAAGCGTGAACAGCGAGGCTGACAGCAAATGCCAAATGATAAATGCCAGCATTCCCTCACAATTGTTAGATTGAAGGCAAGATGTTGCGAGGTCGGGGGGGTGCGGGGGGGCGGTGGTGGAGTGGGGGAGGGTGGGCGCGGGGAGTTGAGGGAGCTGGGAATGTGTTTTTTTTCTTCTTGTTTTTCTTCTCCCTTTTTTAAACAAGAGTAGCTTAATGCACTTTCATCAGGAAGGAAGGGATTTACTCCTTTCCTGCACAAAGGAAGCTCAACTATTCCCACCTTAATGAGCTCTAAAATCTGGATAGCTGAAAGTAAATCAGAATCAGAAGCGCTAACTTAATTTGTTCACACCCCCCCGCCCCCCCCCCCAACTTTCTCCCAGCTGACTCACGCTGGTATACAACAGTCCTGTAGGCTCCAGCGACCTTCTCCCAAGGGGTAGATTTTAACTCTCATCACCAGCCGGTAAACGGTAAGAGGATCGGCCGCCCGTTATACACCAACAACAACAACAACCTGGATTGATATAGCGCCTTTAACGTAGCAAACGTCCCAAGGCCCTTCACAGGAGCGTTATCAGACAAAACTTGACACCAAGCCACATAAAGGGACATTAGAACAGGTGACCAAAAGCTTGGTTAAGGAGGTAAAAAGAAAGAAAAAAGACTTGTATTTATATAGCGCCTTTCACGACCACCGGACGTCTCAAAGCGCTTTACAGCCAATCAAATACTTTTGAAGTGGAATCACTAGGCTGACGCTCCAGTGCGGTGCTGAGGGAGTGCTGCACTGTCGGAGGTGCCGTCTTTCGGATGAGACGTTAAACCGAGGCCCCGTCTGCTCTCTCAGGTGGACATAAAAGATCCCACAGCATTATTTCAAAGAAGAGCAGGGGAGTTATCCCTGGTGTCCTGGCCAATATTTATCCCTCAACCAACACAACAAAAACAGATTATCTGGTCATTATCACATTGCTGTTTGTGGGAGCTTGCTGTGCGCAAATTGGCTGCTGCGTTTCCCACATTACAACAGTGACTCCACTTCAAAAGTACTTCATTGGCTGTAAAGCACTTTGAGGTGTCCGGTGGTTCTGAAAGGCACTATATAAATACAAGTCTTTCTTTCACTGTTGTAATGTAGGAAACAGAGCAGCCAATTTGCGCACAGCAAGGGGGAAGTGGTTGTAGGGAAGGAGTGCTCCAGCTTACTGTGGGCTGTCATTGAGCAGCCTGGAGGGGGAAGTCAGCCTCCTGGGGAATGTAAGAGCATAAGAAATAGGAGTGGGCCATTACGGCCCCTTGAACCTGCTCCGCCATTCAAAACGATCATGGCTGATCATCGACCTCAACGCCACTTACCTGCACTATCCCCAGATCCCTTGATTCCCTTAGTGTCCAACAATCTATCGATCTCAGTCTTGAATATACTCAACGACTGAGCATCCACAGCCCTCTGGGTAGAGAATTCCAAAGACTCACAACCCTGTAAATTCCTCAACCATGCTGAAGGCAGTGCCCATTGGAGAGCTGATGAAGGAACGACTCTGGGAGAGATTGCCTGGGTATGAGAACATGTACTCGTATATCTAAACCTGGGTGCCCACCATGATTGGGTTGCAAGGAGCTGCTGCTGAAGCTCTGCCTCTCACGATCATCCACTGTAACTCCAGCAGAAGATCCAGGGGAAACCCCGGAGCTATTTATACCATTTCCCCGAGGGCTTTTCGTTGGATCTTCCGCTGAAGTACTGAAGTTACAGCCGGTGATCGGGAGACCCCCCACCCCACGCAGAAATAACTGCCGCAAGTCTTTAAAGTTGAAACTCAGGTGAGCTGCTGTAACATCTTCTCAGCATTAAACATCTCACTCTTGGTGGGGCGGCAGTGATAGTCGGTCCTCACATGTGATTGAGCACATGCCTGGAATCTGGCTTCCCAACTTCACAACGCTGTGAGCAGACAGTGGAAGTGTACACCTCCTGCTTGTAGTGCTGTTAAAATAGAGCCAATGCTGCATTCTTAAAGCTGTATAGATACTTGTCTCGCCTGCTCTCTCGTCATCTCTTTTTCTCATTATTTCTCACCAATACTTTTTCACTCATTACTTTCTTTCCCTCCTTTTTTTTTTAGCTCTGTTTCTGTTGTCAGGGACCAGCTGGCCACTGGCCCGAGCGTCACTGCCATCATTTCGCTCTAGCTAGAATGAGAGCGAGCAAAAGCAGAATGCTATGGAGGTGGTTGTATCTCAGAATCCACTGCAAGAGAAAAATGCCCTCTTTCAAAACTGTGAAGCCTATCAGTTTAAACGGGGATTTTCATTAGGGCTATGAATACTGGGATACCCTACATCCATAGCCTTGTTTTTCTTTCTCTCACTCTCCAGCTGCGGAAAGCAAAAGAAAACGGGAGAGCTGGGATTTACCAGCTCAGTGGACTGTGGAGATCACAGGCCTGAGGTGTGTGGAGAGTCAGTAATCTTGTGTTCTGGCACAGCATACCAGCCAATCTCAAAAATTGGGAAGCATTTAAAAAAGACATCACGTAAAGACGTTTTATTCTTGATGTATTAATTTATAGTACGGATAGGACAGCATGGAGCCAGGCCTAGCTTGTCTCAGTTGGTAAAACTCTTGCCTTTGAGTCAGAAAGTTATGGTTTCAATACTCACTCAGGGACATAATCTAGGATTGCAGTATTCTTGAAGGTATTGTCGTTTAGATAAAAAGTTTAAAGAAAATAGTTTTGTCTGCCTCTTTAGCTGGAAAACAGGGCCCTCTGCGCCCTGGCCAACATTCCTCCCTCAATGAACACCACCAAAAACATATTGGCCCAGAAATTCGGGTCCCAACGCGTGAGTACGGACGGAGTACTCACGCGTGGACCCGATGGAAGTGCTGGAATCTTGCATGCACTTTGCATGCGCGGGAAACCGGCACTTCCGATCCTCTGAACCAAGGGGTTCAGAGGTCGAACGCGTGCGTGCGGGAGTCTGCGCGTGCGCGTTGAACTTCCTTTTTTTTTACAGGTTTTAACGTGCGGGTAAGTCTGTACATTTTAGAAATGTAAAAAGCAGCCATAAGGACTTCATTTTCAAAGGTAAGTGGTCAATTATTTAAAATTAAAACATTTTTTCCACAGGTTTTTTACTTTTAAATACTTTAAAGCAAGGTAAGTTTATTTTTAGCCCCGCTTTTTAATAAAATTATTTTTTTCAAAAATTTAAATTTTTGTTTAAATTAGTTATTTAATGTCATTTATAGTTTATTTACAAAGTGTGATGTTTTTAAAAAATTTATTTGAAGGTAAAGTACAGTTTTACAGCCTCAGCATTTATACGTTTTGACAGGTCTATCTGTCAAGACTTATGAATGGAGCATTCCCTGCTCCGATTGGCTGCCTGTTGCTCACGTGATCCCAGGGGACACATCGCACTAACTACACCCCTGGGACACGCCAGCATAGCGCGCCGACCTCTGGGACAGGCCTCGGAGAGGAATTCCACGCAGGCCAAGAGGTCAACTGCCGGCGCGCTAGGTAAGTGTAGGTCGGGGGCTTGCACCCGCGGGAAGCCCCCGACCCGAATTTCTGGGTCATTAACTGGCTATTTGTCTCATTACTGTTATGGCATCTTGCTGTGCACAAATGGTTACAGTGTTTGCAAATATAGCAACAGTCACTGCACTTCAAAGAGATGTGGTGAGACAGCAGCAACAAAGGACTTGCATTTATATAGCAACTTTCACATCCTCAGGACTTCTCAAAGCACTTCATGAATTGCAGTGCTGTCGCTATTGTTATGTGGGCCAACGTGCACGGAGCAAATGAGAATGATCAGTTAATCTCTTTTTGATGGTGTTGGTTGCGAGATGAAGGTTGGCCAGAACAGCAACAGAACTCTCAGCTCTTTTCCATTGTGCCATTGGATCTTTTCCATTTGCCTCAGCAGGCAGTAGGGCCTTGATTTAACATCTACATAGGAAACATAGCAACAGGAGGCGAGCATTCAGCCCCTCCAGCCTGTTCTGCCATTCACTTAGATCATAGCTGATCTGTACCTCAACCTCAGCCAAAGGATGGCACCTCTGACAATGATGCATGGCCGCTGTATTTAAGTCTTTCTTAAGATACTTCTTTGAATAATGACATTATACTGTAATGATTATAACGTAAAATGTTTCTGCGTGGGTGTAACACTTTCTGTTCAAGTTGGATTTTTCCCTCCAGTATTCCCAGAGACGTGCATGGCTTGCAGAGCGATAGTTGGCCATCAAGCTCTGAGGCTACCACCAGTGCTGGTCTTTAACTAGCCACTAGGAAGCGCAGGAGAGCGACCCGAGGTTAACTCTTGGTCTGATGACTTTCTATTCATTCCAATAGGGAAGTGCTTTGCCTCTGCTTGTCATTTTCTCCAGAATGATGTGACTGAGATCACAAACTGAGCATTTCTTGCAGATCACGGGTCCTCCATGTGTTTGTGCTCAGACATACTTTATCATCTGTATTGCTATCGTTATGGGGCTGGATGGACATTCTTAGCCCCTCTGGTGTATTCCTGCTGCAACTCTGGCGGTAAGGCAACGGCCATGCCAAAAATTAGGCCGGCAGCCGGATACCGGGTCCTACCCAGACGTCGGGGTATTCTGCGTGGCCTTGTAAGGGGTGGAGCCTCTACCCGCTCTTTACAAAGCCAGTGGGCGGGGTTGGGAGTGGGGATTTCTTGTGTCAGGAGCTCCTGTGCCCCTGGGGCCTAGCAGCCAGTTGGGGCAGGTTCTGACGAAAGGTCATCGGCCTGAAACGTTAACTCTGATTCTCTCTCCACAGGTGCTGCCTGACCTGCTGAGTGTTTCCAGCATTTTCTGTTTTTATTTCAGATTTCCAACATCTGCAGTAGTTTGTTTTTGTATTGGGACAGGAATGGTGGCTGCTACATCTAATGAGAAGAGGCATCTGTTGGGGAGGTGCATGTGGGCCCCACCTAAGGGTCCAGGCTGGGATCACGGCCTGGACTCTTGGAAAGGAGACAAATTTTTAAAAAAATTTAGAGGAGTGCCACCCCACCAAGTAAAGTGAAGAACATAATTGGCAAAATCAGTACTTCAGAAAGATAAAAGGCTGAGGCAGATTGCAAGCATGTTAAAAAGAGCAGCTCTGAATCTTTACCTTGAAATATAAATACAGAGAAGGAGGTTGCCTGTAACAACAAAAAAATCAGCGAGTATCGTCACGAGGCTTTGGAACAGGATGTCCAACTCTGGGAAAGTTGTGAAAATCTGAGTCGAAACGACTGCAATTATCAAGAGTCTGCCAAAGAACGTAATTATCTCATCACTCTGTCAGCGAGCGTTGGTCTCTCACCCAGCAGTCAGGCTCCAGTGAAGCTGAAAGCATCGCCACCTTCCAGCTCAGAGATGCTTGTCGTACAGTCACCTTCTGCCCTTCACGCACACACACACACACACTCCCGGCATGTCAAAGGCATGGATAAATATCTGATTAAGAACAGGATTGAAACTTACAGGAGATGATCAAATACTGTGTGGAACGCAATGTTGCTGGAAACAGGGAACTGTCATTTTTAGAATATAACTGACCTGCTCAAACAATGTAAATGATAACGTTAGGTTCACATCCTCGAACTTTGCTAGATTAATTTAGAGATTAGTAAGGAATTTCGCTGAGTTTTATTTGTGGAATATTTCCCCTATGGCAAACTCATTTTCCCACTCTGGCCCATTCCCAAAGCAATGCTGACTGTAGTAAGTGGCTGTGACACTGACAGGGATGTGTGGCATATAGGATTAACATAGGTCATCCAGTTAAAAGTAGATATTCTGAAGTCTTGCTTGGTTCACTTATGGATGGGCAATAAATGCAGCCTTGCCAGCATCACCCACATCCTGAGAACAAGTTAAAAAAAATATTACCTTTGGAGATGTGGAGAAGCTTTTACGCAGTTTTTCCTTAGGAGATTACATAGATAGAGCAGTATGCAATGGGTCCTGACAGACTGAATGGTGTTATCTCACTCCATGCTATCTTATTCTGTAGAAGTGAATAGTTCATGACTTAAAACAGTAAGAAAAGAGAATAGTTCTGTTTGTTGCTTTTCTTTATGCTCCTTCACATTTGAAAATACGTTTTCATAGTTCGAACAAACATTAATCTTGAGGTAAATAGTATGACAAACGTGCACAATACTTCTTTTATTCTTCTCTGACCTGTAAAAATTACATCACTTGCAAAAATGACTTGACATGATTAGAACCAGATCTTAACAGTGAGTATTCCAGCTACATGTCCCAGTGGCAAAGGAAACACATATGGACATGTTTCGGAGTACATGGGTTCTTAATAAATTCCACGGCAGCTACTGTTTTGAAATGTTCATAATAGCTTAAGGGAATTAATATGAATGAAGGTACACTAAGTATGCTACATGAATAATGAAAGGTATTGTTTTACTTATTAGGGCAAGCATTAAAATTCACATTTACGCTTGTGTGTCAACCAGTACAGTGTTCTTGTCAGAGACTTGCCCTGAATATGTTTTATTACAACACAGTACACCAATTCCCAATACCACAAGCAGGTTTCTTTTCCAAAAAATATATTTTTTAAGGGGCTTCTGTTGCAGTAGGGCCTGGTCTTTAAGCTATTGGTCATGTTTGGTAAAGAAAAAAGTTGCACATGACCAGACGGGCAAATAAATAGGACTCTTAGCATTCTGCAGCCCTTTAAGGCCTATTTCTGCGACAAGCCCAACCAAATTCTGTGGCAAGTGAACGTAGATCTGTGGCAGGTCTAACTAATTTCTGTGGCGCATTACTAAGTAGCCTACGTGTATTTTTATCTGAACAGCAGCAATTTGTAGATTTTTTAAAAGCCCACAAGTTTAGAGAGAGGCACTTGAACTATAATCTTACAGTCTGAGCAGGAGATGAGACTCGTGGCCAATTTTTATCCTTCAACCAAGACCAAAGATAGATCACCTGGTCATTATCTCATTGCTGTTTGTGGGACCTTGCTGTGTACAAATTGGCTGCTGTGTTTCTTACATTACAACAGTGACTACACTTCAAAAAGTACTTAATTGGCTGTAAAGTGCTTTACATACGATTACAAAGGATATACGGCACAGAAACAGGCCATTCGGCCCCACTAGTCCATGTCGGTGTTTATGCTCCACACGAGCCTCCTCCCGTCTTTCCTCACCTAAATCTATCAGCATAACCCTCCTGTAACGGCTTCAGCAGCACTTCCCTCTGCTCGCTGCCTGAGGGCGGTTTTTGAGGCTTCGGTGCACTGCTGCCGTGCCTTTGGGCCCCTCTCCTCACCTGTTTCTCGAGTAATTGATCTTATCAGAGTAATTAGGCTAGTTAATAAAGTTGTTTGTTTTTGTCCTTGTCTTGTCCTCTATGCCTCTGGCCTCACCTGTGTCTTGTTAATGTATTTGTCTCCTGTCTCATTTGATTAATTATGTCACGTGACCACTCTGGCCTGTATTTAAGCTTCCTGTTTCCTGTCCTCTTTGCTCAGTCCTGGGTTTGCCTGTCTGCATGTAGCAGCTCTCTCGAGTCGCTTTGTGTTTTCGAGTATCAAGTGAATCTCCTTTTGAGTGTTACCATGTCTCTGTGTTTTCGAGTCTCTACTGAATCTCCTTTCGAGTGTTACCCTGTTTCTATGTTCTCGAGTCTCAAGGAAGCATCTTTCGAGTTCTACCTGGCCTCGAGTCCTTGGATAGGTTTCCTGCACTTGGGTCCACTGCCGAAACCCTAGCAAAACGGCCCCGTGAATGCACGGCCCCGTGACACCTCCATTCCCTTCTCCCTCATATGCTTGTCTAGCCTCCCCTTAAATGTATCTATACTATTCACTTCAACCACTCCCTGTGGTGGCAAGTTCCACATTCTCACCACTCTTTGGGTAAAGAAGTTTCTTCTGAATTCCCTATTGGATTTCTTGGTGGCTATCTTCTATTGATGGCCTCTAGTTATGTTCTTCCCCACAAGTGGAAACATTCTCTCTGTATCCACTCTATCAAAAATTGTTCATAATTTTAAAGACCTCTATTAGGTGACTCCTCAGCCTTTTTTCAAGAGAAAAGAGACCCAGCCTGTTTATCCTTTCCTGCTATGTATACCCTCGCATTTCTGGTATCCTCCTTGTAAATCTTCTCTGCATCCTCTCCAGCGCTTTGGGACATTCTGGGGTTGTGAAAGGCGCTATATAAATGCAAGTTCTTTTTTTCCAAAGTAACTGAAGCAGCAGTGCAAAAGCCAGAACAGGGGAAAATAAGCAGTTAGCAGCAGATTGGGGAACAGAAAGCTGGAGCAGCAGCAACCAGCCTGCTACCTCCAGCACTCAGACCACCACCAGCCTGTCAGCCCAAAGCCAGCCAGCAACCAGCAGACATCTACCACCAGTAGCCTGCCAGTTACACCCCCGCCGCCCCCCCCCCCAGCAACTCACAGCCTGCAGCCAGACAGCCACAAAGGTCCTTACAGACACATGCATTTAGCCAGTTTGAAGCCAACTCGCCATCTGACAATGAGTGGACTCCTGGAAATGGAATTGTGTCTTGAGGACAGCTTGCCTATCGATAATGTATGTTGGAGCTTCACACAAAAGGGCTTCACTGTAACTCAATGAAGGAGCTGTGTTTTATGTGTGTTCTTTGTGTTAGCAATGATAAGAATATAAGAAACCATGGGATATGAAAAGGCCAATTTGCCCATCAAGGATGTTGCTTCCACAGACATTGTCAGATGTTGACTCCACCTGCCTCATTTGATTTATTGAGGATAGGTTCTGCATTGTGCTTGACTAATCTACTGGAATTTTTTGAGGATGTAACTGGTAAAATAGATAAGGGAGAACCAGTGGATGTGGTGTATTTGGACTTTCAGAAGGCTTTCGATAAGGTCCCGCATAAGAGATTAGCGTGTAAAGTTAAGGCACATGGGATTGGGGGCAAGGTATTGGCTTGGATAGAGAACTGGTTGGCAGACAGAAAGCAAAGAGTTGGAATAAACGGGTCTTTTACCGAGTGGCAGGCAGTGAGTAGTGGGGTACCGCAGGGATCGGTCCTTGGACTCCAGCTATTCACAATATATATTAATGATCTAGACAAGGGAACTTGATGTAATATCTCCAAATTTGCAGACGACACAAAGCTGGGTGGGTGTGTGTGCTGTGTGGAGGATGCCGAGAAACTCCAGGATGATTTGGACAGGTTGGGTGATTGGGCAAAAGCATGGCAGATGCAATATAATGTGGATAAATGTGAGGTTATCCACTTTGGTGGCAAAAACAGGAAGGCAGATTATTATCTGAATGGCAATAGATTGGGAGAAGGGGAAGTGCAATGAGCCCTGGGTGTCCTTGTGCACCAGTCGCTGAAGGTAAGCATGCAGGTGCAGCAGGCGGTTAAGAAGGCAAATGGCATGTTGCCCTTCGTAGCGAGAGGGTTTGAGTACAGGAACAAGGATGTCTTGCTGCAGTTATACAGGGCTTTGGTGAGACCACATCTTGAGTATTGTGTGCAGTTTTGGTCGCCCTATCTGAGGAAGGATGTTCTTGTCATGGAAGGAGTTCAGCGAAGATTCACCAGGCTGATACCTGGGATGGCAGGAATGATGTATGAGGAGAGATTGGGTCGATTGGGCTTGTACTCGCTAGAGTTTAGAAGAATGAGAGGGGATCTCATTGAAACTTATAAAATTCTGACAGGACTGGACAGACTAGATGCAGGAAGGATGTTCCCGATGGTCGTGGAGTCCAGAACCAGGGGTCACAGTCTAAGGATAAGGGGTAGGCCATTTAGGACAGAAATGAGGAGGAATTTCTTCACCCAGAGAGTGGTGAACCTGTGGAATTCTCTATCACAGAAGGCAGTAGAGGCCAATACATTAAATATATTCAAGAAGGAGTTGGATATATTTCTTAAGACTAAAGGGATCAAGGTATGGGGAGAAAGCAGGGACTGGGTACTGAATTTGGATGATCAGCCATGATCGCATTGAATGGCGGAGCAGGCTCGAGGGGCCGAATGGCCTACTCCTGCTCCTATCTTCTATGTTTCTATTCTGCAAAGTCTCCACTTGCCTGGAAATGGGAAATTAAGCAAATCTTCAGAGTATATATCGAACCTTATGTTCTACATTCTACATCCTTGACCGATATGATATTTCCATGTTTTCAGTTGACATAACATGAACTGGTTCAGTGGTGTGCCTGTTCCACATATCTTCTATTTTGTGGAGCTTGTATCCTCTTCGGTCAATATTTTTAGCACCTAACACAAATAGCAATCAGCAACAGCAACTTGCATTTATATAGTGCTTTAATGTCGTAAAACATTCTAAGGTGCTTTAATCACCCCATTTGAAAGCCTCCTTCAAGAATGCCACCCCTATAGCTTTTAACAACCATCCAAATAGGCAGATGAGGAACTCAGTTTAACATTTCATTCAAAGGATGGCACCTCTGACAATCATATGAACTGAATCCTATATTTTTATAGGTGTTGTGAGTGGAATTGAATGCTATAGAACTAAAAATTAACCCTGTGTTACAGTATACGCACCTGTCATTATGTGGGACGCTTACCACGTTCTCCTGTCTTCACAAAGGCAGCAAATACCACACTCTTGGCTGGTAAATTAAGGGTAAATCTAGTACTTAGATTTATTTACAAGTAAGATAGTAGACAGAAGCAGTGAGAAACACTAAGGACTAGAAATTCATGTGGTTTGCTCCACACTTTCTTTAGGAAGGATGTGAAGACCTTAGAGAGAGTGCAGAAAAGCTTTACGAGAATGATTCCAGGAATGAGGGACTTCAGTTATGTTGATAGACTAGAGCAGCTAGGGTTGTTCTCCTTGGAGCAGAGAAGATTGAGAGGAGATTTGATAGAGGTGTTCAAAATCATGAGGGGTCTGGACAGAGTAGATAGAGGGAAACTGTTCCTATTGGCAGAAGGGTCGAGAACCAGAGGACACAGATTTAAGGTGATTGGAAAAAGAACCAAAGGCGACGTAAGAAAACACTTTTTACGCAGCGAGTGGTTAGGATCTCGAAAGCACTGCCTGAAAGGGTGGTGGAGGCAGAATCAATCACGGTTTTCAAAAGGGAGTTGGATAAGTAGCTGAAAGGAAAAAAAGTGCAGGGCTACAGAGAAAGGGTGGGGGAGTGGGACTAGCTGAGGTGCTCTTGCAGAGAGCCGGCACAGGCTTGACGGGCTGAATGGCCTCCTTCTGTGCTGTAACCATCCACGATTCTACGATTCACACGTGAGTGCCACAAGATGGTGCTAAAACACCATTGACAGCTGTAATGACAGCTGATGCCAGTTCCAGCGCCACACACCATATCGATGTTGCCGGTAGCGTTGCCGGTAAACTCGATTGCCAGAGAACTCACCATCATGGAGATCGTGACGTCAGTGAGTGTGCAATGCTCACTGGACATCCGATCTCCAACTACCTTAAATCTGTGTCCTCTGGTTCTCGACCCTTCTGCCAATAGGAACAGTTTCCCTCTATCTACTCTAACTAACTTGGCAGGGGGATGGGATATGGAGTGGAGCTATAGTAGGGGGTGATGCACAGCAAATATAGAGGAAAAAACAAGTCAGCCTGGAAGGCAGAGCAAATATGTAACAGCACAAGGGAGTGTGGCAAGGCTGGATGGCATTTATTTTAATGCAAGGAGTCTTGTGAGTAAGGCAGATGAATTGAAGGTGTTGATGAACACATGGGAGTATGATATTGTTGCTATCACAGAGACATGGCTGAGGGAGGGGCAGGACTGGCAGCTCAATATTCCGGGGTATAGAATCTTCAGGCGAGACAGAGGGGGGTGTAAAAGAGGAGGGGGTGTCATAATATTAATCAAGGAGTCAATTACTGCTGTAAGGAGGGATGATACTTTAGCAGGTTCCTCTAATGAGGCCATACGGATAGAACTTAAAAGCAAAAAGGGGGCAGGCACTTTGCTGGGAGTGTACTATAGGCCCCCAAACAGTCAGGGGGAGATAGAGGAACAGATATGTAGGCAAATCTCAGAGAAGTGTAGAAATAATAGGGTAATAATAGTAGGGAATTTCAACTTCCCCAATATTAACTGGGATAGTCAGAGTGTGAAAGGCTTAGAGGGTGTGGAATTCTTAAAGTGCATCCAGGAGAGCTTTATGAGACAGCATTTAGAAAGTCCTAAAAGAGAGGGGGCGGTACTGGACCTAATTTTAGGGAATGTAGCTGGGCAAGTGGTAGAAGTGTCAGTAGGAAAGCATTTTGGTGACAGTGACCATAATTCGGTGATATTTAAGGTAGTCATGGAAAAGGACAAAGATGGACCGGAAATAAAGGTTCTAAATTGGGGGAAGGCCGATTTTAATGTGATAAGGCAGGATCTGGCCAAAGTGGACTGGGATCAGCTACTTGTAGGAAAATCCACATCAGAGCAGTGGGAGTTTTTCAGAAAGGAAATAGAGAGAGTACAACACCAACATGTTCTCGTAAAGGTCAAGGGTGGAACCAACAAGCCCAGGGAACCCTGGATGTCAAGGGATATACAAGAATAGATTAGGAAAAAAGGAAGGCTTTTGGCAGATACAAAGGACTAAAAATACTGGAAGCCCCAGAGGAGTATAGAAAGTGCAGGGGGGTACTTAAAAAAGAAATTAGGAGAGCGAAGAGGGGGCATGAAAAAGCACTGGCGGGCAAAATAAAGGAAAATCCCAAGGTGTTTTATAAGTATATTAAGGGCAAGAGGATATCCAGGGAAAGAATAGGGCCCATTAGGGACCAAAGTGGCAATCTGTGTGTAGATCAGGAAGATGTAGGTGAGGTTTTAAATGAAAACTTTGCATCTGTGTTCACTATGGAGAAGGACGATGTAGGCATAGAAATCAGGCAGGGGGATTGTGATATACTTGAACAAATTAGTATTGAGAGGGAGGAGGTACTAACGGTTTCAGTGGGCTTAAAAGTGGATAAATCCCCAGGCCCAGATGTGATGTATCTCAGGCTGCTGTGTGGGGCAAGGGAGGAGATTGCAGGGGCTCTGACACAAATTTTCAGAACCTCTCTGGCCACAGGGGAGGTGCCAGAGGACTGGAGAACAGCTAACGTAGTACCATTATTCAAGAAGGGTAGTAGGGATAAACCAGGGAATTACAGGCCAGTGAGACTAACATCAGTGGTAGGGAAATTATTGGAAAAATTCTGAGGGACAGAATTAGCCTCCACTTGGAGAGGCAAGGATTAATCAAGGATAGTCAGCATGGCTTTGTCAGGGGGAGATCATGTCTAACCAATTTGATTGAACTTTTCAGGGGGTGACTAGGTGTGTGGATGAGGGTAGTGCAGTTGATGTAGTCTACATGGACTTCAGTAAGGCTTTTGACAAAGTCCCACATGGGAGACTGGTCAAGAAGGTAAGAGCCCATGGGATCCATGGCAATTTGGCACATTGGATCCAAAATTGGCTTAGTGGCAGGAGGCAGAGGGTGATCGTCGAAGGTTGTTTTTGTGACTGAAAGTCTGTGTCCAGTGGTGTACCGCAGGGATTGGTGCTAGGTCCTTTGCTGTTTGTTGTGTACATTAATGATTTAGATATGAATGTAGGAGGTATGATCAATAAGTTTGCAGATGACACGAAAATTGGTGGAGTGGTAAATAGCGAGGAGGGAAGCCTCAGGCTACAGGACGATATAGATGGGTTGGTTAGATGGGCAGAACAGTGGCGAATGGAATTTAACCTTAAAAGTGTGAGGTGATGCATTTTGGGAGGACTAACAAGGCAAGGGAATACACAATGAATGGTAGGACCCTAGGAAGGACAGAGGATCAGAGGAACCTTGGTGTGCATGTACATAGACCCCTGAAGGCATCAGGACAGGTAGATAACGTGGTTAAAAAGGCATAAGGGATACTTGCCTTCATTAGCCGAGGCATAGAATATAAGAGCAGGGAGGTAATGATGGAGCTGTACAAAATGCTAGTTAGGCCACAGCTGGACTACTGTGTGCAGTTCTCGTCACCACACTATAGGAAGGGTGTGATTGCATTAACATAGAAACATAGAAGATAGGAGCAGGAGTAGGCCATTCGGCCCTTCGAGCCTGCTCCACCATTCAATGAGATCATGGCTGATCATCCAAATTCAGTACCCGGTCCCTGCCTTCTCCCCATATCCCTTGATCCCTTTAGCCTTAAGAAATATATCCAACTCTTTCTTGAATATAATTAATGAACTGGCCTCCACCGCCCTCTGTGGCAGAGAATTCCAGAGGTTCACCACTCTCTGGGTGAAGAAATTCCTCCTCATTTCAGTCCTAAATGGCTTACCCCTTATCCTTAGACTATGACCCTTGGTTCTGGACTCCCCGGCCATCAGGAACATCCTCCCTGCATCTAGTCTGTCCAGGCCTGACAGAATTTTATAGGTTTCGATGAGATCCCCTCTCAATCTTCTAAACTCCAGTGAGTATAAGCCCAATCGACACAAACTCTCCTCATACGTCATTCCTGCCATCCCAGGTATCAGCCTGGTGAATCTTCGCTGCACTCCTTCCATGGCAAGAACGTCCTTCCTCAGGTAAGGCGACCAAAACTGCACACAATACTCAAGGTGTGGTCTCACCAAGGCCCTGTACAACTGCAGCAAGACATCCTTGTTCTTGTACTCGAACCCTCTTGCTACGAAGGCCAATATACCATTTGCCTTCTTAACCACCTGCTGCACCTGCATGCTTACCTTCAGCGACTGGTGTACAAGAACACCCAGGTCTCTTTGCACTTCCCCTTCTCCCAATCTATTGCCATTATAATAATAATCTGCCTTCCTGTTTTTGCCACCAAAGTGGATAACCTCACATTTATCCACATTATAGTGCATTTGTCATGTTTCTGCCCAATCACCCAATCTGTCCAAATCGTGCTGGAGTTTCACGACATCCTCCTCACAGCATACACTCCCACCCAGCTTTGTGTCGTCTGCAAATTTGGAGATATTACATCCAATTCCCTCATCCAGATCATTAATATATATTGTGAACAGCTGGGGTCCTAGGACCGATCCTTGCGGTACCCCACTAGTCACTGCCTGCCACTCGGAAAACAACCTGTTTATTCCAACTCTTTGCTTTCTGTCCGCCAACCAGTTCTCTATCCAAGTCAATACCTTGCCCCCAATCCCATGAGCCTTAATTTTGCACGCTAATCTCTTATGCGGGACCTTATCGAAAGCCTTCTGAAAGTGCAAATGCACCACATCCATTGGTTCTCCCTTATCTATTTTACCAGTTACATCCTCAAAAAATTCCAGTAGATTAGTCAAGCATGATTTACCTTTTGTAAATCCATGTTGACTTTGTCCGATCCTGTCACTGCTTTCCAAGTGCTCTGCTATTACATCTTTTATAATGGACTCTAGCATTTTCCCCACTACCGATGTCAAGCTTACCGGTCTATAATTCCCCGCCTTTTCTCTACCACCTTTTTTGAATAGTGGGGTAACATTAGCTACCCGCCAATCCATGGGTACCGTTCCAGAGTCTATCGAGTTCTGGAAGATGACCAGCAATGCACCTACTATTTCTAGGGCCACTTCCTTAAGTACCCTGGGATGTAGATTATCAGGCCCTGGGGATTTATCGGCCTTCAGTCCCATCAATTTTCCTAACACCATTTCCCTACAAATACTGATCTCTTTCAGTTCCTCCCTTTCATCAGACCCTATGTTCCCCGGCATCTCTGGGATGTTATTTGTGTCTTCCTTTGTGAAGACAGAACCAAAATATGTATTTAGTTGGTCTGCCATTTCTTTGTTCCCCATTATAAATTCCCCCGATTCTGACTGCAAGGGACCTACGCTTGACTTCACCAATCTTTTTCTCTTCACATATCTATAAAAGCTTTTACAGTCAGTTTTTATGTTCTCTGCAAGCTTACTCTCATATTCTATTTTCCCTTTCTTAATTAATCCCTTTGTCCTCCTTTGTTGAATCCTAAACTGCTCCCAATGCTCAGGATTATTGCTTTTTCTGGCCAATTTATATGCCCTCTCCTTGGACCTTATGCTATCCCTAATTTCCCTTGTTAGCCACGGTTGGGTCACCTTTATTGTTTTATTTTTATGCCAAACTGGGATGAACAAATTCTGTAGTTCATCCATTCGGTCTTTGAATGTTTGCCATTGCCTATCCTCCGTCAACCCTTTGAGTGCCATTCCCCAATCAATCCTACCCAACTCGCTCCTCAGAACATCGTAGTTTCCTTTATTTAAATTGAGGACCCTAGTCTACGAGTCAACTACTTCATTCTCCATCTTAATGAAGAATTCGATCATATTATGATCGCTCCGACCCAAGGGGCCTCGTACAACAAAATTGCTAATTAATCCTTTCTCGTTACATAATACCCAATCTAAGATGGCCTGATCTCTGGTTGGTTCCTCGACATATTGGTCCAGGAAACCATCCCGTAAACACTCCAGGAATTCCTCTTCCACAGTATTGTTACTCATTTGGTTGGCCCAATCTATATGTAGATTAAAGTCACCCATGATGACTGCTGTGCCCTTATTGCACGCTTCTTTAATTTCTCTTTTAATGCCATCCCCAACCTCCGCCTTACTGTTTGGAGGTCTATAAACCACTCCCACTAACGTTTTTTTCCCCTTAGTATTTCTCAATTCTATCCATACAGATTCCACCTCATCAGAGCTAATATCCTTCATTACAATTGTGTTAATCCCTTCTTTAACCAGTAATGCTACCCCACCTCCCTTTTCTTTTTGCCTATCTTTCCTGAATATCGAATACCCCTGGATGTTGAGTTCCCAGTCCTGGCCTTCCTTGAGCCACGTTTCCATAATCCCAACCAAATCGTATTTGTTTACTTCTATTTGCGCAGCCAATTCATCCATCTTATTACAAATGCTCCTTGCATTAAGACACAAAGCCTTCAGGCTTGTTTTTTTAACACTCTTAGGCCTATTAGAATTATTATTTACTGTGGCCATGTTTGATTTAAACCGTTGATTTCTCTGACTGCCACTTTTGTTTTTCTCCTTCCTATCTTTTGCTTTTATCCTTGTTTCCCTTTCCTCCGTCTCCCTGCTCAGGTTCCCAACCCCCTGCCATTTTAGTTTAAACCCTCCCCCACAGCACTAGCAAACAGTCCCCCTAGGACATTGGTTCCAGCCCTGCCCAGGTGCAAAGCATCCGGTTTGAACTGGTCCCACCTCCCCCAGAACCGGTTCCAATGTCCCAGGAACTTGAATCCCTCCCCCTGGCACCATTCCTCTAGCCACATATTCATCTGAAGTATCCTTCTATTTCTACTCTGACTAGCACGTGGCACTGGTAGCAATCCTGAGATTACTACCTTTGAGGTCCTGTTTTTTAATTTATCTCCTAACTCCCTATACTCCGCTTTTAGGACCTCATCCCGCTTTTTACCTATATCGTTGGTGCCTATATGCACCACGACAACTGGCTTTTCACCCTCCCCTTCCAAGATGTTCTGCAGCCGCTCGGAGACATCCTTGACCCTTGCACCAGGGAGGCAACACACCATCCTGGAGTCTCGTTTGCGGCCGCAGAAATGCCTATCTATTCCCCTTACAATTGAATCCCCTATTACTATAGCTCTACCCCTCTTTTTTCTCCCATTCTGTGCAGCAGAGCCACCCCTGGTGCCAGGAAGTTGGCTGCTGCTGCCTTCCTCTGATAAGCCATCCCCCCCAACAGTACTCAAAGTGGTGTATCTGTTGGAGAGGGGGATGGCCGCAGGGGACCCCTGCACTACCTGCCTGCACCTAGTACTCTGCCTGTTGGTCACCCGTTCCCTTTCTTCCTGTCCAACCTCTGCCTGCGGTGTGTCCAACTCCGTAAATGTGCTATTCACGATGTCCTGAGCATCGTGAACGCTCCAGTATGTATCCAATTGCAGCTCCAGCGCCGCAATGCGGTCTGTCAGTAGCTGCAGCTGGATGCACTTCCTGCACATGTAGTTGTCAGGGACACAGGAAGTGTCCCTGATTTCCCACATATCGCAGGAGGAGCAGATCACGGGGCCCGGCTGTCCTGCCATGACTTACCCTTTAATTAATTGAATTTAAATTAAATCAATCAATCCCACTAATTACACCACAGTTAACTGGTTTACCAACAGTCCCTGCTACACTAGAGAGACCTTAGAAACTATAAACAAGAGTTAAAGTTTAAAAAAAAGAGAAATACTCACCAACCAATCACTTACCTGCTTCCTGGTGACGTCACACTTTGATTACTTTTTACCTCTCTCCCCTGCTGTTGAATTGGTCGGGCTGCTCCTGACTCACTGCCGCCGATGCTCAGTGTTCCCACGCAGGCCCGCTCTGGTCGGGCTGCTCCTCACTCACTGCCGCCAGTTTTAACTGCCGCCGATGCTCAGTGTTCCCACGCAGGCCTGCTCTGGTCGGGCTGCTCCTGACTCACTGCCGTCGGTTTTAACTGCCGCCGATGCTCAGTGTTCCCACGCAGGCCCGCTCTGGTCGGGCTGCTCCTGACTCACTGCCACCGGTTTTAACTGCCGCCGATGCTCAGTGTTCCCACGCAGGCCCGCTCTGGTCGGGCTGCTCCTCACTCACTGCCGCCGGTTTTAACTGCCGCCGATGCTCAGTGTTCCCACGCAGGCCCGCTCTGGTCGGGCTGCTCCTCACTCACTGCCGCCGGTTTTAACTGCCGCCGATGCTCAGTGTTCCCACGCAGGCCCGCTCTGGTCGGGCTGCTCCTGACTCACTGCCGAGGGTGCAGAGGAGATTCACCAGGATGTTACCTGGGCTGGAGCGCTTCAGCTATGAAGAGAGACTGGACAGGCTGGGGTTGTTTTCCTTGGAGCAGAGAAGGCTGAGGGGGGACCTGATTGAGGTGTACAAAATTATGAGGGCATAGATAGGGTAGATAGAAAGGAACTTTTCCCCTTAGTAGAGGGGTCAATAACCAGGGGGCATAGTTTCAAGGTAAGGGGCAGGGGGTTTAGAGGTGATTTGAGGAAAATCTTTTTCACCGAGAGGGTGGTTGGAATCTGGAACTCACTGCCTGAAAGGGTGGTAGAGGCAGGAATCCTCACAACATTCAAGAAGCATTTAGATGAGCACTTGAAACGCCATAGCATACAAGGCTACGGACCAAGTGCTGGAAAATGGGATTAGAATAGGCAAGACTTGATGGCCGGCATGGTCATGATGGGCCGAAGGGCCTCTTTCTGTGCTGTATAACTCTATGACTCTATAGGGTCGATTTTCATTGACTCATGAGGGGTGATTTTCATTCAGAAGTTGGGAACGAGGCGGGACTACAACTTTCAGGGTTGTAGTCCCGCCTCCATCGAGATGCGGCCAATCCACGTGATTTTAACTTGATTGACCTTGTTGAGCCCACCCAGCGGGCTCAGCAGGCCAATTAAGGGCCACCCGGCAACAGGTGATGTCACAGACTGAAATTTAATCTGTCAAGACGTTTTGACAGATGAAATATCAGTGTTTGACAGCTGTTTGAAGCTGTCAAACACTGACAGTCTTACTTCTAACCTGAGTCCTTCTACACAGACTCAGTTAGAAATCTCACCGGCACAGAAAGCTGCAGGCTGTCACTTTTGACAGTTCGCAGCCATTCTGCTTTCTGTGCCGGTGAGATGAGGGACTCCCCGAACCTAAAGGAAGGAAGGCTGTAAAGGTAAGTTCAGGTAATTTAAACTTCATTACACACTTTAGACACACCAAACACACTTACCTTTGCACTCATGCACCCATCACTCACCTGAACATCGACATCTCGACCCCCTTCAACCCGACGGCCCGACTCCGCTAACTTGGCGTGGTTTGGAGCCGTCAGGAATCTCACACTTCAAGCTTTAAAATAGGGATTAGGCTAAAAACTGCCTGTTAACTACCTGTTAACAGGCAGTTAATTGGCACTAATCTCTTCCCGCCTCAGGTAGGCGGGTCCTAGTGCAGGGCAGGTACCCACCTCCTTTGAAATTTACATGGCGGCGGGTTGGGGGCGGGATGGTGTCAGGACCCCCGAATTTGGGACTTTAACCCCCCGCACGCCTCCAATCCCGACTCCACGGCCTCGATTTTAACTGAGCCATGGAGGCGGGCTTGGAGGCATGCGGGGGGTTAATATCGCAAAAAGTGGCGGTCGGGACTCCCCCCGCCTGGTTCCCGACTCCGAGCCATTTTTACTCAGGCGTGTCTGATGGTCCCGAATCCGTCCCGCACCCAACAGGCGGGACTGGTCTTTAAGGCCCTTAAGCACCACTCTCTATAATGCCATTTTGACAGTCCCTTGCACTTTTAACCCTTCTCCCACGTAAAAACACGCCTGGTGGGAATCACGACTGTGAAACCTGGCTGGAGAACTATTGGATTGTTGACTATCAGCTGCAGGTCAACCATTAAAGAGGAGCTTTGATCAGCCATCATTTGCAGGTGGCAGGATTTTTTATCTCAGGCCTGGGGCAACTTTTACCAGTCTTAACCAGGCCAGTGGAAGGTTGGAGCCTCACACCCATCTCCAGTGTGAACTCCTGGGAAACCCCTCTCGCCACCTTCACTCAGCGCTTCCTCAACGGAGGCATATGCCAGAAGCATGGGAGCCATCTATTTCCTTCCCACCTGGGCATTAGAGGAGCTCGAGCACCAGCCGCGGCAGCAGCAGAACCAGGAACAACAGCAGCAACAGCAACAGCAGCAGCAGCAGGAGCGCCAGGCTGCTGCTCACCCACCTGAGGCAGCACAGGCCAGAAGGGGCCAGCGTCTGGAAGCCCGTCGGCACAGGAGATACCCCCCAAACAGGGTCTACAGACACAGGGTCAGCTACCTCAACATGACTGAGCAGCAGTGCCAAAGGTGGCTCTGACTTTCGCGAGAGGTAGTGACTGACATCTGCGCAATGCTACAGCAAGACCTGCTGCCCAGAGGACCAGGTGGACACTCCTTACCAGTGGCCATCAAAGTCACCACCGCACTCAACTTTTTTGCCTCAGGCTCATTCCAGGGATTATCAGCAGACATCAGCGGCATCACCCAGGCGGCCGCACACACTTGCATCACGCAGGTAACCGATGCCCTCTTTGCCCTCGCGCACAATCACATCCATTTCACCAAGGATCGCGCAAGTGTGACAGCGCGAGCGGTTGGATTAGCTAATCTGGCAGGCTTTCCAAGGGTGCAGGGCGTCATTGACTGCACATGTGGCCCTTAGGGCACCCCATCGCAATCCAGGTATTTTTGTCAACCGCAAGGGCTTCCACTCCCTTAACGTTCAGCTGGTGTGTGACCACAAGAAGGAGATTTTGCATGTTTGTGCCATGCACCCTGGCAGTTGTCATGATTCCTTCATACTGCGCCAATCTAGTGTGCCTCTGCTATTCAGGCCGCCAGACCAACTTCATGGATGGTTACTTGGAGACAAGGGCTATCCCCTGAGGACTTGGCTAATGACGCCATTGAGGAGGCCAGCCAACGAAGCTGAGGAGCACTACAACTCCAGGCTCATTTCCACCAGGTCCATTATCGAGCAAACCATCGGTTTGCTGAAGATGCGCTTCAGATGCCTGGATAGATCAGGTGGAGCCCTGCAGTACTCAGCAGCTAGGGTCTCCAGAATTGTCGTGGTTTGCTGTGCACTTCACAACATGGCACAGTGTCGTGGCTTGCAGATTCCTGAGGACCAAGTGGCTCCTCACATCTCCTCCTCATCATCATCTGAGGAGGGTGAGGAGGAGGAGGAGGAGGGTGAAAACGACCATCCTGCAGAGGACCAACAACCAGCAGCAGCATTACGCCAGAACATTGCTGCCCGGGATGCAAGGAACGCACTCATCCTGGCCAGATTTGCTTAGCCTAGCCAATCAAGCACTTTTGCCTCGCAGCTTCTTACCTGAGCATCGACAATGGCCAAGACACTGCGGATTCCTAACTATTTGTCCAGCATACTGACAATTGCAAGTAATCCTAAGCCCTCAATGTGAAAGTCCCATTCGCGAAATGACACACGCCACAAATACAGCAGCAGCCATCAGACTTTTTATTGACAGAATTCATCTGATGGCTTTTTTTAACAATACATAAAATTTCACCCAAGTGACTACCCTTGTGACTACTTGTGCTTTATTTTCCTCTTACGCGTGCTCCTACGTCGTGGTTCCCCTGTCGCTTCAGCAGATTTGGAGGCCCCTTGCTCACTTTCCTGCTGCTCCTGTCTCAACACCTTTGGCGGGCGTCCTCTGGGGTGACGAGCCTGTGAGGGCTCATCAACAGTCTGCTGCTCCTGCGGCTGTGCAGGGGTTGAGACGTCTATCTCACTTGGGTGTGAACTCCGGTGGGGCTCTGACCGAGGGCTCTGCAGTGGCATGGAAGTGTGAGCGCCTGGAGAGGAACCCCCACTTCTTTGAGGTCTGCCAGCAACCTCCCTCTCATGGGTCAGCTCCCTCTCCGCGCCTGCAAGTGGCTGGAGAGCACCTTGCTGCACATCAGCGGGGCCATGGTGACCCGTATCTGCAATGGCAGTCCTACTCAGAAGGACTTCCATGAAGGTCTGGTTTCTCTGTTCAATAGATGCCCTTCGTTCCTCAAGAGATGTCATTCTATTCTGAACAATGACCATGTTTTCCATACCTTGGCGACTAAGCTCCTCCATGGCCGGCAATCATTTCCACGTAGGTAGCCAACCTTTCCGTGTTGATGCGTTCATGCGCCAATGACTCCACAAAGGCTCTGCTCATGTTCGCTATGGACTCCTCCATTCGCTCCACACTCGCAGCGACCCTAGAGACAAAACCTGCCAGTGACTCCTGCATCTGTGCCTGGAGTTCCAGCCCCGCTGATCTTATGGATAGACCCAGAGGCAGAGAGTCGACATGCTGCTGAGCCAAGCTGGCGAGTCCTGCGCCCTCCAACGAGGACTCTCTACTGCTGCCCCTGTCTCCACAATCTGCTGATGCTCACTTGTGAGCTGTGATACACCAGGTGACAACTCTACTCTATGTTCCGAATGTCCCACCGAGGTGTGAGTGTCTGCGCTGGTGCTGGGTGAACTGAATTCTGCTGACTCTGCGCCCTCAGAGGTTGCAGATTCCTCTGAGGAGTCTGGATGCTCAGGCTCTTCCTCCTGGACAGTGGGGACGGGGGCCCTCGATGGTCCTCTGGGGGAGTAAAGGAAAGAGTTAGAGATGTGAGGTCAAGGTTACATACACATTGCATTTAGCAGGTGATCATAAGTCCATCTGTTATAGCTTCAGAATCATTATCAGCGACTCATGCAATGCCAGTGAGAGAGATGGAAAAACTATTCTGTCACCAGCTTGCTGTGATGCACCCGTCTGTCCGTCCCCAACGTGCGCATCTTTTTCAACCCCGACAATTTCCAGGACGGCTTCCTCCCAGGGGGTGAGCTGGGCTAATGATGGTGGGCCTCCTCCTGTCCTGGCTCTTTCCCTTTTATTGTGAGCTCTCTTTTCCTGCAATGAGGGAGACAAGTGGAGGTTGAGTGAGAATGAAGGAGTGAGTGTAGAGATTGCATAGCATAGATACTTAGAAGGAGACAAAGATGGAGTGAGGTTGCAAGACCAAGGGCCCTCCCTGTGTGTTGTCAGTTGTGTTCAAAGCATCAGAGTGATAGGGAGTGTGAGGGCTGCATGGTGGAATAGTTATGTGAATGTGAGCATAGAGAGAGAGGGAATGGGTAAGGGTGCATGGATGTGAGTGTCAAGTGGGATGTGGAGGAAGAGATTGCTAAAGCTGAGTGCTGGTGAGGAAAGGCAATGGGGATCAGATTGAGGGTGATGGGAACTTCATACTTACTTTTCCAGTGCGTTGAAGGTCATGGAATCTGTTACGTCCGTGTAATAATAAGAAAAGGACTGCAGAGAATGGTACAACAGGTGTTTACTCAACGTGGTTCAAACTGCAACTGACTGTACAGATCACCACTCAGGGTTTATATACAGGTGTGGTCACTGCCGGTACTACAGGATACAGGAGCTGTAAAAAGTAGTTCTCCCCCTTAAAGGTACATACATTACAATTCCTCCCCTTTTAGATTAACAGTACCATAACACTCATTTAACAATTAAATATCAAACTAATTACAATTAACACTTTTAACATGCAACATTAACTGAAAATAGTCTATTTATAAATTCAGTCTTTGGGGAGGCTTCCTGATTCTTTCTGGATAACGCCTTTCCCGAGTGTCTCGCTCTTGGTGCGGAGGCGATTCTAACACCCTGTCGTCAGTTGATTCATCAGCTTCCAATGCTATTGTTTCTGAGGTAGATGCGACCTGTACGTCGGGTTCCTCACCAGGTACGTATGGCTGAGACATGGGGTTGACTCGTTCCTGTGACTCTAGGATCTGGTCAGCATGGCGTCTCACAATGTTCTCCCCAACATCCACTGTGTACATTAGTGGCCCCTGCCGTGTGTATATCGTTCCTGGTTGCCATTTCTCTGTTCGGTAGTCGCGGGCCAAGACTGGTTGCCCTACATTGAAGCTCCTTGTCGGCTTCTCATTGATGTGCTGGAATTGCTTACTCTCAACATCTCTTCGTACATTTGGTCTGAGCAAATCCAGATGAGATCTCAACCTTCGGTTAAAGAACATCATGGCCGGGGCCTGGTTGGTGACTGCATGTGTCGCATTTCTGTAGGCTAACAGGAAATTGTCCACCTTGTGCTGCAGTGGAATGTCGTCATCGCACATGGCCTTTACTGCTTTTTTAAAGGTTTGTACGAACCTCTCAGCCAATCCATTTGTGGCTGGATGATACGGGACGGATGTGTAATGCCTTACCCCATTCCTTTTCATAAATCTTCGAAACTCTTCGGACACAAACTGTGGTCTGTTATCAGAGCAAATCTGCTCTGGCAAGCCGTTCCTGGCAAAAATGGTCCGTAGGACTGCAATAGTTTTCTCCGTGGTGGTGGAGGACATTTTGATCACCTCAGGCCATTTCGAGTGCGCATCCACGGCTATTAAAAACATTGAGTCCATGAATGGACCAGCAAAATCAATATGCGCCCATTGCCATGGAGATGAGGGCCACTCCCATGGGTGTAGAGGGGCATGTGGTGGTGCATTTTGGACCTTCTGGCATCCTGAGCAGCTCTTTGTCAGGTCCTCGATTTGCTGATCGATCCCCGGCCACCACACATAAGCCCTAGCAAGGCTTTTCATTTTCACCCCTCCCAGATGACCTTCGTGAAGCTCATTGAGCACTCTCTCCCTTAACTTGGGTGGAATTACCACTCGGGATCCACACATCAAGGTCCCCTGGCATACTGACAGCTGTTCTCTTCTGGATGAGAATGCTGGCAACAGTGAGTCGCCATGTGCTGGCCATCCCTTCACCGTCAAATCATATACCCGAGACAGCGTCGGGTCATTTCGGGTCTCCTTCTCTATACCAGCGTTAGTTACTGGCAAGCATTCAATTACAGTCGAATGGAATATTTCGACAGGATCCACTGCTGGTGCTTCCTCCGCAGTAGGCAGTGGCAGGCGTGATAGCCCATCAGCATTTCCATGCTGTTTCGTGCCCTTATACTCGATATCATATTGGTGCGTCCCTAGAAAAAGGGACCATCTTTGTAGCCGTTGCGCAGTCATCACTGGAACGCCCTTCTTTGGATTAAAGATGGAGACAAGTGGTTGGTGGTCAGTCAGTAAGGTGAACTTCTGCCCGTGCAGATAGTGATTGAACTTTTTCACTCCCCACACTAGGCTGAGGGCCTCCCTGTCAATCTGGGCGTAGTTACGCTCGGCTGAGGTTAGTGACTGAGACGCAAAGGCTACTGGCCTCTCCGAGCCGTCTGGGAATTTGTGCGACAGCACCGCTCCAATGCCATAGGGAGATGCATCACACGCCAACTGAATTGGTAGTGCTGGGTTCAAATGAGCCAACACCTCTTTTGATGTGATCAGTGCTTTGCTCTTCTGGAAAGTTCGTTTACATTCGTCACTCCACTTCCATGGTACCCCCGTTTGCAGTAGGGTGTTCAGTGGGTGTAGTACTGTAGACAAATTCGGCAAGAACTTATGGTAGTAGTTCACCAGCCCAAGGAACGACCTCAGTTGTGACACATTTTCCGGCGCTGGAGCCTTGACTACTGCCTCAATCTTTTCAGGGGACTTATGTAACCCCTCTTTATCAATAACGTGGCCACAATACGAGATCTGCTTCTGGAAAAACTCGCTTTTGTGGCGATTAGCTCGGAGCCCATATTCCTTCAATCTAGTGAGCACCTGCTCCAGGTTGGCGAGGTGATCACTGTCATTTTCGCCCGTGACCAGGATGTCGTCCAAATAACACTGGGTCCCTGGAATCCCTTGCAGGACTTGTTCTTTGCCAAATAGCCGGAGCTGATGCTACCCCGAACACCAGCCGGTTGTATTGGTAGAGAGCTTTATGAGTGTTGATCGTGAGGTACTGTTTCGAGGCTTCTTCTACCTCCATTTGCAGGTATGCCTGGGCCAGATCAATCTTAGTGAAGCGTTTCCCTCCAGATAGCGAGGCGAAAATATCTTCAATCCGCGGAAGCGGATATTGTACAGTGTGAAGGACTGGGTTCACTGTCACCTTAAAGTCCCCACAGATGCGAACCCTCTTTGGTTCCCCAGGCGTATTACTCAACGACCTCTTCATTACAGGAACGATGGGTGTAGCCCACTCGCTCCAGTCCACTTTGGACAGTACTCCTGAACGTTCCAAACCTTCCAACTCTGCTTCGACGGCTGGGCGGATCGCATAAGGTACCAGTCTGGCCTTAAAAAACTTTGGGCTTGCATTTTCCTCTATTTTGATCATTGCTGTTATGCCTTTTAGTGTTCCGAGTCCCTGCTGGAACACTTCTTGTGCGTCAGTTAGCATTTTTGACAGTCGCCCAGGTGTGACGTCGTCATCCTTTTTGGCATCTACAGTCAGTGCTTGTATGGAATGCCAATCTAGCTGTATCTTCCGGATCCATTCACGTCCTAGTAGTGGTGGTCCTCCATCTGGCAATACATATAGGTCCATTTTTGGTGTTTCCTTGCCGTTATATATAACGTTCACCCTTATTTTTCCTTTGGGTTAGACTTTTTGCCCCGTGTACGTCTTCAAGACAATGTTTGTATCTCTCAAGGGTATATGTGAGAATAGCCGCTTGTAGTCCCTTCGGTTTATGACTGTTAGGGCTGATCCTGTGTCCAATTCCATTTTCACTTGGACTCCTGCTATCTTGAGCGTGACCCAGATAGTTTGGTGATCCTCCGTTTTGATCACATTATGTAGTTTCAGACAACCCAGCTCCTTGCTTCCGGAGTCTGTATCACTCTTCTGTTCATCTGAACTACTCTCCATCACCTTATGTACCTTCTTGTACTTCTCCTGTGGAGATTTCTTGCTGCTGGTTTTCTTTCCCGACCTGCAGACTCTTGCTATGTGTCCTAATTTTCCACACTGTCTGCACACTTTGTCCTTGAACCAGCAATCATTATGGTCGTGTGTTGTTCTGCCGCAGCGGTAGCACTTCACTGTTCTGTATGACATTTCATTTGTGCCATATTCTTGCAGTCTCCGTTGTATCTCTGCAGCGCCCCGTGCTGCTGCTTCGTGTGATACTGCAATGCTGAAAGCCTTGTCCAGCGTAAGATCCTTTTCTGATAGAAGCCGTTTCTGGGTTCCTTCACTTTGAAGCCCACACACAAACTTGTCCCTTAAAGTATCTGCTAGTCCCGTTCTAAACTGGTAGTGTTTCGATAGCTTGCGCAGTTCCGTTAAATACTCAGCATTACTTTCATCTTTATGCTGGTTCCTTTTGTGAAACTTAAATCTTTCTGCTATCAGCAGCGGTGTGGGGTTTAAGTGGTCCTGTAGGATTGACACTATGTTTTCAAAATCCTTTTCTACTGGCTTCTCTGGGGTTACTAGGTTTCGTAGTAAGCCATACGTTTTTGTACCCATTGAATTCAACAATACCAGCGCTTTCTTGTCATCTGGCACTTCATTCGCCTTGCAGTATACTTCTATGTGTTCGACATATGTCGTCCAATCTTCGACTTCATTGTCGAACGCTGTGATACTGCCACTCTTCGGCATTTTTGGGTGTGGTTAGACTGGCTTAAAATGGCGTCTCCCACGCTTTCCTTTCTTTCCCGCTGCGGCTTAAAATGGCGTCTCCCGCGCTGCTGCCAACGCTGCTCTCGGCGGTCCTCGTGGCAAATGGCGATGCCCTGTGGGTTTCGTGCGCTGCTCCTGCGCTGCTGCCAATGCCGCTCTCTGCGGTCCTCGTGGCAATGGCAGCGCCTGGCGTTTTCCTGCGCGCCTCTCTCCCCCATTGACGCTGCTCGGCCCTTGACCACCAGCTGCGCTCTGCTCTCTCTCGCCTCTCTCCCCCGTTGACGCTGCTCGGCCCTTGACCACCGGCTGCACTCTGCTCTCTCTCGTCTCTCTCCCCCGTTGACGCCGCTCGGTCCTGAACACCGGCTGCGCCCTGTGCGCTCTGCCCTCTTTCTCTCCCCCGTCGACGCTGCTCGGCCTTTCTCTGTGCCGCTCGGTCGGGCTCTAGCCCGTCGCTGTCCGGGAAGAGTCTGCGCAGTACCTGTTGCCAGCCCGTTTCGCTGGACCACCGTGACTGGAAAGCCAAGCCTGGCTCTCGACAGCCTCCCCTGCGATGCTCAAATCTCCGCTGGATGACTGGGCGGTTGCCCGTGGTCGACGCCCGTGCTTCTGGACTCGACCTTCTTCCACTGTTCTCCAGGAGCAAATCCCTGGGAGGTGATGCAGAGTTGCAGGTAGGTTCGAATCTGCTCGTCGCCACTGTTACGTCCGTGTAATAATAAGAAAAGGACTGCAGAGAACGGTACAACAGCTGTTTACTCAACGTGGTTCAAACTGCAACTGACTGTACAGATCACTCCTCAGGGTTTATATACAGGCGTGGTCACTGCCGGTACTACAGGATACAGGAGCTGTAAAAAGTAGTTCTCCCCCTTAAATGTACATGCATTACAGAATCTTTTCCTGCACTGCATCCAGGTGCACCGTGTGAGCCCCAAGGAGTTGACTTCCCCAGCCACCTGTAGCCACACAGCCTTGGTCTAACTGGGAGGCCTCTTCCTCCCTGATGAAGAGAACAGGACCTCCCTGTGGGCCCTAGCCCCATCCACCAATGCCTGCAGTGCTGCCTCGTCAAACTTAGGAGCTGCTCTTGGCCTCCCGCTGGCCATTGTTCCTGCAGGTTCCTGTGCCATCAAATGGAGAAAGCTTGGCAGTCTGCAGAAGAAGCAAGGCTTGCTGTGGACCTTAAATGCAGCAGCAATGATGATGTCATCGGAGGGGACTTTCAGTTATGAGAAACCCATTTGCAAAGGCTTCCCACATGTTGGTACTCAATTGGCCAATTGAGTTAAAATTGCATCAATCTCCCACATCCATTTAGATTCGTGTGGGAAACATGAAATTCGGGGAACACGCCAATAGCCCACAGCTGAGTTAAAATCGAGGCCCACGGGTCAATGAAAATCGACCCCGTGGAGTCGGGATTGGAGGTGTGCGGGGGGTTAAAGTCCCGAATTCAGGGGTCCCGACACCATCCCGCCCCCAACCCGCCTCCATGTAAATTGCAAAGGAGGCGGGTACCCACCCCGCACTGGGACCCACCTACCTGAGGCGGGAAGGGATTAGTGCCAATTAGCTGCCTGTTAACAGGTAGTTAACAGGCAGTTTTTAGCCTAATCCCTATTTTAAAGCTTGAAGTGTGAGATTCCCGACGGCTCCAAACCACGCCAAGTTAGAGGAGTCGGGCCGTCGGGTTGAAGGACTTGGAGGGGTCGAGATGTCGGTGTTCAGGTGAGTGATGGGTGCATGAGTGCAAAGGTAAGTGTGTTTGGTGTGTCTAAAGTGTGTAAAGAAGTTTAAATTACCTGAACTTACCTTTACAGCCTTCCTTCCTTTAGGTTCGGGGAGTCCCTCATCTCACCGGCACAGAAAGCAGAACGGCTGCGATCTGTCAAAAGTGACAGCCTGCAGCTTTCTGTGCCGGTGAGATTTCTAACTGAGTCTGTGTAGAAGGACTCAGGTTAGAAGTAAGACTGTCAGTGTTTGACAGCTTCAAACAGCTGTCAAACACTGATATTTCATCTGTCAAAACGTCTTGACAGATGAAATTTCAGTCTGTGACGTCGCCTGTTGCCGGGTTGCCCTTAATTGGCCTGCTGAGCCCGCTGGGCGGGCTCAACAAGGTCAATCAAGTTAAAATCGCGTGGATTGGCCGCATCTCGATGGAGGCGGGACTACAACCCCAAAAGTTGTAGTCCCACCTCCTTCCCGACTTCTGAATGAAAATCACCCCCTATGACTCTATTGGATTTAGCCACTTCCTTTAATGGCAGCACAGAACAACGACAGGCATCTCCCAGCAGGGAGCAGGTTGCAGCAGCGATATTTAAAGGCACTATCCCCAATCAGCTGTACCTGACAGGGTTTTGCAGTTTCAGTACCTCTTTGCTTCTTTCTGCAACTGAACCAGCTTTCTGTAGTTATTTCAAGTTTTTTTGGTGACAGGGAGTGTTGTTCCAAGTGCAGAAGCCACTCATTATTTGTTAAAGGCTTATGCTCACAACACTTCCTCACAGTCATGGGGGCTGCGGGGGGACAACGAAGCAGAGGAGGATGAGGAGGAAGAGGTCGAGGAAGAGGAGGACGAGGAGGAGGAACAGGATGGAGGGCGGAGGCAGGAAGACAATCGGCATTCTGGACGGGCTGTCCGTAACCAGCTCAACAGACTCTGATTCACATGAATGAAACACCAGATCCCCGTAGCTCACCCCATCCCCATCATACAATCCCTGTCTCATGACATATCACAGCATCCTCCTGGGCACAAAGGTGAAATGAGAGAGACCACAAAATATTCCAAACACACTTAATAAACGTATCTATAAACATATCACACAAAAGAACTAATGACCCTTGTGCCTGCCATAGTTGAATAGCTGCCATTGTGTGCAAGGTGTGAGATGTGGATGTGAGTGTTGGTAGTTAGAGGTTGTTGGTGGGTGAGTGTTGGGGGCGTGGTGCATTGAGCAGTGTGTGAAGCTTGTGGTACAGATGGTGGTATGTAGCATTTGTTGAAGCCTTCACTCAGCCTGATCACCCATGTGAGGTTGTTAAACTTCTTCTTGCACTGGGTGTGGGACCTGGGACCACCGTACTGCCCGTGATGTGGTGTGCCACCTCCCTCTGCATAGACTTGTTTCAAGGACTTCCTGCCAGTTGGGAGTACAGGACCGCCCGCCTCTCTCTACCGATAAAACCAATGGGCAGGATTTTCATTGGGCCGTGGAGTCGGAATTGGAGGCGTGTGGGGGGTTAAAATCCCGAAATCAGGGGTCCTGACCCCATCCCGCACCCAACTGGCCTCCATGCCAGTTTCAAAGGAGGCGGGTTCCTGCCCTGCACTGGGACCCGCCTACCCGAGGCGGGAAGGGATTAGTGCCAATTAACTGCCTGTTAACAGGTAGTTAACAGGCAGTTTTTAGCCTAATCCCTATTTTTAATGCTGAAGTGTGGGATTCCCGAAGGCGCCAAGTTAGCGAGGCGGGCCGTCGGGTTGAAGGACTTGGAGGGTTCGAGATGTCCGGTGTTCAGGTGAGTGATGTGTGCATGAGTGCAAAAGTAAGTGTGTTTGGTGTGTTTAAAGAAGTTTAAATTACCTTTTCTTACCTTTTCAGCCTTCCTTCCTTTAGGTCTCGGGAGTCCCTCATCTCACCGGCACAGAAAGCAGAATGGCTGCGAACTGTCAAAAGTGACAGCCTGCAGCTTTCTGTGCAGGAGAGATTTCTAATTGAGTCTGTGGAGAAGAACTCAGGTTAGAAGTAAGACTGACAGTGTTTGACAGCTTCAAACAGCTGTGAAACGCTGATATTTCATCTGTCAAAACCTCTTGATAGATGAAATTTTAGTCTCTGACGTCACCTGTTGCCGGGTGGCCCTTAATTGGCCTGCTGAACCCACTGGGCGGGCTCAACAAGGTCAATCAAGTTAAAATCGCGTGGATTGGCCACATCTCGATGGAGGCGGGACTACAACCCTGAAAGTTGTAGTCCCGCCTCCTACCCGACTCCTGAATGAAAATCCAGCCCAATGCCTCCAAATCTTCATCTGAAAACCTCCGGGCTCTCTCCCTGGAGCGGTGATCTGCCATCAGGATTTGTAAATAAGTTCTCCTTCTCCTTGTCCTTCTTCTTATGGTTGTTGAGGTAGCTGCAATGCTGAGAATGTGATGCCGCAGCATCAACAAACCTCCCCCTTAAGTAGTGAAAAAAGCCTGTGGGTGACAATCATTACTTGAGTTTAGACTATACCCGATATTGGTCCATCTTTTCAGTGTAACACCAATGAGCTTGAGCTTTTTGACTAGAATCATGACTGCAATCATTTTAATGAGGAGTGAGGACAAATTTTGCGTGCAGTCTAGACAATTTTCAGGTGGCGTTACTTAACCACTTTTAGTCTAAACACTGCCCATTTCTTGGCTAGAACAAATTTCTAGCCCTAAGAAACTAGTAGGACAACATTTATAAACAATAAAGATGGAATACATCTACAAAGGTTTTCAAAACCTTTTTCTAACATTTTTCTTACACAGTACCAATAATCTGCGAGACTTTTGGATGAAAAGTCTTCCGAATGCAACTTCATATGACATAATTTTATGTCAACCCATGACGTTGAACTTCATAAGTGAACTAAACTAAACTTATGTGAGTATTTATCACAGTCGACATGCTCCTGGGACTGAGCTGTCAATTTACCAAGATCAAGGACACGGGGGATCATAGGAACTTTAATAAATATACAACTGTTCCTGCCTCATCCTGGTTCTGAATATTTATTGATGCTTTGACTTTCTTTGCTTGCTGCCTGGCCTCCTCAGACCCATTAATCTGAGGGGTCCAGGTACAAGGCCCACCACCACCAGCTTCTTGCAGTGTCACCAGAAATGGGTGCCCTTCAGCTGCAGGGACTGGAAATTGAGGCAAGTGGGTTGGTAACATCCCCACCTCATGCGCCTCTCTGCAATTACAGCCACAGGCCCTGCTCCTCCCATTTGTGGAAACCCTGGAAATCTAAGGGCAATGTAAATGGTTGGAGGTCACCTCTCAACTTTTCCATGACCTTTGCACACCGCAAATATAGGAATAGAACTAGGCCATTCAGCCCCTCGAGACTCTTCCGACATTCAATTAGATCATGGATGATCTGTAACTCCATTTACCTGCCATGGTTCCATATCTTTTAATATCCTTACCAACAAAAATCTATGAATCTCAGTTTTGAAATTTTCAATTGACCTAGCCTTAGCAGCTTTTTGGGGAGAGAGTTCCAGAATTCCACTACCCTTCACGTGAAGAGATGCTTCCTGACATCACCCATGAATGGCCAAGCTCTAATTTTAAGGTTATGCCCCCTTGTTCTAGACTCCCCCACCAGATGAAATAGTTTCTCTCTATCCACCCAATCAAATCCTTTAATTATCTTAAAAACCTCAATTAGATCATCCCTTAATCTTCTAAACTCAAGAGAATACAAGCCAAGTTTATGCAACCTGGCCTCATAATTTAACCCTCTAAGTCCTGGTATTATTCTGGTGAATCTGCACTGCACCCCCTCCAATGCCAATACAGGAAACTCTCGTTTAAATGGCACCTATCCAGAATTCTCTATTAACCAGCAAAATTCAGGAGTAGGTTCAGGTAAGTTTTACTGTATGCTAGTAGCCGTGTAACCGGGGTTCCTGCACCTGTGGCCATGTAACAGGGACTCCTGGATCTGTGGCTGTGTAACCAGGACTCCTGCACAAGTGGCTGTGTAACAGGGCTCTCGTACCTTGGTAGGTATACATCTCTGTTATCCGGAATTTTTAATTAACCGGCACCATCCCGGTCCCGTAGGTGCATCCAAACTCATTACCCTGTCCCTGCCTTCTCCCCATATCCCTTGATCCCTTTAGCCTTAAGAAATATATCCAACTCCTTCTTGAATATATTTAGTGAATTGGCCTCTACTGCCTTCTGTGGTAGAGAATTCCACAGGATCACCACTCTCTGGGTGAAGAAATTCCTCCTCATCTCTGTCCTAAATGGCTTACCCCTTATCCTTAGACTGTGACCCCTGGTTCTGGACTCCCCCGCCATCGGGAACAACCTTCCTGCATCTAGTCTGTCGAGTCCTGTTAGAATTTTATAAGTTTCAATGAGATCCCCTCTCATTCTTCTAAACTCCAGCCAGTATAAGCCCAATCGACCCAATCTCTCCTCATACGTCATTCCTGCCATCCCAGGTATCAGTCTGGTGAATCTTCGCTGCACTCCCTCCATGGCAAGTACATCCTTCCTCAGATAAGGTGACCAAAACTGCACACAATATTCAAGGTGTGGTCTCACCAAGGCCCTGTACAACTGCAGCAAGACTTCCTTGTTCCTGTACTCGAACCCTCTCGCTATGAAGGCCAACATACCATTTGCCTTCTTAACCGCCTGCTGCACCTGCATGCTTACCTTCAGCGACTGGTACACAAGGACACCCAGGTCTCGTTGCACTTCCCCTTCTCCCAATCTATTGCCATTCTTCTTCGAAATAGCGCCATGGGATCTTTTACGTCCACCTGAGAGGGCAGTCGGGGCCTCGGTTTAACGTCTCATCCAAAAGACGGTACCTCCGACAGTGCAGCACTCCCTCAGTGCTGCACTGGGAGTATCAGCCTGAATTATGTGCTCATGTCTCTGGAGTGGGGTTTGAACCCACAACACACTGACTCAGAGGTGAGATAATGATACCCACTGAGCCACGGCTGTTCAAAGGCTCATTGATACCAACGAGCAGCTCTACATTAAACCCAGCCTTGCTCAGCAAAATTAGCTGCCACCTTCAGTTCGCTTTCATTTTAAACACACGGTGATTACAGTTGTCAGGTAACCTGCTATTGGTGGCGTGCTTCAATTGTAGTAATAAAACCTGCGTCATTCTTCACTGAAGTCCTGTGGGGTTTGACCCTAAACTGCAATGGGTTTAAACCAGGAAACCGATTTTTGAACGCGGATTAACAGAGCGGAGCAGAAAACCTTGTGCAGTGATTTCCAGGCCCGGTAGCATGCACAAAATCTTCCATTGCATTTCAACGGGCTTAACAGAAAACTGGGAAGTATTACATCAGGTTACATTGAGTATACAGCACAGAAACAGGCCATTCGGCCCAACTGGTCTATGATGTTGGTTGTGCTCCGCACAATCGCCTCCCACCCCTCTTCATCTCACCCTATCAACATATCCTTCTATTCCTTTCTCCCTCATGTACTCATCTAGCCTCCCCTTAAATGCATCTATGTTAGTCACCTCAATTACTCCCTGTGGTAGCAAGTTCCACACTCTAACCGCTCTCCAGGTAAAGAGGTTTCTCCTGAATTCCCTACTGGATTTATTAGTGACTATCTTATATTTATGGCCTCTAGTTTTGGGCTCCCCGGCAAGTGGAAACATCTTCTCTACATCTACCCTTCAAACCCTTTCATTATCTTGCAGACCTCTATCAGGTCACCCCTCAGTCTTCTCTTTTCTGGAGAAAAGAGCCCCAGCCTGTTCAATCTTTCCTGATACTTATAACCTCCCAGTTTTGGTATCATCCTTGTGAATTTTGCACCTTCTCCAGTGCCTCTCTATCCTTTTTTATAATATGGAGACCAGAACTGTGCACAGTACTCTGAATGTGGTTTAACCAAGGTTCTTTACAAGTTTAACATGACTTCCCTGCTTTTCAATTCTATCCCTCTACAAAATGAACCTTGGTTTATTTTTAAAACGGTCTTATTAACCTGTGCTGCTACATTTAGTGATTTGTGTATCTGTACCCCTCGATCCCTTTGCTCCTCTACCCCATTTACTCTTATTATCCAAGCAGTATGTGGCCTCCTTATTCTTCCTACCAAAATGCACCACCTCACACTTATATATATTGAAATTCATAAATGCTCATTCTGCAAGTTTATTAATGTCTTCTTGAATTTTGTCGCATTCTTCCTTTGTATTAACTACACTCCCCAATTTGGTGTCGTCTGCAAATTTAGTAGTTGCACTTCCGATTCCCGAGTCCAAATCGTTAAAAGCCAATTGTGAACAACAAGGAAATGACAACCTACTAAGGTGACTTGAAGAACTGAGGAATGCAAATCGTTTCACAATATTACAGATAACAGAGAGACAAACTGGTGGCTCATTAGTGAAGAATGGCCCATCTGTAAAATAAAGCAGCGAACAGAAACACAAATGCTTTACAATATTCAAGAACTTTCAAGAACACCAAATAGACTTTGAGAGTCCAAGTTGTGACCTATTTCAAATGCTTGTTCTGTTTAAATTCCATCCAGTGGGTGAACTAAAGAGCGAGGTCAATCTGGTTCCCAGAGCAACTTATTTTGTTCTTCCAATAAACATTGTCACCTGCGGTACCTGCATGTATTTCTAAAACCGACACAGCAATAATCACCCCAAGGTGAAACATGTCATGTTTTAAAAAAAGGTGTGTGTCTGCTCCATACAGAACTAAAGTTACACATTTACATATATCACAAAAGAAAAGAATTTGACACCTTCTCCTTGACCCTCAAACTACATTTCTGCAGCCTAATCACCAACATTATTTACCAGTGCTGTCACCCAAGTGCATTTCTGAGCACTTGTCAGCTCATTTTTCAGCAAACACATTTGAAAAGGGAACCTATTACCACCAAGAATAAATTCTTGCACGTTTTCTATTCTTGACCTCCTTTAAACCCTAATGGGAGCGCGGTAAGGAATTCACATTTGGAATTAGGAAGTGGAGGTCAGAGCATTTCTCAGACAGGATCTGGGACAGTCGTAGGGACACCAGCCTGCCCTGTCCACATCTACTAAATCCCGCAGGGAGTCGATACATTTGTTTTGAAATAAAATCTATTTCTCACCTATTTTCTTGCCTCCTCTCCTGAGGTTCCTGATTCTTTGCTGGGGTATACAGGCCCACAGGTGTGCTTCAGTATCTCGGCCAAGTGACGTGTGAGCTTCGACAGTGGAGGACCCGGTAGGCTGTTTGACTAGGGTACTGGGGGGGGGGGGGGGGTTGCGTCACAGCTGACCTCAACCTTATCCTCACTCAACTTACACGCATGTGCACATACACTTAATTTCCAACAAGAGTCACTGGATCCGGAAGAGATACCTTGGCTGATTTTCCCCTCCCAATTCCCAGGGGGAGGGGAGGGGACAATTGTAGCAGCCTTGCTAATTGCTCAACTAAGTTCAGCTAACTCAATACAGACCCGGGATCAAATCTGGGACCTACTTATTCTGAAAGGCTCAGCTAGTCACAGAATAAACCCACAGAGTGTCAGGGGAGCTAGACAGATTGATTGAGGATAAAATGAAGCATTCCATTGCTTATGGCATCGAATTCAATTATTTATGAACTATGACAATGCAGCCAGAGGGAATTTTGAGCAGCTCTTTAAATGATTCCTGAACAACATTTTTCTTTTTACTGCCTGTGAGCTAACTACCCACTATAGTTGTTTTGGCCAAGATTTATTACCAAGTGATAATTACTAAAACAGGGATCAACCCGAGGTGAATACTTATTTATAATTACTCTGGACCCTCTCTGTAAGCCTGTCTTTGGAAACTGCAAGAATTTGTGAGGCGGTCAGGATGTTTTTGCATTTGAGAAAGGAACATGACCCCGGTGGTGGGTAAGTGCACCACATGGTGCAATACTCGTAATAACAGCTACAACCTGTATTGGTATAGCGCCTTTATCACGGCACACATCCCAAGAAACTTCACAGAGGACAACCAAATGCTGAGCCGGAGAAGGTGAAGGATTAAGGAAAGTAGCCAACAACATGATCAAAGAACAAATTTATAGAATCATAGAAACGTACAGCACAGAAGGAGGCCATTCGGCCCGTCATGCCTGTGCTGGCTCTTTGAAAGAGCAGTCGTGCTTAGTCCCACACCCCCGCTTTTTGTCCGTCACCCTGTAAGTTGCTCATCCTCAAGAACCTATCCAACTCCCTTTTAAAATTATTGATGGAATCAGCTTCCGCCACCTTTTCAGGGAGAGCGTTAAACATCCCGACAACTCAGTGAAAACATTTCTCCTCATCTCCCCTCTAGATCTTTTTTCCAATGATTTTGAATTTCAAGCAGACTTTTGAAGGTGAGAAGAGGTGGCACGGTGGAAGTGTAGTGTATGTGCCTTTAAGAGCCCCCTGTGTACTGTAATGCCGGTAATGGCCACTCGGGTTATATAAGCCTGTATATTGTGTTGTATCAGTTAGTTCCCCTCCAGACTTTGTTCAGTAAACACCTGTGAAACCAACTCCTGTCTTCAGTGTCTCTATTAACACACGGACACAACAGTGGCGACGAATTGGAAACGGACTGACCTGCAATTCGGCAGCACCTCAAGGACATCGATTCCTCTGGCGTCCAAAGTCGAAGAAATGCAAGAAAAAGAAAAAGCTGTGGTTTCACCAGCTAGCCGAGCTGGTGGCAGGTACTGCAATAAACCTTCCTGGGCGTTGAGCTGGGGCTCCAGCGGCTTGCTCTGCAGCTAGGCCAAGGAGGCAAGCAGTAACAGATGGGGAGGGAGCACTCGGGAGATGGCCGGCACTGCAAGCAGGTCGGCGTTCAGACCTAGCAGAGAGAGTCCGGTGGGAACGAGTCTCCACCTGTAAATAAATAAATAAAAAGGGAAACCCGCGGAAAACAGCGTTGTCATTGGCAGCAGCGGCGGGGAAGCGCGGGAAACGCCTAATTTTTTTTTTCCAGGATGCCTAAGTCTGGCAATATTGATGCTTTTGATAACGATATAGAGGATTGGACCACATATGTGGAAAGAGTGGAGGTATATTGCACCGCAAATGGAATAGAAAATGAAAAAAAAGCGTCAGTACTTCTAAATCTAATGGGCGCAAAGACATACGGGCTGTTATGAAGCTTAATCACTCCAGCCAAACCAAAGGACAAGAATTTTAAAGAAATTGTTGATACCCTACAGGAGCACTTAAACCCAACACCGCTGTTGATAGTGGAACGATTCAAATTCTTCAAGAGGAATCAACACGAGAATGAAAGTAACACTGATTACCTCACCGAATTAAGAAAGCTATCAAAGCACTGCCAATTTGGGGCAGGACTAGCAGATTATCTTCGAGAAAAATTGGTCTGCGGTCTCCTAAGTGAAGGAACACAGAAAAGGCTGCTTTCTGAGAAAGATTTAACACTGGACAAGGCTTTCAGTATGGCTGTATCATACGAAGCAGCCGCAAGAGGAGCTGCAGAGATACAACAAAAGACACAGGACTTCGGCACCCATGAAATGACACAGGGTTTCGAGAGGTGTTATCGCTGCGGCAGGTCCACCCATGACCAGAGGGACTGCTGGTTCAAGGACAAAGCATGCAGGCAATGCGGAAAGATTGGACACATTGCACGGGTATGCCGATCTGGGCAAAAAAAATCCACGGACAGGAAAAAAAAAATCAATAAAGAAAAGTACAGAAAGGTACAAATGATGACGGACAGTAGCTCCGAAGACTAGAAGAGCGATAGCGACTCTGAAAACAAGAGACTAAGCTGTCTCAAATTACATAATGTAATTGCCAAAGAAGATTACCAGACCATTTGGGTTACCCTCATGATAGCAGGGTCCCCAGTCAAAATGGAGCGAGATACAGGATCAGCTCTGACCGTCATAAATCGACGGGATTACGAGCGGCTATTTCCGCATATATCTTTAAAAGACACATCCATTATCTTGAAAACATATACGGGGCAGAAAGTATACCCCAAAGGAAAAATAAGGGTGCCTGTTGTATACAACGGCAAGGAAATACAAAAGTTGTATTTATACGTTCTACAAGATGGTGGTCCACCGTTGTTGGGATGTGAATGGATCAGGAAAATACGTTTAGACTGGCACTCCATTCAGGCACTGACGGTGACCAGTAAGAAAAAAACCGATGATGACGTCATACCTGAACGATTAAAAGACATCTTGGCCAACGCCAAAGAAGTGTTTCAAGAGAAACTAGGAACCTTGAAAGGCATCACCGCCTCAATAAAAGTGGAAGATGCGGCAATTCCCAAGTTTTTTAAGGCAAGACCGGTGCCATACACAATTCGTCCAGCAGTCGAGACAGAGCTGGAGAATTTGGAAAAGGCAGGCATATTATCCAAAATAGATTGGAGTGAGTGGGCAACACCCATCGTCCCAGTCATGAAGAAAATGTTGAATAATGATAAATCTGAAGAACAGAGAAAAATTCGCATCTGTGGAGACTTCAAGGTGACTGTAAACCCAGTCCTTCATACGGTACAGTATCCTCTTCCAAGGATAGAAGATATTTTCGCCTCACTATCCGGAGGGAAACGTTTCACCAAAATTGACTTGGCACAGGCATATCTACAGATGGAGGTTGAAGAGGCCTCTAAAAAGTATTTCACGATAAATACACACAAAGGCCTGTACCAGTAGAATCGACTGGTTTTCGGAGTAGCATCCACTCCAGCTATCTGGCAAAGAGCTATGGAGCAAGTCCTCCAAGGGATTCCGGGGACTCAATGCTACCTAGACGACATCCTTGTAACAGGAGAAAACGACAACGAGCACCTTGCCAATTTGGAGCAGGTGCTCACTAGGCTGAGAGAACGGGGCCTACGAGCAAATCGCCCCAAGTGCGAATATTTCCAGAATCAAATATCATATTGTGGCCACATAATTAATAAGGAAGGGTTGCATAAGTCACCTGAAAAAATTGAAGCGGTCATAAAAGCCCCAGCACCTGAAAATGTTTCACAATTAAGGTCGTTCCTGGGATTAATAAATTACTATCATAAATTTTTACCGAACTTATCAACTCTTCTACACCCTCTTAATGAACTGCTACAAACAGGAGTAATTTGGAAATGGAGCGAAGACTGTAAACGTGCCTTCCATAAATGCAAAGACTTAATCACGTCCAAAGAAGTTTTGGCTCATTACAACCCATCACTGCCAATCAGACTGGCGTGCGATGCATCCCCTTATGGCGTAGGAGCAGTATTATCGCATAAATTCCCAGATGGCTCGGAACGGCCGATAGCTTTTGCGTCACGCTCATTGAACTCAGCTGAGCGTAACTATGCCCAAATCGACAGGGAAGCACTCAGCCTGGTATGGGGAGTGAAGAAATTCAACCATTACCTACACGGACAAAAATTTACCTTGTTGACTGACCATCAACCCCTCATCTCCATATTCAACCCTAAAAAGGGTGTTCCCATTATGACAGCGCAAAGACTACAGAGGTGGTCCCTTTTTCTAGGGGCACACCAATATAACATAGAATACAAAGGATCAAAACAGCATGGGAATGCTGACGGTTTATCACACCTACCGTTGCCAACGGTAGAAGAAGCACCTACCGTAGACCCAGTGGAGATTTTCCACTCTACCATAGTCGAATGTCTACCAGTAACAAATTCTGCCATTGAAAAGGAAACTAGAAATGACCCGACTCTCTCACGAGTCTACGATTTAACAGTGAAGGGATGGCCAGCACATGGCGAACCACTGTTGCCAGCATTCTCGCAAAGAAGAGAACAGCTGTCAGTGTGCCGAGGAACCTTGATGTGTGGATCCAGAGTGGTGATTCCACCCAAACTCCAGGATAAAGTTCTAAACGAGCTTCACGAAGGGCATCTGGGTGGAGTGAAAATGAAGAACCTAGCCAGGGCGTTTGTATGGTGGCCAGGTATCGATGGAGACATCGAAGAAATGACCAAGAGCTGCCTAGGATGCCAGAAGGTCCAAAACGCTCCACCACAAGCCCCTCTACATCCATGGGAGTGGCCCTCATCTCCCTGGCAAAGGGTACACATCGACTTTGCTGGTCTATTTATGGACTCAATGTTCTTAATCGCGGTTGATGCACACTCCAAGTGGCCAGAGGTAATAAAGATGTCCTCCACCACCACGGAAAAAACCATCACAGTATTAAGGACCATATTTGCCAGGAATGGGCTGCCTGAACAGATCTGTTCTGATAATGGACCGCAATTTGTGTCCGAAGAATTCAGGAAGTTCTTAAAAAACAATGGGGTTAAGCACTACACGTCCGCCCCATACCATCCCGCCACCAATGGATTGGCTGAAAGGTTTGTCCAGACCTTCAAGAAGGCCATAAAGGCCATGGGTAATGAAGACATAAAACTTCAGCATAAGGTGGATAACTTCTTGTTTGCATACAGGAATGCAACACATATGGTTACAAACCAAACTCCCGCCATGATGTTCTTCAATAGAAGCCTAAGATGCCGGCTGGATTTGATCAAGCCAAACATCAGAAGGGACATGGAGAACTGGCAATTTCAAGGCATGAATGAAAGGCCAACTAGAACCTTCCAGATAGGTCAACAAGTTTTGGCCCGGGACTACCGTACCGAGAAATGGCAGCCTGGAACTATCTGCACACAACGAGGACCGCTGATGTATACCGTGGACATCGCAGGAAGCATAATAAGGCGCCATGCTGACCAAATCATAGAGTCATCCGAAAAGGGACAACCTACACCACAACTCTATATTCCTAATGATGAAGTAGAGATACCCATAGTATCTACCTCTGATCCGGTGATACTGGAACCCGATGAACCCGACACTGGCATTCAAGCCGAATCAGCCTTGCCAAAAGAACCTACTACACCACCAGAAACTACTATACCACCGAGGTGTTATCCGGACCGAGTCAGGAAGCCTCCAGAGAGACTGACTTATAATTGATTAACTGCAGCAATGTGTAGATTATTTTTCTTGTAACATGTAATTAATGATTACTTAAAATATTATGTACTGGTTGGCTAAAAGGGGAGGAATTGTAGCGTATGTGCCTTTAAGAGCCCCCTGTGTACTGTAATGCCGGTAATGGCCACTCGGGCTATATAAGCCTGTATATTGTGTTGTATCAGTTAGTTCCCCTCCAGACTTTGTTCAGAAAACACCTGTGAAACCAACTCCTGTCTTCAGTGTCTCTATTAACACACGGACACAACAGGAAGGATTTAGGGAGAGAGTTTCAGAGTGTAGGACCAAAGTGACTTAAGTCATAGAGTCATAGAGTAATACAGCACGGATAGAGGCCCTTCGGCCCATCGTGTCCGCGCCGGCCATCAAGCCCTGTCTAATCTAATCCCATATTCCAGCATTTGGCCCGTAGCCTTGTATGCTATGGCATTTCAAGTGCACATCCAAATGCTTCTTAAATGTTGTGAGGGTTTCTGCCTCCACAACCCTTTCAGGCAGTGAGTTCCAGACTCCAACCACCCTCTGGGTGAAAAAGTTCTTTCTCAAATCCCCTCTAAACCTCCCGCCCTTTACCTTGAATCTATGCCCCCTAGTTATCGACCCCTCTACTAAGGGAAAAAGCTCCTCAGCATCCATCCTATCTATGCCCCTCATAATTTTGTACACCTCAATCATGTCCCCCCTCAGCCTCCTCAGCTCCAAGGAAAACAAACCCAACCTGCCCAGTCTCTCTTCATAGCTGAAGCGCTCCAGCCCTGGTAACATCCTGGTGAACCTCCTCTGCACCCTCTCTAACGCGATCACATCCTTCCTGTAGTGTGGCGACCAGAACTGCACACAATATTCCAGCTGTGGCCTAACCAGTGTTTTATACAGCTCCATCATAACCTCCTTGCTCTTATATTCAATGCCTCGGCTAATGAAGGCAAGTATCCCATATGCCTTTTTTACCACCTTATCCACCTGTTCCGCCGCCTTCAGGGATCTGTGTACTTGCACACCCAGATCCCTCTGACCCCCCGTCTTGCCTAGGGTCTTTCCATTCATTGTGTATTCCTTTGCCTTGTTAGTCCCCCCAAAGTGCATCACCTCGCACTTTTCCGGTTTAAATTCCATTTGCCACTGTTCCGCCCATCTGACCAACCCATCTATATCGTCCTGCAGACTGAGGCTACCCTCCTCGCTATTTACCACCCTACCAATTTTTGTATCATCCGCGAACTTACTGATCATACCCTTTACATTCATATCCAAGTCATTAATGTAGACCACAAACAGCAAGGGACCCAGCACCGATCCCTGTGGTACCCCACTGGCCACAGGCTTCCAGTCACAAAAACAACCTTCGACCATCACCCTCTGCCTTCTGCCACTAAGCCAGTTTTGTATCCAATGTGCCAAGGCACCCTGGATTCCATGGGCTCTTACCTTCTTGACCAGTCTCCTGTGCGGGACTTTATCGAAGGCCTTACTGAAATCCATGTATACCACATCCACTGCGTTACCCTCATCCACACACCTAGTCACCCCCTCAAAAAATTCAATCAAATTAGTCAGACATGATCTTCCCTTGACAAAGCCATGTTGACTATCCCTGATTAATCCTTGCCTCTCCAAGTGGAGACACATTTTGTCCCTCAGGATTTTTTCCAATAATTTTCCTACCACTGATGTTAGGCTCACTGGCCTGTAGTTCCCCGGTTTTTCCCTACTACCCTTCTTGAATAATGGTACTACATTAGCGGTTCTCCAGTCCTCTGGCACATCCCCTGTGGCCAGAGAGGTCCTGAATATATGTGTTAGAGCCCCCGCAATCTCCTCCTTTGCCTCACACAGCAGCCTGGGATACATTTCATCCGGGCCTGGGGATTTATCCATTTTTAGGCCAGCTAAAACCGCCAATACTTCCCCCCGCTCGATGTTAATATGTTCGAGCATATCACAGTCCCCCCGCCCTATTTCTATGTCTACATCGTCCTTCTCCATAGTGAAAACAGACGCAAAAAATTCATTCAGAACCCCTCCTACATCTTCCGGCTCCACACACAGATTGCCACTTTTGTCCCTAATGGGCCCTATTTTTTCCCTAGTTATCCTCTTACCCTTAATATACTTATAAAACATCTTCGGATTTTCCTTTATTTTGCTTGCCAGTGTTATTTCATGGCCCCTCCTTGATCTCCTAATTTCTTTTTTAAGTATCCCCCTGCACTTTTTGTACTCCTCTAGGGCTTCCTCCGTCTTTAGCCTTTTGTATCTACCAAAAGCCCTCCTTGGTATCTGAATGGAGGGGAGCGGTTTGCAAAGGAGGCCACAATTGGACATAGGGCTGGGGGAGGTTGAAGAGGTAGGCTGGGGAGGGGTTGTGGAGGAATTTGTAAATGAAAGTGAGAATTTTAAACTGAATATGTTAGCTGAGCCATACTGACCTGGAAAGAGCCAGGATATATCCTTCATCTGTACTGAATTAGCTGCGCTCAGGCAGAAAGCCAGTAGAGGCTATAATTGGCCTTAGCATCTCTCGGTTGGAAAAGAGAACGTTGGGCAGGGTTTCTGCCCTAGATCACTGTGGAATCCTGTTGTAAAGTGTGATTGTTGTAGACACAAATCAAGGAACGGGTTGGGCTCAGCTATGATGCTCCTATAGTTGAATAGCCTGTCATTTCTCACTGTCGAGGCTCACGTATGAAGAGTGGCCACTTGAGGGAGCTATCAGGGGGCTCCTGGCATCTGTAGAACTTTACACAGGATAAATCAGGAGGGGGAGAAGGGAAAACTGGAATAAATAGAGACATAAACAATGTGGTAGAGTTGCCACTGGGGGATTGGGGCTCACAGCGGTCTATCTTATAGCGCTCGTCACCAATGTCGCCATCGAAGGAAACTCCAGCCCATTAAATCACATCAATTATAAGGCAATGAAGAATGAGCAATAGAAACTCTTGCATTTTTAAAACAATATCTTTTTATTTTTGTGGAATGGAACAGTTCCATGTTAATAACAAAGTTTCAGAAAGGCAGACAAGATATTGTTCAGTGCTAGTTTTTTTTTAAAACTCCAACAAGACCATATGTGACCTTTTACAGGCTTCAGGCGGGCAAATAGGTTTGAACGGAGATTTTTCCTTTTTTTTTTATTCGGAGCTTACCTCTGGCTACTATGAGTGTGGAATGTGACAGGCAGTGGTCCAATTTAACCACGCAACATACATCGGGAACCTCAGCTATTGCCAGTAATGCTTGACACTATTAAATCTACATAAAGGGAACGGGATATCAAATGTTAAGTTCGGTCGAAGCTACAATACATATATTTTGTAAAAAACTCAATAAATTAGATATATATCTAAGTTCTTTTCTTGTAAATCATGCACAAATTTCAAATATTGGAAAAGTTTCTTTTTTTTTTATCCATTAGGTACCTGGAATGTACACGTCACCAGCGATCGATCGGTAAGAAAATAATGAAGTGTCTTTTCATTTTACAAAAATTACACAGCTATAGAACTCCTACGTTTGTATTAAAGAGTTAACAGATAACTTTCATCTATTAAATTAACCTTTCTACAGGGTAAGAGCTTCATGGTCCTAATAAAAAGTTAAAGGAGACAAACTGAATTAATTTTGTAATTGATTTTTTAATAGGATTCCTGCCTAAATTCTTATTTGTATTTTACCTGAGGAATCCTATTTAAAATCAAAGAGAACTTTGTTTTTTATTCTGGGTTACCCGGTTGCTCAGTCTACTATACAGGTGACTGCCAGTTTACCCATTTGGCCATCTGTTCTAGTCATTTTTTTTTTAAAAAGGGGTTTACCTCAAATGAGTTCTCTGCAAAAATTGCACTTAACATTAAAATTGCACCACGTAAGTCGTGCTTGTGGCACTGTCTGCATAAAGAGAAGGGAGTGACTTACAAGTCACTGAAACATGACCGATGTCAGTGATTGATTGATTGATTGGCAATTCTTTTTCTCACAAGTTGTCTGCTACGAACATTCACTATCATTGCACCCTCTCATTACAACAATGCAAAGTGCCAGCACAGCGCCTCTCCTCACTTGCACATTCAGTGCTGTCACCGGGGCGTATTTAGTGTTTTTGGTACCAATACGCTATGCGGGGGGGGGGGGGGGGGGGCGGGGGAGGGGAAAAGAAAAGAAAAGAAAATCACACCTAAGCCAATATGCTTTAATGTTGTGCGCGATGTGCTCCTCGCGTGCGACACGCTCGATTCGTGATCGCGAATTGCCCCGGCCACCACCAGCACCAGACTCTGACCCTGCTTGTGATCAAAAGCTTGAAGATGCAACCCAGCTCTGGTAGGCCCAAAATCTATCATTGTGCTCCGGGTTCAAATGGGCACTCGATGTGACACGTCCACCGTTGTCCTAGCGACAATGCCAGCATTCTTTCGCAGGGCCAATAGTGTCGGGGCAGCTGCCAGGGAGGCAGTACATCCACACAACAGGCACATGGTTTATCATTCACAGTCAGCACTCCAGCTCTGTTGGGTCTTGATCAAAAGTCAGCCACAAAGCACAAACCTTCATATGTTTTGAAAAGTCAATACATTTCTAGGATCAGATTTCTAACTAACAGAAAAAAAAAATCATTGCAATCTAAAATAAAAATTGATAATGCTCATTTTACACGACGTTTGAAAACTCGATTCTAATATTTTTTCCTCGTTAACCATAATCTACTTTTGTGTCTAATCAATTTTAAACGGGTAATAAATTAAAAATTATAAACATGTAAAAACAAAAATGAAGAACCTGGGTAACTAAAGATGTGTACAGTAATTAGTAAATAAGCTATATACTTATAAATCTCTTAACCAAAATGATATGTTAAAGTCTATGAACAACTTTACAAATATACAATGTGCTAATCAGATTGCAAATAATTAATGGTTTTTTTGAACTATTTTACCCCTCGCTCACTACACAATGAGTTTCTTTAATAATTTCCAGATTAATACTGAATATCCTAGACTGCAATGATTTTAGGATTTGCTTCCTCATACTTGTAGTTATGTTTATATTTTTTTGTGTTTTTCCTAAACAAGCAAATCATAAGTATACAACTGTGTTTTTTTTTTAAAACATTATCATACAATATTCATATTTATATATGTACAACTCTTCTGGAATCTGCAGCTTCACACAAATAAAAAGTATTTAAATGCTCTTTTGTAAAGAAAAATAATTGTCTTTTGTTTCACTTTCCTTTCTTAGCACGCACTTGTCGACTTAGGCACAGAATGGCTCCTTTAGCAGTCACAATGCCAGAGGTCAAAGGTTATCATCTCTAGGTTTTTTTTTTGCAAAATGTTCCGTCTCAGTTCCTAAGTTTTGTTTCCAAAAAAAAAGTTTCTTCATGCCAAGCAGTATTTTTTTATTTTCGATGGGCACAGCACTTGAAGATGTAAGGCTCAAAAATGGTGGGAAGTAAAATGGGGACAAGAGTCCCAGTCGGTTCAGTGTATTTCCTTCAGTGTGGGTTGTCCATGGTTCAGCGTTCTATAATCCTGTTTCTTTTTTGTCCCAAACAGTCTCATGTCCTGATGACACCATTGCACTGCTGGTGCTTGGGGAGACAAGGCTCGTCAGGCAAAGCATCATGGGCAAAGACAGAGTCGTCTCCGGAAGAGCACGTACTGTGCGTGTCTTGGCATGCTGGGGAATACTGCTCAAAAGGTGCCGACAGGTCAAGGTACTCCTGAAATACAAAGGAAAAGAAAAAAAAATTATAACCCTTCTGTGACATGAACTGCAATTACATGTATCATAGGCCTCTATAGATACGGTTGCCAGCTGTGGCTCAGTTGGTAGCACTCTCACCTCCCGCGTCAGAAGGTTGTGGGTTCAAGTCCCACTCCAGAGATTTGAGCGCAAAATCTAGGTTAATACTCTAGTGCAGTGCTGAGGGAGTGCTGCACAGTCGGAGGTGCTGTCTTTCAGATGAGATGTTAAACTGAGGCCCCATCTGCCCTCTCAGGTGGACATTAAGGGGTAGATTTTGCCAAATCTGTCGGGAAGAAGGCGGGACTTCAACTTTCGGGTTTTTGACCCGCCTACATCGACGTCCGGCCAATCCGCGCGACTTTCCTTTGATTGACCTTGTTAAGCCCGCCCAGCGGGCTCAGCAGGCCAATTAAGGGCCACCCGGCAACAGGTGACATCACAGACTGCAATTTCATCTGTCAAGAGTTCTTGACAGATGAAATATCAATGTCTCACAGCTGTTTGAAGCTGTGAAACACTGACAGTCTGAGTTCTAAGCTGAGTCATTCTGCACAGACTCAGTTAGAACTCTCACCGGCACTCAAAGCTGAAGGCTGTCACTTTTCACAGATCGCAGCCGTTCAGCTTTAAGTGCCGGCTGAGTGATGGGCTCCTGACGGCTACAGGAAGAAAGGCTGTTAAGGTAAGTACAGGTAAGTAAAAGTTCTTTACACACTTTAGACACACCAAACACACTTACCTATACACTCATGCACCCATCACTCACCTGAGCACCGACATCGCGACCCTTCCAACTCCTTCAACCCGACGGCCCGCCTGCTCAACCTGGCGTGGTTTGGAGCCGTCGGGAATCCCACACGAAACCCCTCAAAATAGGGATTGGGCTAAAAACTGCCTGTTAACTACCTGTTAACAGGCAGTTAATTGGCACTAATCCCTTCCCGCCTGGTTTCGGCGGGTCCCAGTGCGGGGCAGGTACCCGCCGCCCCTGAAAGTTGCGTGGGGCGGGGTTTTGGGCGGGATGGTGTCGGGACCCCCAAATTCAGAATTCCCCCCCCCCCCGCCACATGCCTGAAACCCGCCCAACGGCTCGGGGAAAATCGGGGCCTAAGTATCCCATGGCACTATTCCAAAGAAGTGTAAGGGAGTTCTCCAGTGTCCTGGCCAATATTTATCCCTCAAACAACATCACTGAAACAGATTATCTGGTCATTTATCACAGTGCTGTTTGTGGGATCTTGCTGCCTTTCCTACATTACAACAGTGACTCCACTTCAAAAGTACTTAATTGGCTGCAAAGTGCTTTGGGATGTCCCGTGATCATAAAAGAAGCTATATAAATGCAAGCCTTTCTTTCTTTCTCTCCCAATAGGCTGTCTATTCAGCATTCGTTAGATTCCTGGCTGGGGTTGTGTTATTATGATAGTACTTTATATTGTACGATGTACTTTACCACACAAGACGGAAAGATTTTATTTTACCTTTGGAAAATCCTCCAATGTTTTCCCCTCCTGAAGGTATTGGGATACAGTTCGATGGACTTTGACCACCCCAAGGGGACTTTCTTCCTGTGAGAGTCTGGACTCACAGCTTAGATGATGAGCAATAGCAGGATATTCAATCACATGGGGCATAAAGTTAAGCCCCCAGTTGTATCCTCACCTGACATCCACACTTTAAGTAGATTGGCCCTTTTCTGGTGTCAGCAATCCAGAAACCTTACTGGCAGTCCAAGTGTACAGAAAATCTGGAACCTGGGTAGATTTTGCCGAACCTGTCGGGAAGAAGGCGGGACTTCCCCTTTCGGGTTTTTGACCCGCCTACTTCGACGTCCGGCCGATCCGCGTGATTTTCCCTTGATTGACCTTGTTGAGCCCCCCCAGCGGGCTCAGCAGGCCAATTAAGGGCCACCCGGCAACGGGTGATGTCACAGACTGCGATTTCATCTGTCAAGAGGTCTTGACAGATGAAATATCAGCGTTTCACAGCTGTTTTAAGCTGTGAAACACTGACACTCTGAGTTTTGACATGAGTCTTTCTGCACAGACTCAGTTAGAACTCTTACCGGCACTCAAAGCTGAAGGCTGTCACTTTTCACAGGTCGCAGCCGTTCAGCTTTAAGTGCCAGCTGAGTGATGCGCTCCCGACGGCTACAGGAAGAAAGGCTGTTAAGGTAAGTACAGGTAAGTAAAAGTTCTTTACACACTTTAGACACACCAAACACACTTACCTTTACACTCATGCACCCATCACTCACCTGAGCGCCGACATCGCGACCCCTCCAACTCCTTCAACCCGACAGCCCGCCGCGCCAACCTGGCGTGGTTTGGAGCCGTCGGGAAACCCACACGAAACCCCTCAAAATAGGGATTGGGCTAAAAACTGCCTGTTAACTACCTGTTAACAGGCAGTTAATTGGCACTAATCCCTTCCCGCCTGGTTTCGACGGGTCCCAGTGCGGGGCGGGTACCCGCCGCCCCTGAAGCTTACGTGGGGCGGGGTTTTGGGCGGGACACCCAAATTCGGGATTCCCCCCCCCCCCACACGCCTGAAACCCCGCCTGACGGCTCCCCGAAAATCCAGCCCGTGTTTACACAGCAACGTGAGATCGGACTGGGAGCAGGCAGAAAACATAGGTGATAAAATCTGGGTTGTTCTTGGAGATTTCATAATGGGTGAAATCTCACACTATAAACTCGAACTGTTTATAGCAGGAGACATTTCAGCTAGCTAGCCTGTACCAGTGGGTGGGGTACAAACTGATGGCCCATGGTACACCACACTTACACAGTCCCTTAAATAGCCAGAGCAACCAGACTCTTTGCAACAATTCTGGTGTTAAAATCTGCTCCTGTTCAACGTGGCACATCCGTCACTCATGGAGGTGCCATCTAATAATAAAAGTAGAAATTTCACCCCGGGGGGTGGGGCGGTGGGGTACACACACACATAGGTTGGAATTTTGCTGGCGCTCAGAGGGCGGGTTCGGAGGTGGGTCCACTGTCAAAATCTAAAAGATTGACAGCGGGTTGGGATCCCGCCCTGAACCCGCCTCCGTGTCAGCTTCCCAAGTGCGGGCTCTGCCTGCGCTTTGCAGACCCGGCACTAAGCGGCGGGTCAGGCAATTCATATAGTTAAGAGGGTCTTTAAAGGTAGTTAAACAGCATTTTACCACCTTCTAGCCATTTTTCCAACTTTTCCATGAGGTTCGCGTCGCTCGGGGATCATGTCAGGTAAGTGTGTCGGGTTCTCAATGACTCTGCATTGCTGTGAATAGGTGACAGCTGCAAAAGTGGTATAAAAGCTACCATTGCACAACTGTTCAATTTCCAATGTCAGAAGCTTGAGCCTTCAGGATTTGGAAGATACTTTTGAGCTGTATGCACTTTGGAAGTGTTTGGAGTGAACTCTCTATCCAGTGTCACCTCCTTGGAGCAAGCTCTCTCACCATTGACGGATCGCTTCGGTCATCTCAACTTCAGCTGCCATCTATTCCAGCAACATCGGTGCACTTGAAAAAATCTCACCGTGGTCCTCAGAATCCCACCACGATCAGCCCCAACACCAACATCACCAGGCACACCAACATCACCAGACACACCAGCAGCACCAATAACAATGCCAACCTTCTCCGCAATCACCTGATGCTTCACAGGGCATCATCACCCATGCACATTGCTGCCCGGGACACCAGTGATGGCCTCACCATGGTCAGATTTACTTCACTTGACGCTGTACACCCTGGCTGCCACATGATGCACCAGGTTGGCACCACCCCACACCAGCACCATAAAGCATCCCTACAATGCCCAAGCCATTCCTTTCACACTCATCGCCATTGAAGGGGGGGGGGGGCAAGTTATGTTTCACTAAGACACTTCCAAAAGTGCACACAAATCTGTCCAAGAACGCAAAGTGTTGAAAATAAAGATTTCAATGCTTGACAACACATTAAAAGACACTTTACACTAAAGCACACAACTGCCTACCCTTGTGTGTTGTTAGTTGGTATGATTGCACTAGGATGAAGGTGAATGTGAGGGGTGGCTAGTGAGATGGGGAAGTGCTAATGTAGATGGAGAGGGATGGGTGGAGGTGCAAGGTAGGTTGGTGTGAGTAAGGATGTGCAGGAGTAGGGTAGGGAAAGCAGAGTGATGGGGATATGATGAGAGGCACACAGCAGGATGAGGTTGAGTGTGACTTTGCAGTAATGTTTTGTGATCTACTGAGATCATTGAAAGGTTTGCACCACTGCAGCCTGGTCCTCCTGACGACATCCCTGCTTGTGCCCTCCTGTGCAATGTGCAACCAGGCTGCATTGCTCTCCTGGGGAGGTCTCTTCCACCCATTGGAAGGGAAGAGAACCACCTTGCGTGCTGTGACTCCCTCGGAGGGAATCATGGGGGAGCCTGGGTGCAGCCCTGCACCTCTGTGCAGTGCTTGTCAGTGTTTGCAGCACCTCAATGCTGCAGAACACCGACAGCACAACTGTCAAATTCAATTGGGCCATGGCCACTTTAAGAAAATCGTCTGATGACGCGTCATCAGACCCGCTTCCTTCAATTGGCCGGGAACCTCGCAGGGCGGGCTTAACAAGCCCAATCAGGGCAAGATCACTTGGAGGAGGCGGGGTGAAGACGGGAGCGGGGTTTGAAGCCGCCACCTACTCCAGCCACACCGGAATCGCCACGGTTGGCGAAACCGCAGCCGTAATTCCATCATTATTACAGTGAGGGAGGTCGTAATCTGGAGCAGAGCCTGGATCTGCTGTGTTTCTGCCCCATTTCAAATACCCAAGAAATCCCAAATGGGGGTGGGGGGTGGGGAGAGGAGATGTGGAAGAGGCGCTTCTTCTGCCCTGTGCCTCAGCAGCTGGTTGGGGTCATGTCTGGACGGATTCCCTGCTCCTCTTGGTTTCACATTCAGGTAAGTATATTTTAAAACTTGCCTTGTTGGCTGTGGCCTAACATGCGGTCCCTTTAGGCCACATGTAGGCCTGGTTTTCCTGAGTGCAGCTGGTGCCGGCTGCCTCAGTGCAAACCAAACAGGCATCAGGCCCCTTATTTGCCGAACGTCTGTTTTAGCTGTGGGCAATGCGTGCTTATTTTTTGGCCTTTACCGATATGGCGGGCTGCGCACTTTCAGCTTGCAATGAGCGTGCACTTCCTGCCCGCCATATTGGGGGCTTAGGAAGCTATTCAGTGCCTGAAAAACGGGTGCTGTGCGTCCGAATTTCTAGACCCCTGTCCTTTCTCTTTTCAGAGGGTGACAAACCTGCAGTGAATTTCCAGCATTTTCTGTTTTGATTTCAGATGCAGTGACATAACCCGTACCAATTTTTGATTAATGATAATAATTATCAGAGAACAGCCTTGCCCCACTGAAGAGTGTGTGGAGCTCTTCTTGTGACGATACACTGTATAAAGACCATTCAGTGGGATGAAGTAATATATTTTCCACTTACCGCTGTTTGAACAATGACAATGTTTTGCACTGTACGAAATCTGGAAACTGTTCTTTTTTAAAAAAAAACTTAAAGCAAATCCCCCAAGGTATTTACTTACTTTCCAAATTATAGCAATTAATGGATTCCTTATGAGAACCATAATGTTAAAGAGTTAAGTGTGCTGACTATAGTCCTCGCATTTTATTGCCAAGTGTATGTCTCTTCCCCAGCACCCCCGCCCCCCCCCCCGGGTCACATGATAGGGGCTGCTGAGCAGCACCATCATAAAAAGACAGCGGTGCTGATTACAGCTGACGTGATCACGGTTCCTTTTCTTCCCAGGCAGCAGGATCAGAGTGAAAACCTGACCGACTTTAAGCTACACTCCTGGCAAAATTCCATCTCAGTTTCTAAGGTCATAGGTTAACTGTCCGGTTGGGGCAGGTTATTGGGCAGGAGGGATGCTACATAAATCCCGGCGATAATGTTTTACGATCGCCCGCTGGAGATTTGGCACTGTCGATCATTTTCAATTATTATCTGTCAAGAGTTTAAACTGCATACTAAATCAGTTAGCCCGGTTGAATGCCCCCTGTGTGCGTTTAAAACATTTTTTTTTATTGCGATTTACATTAAACAATGCGCTTAGTGTATTGAAGGGGAAAGTCTGCACACAGATTTAAAAAACTGCAAATGCTGGAAATCAGTAATAGAAAATGCTGGATCTCTGCAGCAAGTCCGACAGCAGCTTAATAGAGGAAAGAAAGATTAACGTTTCGGGTACAGATCCTTCACTGGAGCCGAATTAAGTGGGGACATAATTGAATGTCACTGTGATTACCAGCGTGGCCAATCAACATTCACCATCAGACGTCAACCTATCTTTTCCCGTTTTAGAGGCTGAGGTACCTGCCGTGTATTTCCAGCATTTTCTGTTTTCAGAGTCAAAAAATATAATCCATAGCAATTTTTGATTAATACTGTTAAATATTAGATGTTATTATACATAAAAGTTTCCAAAATAAGCAGTGCGCATCAGCCTTCTGAACTGCGATGAAATCTTGAGGAATACTGGTTTGTGGACTGGTTATACCCTGTTTCTTGCACTTGATATTTACTGGTCTGGGTGCTATTGGACTCTAGGGGGGGCAGCTGCTGTGTTTATACTGAAAACAGCATCAAAGGTTGACCTTGGTCATTCCCCTGATGTTTCAATGAGTTCATCTGGTATGCAGCTGAGCTGTGCAGACCAGGACGGTCTTGGATTCGATCCCCAGTCTCTGTTGAGTTCGCTGGGCTCAGCTGAAGCAGCGGCAAAGGGCGCCCGAGTTAAAAGTCGCCGAGCGCGCCTGCTTCTATACCAACATCCTTGACTGGAAGCGCGCCGGTGGACAATGGGCGAGGGCTAGAGTTTAGAAGGATGAGAGGGGATCTCATTGAAACTTATACAATTCTAACACGACTAGATAGACTAGATGCAGGAAGGATGTTCCCGATGGCCGGGGAGTCTAGAACCAGGGGCACAGTCTAAGGATAAGGGGTAAGCCATTTAGGACTGAGATGAGGAGGAATTTCTTCACCCAGAGAGTGGTGAACCTGTGGAATTCTCTACCACAGAAGGCGGTAGAGGCCAATTCATTAAATATATTCAAGAAGGAGTTAGATATATTTCATAAGGCTAAAGGGATCAAGGGATATGGTGAGAAAGCAGGGACAGGGTACTGAATTTGGATGATCAGCCATGATCGCATTGAATGGCGGAGCAGGCTCGAGGGGCCGAATGGCCTACTCCTGCTCCTATCTTCTATGTTTCTATGTTTCTTCTATGATGGGCCTCAGCTGTGAGGCTCTCACTGTCTTGGGCTACATAAGAACATAAGAATTAAGAGCAGTAGGCTGTTCGGCCCCTCGAGTCTGCTCCACCATTCAACGAGATCGTGGCTGATCTGTACCTCAAATCCATTTATCTGCCTTAACTCCATATCCCTTGATAAGTGAAGAGAACCGGGGTCTTGCTGGTGTGAACGGCTCAATACCAGATTTTGTGATCAATTTACCAGCTGGGCAAAGATTTCTTTGCTGTTTCAACATCATTTAGTTTGCAGCAAATAAAAACTAAACAGCACAGAACACCTTAAAAGTTGAGCATCTTCTGGCTGATACCTTTTAAGGGAATAACTAATAAATCTATAAAATGAGGAAATAGTAATGTTCTTGAGTAATTTTAAGTGTTATTAATTATTTAGTCTCCTTTAAATTCACTTTAATTAACCTCTTAATATTTTCTCTCAGTTTTTTTTAAATTAAGAGACTGACCTCAGTTGACGTCACTGTCAGGACCCTGTCAAGATCCTCGACCAGCTGTTTGAACGTCGGCCTCTGTGATGGGATTGCGTGCCAACATTCTCTCATTATCATATACCTAGGAGAAAGACACAGGGTTACGGTTAAACCAAGCACAACACATACCTTTATTGCGCTATTTGAGGACCTGCTTAAAAAAAAAAGGCAAGCCAACGACCAACCCAGCCCAGTACACCACAGAGGAGGCCCAATAAACTACAGAGGAGGCCCAATAAACCAGAGGAGGGCCAATAAACCAGAGGAGGGCCAATAAACCAGAGGAGGGCCAATAAACCAGAGGAGGACCAATAAACCACAGAGGAGGGCCAATAAACCAGAGGAGGGCCAATAAACCACAGAGGAGGGCCAATAAACCACAGAGGAGGCCCAATAAACCACAGAGGAGGGCCAATAAACCACAGAGGAGGGCCAATAAACCACAGAGGAGGGCCAATAAACCACAGAGGAGGGCCAATAAACCACAGAGGAGGGCCAATAAACCACAGAGGAGGGCCAATAAACCAGAGGAGGGCCAATAAACCAGAGGAGGGCCAATAAACCACAGAGGAGGGCCAATAAACCAGAGGAGGGCCAATAAACCAGAGGAGGGCCAATAAACCACAGAGGAGGGCCAATAAACCAGAGGAGGGCCAATAAACCAGAGGAGGACCAATAAGCCACAGAGGAGGGCCAATAAACCAGAGGAGGACCAATAAGCCACAGAGGAGGGCCAATAAACCAGAGGAGGACCAATAAGCCACAGAGGAGGGCCAATAAACCAGAGGAGGACCAATAAACCACAGAGGAGGGCCAATAAACCAGAGGAGGGTCAATAAACCAGAGGAGGACCAATAAGCCACAGAGGAGGGCCAATAAACCAGAGGAGGACCAATAAGCCACAGAGGAGGGCCAATAAACCAGAGGAGGACCAATAAGCCACAGAGGAGGGCCAATAAACCAGAGGAGGACCAATAAACCACAGAGGAGGGCCAATAAACCAGAGGAGGGCCAATAAACCACAGAGGAGGGCCAATAAACCAGAGGAGGGCCAATAAACCAGAGGAGGGCCAATAAACCAGAGGAGGACCAATAAACCACAGAGGAGGGCCAATAAACCAGAGGAGGGCCAATAAACCACAGAGGAGGCCCAGTACACCACAGAGGAGGCCCAGTACACCACAGAGGAGGCCCAGTACACCACAGCTAGGCAGCCCAATATACAATAGCAAGAGGCCCAATACACTAGGAGCCATCCCAATGATTCTCTGCATTTTGAGCTCTCTCATTTCAGCGGTGTGGAGCCCAGACATTTCCTATAGAGGGAGGAGGGTCATGCAACTCAAGCCATTCCTGGGCACATTAGTGGCTGACTGTAGACTTACATAGAAACATAGAAGATAGGAGCAGGAGTAGGCCATTCGGCCCCTCGAGCCTGCTCCGCCATTCAATGAGACCATGGCTGATCATCCAAATTCAGTACCCTGTCCCTGCCTTCTCCCCATATCCCTTGATCCCTTTAGCCTTAAGAAATATATCTAACTCCTTCTTGAATATATTTAATGAATTGGCCACTGACAGAGGCCTGTAAATAAGTGCCCAGTTGGTGAAGGTGAGTGGCACAAGGCAACTCTAAAAGATAAAAGGGCAGAATACAAATAAATAGCCAGCAGCTGACAGAAATGTCTGGGACATGATTCACTTCCCATGATGGGTCTGACCTGATAATTCAAGAGCAACAACAACTTGTATTTATTCCGCGCCTTTAACGTAGTAAACCATCCCAAGGCGCTTCACGGGAGCGTTATCAACAACATTCGACACCAAACCTCATGAGATATTAGGACAGGTGACCAAAAGCTTGGTCAAAGAGGTAGGTTTTAAGAAGTGTCCTAAAGGAGGAAATAGAGATAGAGACGCGGAGAGGTTTAGGGAGGGAATTCCAGAGCTTAGGGCCTAGGCAACAGAAGGCACGGCCACCAATGGTGGAGCAGTGAAAATCGGGGGATGCGCAAGAATTGAAGGAGCGCAGAAATCTCAAGGGTTGTGGGGCTGGAGGAGGTTACAGAGATAGGGAGGGGCGAGGTCATGGAGGGATTTAAAAACAAGGATGAGAATTTTAAATCGAGGTGTTGCCGGGCTGGGAGCCAATGTAGGTCAGCAAGCACAGGGGTGATGGGTGAACGGGACCTGGTGCGAGTTAGGACACGGGGCAGTGAGCACAGGGGTGATGGGTGAACGGGACCTGGTGCGAGTTAGGACACGGGGCAGTGAGCACAGGGGTGATGGGTGAACGGGACCTGGTGCGAGTTAGGACAAGGGCAGTCGAGTTGCGGATGAGCTCAATTTTACAGAGGGTGGAATGTGGGAGGCCGCCCTGGAGTGCTTGGAATAGTCGAGTCTCGAGGTAACAAAGGCAGGGATGAGGGTTTCAGCGGCAGGCTAGATAAAGAATAAAAAACAAAATAAGAATTACAGGCAGGAATAACTATTTTAAATTTGAACTGTAGAGGGGGCGGGGCGATTAATTGACTAGTGGGGGCTGGGAGGTTCATTGACTGTAGTGGGGGCGGGGAGGTTCATTGACTGTAGTGGGGGCGGGGAGGTTCATTGACTGTAGTGGGGGCTGGGAGGTTTATTGACTGGAGTGGGGGCCGGGAGGGTCATTGACTGTAGTGGGGGCCGGGAGGTTCATTGACTGTAGTGGGGGCGGGGAGTTTAATTGACTGTAGTGGGGCCGGGAGGTACATTGACTGTAGTGGGGGCCGGGAGGGTCATTGACTGTAGTGGGGGCCGGGAGGGTCATTGACTGTAGTGGGGGCGGGGAGGTTAATTGACTGTAGTGGGGGCTGGGAGGGTCATTGACTGTAGTGGGGGCTGGGAGGGTCATTGACTAGTGGGGGCTGGGAGGTTCATTGACTGTAGCGGGGGCGGGGAGATTAATTGACTGTAGTGGGGGCGGGGAGATTAACTGACTGTAGCGGGGGCGGGGAGGTTCATTGACTGTAGTGGGGGCTGGGAGGTTCATTGACTGTAGTGGGGGCGGGGAGATTAATTGACTGTAGTGGGGGCGGGGAGATTAATTGACTGTAGTGGGGGCTGGGAGGGTCATTGACTGTAGTGGGGGCTGGGAGGTTCATTGACTGTAGTGGGGGCTGGGAGGTTCATTGACTGTAGTGGGGGCTGGGAGGTTCATTGACTGTAGTGGGGGCTGGGAGGTTCATTGACTGTAGTGGGGGCTGGGTGGTTCATTGACTGTAGTGGGGGCGGGGAGATTAATTGACTAGTGGGGGCTGGGAGGTTAATTGACTGTAGTGGGGGCGGGGAGGTTCATTGACTGTAGTGGGGGCGGGGAGGTTCATTGACTGTAGTGGGGGCGGGGAGTTTAATTGACTGTAGTGGGGGCTGGGAGGTTCATTGACTGTAGTGGGGGCTGGGAGGTTCATTGACTGTAGTGGGGGCTGGGAGGTTCATTGACTGTAGTGGGGGCTGGGAGGTTCATTGACTGTAGTGGGGGCGGGGAGGTTCATTGACTGTAGTGGGGGCTGGGAGGTTCATTGACTGCAGTGGGGGCTGGGAGGTTCATTGACTGTAGTGGGGGCTGGGAGGTTCATTGACTGCAGTGGGGGCGGGGAGGTTCATTGACTGTAGTGAGGGGCGGGGAGTTCAATTGACTGTAGTGGGGGCTGGGAGGTTCATTGACTGTAGTGGGGGCGGGGAGTTTAATTGACTGTAGTGGGGCCGGGAGGTACATTGACTGTAGTGGGGGCCGGGAGGGTCATTGACTGTAGTGGGGGCCGGGAGGGTCATTGACTGTAGTGGGGGCGGGGAGGTTAATTGACTGTAGTGGGGGCTGGGAGGGTCATTGACTGTAGTGGGGGCTGGGAGGGTCATTGACTAGTGGGGGCTGGGAGGTTCATTGACTGTAGCGGGGGCGGGGAGATTAATTGACTGTAGTGGGGGCGGGGAGATTAACTGACTGTAGCGGGGGCGGGGAGGTTCATTGACTGTAGTGGGGGCTGGGAGGTTCATTGACTGTAGTGGGGGCGGGGAGATTAATTGACTGTAGTGGGGGCGGGGAGATTAATTGACTGTAGTGGGGGCTGGGAGGGTCATTGACTGTAGTGGGGGCTGGGAGGTTCATTGACTGTAGTGGGGGCTGGGAGGTTCATTGACTGTAGTGGGGGCTGGGAGGTTCATTGACTGTAGTGGGGGCTGGGAGGTTCATTGACTGCAGTGGGGGCTGGGTGGTTCATTGACTGTAGTGGGGGCGGGGAGATTAATTGACTAGTGGGGGCTGGGAGGTTAATTGACTGTAGTGGGGGCGGGGAGGTTCATTGACTGTAGTGGGGGCGGGGAGGTTCATTGACTGTAGTGGGGGCGGGGAGTTTAATTGACTGTAGTGGGGGCTGGGAGGTTCATTGACTGTAGTGGGGGCTGGGAGGTTCATTGACTGTAGTGGGGGCTGGGAGGTTCATTGACTGTAGTGGGGGCTGGGAGGTTCATTGACTGTAGTGGGGGCGGGGAGGTTCATTGACTGTAGTGGGGGCTGGGAGGTTCATTGACTGCAGTGGGGGCTGGGAGGTTCATTGACTGTAGTGGGGGCTGGGAGGTTCATTGACTGCAGTGGGGGCGGGGAGGTTCATTGACTGTAGTGAGGGGCGGGGAGTTCAATTGACTGTAGTGGGGGCTGGGAGGTTCATTGACTGTAGTGGGGGCGGGGAGGTTCAGTGACTGTAGTGGGGGCTGGGAGGTTCATTGACTGTCGTGGGGGCTGGGAGGTTCATTGACTGTAGTGGGGGCTGGGAGGTTCATTGACTGTAGTGGGGGCGGGGAGGTTCATTGACTGTAGTGGGGTCCGGGAGGGTCATTGACTGTAGTGGGGGCCGGGAGGTTCATTGACTGTAGTGGGGGCCGTGAGGTTCATTGACTGTAGTGGGGGCCGGGAGGTTCATTGACTGTAGTGGGGGCCGGGAGGTTCATTGACTGTAGTGGGGGCTGGGAGGTTCATTGACTGTAGTGGGGGCAGGAGGTTCATTGACTGTAGTGGGGCCGGGAGGTACATTGACTGTAGTGGGGGCCGGGAGGGTCATTGACTGTAGTGGGGGCCGGGAGGTTCATTGACTGTAGTGGGGGCTGGGAGGTTCATTGACTGTAGTGGGGGCTGGGAGGTTCATTGACTGTAGTGGGGGCTGGGAGGTTCATTGACTGTAGTGGGGGCTGGGAGGTTCATTGACTGTAGTGGGGGCTGGGAGGTTCATTGACTGTAGTGGGGGCTGGGAGGTTCATTGACTGTAGTGGGGGCTGGGAGGTTCATTGACTGTAGTGGGGGCTGGGAGGTTCATTGACTGTAGTGGGGGCTGAGAGGTTCATTGACTGTAGTGGGGGCTGGGAGGTTCATTGACTGTAGTGGGGGCTGGGAGGTTCATTGACTGTAGTGGGGGCTGGGAGGTTCATTGACTGTAGTGGGGGCTGGGAGGTTCATTGACTAGTGGGGGCTGGGAGGTTCATTGACTGCAGTGGGGGCTGAGAGGTTCATTGACTGTAGTGGGGGCTGGGAGGTTCATTGACTGTAGTGGGGGCTGGGAGGTTCATTGACTGTAGTGGGGGCTGGGAGGTTCATTGACTGTAGTGGGGGTGGGATGTTCATTGACTGTAGTGGGGGCTGGGAGGTTCATTGACTGTAGTGGGGGCGGGGAGGTTCATTGACTGCAGTGGGGGCGGGGAGATTAATTGACTGTAGTGGGGGCGGGGAGGTTCATTGACTGTAGTGGGGGCTGGGAGGTTAATTGACTGTAGTGGGGGCTGGGAGGGTCATTGACTAGTGGGGGCTGGGAGGTTCACTGACTGTAGTGGGGGCTGGGAGGTTCATTGACTGTAGCGGGGACGGGGAGATTAATTCACTGTAGTGGGGCCGGGGAGATTAACTGACTGTAGCGGGGGCGGGGAGGTTCATTGATTGTAGTGGGGGCTGGGAGGTTCATTGACTGTAGTGGGGGCGGGGAGATTAATTGACTGTAGTGGGGGCGGGGAGGTTCATTGACTGTAGTGGGGGCTGGGAGGGTCATTGACTGTAGTGGGGGCTGGGAGGTTCATTGACTGTAGTGGGGGCTGGGTGGTTCATTGACTGTAGTGGGGGCTGGGAGGTTCATTGACTGTAGTGGGGGCGGGGAGATTAATTGACTAGTGGGGGCTGGGAGGTTAATTGACTGTAGTGGGGGCGGGGAGGTTCATTGACTGTAGTGGGGGCGGGGAGGTTCATTGACTGTAGTGGGGGGCGGGGAGTTTAATTGACTGTAGTGGGGGCTGGGAGGTTCATTGACTGTAGTGGGGGCGGGGAGGTTCATTGACTGTAGTGGGGGCCGGGAGGTTCATTGACTGTAGTGGGGGCCGGGAGGTTCATTGACTGTAGTGGGGGCCGGGAGGTTCATTGGCTGTAGTGGGGGCCGGGAGGTTCATTGACTGTAGTGGGGGCTGGGAGGTTCATTGACTGTAGTGGGGGCCGGGAGGTTCATTGACTGTAGTGGGGGCCGGGAGGTTCATTGACTGTAGTGGGGGCCGGGAGGTTCATTGACTGTAGTGGGGGCCGGGAGGTTCATTGACTGTAGTGGGGGCCGGGAGGTTCATTGACTGTAGTGGGGGCTGGGAGGTTCAATGACTGTAGTGAGGGCTGGGAGGTTCATTGACTGTAGTGGGGGCTGGGAGGTTCATTGACTGTAGTGGGGGCTGGGAGGTTCATTGACTGTACTGGGGGCTGGGAGGGTCATTGACTGTAGTGGGGGTGGGATGTTCACTGACTGTAGTGGGGGCTGGGAGGTTCATTGACTGTAGTGGGGGCGGGGAGATTAATTGACTGTAGTGGGGGCGGGGAGATTAATTGACTGTAGTGGGGGCGGGGAGATTAATTGACTGTAGTGGGGGCGGGGAGATTAATTGACTGTAGTGGGGGCTGGGAGGGTAATTGACTGTAGTGGGGGTGGGATGTTCACTGACTGTATTGGGGGCTGGGAGGTTCATTGACTGTAGTGGGGGCTGGGAGGTTCATTGACTGTAGTGGGGGCGTGGAGATTAATTGACTGTAGTGGGGGCGGGGAGATTAATTGACTGTAGTGGGGGCTGGGAGGGTCATTGACTGTAGTCGGGGTTGGGAGGTTCATTGACTGTAGTGGGGGCTGGGAGGTTCATTGACTGTAGTGGGGGCTGGGAGGTTCATTGACTGTAGTGGGGGCGGGGAGATTAATTGACTGTAGTGGGGGCGGGGAGGTTCATTGACTGTCGTGGGGGCTGGGAGGTTCATTGACTGTAGTGGGGGCTGGGAGGTTCATTGACAGTAGTGGGGGCTGGGAGGTTCATTGACTGTAGTGGGGGCTGGGAGATTAATTGACTGTAGTGGGGGCTGGGAGGTTCATTGACTGTCGTGGGGGCTCGGAGGTGCATTGACTGTTGTGGGGGCGGGGAGATTAATTGAATGTAGTGGGGGCTGGGAGGTTCATTGACTGTAGCAGGGGCCGGGAGGTTCATTGACTGTAGTGGGGGCTGGGAGGTTCATTGACTGTAGTGGGGGCCGGGAGGTTCATTGACTGTAGTGGTGGCCGGGAGGTTCATTGACTGTAGTGGGGGCTGGGAGGTTCATTGACTGTAGTGGGGGCTGGGAGATTAATTGACTGTAGTGGGGGCGGGGAGGTTCATTGACTGTAGTGGGGGCTGGGAGGTTCATTGACTGTAGTGGGGGCGGGGAGATTAAATGACTGTAGTGGGGTCCGGGAGGGTAATTGACTGTAGTGGGGGCCGGGAGGTTCATTGACTGTAGTGGGGGCCGTGAGGTTCATTGACTGTAGTGGGGGCCGGGAGGTTCATTGACTGTAGTGGGGGCTGGGAGGTTCATTGACTGTAGTGGGGGCGGGAGGTTCTTTGACTGTAGTGGGGCCAGGAGGTACATTGATTGTAGTGGGGGGCCGGGAGGTTCCTTGACTGTAGTGGGGGCCGGGAGGTTCATTGACTGTCGTGGGGGCCGGGAGGTTCATTGACTGTAGTGGGGGCTGGGAGGTTCATTGACTGTAGTGGGGGCTGGGAGGTTGAATGACTGTAGTGGGGGCTGGGAGGTTCATTGACTGTAGTGGGGGCTGGGAGGTTCATTGACTGTCGTGGGGGCTGGTAGGTTCATTGACTGTAGTGGGGGCTGGGAGGTTCATTGACTGTAGTGGGGGCGGGGAGATTAATTGACTGTAGTGGGGGCGGGGAGGTTCATTGACTGTAGTGGGGGCTGGGAGGTTCATTGACTGTAGTGGGGGCGGGGAGATTAATTGACTGTAGTGGGGGCGGGGAGATTAATTGACTGTAGTGGGGGCTGGGAGGGTAATTGACTGTAGTGGGGGTGGGATGTTCACTGACTGTATTGGGGGCTGGGAGGTTCATTGACTGTAGTGGGGGCTGGGAGGTTCATTGACTGTAGTGGGGGCGTGGAGATTAATTGACTGTAGTGGGGGCTGGGAGGTTCATTGACTGTAGTGGGGGCGGGGAGATTAATTGACTGTAGTGGGGGCGGGGAGGTTCATTGACTGTCGTGGGGGCTGGGAGGTTCATTGACTGTAGTGGGGGCTGGGAGGTTCATTGACAGTAGTGGGGGCTGGGAGGTTCATTGACTGTAGTGGGGGCCGGGAGGTTCATTGACTGTCGTGGGGGCCGGGAGGTTCATTGACTGTAGTGGGGGCTGGGAGGTTCATTGACTGTAGTGGGGGCTGGGAGGTTGAATGACTGTAGTGGGGGCTGGGAGGTTCATTGACTGTCGTGGGGGCTGGGAGGTTCATTGACTGTACTGGGGGCTGGGAGGGTCATTGACTGTAGTGGGGGTGGGATGTTCACTGACTGTAGTGGGGGCTGGGAGTTTCATTGACTGTAGTGGGGGCGGGGAGATTAATTGACTGTAGTGGGGGCGGGGAGGTTCATTGACTGTAGTGGGGGCTGGGAGGTTCATTGACTGTAGTGGGGGCGGGGAGATTAATTGACTGTAGTGGGGGCGGGGAGATTAATTGACTGTAGTGGGGGCTGGGAGGGTAATTGACTGTAGTGGGGGTGGGATGTTCACTGACTGTATTGGGGGCTGGGAGGTTCATTGACTGTAGTGGGGGCTGGGAGGTTCATTGACTGTAGTGGGGGCGTGGAGATTAATTGACTGTAGTGGGGGCGGGGAGATTAATTGACTGTAGTGGGGGCTGGGAGGGTCATTGACTGTAGTCGGGGTTGGGAGGTTCATTGACTGTAGTGGGGGCTGGGAGGTTCATTGACTGTAGTGGGGGCTGGGAGGTTCATTGACTGTAGTGGGGGCGGGGAGATTAATTGACTGTAGTGGGGGCTGGGAGGTTCATTGACAGTAGTGGGGGCTGGGAGGTTCATTGACTGTCGTGGGGGCTGGGAGATTAATTCACTGTAGTGGGGGCTGGGAGGTTCATTGACTGTAGTGGGGGCTCGGAGGTGCATTGACTGTTGTGGGGGCGGGGAGATTAATTGAATGTAGTGGGGGCTGGGAGGTTCATTGACTGTAGCAGGGGCCGGGAGGTTCATTGACTGTAGTGGGGGCTGGGAGGTTCATTGACTGTAGTGGGGGCAGGGAGGTTCATTGACTGTAGTGGTGGCCGGGAGGTTCATTGACTGTAGTGGGGGCTGGGAGGTTCATTGACTGTAGTGGGGGCTGGGAGATTAATTGACTGTAGTGGGGGCGGGGAGGTTCATTGACTGTAGTGGGGGCTGGGAGGTTCATTGACTGTAGTGGGGGCGGGGAGATTAAATGACTGTAGTGGGGTCCGGGAGGGTCATTGACTGTAGTGGGGGCCGGGAGGTTCATTGACTGTAGTGGGGGCCGTGAGGTTCATTGACTGTAGTGGGGGCCGGGAGGTTCATTGACTGTAGTGGGGGCCGGGAGGTTCATTGACTGTAGTGGGGGCAGGGAGGTTCATTGACTGTAGTGGGGGCCGGGAGGTTCATTGACTGTAGTGGGGGCCGGGAGGTTCATTGACTGTAGTGGGGGCTGGGAGGTTCATTGACTGTAGTGGGGGCTGGGAGGTTCAATGACTGTAGTGGGGGCTGGGAGGTTCATTGACTGTAGTGGGGGCTGGGAGGTTCATTGACTGTAGTGGGGGCTGGGAGGTTCATTGACTGTACTGGGGGCTGGGAGGGTCATTGACTGTAGTGGGGGTGGGATGTTCACTGACTGTAGTGGGGGCTGGGAGTTTCATTGACTGTAGTGGGGGCGGGGAGATTAATTGACTGTAGTGGGGGCGTGGAGATTAATTGACTGTAGTGAGGGCGGGGAGATTAATTGACTGTAGTGGGGGCTGGGAGGGTCATTGACTGTAGTCGGGGTTTGGAGGTTCATTGACTGTAGTGGGGGCTGGGAGGTTCATTGACTGTAGTGGGGGCTGGGAGGTTCATTGACTGTAGTGGGGGCGGGGAGATTAATTGACTGTAGTGGGGGCGGGGAGGTTCATTGACTGTAGTGGTGGCCGGGAGGTTCATTGACTGTAGTGGGGGCTGGGAGGTTCATTGACTGTAGTGGGGGCTGGGAGATTAATTGACTGTAGTGGGGGCGGGGAGGTTCATTGACTGTAGTGGGGGCTGGGAGGTTCATTGACTGTCGTGGGGGCTGGGAGGTTCATTGACTGTAGTGGGGGCGGGGAGATTAATTGACTGTAGTGGGGGCTGGGAGGTTCATTGACTGTAGTGGGGGCGGGGAGATTAATTGACTAGTGGGGGCGGGGAGGTTCATTGACTGTAGTGGGGGCTGGGAGGTTCATTGACTGTAGTGGGGGCTGGGAGGTTCATTGACAGTAGTGGGGGCTGGGAGGTTCATTGACTGTAGTGGGGGCTGGGAGATAAATTGACTGTCGTGGGGGCTGGGAGGTTCACTAACTGTAGTGGGGGCTGGGAGGTTCATTGACTGTAGTGGGGGCTGGGAGGTTCATTGACTGTAGTGGGGGCTGGGAGGTTCATTAATTGTAGTGGGGGCTGGGAGGTTCATTGACTGTAGTGGGGGCTGGGAGGTTCATTGACTGTAGTGGGGGCGGGGAGGTTCATTGACTGTAGTGGGGGCTGGGAGGTTCATTGACTGTAGTGGGGGCCGGGAGGTTCATTGACTGTAGTGGGGGCCGGGTGGTTCATTGACTGTAGTGGGGGCCGGGAGGTTCATTGACTGTCGTGGGGGCCGGGAGGTTCATTGACTGTAGTGGGGGGCGGGAGGTTCATTGACTGTAGTGGGGGCCGGGAGGTTCATTGACTGTAGTGGGGGCGGGGAGATTAATTGACTGTAGTGGGGGCTGGGAGGTTCATTGACTGTAGTGGGGGCGGGGAGGTTCATTGACTGTAGTGGGGGCTGGAAGGTTCATTGACTGTAGTGGAGGCTGGGAGGTTCATTGACTGTAATGGGGGCTGGGAGGTTCATTGACTGTAGTGGGGGCTGATAGCAGTAGCTCCTGGCAGCCAGTCACAGAGCGAGTGACCCAGGAAGAGGACTCCCACCTGTATTGCCATTCCGGCAATTAAGTGTGGTGCAGAGAGGAAGGGGGAAATCCCGACAAATGCAGAGGAAATTACTAAGTAATTATAAAGAGAAAGAATTGAATCTAAAGCCCAAGTGAAAGCTGCCTTTAGGTACTTGGGGCATTTTCTAGGAAAGTGTCAAATTCAGTTGTGCAACATTAAACCAACAATTTAGTGAAGCGGGACGGTAATGATGGGGTATTGCTTACAGCTCGTGGGTGCAGTTTGCTGGCTTGTCCATTCGATGGCCTTCTTTCAGCAGTTTGAAGAGCTCCTCTACTGGGATTCCGGGGTAGGGGGATCCTCCCAGTGTAAAGATCTCCCACAACAGGACGCCGTATGACCATCTGGGAACGAAGAAAAGAATAGAAACCTAATTCACTGAAGCCTTTTTTCTCCCCCCCCCCAACCCCCCGCCCCAACCCTTTCTCTCGGTGCTGTCATGCGTGCCTAACATAGTTATCAATGGCGTGACTTAATTGAATAAACTCTTTTCTAGTTACTTGGAGCGTCGCGCTGATCCCTTCAAATCACAAAAAAGATCAGTACGCGCAAATGCTGGAATTAAAATGACCAGTTAATCAGATAGCTGACAGGCCGTTTATAACTTGTCAGCTCTTCTGCCAAGTCCCTGGAGCAGAACTAATGACATTTCCCTCCCCCCGCCACTCGTTTCCCTGGATTGCAAAACTTGGAAGCACGTCACAGAGGGCCAATTCTGGCCATTGTAGCTTTCCTTTACAAAAGGATGTACGTATTTTAGGTAGAGCCCAGTTGATTTAAAGAAAGCCACGATTCTTATGGGTACCACTTACACGTCACTCTGGTGGGTGTAGACTCTGTCGAACAGGGCCTCCGGAGCCATCCACTTCACCGGCAGCCTCCCCTGTAATTGGTAGAAGGGAGTTATTATTTAATCGCATGTATAGGCAGCCACAAAGGCACCAACTGCATTTTAATCTGATTTTTTTATTAAAAAGAACAGCCACAATTATCATTGATAGTATTACATAGAATCTACAGCACAGAAACAGGTCATTCGGCCATAGAATCATGGAATGGCGGGTGAGTGGGATTGGCTGAAGTGGTCTTGCAGAGAGCCGGCACAGAAGGAGGTCATTCGGCCCATCGAGCCCGTGCCGGCTCTCTGCAAGAGCACTTCAGCTAGTCCCACTCCCCCGCCCTTTCCCCGTAGCCCAGCAAATTTCTTTCCTTCAGCTACTTATCCAACTCCCTTTTGAAAGCCACAATTGAGTCTGCCTCCACCACCCTTTCAGGCAGCGCATTCCAGATCCTAACCACTCACTGAGTAAAAAAGTTTTTCCTCATGTTGCCTTCGGTTCTTTAATTGCTGGAGGCTAAAGCAACTCACGGTTAGGGACCGGGAGCTGAAGTAAAACTTAAATCTGTGTCCTCTGGTTCTCAACCCTTCTGCCAATGGGAACAGTTGCTCTCTATCTACTCTGTCCAGACCCCTCATGATTTTGAACGCTCCTATCAAATCTCCACTCAATCTTCTCTGCTCTAAGGAGAACAACCCCAACTTCTCTAGTATATCCATGTAACTGAAGTCCCTCACCCCTGGAATAATTCTCGTAAATCTCTTCTGCACCCTCTCTAAGGCCTTCACATCCTTCCTAAAGTGCGGTGCCCAGAATTGGACACAATACTCCAGTTGAGGCCGAACCAGTGTTTTATACAGGCTCATCATAATTTCCACACTTTTGTACTCTATACCTCTATTCATGAAGCCCAGGATCCTGTAAGCATTTTTACCTGCTTTCTCAACTTGCCCTGCAACCTTCAACGATTTGTGCACATATACCCCCCGGTGTTTACGCTCCACACGAGCCTCCTCCCACCCCTCTTCATCGAACCCTATCAACATATCCTTCTATTCCTTTCTCCCTCATGTGTTTATCTAGCTTCTCTTTAAATGCATCCATGCTATTCGCCTCAACCACTCCCTGAGGTAGCGAGTTCCACATTCTCACCACTCTCTGGGTAAAGAATTCCCTACTGAATTTATTGGTGATTATCTCATATTTATGACCCCTAGTTTTGGACTCTAATACAAATGGAAACATCTTCCCTTTCAACCCCTTTCATAATTGGAAAGACCTCTATCAGCTCACCCCTCAGCCTTCTCAGTTCTAGAGAGACCCAGCCTGTTCAGCCTTCCCTGACCAGCTGCCGCTTACTTCAGCTCCCGGTCCCTAACCGTGAGTCGCTTTAGCCTCCAGCAGATTGAACAGGCTGTGGATACACTTACGTTTGTCGTTTTCTTGTAGTAGTCGATGTTGTGCACGTCCCTGGCTAGGCCGAAGTCGGCGATCTTCATCACGTTGTCGTCCGTCACCAGCACGTTTCTGGCTGCCAGATCCCGGTGAATACACTAACCGGCAAAAAAATAAATAAACAGAACAATTAAACAGGTAGCCAGAGAAAAACCGTTCAGCAACTGCAGGGTTTATGTTTATCTAATTGTTATTGCTCATTCACCCATTTAATGATGCTGGTGCCAATTATTAATATTTTCGCACATCAACATTCAAGTTAACTTGATCCATCAAGGTTTATTTCTGCTTTGGTAGATGTCCCCACTTGCACATTTTGGCAGATAGTGATTCGGAGTTTCCTCTCGCTAACCCAGGAGCAGCGAGCCAGTTGGAGCAACCCTACTGCCTCTGTGGCTGAGGTCAGCTAGGTCAGGACAGGGTAGGAATCAAATCTGGGACCTTCTTGGTCTGTATGGCTCAGCTCCTCTACAGTTAAACTCCTTGAACCACTCTTACATACATTTAGTTAGGACATTGCTTTCTCCCCTGAATTCTAGTGTGATTGTGGCATTTACAAAACATAATGTAGTGGAATTTGATAGAGATGTTAAGAAGCTGCTTGGCTGAAGTTTGAATAATATTGCTGGACTATTGATTATGCATATCCTTGCTTTGCCCATATATATATATATTTTTTTATTCGTTTATGGGATGTGGGCGTCGCTGGCAATGTCAGCATTTATTGCCCACCCCTAATTGCCCTTGAGAAGGCGGTGGTGAGCCGTCTTCTTGAACCGCTGCAGTCCGTGTGGTGAAGGTTCTCCCACAGTGCTATTAGGGAGGGAGGTCCAGGATTTTGACCCAGCGACGATGAAGGATCGGCGATATATTTCCAAGTCAGGATGGTGTGTGACTTGGAGGGGAACTTGGAGGTGGTGGTGTTCACATGTGCCTGCCGCCCTTGTACTTCTAGGTGGTAGAGGTCATGGGTTTGGGAGGTGCTGCCGAAGAAGCCTTGGCGAGTTGCTGCAGTGCATCTTGTAGATGGTACACACTGCAGCCACGGTACGCCAGTGGTGGAGGGAGTGAATGTTTAAGATGGTGGATGGGGTGCCAATCAAGCGGGCTGCTTTGTCCTGGATGGTGTCGAGCTTCTTGAGTGTTGTTGGAGCTGCACTCATCCAGGCAAGTATATAGATGCAGTGGGAATGAACACTAAGTTATATTCATCTGCACAATATCCCAGCAAATTAATTCTACTGCTCATCTTCCAGTCTTTCCATGGTACTGCTCCACCCTGTCTGAGCAATCTTCTCCAGCTTTATATTCCCACCTGCTTTGTTCGCTCTCTCGCACCAGATTACTCAGAGTTCCCACTCCCTCTGTCCACTCACACTGGATTACACCTGCTTTCCCACTCACTCTGTCCACTCACACTGGATCACCGCTGGCTTCCTTTTTTTTAAGAATGACACGTGGCAGCAACAAAATACGGTTCAAAATGACTGAAAGACACTTACTGCAACATTGCCCTGTCCTTTCCATTATCTAACAACCTTGAATGCCCATTTCACAGGGGCATGAGTTGGAAACAATGGGCTAGATTTAGCCAATGGGGAGCTTTTGGAGGCAGGACTCCCCACTTGTCGGGATTCAGTCTCGCCTCCATCAACTTCTGGCCAACCCACGCTATTTTCCCTTGATTGACCTTGTTAAGCCCGCTCAGCGGGGGCTTAGCAGGCCAATTAAGGGAAAACCGGTTACAGAGAACGTCAACGTATGACATTTCATCTGTCAAAAATTTTTAACAGCTGAATTGTCATCATTTGACAGCTCTGTGAAGCTATCAAACAATGACATTCTCTGAGTTCTTGAATTCAAGACCTCATCAAACCTCTTTCTTTTGTAGAAATTAGATGGTTGCTGCATTGGAGAATGCAACGGCCATCTGTCATCTCTACGGTGGAGGTGTGAGACTCTCCGCATACCCACCGATTGAAGCCTGCAGGAAGAAACAAAAGTAAGTACACTTTTTCTAACACTTTGCACTTACCTCAGATACTCACCTCTCCACACTTGCACCCATCACTCACCTCCACAGCACACCTTTGGACCCCTCCGACCCCCGCAGACCCACTACTTGCCTCGGTGACCCTGGCAGGTTTCAGAGCCTTCGGGAAGCCCGCACTTGTGGGGGCAAAATGGTGATAAGCCTATTTTCTGCCTGTTAACTACCTGTTAACAGGCAGTTGAGTGGCTGTAATCCCTTCCCGCCTCCAAGGAGACGGGACCCGCCTCCTGGCAAGATGGCATGGAGGCGGGTTGGGCACCTGCCCCCGAAATCTGCCATTTTCCCGGCAGTCCCGCCTCCAAACCCGCCTCCCCAGGGCTGGCAAAATCCAGCCCAATGTCTTGCCCCCTGAATGTCAGGAAATGGCTCCCTCCTGCTGGAAGCCAGTTGCTCCACCCACTTTAAAATGCACGGGATGTAAAAGGACGGAGATCTGCCGTTACGCGTGTCCGCCCAATTTTCCAACCGGGACCTCGTCTTTCTATGGCTCGGATGGCGGGTGGAGAATGGCTAAAATCAACGAAAAAAAGTTGCAGGTGGCTAGAAATCTGAAACAAAAACCAGAAAATGCTGGAAAGCCTCAGCAGGTCAGTCAGCATCTGCGGAGAGAACAAACGGTCTGTGTTTTCGGGCGTGGTCCTCAACCCGAAATGTTAACTTGCCTTGTTTCTCTCGACAGACACTGCCTGACCTGCTGCGGGTTTTCAGCAGGTTCTGCCTTTGCTGCACGAGGAATGGCTATTTGCTCGAGGCCTGCTATCGCCCACAGAGCCCTATCCCAGCAACAGTCCACACCACTGCTGGTAAAAGGAAAACTGGGGAAAAAGAGAAAAGTGTTCACCTTTTGGGAAGCCAGGTACTCCATGCCACGCGCAACCTGGTAGGCACAAGACACAAGGTCCTTGAAAGTTAACTGCTCGTCCGGCACCTTGCAGGTGTCAAAGGAATAATCCATGCCAGGGGGCCGTCGTGCTTTGAGGTATTCTCGCAAGTTGCCTTTTGATGCATATTCGACTATGACGTACAGTGGACCTGAAGAGGAATGAAACGGCATGTTACAGAACTATTACAGGAAGGGGAACGAGCCTCAACAGAAGGACCAGCCCTTCGTAATTATCAAAACACGTCAGCCCACAGAGGCACGAGCACAGCTTTCGTTGTGTCCATCACGTGGGGATTCTCGGCTCGTCAACAAGATTAAAAGGAAGCTAGCAGCCATTATTACACTGCACAAAGAAAAATAAACAAATCGTAACATCTGGTGCACAAGCCGCATCCGCTCGGCGGTCTTTACTCTCCTCACCGTTAACCACTGCTTTAAAATCTCAGCCTCCATCCCCGCCCGGCCTGTACGCACTTTATGGGACTCGGTTTGAAAACGTCACGGACACCTTTAGCACTCACCGTCTTGTGTGCAGGCTCCCAGCAAATTAATAATATTTTTATGTTTTCCAATCATCTTCATCATTTCCATTTCTGACACCAGATCAGACAGGTCTTTGTCAGTGGCATCGTCTACAAGGAGAGAGGACAGAAAATGTAACTACTTAAAAACACTGAAATGGCAAAACACCCAGAAGAACGTCACAGGCCCAGCCTCGCTGCTGGATGTAGCGGAACTAGCAGCCTACAAGTTAGAGGTGCATGCAGGACAAGAAGTGCCTGCAGAAAGCCTGTTAATGGCGATGATATGATATTAGTTACATGACACCGCAAATCTGCCTCGTGGAACCTCAGCGGGTAATTTTGACTTTGTGCGACAGTGTGAAACCGGCGATAATGGATCGGCAGCCCGTTTTACATCCCTCCCGATTTTCAAGACTTCCAAAATTTTGAAGTCAATGGAAATAAAAATTCCAAAAGGACCCCCTCAATCTCTTAACAAGTACAGGGTGGTACTGACCAAGTGGTGGATGCTGCTTCACGCATTCACATAAAATTCTTCCCTGTGCAATTTTAGTGCAGTCATTAGCTGATTTAAAAAAAATCTTAAATGGGCTAACAACGGCATTAAAATAGCGTGCAAAAGAATTTAACGCAGACTGCAACCTCAAAAGTGGTCAAGTTCAAACCCCATACAACTAAATTTATATCTGAAAATAATTAAAAATCTTGCATAGTGTTCCCACACCTTACTTCCTGTTGTCGCCATTTCTAATCACACTTTCCTCTCAACATTTAGATTTGCAAATTGTGATGTCAACATTTCCCATTCAATGTCGCTATGTCAACAGTCACACTGTCTCACAGGTTCTGACCACCAGATGGCACTGCAGAGTGCGTTTCTGAGGTCTCTCCCTCAACAACGTCACTCGCAATCTTATATTAATCAACTGACCCTGGGAAACACCATGGATACTTTAATGTGCTGTGTAAAAAATACCTGGAGTGAGTTAAAGGCTGTAATTTTCTGCTGGGGTTTAGATGTCATTAAAAAGCCACTTCAAGCTTTGCTTTCCTTTGATAACATCACATGAAGCCCACATCTTGTGACTCGTACCCAGATAGGAGGTTCCAGGTTTGATTCCTTGCCTCTGCTGCAGCTGTGATGATAATAAAAATAATACTACACTGCCTATAGAGTCAGAGGAGATTAGCGTGTAAAGTTAAGGCACATGGGATTGGGGGTAAGGTACTGACTTGGATAGAGAACTGGTTGGCAGACAGGAAGCAAAGAGTTGGAATAAACGGGTCTTTTTCTGAGTGGCAGGCAGTGACTAGTGGGGTACCGCAGGGATCAGTCCTAGGACTCCAGCTATTCACAATATATATTAATGATCTAAACGAGGGAACTAGATGTAATATCTCCAAGTTTGCAGAGGACACAAAGCTGGGTGGACGTGTGTGCTGTGAGGAGGATGCCGAGAAACTCCGGTATGATTTGGACAGGTTGGGTGATTGGGCAGAAACATGGCAAATGCAGTATAATGTGGATAAATGCGAGGTTATCTACTTCGGTGGCAAAAACAGGAAGGCAGATTATTATCTGAACGGCAATAGATTGGGAGAAGGGGAAGTGCAACGAGACCTGGGTGTCCTTGTGCACCAGTCGCTGAAGGTAAGCATGCAGGTGCAGCAGGCGGTTAAGAAGGCAAATGGTATGTTGGCCTTCGTAGCAAGAGGGTTTGAGTACAGGAACAAGGATGTCTTGCTGCAGTTGTACAGGGCCTTGGTGAGACCACACCTTGAGTATTGTGTGCAGTTTTGGTCGCCTTATCTGAGGAAGGATGTTCTTGCCATGGAGGGAGTGCAGCGAAGATTCACCAGACTGATACCTGGGATGGCAGGAATGACGTATGGAGAGAGATTGGGTCGATTGGGTTTATACTCGCTGGAGTTCAGAAGAATGAGAGGGGGTCTCATTGAAACTTATAAAATTCTATTAGGACTAGACAGACTAAATGCAGGAAGGATGTTCCCGATGGCGGGGGAATCCAGAACCGGGGCCACAGTCTAAGGATAAGGGGTAAGCCATTTAGGACAGAGATGAGGAGGAATTTCTTCACCCAGAGAGTGGTGAACCTGTGGAATTCTCTACCACACAAGGCAGTTGAGGCCAATTCATTAAATATATTCAAGAAGGAGTTAGATATATTTCTTAAGGCTAAAGGGATCAAGGGATATGGGGAGAAAGCAGGGACCGGGTACTGAAATTGGATGATCAGCCATGATCGCATTGAATGGCGGAGCAGGCTTGAGGGGCCGAATGGCCTACTCCTGCTCCTATCTTCTATGTTTCTATGTGACCAAACCGTACGGTGCTCTGATCAGACCACATTTTCAGCTCTTGTCGCGGAGACACAGGGCAGACATTCAAGCCCTGGAAGCAGTGCAGAGAAGAGCCAATGAAGGGCTTTGATCCCTCGGGTCAGGGCTCTGGGTTATGAGCAAAGTGGGAGAAACTCGGGCTTTTAATTCTGGAGAGGCGATGTCTGAGAGACGATCAGAATTATAAACAGTACTGAAAAATGAAGCAAGTAAATTGCTTACAGTAGACTGTGCAAGTAGACACGGGTTCAAACTGGAAAAGGGTAACTTTAGGATTAATATCAGGAAGTAAGTCTTTATGCAGAGTGTTTTACACTGGGGGACTGTAGGGTGCTTCTGGATGATAAACTAATATGGGCTGAATGGTCTTCCTCAATGGGGATTTATAGGTCCCATCAACATGTCTCAATGAATGACTTTTGGAGTGCAGTGACTCTTGTAATGTAGGCAAACAGGTAGCAGTAGGGAATAATACAATTGACCTCATTGCCCCAGGATTAGGGAGGGGGTAAATCAGCCAGGGTTCCTCCTCTTGATTTGCTATCCTGTGTGCTTGGTAGAAAGTGCACGAGCGTGTGCATATCAGGTGACAAGATAGAGATCGGCTGGGATGCCCCTGCAGTTGAATAACCTGCCCACATTAACTGCTGAGGCTCACAGATCAAGACAGGCAACCAAGGTGGTGACCAGTGCACATGGAACTGTACTCCTCCACCTCCTACTTCCTACTTGCAAAGGACTCATCTAGTGATGCAATATTGTGCACACTTGGTGTACCCTAAGCTTTGCCACTGCCAACCTGAACCTAAGTGACATGCGCCCTCATGGGGAGTGCATGCACACTCCATATTAGGTAAACCAAAATTCTAACGTGTAGTTCGGAGACTCTTAAACATGGCAATGACCTTTCATGTGTGTGACAGTCTGCTGACCAAGGACAAAAAGCCATGGTTGAATAGCTACCAAAAGTCAGTATCCGGGCTTGTAGAGGACTAATTTCTCATTGGTTAAGGTACCAGAGGGCTGCTGCTAACACAGGTAGAGCTACACATCCAGAGAGGAGAAATTGCAGAAGATTGGGCCCAAAGTTTGCGAATTTTTGCCTTCCCTCCCTGCAGCTGGTCTCAGAAGGTTCTGCCTTCCTATGTGAGATGATGGGCACAACCTGTTGTCCTGTGAATTTAGAGAATTGTCTTTTCATGATGACTCAGTACAGCGGATACCAGCCTGCGCGTTCTTACCTTTCAGCATCTTGACCGCGACAGTGACAGGCTTGTTGGGCTTGTCTTTCTCGATCCCAATGGCCTCCGCCATGACAACCTGACCGAAGCAGCCCTCGCCGAGTGGTTTCCCCAAAGTCAGTCTAAGGAACAGAAAAGATCCGTTGAGGATAAACAGGGAAAGAAAGCGGCAATGGCTGTGAAAGAGTGGCATCAAACAGGCCACGGTCTGCGAACAAAAGTCACCTTGGTCGATGAAACTCCCACTTGGGATCAGCCGGGAGCTCCAACTCAGAGACGTTGGCCAACATCGGCGAGTCGCTGGAGGACAGGCGGGCAATTCTCACTAACGGCGTGTTGGAGTTCATGGAGGAGTTCGACTCCAAGGACACCTGCTTGAGTGAAAAATAATTCAAATTTGTTACCAATCACTGTAAATGACTGACAAATCTGAATTTAAGCAGGAGGAGGGTTGTGAGATCACAGACTAAAAAAAACAAACATCAGGGACATTATACCAACCAATGCCGGTCGATTCCTTATATTATTATTTGGCACACTTCCAATACTGGATTCCATCAGGGAAAGGAGGAGAGACTGATAAATGTGTGGGGCGGGACGCCAGGATTCAGTTATTCTGTTGTTCAGAACAAAGTCCACTGTTATTCAGTCACAGGTTCTGTTACTGTTTGAGCCAGGACCTTGTGCCCCGGTCCGCTCCAGCCACCAGTTATTATCAGACAACGCGGGACTGTAAGGAGGTACCTGGTATCAGCCATGCATGTGTTACAGCTCCGTCGAGCCTTCAATCAATCAGAATGCTGCATTTCTGTCCGGTTATATTTCAACATGGAGATGGAAACCATGTTTAAAGTAGGGCACAATAACTTTTGAGTAACAGGATAATATAGACTGTGTGGCAGTCTTAAAACTGAAACAGACAGCCCCAACCTTGTTAACAAACCTCACCTATGGATTGACCCTTCATACATGCTTCACCTGTCAATACTCAGCGAAGCCTTAGAGCAAGAGTAATGATCGAGAAGATTCTTCAAAATATCTGTTCCAAAACCACCACCCCCGTATAAACTTTTTCACCAATTGCTTCTCGCCACGCCCCCCACCCACCCACCCTCCCGCCCCAGGGTTTGTTGACTGCTTGCTGTGAGAATTCCACAGGCATCATTCACCCCAGTAACCTGCCCAAGCATATGATACCTGATATAGCAGGTGACTGTCTGCAGGCTATTTGACTGTGGGAGCACGGCGACCGAACTTGATCCAGCCCTCACAGTTTGTCTACACATGTCCACTTTTGATAGGGGTCACACTGGCTTATGGTTAGGAGCAGGATTCCTGGACGATTCCCCTCCGCCCCACTCCTAACTCAGGGCACTAAGGTCCCTGCTGCAGTGTAGAGTATTGTTGTTGCAAAATAACATCCTCCGATCTGTTAATTGGAATATTCCAGGTAACATACTGAGCCTGGGACTTTTCTTTTTAAACAAGGTGGCTCACAGAACAGCCATCAGCCACTGAAGGAAGAGGAGCAAATCTGTCCCACTGAGGGGGCGGGGGATCGTAAAACAATTAAATGTGAATTTTCCTTGATCCTCAACCTTTGGTGGCCGTGCCTTCTGTTGCCTAGGCCTTAAGCTCTGGAATTCTTTGCCTAAACCTCTCCACCTCGCTACCTCTCTTTCCTCCTTCAAGACGCTCCTTAAAACCTACCTCTTTGACCAAGCTTTTGGTCACCTGCCCTAATTTCTCCTTATGTGGCTCGGTGTCAAATTTTAAAAATCTTTTAATACTCCTGTGAAGCGCCTTGGGACGTTTTACTACGTTAAAGGCGCTATATGAATACAAGTTGTTGTTGATCCAATTTAAAGGTGATCAAAATTAAAACTGAAGATTTTTTTTGCGGGTGGGCAGGCTATATGCAAAATTAACAAAAGTGTGTGTAGTAGTACAACCAAATTCACCTTTAAACTGCTGCACTACAATACGCTCTAAACTCTTGTATCTACTTTCTGTTACCTGTCTCTTCAGCGGGAACTTGGAGAGTTTCTGCACCGGAGGTGGGTTCAAGGTTTTCTTCGAGGATGTTCTCATTCTGCACATGATCACTATAATAACAGTCAGTATGATAAGGACACAACCCGTCACATAGATGAGGACGTCTGCATAGACTGAGCCAGAATCATCCTCCTTCACCAAGTCTTCTGCTGCGGGGAGATAGTGTGAGAAACAAGTTAAAAGACAGTGCTTTGGGACTTTTGTGTGTCAACACATGAGCCAGTAATGCTCGGTCAGAGAAACCTCGAGGGAGCAGAGCCCCTTTTATTTTTGTGTTTTGTTTCTTTAAGCACACGATGCATTCTGATAATAGCTGCCCGAAGTACAATTGCCCCTGTGGTCACTTAGCCAAAGGAATAGGCACAAATAGATTCAAGGAGTCCAAATCCTCTTCATGAACTGATGATCTTTACCCTTCTCTCCAATTCCCTCTCCTCCCCGCGCTCTTGTTTTGCCGTTAGTTCCTTGCTGGGGGGATGGCCCCCCACAGGGCTGCTCACCCTCGTGTTCCCTGCCCAAGTGGCTATTATTCGTGTTACCAGGGTAGTTCGATTGTGGGGGACCATCATGGCCCCCGCCCAATCCTGTCCTCATCCAACATCCGCACACACACGGTTTGTTGTACAGTGATCAGGATTCGGGAACCCTGGCCACTCTCCCGCTCATTAACTCAGGGGCACTCCCAACGCTGCCATGGCGGAGGTCAGCTAACTCAGCACCTACTGGGAGATGAAAGCTGGTACGTGTGGCTCAGAGCCAATAGGCACAGCAGCCAGAATCCGGCGATCTTAAATCAAACTAGATTATTTTCACTAAGCGCAGGGAGTTTACGCACTGAGGAACTGAGTTATGCAGAACAGGACGGTCCCAGTTTCGATCATCTGGCGCTGAGTTCAGCAGTAGCCAGGGTGTTACAATTGGCTCCACGTCCCCTGGGTTAGGGAAGAAAAGAATCTGCCAAGGACCAGGGATTACTACTGGCTGCTGTGACGTGATTGCAATGTGGAATTTCCGCTGGAAGCACGCTTGTGTGGTGTTGGGTACGGGATAGGATCTGGCTCACACGTGATGCCCACCATGGTCGAATATCCAGTTGCCACTCGCTGTCAAGGATCTTGCAATGAATGGCTACTTTGGTGACGTTCTGGAGGGGCCACGACCGCAGCCCGTGGAACTGTATTTCAGCTGGGAATGGAAGCCTTCAGAAGAGGAGGGAGGATAGAGAACTGATGAGGGAAAAATTATTTCCACAAAACAATCCACTCTACGCATCGTGTGATCATCCCCAAAATAACTCTATAATAGCGCAAGTCTCAAGAAGTGCCATTTTCAATTTGATTGATTCCCATTGTACATTGAAGAGAAGCCATTAAAACACTAATGAATTTAACGGAACAGAAATGATCTGTTAATAATATGCCAGGCCTTAAATTAGACCAGCAAAATGTCAGTGGAATAAATATTACCAGAGATAAATATGTGACTAGGCCTCCCTTTAATTACGGACATTTGTGATTCCCTGGGACTTTCAAGTTACCACAGAGGCTGATGGAACAAGTAATGGGCCGAGTGTGGCATCAAAATCTACAGAGAAAATGAGTTGCACCATCTAGTGGTGAAATTGAGCCTGTGAAATTCAGTCACCTGAAGCGCATCTCCATAAATACCAATTCGTGCAAAAAAACAAAATGTATTGCATAATAAATACAAAAATACTTGACAGATCCCTTCATTTATTTGCAAAAGTTAATCATTATAGTAAAAGAAATCAGAATTTTTTTTTTCACATAAACTTTGCATTTAAGAAAGTTTAGGTTGCACTGTGCCCGCAGGAGCTGAAAAGGGGGCGAGTATCCGTACTGCTGGCGTCAGTTCTCAGATATGCCAAAGACAGTACCTTGAGGGAGTTGGAAATTTTTCAAATACACTACAGCTGTGTGTGTTGATTTATTATGAAATACTCCTACTCGGTGAGTGCAGGCGAGCTTGGCGGGCTGCTGCTATCCAGCTCGCTGCAGCGAATTGTGAAAAGTCTTTCACAAACATTCACATTAAATGGTCACGTTTACAAAGGGACCTCCATTTTCGGTCCTCCTATTCTCCTCCTTCCGGATTATCCACCAGAGGTTTGTCAGGACGAAGCCTTGTGCAAGACATCATCTCGTTGCACAGCTGCTTTTGCTACTTGTATTTTCTTTTCTCTTTTCTTGGTGAATAAAGCTTCAGAATGTTTCATTTTATTATAGGTAGTGTACTTGTCATCACAGCTGTGCCTAGGGTACTGCTGAACCATAAGGAGGGTCTGTCCCTCTTATAATCAGGCAGGAAGTCCCCTCTGATGTGGCAGCTAACTGAGATTCCACCATGGCGGAAACCACACAGTAATTATTGAATGAGAATTTATTACGTTACTATATTTCATTTTACCTCCAGTCATAGCCCAATTGAAAGATTCAAGTTTCAACCCATATTCAGTCAGGAGCGAGGAGTTTGTGTTATTATGCAGTCTACTGAGTTACCCTTTAACTAATTACTGAAAACAAACTGACAAAATCACTGCATAATCTTTTTTTTGGGATCATTTTTGTATTCAAACAGAAATTTTCACCATCTGGATCCTTTCTCTTCAAAAATGTTTGCTCGCATAGTGGCGAACAGGGAACCTGGCCTGGCAGGAGTTGGGGGGTCCGACAGCGTACGGGAGCCAAACACACGTCCTGGGACAGTGTTTTCTCCTCACATCCCAAGGACAGGATGCTCATTTTACCGAGCTCAGAAGGATGGATCTCTGCCAGGATCTGAGCTCGAGACCTTTCAGACCCACGCTCAGCGGGCTGAGACGCTCTCGTTAGTGGAGATACAATTATTGAGTCTGGGTGTCTCAGCAAGCCCATCAATTCAGTAAGGTCACAATGTAGGCTCGCTAACTCCTATCCCTGAGTCACCCCCGTATCATGTCAGCCCTACTGACCTATTGATCCAAAATTGGGGGGTGGGGGGGGGGGGGGTGGGGTGGGGGAAGGAAAAAGGGACAAACACACGCACAAATGCGAAATAAAAATTCAAGTTGACCACTCATTTTTTGAATGGTTTGATTTTTTTTTTCTCCTAAAGGGGCAGCGTCTGCTGTGCGCACAGGGCTGTGCACCTCGTGAGGTGCCCACGTTCAATCTCCAGCTTGTGCTGAGGGAGCCAAGGCGAGCTGAGGAAGATGGGCGGAGACCAGCAGTACATTTAGTCTCGGCATCTCTGGCCTGGGGAATGGGGGGGGGGGGGGGGGGGGGAGAAGAGAAGAAATCGGCCACGGCCGCTGCTCCTCTTCACTATCCAGCGCTTGCTGCAACGCCTGGAGTGCATGACCTCTGAACGATCGCGGTCAACCGTAACAGCCCTGCGCGGTCAAATAGCCTCCCAACACTCACTATCTGGACACGAATGTTGGGTGCTGGTATCTGGGGACGGGAGAAATCACACCTTTGAGAGAGAAAATTGGGACGTATTTAACCAAGAATGTACAGAAATGGATACTGATGGTGAGGCTCCCTGTTTAAAGTACGTGCGATTAAAAGAACAATAAGGTGCCGCACAATCTTCCCATTTTGAAGAAAGAAACATCACACAATAATCACGAGAGAGAATTTGAAAGAGCAGAAATACCTGGCAGAACGGAGAGCCATGCAGAGTGATGCGAATACCCAATAGAATTACCAGCCAGACAGGTATACTCCCCTGCATCATCAAAAGTAACATTTCGCAAGTACAGAATTTCTATTTCCTTATCCGTTGTGTTAATACCAGCAGTCTACAAAAAAAAAGAAACCAAACAGGATAGAAGAAAATGAAGAGAGAGGAGACAACAAGGTAGGGTTTGACTATAGCACCTCGGTTAAAGTCCCTGCACACCACAGACCTGAAAGCAGGTACAAGCACATGTAGAAGATTCCATCCCGCTCCAGAATGGTGCGACGTGACAAGACGTTCCTATCTCCGCAACCTGCACATTAGTCAAGAGTTCCCTTCACCAGGCTCTCACTCTCTCTGTCCCATTATTAGGCATGCAAAAGCAAAAAAATCAAATCAAATCTTTGAACATGGGGGAAAAAAAATTGACCTACAATATGCTGGATTGCTTCAAGTCAGGTTTAAAGAAGGGTTAATGGTTTCAGAAACTGTAAAATTAGGTGGAGGAAAAAAAGTACAGAACTGTTAAATACAACAGCAGCGAGTAACATTTTAAGAGCAGCCAATGTTATTCAATGTATTGTTCTCTTGTAAGTTAGTAAAAGTGAGAGGAAAAGGGTGGGGGGGGGGAGAATCGGAAATGTGTAAAGGATGGAATGCAATCCTCTTGTATTGTAGGAATTTTTTTCTTAGCAAAGGGCAGCAAAGTGTTTTCTTTCAATGCGTAGCAGGTAAAGAGGAAAGGTTACTGGTTGGCAGCCTACAGCAGTCGAGCTCAGTAACATACAAGGGATTTTCTTGCTCCACGTCGAGGTGGTGGGGTGGAGGTTAAAGGTCGTACTCGGGGCGGTGGGGGAGGGGGTGGAATTCGAGGCCTGGGACAGAGTTTTGCGTTTACCTGGTTTCGGTTTGTTGACGTACAGCCAGTGCAGCTTTTCAGCCGTGCCAACGAAATTGGTGGCTCTGCACAGATATTCGCCCTCATCCTGTTCTGTCACATTGTAAAGAATGAGTTTAGCGTCCGCTTCAGCGGTACTACTTATCCACGACTGCAAGAATAGATCACACAGAACAGATCAGTAGGTTCAGATGCAGCTCCACAGCACGGCTGCAGCCAATGGTAGTAGACATTCCCGACTGGAGACATCGGGATGGGGTGGGGTGTATTTAAAAAAAAACGCTGCAATGTTCTTATCTTTCCCTATTAGTCTACCTGTGCCATTGTTAGCCCGACATGTTAGGCATCTGACCTCCTGGCAAGGGGTATGGGGAGAGAGCGGGAATATGGTATTGAGATAGAGGATCAGCCATGATCATATTGAATGGCGGGGCAGGCTCGAAGGGCCGAATGGCCTACTCCTGCTCCTATTTTTCTATGTTTCTAAAGGAGCGCTGTTGCACATTCATGGATTTCATTTTGGGGAATGTTCGTTTCCCAGAAACTGCTACGTTTGCCGCTAGTATAGTTCAAAGTTCATCCTATGGTTTCTTGAACTTTGATGTGCCTTTTTTTGAGGCGGGGGAGGGGAAGGGCAGACAATATTAATTTTTAATGAGCACAGAAAAGATTATTAATTTATTTCTCAGAGACATAATTGGAGACCTGACTGATACTGCACATCTAATAAACTCTCGGTGTGGCCATGCTCCTTTAATAACTCATGATTCTAAAGCAATACATTTGTAAAATGCTTTCCATTATTCAGGTTCTACAGTTATCTGGTCCTTGAGCAGTGTGTTGTGTAAGTCATGGGGTGGGAGGGGAATCGCTCAGTGTTTTTTAACTTGAGCCTCAGGGCTCTGCTTCTGTGCCATCTGCCACACTCTACAAATGGGTCGTTACAACCTCAAGCAAGCCCTCCAGGCAAGAGAGGAGCAGGTGTTCCACTTTCCATGGCCCTCCCCCACCACCTCGCAGCCCCGCCCCCAGTCACTATCTCCCAGTCCCAGCCCCAGCTGCGTTACCCTTTTCATTAGCTTGATTGGGAATCACTGACCCCAAAGAGAATGCGACTTAGTTGATTATGAGGGAAAGTCAATTGTTTGCAGCCACCGGTTGGTTATCACTCAGATCCACTCAGCATTTCCACTGCCTCTGGGCCGCGTGATGTGAAGTTGCAGCAGTCGGACAGCAAACCGCAGTGTGAAAGTTCACAGGATTTTTTAAAAATTCAGTCTCGGGATGTGGGCGTTCCTGACAAGACGGACATTTATTGCCCATCCCTAGTTGCCCGGAGAAGCTGGTAGTTTGCTAGGCCACTTCAGAGGGCAGTTAAGAGCCAACCATGTCGGTGTGGGACTGGAGTCACATATAGGCCCAGACCGGGTAAGGACGGCAGGTTTCCCTCCCTAAAGGACATGGGTTTTAACGACAATCCGACAGCTTCATGGTCACTTTTACTGATGCCACATGTCACGTCAGAGGCCAAATTATTTGTCTTACTTATAAAAGAAAGAATTGCATTTATATAGCGCCTTTCACAATCTCAAGACGTCCCAAAGCACTTTACAGCAAATGAAGTACTTTTTAAAATAGTATAACGTAGGAAATGTGGCAGCCAATTTGTGCACAGCAAGGTCCCACAACTAGCAACATGATAATGGCCTGATAATCTATTTTAGTGATGTTGGTTGAAGGATAAATATTGGTCAGAACTTCCCTGTTCTTCTTCGAATGGTGCCATGGGATCTTTTACATCCAGCTGAGAGGGCTGGCATCCGAAAAGCGCACCTCCGACAGTGCAGCACTCCCTCAGTGCAGCACTGGCAAGTCAGCCTAGATTTTTGTGCTCAAGTGTCTGGAGTGGGTCTCGAACCCACAACCTTCGGATTCAGAGGCAAGACGGCTTACCCGCTAAGCCACGGCTAATACAGTATTACATAATGTTATTACATAATATTACATAACGCATTATTACATAATGTACAATGTAAGCAGCTGAAACCGCCCTCAGACCTTGTACAAACAAGTCTAAGTGTGATTAACGAGGCCCTGCTTTCACCTCAAGGTGCTTGACACAGCCCTCTTTGCCCAGGCAGTGAGAAGAGTTGTGCGTCGCGTACATCTACAAGCTCAGGTGACGCCACGAGCATCTGAAGCGTCTTACTTCACTGTGTCGTCTATTAACCAAAAACAAGTTGGCCACCCACTTTTGCAGGAAGACGCTGCACCTTTAAGCAGGCTTCGACTCGTTTGCACACATAGATGCAGGCTGATTCCTGAACAATCAGCTGCCTGATTTGGGGGGTGACGTGACACCTCGTGAATTGCCACGCTATGTGGAGCCAGGTTTGCTGCCCCAATGCTGTGATTTAGCCTCAGAACGTCAAGCCGTACTGAAGTACTATTTCAGCCCTGTTTTTACAGAAGAAATACTTTTTTTTTTATCCCTTTCAACTTCTCTTAAAGAGAAAGCTGTTTAGTTCCAGGCCAGTGGTCCCTCATTCCTGGCAGGGCTGTTAAATCCACGTGATGCTATTGTTTGCCCTGGATCTATTTGAAAATCCTCTCCGTGCCCACTGTGCACATTCCACACACATTCTGCTTATGTACCCCCCACCCACCCCCAACATCATGCCTTTTCCCTATTATCCTCCCTGATCCCAGATTTAAAGGGAACTTGGTTAAACAACACAGTGGCTCAAAGTGGCTGCACTGAATCCACAGATACAAGCATCTCACCGACCAGCTCAAACAAAGGTTAACAAACAGAGGCTTAAAGTCTTTCCTGCGGTTTGTTTTTACTCTAACAAGGGTATAAGCATCCCGGTCCCACTGTCAACCGCGATGTGCATCCAGCTCTTCAAGCTGGGCTGGGCAGGAATCCCAGCAATTTCTTTTTTTTTTAAATCGCATTTCTGCGACAATGTGCGGACGGATCGGACGTTCCAATGTCAGGCAGTGCGGTCAGTGAACATCTCACTGTGCAACCGGAGTCACCGATGCTGCCACAACAGCTTACGTAACTGGAGCTGAAAATCCCCAGCGCCATTGCTTTACGGTCTCCCACAAATCAAACGCCATTTTTATTATTGGGATTCTGGGATTTTTTTTACAGGTGTTCTTGGGGCATTTCATTCCATTACTCCACCTGATGCTCGGGGCGATTTGATTTCACGTTTTCCTGGTTAAAGACTTTCTAAGACTGCAACGAGTTGCTGTTTCTGCCTGCTTGAAATCTCTTCAAACACGAGTTTCAAAAGGATGGACTCTCCACTGCCTTTCCCGAAAGGCCTTTCTTCACGTGTGAGGGTAGGCGCATGCCAGTCGCTGAAGATAAGCATGCAGGTGCAGCAGGCGGTTAAGAAGGCAAATGGTATGTTGGCCTTCGTAGCAAGAGGGTTCGAGTACAGGAACAAGGATGTCCTGCTGCAGTTGTACAGGGCCTTGGTGAGACCACATCTTGAGTACTGTGTGCAGTTTTGGTCGCCTTATCTGAGGAAGGATGTTCTTGCCATGGAGGGAGTACAGCGAAGATTCCTGGGATGGCAGGAATGACGTATGATGAGAGATTGGGTTGATTGGGCTTATACTCGCTGGAGTTTAGAAGGATGAGAGGGGATCTCATTGAAACTTATAAAATTCTGACAGGACTGGACAGACTAGATGCAGGAAGGATGTTCCCGATGGCCGGGGAGTCCAGAACCAGGGGTCACAGTCTAAGGATAAGGGGTAAGCCATTTAGGACAGAGATGAGGAGGAATTTCTTCACCCAGAGAGTGGTGAACCTGTGGAATTCTCTACCACAGAAGGCAGTGGAGGCCAATCCATTAAATATATTCAAGAAGGAGTTGGATATATTTCTTAAGGCTAAAGGGATCAAGGGATATGGGGAGAAGGCAGGGACAGGGTACTGAATTTGGATGATCAGCCATGATCGCATTGAATGGCGGAGCAGGCTCGAGGGGCCGAATGGCCTACTCCTGCTCCTATCTTCTATGTATCTATGTATGCGTGCACACACACACCCCAAAAGGGTGGTCTGGGGTTTAATTCCTTGTCTGTGTTGTGTTAGCTAAAGGTAGAAGTGGGGAAGCTATAATTAGACTCAGCATCCCAGAGCTAGGTTGGGGAAATTAAAAGCACCCACTCCTGATTGTTCTTCACTAACCAGCGCTATACTGGCTGAGATCAGCAGTGACTGGATAACGACCTTGGGGCCTCCTGATGTGTTTGATTCGGTATAACATTGGGTGGTGCATACACTCACTCACCCATCAGGAGAACAGTCATTTAAGTTTACCAATGCTGATGAGAATTTAAAATGCTCATCCTTGTGTTCAAATCCCTCCATGCCATCTCCCCTCCCTACCTGTGTCACCTCCTCTAGTCCTACAACCCTTCGAGAACTCTGCGTTCCTCCAACTCTGGCCTCTTGTGCATCTCCAACTCCACCATTGGCGGCCGTGCCTTCAGCCATCCAGGCCCTCAGCTCTAGAAATCCCTCCCTAAACCTCTCCACCTCTCTCTCCTCCTTTAAGACCCCCATAAAAACCCTACCTCTTTGACCCCCACCCTACCTTTAGTCACCCCTCCTAACATCTCCTTCTTTGGCTCGGCAACAAACTTTGTCGGCTAACACTCCTGTGAAGCACCTTGGGACATTTTTCTACATTGAAGGTGCTATAATTAAAGGTGTTATATATATATATGCAAGTTGCTGTCGAATCCCTGAGTATCTGTGGGTAATAATTACATTTTCACTGTGCATACGAATTCGACTGAGTCCACAGATGGTATTATTGATTGTCATGTTTAACTGCTGTTATACTCAACAATGCTACTACTTACTTTCAGCACCGTGACGTATGGAACTCCATCCAGCCCCAATTTGCTGCCGTTGACTTCCACATGCTTAAGCCATTGGATGTGTGGCTGTGCGTCACTGAAGACCTTGCAGTGGAATTCGACATCACTGCCCACAACCACCGATTGGTTTGCAGGCAATCCCGCCTGGAGGATAGGCCGATGTGGAGACCTTTCTAAAAATTAAGGGAACATTTCAGATTAAAACAAAAGCAACTTATACAACATTATTGTGGAATAAAATAATAAAATGATTATTAGTCCTCTGTAGGGCACAAGATTATCAGTATTTGGATTAAGCTGCCAGGTGAGGTAGTAGAGTCAAGGGAAATGGCGCTGGATGCCAGGCTGAGAGAGTAGAGGGATGAAGTGACTGAATGACCTTCTCTCAACCTTGACTGGGAAAACTCGCCCCGCTCAGCAAAACTCCAGACCATTTGGTCCAACTGACACCAGCCATTACAACAAAGGGTTCTACAAGTGATCCAGTGGTGTATGATTCATCCTTCTAACCTTCAATTCTGTTCGGTTTCAATTCGCATGCGTGCCAATCTCTCCGCTGGCACTCTTCTTTTTATTGGGATCTCTCCCAAAACCACTCGTACTTGGTAGCTTTCTCTCTTACTTCATAAACCTCCTTTCAAATTTCTCGGACTCTGCCCTCGGTCTCTTCCTGTTGTCATCCTCTCCTTCGTGCTAAAGTGCTCAAAAATGTTCTACGAGGTGTGCAATATAAATGCCAATTGTTGTTTCCATTCTCTAAGATGGGCGTGACGGTATATTTTTCTTCGACCTGCTGCCACTTAGTGCGGGCAGTTTCAAAGGGGAAGCCCAGCGCTCTCAGTGGCCAACTTTGTTCTACTTTTGGTTACTGCTCCAGCATTAACCTGGCCAAGAGGGCAGGCAGTGTGACACGCATCTCTTTCCACAAGTTGTCAACACAAACTCTCAGAATTGGCCTACAGGCTGTTGTGGAGCGGCAATGGAGTGCTGGGGTAGGGGCACTGAGCCAGCATGCTACCCTTCCCTCAAACGAGGAGCTGCATGACTCTGTCTCGGTGCCTGGTGTTGAGGGGGCGAGAGGGGAACGAATCAAAGCAGGGGGTAAGAATGCAGTGTGACTGTAGTTGCACATTATAAGTGGCTCATACACCACCTCCTTGCGGGGAGAACCTGGTCCTGAACCACAGCGTTGCACGGTATAAAACGGCAACTTATGGCGGCAGTGCGATGCCTGCACAGTTGGCATGGAGATCAACACAGGCAAGACCCAACGAACCAAGACTAAGACTGGCATGAGATAATGGAGCAGATTAAAGTGGGGAAGCCCATCCCTTTAAATAGAAGTTATTTGCTGTAACCACTGGGTGGGAATGTGTTATATCATCAATAAAGGTGACTTTGAATAAAAAATGTAATTAATTATATCTCATACCATTGCAACTCACCGACTGTGACAGTTAATTTTAAGTATTAATCCCCTTTTTTAATACCTTTGTTTCAAATCAGCATTTACAGTGTGTAACCACACAGCCTCCTTCTTCTCACTGTTAGCAGTGTAACTAGTCTTTAATCAAGCTACGACAGGAATAATAGATTAGGGAGCTGAAGTGTTTTGGGACCGAGCCCAGCTCCTGGTGTTAGTATGACCCAAAACGATGCAGTAATGGTTTTACAGTGAGATCTGACTATTTCTTTTTAAACACCAAGTTTGATGTGCTTGTATGAAATGAACTCACACACACTGTAGAATATTAACTGTTTGGCCCGTGAGATATAGGAGTGATGGAGGACCCTCATGGGCCATACATTCTCCTCCCATCTTCTCAACACTAATTGGTGGCTGAGTAAGTACGTTAGAATAGAAAGCTAAAAAAAAAAACAAGGCTCTCCTTGATGACTCATTTGGCAAAAAGGACCGTGAGGCATGGTCCTGAGCCCTGGGCACACACACTAATGATGTTCAGGGGCTATGAGAAAAAGTGCATGTTAAAGCCTGGTTCCTGCAATCCCCTTCTCCCCGTTCTCTCCTCTCCTGAAATCGTTGACCCCGGGGTACCCCAGTTTTGGTCGCCTTATCTGAGGAAGGATGTTCTTGCCATGGAAGGAGTGCAGCGAAGATTCACCAGACTGATACCTGGGATGGCAGGAATGATGTATGAGGAGAGATTGGGTCGATTGGGCTTGCACTCGCTGGAGTTTAGAAGAATGAGAGGGGATCTCATTGAAACTTATAAAATTCTAACAGGACTAGACAGACTAGATGCAGGAAGGATGTTCCTGAAGGCGGGGGGAGTCTAGAACCAGGGGTCACAGTCTAAGGAAGTGAGAGAGCTACAAGTTGCACGCCCGAGACCTGAGCACAAGATCTACGCTGACACCCCCTGTGCGGTGCTGAGGGAGTGCTGCATTGTCGGAGGTGCCGTCTTTTGGATGAGACGTTAAACCGAGGCCCTGTCTGCCCTCTCATGGGGACGTAAAAAATCCCATGACACTATTTCGAAGAAGAGCAGGGGAGTTCTCACCGATATCCTGGCCAATATTTATCCTTTGACCAACATCGCTAAAACAGATTATCTGGTCATTATCACATTGCTGTTTGTGGGAGCTTGCTGTGCGCAAATCAGCTGCCAGGTTTCCTACATTACAACAGTGACTACACTTCAAAAAGCACTTCATTGGCTGTGAAGCGGTTTCAGACATCCGGTGGGCGTGAAAGGTACTAAATAAATGCAAGTCTTTCTTTTTTCCTCTCACAACTGTTATTGTAAGAGTAGTGGTAAGAGTATCAATTTACCGTCAACTTTGAAACTTCCCACAATACTCTGACTTCCTTGATGACCGAGGGTTACTGATATACAGTCACCCAGACAACAGTAAATCCTCATTTTCTAACAGATTTCAACAAAAGCCAATAAAAGGATGAGAAAAATCAGTAATTCAGCTTGAAATGAGAGCTATCTAATGCTCCTTTCAGCCCCTCAAGCCTCTTTCTAGGCCTATTATTCTCCGTGCAGTAAACTGGTTAACATTGAGTTACTGGGTTTATTGGAATGCACAGTGACGTCTGACTGAAGGTGATCTCATTTGAATCCCTAATCAATAAAACAAGATAAGAGGAAATGGGTCACAAGCTCTTCAGCAATTTATTATCTACTCCCTAAAGGTTTGTACAATCGGATTTTCTACAATTACCTTTAAATGTACTAGAAATTATTGTTTTTACAGACAAAAGTAATTATTGTGATTGTTACAATAACAATAAATCACTATAATTTAAAGCTTCTACTTTCATCTTCCGTTCCATTCTATAAGTGCCCCTCCAGTTCAGAGGGTGAGAAAAGGCCCACTCCTTCCACATATCATATATATTGTCTCTCTGTTATGGTCTGATTCCATCCATTTAATGTCCCGCGGGTAGTTCTGTATAAATACTCCCAGAATCCCAAAGGTAATCAAGCTAAACTCCAGAATATTCATCCATCACAGTCATACAATCCCACTGGCCCACAACAACAGCCTCCCACCCATTCTCCTCTTACTGTACTCGATCTTCTCAGTACTTTCCTAGTCTTATAACCTCCAACATTGTTCCCACCTCCATATTTCTCCAGCCCCTTTTTAAAGGATTTAATTGACTCTGTCACCGCTGCTTTTGCCAGGAGCCCATTTTACTCGACCTGTTTCCAGACCACTTGGTTACCGGCCTCCAGAAAGGGCATAAGGTCAACTTGGGCTTCAGGTCCCACTCCTTGGGGGCAATTTTGACTTTGGCCGATAGTGTAAAATGGGAGACACTGATTAAGCCACCCGGTATAGATTGCTCCCAATTCAATGGGCGGCGAAATCGGTATCACCCAAAGTCAGAATTACCCCTGTCCCTCTTGAGCAGCCGGCTGCTCCCTCCAGAAAGTCTCTCTCAGGTCAAAAATATAACGTCTGGTGAATTTTAGGTGCCACCTCCATGGTGCGCCATCCTCTGCCCCATCAAGAATCTGCCCGTACAAGCCAGGATCCAGGAGGTCCCAACTTCTATTCTCAGTTAACTAATCTCAGCTGATGCAACGGTAGAGGTGCTACAAAAGTCCTCAGCACCTCTGGGTTAGGGAGTCGAAAATCAGTCAAGGTTCTGCTATCCTGATCGCTATGCACTGACCCCTACTGGAAGATCCAGAGTGTAGTCCAGACGAAGGGGTCGATATTCAGTGTGCCGTGAGGCGGGCTTTTAGGCGTGTGGGGGGCTAAAATCCCGAATTCGGGGGTCCCAACACCATCCCGCCCAAAACCCGCCTCCACGTAAGTTTCACAGGAGGCGGGTACCCGCCCCGCACTGGGACCCGCCGACCCGAGGCGGGAAGGGATTAGTGCCAATTAACTGCCTGTTAACAGGTAGTTAACAGGCAGTTTTTAGCCTAATCCCTATTTTGAGGGGTGTCGTGTGGGATTCCCGACGGCTCCAAACCACGCCAGGTTAGAGCAGTCGAGCCGTCGGGTTGAAGGAGTTGGAGGGGTCGCGATGTCGGTGTTCAGGTGAGTGATGGGTGCATGAGTGCAAAGGTAAGTGTGTTTGGTGTGTCTAAAGTGTGTAAAGAAGTTTAAATTACCTGTACTTACCTTTACAGCCTTCCTTCCTCTAGGCTTCGGGAGTCCATCACTCAGCCGGCACTGAAAGCAAAATGGCTGCGAGCTGTCAAAAGTGACAGCCTTCAGCTTTCATTGCCGGTGACAGTTCTAACTGAGTCTGCGTAGAAGGACTCAGGTTAGAAGTCAGACTGTCAGTGTTTGACAGCTTCAAACAGCTGTGAAACACTGATATTTCATCTGTCAAGACCTCTTGGCAGATGAAATTTCAGTCTGTGACATCACCTTTTGCCGGGTGGCCCTTAATTGGCCTGCTGAGCCCGCTGGTCGGGCTCAACAAGGTCAATCAAGGGAAAATCGCGTGGGTTGGCCGGACGTCGATGTAGGCAGGACTAAAACCCGAAAGTTGTAGTCCTGCCTCCTTCCCGACAGCTTAATGAAAATTGACCCCGAAGAGAGGATCGGGCTTGACGTGATGTTCTCCCCAGTAAGATCACCACTGAGGGTCGCCCATGAACAATAGCCACCTTGGTGAGGCACAACAGAACGTCCAGCACAAGTGAAACAATAGCCCAGTGAGGAAATCAATGCCTCAGGAAACAATGACTGAGCAAACAAGGAACCTTGCATTTATACAACACTTCATCACATCCTCAGGATACCCCCAAAGCACATTACTTTTGAACTGCAGACACTGTTGCGTAGGCAAGCGATGCAGCCAATTTGTGCACAGCAGGATCCCATAAACAGCAACGGAATGAACAACCAGTGAATCAGTTTTTGGGGTGGTGGTGGTGCTTGGTTGGATGAACTCCTTGCTCTACCTATGATAGTGTCAACTGAACAGGCAGACGGGACCTGAGTTTAACATCTCATCCCAAGAGACGGCACTTCAGACAATATCGCTCCCCCTCAGTACGGTTCGGGAGTGTCAACTGAGACGATGTGCTCCTGCCCTGGACTGGAGCTTGAACCCATGACGTTAACACACTCATTGTCAATATCGCACATTGTGACTTCAACCCATATTTGTTAGCAGCCCGATAAAACGGAAAAGAGTTGTCTTACCGAGTACGTCCAGCTGGTAGGTGTGGCTAATGCTGCCATATTTGTTCTCAACCACACAAGTGTAATTGCCGCGGTCCGAGGGGACCACACTCTCCATCACCAAACTCCACTGCTGGTGTCGGAGCTAGAAAAAGAAATCAGATAAAAGATGGTCACCGTGTTCCTTCAGGAGATCTAAGTACCCGCTGGTTTCTGAATTAGTGCATGTGAGTCGAAGACTCCTTTCCAATAAGTGGAAGAAACAGAACTGCTCCTTGGCCAGGTCACCTACTAGTTTATCAGCTAACAGCAGATCAGCACAGTAGTACAGTTGGGTGAAGTGTTGTGCAGCTTCTACTTGCAAAGCTCAAACACACTGGCAGCCCTCCTGGTGTAACACAGAGCTATACAGAGCAGAAAGCTCCCACTGTTGATCCCTAGTCTGTGCTGAGAATAGCTCCTCTCAGCCAGCATGACACTTGGGGACTACCGCTAGTTCCAGTACCCAGGGGCTAGTGGGCGAAGTTATAAGAAGCACCGGGTTCCCGTGGCTTATCACTGTCCAGTGACCCCCTTGCTGGGACTTCTGCCTGTGAGGACTAGGCTGTGAGCCCTCCTTCATAGCTTGCTGAAGCCCACTGTCGAGGATCAAGAGTAGCCACTTGGTGAGGTACTAGAGGGCTGACAGTGGGCACTGCCTTCAGGAAAAAGCTTCCAGGTGTGTCTCAAGTGAAGCAGTTTTAGGTTCGGTGCACACGATGGTTATGGCTTTATATAACCAGTTTCTGGGAGAAATTATGACAGAAAAACCTGCAAATTTGTCTACTGCTTGCACAACTAATCCCGCTGACACCTTAAAAGCTTTGTAAGAAGTAACAGGCGTGTCAGCTAAACATGTTTAATATGTTTCAGAACATGTTTGGCTGTGATATTTTTAGACCGGGAAAAACTGTGTTGTTCAAGACCAACAAATCTCCGATCCGCTGCTTTACTTCCCAGCCAAAGAATTCATTGAACCCCTTGCTCATGGTAAGATTTTAATTGAAAACCCATCTTATGTTATATAGATTCAGGGGAACAGTGAGCAACGGGAGCCCTGTAACTCCCCCCAGTTACTTTTCTTCCTGCTGTCCCTCCTACGCAAAGCCGGAAGCCCCACGATTCCCATTGCTAAAAAAGGGAAGGATTCCATCTCTGTGCTTTCAGCTTTAACTGGAGACCTGACAGCAGTTCATGCAGTCGGGTCAAATACATTAAAGAGCGTCACTGACTGAGGGAGTACTGCACATCAACGGCACTCCAGCAATGTAAAACTGGTCTCAGGAAGGCCATTAACGGTCCACAGTTAGAACAGAATGCTTCTGAGGACACGAGAGTGCGTGTAGGCTGGCCGCCATTTTAGCTACCTCAAAGGTTCCTTGTCATTTAGGTGGACTATATGAGGGAGTCAGAGGAGTGGCTCTGGGAGATCAGTCCTGTCCCCTGAGCCAGTTGAACACCATAAGATGGCAAAGCCTCACATAACTGCTGCGAGAATCACTTATCTTTTTGTTAAAAAGGTAGCTTCTTCCTGGCAAATAAATAAACCATTTCTGTGAGTTTACAATCTATGTCATTGTTTTGCTCAAGGTATGTCATTGGCTAATGCAGTAGGGTTGGACAGGCCCTGCCTGGATCGATTCACTGGAAGTCTACTTTGTTGGCTCTAAGGATTGTATGTGGAATGAAATGAGCTTGGGAGCACAAACTTCCCGTAAATCAGCAACTAATCAGCAATGTCACTCTGATAGGCCTAAGGAGGGTTGGTATGGGAAATGGGGGAAAAAAAACACATGTTACAGAGTGCACTTGAGTGGTGGGGGCTGAAGGACACCGAGTGCAGCAGAGCAGAGCAGAGGCAGCCTCACTCTGCATCCGTCTGAGCTACATCTGGGTCTGACCTGGGGTTGTTTGATGCTGAGAGTGGGCACCTGAAACAGAAAGTGTTCATTGCCCAGCACCAACAGCTCTCCCTCACACTGATAAGTGCAACAACAAAAAAAACCTCGCTGTTTCTGGCGGTGTGACATCGGCAATGCGCTCCATCCATTTACAGTAAACACAGCCGGTGGCAGGGGTCGGTTTTCCTTGCTTTTGTATCGCTTTAATTCACTACCAGTCAGGGAACCTCGCGCCCGATCACGCTCCAGTGGAAACGAGTGGACCAGGCTCAGCTGTGATGCCTCTTGTGTTCGAATAGCCCGGTGGCGCTAAACGTCTCACTTCACACATGAATAATGGCCAGCTGGGTGAGGAAAATCAGTGAGCGATCAACAACCAGAGAAGTGCACTGCAGCAAACAGTCAGCGGTTTTAGACCAGAGGAGACAACAGCGAGAGAATAAAGTTAACGTCTCTGAGCTGCTGTTTAGAAAGAGAAGGGAGGGGGAAAAAAAGCAGAAACACATTTGTAGACTTTTGTTATAGCTTACAAGACAATTGCCGGCTTCCTTGGCTGGTAAAGGATTAAAACAAGCCTTTTATTCATGTGGTTAAGCGTGCAATGTCACATGGGCTTTAGAAGGATTATAAAATATTGCAGATTCCTAAAAGGATTTGAGTGCTACTTTAAAGTGGGATTTTAGACTGAAAACCAACCTGACTCTTCGGGTTTGTGTGTCATTCTGAGGTGGAGGCAGCATGTTTAGATAAATTTAACAAAACTAAACAGCTTTTCAAATTGTCGTACGTGGTTTTATATTTTGTTTTCAGTCGGTTTAGAGCTGTCACTAAAGGCCTGGATTTTTTTTGTTGTTGGTGTGTTTGCAATTTTTCTGCTGCTGTTCTTTAAGAAGTTTCAGCCCATTCACCATTAATAACGGACAGGCCGTCAGTCTGCACGGCCATTACAGTCTGGGGGCGGGGGGGGCGGGGAGCGCAGAGGAGAAAACTGCGGAGGGAAACAATACTTATTGATTTTGTTTTCTATCTCCGAGGGCGGGCTGGATGTTGCCTGCCCGCATTTCCTGGGATTAGTCTCATTTGAATAACTGTGACGGGCTCCTGATGGGATTTCCTCTATAGAGCCCACCCACCCCCCTCCCCCTCCTCTGTCTGTGGGAGAGAGGAAAATGGCTGCTGCAGGTATCAAGCGCTCCCAACAGCATAACTGGGCCGGCCCCCCTCCAGGCCAGTTGAAGAAGAGCCCTAGTTTACTTGTTAAAATTTTAAAACTCCTACGGGAGTGTGATAATTGCCTCGGAGTGTGTGCGTGTGTGTGTGTGGGGGGGGGGGGGGGCACACACTCCGAGGCAATTATCACACTCCAGTAGGAGAGTATGTTTACATTTTAAACCCCCCTCCCACCCACTGCAAAATGTCAACTAGGAAAGCAGCCTTTGTCTTTGAATTATCGTTTTGTACTTTTGTCACCAATTTTAAAGGTAAGAAACAGGATTTTATTCTGAAATTGGATCGAAGTCTCCACAAGTGCTGTCGAGCCTAAATAGGGGTCTTGTGAAATATATTTTTCAAAGGCCTACTTTGAGCTGGGGTACGGCCAGCTCAATTTGTTCAGTCGATGCTGCTGCTTTAGTCTTGCCTCATAATCCCGATGCTGAAGTAAGACCAAGTCAAAATAAGGACTGAGGCCCTGGCAGACGCCTCAGCACGCAGTGCCCCCCCCCCCCCCCACCCCGGCTCTGTACATCAGTGTTAGGAAAAATAAATTCCATTACAATGAATGTCACTGAAATACTGTCAAAACGTTGACAGGGGTCACTCACCCTGCGCGTCAGATTCTAAACAAACGGATGAGGACAGAGAGTTTCTGGAGCAACTCTCAGGCCTTTTGACGGAAGGCCTTATCCAACATTTTTAAAGTGCTGGTGCCTTTCATCATCTGTATCTGCTAACCAGCTCTGTCTGCAGTGGGCTGCCCTGCCTCTTTTTACACAGTTCTAATCCTCCGGCTTCGCCCCGGCCTGCTCACTCCATCACATTGTCCATCCCATCAGTGTGACATCGCCGTTGGCAACAGGCCCCTAGGCGTTCCGTTAAATTAATGGATCGCCGTCAGAACCGCAAAGAATGAAGATGGTCGCGAGGAGTTTTGTTGGAAGACTGGGGGCTGTGGGCCTGGAGGACTCCATGGGCCTGGAACGACTTGAACTAAAAAGTTGGCTAATCCTTTGCCCTCTGGCCTTAATGGTCACATGGCCAGCTGTGACCCTGTCAAGCAGCGAACAGGCACTGCGATTAGTTGAAACTCGACAAGCCGCAGCCGGTCAGGAGCAATGTTCCCTCGAAGCTGTGTGCGTGCGCGGCACCACGCGGGCCGCTCACAAGCATTCCCATTGGACAAACCGCGCAGGCGCAGAAATTTAAAGGGACATTAAAATAAACAGGCCGCGAACATCAAAGTGCAGCTTGAAGGAACATTGGTCAAGAGTAAGGGCCCACCTTGATGCCCCCAATACGGTGTTCACCCTTAAATTCTTTGCTGTTCTTCAGCCAGTGGATGGTGGGAATGGGGTTTCCTGCAGCGGGGCAGCGGAAGCGAACGGTGTTAGCCGCAGGCACTGCATGAAGTTTCTTCTCCATCCGGTCAGGACGGGCCCAGTACGGAGCTCCTGAAAACGCCAATAAATAAGAAAGATGACAGTTTGTACCAATGGCCAACACAATGAAAAAACACGAATTCTGCTTATTTAACCCACGCAGCTTAAATCTTAAAGGCAGTGTCGCCGAAGAAACACTTTCACCCTTACACCCCAGACTCGACTTCGCCAGCGCTCTCGAGTTCCACACTACACAGGCTGGAACTCATCCATAGCTGTGCTGCCCACACTAAGTACCATTCTTCTGTCCCTCCCATGCTTGCTGATTGTTACGGCTCCCTCCCTGCCCCCAACGCATCAAATTCCCGGAGGCCTTGAACCACCCGTACCTCTTCCAGCCGGAGATCTTACCGCTCACCCTTTGGTCCGCTGACTCTGTTCTCCCATGCACCCCTCCTCCTCTCTACCGTTGGTGATGGAACCTTCAGCTTTCCGAGCCCTATTCCCTGGAACTGCCTCCGTGTCTCAGTGGGCAGCACCCTCGCCTCTGGGTCAGAAGGTTGTGGGTTCGGGTCCCACTCCAGGGACTTGAGCACATAAATCTAGGCTGACACTCCAGTGCAGTACGGAGGGAGTGCTGCACTGTCGGAGGTGCCGTCATTCGGATGAGATGTCAAGCCGAGACCCCGTCTGCTCCCTCAGGTGGACGTAAAAGATCCCGTGGCACTATTTCGAAGAAGAGCAGGGGAGTTCTCCCCGGTGTCCTGGCCAATATTTATCCCTCAATCAAGATCACTAAAACAGATTATCTGGTCATTATCACATTGCTGTTTATGGGAACTTGCTGTGCGCAAATTGGCTGCCGTGTTTCCTACATTACAACAGTGACTACACTCCAAAAAGTACTTCATTGGCTGTAAAGCGCTTTGGGACATCCGGTGGTCGTGAAAGGCGCTACATAAATGCAAGTCTTTCTTTCTCCTAAACACCTTACGCCTTCCCACCCTTTCTCCAAAGAGTTCCTTACAAGCCTATATTTTCCGCCATGCTGCTGCTGCTGTTTGGATACTCCTCTGTGAATTGCCTTGGGACATTCTGCGCTCTAAAGGCAGTATGGAAATGAAGGTTGTTACTTTTGAACAATATGTAGAGTTGCTACCTCAAGGCCTTGGCGAGGGTGCAGAAGAGAGTTACCAGAATGGTACCAGGGATGAGGGACTTCAGTTAAAGGCACTCTCAACACCTACCTATTCAACCATGCCTTTGGTCACCTCTCCTTACTCCCCCTACTTATACTTGCTGCCCATTTTTGCTCCTCTGCTAAGCATCTGTCAAAAAGGTGTTGTACAAATGCACGTTTGTTGCTGGTAGAAGAGAGAACAATCACACCACTAAAGCACGACCGTCTGACAAGAGACTCATGAAAGCACACTCTGCTTATTTTACAACCGTTAGCTTTAAAGCTGCCGACAATTCCAATCCGAGATAATTTAAGGGCGGTTTGCCAAATTCTTGTCCCTTATCAATGATCAAACCAGCTTAACTACAGCAGAGTAACTGCTCCAACGGGACCTGAAACATTAAAGAATAGTTCTCGGAAAAAGGTCGGAGCCAAATGATCGTTGTTGGTGTCTGGAGTGAGCAATTACAATGGGGGGGGGGTGGGGGGGAAACGACTGCAGGCGGGGACAGCACGAGAGCTCCTAATAGCACAGTGCTGGCCTTCCGACCAGAGGGCGACAAAATAATGGGTTTCAAAATAGTTTGGATAGTGCAAACATATTCTGTGCCAAAAAAATATGTACAGAGAGGTTTTATTTCTACTGAAACATAGTCATATGTAGCTGACTGCGATGCCCCCCTGTTGTCAAATAGCCCCTTATGCAAGGGTGGCCAGCACCTGTGGAATCGCACTCCACCTGTGGAATCGATACTTTCAGGAGATGGAGGGGGGTAAAGCAGAGGGAGAAAGATGACCACATTTGCTGACTACGGAACCAGTTGATAGCAAGGCTTGTAAATCCTATTTTCGGGAGCTCTCCTGCAGTATTAAGATGGCATCGAAGGCTGCTTCTATAGCCTGAGCTAACTGCACAGAGCTCACTCTGCCAAGATTGGAACAAGAAAAAGAACAAGTGTGAAAGCATCTCCAGCTAACAGCCCTTTAAAACTGGGCCCCCGTCAAGAGCTCAAACCAAAACAAGCAGCAACTACACTGCAGGAGCTACATCCGCCTACAGCTAAATCTGCTCACACCCCACATATAAACGAAGGACACATTTGCAGGTGGCACAAACCCCCATTCTGACCTCTTTAGTGTGGGCAGGAACCGAGGACTTTGTCAACGTTCACTAAATCTTGCCACGGTTTTGTAAACTAGATGCCGTCTTTCAGATGAGACGTTAAACCGAGGCCCCGTCTGCTCCCTCAGGTGGACGTAAAAGATCCCCTGGCATTATTTCGAAGAAGAGCAGGGGAGTTATCCCCGGTGTCCTGGCCAATATTTATCCCTTAATCAACATAACCAAAACAGATTATCTGGTCAGTATCACATTGCTGTTTGTGGGAGCTTGCTGTGCCCAAAATGGCTGCCGCGTTTCCCACATTACAACAGGGACTACACTTCAGCAAGTACTTCATTGATTGTAAAGCGCTTTGGGACGTCCGGTGGTCATGAAAGGTGCTATATAAATGCAAGTCTTTCTTTTCTTTTTAGATGTAAATTATGAACTTAAAAACAAAGAAACAACATCGATAGATTTTTGAATATTAAGGGAATCAAGGGATATGGGGATAGTGCAGGAAGGTGGAGTTGAGGTCGAAGATCAGCCATGATCTTATTGAATGGCGGAGCAGGCTCAAGGGGCTGAATGGCCGACTCCTGCTCCTATTTCTTATGTTCTTATGTTATGTTCTAACATGAATGATATGGGCTCTGGAATTATTAATCCTCTCTCCCACCCCCAGCCCACCATCATACTGTTTGGCCTGAGGCTGTGCACTCCCAACATGTAACCACACAGGTGAGAAACTGCCTTTGTGTCATTCAGGCCTACAGCAGTGATGCGATAATTCTGAATATTGTAACAGTTTGGTGCCAGTGTCTCTGTTAGCTTCTGCTGTATGACGGGTTGGGGTGGGAGTGAGGGGGGGAGATTCCTGTCTAACAGCCCAGGCAACGCTTCACACGTTGTTTGCCTGTCATATAACGCCGGGGTCCATCATTTCTCACCCGGCGTGGAGCAGCAATGTTAAACTAATTTACTTTCCCAGCAGCGAGAGCTTAATCAAAGCTCGCTGCTACAGGCCAATGCTGGGTCACAGCGGTTCTCACCGTTAACCTTCACAAGAGAGTCGCGCCAATAATGCAAGCCATTTATTTCCCTCTGGCACTCGGTAGATATTGGCTGACAGACTTGCAGTGAGGGAGATGTTTCTCCACAGACAGATACGGCCAAGAACATTGTCTCCCTGACCTCAAGACTGACAAGAGAACTCACTGACTGCCAACACAAAGTGATTTAATTTCACTGAACAAAACTATTTATGAGGCCGTGGGGAACAAGGTTATGGGCTGTGGGAAAAGACTATATCAGTCCTCGATCGGAGGTGCGCGCATGTTTAGTCGAGTACTAACTGCAAGGCGCATTTGCATGTGTCACGGAGAGCCCGAGGATGAGTTGTGGCAAACTGCCTAAAATAACTTCTCGAACCAATGATTACGGCCTGAACTCCCCACCCCAGTTGTTGCTTCCAAATGTCAATCTTTTGAACAAGAGAAACAGGCTGCCCCTTGAAGCTGCTGCAATCCCATTTCGGTTGTTGCCCTGTAACGAAAGGCAAGTATAGTATTCCTGCTGCTGTGTGGAAGAAGTTCTGTTCTTTTTGGGATATCTGACCTTGCAAGCTCGAAATCTGCAAAACTCATAGGCCTAGAAATTCGTCTCGGGCGGTACTGGATCGGTTGCCCATTATACACAGTGTCTGATATTCAGTTCCACTGTACAGCGACTGATCCAATACCGCCCGTTATACACAGTGTCTGATATTCAGTTCCACTGTACAGCGACTGATCCAATACCGCCCGTTATACACAGTGTCTGATATTCAGTTCCACTGTACGGCAACTGATCCAATACTGCCTGTTATACACAGTGTCTGATATTCAGTTCCACTGTACGGCGACTGATCCAATACTGCCCGTTATACACAGTGTCTGATATTCAGTTCCACTGTACAGCGACTGATCCAATACTGCCCGTTATACACAGTGTCTGATATTCAGTTCCACTGTACGCGACTGATCCAATACTGCCCGTTATACACAGTGTCTGATATTCAGTTCCACTGTACAGCGACTGATCCAATACCGCCCGTTATACACAGTGTCTGATAATCAGTTCCACTGTACGGCGACTGATCCAATACTGCCCGTTATACACAGTGTCTGATATTCGGTTCCACTGTACGGCGACTGATCCAATACTGCCTGTTATACACAGTGTCTGATATTCAGTTCCACTGTACGGCGACTGATCCAATACCGCCCGTTATACACAGTGTCTGATATTCAGTTCCACTGTACGGCGACTGATCCAATACCGCCCGTTATACACAGAGTCTGATAATCAGTTCCACTGTACGGCGACTGATCCAATACCGCCCGTTATACACAGTGTTTGATATTCAGTTCCACTGTACGGCGACTGATCCAATACCGCCCGTTATACACAGAGTCTGATAATCAGTTCCACTGTACGGCAACTGATCCAATACTGCCTGTTATACACAGTGTCTGATATTCAGTTCCACTGTACGGCGACTGATCCAATACCGCCCGTTATACACAGTGTTTGATATTCAGTTCCACTGTACAGCGACTGATCCAATACCGCCCGTTATACACAGTGTTTGATATTCAGTTCCACTGTACAGCGGCCAATCCAATACCGCCCGTTATACACAGAGTCTGATATTCAGTTCCACTGTACGGCGACTGATCCAATACCGCCCGTTATACACAGAGTCTGATAATCAGTTCCACTGTACGGTGACTGATCCAATACTGCCCTTTATACACAGTGTCTGATATTCAGTTCCACTGTACGGCAACTGATCCAATACTGCCCGTTATACACAGTGTCTGATATTCAGTTCCACTGTACAGCGACTGATCCAATACTGCCCGTTATACACAGTGTCTGATATTCAGTTCCACTGTACGGCAACTGATCCAATACTGCCCTTTATACACAGTGTCTGATATTCAGTTCCACTGTACGGCGACTGATCCAATACTGCCTGTTATACACAGTGTCTGATATTCAGTTCCACTGTACGGCGACTGATCCAATACCGCCCGTTATACACAGTGTCTGATATTCAGTTCCACTGTACAGCAACTGATCCAATACCGCCCGTTATACACAGTGTCTGATATTCAGTTCCACTGTACGGCAACTGATCCAATACTGCCCTTTATACACAGTGTCTGATATTCAGTTCCACTGTACGGCGGCCAATCCAATATCGCCCATTATACACAGTGTCTGATATTCAGTTCCACTGTACGGCAACTGATCCAATACTGCCCGTTATACACAGTGTCTGATATTCAGTTCCACTGTACGGCAACTGATCCAATACTGCCTGTTATGCACAGTGTCTGATATTCAGTTCCACTGTACGGCGACTGATCCAATACTGCCTGTTATGCACAGTGTCTGATAATCAGTTCCACTGTACGCGACTGATCCAATACCGCCTGTTATACGCAGTGTCTGATATTCAGTTCCACTGTACGCGACTGATCCAATACCGCCCGTTATACACAGTGTCTGATATTCAGTTCCACTGTACGGCGGCTGGTCCAATACCGCCCGTTATACACAGTGTCTGATATTCAGTTCCACTGTACGGCAACTGATCCAATACTGCCCGTTATACACAGTGTCTGATATTCAGTTCCACTGTACGGCAACTGATCCAATACTGCCTGTTATGCACAGTGTCTGATATTCAGTTCCACTGTACGGCGACTGATCCAATACTGCCTGTTATGCACAGTGTCTGATAATCAGTTCCACTGTACGCGACTGATCCAATACCGCCTGTTATACGCAGTGTCTGATATTCAGTTCCACTGTACGCGACTGATCCAATACCGCCCGTTATACACAGTGTCTGATATTCAGTTCCACTGTACGGCGGCTGGTCCAATACCGCCCGTTATACACAGTGTCTGATATTCAGTTCCACTGTACGGCGACTGATCCAATACCGCCCATTATACACAGTGTCTGATATTCAGTTCCACTGTACGGCGGCTGGTCCAATACCGCCCGTTATACACAGAGTCTGATATTCAGTTCCACTGTACGGCAACTGATCCAATACTGCCCTTTATACACAGTGTCTGATATTCAGTTCCACTGTACGGCGGCCAATCCAATATCGCCCATTATACACAGTGTCTGATATTCAGTTCCACTGTACGGCAACTGATCCAATACTGCCCGTTATACACAGTGTCTGATATTCAGTTCCACTGTACGGCAACTGATCCAATACTGCCTGTTATGCACAGTGTCTGATATTCAGTTCCACTGTACGGCGACTGATCCAATACTGCCTGTTATGCACAGTGTCTGATAATCAGTTCCACTGTACGCGACTGATCCAATACCGCCTGTTATACGCAGTGTCTGATATTCAGTTCCACTGTACGCGACTGATCCAATACCGCCCGTTATACACAGTGTCTGATATTCAGTTCCACTGTACGGCGGCTGGTCCAATACCGCCCGTTATACACAGTGTCTGATATTCAGTTCCACTGTACGGCAACTGATCCAATACTGCCCGTTATACACAGTGTCTGATATTCAGTTCCACTGTACGGCAACTGATCCAATACTGCCTGTTATGCACAGTGTCTGATATTCAGTTCCACTGTACGGCGACTGATCCAATACTGCCTGTTATGCACAGTGTCTGATAATCAGTTCCACTGTACGCGACTGATCCAATACCGCCTGTTATACGCAGTGTCTGATATTCAGTTCCACTGTACGCGACTGATCCAATACCGCCCGTTATACACAGTGTCTGATATTCAGTTCCACTGTACGGCGGCTGGTCCAATACCGCCCGTTATACACAGTGTCTGATATTCAGTTCCACTGTACGGCGACTGATCCAATACCGCCCATTATACACAGTGTCTGATATTCAGTTCCACTGTACGGCGACTGATCCAATACCGCCCATTATACACAGTGTCTGATATTCAGTTCCACTGTACGGCGACTGATCCAATACTGCCCGTTATACACAGTGTCTGATATTCAGTTCCACTGTACGGCGGCTGGTCCAATACCGCCCGTTATGCGCCACCACCCGGGACGAATTCTAGGCCAAAAGCTTTTCAAAATAAATGTGCCACATTCGATTGCAAGGCCCCAGATTTTTTTTTTAAATGGGGCTTGAATCAATTCAAGACAGTTTAAAAAAAGACAAAACTTAACGACTAGATTAATTTTTGCTGCTTTTCTACAGTTCTGTTAATTTGGATTCTGAGATCCCGGCATTTCTGCTGTTAAATCAGTTTTCCATAGCCTGTAGCTCATGGGCATGTGCTCCCCGAATCTAAGTTAAAAGAAATATATAAAAGCAGATTCAAACTTCAAATGCCATCATCTCAGCATTACTAAACCAATTCCTGTTTTCTCTCTAAATCTAGTTGTACATTATTTTATCCCATTCCACATTACAATGGAGCTTGTTTTCTGTCAAATTAATTTTCTCTGGGCTAGCTCCTGACAACAGGCAGAGTGAACTTGAGTGTAACATTCAGACACCATCCTGAGCCTTTCTACATCTTGCCTGGAGTGGTACAGGACTGTCGCCTCATCACCACCTCTCTCAACCACTCCACTGCCTCTGATTTGTCACACTGCTTGTCCGCGATATAGCTGAAATTTCCTCTACTTAAAATTGGGAAGGCCGAAGCCATTGTCTTCGATCCCCGCCACAAACTCTGTTCCCTAACCCCCGACTCCATCCCTCTCCCTGGCCGCTGACTGAGGCTGAACCAAATCGCTCGTAACCTCGGCGTCCTATTTGGCCCTGAGCTGAGCTTCCAACCACATATCCTCTCCGTCACCAAGACCGCCTACTTCCACCTCTGTAACATCGCCCGTCTCCGCCCTTGCCTCAGCTCATCTGCTGCTGAAACCCTAATCCGTGCCTTTGTTACCTCTAGTCGTGACTATTCCAACGCACTCCTGGCCGGCCTCCCACGTTCTACCCTCCATAAACTTGAGCTCATCCTAAACTCTACTGCCCGTGTCCTAACTCGCACCAAGTCCCGTTCACCCATCACCCCCTGTGCTCGCTGCCCCGTGTCCTAACTCGCACCAAGTCCCGTTCACCCATCACCCCCTGTGCTCGCTGCCCCGTGTCCTAACTCGCACCAAGTCCCGTTCACCCATCACCCCCTGTGCTCGCTGCCCCGTGTCCTAACTCGCACCAAGTCCCGTTCACCCATCACCCCCTGTGCTCGCTGCCCCGTGTCCTAACTCGCACCAAGTCCCGTTCACCCATCACTCCTGTGCTCGCTGACCTACATTGGCTCCCGGTCCAGCAATACCTCGTTGCGCTGTGTACGCTCTCTTATATGGGACCTCAAGTATAGTATTCCTGCCTGCTGCTGTGTGAAAGTAGTACTGTTGTTTTGGGGCAAAAATTCTCATCATTCTTTTCAAATCCCTCCATGACCTCGCCCCTCCCTATCTCCGTAACTTCCTCCAGTCCTACAACCCTCCGAGATCTCCACGCTCCTCCAATTCTGGCCTCTTGTGCATCACCGATTTTAATTGCTCCACCAGTGGCGGCCGTGCCTTTAGTAAGATTTTCTGCTTATTCTAGTTCCTATCCCTTTTTTCCCCCCATCAATCCCGAAGGCGTTGACTCATGCCGGCATGCTGTTTCAGGGCATTGACCATCCTTCACGCGTTTGAGCCTAGACACTGAGTATTAGCACAATGATTAAACTATAGGGGACCTCACAAGCAAGCCAACACACTAGCTTATAATCAGGAAAGGGAGCCTTGGTTAATTCACCCCGCCGCCCCTCCAGCTCGGGTACCAGTTTGTAGCTTCCACTTACTGCTGCCCCCGCTGAAGTCAGCACCGCCTGGAGATCAAACCTGGTTACCGTGCCAACGGCGCTGTGCGTTTACTCAGGAGAGCTGGCGATGGATGCGAGACCACGGGGTGAATTAGCTACCTATAAATAGGAACCACTATTCTGCCTCCCTTCCCAAGGTCTTGCTCCTTTCTGCGTAATGGTGTTGACTAGCTGGTATTTCTAGACTACCACAAGTGATCTGTTGACCGGATTTCAACTTGCTATTGCTAACAGATGTGGTGAATATGCAAGTGGAATAACAGAGTGAAACAAAACAAACAACAGAGATTGCAATATAAGAATCAGCGGAGTTTGCAAAATAATGCATGAAGCCTGCTCGCTGCCAACCGAGTTGAAACCCCCCTGTGATGCGATTCTCCTGTGAATTAGTGCAGCCGATTCCACACATTCCCTTACGGTACTTTTCACATGTCGGGTCCACGGCCAAGTTGTCTTCAGAAACCATTTACAGTGCTCTGGCTTCCCGACTCCACAAATTACCTGCACCAGACCGCTGAACCCTGCCGCTGTAACTGCCACAATCTTCAGTTTTGAAGAACGAAATGGACAAAGGCCAACCGTGGAGGGCTGGGGGTCGGGAATCTGGGGGCTGGGGATTTGTGGGCTGGGGCTGGGGGCTGGGAATCTGGGGGCTGGGGATTTGTGGGCTGGGGCCAGGGGGCAGGGAATCTGGGGGCTGGGGATTTGTGGGCTGGGGGCTGGGGACTTGGTGTCAGGGGCCAAGGGCCAGGGTCTGGGGGCCAGCGGCTGGAGTAGGGGGCTGGGGCTGGGCTGACTCTGGGAAGTTAAGTATTATGCTCCGTGACCTGCCCCATACTTTCCCCATCATTTTCTTTTCCTACTGCGTTTCATATCTCTTGTGAGAAGAGGAATTTTTAAGCTACATACTGTATATGTAAACTTGCATTTTTATATCGCGCCTTTCACGATCTCAGGACGTCTCCAAGTGCTGTACAGCCAATGAAGTACTTTTTTGAAGTGTAGTCACTGTTGTAATGTGGGAGCCAAATTGCGCACAGCAAGCTCCCACAAACAGCGTGAGATAAATGACCAATTAAACTGTTCTTTCGTGATGTTGGTCGAGGCACAAGGACGTGGGGACCCCAGGAACGTCTTCTCCTTCAAATAGTGACCTGGGATCTTTTACATCCATGCGAGGGCAAACAGGGCCTCAGTTTAATATCTCATCCATAAGATGCCACCTCTGAAATGCAGCACTCCCTCAGTACTGCGCTGAAGTGTCGGCTGAAATTATGTGCTCGTGTCTCCGGATTGGGAGTTTAACCTATAACCCTCTGATTTAGAGGCACGAGTGCTAACAACGAGCCAAGGCTGACACTTAATTAGGGTTAAAAAAATGTTTTCGTGAAAACAAAATGAAAGTAAAGGCTAAAATGCGGGATAAAGAGAAAAGGCTCAAATTACTCCTAAGACTAAAACGGGTCTGAACCAGAGCCCAGTATGAGGCGGCACCTTCAGGGGAGGGGTTGCGGAGTGTGGGGGAGGGAAGGCTTTCTTGGGTAATAGTACAGGAGACCCTCTCTATTAGGTCTACCTGTGAGAGATATCAAGGGGAAAGATTACCCCAGTGCCACTTCTAGTGAAATCATTCTCCAGCAAGAAGTCTTTACCATTCCACTAGAAATAGTGTGTGAGAGAAATCGTGGCACGATGCTCACGATGTCACTACACACAGCGACCAAAGGAAATCCCTGCCTGAAATTTCTTGCAAAGGGGCTAAAACATTTGCTACAATAGCATTTGGAGAAATTTCAGACTATCCAGTTAATGCGTTTGTTACTACTGCTGAACAATACAATTTCAACCCCCATGATAATGGTCATGTGAGAGAGAGTGCATTCTGTGGGAGCCACTGGGGATGCATTTTATATCTGAGGCTGTGGCATATCAAAGTGTTATAGTGTGACACTGATGGATGATATTCTGTATCACCCTCCCCCTTGCCCCTGAACACAGCTAGTTAAATAACCCAGTTGATGGTTATGCATTCAATTTGATTAACAGGACTGGGACCTCATTTAATAAATTGGTGCTTACCACAAGTTGTGCAGTAGACAGAATCCGCGCTAATTATGTAATTTGCCCAGCTGATGCCTGTGAGTGCACAGCCAGATTTAATTAGAGATCAAATTGCCTCTCAATACTTAAAGGCACATTGTTGAGAGTCCGAGGGGAGTTCGTGTAAACAGAGATATTTACCAAAAGTGAAGCATTGTTTTTATTTGACTTAAATGTGATAGCCAGAAAAACACAATTATCCTTCAGTTGAAGGAAAATATTAGGCTTTTACCAGAGTTCCATTATCACTGACCCCAAGAGCACATTCTCCAATCGACGAGTGAGTGAGGGTACAGAGTGCGAAGGGACAAGGAAACACAAGCTGAAGGTTAACTCCTTCCTTTGACCAGCCAGGAGAAGCTCTTGAGCAGATACTGGGCAGTTGACCGTGAGCCATTGTCAGAAAGTGGGAACATTCCCGCTCTCTCACTGGAGCGAGTGCTTGGGAAATCTATATTATGTGTTACCCACGTCACCTTCACTACAGTATATATATTGCAGTGTAACTGGAGGCAGTGCCTGTGAAGTGACGTCAAGAGCTCGTACGTGAGTAAATGGCCCATCAGATACCCGACCGTTTCCTGCACCACGTCCGATCTGTTACCAAGACCACTTCCTTCTGCCCCGAAACATCACCCACCTCCGCTCCTACCTCTCGCCCACTAATGCTGAGCCACTAATCCACACTTCCATTTCCTCAAGCCTTGGCTTTATTCCATGCTTTTCTTGTCAGCTTCCCGCCTCCATAAACTAGAACTCATTCAGAATTCCTGACAGCCCCTATCTTCATCCAACCAGGTTCTATACTCCCATCAGTACTGTCCTTCCCAAGCTCCACTGGCTCTCCTGCCCCAGAAAACGAATTGACGATCCTTGTCCGTGGCCTAGCCTCACCCTACCTCAGTGATTTCCTCTAGCTATATATCCCCATAGCATCCTTCACTCCTCAGACAAAAGTTACTCCTTGCTCCCTGTTCCACCATCAGCTCTTTTGGTCCATGTCCGCTGGAACTACCTGCCCACAGCTCTTTGCCTTACCACCTCCCTCCCTGATATCAAAAGCCTCCTAAGAACCCTACCCTTCCACTGTACCTTTGCTGCTCCTCCTAAGCTTTCTGGTCCTCCTCTCCCTCTCCCTGCTGGGTGCAAGCGAGAACTTGCATTTGTATAGCGCCTTTCACGACCCCGGGGAGGTCCCAAAGCGCTTTACAGCCAATGAGCTCATTTTGAAGTGTAGTCGCTGTTGTAACGCAGGGAAATCCAGCAGCCAATTTGTGCACAGCAAGCTCCCATAAGCATCAATGGGTGCTTATTTTTGATCTGTAAAGCGCTCCAAGAAATCTTTCTGTAGACGGGGAGCGGGACAATATTATAAACAGCAACAGCCACAACATGTATTTGAATGAAAATTACCAACCGGTTTCCTGCCCCTTTTTGTACACATCCTCTGTTATTTCTCGGCTATGATACAATTTTAAACCACTTTGTTTCATCCAGAATCAACTCTGCAATTTTGGATTTTTTTTTCCAGCACACACAATGAGAAATTTTGATGTGCATTCAAATCAAGTCTAACAGGCTTAGAATTGGACGTTTTGTTGCGAGCAGTGGATTTGTTTGGGCTGGATTAGTGGTCGTCTTACTTCCTAACGCAACAAATTGGCTCTAATTTATACTAATCCCTTCTTTAAAATGCCGATATCCTGTGACAGAGCCAGTGATGGTCACAAGGCAGATTTATGTCTGGGATTACACTCTATGCCGCAGCACATTTTCTATCGACACTACTCTCAATTACAGGCATCGCGTTACCTTTCAGGCAACCTGTGCGGACTTGGCCATCCTTTGTTCTACAATAGTAGAACCGTGTACTGAAGGACTCGTCGTGTCTGTGCCAGCGCTTTACGCCAGCTGTCCAAAACTAATCCTCACAGCAATGTGTTCTCCTCTGCTTCAAATAATGCCTGTGATGTGCGCATTAACAGTACAAGGTACGCATTGTGTATCATTTAGAAAGGGGCGCTGCGGGTTCAGGTCGCACGGTGTACTATGAGCAACAAGCACATTAACTCATTTGCATGAAGCTCCTTTTCCATTACTTTAAAGAAGGTGCTATCCCACTTAGTTTGGACAGGGGAACGGTAGCGTAGTAGCATAGTGGTAATGTCACTGGGTTAATAATCCAGCAGGCCTGGACTAATGATCTAGAGATGGGAGATCAAATCCCACCACCACAGCAGCTGGGGAATTTAAATTCAGTTAATTAAATAAATCTGGAATAAAAAGCTAGTATCAATAATGGTAACCATGAAACTATCGGATTGTTGTAAAAACCCATCTGGTTCACTAATGTCCTTTAGGGAAGGAAAGCTCCTGTTCTTACCTGGTCTGGCCTACATGTGACTCCAGACCCACAGCAATGTGGTTGATTCTTAACTGCCCTCTGAAATGGCCCAGCAAGCCACTCAGTTGTAACTAACCACTATGCCAAGGCTTCTTTGGCAGCATCTCCCAAACCCGCAACGTCTTCCACCTAGAAGGACAAGGGCATGGGAACACCACCCCCTCCAAGTCACACACCATCCTGACTTGGAAATATATCGCTGTTCCTTCATCGTTGCTGGGTCAAAATCCTGGAACTCCCTCCCTAACAGCACTGTGGGAGCACCTTCACCACACGGACTGCAGTGGCTCAAGGGCAACTAGGGATGGGCAATAAATGCTGGCCTTGCCAGCGATGCCCATAAACAAATTTTTAAAAAGGTTATTTACTGCCTTTGTTACAATAGAGGACAGCTGGATCTAATACAAATGCTGGCCCTTTAAGTGGTTGAGCTAATGTCTAATAGCTCTGACGTGGATGGGCTGATCTGAGGGTCAATGATTTCCTGCCAACAACCTCTTGTATCCTAGTTACCTCCAGCAGCAAGTGTAACCCTGCAGCATTAAGGAGGCAGAGAAGCCTGCTCAGATTTCGCTGGCTTGGCTGTGGCCTAGCAAGCGGCTGGTCACCAAAAAGGTAATTGTTTTTTTAAAAAAAGTTTTGAAGTGGAACCTGGCGGAGCAGGAGCGCTCCTCACGTCTGAAAGCTGCTGCCTGCCGCGATTGGGCTCTCCTCCCACTCTCCTCCACCCACCTCGCCCAACAGCACTTACTTAAGGCCGTTGCTGGCCAGGTAGGGGGCCCGGAATTTGATGCTGCAGCAGGATGATCTGTTTGTGGAGGCCCAACAGCTCGCCTGGACTATTTAGAAGAGGCCCAATTTCGGGCAGGCCTTGGGACTCCTGGTTCGGCCGATACCGGGCCCTGTGTGCATTGCGCTGAATACTTCAAATAAATGTAGTTGCCACAGCCTCAGCCAGAGTTTAACTGCAACCCTGGAACCTTTCTCAACACGGGGAACAATGCTCCCTTGTAATGGCAGGCTTGTGATCACACCTCCTCTCTATTGATCATTAGAGCCGTTACTAGAAGGGCCAACTAAACAACAAGGGGCTAACTCCTGTGAAAATTACCTGTTCTACAATCCACTGATGTGGCCCTGACGTCGCTGGCTTGCCATCGGCAGCTCGCTCGCAGCGTAAACAAGGCAGTGCTACTGTTGCTGCTGCAGGTGGCGCATGCCATCCAACGCAGCAGCTTTGGCCAGTGGGGGCCCCCTGGTGCCAGCCTGATGTCACCGCGCACACAGAGCCAGTGTTGCAGGCAAGAGACCCCGTGGTGTTTGGGCTGCTCGAGCTCACCCCACATGAGGCGGTGAAAGTGCCAGCCGTGACCAGCATCTTTAAACCGACCGTGCGCCCACCGACTTTGTGAAGCGGGATCGGCTGCCGTCGCCACTGGCCGGCGACACGAACGGCTTCACCGGACCCGGGCGGGGAGCCGGGGCCTTCCCTGGGCCTGTTTTACAAACGGTTGCAAGTGCTTCCCAGCGGGTTCAGTGAGTGGCAGAGCTGCTGAGACCAGAAAGGGCCCAGGTCTGATCCCCAGACTCTGCTGATTTAGCTGATCTGGGAGGGGGGGGGGGGGGGTGAAAGACTGCACAGTGCAGGTGCGGCAATCAGCTGCAGTGCTCCAGGGGGTTAAGGAAGGAAAAAGAAAACGTTTGGGTTTCTCACCCCTGATCACTATGTGGCAAGCCCTGCGCGAAGTCTATACGTTTGAATATTGGGCGAGAACTGGGAGGCTGGATGTGTTCCACGGATAGAAAACCTGCCGACACTAATTCTTCAAGGCTCGCACATCAGTAATAAATCACAGAATTTTACTGCACGCTGTAAAGCGCTTTGGGACGTCCTGAAGTTGTGAAAGGCGCTAAATAAATGCAAGTCTTTTTTGGCCGATTCGGCCGCTGCTGGTTACGTGAGCCCCACGCCTCAGGAAGCAGCAGTGCAAAGACCCACTGACACCAAACCCCACATCCCCCCCCCCCAAAATATCACATCCTAAACTCACCCAACCTCTGTAACTCTTTACATTTGCTTGATCCTATAAAACTATTTCAAAGCTGAAAGCTAATCCTGAAATAGTCACTGCTCTGACGCCATTCCAGCCCCCTCTGCTTGCACTTACGCCAAAACGGCGGCGCCAAGTGCACCAGAAGATAAAGGGACATTTTAATAAGGCGGCGGGTGAAGTTTCATGCACAACACTATATACTGAGGAAATAAACAAGACAACTCCCAGCGAGACCGCTGAATACAGAGGCTCATTCACAAGTAGGAAAGATCCTTAACTCGGGGAGAGTCTGTGGTGTGAAACGCACACATAGCTCACTCATGCCACAGGCCCAGTTATGGGCCTACTACTCTGCTGAAAGAACCACCACATTCATCGGTCCCAGCTCAGCTCGGGCTTCTGCTGAACAGGGACTCAATGTTCTAACAACTACCAGTATGCAGCTTGTAGATAAATAAGATACACCACTGCATCTCCTTAACGGGGGGGCCATGGATTCACAAGGTGCCACTCGCCTGCCAGTACCTTGCCCAAGTGCTCAATGTTTGTATCATTGGAGTATCAGCAGGCTATTTGTGCATTAATGCAAGCCCAAGAGCCTGGTCCAGTCCTCACCTGATGTCCGTACATGCACTCTCCAAGAAAGGTTTGGTTGGATATTAAAGCAGGAGCAGGAACCCTGAATGATTTTCCTCTTTCAGAGGCGCTGAGACCAATGTAGTGCCCCAACTACTGCCCTGTGTAAGCACAGGCCAAATATCGAGCCTGGGGCTTTCCTGGATGTTACGGCTCAGCTACTCACTGGATAAACGTTCTGAACTATTGGGACAACCTGGAAGAATTAAAAAATATAACTTCTCTTTCAGGTGAGACTTTAAACCAAGGCCCACTGAGGTGGATATAGAAGATCCCATAGCACTATTTGAAGAGCAGGGGTATTCTTCTGGTGTCCTGGCCAAGATTTATCCCTCAACCAATGCCAAGAACGGATTATCTGGACATTCATCTAATTGCTATTTGTGGGAACTTGCTGTGCACAAATTGGCTGCCGTATTTCCCTCCATTACAACAGTGCCTACACTTCAAAATACTTCATTGGCCGTGAGACCCTGTGGGCCATCCTGAAGTTGTGAAAGGCGCTATACAAATGAAGGTTCTTCCTTTCTCAAGTGTGATGGTTCGTTTCTACTTTTATTTGTAAGACAAAACTTTGCCATTGTTGCCATGTAGTCCAAGTTCCCCTCACCATCCCGACTTGGAAATATATCGCCGATCCTCCATCGTCGCTGGGTCAAAATCCTGGAACTCCCTCCCTAACAGCACTGTGGGAGTACCTTCACTACATGGACTGCAGCGGTTCAAGAAGGCGGCTCACCACCACCGTCTCAAGGGCAATTAGGGATGGGTAATAAATGCTGGCCTTGCCAGCGACGCCCGCGTCCCGAGAATACTTTTTTTTTTAAAGTGCTGCCACTGATTAGAACATAAATTAAGGGATGCTACTCCTGTGGTTCTCAAGAACTGGGGTCAGGGCTCAGGGGTGTGGAAAACAAGCTCTGCTTTCTATTGTCCTGCCAAGATTGCCCGTTGCCACATCAGTGCAGTAAAAAGAGCAGTTGGAGGTCACGGGTCTCCCCTGAGCACCTCTGGTCTGGAGTTCGAGCACCGACATAACAGCGCCTTTAAATAACACTACATTCTGAGCCAAGATTATTACTTGTCGTCTGCAACACACACTTTCCCGAAATGGTCCTTGGATTAGTTCATTTTCTTTTTCAACTGAGTGACGGAGGCACGGACCTGTGATCCAGATTATAAACTGAAAGTGTCCAGAGTTGTAGGTGTAAAGAGTGAAGGCCATCTCCATTAACAACTAGGTGCCGTTAAACTGCTAAATACTGGCTGCTGGCTGGGTGTTAAGGCTGTTGTTAGTGTCCACCCAAACAACCAGGAGCTCACGCTTGCCAATTTACCGCAGGGAGGCTGAGCCGCTCCGAGCGGAACTCATCTTAGTTTGCTCGAGCAACTGTGAAAGAGAACCTTTCCTGTTCTGTTAAAAACCTCTCTCAGCCACAACGTTAGCCCTTCAAATGCTAGAATCACTTGGAACAGCTTCATTCTGTGATGTGGATTGGTATTGACGCACTCTTGCCTCAGGTTGCGGGTTCAAGCCCCACTCCTGAGCTCGTAATTTGCGCTGTCGCTCCACTTCCGTACTGAGGGAGTGCTGCATTGTCAAGAGAAACTATTGAGTCAGATCCCTTTTTGCTTGTTCCAGTGGTTCAGGTAGATCTGCGAGTTCCCATGGCGCTAATTGCAGTAGCACAGGATCCCTGCCAACAATGCAGTCTCAACCACCACTACCAAAAACACATTCACTGGCTTAACATCTCACCGCTGCTTGTCAGACCTAATTATGTACAAATTGGCTGCCGCATCTGCCTACATAACAACAGTGAATACATAATTCTAAATTAACTGAAGTGCTTTGGGGTATTTCCAAAAGAAGTGATAAATCACGATATAAATGCAAGTTGTTTATAATGCGTTCATCGGATCTGCTTAGATTGAATCGTTGACCTGTAACTCACTGCTGGACATCTTGGCCTAGAAATTCAGTATAGCCACGTTTGGGGCGCTACAGCATGGCGTTCGCTAACTTTTGCGCCTGGCGCAACTTAGCGCCACCTTCGCCGACATTCAGTTGCATCACCCCAAGAGGTTGCTGCTGCGCTAAAGCAGGCGATGCACGACTATCATTAGGCGCTAAGCCGGCGATCTGGGGCGCAAACACCGAAGGCGGGCGCAGCGCAGGTGCGGCGAGTTGCTCATTGAGGGCAGACAGTCAGGCGCCGGTCAGCACTTAAAGGGGGAGGGTGGAATTGCTTGGCTGCCACGCCCTGCACACTGCAGCCCTAAGGCAAGGCCTGAACACTGCTTCTGGAACAGCTCCAGGCCCAGGAGAATGGAGAAGGCCAGGGAGAGAGCGCACAGCGCTTCGGCGAGGGTGACCTGAGGCTGCTGGTTGGTGCAGTGGACTGCAGGTGCCATATCCTCTTCCCTGAGGGTGGCAGGAGGCCGCTGCCCGCCGAATATCGGAAAGCATGGAGGGATGTGGCAAACCGGGTCACGTCCAACAGCGTGGTTGGCAGGACACCAACCCAGTGCCGGAAAAAATTCAACGACCTCACTCGGGTTGTCAGGGTGAGTACCCTTTCCAGTATCCTCCTCATCCCTGCATGTGCACCTCACTTTATGGCCAAACAGGTCTGAAAGCCCTAATGGCCAGCCCTCACCCAGCAGCTATGGGACTGTCATGAAAAGCACTTGCGCAATCAGGACTTTAGACACTGTCAGGGCTAATCAACCATGGGAGGCAGTGCGGGCAAGATCAGGACTTTAGACACTGTCAGGGCTATTCGACCATGGGAGGCAGCATGGGCAAGATCAGGACTTTAGACACTGTCAGGGCTATTCGACCATGGGAGGCAGTGCGGGCAAGATCAGGGCTTGACACTGTACTTAGAGGCGGTCCTTTCTCTTGCAGGCCAAGCTGGCACATAACAGAAGACAGCAGCAACAGACCGGGGGAGGCCGTCCTGACCTGAAACAGCTGAGCGACCTCGAGCAGCGAGTGGAGCGGATCATGGCAGGCCGGCTGAGTGGCCACTGGAGATGCTGACCCTGTTCTGGGCACCAATGGTAAGGTCATCACCTTTTTGACCTCTCCCTTTCCACTTGCGCCTCACACCAGCATCCTTTGCCACTATCGAACCAATGCAGTGCACAGCAGCACTCATGCCTCCCTCGCTGCCGCCCTGTCCTCACTCTAAAGCAACTCTTGTGCCTCCCTGCTTTCAGGTGGTGACTCGCCAGGTGAGGAGGCGGGCCCTCAAGCTGGCACTGTGTCCGAGTCAGACATAGAGGAGGAGGAAGAGGAAGCCAGCCCATCAGGGACACCCTCAGCCGAGGCAGCCCATGGCCATGATGGTGACACAGAATCACAGAAACCCCACAGTGCAGATAGAGGCCATTTCGGCCCATCGAGCCTACACCGACACATATCCCACCTGGGACACGTCTTCCCTGGAGGGGAGCAGGGGGGAAGGGTCGGAGGATAGTGAAGCTCCGGGAACCAGCGGGCTGCAGCAATGCGGGAGGGGTGGGGAAGCTCGGCGGCCTTCTCCCTGGAGGGTGAGTGCGACCTCCAGTCCTGCTACGGTGAGCGCAGAGGAGGTGCGGCTCCCAGCGGAAATGGGCGCCCAGGCTGAGCGCAGGCACACTGAGCTCATGGCTGCAGTGGCAAGGATGCCTGACTCCATAGAGTCATTGGCAAGGAGTGTGCAGGAATTCGGGGCAGCACAGGCCAGGAGTCTGCAACAATTCAGTGCAGCACAGGCCAGGAGTCTGCAACAATTCAGTGCAGCACAGGCCAGGAGTCTGCAGGACATCGCGGCAGCACAGGCGGCTTCTAGCCAAGTGCTCAGTCGTGCCGTGCATTCACTGGCTGCTGTCATGCAGACACAGACCAGGGCCACACGGGCACTAACTGCTGCCACACTCGCTGGATCGGCCAGGCATCGCCGGGGCACTCGCTGTGCCTCAGCAGCCCAGCAGTCTGTGCCTCAGCAGATTGCTGCGCATGCTGCACTGCTGGCCCGTGTGCGTGCCAATGTATCAGCCGACCAGGGAGTGCCTGTGATCTGTCAGGTTGGCAGCATTCCTGCAGCCAACACTGTCACTCCTCCATTGCAGCTGCCACCAGCTGTTGGACAGACTGCTGCCGCCCAAGCAGAGTTGGAGCAGTCAGCAGCCGGCCCCTCCAGGCCCAGAGCTGGTCCAGGCCGACCCCCAAGGGCATCTGCCGTCTCACCATCTGACCCTCAGCAGCCTTCCCCCAGCCTTGCTGCAGCCACTGGGGTCCCATTGAGGAGGAGCTGCAGGGCGGGTAGGGGCCAGTCACGGAAGCGAAACGGATCACCCTCGCAGGGGAAAAAGTAGAAGGTGTGGCCAAATGTTTTGTTTTACTTATAAAAGCCGAGACTGGTGTATTTGTTTCATATTTAAAGGCCGAGACTGGTGTATTTGTTTCATATTTAAAGGCCGAGACTGGTATATTTGTTTTACTTGTAAAGGCCGAGACTGGTGTATTTGTGTTTTTGGGGGGGTTTCTCTCCATTAGTTTGTCATGTGGGAAGGGCACAGAGGTATCATAGTAAAAAAAATTCTTAAATCGCACTGTCCATGCTTTCTTTTGGAAGTCCTGGTTGCCCTGCTCGGCTGAGGGCTTGTGCAGCGGCTACATTCATCTTCTGCCATTGGCACAAGCCATTCCGAGAGGGGGCCTAGAACCGACTTGCAATAAGCCGCCGACGGGCGGCCCTTGCACTTTTTGCCTCCCTCCTGTGCTGGTCCTCCTCCTCCTCCTCTGGTGGTCCTCCAATGTCTGCTGGCAGTGGCTGAGTCCTGCGGATAGCCAGGTTGTGCAGCATGCAGCACACGACAACGAAATGGGAGACTCGCTCAGGCGAGTACTGTAGGGCTCCCCCGGAACGATCCAGACAGCGGAACCGTTGCTTCAGCACGCCGATTGTTTGCTCAATGATGTTCCTGGTTGCTTGATGGCTGTCATTGTATCGCTCTTCAGCAGGGGTGCTGGGCGCATGGAGCGGGGTCATCAGCCAGGTGCACAAAGGATAGCCTTTGTCCCTGAGAAGCCATCCTCGTGGGTGAGGCTGGGCCTCGAACATGTCTGCCACAGAAGTCTGGCGCAAGATGAAGGCATCGTGACTGCTGCCTGGAAAGCAGGCATTGACAGCTAGGATGAGCTGCCTGTGGTCACACACCAACTGCACGTTGAGCGAATGGTAGCCCTTCCGGTTGCGGTAATCCTCGGCGTTCTCTAGAGGTGCCCGCAAAGCCACATGCGTGCAGTCAATGGCGCCCTGCACCATGGGGAAGCCCGCTAATGCTGCAAAGCCCATTGCACGCTGTTGCTGCTTGTCAACGGCCATGGGGAAGGAGATGAACGGACGTCTCCTTCTGAAAAGGGCATTGGTCACCTGGCGGATGCAGCAATGTACCGCAAACTGGGAGATGTTGGAAATGTCCCCAGTAGCGGATTGGAAGGAGCCGGTGGCATAGAAGTTGAGAGCCACCGTCACCTTCACTGCCACCGACAGAGACGTCCTGCTCCTCAGCTGCGGCTGCAGATCTCCGCGAAGCAGGTGGCAGATCTCAGTGACCACCGCCCTTCTGAATCGCAGCCTCCGAACACACTGCTCCTCAGACATGTTCAGATATGAGAACTGCTGGCGGTATACCCTGGGTGGGTAAGGCCTCCTTTGCCGACGCCTGTTGCCCCTTCTCCGTCTGGCCATGACTGGCACTCTCTCACGGCGTCTCTGAGCCCTTTGAATGCAATGGAGAAGCCCAACGTTTCCACCCATTGCAGCCCCCATTATATGTTTCCAATCAATGCTATGACTCTGAAGTTAAAGACAAGTGCAAAGCTGTGGCCTGAAGCCACAAGTACCTGTGCGAGTGTTGAGCCAAACCAGAAAGCTCTCTACCTTTGTCTCTCTCCAAAGATCCGTCTCTCACAAAGAAGGAGTGGTGCAAAATGGCTGCCATTTATACTGCAGGAGGAGTCCCCTTTAATTAGCGCCCCCCGCGCCCCGCAGCGACTGGGAACCGTTCCCCTCTACCAGTCGCTAGGGGCGCCAGGCGCACAATCGGCCGGCGCCACTGAATTTCCGGTTTGGGGCGCACAAAGGGCGTTGCACCATGAAATGACGTCAGGATCTGCGCGCGCAGCTGAGTGCGCGCAAAGGTTTTGCGCCGCCGCTAAATCTTAACTGAAGTTCGCGACAGGCGCAGATCGCACTGCGCCCGGGCGCTAGCCGCTTAGCACCCCACTTCTCCTCCTCCTAAGGTGCTAGCGGCTGGCGCAAACAACTGAATTTCTAGGCCCTTGTATCTTATATACAAGCATCAAAGAGAACAGATTTCTATCGCCGTTGAATTTTCTCCCCTCCCGTCCTGAACACACTGACGTTTATTGAGGTACAGTTTCTAGCGGTTCCTCCAGCCTCCCGTTACTTCCCCAAAATTGCCATTCTTCACATGTGAGCTGGACAGTCAGCTGGCTATTCAACTATGCAAGGTATCAACAGTTGAGCCTGATCCTGTGTTCTGCCAAATCTTTCTTTTTCCACATACTTACGCGCTCACGCACACTCGCTCCCTCTCTCTCTCCAGGAAAGTGTCACCGGGTAGCGATCCGGGATGGGAACCCTGGCTGGTTACACCTCCCCCTGTCCCTCGCAAACCAGGGGCAGCTATGATCAGCTCCCTATTTTAAGCAGTTCCACAGTAAATACCCTGAAGTGTGGTGCAGGCTGAATTTAACAGTTAGAATTCTCATTAACCAGTCCATATGGCTTGTACACTTGCTTTATGACAAGAGTGCACAATTTTTATAGAGTTATTAAGATTTCGAATAAATACAAGAAAAAGCAAAACACTTGTAATTCTACCACAAGGTTAATGTTACGACATCTTGCTACCAGCGGGGAGCCTTGCCCAGCGAGAGCACATACTGGAAATGCGGGTGAGCACGGCAGACGGTTTTCCGACTGTTAGCAGCAAGTCGGAAATTTACCTCATCACGCCAACAGCATGTCACAAAGCGCTCCACACAGTGAACTTCTTTTGAAGTGTAGTGACATTTGTTATATCGGCAAACACGCCAACCATTCCGCATCAGAAATATTCCACAAACAGCAACAAGGTGAATGACCAGTTTCCACCATATTTATCGAGAGGGGGATGCCGGACAAAAGTTCTCTGCTTTTTTTCGAATAGGGCCGCGCGATTCCGAACATAGGGAGGGGGAGAAATAACGGGACTCTTCTCCACCGTTGGTACAGTACCTGCATCCTCAGATCCATCGTCATCATCTTCATCATCACCCGAAGACAAAGAATCTGAAAGACAAAATAAACCTCTTATCAGTATAATACTGCATCTGTAGTCAACAGGCACTCAAGCTGTTCACTACAAAGGTTTTGGCCAGCACTGAGGCAACTAGAACTAAACATTATTTGTTAAGTTCAAAACAGCATGGGCCGGGAGTCCAATAAGTGACAAACGTCCAGAGAAATCAGGGCTAGAAATTCGCCGCCGCCAATGGAACTGAGTATCAGGCGCTGTGTAGAACGGACGGCCGATTGCAGACCGCCCGTTGTGCGCCACCGCCCGAGACGAATTTCTAGGTCGAAAAGTTTAATGCCCAATTGCTGAAAAGAAACAATTGCAGCATTACCATTATTTCCATCCCAGAGCTGTTATTCCCCAAGTTTGTCCGTTTACTGTGCCTCTTCTGACAGCAGTAACTCATGTTGGAGTATGTCCCTGAGCACCAGCACCTCCTTCTGTTACCTCACCTTAGTGGCCATTTATGCGCGAGCCTCGACAGTGAATGCTGTGCAGGCTTTTCGCTGTGGAGGACCTCACAGTCAAGCTCGATCCTGTCCTCACTAGGCGCACACGCGGACCTTCCAGCGGGGTGGAAATCGAGGAGTGGCTCATTATTCCCCATCCCGACACCAGGGGCATGAAGACCAGCTGTAATATCCCCCAACACCACCCTGTCTCAGGTCAGCTAACTCAACACAGACCAGGAATGGAAGCTGTGACCTTCCTGGTCTGTACGGCTCAGCGCCACACCACGTGGTGCATTTACCCACTCAACCAACAGGGGAGCAAGTTGTAAGTTACACTGTTCTTTTGAATTTTAATTAATTTTACTTCAAAAATGATGCAGTGGATCATAAGCAGGTCCCCTGCCTGTGGCAAGATGGTTGGGGGGGGGGGGGGGGCTGTAATTTCAATAGAGGGGCCAAATTGACCCTAAATAAATGCAGAAAGGAAAAAAGAACTTGCATTTATGTAACGTTTTTCTTATCCGCATGATGTCCCAAAGTACTTCACAGCCAATGAATTACTTTTGAAGTCTGCTAATTTGGGCACAGCAAGGTCCCACAAACAGCAATGAATAAATGATCAGTTAACCTGCTTCGGTGCTGTTGATTCAGCGGGAAATGTTGGCCAGGAAACCGGGAGAACTCCCCCGCTCTTCTTCGAATGGTGCCATGGGATTTTTTTTTACGGTCACCAGAACAGGCCTCACATTAACATCTCCGCTCGCTCAGTACTGTACTGGAGTGTCAGCCTGGATTAGGTGCTCGCGTCTCTGGGGTGAGGCTTGAGCCCATAATCTTAGCTCAAAAAACGTCAGTGAGTTGGTTTCTTTCTCCAAAAGAGTTAATGGGCGCACTATCTGAAGTATGTAGAGTATTTTTATTTATAATTTTTACGGCAGTTTTTATGAGCATTCGAACCACGGAAGTGAGACGTTACCTTTTAAGAGAAACGTCTGGTACTCTCAAAACAGTGAAGCTCTGTGCAGGCACTGCACACCTAAACAGATACTGCTTTTAGGTGCAGTTTCGCAGATCAGTTAAATCTGTCTCTGGCATGTTTCCCATGTCCTGCTTCCAGACCGATTCAGCATGAATTGGGGTTTTCAGTGAAGAAAGTCATTTAGGTCATGTTTTTACAGAATCAAACCTCTACGGGATCTCAGAGCCAGCCTCAGGTCTGTGCTGGGTTAGCTGATCGTCAGGGCACTATTACCGACTTCAGCGTTTGGGGCAAGGGAAGCTCTCGCTTCTGACCAGCGCCTCGCAAACCCTACTGGATGTAAGTGTATGAATGTTGGATGAGGGCAGCAGCACGCTCAGCTGTGATGCCCCTCTGCAGTTTGATAGCAAAAGCCCCCACACACACACGAGGGATGGACACTTGGGGGGAGCGAGTGCTGCCTGTGGGCTTGTATGATTGGCTGAGGTGGCACCTCCTCTTCCTCCACCTCTCATCCATCCAGTGGCCTCGCCCGGTCGAATTCAACCACTCACAACTTGGCACAAATCTTAAATCTCGAGCAAATGGAACTTAAAACACATCAGCCGGGCACTGATTTAAGGCGACTGAATACAGCAAGTCATATTAGGCTTTTATTATATGCGATTCTACCATTTTTACTGGTCTTTGGGGAATTGCATTCTGTCTGTTTGTACTGGCTCAGCGACTGAATAAGCCAAATTCTGTTTTAATCAGATGGGATTCTGGCAGTTTTACAGGTACTTTGGGGGATCGAATTCCATGATTCCGTCCACTTTTCCCATGGAAACTGTGAATGAGTGGCCTTGCTCACGAGTGATCGTTTATTTTTGGTTTTACCTTGGTTGTGTTTGCACAACATGAACGTGACTAATAGCACTGGTGGGAAAAAAATCACTGAAGATACGGGCCAGGGTCTGGGAGGGAAAACAACAAATAAAATCCCTCAGTTTGTGAATGGAGTGTCACTTAGACGCTGGCCTTTCCCTATGGGACCTGGCTTCAAATCCAGCTCAGCAAGAAAGTCTCCTCTGTAAGGGTTCTGGATGAAATGAGCTTGGGCAGTCTCAATCCAAAACTGTCCCTAATTCGGCTCCAATTGCCAATCTGTCCATCAGCCGTGGCCCAGTTGGTAGCACTCTCACCTCTGAGTCAGAAGGTTGTGGGTTCAAGACGCACTCCAGAGATTTGAGCATGTGATCTAGGCTGACACTCCAGTGGAGTACTGAAGGAAACATTAAAGCGAGACCCTGTCCGCCCCTCAGGAGGCCATAAAAGATCCCTTGGCACTATTTCGAAGGAGAGCAGGGGAGTTCTCCCCGGTGTCCTGGCCAATATTTATCACTCAACCAACATCAACAATTGGCTGCCGCGTTTCCTACATTACAACAGTGCCTACACTTCAAAGGTACTTAATTGGCTATAAAGTGCTTTGGGACGTCCTGAGGTTGTGAAAGGCGCTATATAAATGCAAGTTCTTTCTTTGTTAGCTCAGAAGGTACACTGCTGTCCTAATGAGGGAAGTTGGCTCATTTATGATGCCACTGCAGAGGCAGGCAGGAGAACCACACATCTCTCCACTGGCTGCAAGAGCACCTTAACTGGACAATGCAAAACCAGATGATCCCAGGTTCAGCCCCTTGTCTGAGTTGGCTGATCTGAGGTAGGGTAGCAGTTGACTGCTAGAATTGGTCACAGTGCCCCAAGCGAGGGAAAGCTAAAACAGTTAGCTGAGAATCCCTCTCTTGATCACTATTCAATGACTCTTTGCCGTTCCTTACAAAGCTCCAGCAAGAGTCGGGGCATTCAGGAGAGGGGAGAAATTGAAAAAGAAAATGCAAAGAACAGGCACATTAATCTACTGTAATAAAAACAGAAAATGCTCAGCAGGTCGGGCAGCAGCTGTGAAGAGAGAAACAGAGTTAACGTTTCAGGTGATCTTTCCTCAGAACGACCTGAAACGTTAACTTGGTTTCTCGCTCCGCAGATGCTGCCTGAGCTGCGGATTATTTCCAGCATTTTCTGCTTTTATTTCAGATTTCCAGCATCCGCAGTATTTTGCTTTTACATTAATCTACTGGTTCTGTTCGGGTCGGCGTGCATCCACGCCACGCGGCCAGCCCCGAAAGGGTTTCGACCTGAAATGTTAACCTGTCTGTTGCCTTTTCCCGGTGCTGACAGACCCCGCTGTGCATTTTCAGTTTTTTATTCCCATTTTCCAGTTGGTTTTCCTTTCGTTGTGAGTGTTTAACGGGATCTTTGCTGTAGTGAGCAGTTGCTCAGGGACAGGTTAATTCCGTAATTCAGCGGTGATTCAGAAAGTGTCAGTAATGGGGAGGTGTAGGGGATCCTACATTGAGCGGTTTCAGTAACATTCAGCTCCTCAAAAAGGGCCTCCACAGAAATGACGTGGGCTATTTAAGGCTTTTAAAGCAGCCGACACAATACTCTTAAATAAGCCACAACTGCACCTTTTATTTGGTTCCCAAAGTCAATAACATCAACTTTCATTTATATAGCGCCTTTAATGTAGTAAAACATTCCAAGGCGCATCACAGGCCTGTTCTCGAACAAAATTTGATACCGAGCCACACAAGGAGATATTTGGACAGGTTGGTCAAAGAGGTAGGTTTTAAGGAGCATCTTAAGAAAGGAGAGAGAGGTAGAGAGGCGGAGTGGTTTAAGGAGAGAAATCCAGAGCTTAGGCTCTTGGCCACCAATGGTGGAGCGATGAAAATCGGGGATGTGCAAGAGGCTCGAATTGGAGTAATGTCTTCATGCCCGAGCCTAGACATTTCATAATCATAATCATCATAATCAACTTTATTGTCATTGTTAGTGCACAAGTGCAGTACAACGAAATGTAGGCTTGCGGCTCCCGAGAGTGTACATTTAGATTAAGACATTTAAACATTCAACATACATTTGGCTTGTAATACATTAACATAAACATAACCATAATAAAGTGCATTGGCAGATGTGCAGGCTTTAGAGTTTATTGGATTGAAGTCCGATAAATCCCCAGGGCCTGATAATCTACATCCTAGGGTACTTAAGGAAGTGGCCCTGGAGATAGATGATGCATTGCTGGTCATCTTCCAGAACTCAACAGACTCTGGAACAGTACCCATGGATTGGAGGGTAGCTAATGTTACCCCACTATTCAAAAAAGGTGGTAGAGAAAAAGCAGGGAATTATAGACCGGTAAGCCTGACATCGGTAGTGGGGAAAATGCTAGAGTCCATTATAAAAGATGTAATAGCAGAGCACTTGGAAAGCAGTGACAGGATCGGACAAAGTCAACATGGATTTACAAAAGGTAAATCATGTTTGACTAATCTACTGGAATTTTTTGAGGATGTAACTGGTAAAATAGATAAGGGAGAACCAGTGCATGTGGTGTATTTGGACTTTCAGAAGGCTTTCGATAAGGTCCCGCATAAGAGATTAGCTTGTAAAATTAAGGCACATGGGATTGGGGGCAAGGTATTGACTTGGATCTAGAACTGGTTGGCAGATAGAAAGCAAAGAGTTGGAATAAACGGGTCGTTTTCCGAGTGGCAGGTAGGGTACCGCAAGGATCGGTCCTAGGACCCCAGCTGTTCACAATATATATTAATGATCTGGACAAGGGAATTGGATGTAGTATCTCCAAATTTGCAGACGACACAAAGCTGGGTGGGAGGGTATGCCATGAGGAGGATGTCGTGAAACTCCAGTACGATTTGGACAGGTTGGGTGATTGGGCAGAAACATGGCAAATGCACTATAATGTGGATAAATGTGAGGTTAGCCACTTTGGTGGCAAAAACAGGAAGGCAGATTATTATTTGAATGGCAATAGATTGGGAGAAGGGGAAGTGCAAAGAGACCTGGGTGTTCTTGTGGACCAGTCGCTGAAGGTAAGCATGCAGGTGCAGCAGGCGGTTAAGAAGGCAAATGGTATGTTGGCCTTCGTAGCAAGAGGTTTCAAGTACAGGAACAAGGATGTCTTGCTGCAGTTGTACAGGGCCTTGGTGAGACCGCACCTTGAGTATTGTGTGCAATTTTGGTCACCTTATCTGAGGAAGGATGTTCTTGCCATGGAAGGAGTGCAGCGAAGATTCACCAGGCTGATACCTGGGATGGCAGGAATGACGTATGAGGAGAGATTGGGTCGATTGGGCTTATACTCACTGGAGTTTAGAAGATTGAGAGGGGATCTCATCGAAACCTATTAAATTCTGTCAGGCCTGGACAGACTAGATGCAGGAAGGATGTTCCCGATGGCCAGGGAGTCCAGAACTAGGGGTCATAGTCTAAGGATAAGGGGTAAGCCATTTAGGACTGAAATGAGGAGGAATTTCTTCACCCAGAGAGCGGTGAACCTGTGGAATTCTCTGCCACAGAAGGCAGTGGAGGCCAATTCATTAAATATATTCAAGAAGGAGTTGGATATATTTCTTAAGGCTAAAGGGATCAAGGGATATGGGGAGAAGGCAGGGACAGGGTACTGAATTTGGATGATCAGCCATGATCTCATTGAATGGCGGAGCAGGCTCGAGGGGCCAAATGGCTTACTCCTGCTCCTATCTTCTATGTTTCTATGAGTGGGGCTTGAACCCACAACCTTCTGACTCAGAGGCTGTACTGAGTCAAGGCTGACATGTAATGAATGATAGATTTGTCTACTGAATTAGTACAGTTCCTTTGTTACTATCAGAGACACCACTAGTCAGTACAGATCTTGATATGGTCACTCCTGATGAGACAAACACATTTGCCAATCTTCCATGAGTTTGCAATAACGAGCTTTGACTGTATTTGCCTGACAGGTGCACACTTAAATGGAGCAGAACGTGGGTGAAAAATCACTCACACAGAGAGCTCTCTTTCATCAGTCACTTGATCAACTCCAGAAATCCCGACCAGCGGCATGCACATTGTTTCAATTGAATGCAGCTGCTCAAATCAATTAGCAAGTTAAAGTGCAGCACACCACAGTCCAGCACGGTTTATGTTTTGTCCCTTGTTCGAAGCACGGTGTTGCTTTAAATCTGTTGATTATGGAAATAGATGACGTTGGATCCACTTCCACCGAAGTGGCTGTAGGTCTGGGGAGGAGAGGAGGCGGGTCTGGGGAGGAGAGGAGGAGGGTCTGGGGAGGAGGAGAGGAAGGTCTGGGGAGGAGGGTCTGGAGAGGAAGGTCTGGAGAGGAAGGTCTGGGGAGGAGGGGAGGAGGGTCTGGAGAGGAAGGTCTGGGGAGAAGGGGAGGAGGGTCTGGAGAGGAAGGTCTGGGGAGGAGGGGAGGCGGGTCTGGAGAGGAAGGTCTGGGGAGGAGGAGAGGAAGGTCTGGGGAGGAGGGGAGGAGGGTCTGGAGAGGAAGGTCTGGGGAGGAGGGGAGGTGGGTCTGGAGAGGAAGGTCTGGGGAGGAGGGGAGGCAGGTCTGGGGAGGAGGGTCTGGGGAGGAGGGGAGGAGGGTCTGGGGAGGAGGTGAGGAAGGTCTGGAGAGGAAGGTCTGGGGAGGAGGGGAGGCAGGTCTGGGGAGGAGGGGATGCAGGTCTGGGGAGGAGGGGAGGCAGGTCTGGGGAGGAGGGTCTGGGGAGGAGGGGAGGCTGGTCTGGGGAGGAGGGTCTGGGGAGGAGAGGAGGATCTGGGGAGGAACGTCTGGGGAGGAGGGTCTGGAGAGGAAGGTCTGGGGAGGAAGGTCTGGGGAGGAGGGTCTGGAGAGGAAGGTCTGGGGAGGAAGGTCTGGGGAGGAGGGTCTGGAGAGGAAGGTCTGGGGAGGAAGGTCTGGGGAGGAGGGGAGGCAGTTCTGGGGAGGAAGGTCTGGGGAGGAAGGTCTGGGGAGGAGGGGAGGAAGGTCTGGGGAGGAGGGGAGGAAGGTCTGGGGAGGAGGGGAGGCAGTTCTGGGGAGGAAGGTCTGGAGAGGAGGGTCTGGGGAGGAAGGTCTGGGAAGGTCTGGGGAGGAGGGGAGGCAGGTCCGGGGAGGAAGGTCTGGGGAGGAGGGTCTGGGGAGGAGAGGAGGATCTGGGGAGGAGGGTCTGGAGACGAGGGTCTGAAGAGGAGGGTCTGGAGAGGAGGGTCTGGAGAGGAGGGGAGGCAGTTCTGGAGAGGAAGGTCTGGAGAGGAGGGGAGGTAGTTCTGGGGAGGAAGGTCTGGAGAGGAGGGTCTGGGGAGGAAGGTCTGGGGAGGAGGGGAGGCAGGTCTGGGGAGGAGAGGAGGGTCTGGGGAGATGGGGATTCACGTGTGATCCAGAGTTCAGTATTACGAGCGAAGCCTAATTTACTTCAGCGGGATTCCAAAACAAAGGATTAATCTGAGTACATAAAACGCCATCAGCCCAGCTGGTTTCAATATCCACATACTATTGTTAATTACCCTGCAATCAGTCATCAACAACTGAGGCAAGTGGAAACCCGGGGCTCCTCGATATACATGGCAATAAATTGGTCGTTACAGCACATGCTCGCTATAAGCAAGTCGTCGCCCTCTGCAGGAAACAGGCCTCCCCTCAGATCTCCAAACTCGGGGCAGTATGATTCAAGGTGCTTGTATATCACAGAACAGTGGCGGGCGCTCAGTTCTTCCGCACCCCTTCTGTCATTGGCCCAATGTCCAGCAAGTGGGTGGCATCGTAGGCCAACAAAAAGTGTGGGGATATGAATCTGTTGTTGGGTTAAGGTCACCTGTTCCTTTAAAATAAATGCGGGCGAATGGCTCCCTGGCGTTTACACTCAATAGCAATGGGGTCTCCACATTACAGAGCAGAGGCAAAGCCAGCACCCACTGAAATGTTATAAAAGGGGGAAACATAGAAGATAGGAGCAGGAGTAGGCCATTCAGCCCCTCGAGCCTGTTCCGCCATTTAATGAGATCATGGCTGATCATCCAAATTCAGTACCCTGTCCCGAATTTGGATGAAAGAGAGGATCACAAGGGCCATTCTTCTTCTAAAATAAAGGTTTGCATTTATATAGCACCTTTCATGACCTCAGGGTATCACAAAGCATTTTACACCAATTAAGTTCCTTTGAGGTGTAGTCACTCCTGTAATGTGGGAAACGTGGCAGCCAATTTGCGCACAGCAAGCTCCCATAAACAGCAATGTGATAATGACCAGATAATCTTTTTTTAATGATGTTGAGGGATAAATATTGGCCAGGATCCTGGGAACACTCCCCTACTCTTCTTCGGAATAGTGCCATGGCATTGTTTACGTGCACCTGAGAGTTTAACATCTCAAGCAAAAGACGGCATTTCCGACAGTGCAGCACTCCCTCAGCACTGCACTGGAGTGTCAGCCTAGGTTCCTTAACAAGAACAATTTTATGGGCAAGTGCGAAAACACATTCAGTTAGTTAACTGCCTCTCCTAGCCCTAACTGTTCCTCTCTGTATTCACCTTCCTTTTTAAGATTCAATTAAAGGGACATTATCATTCCATTAGGAAGTGAGGAGTTTTGGCAAAATTACCGATAAGTGATTGAGGACATTACAAAGCAGCAGCCTGCAATTCTGGCAGAATCTTTTCAATACACTGATTTTTTGAAGAGTCGAGAGAGGAAGATGATTACAGATGAGGAAGGCCATTCATAATTCATCCATCCATAAGGACACCTAAAGTCCACCCAACGCAGCATCCAATTGGTTGTTAAATGAATCCAGGGTTTTCACCTCCACTTCTCTACCTGGAGGTCCACTCAGGTCTATTGATCACTACGTGTGTGTGTGTGTGTGTGTGTGTGTGTGGAAAAAAAACCTTCCTGAGTGATCCTAAATCTACCCTTTACTGTTTAGAACCTATTATTTCTTTGTCCTCATTTCAGAATTTATTTCAAGTAATTTTTCGTCAACTATCTTATGTACTTGTCTATCACTGCTCAAACACCTCCTTTCCAGGCTGAAAAGAATATGTTTCTCCAGTCATTTCTCAAACCTTTGACATGAGGGATCAAAGCTCTTCATGCTTTTTCACTGCAAAGCCTCCAGTGCTTGAAAGTCTCCCCAGTGTCTCAGTGACCATGGCAAGCTCAGTTTTTATCATGTTGGAAGCAGGCTATTTGGTTACGATAAGAATTCCTTGCTTGCATGCTGCAAATTCCTAAAGATATCCCTTTAAGCCTAACTAGACCCACAAAGATTCCTTATAGTTAAATGTTGCTCCAGTGAGTAGCTGAGCCATCCAGAGTAACAAAAGACTTGCATTTATATAGCGCCTTTCACGACCACTGGACGTCTCAAAGTGCTTTACAGTTAATGAAGTATTATTTGAAGAGGAGTCACTGGTGTAATGTAGGAAACGTGGCAGCCAATTTGCACACAGCAAGCTCCCACAAACAGCAATGTGATAATGACCAGATAATCTGTTTTAGTGATGTTGATTGAGGGATAAATATTGGCCAGGACATCGGGGATAACTCCCCTGCTCTTCTTCGAAATAGTGCCGTGGGATCTTTTACGTCCACCCGAGAGAGCAGACGGGGCCTCGGTTTAACGTCTCATCCGAAAGAATGTCCCTGTTCTGTGCTGACACAGTCGGTCTCCGCCGGGGTGGCAGTAAAGGCCCTCGCCATTCCTGGGTGAGCGAAGGCAAAACTGGCTCGGGTTCCCACTCCCGATTGCTATCCAATGGCTCCAGCTGGAAATGAATGTGTGTCAATGTTGAATGGGGGCAGGTTAGGACTCGACTGTGCGCCCTCAACTTCATTAATACAACAATAATGCTGCTTTAGTCAGCCAAATCTCAATGGCAAGACTCACGAGTGGAAAACTATCATTTGTGTGAAGCAAAGAAAGGCAAGGGGTGTCGATGGAACCATTGTCCCAGCAAAGACTCAAAGAGGAAGGAATGAGGTAAAATTGGGAGGAAAAAATTGGGCAAAAATGATGTAATCTATTTGTGCACATACACTTTTATGGACCAACACTGGAAGCCCCACTGAGCAAACACATTCACTCTTCCTATACCTAAAGATCACATCATACACAGACAAATCAAAAATTACCGTTCATCATTTTAAAATTTGCACCAACTTGGTCAGAACCTACGTTCATGGGCTACCAGTCCCAGAGGCTTGTAGCTGTTTTTGATACAATGTTGTTGAATCCATCCATGGCCTCGCCCCAAGGTACCTCTGCAGCCTCCTGTTCTAGCCTGTGCCCTTTGATTCTCTCTGACGCCATCCTCCTATGCTTCACTCCACCATTTGTAACGTAGCCTTCAGCCATTTCGGCCCTACTCTCTGGAACTTCCTTTCCTGTGTGAATGCGCTTTAAATACTCTCACCTCACTTTTAAAAGTCTCCTCAAAGCCCTCCTGACCGGGCTTTTGGTCATCTCTCCTAAATCGTCTGCTACCGCTCAGCATCATTCTCCTCTCGGAGAAACTTCATGTTTATGGTCATCAAAGGTGTTGTACAGAATGCAAGATTTTGTTGTTGCTGATTCATAAGGGGTCATTTTCAACTTTGCCGCCTGGCCAGTAACCTGACGGAACGGATCACCCGCCCGCTATAGAACCTGCCAGTTGTGCGTTCCATTGATTTCAACAGAATGAAAATCAGATGGCTTCTAGAACAGGTGGGTGATCCACTCTGCCAAGTTACTGGCAATTCGGCCAAGTTGAAAATGACGCCCCCCCCCCCCACCGAGAACCAAGCTTACAACAACACTGTCCATTTCCAGAGCCCAAATTTCATGAGAGAGTTATTAAAGCTCAGGAGGTTGTGGTAGAAACCTTGTGGTTTTAGACTGTAGAGTGACATTAGACGTCACACTTTTCCCAAAGGCCTTTCCTTTTGTAAAATAAAATTTCTAGGTAAGTTGTTACTTGTTTCAACTTTAGGTCTTTCTTTCCTAGACGGTTTCCTACATTAGAACAGTGACTACATTACAAAAGTACTTCTCTGGCGATATAGCGCTTTGGGTTCTCCTGAGGTCATGAAAGGCGCTGTATAAATGCAAGTTCTTTCTAACTGACCTAATTGAATGGCGGAACGGGCTTGAGGGGCTGAATGGTCTACTCCTGTTCCGATGTTCCTTTCTTTCTTTGCCAGTATCACCTAGATTACGAGAACAAATTAAAATAAAAAAAGAAATGGAACTGCCACAGTGGGACTAGTGACTGCTTTGCGGAACACCTCCGTTCAGTCCGTATGGGTGACCCTGAGCTTCCGGTCGCCTGTCACTTTAACTTTCCACTCCACTCCCACTCTGACCTCTCAGTCCTCGGCCACTTACACTGTTCCAATGAAGCTCAACGTAAGCTCGGGGAACAGCACCTCATCTTTCGATTAGGCACTTTACAGCCTTCTGGACTCAACATCGAGTTCAACAATTTCAGACTATAACCTCTGCCCCTATCTTTTTTTCCCATTTTTTTCCCTCTCTCACATGGCAGCTGTCAATCATTCTGCCATCACCATTTACACTTCATCTATAGTCATCTTTTGTTTCTTAACTTGTCCCATTACCATCTCCTTTTGTCTTGCACCATCATCCCTTTTGTCTCTTAATCTCTCCTGCCTTCCATCCTATCACAGACCTTCCCTTTTATTCTTTCCTCCCCTCCCCTCCCCTCTTTCCCTGCCCCTATACTTGCTTAAAAACCTGTTTCATCTCCAACTTTTCCAGTTCTGGCGAAGGGTCATCGACCTGAAACGTTAACTGTTTCTCTCTCCACAGATGCTGCCTGACCTGATGAGTATTTCCAGCATTTTCTGTTTTTATTTAAGGTATGTTATTGGGACAGAGCAGGAGCTTTACTCGTGATCCTGTCCATACTATTCTTGATGTAGGATCATGTTGACACTGACACTTGTGAACAACTATTGTGGGAAAGAAAATCTCTCCCCCCCCCCCCCAGACATCTTTCACCCTAATGAAATACAAATATTCACCCCCTCCCCACCAAAATCAAAGATAGCCTTTCTTGATGACTCAGCTAATTATGACAGTGACTGACAGGACTAGACAGACTAGATGCAGGAAGGATGTTTTCGATGGCGGGGGAGTCCAGAACCAGGGGTCACAGTCTAAGGATAAGGGGTAGGCCATTTAGGACAGAGATGAGGAGGAATTTCTTCACCCAGAGAGTGGTGAACCTGTGGAATTCTCTACCACAGAAGGCAGTAGAAGCCAATTCATTAAATATATTCAAGAAGGAGTTGGATATATTTCTTAAGGCTAAAGGGATCCAGGGGTATGGGGCGAAAGCAGGGACCAGGTACTGAAATTGGATGATCAGCCATGATCGCATTGAATGGCGGAGCAGGCTCGAGGGGCCAAATGGCCTACTCCTGCTCCTATCTTCTATGTTTCTATGTTAAGCTGTGCCAGGTTTGATTCCAAGGGTTCGCTTGCGATGGTGGCACTACAAGAAAACTCAGTTAAGGAGGAGATAATTGTCTCCATTTCTGATAGCTATTCCAGCAGGCCTGGTTGTAAGCGAGTAGCTGAGACAAACAAACTATGACGTGAGTGCAACATATGGGCTATGATTGAGGACAGGATCCAGCTCTGCTGTTTAATCCTTTGTGGTCGAATAGCCTACCAGCACTCATGAATATTAGCCACTTGCATACAAACCGAGGGTTGAATGGTGCCAGCTGAATTGTATCCCAGCAAGGAGGGGGGAAGGGAAGAAAACTGGTGTGGAAAAGAAAGTTTATTTCTTTAGTAAATTCTTGTTAAATATTTTTGCAGAGCAAGTAGCTTTTACAAATGAACGTTAAGACTTACCATGAAGCTTTTTGCCTGCACTTCTCAACATGACCCTGTTTGCAGTGACACTCTCCCTGCCCTCAAGTGTCTATTCTTGACAGTGCTCATTGTTGATTAGATAAATGCTTTCCAAGGTATTTGATTACAAAATAATATGGCCTTTTAGTGATTTCTTCATCTTTGCCTGACAACATCTGATGTAAAGCTGCAATGTACACCTCCCCGGGGTGCGAGTGCTTACTGCTTAGGCTAATGCACTCTTACAAATGATCTGGGGGCAGTGACCAAGGCCTTGCCAATGTTGAGAGATAGAAGCACCCTTGAGATACGCTCTCACTTTTTTTGTCCCTCATAAGAATTGCCTTTTTGCACATAACGTTTGGGGAGAAAGGAACATTTCAAACTTTGTTTTTTCTTATTTTCAGGTCTTGAAGATTATTTGAAATGACCTGAATGAAACATGAGGCCACACCACTTGAATGTTATGCAAATATTTCAATAACTAATAGGTGAAAGTGGAGCCTTTGCAGTTTGGCTCACTTCAAGTCCTAACATTTCTCTGTACTTTCTTTCTTTTACTTTCCAGTATAATGACATCTGCATAATAAATACTGCAGGTAAGTAATCCTGAGAGATGTGGGGTTTTTTTCCATACAAGAAAAAGTTGCATTCAACTTTTTCCGCTAGAAAGTTCGGGCTGCCGCTGGAATATGGTTCCACCAGCGTCGGCAGCCATACTATCTCACCCAAGTAGCCACTTTTCAAGTCTGATGCTGGTCTCAGCTGACATTTGCACACCTTTTTTTTCTCTTTTATTCATTCCTGAGATTTGGGCATCGCAGGCAAGGCCAACATTTATTGCCCATCCCTAGAGTGGCTTGCTAGGCCACTTCAGAGGACAGTTAAGAGTCAACCATGTTGGTGTGGGACTGGAGTCACATATAGGCCAGACTGGGTAAGGACGGCAGGTTTCTTTTCCGTTGGGGTTTTCACCACAATTCTACAGTTTCACAGTTCAGTTTCCAGATTCTCAAACGGCTGTGGTGGGATTTGAACTCATGTCTGCCGGATTATTAGTCTCGGCCTCTGGAATAAGTAGACCGGTAACTTAACCACTGCACCACCGTACCCAGCGACTGTCTTTATTCTTCCTAACCCAGAGGTGCTGAGGCTAACTGTAACCTCCAATGGGCTAGCTGCCTTTGTAGAGATTAGCTAACTCGGCATAGAATCGGAGTCCTATTGGTCTGTATTGCTCAGTACTACCACAGGGCAATGCATTTAGCACCTACACAGTCAGACAGCTGTGATTTGATAGTTAACACTCACCTGTGACTTTTATTGTGAAGTTGCTCAGAATCTCATTGGTGCCCCAGAGTTTGCAGGAATAAACCCCAGCGTCATCGTATGAAACGTTGATAATTTTCAGCACTTTCTTTCCTACTTGAGTTCTGTTGTTGGACAGAATTCTAAGTCCATCTTTTAACCATACCATAGCCAGCGAGGAACCTTGAGAATTGCACGACAGATCCAGGGTATCTCCATTGCCGAGAATGAACTCCTCTAGAACGGTGCGCTGGCTTCCCAAAGATTCTGTTCCTGAGGAGAAAGTGACACGGTTTTTAAAAGCTAGTTTGATGAAACGTTTTAACTTTCTCATTTGTTTCCGTTTGTTTCATCTCTAACGTTATCCCTTCCCCCAACATCCACCCTGGTCTCAGCGAATCACCTTCCCAGGCTCCACAAGTGCCGCTCCTGGGTCAACTGCCAGAGACCCTATCCCACACCGCTTTCCACCTTTCTTACAAGGTGAGCTGGCTGACACATTACCCCTCAGGAAGACACTAAGGGCCGGGAATCACGTGCGAGACTGGAGTTGGAACTTGGGTCCTAGAACTCTAGTGTTGTGAGATCCCAGTGCAGGAGTCCATGCCAGGTTTTCACCCGTAATAAAGCAAAACTGATACCCGGATTGTGCTGAATCCGCTTCATTTATCATGCAGACGGAATTTGTCAACAACGGGGAGCCATGTGTGTGTGAGGTTTGCACATGTGCAGTTGCTTGGTCGCGAACATGACTCTAATGCCCCTTGACGTGCTGCTGGCAGAACTATTTGTACTGGCTGCTGCCTGTAGTTTGGCACAGAAGCCAGATTCCTGGAGGATTTGCAGACACGGTGACTGCCCCCAGAGTTTCTGCCAGTGAAGGTAACCCTGTGGTATAAATGGGCCATTAACTGGCAATGTAAAAGTAACGATCTCCAGCTAACCTCCCAGCATACTTCTAGTTATTTTCACAAATCGTACACAAGATGTATTTCAGTGTTTGCCCCATCACTATCATATACATCCAGTCATAACTCACGCCTCGTTTTCCTTCCATTCACGCAGTGAACAATTAAGAGTCACGCACTGCAGCGAGAAGTTACTGGGGGGTGATATTCCAACAACAATATCATTGAAGTAGTACCTTTAATGCAGAAAATCATCCCAAGGCACTTTACAGGAGTGACTAAGACCTTGGCCAATGAGATGGCTCTTAAGGAGGGTCTTAAAGGAGGAGAAGGGAGGTGCAGAGGCGGAGAGGTTTAGTGAGAGAATTCCAGAGCTTGGAGCTTAGATGGCTGAAGGCACAGCTGCCAATGGTGGGGCGAAAGGAGAGAAAGAATGGTCAAGAGGCCAGAGTTGGAGGAAAGCAGAGCTTCCGCGGGACTGTAGGGCTGGAGAGGGTTACAGAGATAGGGTGGGGCGAGGCCATAAAGCGAGGGTGAGAATTTTAATTTTGAGGCGTTCAGGGACCGGGAACCAATGTGGGTCAGCGAGCATTTTCTGTTTACACTACACATGAAAAATCCTTTCTTACTTGATTCAATATCTTTGGGGGTCAAGGGGATATTAAGTGGGGGAAACAAAGAACAGTATACTCGTGAGGGGAAAGCATCAGTTACATTTACAGTACTTTTAATAGCAAAATAATCAACAGATCCTTTAGGAAACACATCTGCTGAGCCACAGAGCGGTCCGTCCGTTAATCCTATGCTTTACAATAGCTGATGAGCAGCAACCAATTTGTTTTAGCGACTAGAGATTTGGATTTTTTAAATGAATGTTGATTTGCTGCGATGAACAGTTGGCTGGTGCATGTCTCATGAATCTGGAAGGCTGCTCATCGCGAGCTCCCATTATGCTGATTAGTCTCCTTTGTTACAGTACATCACCGTGCGAGACTGCGCATAGCAACCGTAACCCACCCACCCAACTAGGCCACGAGTGGATACCATCCACACTAAAGTAACTCAAGTACCTAACTGTGGAACAGAATTAATAGCATCCAGTGGTACCAATATATACTGCTTTAACTTGGGATTGGTGTGGGGGGGAGGAGAGGCTGAAAAATGGCACAAGAAGAAACTTAAGCCATTATATGTGTTTAAGTAACACTAAATAGTTAGAAGGAAAACAGCTATGGGTACATCTGTCAACATGTAATCACTGAGCTGTATATTTTGGCCCATATGCTCGTACAGTCCAACAACTCAGGAATATGCCTAGACAAAGGAAAACAAATAAAACAGAGAGGTAACATAAAGCAGCCTTTCATTCAGGCACAATCTCCTATACATAGCAAACACCGTGCCGTTGCATTTTGTATGTATTTTCTTAACAGCAATATGTGCCGTCTTGAAAGGCTGTAATTCTGTTCGGCGAGGAATGCTCAAATATTTTTTATTTACCGGAATACCGGTATATTAGAAAAACAATTTTTTTTTAATTTCAAATGAGTCCTCTTAATCCCGACACGCAGCTGAAGCAGCCCACCAGCCTGTGCCCAGGATCATTAGTCATTCTGACAGACATTGGCACAGCCAGTGGTTGGAGGAAACGCAAATGATTCCATCTTGCACCATACAAATCTGTGCAATCACACACAGTATGACAGCGGTTTATGTGTGTGAAAAGGGAAGACAGGGAGATGGTGTGGGGAAGGCGTCCTATCGAGGACTGGAATCTTAAGTCGCTGAGGCCACATTTTTCTTGTGCTTGTTCCAGTTTCCTCAGCTGTTTTGGTGAACAGCATGTACTTTTGGCTCGTTTTGTTCTGTACAAAGGTTCATTGATTTCCCCCCGCCACCCCGTCCTCCCTTTCGCTGTTGACTTTGATAAATGCTATTGTTATGTTGGTGATATAAGCCCAGGAGAGTTGGCCCAGCTCTGTGTGATCAGCCAAACATGAACCTGGGAGCTGGCTCAACTTGATAAACATGCTGCTCCCTTCTCCCAACCAATGGTAGTGTGGTAATACGGCCTCCTTTCATGTTGTCTTAATGGCGTGTACACATGGTCGGTCAAAATCACTGCCTAAATGTTATTGACATGTTTTGTCCCCCACAGATTTGATCATCGCACAGTTCAAGCTCATGTACTTCAGCTCCCTGATAGTTAAGTGGATAGAGGCCCTGCCTCGTGTGGAACTGTGCTTACTTACACACAAGGGATGTTCTTTGGTTCAGTCACTACTCTACTTGCTGCCCCTTGCAACATCATCCGAAAACACGTCAGTTTCCACATGTACGCTGACGACGCCCAGCTCTACCTCACCACCACCTCTCTCGACCCCTCCACTACATCTGACTTTTCAAGCTGCTTCTCCGACACTGGATGAGCAGAAATTGCCTCCAACTAAATATTGGGAAGACCGAAGCCATTGGCCCCGATTTTCGGGCAGCTGTCGGGCGGCTTTTCATGCGGCCGTGGTCCGAAAATCGCGGAAAAAGCGGGTCGGGACCCCCCCGCCTGATTCCCCGCCCCATCCGACTTTCGGACCGCCGTTTCCACGCGCCCCGCTTCAGTCCCGCCCGCCGCTGGCGGGACTGCTCGTCGGCACACTAATCACCAATGATCACCTTGTTAAGGACGATTTTCCCGTGCCGTTGCGACTTTGGGGCTTTCCCCACCTGAAACCCGCCTGCGGGGAACCCCGCCGGTGAGAGCTGGCGTGAAAACAGCTGGCTTGCTTGCTTACAGCAGCAGGTCGCTGAGGGCTGAAGATATTTAAAGAGGCAGCATTTGCAGGCTGCAGGACCTTGTTGATCAAGGCTTGGGGGAACTATTTGAAGCCTTAGGAGCAGCTGCAGAAAGTTGGAGCCTCACACGCTTCTTCAGTGTGAGCTCCTGGGAAGCCCCTCTCACCACCTTAACTCAGGATCTCCTCAACCGAGGCATCTGCTAGAAGCATGGGAGGCCTTTGGCACCTTCCCTTCCTGGCATTAGAGGATCTCCAACAGCAGAGGTGGCAGCAGCAGAACCAGGAACAGCAGGATGATTACCAGGAGCACAAGGCTGCTGCTCACTCACCTGAAGCTGCACAAGCCAGAAGGGGCCAGCGCTTGGAAGTGGCTTGAGAGCACCTTGCTGCGCTTTAGGGGGCCAGTGGGACCCATTTCTGCACTGGCAGTCCTACTCAGAAGGACTTCCATGAAGATCTGGTTTCTCTGTTCAACAGATGGCCAACGCTCCTCAAGAGATGTCATTTTCTTATGAGCACTCACCATGTTTTCCGTATGCTGGCGAGTTATCTCCTCCATGGAGGTTGCCAACCTTTCCATGGTGCTGCGTTCATGCACCAATGACTCCACAAAGGCTCTGCTCATGGTCGCTATGGACTCCTCCATTCGCTCCACACTCGCAGCGACCCTGGAGACAAAACCTGCCAGAGACTCCTGCATCTGTGCATGGAGATCCATCACCTCCTCTCTTGCGGATGGACCCAGAGGCAGAGGGTCGAGATGCAGCACAGCTGAGCTGAGCTGGCAGAGCCCTGCGCCCTCCGACGAGGACTCTCCACTGCTGTCCCTGTCTCCAGAATCTGCTGAGGCTCACTTGTCAGCTGTGAAACACCAGGTGACAACACTACTCTATGTCCCAAAGGTCCCCCCGAGGTGTGAGTGTCTGCGCTGGTGCTGGGTGCGCTTACTTCTGCTGACGATGCACCCTCAGAGGTTGGAGCTTCCTCTGAGGAGTCTGGCTGCACAGCCTCTTCCTCCTCCACAGTGAGGACGGGGGCTCTGGATGGAACTGTGGGGGAGTAAAGGAAGGAGTTAGAGATGTAATGCCAAGGTTCTTCTGGTGACTCCCAGCGAGTTGGCATCTGCTGACACCTGCATCCATGCAGCATTGGTCTCAGTGGGAGGCCTCTTCCTCCCTGACCTAGGGAAGAGGACCTTCCTGTGGGCCCTAACCCCATCCAATAATGCCTGCAGTGAAGCCTCGTCGAATTTGAAGGCAGCTCGGGGTCTGGCACTGGCCACAGCTGCTGCAGGCTCCTCTGCCATCCTGTATGGTTCATTTGGAAGCCTTCAGAGGATGCAGTGCTTGCCATGGACCTTGAAAGCACCACGAATGATGACATCATACTGTGGGGATTTCTGACTCGATTTAGACAATTAGCAAGGCTTCCCACATGCTGGGAATTAATTGGCCAATTGAGGGAAAATTGCGTGGGGCTGGCTGACACTTTTTTATGTGTGTCAGAAACCCCACATTCGGGGAAATCCGACCATTTCCCACACAAGCCGAAAATCGGGGCCATTGTCTTCATCCCCTGCCACAGACTCAGTTCCCTAGCCACCGACTCCAGCCCTCTCCCTAGCATCTGTCTGAGGCTGAACCAGACTGTTCTCAACCTTGGTGTCATATTTGACCCTGAAATGAGCTTCCAACGGCATATCCTCTTCGTCACCAAGAGCACCCATATATCGCCCGTCTCCACCTCCGCCTCAGCTCATCTGCTGCTGAAATCCTCATCCATGCTTTTGTTATCTCTGGTCTCGACTATTCCAATCCTCTCCAGGTCGGCTTCCCATCTTCTACCCTCTGTAAACATCAACTCACCTGAAGCTCTGCTGTCCGTTTCTGACTCGCACCAAGTCCCATTAACCCATCACCCCGTGCTCGCTGACCTACAGTGGTTCCTGGTCCAGCAACGCCTCAAATTTAAAATTCTCATCCTTGTGTTCAAATCCCTCCATGGCCTCACCCCTCCTTATCTCTGTAACCTCCTTCCAGCCCTACAACCCTCCAAGAACTCTTCATTTCTCCAAGTGCATCCCCGATTTCCTTCACCTCACCCTTGGCAACCGTGCCTTTAGCTGTCTAGGCCCTAAGCTCTGGAATTCTCTACCTCACTCTCCTCTTTTAAGACGCTCCTTAAAACTTGCCTCACCTGTCCTAATATCTCCGATGTGGCTCGGTGTCAAATTTTGTCTAATTCTTTATTTCTTTTTAGGCAGTCCCTCGGAACCGAGGATGACTTGCTTCCACATTAAAAATGAGTTCTCAGGTGACTGATGAGTCCAGTGCGGGACCTACAGTCTCTGTCACAGGTGGGGCAGACGGTGGTTGAAGGGGCGGGTGGGTGGGCTTCCGCTTGCTCCCGGCGAAGAGACTCGAGGTGTTCGGCGCCTTCCCGGATGCTTCTCCTCCACTTTGTGCGGTCTTGGGCCAGGGATTCCCAGGTGTCTAATTACGCTCCTGTGAAGTGCCGTGGGATGTTTCACTACGTTAAAGGTGCTATATAAATACAAGTTGTTGTTGTAGTCTGTGTTAATTTAGCTGATCTCAGGCAGGTGGCTGTTACAAATGGACTCAATGGCCTTGGTCTGGGGAGGAGGGGGCGGGGGGAAATGAACCAGGTCGCACACACTGCTGGATAGTGACCATATGGGCATTGGGCGAGACCGGAATCAGGCCCAGCTACGATTGCCCGCATTCAATGGAATGTCCTGTCGACACTCAGTGTGTGGACTCATCCATGAAGAATGGGCTGGTGGGGCGAGCTACTGGAGTGTGGATGGTGTTGCTGGATCTGTATCCCAGCATGAGTCGGAGCGTTGAGGAAAGAGGGGGAGTGTAGAAACCATTGTTCATAAAAAAAACCTCACTGTATCACAAAATGATGTGAAAAAGAGCTGCGGCTGGTCTTTGCTCTTCCTTTTCTGATTCAGGTTTTCAATGAATTGATCCGGTGGGGTTCCCGGAGTGTTTTTAAAAGCTTTTTAACAACAGCCTCTTTATTTGTTTAAGATCTGTTAGTCAAACACGTTGATTGTACTACTAAACCAGTGCCAGAACGAAGCTAGTACAGACTGTACTGCTGGCAGCATTCTCCACCCCACCCCACCCCCCAAAATCAGGCTAGTAAAACCAGGTGGAAGGGCTCAGCCTTTAAACGGGTGATGTGGGTATCAAACCTTCTTCTCTTAGGCAGTCCCTCGGAACCGAGGATGACTTGCTTCCACATTAAAGATGAGTTTGCAGGTGACTAATGAGTCCAATGCAGGACCTACAGTCTCTGTCACAGGTGGGGCAGACAGTGGTTGAAGGGGCGGGTGGGTGGGGTGCTTGGGTTGACGTGTGCTCCTTGCGCTGCCTGCGCTTGGCTTCCGCTTGCTCCTGGCGAAGAGACTCGAGGTGTTCGGCGCCTTCCTGGATGCTTCTCCTCCACTTTGTGCGGTCTTGGGCCAGGGATTCCCAGATGTCGGAGGGAATGTTGTACTTTTTCAAGGAGGCTTTGAGGGTGTCCTTGAAGTGTTTCCTCTGCCCAACTGGGGCTCTCTTGCCGTGCCGGAGCTCCGAGTAGAGCGCTTGGTTTGGGAGTCTCGTATCTCGTATTAAACCAGTGCCACTGTAATGGAAGAGCCTGTTCACCTTGAATATCTCCAACAAGGGACGCCCAGTGTGGTACCTTGAAGACACCATACCAGTGTCGCTGTACAGTGTAAAACTATGCAAACCCCCTCTTCCTTGATCTTTCCCCACATCCTCAGACCCAAAGTATTACAAAGTATTTACAGAATAGAAACAGACCATTCGGCCCAACAGGTCCATGCCAGTGTTTATGCTCCACATGAGCTGGCCTATATTACTTCCACTACTAAAATAAATGTATTGTAAACATGAATCCGCCCATTGTGTTATCATTATAGCTTTGGAGTCCTTAACTATTTTAGTACTCAGTTCTCCCCTACAGGACAGTACTAATCACTGGACTAAGGGAGATGTGGGATGGAGTTCAGAGTAGGAGATTTTTCACCTCCCTGGCCCAGGAAATACTGAGGCAGAATTGTAACAACATCAACGTCTAGTGTGGATTACAGACCCGGACGTCTCCAGGTGTGATCCCGGTCACTACTGATAAACTGAGGGCAGTAGGGGCACCACGACTGGCTTCAATCCCTCCGGGCAAGGGAGGTAAAAAATATACATCAGCCAGGATTCCTGCTCCTGACTGTTTTCCAGTGGAGGCGGATGTATGTGGACGGGATTGAGCTTGGGCTATGATGCTTCTCTCCTGTGAGTGTGTCGGGAGAGGGGGAGAAACATTCATAAATAAAATGGTGAAAGGCCCTTCTAGTTCAAAGAAAAACAATCTGCTATAAGAATAGTGCCCTGTAAAAAAACTGCACGCAAATAATGCTCTACCTCCAAACCAGGGCTCCAAAAGTGGGAGCAAAAGTGCTGTCCGTCTCAGCCTGGGCGACTGGGAGATAATATTTACACAGATGCAAAGGAAACTTTGGGAAATACTAGTTTTTGACTGTTTCCCTTCGATTGCCTTTTGCTCCGATTAAGATGAATGGCAGCTGCCTCCCACACACCAGCTGCACGGTGTGTTTGGAGCACTACGGGGTCACAGAGGGGGGAGAAAAAATTCACAGTGTTATTAGCAGCAAAAGAACAGGCCGCCCAACGAACGGGCCGACAGGTTTCCTGCAGACTGCAGCAATTAACTTTTATGGACCTTCGTTGAATTACATTTCAAATTAAACGAATGCAAGTCTATAAAATGTTATTATATTGGTCTGGGGGAATCAATTGCATAATTTGCAGTAAAGACTGTGCTGAACCCTGTGGCTTTGTGCTTGTCAAAGGTCACTGGATAGCTGTCCTGGGGGCTCAGCTGGAAAATGCCTCACACGCTGTGATGCATCCCCAATTTTCTTCGCTCCGCCATTGGCGGCCGCGCCTTCAGCTGCCTAGGCCCCAAGCTGTGGAATCCCCTCCCTAAACCTCTCCGCCTCGTTACCCTCTCGCTCCTCCTTTAAGACGCTCCTTAAGACCAACCTCTCAGCCGTCCTAATATCTCCTTATGTGGCTCGGCGTCAAATCTTGACTCCTGTGAAGCGCCTTGGGACGTTTTCACTACCCTTAAAAGGCGCCGCATAAATGCAAGTGGTTGTTGTTGTTGCTGCTTGGGCAGTACAGACCAAGGCGGCCCCAGGTTTGATTCACAGGTTAGGCTGAGTTGGCTGAACTCAGTTGGCGGTGGTGGGTGGGGTGGGGTGGGGGTTAGTCGGGGCGGTATCAGTGAGCTCGGTTCCCCTGGGTTAGAGATGGGGAAATCGGCCTGGGCTCCTGACTGCCATCTAGTGACCTCGGCAGAGGGGCTCAGCAGTGATGCTGGCAAAAGGGGGCTTATCAGCGCCAGTGGGAAACGTACCGTCATATGAACCTCCTTCTTCGAGAGGGAGAGGGAGAAAATTGAGGGTATTGTTTATTTTAAAAGGGGCACATTGACAGTGCGGTGGGGATGCTGCGAGCTCCACGAGTGTCAGAGTGCAGGATGAAGCCTAGGATCCCCCTCCAGGCAGTCTCATTCATGCCAAGATGGAGAGGTGCCGAGAGTCGAGTGCTTCCCTACAGGGTGTGGGGGGGCGGGGGGCGGGAGGGGAATCAGCTGGCAAAGCGTGAACAAAAACCACACCTAAAAAGTAACGGGCTCATGTCTTTGGCATCGAGAGGCCACGCAGCCTGTCCCCAGACTTCTGCCGATGCTTCCTTCGGCTGCTCGCGGGAGTGTTGGTCACGACCAAGGTCGGAATAACCCCGCCTGATCTGCCTTCCTCCTTGCGGGAGATGCTGCAGGTTCCCCTCGGTGGGGCTCAGGTTAGGAACTGAGCGGAGTGCTGGGTTGAACCTACACCCTTGCACTCCATACAAGTGACTGCTAGCAATCGAATGCTCAGCACCATCACATCAGTGTTCCCGGCCTGAACATAAGACGTAGGAGCAGGAGTCGGTCATTTGGCCTCTCGAGCCTGCTCCGCCATTCAATAAGATCATGGCTGATCTGATCTTGGCCTCAACTCCACTTCCCTGCCCGCTCCCCATAACCCTTGACTCACTTATCGTTCAAAAATCTGTCAATCTCCACCTTAAATATATTCAATGACTCCGCCTCCCACAGCTCTCTGGGGAAGAGAATTCCAAAGATTCACGACCCTCTGAGAGAAGAAATTCCTGCTCATTTCCATTTTAAGTGGGCGACCCCTAGTTCTAGATTCCCCCACGAGGGGAAACATCCTCTCTGCATCTACCCTGTCAAGCCCAGTCAGAATCTTATGTTTCAATAAGATCCCCTCTCATTCTTCTAAACTCCACTGAGCATAGGCCCAACCTGCTCAACCTTTCTTCATAAGACAACCCCTTCATCTCCGGAATCAACCTCGTGACTAAACCGCAATCTGCGCAGAAGATGGGATCAGAATTCCGTGGTGCTGGAACTAAAACCCTCTGCCTCTCCTGTACCAAAGGGCGTATTCACACTACAGTTATCGCATTGGTGCAAAGTGGTTTGATTCGCACAGGTGTAAATGCTGGCTGAATCCAGAGTTGAGGCGTGACCTGACAATGGAGGGAAGTGGAGAGGAGGAGACTTGCTGAAAGAAGCAGCGGCAGCTGTTGCCACTTGTCTGAAAGCCCTGTTTGAAGGCAGACACCATGCACAGGGCCGACTGCACCTACTTAGAAGACACGGTGCACTTTCCCGTCACATGCTGTGTTGTGAAATGCTGTCAAAAACACAGATACCAACAGCACTTACAGTGACAGGGGGGTCCACTTCAAACCGCTGTGCAGGCATGTCCAACATCCAGCTACGCTCCAAGCCTACTGTTTATCTCCGTCACCTTTTTTTTTGTGTCTGTTTCGATTTTGTGGAGGATCATAACCACAGAAGCCAGTGTCTACTCTGAACAAGCAGTGAAGCGAAAATGTAGGCACCACTTAAAGGGAATCGGTCTGGTTTTCTGGAGAGATTCACGTGGTGTAAATTACAGTGTCCCTGACCATGCCAGCTTGCTGTCGGGAATGGAAGTTGACGGTTGATTGTCGTACGAGGTCTGTGCCACCCTGCTGTAACGTGCGGGTTTCCCGATGGCTCAGTCCAGTGCCCAGTGCAGCACTGAGCCATACACGACAGGGTAGTGAACAGAATCGTTTGATCTTGGCCAGGTTGGCAACTGGGTGGGGGTATATGCTGCAAGGGCCCTCATCCTCACTGCCGCCCAGTGAGCCCTCCTTACAGGTGCGTGGGCACCGGGTGAGGTGATAGGACTAACTCGCTGCCCACAGCCACTTGGGCTAGGTACTGGAAGGCCGCTGGCGCTCGTGGATCTGTAACCCAGCAAGGGTCAGCAGCATCGCAACATCAGGAAGAGAATGGACGGAGTCGTTAATCCAATTGTGCAGGTGAAACCATCTGATCTGATTATGTTGGATACTTTCTTTCTCTCCATCATTTTTTCCCCTTCTCTTAAAGACATCGGCTGTTTCCTGCGATACAGTTCCACCGGTGCTGGGTGCCTCCAGTACCCGGCCCAAGAGGGCATTACAGATACGTGAGTTTTTGACAGGGAGTGTTGGCAGGCTATTCAACTGCATGGGGCACCGCAGCGGACTCCAATCCTGCCCTCATTCAACATCCGCACACACACCACGCATGCACACTTTCAGCAGGAACAGCTGAAAAGGGATCCGGAGTGGGAATCCTGTTATTTCCTCTCCCTGAACTAGTGGCGCGCCGCCCAATTGTGGCACCCATACAACAACCCACTGAGCCACCAGAAAATATTTCTGCATTCTTTCACGGAATGACTAAAGTTAAACCAGAGCTGTTCACTGTTGAAGAAATGACTTGTGTTGATTGGTAAAAGGCAGCCTGTCACAGATTGGTACGTGGCCTCTGCCAGACACCTCTGCTGAGGAGCCGAGTGCTTGTGATGCAGAGTGGAGGCCTAAAGAACGAGTGGTTGGCTATCGCCTGAAGTTCAGCACACTCAACAGGCAGGTGCCACTTCGATGAAGGCTCGATATCTTCCTCCCTCCGTCACTCGTCTTCCTCCCCTCCGTCACACGTCTTCCTCTCCTCCGTCACTCGTCTTCCTCCCCTCCGTCACTCGTCTTCCTCCCCTCCGTCACTCGTCTTCCTCCCCTCCGTCACTCGTCTTCCTCCCCTCCGTCACTCGTCTTCCTCCCTCCGTCACTCGTTTTCCTCCCCTCCGTCACTCGTCTTCCTCCCTCCGTCACTCGTCTTCCTCCCCTCCGTCACTCGTCTTCCTCCCTCCGTCACTCGTCTTCCTCTCCTCCGTCACTCGTCTTCCTCTCCTCCGTCACTTGTCTTCCTCCCCTCCGCACTCGTCTTCCTCCCCTCCATCACTAGTCTTCCTCCCCTCCGCACTCGTCTTCCTCCCCTCCGCACTCGTCTTCCTCCCCTCCGCACTCGTCTTCCTCCCCTCGTCACTCGTCTTCCTCCCGTCACTCGTCTTTCTCCCCTGTCACTCGTCTTCCTCCCCTCCGTCACTCGTCTTCCTCCCCTCCGTCACTCGTCTTCCTCCCCTCCGTCACTCGTCTTCCTCCCCTCCGTCACTCGTCTTCCTCCCCTCCGTCACTCGTCTTCCTCCCCTCCGTCACTCGTCTTCCTCCCCTCCGTCACTAGTCTTCCTCCCTTCCGTCACTCGTCTCCCTCCGTCACTCGTCTCCCTCCCCTCCGTCACTCGTCTTCCTCCCCTCCGTCACTAGTCAGTGACTCTTCAGTGAAATTGCTTTAAGGGGGTGGGTTGAAATCATCTGAAAGGAGATCAAGCTCTTCATTCCCTCCTGGCTCTATGTGTGGTTTTTATTTGAACAGCCTTTGATAATTGGTTTTCTATTTCATCAACCAAGCAGAAAATGGGAGTATTGTATTTTAAACCACAAGCAATTTGAAATTGCTTTTCATTCATTTTACAGTAACATAATCACCTGGGATTGCATGAGCAGATTGTAACCACTAGAAAGCATTCTGCAGTTTTGCAATTAGCTCTGTATTCTTTCAAACTGTTGATATTCAGGGAGAGCCTCTGTGCCCCTGTTTATGTTATATTTACATTAGACAATCGTTTCAGAGTAATCAATTTATTATCGTGAATTGATTTTGTTTATTTATATTTCTCTCACTGCTTGGTTCTCATGGGTACCCTTCCCTTGCTGCCTTTATTCACATCTAGTTTCCTAATCTCCTCTCCTGAAGGTGGTGACTCATGCTGGGGGGGGGGGGGGGGGGGGGGCGGGCGGTTGGTTCCGTGGGGTTGGGAGCTGTAGCCCTCAAACGTCTCACGCAAGCCCATTCGTCTTGTCTGAGCCTGTTGCAGTGAGTTTTGGCAGACCTACGGTCCTGAGGGAGAGGGGGCAGCAGGCGAGAAATCATAGCCCTGTTCATGTCCTCGCCCAAAGTCCGCACTCGAGGAGCTCCGTGACTGGCTGCGCCACAGTTTCAGCTTCTGTCCCAAGTTAGTTGATCTCACCACCCCAGGCGGCTACTGTTTGTCTCGGTGTCCTAGGACCCTTGAGAGGTGGTGGTGGGGTCGGGGGGGGGGGGGGGGGCGGCGGAGACAGGGGCAGCGGAATGCAGCCAGGGCTCCTGGTCCTTATCCAGCGGCCCCTGCTTTTGGCAGTGCGGAACATGTGTCAGATGAGGATAGGATTGGACTCGGCTGTGATGCTCCCCAGGCTCAAATTACCTGCCGACTCTCAAGGTCAAGTCTTCTGCACGAAGAATGACAATTTGGGAGAGGTAATGGGGGGTACCCGGCAAATAGTCAACACCTTTAGCAAAGGATGAGAGAGAGAAATAGAAGTGAAAAATCATTAAGAAAAAAAAGTGGTCATGATTTGGCTGCCCCAGAGTCAAACAATGGCACGGGCACGATGGGCCGAAACAGCCTCCTTCCGTGCTGTAACTTTCTATGATTCTAAATACACCTCAAAGACTGTCTACTGAGAGAGACACATAATTAACAGGCACACAGTGTAATGCAACACGAGTAAAGACGTATTTTAAATACAGGCGGGCCTCCTCTCATTAGTGTTCCTACACAAGCTGCTTTTATATTGCTCTCCTAATTCATATTCCTGGAATCTGGTGTTTATGTTGCTAAATCATATTCTGTAGCCTGCTGGAAGACATGGATCTGGATTTAACAACATAATCTCCTGAAGCCAACTCACAGGCAGCAGAATGTGAAACCAGCTAGCAGAATTTCTGTGCTGTGGGACCCATATCCATCAGGAACTGGGTTGAGACTAGCTAAACACATCCCATGCAGGATCCTTATAACCAGCAGAGAAAGGAGACTTTTATCCCATCAGTGTGGGCTAGGTTCATAACCCAGAGGCAAAAGGTTGTGACCCAGTGCCACGTCCTGCCCCTGAGGAATTTCCCATGTTATCTTATCTTTGCAATTCCTCCATTGCTGAGGACGGATCATTAACTTGTCCCGGGCAAATATTGCATTGTTTTCATTCACTGCGCATCTTGAAGAATAACTATCCAGGGTAAGTAAAGATTAGAGTCTTATCAACTGGTCTGTGATAAGATTACATAGGATATACGGCACAGAAACAGGCCATTCTGCCCGACCTGTCCATGCCGGTGTTTATGCTCCACACGAGCCTCCTCCCGTCTTTCCTCATCTAAATCTATCAGCAGAACCCTCTATTCCCTTCTCCCTCATATGCTTGTCTAGCCTCCCCTTATATTTGCATAGATTTTTCTTCGGCTGTGGAAACATCTTGCGCACATTTTGGAGTCCTTTATGTTGCATTGTATGAGCGGCTATATCAATATTAATGCAGGCTAATGGGTCAGATTTGGTTGGGATGGTAGAGGTGGTCAAAGTGCCCGCAGTGTTCACGTCTGCACCTTCAGCCATTTCATCAAAACACTGGTTACACCAGACAGGGCTGAGCCTGGTTTGGTGTAAGTGTGTGCTATGGTGGAAATAATTTTCTAGAAGCTTGAAAAACAACAGGCCTGTTTTCTGTAAGTATCCAAACCACTATACAGACTAAATGGAGCTAGTTCAGTTTGGATTCCTGCTCCGTGAAAATCTCCGACTATTTCCCAAAGGTCCTCCTCTAGCTATCTCCCAAAGATGAATCCCAGGTGCTACTGCTACTAAAATTCTGACAGGGCTAGACAGACTGGATGCAGGGAAGGTGTTTCCCCTGGCTGGGGGGTCTAGAACGAGGGGTCACAATCTCAGGATACGGGGTAAGACATTTAGGACTGAGATGAGGAGAAATTTCTTCACTCAGAGGTGGTGAACCTGTGGAATTCTCTACCACAGAAGGCTGTGGAGGCCCAGTCACTGAATATATTTAAGGAGATAGATGGATTTCTAGACACAAAAGGCATCAAGGGGTATGGGGAGAGAGCAGGAATATAGTATTGAGATAGAGGATCAGCCATGAACATAGTGAATGGCGGAGCAGGCTCGAATGGCCTACTCCTGCTCCTATTTTTCTATGTTTCTAGGCAGCCCGCCTCTAACGAAAACATAGCCCGGCCACCCCACAACCCATAGCTCAGCAGGGAACCAGTGCCACCCCCCCACAGCTCTCCCCCACACAGCCTGCCTTCATAAACCACTGCAAAGGCAGCCATGGTCCAGAAACACTCCGTGGTAAAGATGACAGCCTAGGGGTCGTTTTCGACCTGTGTGTTCCCGGCTGTGATCCCGCCCACCAGAAGCACAGAATGGAAATTCAGTGTGAGCTGCGCGTGATCTTCCAACAACGAGTTTCAATTGGTCAGTGAGTCATGCACACCACGTACCCACATTTCTGAAGTGCACTTGCGGCACATAAGGATCCCTCCCAGGAGCGTGAAGTTGAAAAATTTCCCCTCATCAGGCTGGAAAAAGACCCGTCTCTCCCTTAAATTCCTCGCGGGGATATATGCCCTTTCTCCGATATAGCACAATCAGAAACTCCCAAATGCATTATTCACGCGTGGATTCCAAAACTAGCACAACGAAAGAATCACTAGGCTGGGCCAACCGCTCACCATGGGACAGATTACATCCTTCCGATAACTGCCAAACAAATTCCACCTTACTAGCCACCTCCAAATTAAGCATTTCCTTCACCAACCACACTCCAAAAAAACATCAGCTGAGTCCACCGAAAATGTCCAACAGATGCTGCATAAAATCGGAAGCTGGGGGAATTAAGGGGAAGCTAGATCAGCAGATGAAGGAGAAAGGAAAGCATATGCTGATAGGGTTTTCTTTTTATTCGTTCCTGGGATGTGGGCGTCGCTGGCAAGGCCGGCATTTATTGCCCATCCCTAGTTGCCCTTGAGAAGGTGGTGGTGAGCCGCCTTCTTGAACCGCTGCAGTCCGTGTGGTGAAGGTACTCCCACAGTGCTGTTAGGGAGGGAGTTCCAGGATTTGACCCAGCGACGATGAAGGATCAGCGATAATACTTCTAAGTCAGGATGGTGTGTGACTTGGGAGGGGAACTTGGAGGTTAGATGAAGTGGGATTGGAGGAGGCTCGTGTGGGGCATAAACGCTGGCATAGACCAGTTGGGCCCAACGGCCTGTCTCTGTGCTGTAGATTCTATGTACAGGAAACTTTGTGATATCCGGCACCGACGGGACCGAGCTGTTGCCGTCCCATCAAAACTGCCGGACAAACCAGCGCTAATGTTAAAACATACGGAAGCTTTTGAGCTCCGTATCTAGCAACAAACCCTGTTGCTTAGCAACAGCTTCTAAACAGTCGGCCGTAGCTTGCAAGCGTCTCTGTAGCTAAGCAACAGCTTTAGCTAGACCTTGCAGAGCCTGACTGGTGAAAAAAAAGCAACGAAAAGAAAAAAAACTTACTGAACCGACTCCTGAATTTTGCCAGTGGCTCGAGCATTCCGGACAGTTAACCTCCGGATAAACCAAAGTTTCCTGTAATTCTATGTAATCCCCAACCTTTGCCAGATGATTGGCATCAGAGCAACAGACAATACAGAAAGCCTGAAGTGAATGGGAGACTGAGACCGTGGGCCACCAGGAGGAATACAGAGATGTCTGGAGGCACAACCTCTTCACTAGCACCTGCAACAGTGTGCGTGAGGGTCAACTCAAGATCTGCCATCCCACAGGTGCTTTACAAATTCCACTTGCACCCTGAGGGGATGATAGTTGAGCAGCCAACAAGGTACAGTGCCACAAACTTGCCCGTATGATGCCAATGGTTTGGGCAACATTCTGAGGGGGGGGTGGCAGAGAACATGAGGGGGCCCTCCACAATGCCTGCAGTCGGTAAATTTTCAGTCTGCTGTCGGTAAAATGCAGCCCTCCAAAAGAAAAAGACTTGCATTTATACAGCGCTTTTCACCACCTCAGGACGTCCCAAAGCGCTTCACAGCCAATGTAATACTTTTGAAGTGTAGTCACTGTTGTGAGGCGGGAAACGTTACTGTCTGCACAACAAACACCGGGGTAAATCATCAGTCCACCTGTAGGACATATTCCAGCTGGTGTGGATGATGAATACAGTCGCCTGCTGCTGTGTAGGGAGCAGGCAGTGTGGAACCTCTTCTCAGCCGCAGCTTGAATTTTTAAATGTTTAGTTACCAAAACGTAACTAAAGTTTTCAGTCACTACTATTAAATGGTTAAAATTGGGACGGTAATATTGGAATGGCCCAGGGTTCGTGACCCTGGTGCTTCGCGGAGACCAATCAGAGGAGGGATGTGCCGTCAGATGGTCACGATGGACCAATTAGATCACTGCAAAGGGACACAGCCCACACATCAGATTGCTTTCCATCGGGAAGCAACACAGTGGGGTTTAAAAAAAAAAAATCGATCATTTACAAAGCTGTAATTGGTAAGAATTAAAAGCCTATTACTTATTTACAAGCTACCATCTGACTTCCGGCACAAGTGAGAGTGAAAGGCAAAAATATCGTCGGCATTCTCCATGTCTTTGGCTTTTGGAAAGGAGAATGTGTTTTTAGCACCTTGTGGGTAGGAGGGGCTTACCTTGAAACCACCCTCCCACCTCCCCCCTCCCCCAAGGTTAACTGTTCTCATTGCTATCCAGGAATATATCTTGGCTAGGACTCGTGGCTCTGCTGATCCATGAGTTAGAGTGGATCTGTAAAGAATCCCAGCAATGCTAGGGAAACATGCACAAAAGAATTTGCTCAGTTGAAGCCTGTGTGTCAGACACCACAAGACGCCGACATGTACATTGGCTTCCAGTCCAGCTGAATGAGGGGAAAATTTGACTCAATTGTTGTGTAACATTTGGCTAGCAGGCGCAGAGGGCCTAAAATCCAACACAGAAAAACAGATCAGATTCGAACAGGCGAATGGCTGCCCCAAGTTTCAGCTGGTGAAGGTATTGCTCAGGGCTAACACAGCAACTTGCATTTATATAGCACCTTTACTGTAGTAAAAACATCCCAACGCAGACTAGGGACATCCCAGGTTCAATTCCCATTCTGTGCTGAGATAGAGCTCAGTCAGGCTCCCGCTAAAGGAGCTACAGTTTCCTTCCAAGCCCCTGGAATTCCACCCGTGGCCACCGTTCCAATGGCTGCTTCTGGGAAGTGCACGGTGTAAATATCGATTAGAAGAGGACCAGGCGGGGCTGTTGTACCTTCCTCCTCCCTCATCCTGGTTCAAACAGCCAGCCGACACTCCCTGTCCAGACTCGCACATGAAGAGCAGCCTAAGTGGGTGGCACTCGCGCCTCAGAGTCAGAAGACTGTAGGTTCACGTCCCACTCCTGAGACTTCAGCACAAAATCTAAGCTGACACTCCAGTGCCGCACTGAGGGAGTGCTGCACTGTCGGAGGTGGTATTAAATGGAGGCTCCGTCTTCCCTCCCAGGTGGGCGTAAAAGATCCTGTGACACTATTTTGAAGAAGAGCGGGGGAGTTCTCCCCGGAGTCCTGGCGGTTTTTAATCCCTCAACCAACATCACTACAACAGATTATCTGGTCATTATCGCATTGCTGTTAGTGGGAGCTTGCTGTGCGCAAATTGACTGCTGCGTTTCCTACATTACAACAGTGACTACACTGCAAAAGTACTTCATTGGCTGTAAAACACTTTGGGACGTCCTGAGGTCGTGAAAGGCGAGGTACCAGAAGGTGCTCAGTGTCAATGGAACTGTTCCTCATCTTGTGCCGAGTCAGTGCCTTCAGGAAAGGAGGGATTGAGAGAGAAAAGAAAACTCTACCAAAAAGAAATCCCCAGAGGAATGATCCACAGCAATATTTTGCTACCAATCTCTATTTAAAGGACACTTCATAAACTGGTGTCAGGCTGTTGCTACGGAATGGCTTGCGAGCTTTGTATTAGTGTCACATGATATCGGAGAATCCATGACAAAGCAGAGGGTTAAACTCTTATTTCACAGCTATGCAGCCTCTAAATCCTGTCCCATTCTGTGCTTTGCAGTTTTAAGTGTCTGTGGCTAATCTGTGTTTAATGCAGACCGGCCGGATGTAAATAACCCAAACAATGCCTTTAATCTAACAGTATCCTAGAAAGATTTCATTAGAAACAAGGGAGCAGAGGAAGTTAATCTCAGTACAGATATATTAAAAGAAGAACTGTCTACAACATCTAGCGAGACACAGAGGGAAACTGGCGGGAACATGCAAGCTAACTGGATTTTGACAGATTTGCTGATTAGCACTGTACTAAAAAAACACTGCTTAGGATTGGAAGAGTTCAGATTTATTCATAAGTGACCCCCAACTGAGAACACTTTCACTCAGCAATCATTTATCACTGGAACAAAGACTGGCCTAGTTTCACCAGCATAACCGTACCGGACAGTTGCTGTAGTAACGGGCCTAACTTTATCCATTTGTTTTTTCAGGAGGTAGTATTGGATTTTAATCATTGCACTAAATGGACACGAACGTACTGGTTACACCTCTTACCTCAGCCTCAGGTGTATTATTTTCTCAATTTAAAATCTGTCGATTTAACAGACAAAATATGCTCATAAAAGTTTCTAAATGTTCACGTGTGTACATATCACTGTCTTGACTAATCTTTGTGTGGTAAGTTGTGTTATGTAGATCCAAGACTGATCCCTAGTGTCAGAGGACTGGGTTATCAGGGGAGACTGGAGGATAGCAAATGGTATAGAAAAGGTAGATTCAAAAAATTACTTTAAAGCATATTGTGAGAGCAGGACAAGGGAACAAAGGTTCAACATAGTAAAAGACAAATTTAGGACTGATTTCCGGATGTTCTTATTGACACAGAAGAAATAACGCATGCAATGGACTACTAGACAGGGCAGCGGTAAGATGTAAACTCTGGAATCATTCGCAACTCCTCAGATAATGAAGCAGTCCGTGCCTACATGTAGCAGGACCTGGACAACATTCAGACTTGGGCTCATAAGTGGCAAGTAACATTCGTGCCATACAAGTGCCAGGCAATGACTATCTCCAACAAGAGAGTCTAGCCAGCTCCCCTTGACATTCAACGGGATTACCATTGCCGAATCCCCCACCATCAATATCCTGGGGGGGTCACCATTGACCAGAAACTTAACTGGACCAGCTACATAAATACTGTGGCAACAAGAGCAGGTCAGAGGATATTCTGTGGCAAGTGACTCACCTCCCGACTCCCCAAAGCCTTTCCACCATCTACAAGGCACAAATCAGGAGTGTGACGGAATACTCTCCACTTGCTTGGATGAAAGCAGCTCGTACAACACTCAAGAAACTCAACACCATCCTGGGCAAACCAGCCCGCTTGATTGGCACCCATCCACCAACTTAAACATTCATTCCCTCCACCACCGGCGCACCGTGGCTGCAGTGTGTACCATCTACAAGATGCTCTGCAGCAACTCGCCAAGGCTTCTTCGGCAGCACCTCCCAAACCCGCGACCTCTTCCACCTAGAAGGACAAGGGCAGCAGACGCATGGGAACACCATCACCTCCAAGTTCCCCTCCAAGTTACACACCATCCTGACTTAGAAGTATATCACCGATCCTTCATGGTCATTGGGCCAAAATCCTGGAACTCCTTCCCTAACAGCACTGTGGGAGTACACTCACCACACGGACTGCAGCGGTTCAAGAAGGCGGCTCACCACAACCTTCTCAAGCAATTAGGGATGGACAATAAATGCTGGCCTTGCCAGTGACGCCCACGTCCCATGAATGAATAAGAAAAAAAATCATCTAACAAACAATTGAATCATTTACATAACAGCTGAACGCCGTGATGGGGGAATGTAGGGTCTTTCTAGAAGGTTGACATAAAATGGGCCGAATTTTTCCTCACCTGTATTTATCTTGTGATTGTACAGAACAAAATCAAATAGTTGTTTCAAATTGAAATGTTCCATTACCTGGTGTATTTCTCCCCCCCCCCGGCATTTTAAAGTAATTTTGTACTTCTGCTATTAGTGGCTATGATCACTTAAACAGCAAATAAAGGATATTTATCATAGAATGAAACAGCACAGAAGGAGGCCATTCGGCCCATTGTGCCTGTGCCGGCTCTTTGGTAGAGCTATCCAATTAGTCCCACTCCCCTGCTCATTCCCCGTAGCCCTGCAAATGTTTTCCCTTCAAGTATTTATCCAATTCCCTTTTGAAAGTTATTATTGAATGTGCTTCCACCACCCTTTCAGGCAGTGCATTCCAGATCATAACAACTCACTGCCTAAAAAAATCTTTCCGTACATCGCCTCTGGTTCTTTAACCCAACAGCATCTGGTTCGCAGAACTGCAAAAGACCAGTCTCTGCAGAATTCCTCTTTCTATACTATTAAATCTTTTGTGACATTATTGTTCCAACTTTAACTTTGATCTACATTCCAGTTCTTTATCCCGCTCTTTAACCCCCCTCAGCATTGCTTCGCCTTCAGGTTGTGTGTGGATGGCCTTGCGATAGTTACTGTGCTATTAGCCATTCTAATAGTACCTTGAAATTGCAGTGACATTATATCCTATTAGACACATCTGAAAATCCTGATATATTTTATTTAAAATATTGAGAATCATTTCAATTGCACAGCACTCCTGTCTCATAAGAACATAAGAAATAGAAGTAGGCCATTCGGCCCTTCGAGCCTGCTCCGCCATTCAATCAGATCATGGCTGATCTTCTACCTCAACTCCACTTTCCTGCACTATCCCCATATCCCTTGATTCCCTTAATATCCAAAATCCTATCGATCTCTGTCTCCTTCTTGCAATGTAATTTTTAAATCATTAAGTAATCATTGTAATATTACTGAAGCCTGTATTAAAAAGGTGAGGGAACCTGCATGTTTATAGTACTTTGATCACATGCTCGGGACATCCCAAGGCGTTTTACATCCAACAACATACTCCTGAAGTGTATTCACCACTGTTTGTATGAGGTCAATGGAGTGCAAAATCGGGCGGGGTGCAAAACCGGCATCCGAACCCGACCCGTCCTGTTCCCGCCGGGCGAGCTAGGTTACCATCGGGGCTTCACTCCCTCCCTGTGATTGGTCTATCTCATTTCTCCCCCCCTCTATTTTTATAATCTTACTGAAAGGGCCTGTTTATCGCTCAGCCTTCAATTCTGATGAAGGGCACGTACCCGTAATGCCAATAACCTGCCTGACAAAGGGTCATTGACCTGAAATGTTAACTCTGTTTCTCTCTCTCCACTGATGCTGCTGAGTATTTCCAGCATTTTCTGTTTTTATTTCAAATTTCCAGCAGCCGCAGTATTTTGCTTTTGCCATAACCTGTCGTTTCTTTTTACGGGTGCTCACTGACCCACTGTGCTTTTCCAGTAGTTTATGTTTTTTTTTTAGTAACACCAATCAACTTTTAATTCTATTATCATCATGATTTTTACCTTCTAGTGCAAATATTTAATCCATTTGAGATGTTGCTGAGGCGTGAGATGTTGGGAGTCTTTCTCTCTTTAGATAAATTTGATTTAATTCCTCCCTAAATTATGCAACAAATGTGATTCTTCAAGGGTTTTGCATCCCTCGGAGGTTACCCACTTTCCTGGTTTCACCTGCTAATAGTAGGCCTTGATCAGGTTGTAATGCGAATTGGCAGTGCTGGTATCCAGTAACAAACATTCGGGCAGCAAAGTCTGGGAATGACCATTTACAACATTAGTGTAAAAACCTTCATCGCATCTGCACACCCTTCCCTTGTCCGATATTTGAACAGATGTGTTTTCCATTTACGTTCATACGCTAACATGGCAACTGTAATTTCTAGATATTGGAGCGGTGGGGTGAAACAGGAAAAAGTCCAATGTAACTCCAACCATTGAGAAAAATCTACTGTGGATGTAGAAATCTAACATAAACATGCAGCACAGGCTCAGTTACTAAAGGAACTGGCCAGTGAGTAACTCAGCTACTTAGTTCACCAAGTCTTTAATACAAGAGGCTGGCCTTTATTACAAGAGGATTTGAGTATAAGAGTAAAGACATCTTACTGCAATTATATAGGGCCCTGGTGAGACCACACCTGGAGTATTGTGTACAGTTTTGGTCTCCTTACCTAAGGAAGGATATACTTGCCATAGAGGGAGTGCAACAAAGGTTCACCAGACTGATTCCTGGGATGGAGGGATTGTCCTATGAGGAGAGATTGAGTAGACTAGGCCTATATTCTTACAGGGCTTGACAGGGTAGATGCTGTGAGGATGTTTCCCCTGGCTGGGGAGTCTAGAACCAGGGGGTCACAATCTCAGAATAAGGGGTCAACCATTTAGGACTGAGATGAGGAGAAATTTTTTCACTCAGAGGGGGGTGAATCTTTGGAATTCTCTACCCCAGAGGGCTGTGGATGCTCAGTCATTGAGTACATTCAAGGCTGAGATCGATAGATTTTTGGATACTAAGGGAATCAAGGGATATGGGGATAGTGCAAGAAGGTGGAGTTGAGGTAGAAGATCAGCCATGATCTTATTGAATGGTGGAGCAGGCTCGAAGGGCTGAAAGGCCAACTCCTGCTCCTATTTCTTATGTTCTTATGGTTAACACTTGTTGTATCAGAGTCAGTGGGGTGGCAGAGAGTGTGGTAGCTGCAATATGTGGAGGTTTTTGTTCCTCCTCATGTCCCCCAATTTTATTGCTTCCACTGTTACTTTAGGGCTCTTGTTACTACTTCTCTTTCCACCCAGCACAAGTCTGTAACTGTGCATTTTGTAAGAGCTTCCCCCTGGGAGAGCTGTGGCCAGCGGTCAGCACCTCACTGCATTCCCCACCTTTCACATTCAGTTTGAACTGTCAACCATTGAAGGGAGCTCTCAGCAAATCTCGCTGGCAGCTGTTGGGCATGCTGCAGAATGTTGGTAGAGGGTTCAATGTTAAACTCTCTTCCCCCTACTGAAGACGCTAGGCTCCACAGAAACTGCATCATATTGCTTTGCAACTCTCTGACGTGGCAGCCACATTATGGTGCTTTGCCTTGAAGAGAACCATGGAAAGGATGTCACTGAGGGTCAGCAATGAAGGGGTTAACACCTTGGCATTTACAGATGGTCACACAAGCTCTTACTTGTTACCTCATTTTAGGCCTGGTCTCTGGTATTATTTAGAGAAACAGCACCTACTGACAACATTTTGCAAATTGCACAGCTCTGGAATGAATTAAAGCAACTATTTGGCAGTCAAGTTAAACACCATTATTTGAGCTTCCCTACGACTTCCGAAAGGAAGTGACCTTTTCAACAGAAGTCATTTCCTGTGTCTCAAGTGATACAGTCTTCAAGCCGCTTTCACACAAGAATGTGTAGGCACTCTGAGAACAGAGGCCATTTGCTTCTTTGATATTAAAATAGCACGGTTATTAAGGCATTGCTGTTGCTCATGTTCATTTTAGAGGCAATGTGCTGAAGTTTCCCATTTTTTCGAGTCCTCACTCAAGTTTTTTTTTTCCACACATGGGCAATGCCGCATTTATTGCCCATCTCTAGTTGCCCCGGGGGTTATTAAGAGTCATCCATGGAGTGTGGGGCTGGAGTCACGTGTAGGCCCGACCAGGTAGGGGTGGCAGGTTCCCTTCCCTGAAGGAAATTAGTGAAACAATTGGGTCTTAGGACAATCCAGCAGCTACCATGGTTATTTTATCTGGTGTCAGTCCAGAAATTAGCAGATTCCTCAAATTCAATTTTCCAATTTGCCATCGTAGGATTTGAAGTCACGTCCTCTGGATTGCTCATCCAGTACCACAACCACCGGGCCACCATACCCGTATAAAGTTTGTTTTACCTCTCTGTCAAAGTGTCACTTTCTTTGCTGTCGCACAAAGAGTTCTGCAAATTGCAGGAATCTCCTTTGTAGATTATTTAAAGCAATGTAGCACTTGTCCAGCCGAGGGTGAGTGGTGTAATGCATGAAGGAGATTCTTGACAGAACCAATTTTGTCAGCTGTCTTGTTACACGCCGCTGATTATACACGGTGCTCGTGCGCATGATAATCTATTGCTGCTATAACATGATTCAACTGTAGATTACAGACCCCTGCTGATAATTCAGTCATTTTTAGCCCCAAGAATTCAAATTATCCAGTATTTCAAATGAAGCATTTGGATTAAAATCGCAGAGTAGCCCTTTTAAATACAATTCAAATGTGAATTCATCTGCATTTTCGATTAGTGACTTTGGGCTAGCAGGAATAACCTGTATTCTCGAACAGGGGGATGATGCACTAACAGCTGGAGTTGGGGTTTTTTCCCCCCCACAACAGTGAGAGTCACCTTACCCTGCAACATCTGGAGTTGGCTTAGCCTGTGACAGCTGGAAGTTGCTTTATCCTATGAACTGAACTCATTGAATTGACTACCCCACCCCCGCAACAGCTGTGCTCGGCTTATTCTGCAACATCTGGAGTTGGCTTATCTGGCAGCAACTGGATGCATTTTACTCCAGAACTGTTGATTAGCCATACCCCACAACATATCCTTTCGCAGCTGGATTTACTTTACCCCGTGACAATCGCAGTTGCCACAGTCTGACAGCTGGAGTCACCTTACCCCACAACATCTGGATTTGCCTTCCTCCGCAACAGCTGGATCTGCCTTACTCCACAACAGCTGGAGTCAGCTTACTTTGTATTAAAAGCCAAACAAATCCTTTTTGCTCAGGTTACACTAGTTTGTTTTTTAAGTTCTAAACAGCAACAACAACTGGTATTTAATGCAGAGCCTTTAACGCAGGAAAAAAAACATCTCGAGGTGCCTCGCAGAGGTGTCACCAGAAAAAAATAAACACCGAGTCAAAGAAGATGATGTTGGGAGGGGCGACCAAAAGCTTGGTCAAAGAGGTGGATTCTAAGGAGGGTCTTAAAGGAGGAGCGGGAAGTGGAGTGGCGGAGGGGTTTAGGGAGGGAATTCTAGAGCCGAGGCAGCTGACAACACACTGCCAATGGTTGGGCAATGGGGAAGGAGGGGGGTGGCGATGCACAAGAAGCCAGAGCAACAGAGAGTTTGAGGGGAAGGGGGTTGTAGGGCTGGAAGTGGTTACAGAGATAGGGAGGGGTGAGCTATGAGAGGGGATTTAAACAGGAGAATGAGAAATTTAAATTTGAGGAGTTGGGGATGGGAGTCAGTGTAGGTCAGGGGTGATTGACATGTAGGACTTGGTGCAGGACAGGGTACAGGCAGCGGAGTTTTGGGTGAACTGAAATTTACAGAGGGTGGAAGATAGGAGGGCGGCCTGGAGAGCGTTGGAATAGTTGAGTTTGGAGGTGACCCAGGCACAGATGAGGGTTTCAGTGGCAGATGGGCTAGGTAGGACTGATGTTACGGGGTAGAAGTAGGCAGTCTTTGTGACGGAGAGGGTATGGGGTTGGAAATTCGGCTCATGGCTGAATATGACGCCGAGCTTACAAACTGTCTGATTCAACCAGAGACGGGGAGGGGCATGGAATCGCTAGCAAGGGTACGGAGTTTGTAGCAGTGGGGGGGGGGGGGGCCAAAGACTTTGCTGCAAGAAACTGCGGATCGTCCAAGACCCAACAACAAAGAGGCGGTGGAGGGTTCGCGAGAGGTGGTCAGCTGCACTGACCTTCAACTGCAGGCCTGATTCCACCCCCCCCACCCCCAAGAGTTGCTTGCCATTTTTTCATGTCGACTTTATTTTCTCAAAAAAGGCTAAATAGCAGCTTAGTATGAGGTTGGTTAAATGGAGGATTTGAGGGAAGTCCGTCAAATTAATCTGAACCTTAAACAGCTCACTCATCGCTGCATAGCCAGCCTCCTCTCAGAAAACAGATTACAGCACCTGCGGTTAGATCTTGTTCCTATAAATGATATACCTGTGTGTGAGACTTTAATCAAACCATAATTAAATGATTGCTTGAAATAATTGAAATGCTGACTGCATTTCTTAAACGCTCAATACTTATAACCATCTTGTGGTTTAAAGGATTCAATCAGGAGTCACTCCTGTACCGCACAAGTGGTTGCAGAAAGCTGGAAGAAACCAATTTAACTCTTAAGCTTCTATTTAAATGGCTGATATAAATGCCTCGTGTGCTTTATTTAATTTGTGCAATTCTGATGCTATATCTGTTCCCATTTTATGACCATCAGTAAAGATGGTAAGAGGCAGTTTATTCCAAGGACTTACGGTTACATGTAATAACCGTTGGAAAAGCTGTGCGATATTGGGAATCTGTGGATGGTGATGTACGCTGTACCCTGTACTTGCATTTATATAGCGCCTTTAGCGTAATAAAACAGCCCAAGGCACTTCACAGGAACGTTATCAAACAAAGTCTGACACCGAGCCACATAAGGAGATATTAGGACAGGTGAGATAGGTTTTAAGGAGCATCTTAAAGGAGGAGAGCGAGGCGGAGAGGTTTAGGGAGGGAATTCCAGAGCTTAGGGCCTCGGCAGCTGAAGCCACGGCCGTTAATGGTGGAGCAATTAAAATCAGGGATGCGCAAGAGGCCAGAATTGGAGGAGCGCGGAGATCTCAGAAGGTTTTAGTGCTGGCGGAGGTTACAGAAATAGGGAGGGGCGAGGCCATGGAGAGATTTGAAAACAAGGATGAGAATTTTAAAATTGAGGCGTTGCCGGACCGAGAGCCAATGTAGGTCAACGAGCAAGGGGGTGATGGGTGAACATGACTTGGTGCGAGTTAGGAGTTAGTATAAGATTGTAAAATCAGTGGATGATGCTTAGCGGAGAGGCTGTGCCTTGTACACTTTTGCAACGGCTGCACAGACAATGCTCAATTAATGTTCAACCATACAAAATATTAGCGTCTCTGCGTTTAATGATTCTTAATGTAAATTTACTAGATGACACAGTTCTCGGTGCTTAATGTACATCTCTGGATGACAAATATTTATAGATAGGTGTCGTACTTAAACTGTTAACTAACAGAAATATGTTTTGAGGTTTTTTTTACCCAAGCTCTGTAGCATACATGGAGAGACACAGTATAACGTTTACAGCAGGCTTTGAAGAAGCTCAGTGAGGAGGTACCTTTACCCTGAATCGCAGGGCTGAAACAGAGAATCACGGCCTCCACGTGCCGACCTTCCACTAGAGGGCCAATGGAGGTGGGTTCTGGGAATTAACGGGGCGGACGCCATTGGTTACACTGGCACTTGCCCATAGACTTTCTACGGGGTTTTACACGGCACGTTCCTGTCATCCAACCATCCAAAAAGCACGGCACTCTCTGCAGGGCATCTGGGATCTGTGTGTACAGGGCAAGTAACTGTCTATCTCCTTAACCAATCAGACTGAAGTATTGTTACTGAGCAGTGTGGAATCTGAAGCAGGCAGTGTCAGTTAGAATAGTGAATTCAATGTCCAATCAGGTACAGAAAGCAAAATAAAGAGAGGGAAGGAAAAGATTAGATTAAGAGAGAGATAAAAGAGGCAGAAAGAAAAAGTAAAAATAAAATTTTATTCCATTTAAAAAAAAATCTCCAACATTAATTAAAATCTGACGGTATGAGACTCCACACTTGCAATAGTAAATTCTCAGTGCCAGAGCAGTTATTTGGCAGTAATTAAGGCTTAGCATGCCGTTAAAAGGGTACTTAGAATGGACAAGCCCCAACTTTTTGGTGGGTTTAGTCCATATCTATGAGGTAAGTGCAGCAACTTCACATCGTTAAGTTTACTTGCATTGTGAGTCAGACGGTGAGATGTCGTTTTCGGAATGCTTTTGGGGGAGCGGGGCATCTCGGACAGCAACTTCCGCATTGGCGCGTTTAACTGCGCCTGTGTGCTCGGCGGAAGTTGCTGTCCGATTTGCGCATAAATAACTGTGAGCGCTGTTAGCCTCAGCATTATTTTTGCGGCATAATCTGACCCGTGACTTCACCGCACAATTGTGCGTCGTGAAACAATGGGCCTGGCAATTTGCGGGCAGCTGTCTCTGCGCGTCGGCGCACTTGTGTCACGATGTGAAACGTGTCGTGACACAAAGTGTGGACGGAAAACCGGCTCTATGTTCTTAGCAAGTCAGTGTAGGAGGCGCCGAATCCTACAGCAGCTCACAAAACCTACGAGAGCCCCAGGAAGTGGGGTCCTTTACATGCGCGAGAGTGGCGGGAGAACTGAGAGTCTGCCATTGACGGCCCCCTCTCAAGGTTAGAGTGCCTATAGAGATCGTTTTCAGTGTGTGAATCCCCATTTTCAGCTGGCGCGCACAGTGACCATGATCCTTGAAGAGTTAAAAGAGTTCAATGACCCCTTTAATCGTCTGCAGAGCAGCTTGTTAATGACAGTCGCATTCGATTTCTGTCCGGCCTCTCCGCTTTCATTCACAAAAATCCAACATTGTTCCCGATCCAACTAGCTGAGGGGAAATTTAGCCCAGATGAGGCCCCTTGTGCCTGTGCCTTGGACTCCATTCAGGCCAAAGCCGGCATCTCCTGTCTTCCTGCCAGGAACAAGACATCTCCCTGTGGAGACCTTAATATTTGCAACCTACCCACCTGCCACCCCGCCCCCCCACCTCAAAGCAACCCCTTTTCTTTCCTGCTTAAGCCCAGTCTTCACAGGTCTCTTACGAAAATTAAGGCTCCAGCAGCAAGCTTCGGCTCAATGTAGGTTTTACAGATGAGGGCCTATGTAAGCACAAAGCTGCATTCACTCAGTAGCAGTTGGACCCTTATGTTCTGTTGTGGACTTGGGGGGGGTCCCATGAGAGGAACTCCTTCCAGCACATTAGAAACCTCAGCCACAGTCTACATGCAGCATAATCAGTTCGCATTGAGCAGCAAGTCTCAACAGTTCTTAGGAGGGAAAAAACAGGCTCCAGTCCTAATCAGCAGAGTCTTTATTTCCACCTCCAGCAAGTTCATCTGCAGCTACTCGGGAGCTCCATAAATCAACCCATTTAGCTGTGAAAAATAAGCTGCGTTGAGTTACATTTAGAATATGTGTTTTATTACAGCTTTCTTGCTGACAAAAAACAACCTAGGCAATGATTTATGGTGTTAAATAAAGGAGTGGGGAAGGGGTGGAAGGTGACACCTCCAGCTCCTGGCCTCCATCAGACAACTCGGCTTAACTGTTGGTTTTATGTGAGTAAATGATTCAAACATCGCCAAATCTGTTACAGTTCAAGCACCTTTTTTTGCCTCCTTCAGGAAACTAGGAAAAAGCTACTTTCCATTGCATGTCTTCAAAAAATAAACACAGCTGGTATGTTGTATATAGCATTCGGAGGGAGGGAGAAAATGGAGAGTGGGGGGAAGCAGCAGAGAGAGAGAGAGAGAGAGAGAAAGAGAAAGAAAAGGAGAAAGAGCATGAGCACGAGATGGAGAAAGAGGGAGAGATGGCGACATGGAAAGACAGATACAAATACATAGTGTGACAGATTAAGTTATAATAAGATGATGGACAGATTCTGTGTGTGAGTGAGTGAGTGCGTGAATGAGTGAGTGCGTGAATGAGTGAGTGAGTGCGTGAGTGAATGAGTGAGTGAATGAGTGAGTATGTGAGAGAGTGCATGAGTGAGTGAGTGTGTGAGTGAATGAGTGAGTGTGAGTGAATGAGTGAGTGAATGAGTGAGTGAATGAGTGAGTGTGTGAGTGAATGAGTGAGTGCGAGTGAGTGCGTGTGTGAATGAGTGAGTGCGTGTGTGAGTGAATGCATGTGAGTGAATGAGTGAGTGCGTGTGTGAGTGAATGAGTGAGTGCGTGTGTGAGTGAATGAGTGAGTGCGTGTGTGAGTGAATGAGTGGGTGAGTGAGTGCGTGAATGAGTGAGTGAATGAGTGAGTGTGTAAGTGAATGAGTGTGTGAGTGAGTGAATGAGTGAGTGTGTGCGTGAATGAATGAGTGAGTGTGAGTGAGTGCATGAGTGAATGACTGAGTGAGTGGGTGAGTGAGTGCGTGAATGAGTGAGTGAATGAGTGAGTGTGTGTGAGTGCATGAGTGAATGAGTGAGTGAGTGGGTGAGTGAGTGAGTGAGTGAGTGAGTAAGTGAATGTGTGAGTGAGCGCATTCGTGAATGAATAAATGAGTGTGAGTGCGTGAGTGAGTGAGTGTGTGAGTGAGTGCGTGAATTAATGAGTGAGTGTGAGTGAATGAGTGAGTGAGTGCGAGTGAATGAGTGTGTGAATGAGTGAGTGTGTGAGTGAGTGAATGAGTGAGTGAATGGGTGAGTGCGTGCGTGAGTGAGTGAGTGAGTGAGTGCGTGAATGAGTGAGTGTGTGAATGAGTGAGTGCGTGTGTGAGTGAATGAGTGAGTGCGTGCGTGAGTGAGTGAGTGAGTGGGTGAGTGAGTGCGTGTGTGAGTGAGTGTGTGAATGAGTGAGTGAGTGTATGTGTGAGTGTGTGAATGAGTGAGTGAGTGTGTGTGTGAGTGTGTGTGAATGAGTGAGTGTGAGTGAATGAGTGAGTGTGTGAGTGAATGAGTGAGTGTGTGTGTGAATGAGTGAGTGTGTGAGTGAATGAGTGAGTGTGTGTGTGAATGAGTGAGTGAATGAGTGTGAGTGAGTGAGTGTGTGTGAATGAGTGAGTGTGAGTGAATGAGTGAGTGTGTGAGTGAGTGAGTGAGTGTGAATGAGTGAGTGCGTGTGTGAATGAGTGAGTGTGTGAGTGAATGAGTGAGTAAGTGCGTGTGTGTGTGTGCGAGTGAATGAGTGTGTGAATGAGTGAGTGCGTGAGTGAATGAGTGAGTGAGTGAGTGGGTGAGTGAGTGCGTGTGTGAGTGAGTGTGTGAATGAGTGAGTGAGTGTATGTGTGAGTGTGTGAATGAGTGAGTGAGTGTGTGTGTGAGTGTGTGTGAATGAGTGAGTGTGTGAGTGAATGAGTGAGTGTGTGAGTGAATGAGTGAGTGTGTGTGTGAATGAGTGAGTGTGTGAGTGAATGAGTGAGTGTGTGTGTGTGAATGAGTGAGTGAATGAGTGTGAGTGAGTGAGTGAGTGAGTGTGTGTGAATGAGTGAGTGTGTGAGTGAGTGAGTGTGAATGAGTGAGTGCGTGTGTGAATGAGTGAGTGTGTGAGTGAATGAGTGAGTAAGTGCGTGTGTGTGTGTGCGACTGAATGAGTGTGTGAATGAGTGAGTGCGTGAGTGAATGAGTGAGTGAGTGAGTGCGTGCGTGAATGAGTGAGTGCGTGAGTGCATGTGTGAGTGAATGAGTGAGTTTAGTGCGTGTGAATGAGTGTGTGTGAATGAGTGAGTGTGTGAGTGAGTGAGTGAGTGAGTGAGTGAGTAAGTGCGCGTGTGTGTGAGTGCGTGTGTGAATGAGTGAATCAGTGCGTGAGTGAGTGAGTGTGAGTGAGTGAGTGAATGAGTGAGTGCGTGTGTGAGTGAATGAGTGAGTGCGTGAGTGAATCAGTGCGTGAGTGAGTGAATCAGTGCGTGAGTGAGTGCGTGAGGGAATGAGTGAGCGAATGAGTGAGTGAATAAATGAGTGAATAAATGAGTGAGTGTGTGTGTGAATGAGTGAGTGAATAAGTGAGTGATTGAATGAGTGAGTGTGAGTGAATGAGTGAGTGTGAGTGAATGAGTGAGTGTGTGTGAGTGAGTGTGTGAGTGAATGAGTGAGTGTGTGAGTAAATGAGTGAGTGTGTGTGTGAGTGAATGAGTGAGTGCGTGAATGAATGAGCGAGTGTGTGAGTGAATGAGTGAGTGCGTGAATGAATGAGCGAGTGTGTGAGTGAGTGCGTGAATGAGTGAGTGAGTGCGTGAGTGAATGAGTGAGTGAATCAGTGCGAGTGAGTGAGTGCGAGCGAATGAGTGAGTGTGTGTGAATGAGTGAGTGAATGAGTGAGTGAATGAGTGAGTGTGAGTGAATGAGTGAGTGTGTGAGTGAGTGTGTGAGTGAGTGTGTGAATGAGTGAGTGAGTGAGTGTGAATGAGTGAGTGAGTGTGAGTGAGTGTGTGAATGAGCGAGTGAGTGAGTGAGTGTGAGTGAGTGTGTGAGTGAGTGCGTGAGTGAGTGTGTGTGTGAGTGAGTGCATGTGTGAGTGTGTGAGTGAGTGTGAGTGAGTGAGTGAGTGAGTGTGAGTGAATGAGTGTGAGGTGTGTGAGTGAATGAGTGAGTGCGTGAGTGAGTGAGTGAGTGAGTGAGTGTGAGTGAGTGCGTGAGTGAGTGCGTGAATGTGTGAGTGAGTGAGTGAATGAGTGAGTGCGTGTGTGAGTGAATGAGTGAGTGAGTGAATGAGTGAGTGAGTGAGTGAGTGAGTGAGTGAGTGCGTGAGTGAGTGAGTGAGTGAGTGTGAGTGAGTGCACGAGTGCACATGCAAGCAAATTGGGGGGAGAAAGATAGATGCGGACACACAGAGAGACAATCACAAACAGACACACATACACAGGCACACACATACTCACTACGAAAGGAGATCTTGATGCCTTGGTTTTGTGCAACCCTACTGTAAACTCGATCTTCCAAGATTGCCTTAGTGAATCTTTCAAGCTTACTTCGGAGTTGCCACCAGCTGTGCAAATCCCACCCTCCAGGAAGCGGCAGCGCAAACACCTCACTGACACCAATATAAAGGCAGCGCCAGAGAGAAAGCGGACTGGGATTTCGGGTTTTGGCGCTGGAGGAGGGTTGGGGCGGGTCTTTCTCTTGCTGCCGCCGCCCTGTGACTCTGACCGATTTTCCTGGGTTGAGGGGTTATAAAGTACGCAGGGCGGGCTCACAGTGCCCACCACGAGGCAGTCTACCACCGAAAGGCTGGAAAACTCAGGTGAAGCTGCAGCGGCACTGTCAGTGCAGCACTCGAAGAGGAGGCAGCCACTGGAAAGGAGGGGCCAGAGCCCGAAGATCAAAGAGGGATTTTTACTTAGGCCTCAGCTTAAAATGGTGAGCAGCCGAGGCTTGTGGGGGTGTGAGAACTGCCCACCGCTGGGCACTCCTCCTCCAGAAGGGGCATCAGCAGTCCTTCTACTGTTGCCCCAGGGACCGCCGTCAAGCCCTCCCCTGGCGAGATCAGCAACAGAAGGCCGGGGAAATGGGACAGGTTGCTGGCATTTCCATGTGGTGGGTGGGCAAGAGGCGCCCAGACTGGGGCAGGGGGCAGAAAATTAAGGTTGGGGCTGTACATGACGGTAGGCCTTGCTGCCAAGTTTTCCTGTCTTTGGTCTCCCACCCAATTTGGTGGGCGGGTGGGGTGGGGGGGTGGTGTTGGGGGGGGGAATGGGTGGAAACGGCGGAGGTAAATCCAGCAAATCCTGCTACGTGACAACATATAAACAGCTACTGCAACTTAACGCGAGCAGCAAGTACTACGTTCAGATTATGTAAATGATCTTGTTCCCACCTACAGACATCAGGATTTGAGTTGGCAGACCTATAACTGCACTCAGATTAGTTGATCACAAGATTTATAAGGCTTGTTACAGTTGATTTTTAAATGGATCGGAGTTGTTTTCCCATAGAAATCAAAATGTTGCCCGTCAGATAGAAACTCCAAGAAAAATTGAGCAACCAAAATTGTTACAAATAATATCTGAATTTATATGGGGCTTTGTTATGCTGGAACATCACAATCTCTCCACACGGTGATTGACTTAGGAGTGCCAGGGCTTTTGCTGTGTAAGAGATACGCTCCCACATGGGTCAAAATCCTGGAACTCCCTCCCTAACAGCACTGTGGGAGTACCTTCACCACGCAGACTGCAGCGGTTCAAGAAGGCGGCTCACCACCACCTACACAAGGGGTAACTATGGATGGGCAATAAATGCCGGCTTTGCCAGCAACGCCCACATCCCCAGAATGACATATTTAAAAAAAACAAAAAATTCAACACTAAAACAAACCCAACATAAATCCTCCCATTCTACCTCCCCTCCCCCCAAAACTGTACCAATAAAATGAAGAGAAAAAGAACGTGCGGTGAAGATGTTTACCTGAGGGAGGACGGCTGGTGGCTTTCTCTCCAGGTTCTGAAACGCGGAGCCTGGCTGCTGGGAGGCTGGTGACGGCGACTAAGCAGAGGCAGAGTGCATACCACAGGGCGATCATTCCTCCGGAGCTGCCGCCGATCCGACTGCTACTGCCCCGTCCGGCCTCAGACATCATCTGCGTGCGCGCTTCACAGCATGGGCGCCGCGCTTCCGCTGCCGACTGCTCCCGCCGAGTGCGCTGGAAGAGAGGGCAAGAAAAGGAGGCATTGGCACGTGCATGAGATCCTTATCTCCACCGGCAGAGTGTGGCCGGCAACCGACACCTGGGCAACCTTAAAAGCTCTGGAATCAATTTGAGGAGCATTTTCCGCATAACAACCCAAAAGAGAAGTCGACTACAAAACCTTTTAAACTTGTCCCCGGAATATTTAGCGGAGATTGAGCACATTGTATAAAATGCAATACAATTGCATAACATCCATGATGAGAAACCGTTCTCAGTGTGAAGGGAAAGGCTTCCATCTTGGAAGCTGCAAACTTATGCTCTCCGCCAGGGACCAGCCACCACCTCCTTCCCCTAGTCCTGGGGCACGGAGAGCCACTATGGCTTGCCTCCTGCTGTCCCTGTTGCGATCAGCTAACTGGGTACAGAGAGCAGCGGAGAACCCGGGACTTGTTTGATCTGCCTGGTTCAGTATCACACCATGCAGTGCGCCACTCACAAGACCAGTGGTCACACCAGTGACATCTAAAACATTTCAGAACCTAAGCAAGATTCAGAATAATTTTGTGCATTAAAGTCACAGCAATATAGGAAGAGCAGTGGGCCATTCAGCCCCTCGAGCCTGTTCCGCCACTCCATTCGAACATGGCTGATCTGTACCTCAGCTCCATTTACCCGCCTTTGCTCCACATCCCTTGATACCCTTGCCCAACAAAAGTCTATGGGGGTGAAATTGGGCCCCAAAAAGGGCGATAACTTTTAAAAGTTTGGAAAATTAGCACCAGCTGCTGTGCTTTTCTAACTTTTAATAAATTTGTTTTTCTCGCTCCCAAGAGGGAGATGGAGCACTCAAGCGCTCCACTTCCCTCTTGGAGCGTGATCGGCAGCAGGCGGGGCGGCGTGTTCTGCAGCGCTGCACAGTCACGTTGGAAGGATCCTCCCTCCCTTAAAGGGAAGGGCCAGCGCTGCAGGCTCTGCAAAAGAAAGGGCACCTACCTGGACCACCAAGGGAACGGCGAACCTGCGCGACCAGCCCGGGCAGGAACCCGCGGAAAAAAAGGATCAAAAAAGAATTAATTTTAAAATTTTTTTTTTTACTTAGCTCGGCCACCTCACCTTTAAGCATCACCCCCGAAGTGGCGAGTCGCCTGATGCGCGCCCCCTGAAGCTGGCGTTGTTTTCGCTCGGCGATGCTTCAGGGGGCAGGAATGAATTTCTGGTCCAGGGCGCTGTGTGGCCGGATGTCGTCACGATCTCCGGCCGCAGGCGGGCGTGGCGATAGGGGTTACCGCTGCCGCAAACCGGCAGGTGAATTTCGCGGGTGGTGGTAAAATCGCCGCGCCCGGGCGGTAAGACCTTAGCGCCCCGTTACCGCCCCCTGGAGGTGATAACGGAAGGTGCTTAAGGCACCAAATTTCTAGCCCTATCGATCTTAGTGTTGAAAATTTCAATTGACCCAGCACTTTGGGGAAGAGAGTTCCCAATTTCCACTACTATTTGTATGAAAAGGTGCTTTCTGATTGCACTCCTGAATCACCAAGCTCTAATTTTAAGATTGTGCCCTTTTTATTCTGGATTCCCCCACCAGAGGAAACAGTTTCTTGGTGTCTACCCTTTATTAATTTTAAACACCTCAATTAGATCACTCTTCAACCTGAAATAGCTGTCTAGGCCTTTACAGCATAGGCCTTGAAATCACATATTACAGTATCTCCTTCCTGAGATTGTAATGTAGATATTAATGGTGTAATACCACACAAACGCCCCAATTTATAGGCAAGCTATTTCAGCGACATCAGAAACCTAAAAACAACACCTCAGAAAACTTGGGAGTAGCTTGAAAAATGTGAAGAGCAGTTTCATTTTTTTATGGTTCTATATTAAAAAAAAATATTTTTTCTCTCTACTTCTTCACGGTCATTATTCCCCAGAGGTGAGGGCAGTGGCCATGTTTTTATCTGTTCCTAGGATGTGGGCGACACTGGGCAGGCTACGTTTCTTCTAGTGGCTTGCTCGGCCAGATCAGAGTAAACCGCGTGGTGTGGGATTGGAATCAGGCTGGAGGGAGGTGGCACATGTTCTCTGGCCTGAAGGATAACCATGACCTAATTTAGTTTCTACTGGGCCCAGACAACAAAAACAACAAGATTTATAAAATTCAATTTCACAACTTGTCATGGTGGGATTTGAACTCTCAACCTAGTCCATGTACTGCGACCACGACACGGCCTCCAACATTGCCAATAGCCGCTGTCACACTAGCCCTGTAGGGGTGCGAGTGTTGCCGGCTCCTATGCACAGGTCTCACACAGCTGGCAGCAATCTTCAAGACAACTACTGAATCTGGCCTTTGCAAAGACCTGCTTTTTATCAGGAATTTCAGATTCAGCGAATCTGTCCAGTTTACACTTACACAGCATGAACACTCCTCAAAGGCAGATAGTTTGTAACCAGTTGCTTGAAGGGGACGGGGTTGGGATTGGAGGGAAGGAGTAGGCCTCACTCAGTGACTCGCCCCTCCCCTTTAGAACAGTGCTGGCAGGAATCTCACCATGTGGGAACTGTGTACAAACTTCCATCCCATCACTTTGTTACATGGCAAGTACAACATGGAAAACGGCTGTTTGACCCAACCAGTCCATGTCATTTATTCTCTACATGTGCAGTAGCTCTAATCCTGTGTGCCTGCCCTGCTCCAACTTCTCAACAACTTATTTAATCGATTCTTAAATGTTAATACGCTCTCTGCTTCAAACACCGACGCCAGTAGTAAACGTTCCCCTGCTGTCTGTCCTAAATCTCTTACATTTAATCTGTGCCCCCTCGCTTTCAGCTGCCTGGGCCCTAAGCTCTGGAATTCCCTCCCTAAACCTCTCTGCCTCTCTCTCCTCCTTTAAGACGCTCCTTAAAACCTACCTCTTTGACTCTGTCCTAGTATCTCCTTATGTGGCTCGATGTCAAACTTTATTTGATGACGCTCCTGTAAAGCACCTTGGGACGTTTTACTACGTTAACGGCGTTCTATAAACGCAAGCTGTTGTTGTTGTTTTAAACCTCTCGGTCACTGGAATCAGTCTATTTCTAACTACTCCTTCCCAGCCCTTCATAATTTTAAACACCTTTATCAAATCACCCCGTAATCGCCTGTTTATGTTGGAGCAGGCTGGTGGGTGCATCAACGCATTGTAACACTGCATTGCATGTTGATGTGAACCTCCATAAACATACACTGGCCCCTCATTGTGAGTGATATAGCACAGCTTTCGGTATAATATGTGTAATCTGGACCCTTTTATATTGCGCTAGTTCCCCAAGTGCAGGACTGGCAGAGCTGGCTACAAGCCAGAGGACCAGCAGTAGGCCATTCAGCCCCTCGAGCCTGTTCCACCATTCAATTAAATCATGGCTGATCTGTCCAATGGAAATGTTCTGGGCCTGGCTGAGGCATCCCATATTATCCGCTTATGGCAGCTGGCGACACTAGCATGGATCTCACTCGATATAAATGCATCTTTAGGTTCTCCGTTTGAGAACCCGCAACACACACCGTCTCATAGCAACATAGAAACATAGAAGATAGGAGCAGGCGTAGGCCATTCGGCCCCTCGAGCCTGCTCCGTCATTCAATGAGATCATGGCTGATCATCCAAATTCAGTGCCCTGTCCCTGCCTTCTTCCCATATCCCTTGATCCCCTTAGCCTTAAGAAATATATCCAACTCCTTCTTGAATATATTTAATGAATTGGCCTCAACTGTCTTCTGTGGTAGAGAATTCCACAGGTTCACTACTCTCTGGGTGAAGAAATTCCTCCTCATCTCAGTCCTAAATGGCGTACCCCTTATCCTTAGACTGTGACCCCTGGTTCTGGACTCCCCCGCCATCGGGAACAGCCTTCCTGCATCTAGCCTGTCTAGTCCTGTTAGAATTTTATAAGTTTCGATGAGATCCCCTCTCATTCTTCTAAACTCCAGCGAGTACAAGCCCAATCGACCCAATCTCTCCTCGTACGTCATTCCTGCCATCCCAGGTATCAGTCTGGTGAATCTTCGCTGCACTCCCTCCATGGCAAGAACATCCTTCCTCAGATAAGGCAACCAAAACTGCACACAATACTCAAGGTGTGGTCTCACCAAGGCCCTGTACAACTGCAGCAAGACATCCTTTCTCCTGTACTCGAACCCTCTCGAATTCACTCGAATTGTCTCTGTGACAAACTTCTCACTTTAGCCACTTTTATATTTGCCAAGAGGGGAGTAGCTCTCACACGGATCAATACTTATGGTTAGAACTGAGGAAACCCAGCTCTACCCTTGTACCTTGACACAAAGACTGGCTGGTGGCTCGCAAGACCCACAGAGCGGGTGCCCACTCCCACAGGAACACTGAAGGCCGGGTCAATCAAATCTACCAGTTCAGCCAACGGCAAGAGAACACACTCCAATGTAAAAGCATTTTACGGCATGTTTCTGCTCTGCTGTGCAGACGTAGCAATAACTTCCCCTCGCTGTAGCTGCAGGAGCCACTGGGATCTGAAACTGCGCTGTGTGCCTTCGTTATATTACAGGCTTTTGCATCGATAATAAAATCAGCAGCCTCGAACTGTACCCAGTAAACCACGGATTGTACTACAGTAGGCAATATATCAGCCCGACCTCCTGCAGTTTCCCCAAACTTTCCAGCCGTAAATAACTTATTTCAATAACTCCCCTGTGCTGACAAGTGGGCAGACGCTGTCGATTTTGAAACGTGTAATTTCTGACAAGCTATTTTCTTTGTCTTTGCTGCGCAGCCCGAAGGCGTGGGTGGGGGGGGCGGAGAGGAGGGGGGAAACATCATGCCACACAACACATGTTTAAAATATCAAAACATTCCTATCAGTGGGAGTCCCAGAAGACTAGCTATCTCCATGGATTATACAACTGTACAAAAATCTCAAACCCTCTTGTCAAGACAATAAAAACCTTTCATTTACATAGAGCCTTTAATGACATCCCGAAGCACGCCACGTTTGAAGTCCACCGCTGTTATGTAGACAAATGCATTGCCAATTTCCGCACAACTAAGATCCCACAAACTGTAAGAGGGAGATAAATGACCAGTTAATCTGGTTTTGGCTGAGGGAGGAATGTTGGCCAGGATACGGGGAAAACGCATTGCTCTTCTTTGAGTATTGCCATGGGCTCTTTAATGCTCAATTGGTGCAAAATCTCATCCAAAAGACGTCACCCCCAACGGTGCAGCAATCTCTCACAAGGTATTGAAGTGTCAGCTTGGATTAGGTGCTGGAGTGTAGGGCTTGAACCCATGACCCCTGACTCACAAGCAACAGAGCCAGGACTAGGGCAGCACGGTGGCATAGTGGTTAGCACTGTTGCCTCACAGCGCCAGGGACCCGGGTTCGAATCCGGCCTCGGGTGACGGTCTGTGTGGAGTTTGCACATTCTCCCCGTGTTTGCGTGGGTTTCCTCCGGGTGCTCCGGTTTCCTCCCACAGTCCAAAGATGTGCGGGTTAGGTTGATTGGCTATGATAAATTGACCCTTAGTGTTAGGGGGATTAAATACGTGGGGTTACGGGGATAGGGTGGGATATGTGTTGGTGTAGGGGTTACGGGGATCGGGTGGGATATGTGTCAGTGTAGGCTCGATGGGCCGAAATGGCCTCTATCTGCACTGTGGGGTTTCTGTGTTTCTGTGTGTTGGCACCATAAGAAATTAAAACACATTTGCCGAGAAAACCTTCGAAGCTGGCGGAAGAAACTTTCAATTTCTCCTCAATCGAGAGAATCATCTGCTACTGAGTCATGCAGACCCCGAAGGTTCCAGGTTTGATTCCTGGTCTATGCTGAGATGATCTCAGTCAGGTTAACAGTTGGAATGTTGCAACTGGCTTTGGCTTTCTTGGGCTAGAGGTGGGGGAGGGGGTGGTGGAATCAACCACTTCCTGCTCCAAACACCTGTCCTGCTGGAAAGTACACCTGTTCCTATCAGTTAAGGGGGGAAAAACATCAGGTATTCGCCATGGGTGAAAAGCCAGCTGATATTTAAGCCTAGATCTTCTGTTTGGTGTTAAAATCTAGGCCTTACCATCCAAGTTCACACATGGAAAATGGCCGCTGCCAACCAGATTCCACTGAGAATCAATCTTCATAGAATGGTTACAGCACAGAAGGAGGCCATTCGGCCCGTCAAGCCCGTGCCAGCTCTCTACAAGAGCACTTCAGCTAGTCTCACTCCCCCGCCCTTTCCCCGTAGCCCTGCAATTTTTTTTCCTTCAGGTACTTAGCCAATTCCCTTTTGAAAGCCACGATTGAATCTGTTTCCACCACCCTTTCAGGCAGTGCATTCCAGATCCTAACCAGTCGCTGCATAAAAAAGTTTTTCCTCATATGTCGCCTTTGGTTCTTTTGCCAATCACACCTTAAATGTGTGTCCTCTGGTTCTCAATCCTTTCGCCAATGGGAACAGTTTCTCTCTGTCTGGACCCCTCATGATTTTGAACACCTCTATCAAAAGGAGAGAAAGGGAGAAAATTGGGGGAAATCTCCAACATTTTGTTTCTATACTAATACCTAGGCCCATGCATTGCGTTTCTTACCAACTCTGCTACAGGTCACATCTACCTGTGATATCAGTCCTCCAGACCCCAAAATGCCTTAACTGTTGAATGGCTCATTACCATTAGCAGTTTTTGGCTTCCAGGCAAAGATTCCTGCATTAAAACATGGAACAATTTAAGGACACTGAAAATGGTTGCAACCCAGCAAGGCTTGGAAACCAGAATTTCCTGACAACACCCTTTTAACTCTTATCAAAGACAAGATTGATGATACTTAGTACAGGCTTTCACATTAGGGTGTCTTTTTCTTTTGGTAAAGTTCCCCAAATCTCTTTTACACTTCAAAGCTTCTGCCTGTGGAGTGAATCTGCATTCTAGACTGAATGTCACTGGCACCAGTACTGGTCTCATACCCGATCAGAAACTCACCCCTCGGGCTCTGTGATAACAGTACTAGTGTCAGCAGGGGGGGGCTCCTAATGTGTCAGTTTTTGACATACGATGCACATCTCCAGGCGACAGGGGATTCTGGTGCGATGGCATGATGTCAGCCCATGGCTGTTCTCATTCTGCACCTGTGTGCTCGCGTTTAAAGGGCATCACATGGAAAAGCACGTGGCTCACTTGCTGCTGTTTGGGGAGGAGGAAATGCTCGCAGAATAAGACGATGGTGTCACGTGCAAGCAAAATAATGATTGGTTTCAACACAATTAGGGATGGCCAATAAATGCCGACCTTGCCAGCAAAGCCCGCAGCCAGAGAATGAATCATTTTTTTAAAAATCACGTTGTGTGTCAACTTAGCTCAGTTGAAAGCCCTCTCAGAAGGTTGTGTGGGTTTAGACGCCACTCCAGGGTTTGAACCAATAATCTAGACTGACACTCTAGTGTAAAACTGAGGGAGTGCTGCATTGTCGGAGGCAGGGTCCTTCAGGTGAGATGTAAATCCAAGTCCTTCTCTGCTTGTTACAGTGGTGTAAAGATCCCGCGGCACTATTTGAAGGAGAACAGAGTATGTTGACTAACATCCCTTCTCCCAATATTACCATCAAAAAACAGCTTAACTGGTCATTCAGCTCATGGGTCATTGCTGGTACGGAACGGCTGCCATGTTTTCCTACATAACACTTCAAAATGTAATTCATTCAGTCAAACACCTTACACAATAAGGGCCTATCTCTTTCATAGAAAAATAGGAGCAGGAGTAGGCCAGTCGAGCCTGCTCCGCCATTCAATATGATCATGGCTGATCCGCTATCTCAATACCATATTCCCGCTCTCTCCCCATACCCCTTGCTGCCTTTCTCACTATATACACACTCTTAATTCTATAAGTGCCATTTTTTTCTTATGTGTATGATCTAAGAATAATGGCTGGTATCCTTAATCAAGCCGCTTCAATTGTCTAGTTGTAACTGTTCTTAAATTGTTACAGTTCTCGGTTACATTCCTAGTGTACAGTACACAAAGTTCTGTGTTCATGTTATTATGATACGAGATGGGCCTTTCAATGTGGCTTGGATTGTGCATGACCCCATGGATTGATTCTGGGGAAGGGAGGCAGTATCAGGGTGAATGATTAATGCTCAGACTGCAACCGACCAGATTCTTGAGCCAGGACATTTTTTTGTTGTTGGAAAGAGGAGGAAAACAGGAATGTTTCATTATAACAACAGAAAATGCTGGAAAAACTCAGCAGGCCAGGCAACATCCGTGGAGAGAAATTAGAGTCGACGTTCCGGGTCTAAACCCTTTTTCAAAACTGGAAAGGAAATAAAATAGATCAAAAGGCAGGGCTGGCAGAGAACAAAAGAAGTGAAGAGACATTAAGAGGTATTCAAAACGACGACTCTAATTTCTCTCCACGGATGTTGCCTGGCCTGCTGAGTTTTTCCAGCATTTTCTGTTGTTATTTCGGATTTCCAGCATCTGCAGTATTTTGCTATCGTAGGAATGTTTCATTGTTCAGTTTCAGGCAAAACTCAAAGCCTACTTAGAGTAACGTACATCTTCATTGGTTAAAGAGCATTTGTCCAGTGAGTGGCCATACCATACTGACCAGGAGGGCCTTAGATTTGCTTTCTGGCCTGTGCTGACTTAGCAGTAGGCTGATACAATCAGTCTCAGTACCCCCCGAGCTCAGCATGGGGGAAAGAAAAATGTGACGAGAGTTCCCATTCCTGGTGGAAGCGTGCCTGTGTGCGTGTGGTGGAGGGGGTGGCGGAGGCAGTGGTGGTGGGCAAGGAACGGATCAGGCTCAGGCCCACACAGATAAGTCGTCTGCTGGGACTTACCATCAAGGCTCACAGCGAGTAATAACCACTTGGACAAGGTACTGGGAGATTTGAAAAATAAGGGAGTGATGGGTTATGGGGAGCGGGCAGGGAAATGGAGCTGAGCCCAAGATCAGATCAGCCATGATCTCATTAAATGGCGGAGCAGGCTCGAGGGGCCAAATGGCCGACTCCTGCTCCTATTTCTTATGTTCTTATTACGAAATCCTATCCCAGCAAGCAGTCAATACTGTATATTCAGGAGGTGGGGCAGAAAAGTGTAATATGCACAGATTGGAAAACAGAGAAAGGCAAAACTCCACCGTTGTGATAAACCATTCAGCTCTGTGTAAACAATCTGAGAATTAGGCATTTGTTGTATTCAGATCCCAAAGCACCAGCGGCAAAATGCTTACGATTAGGCACTTTGCAGCCTTCCGGACTCAATATCGAGTTCAACAATTTCAGATCATAATCTCGGCCCCTATTAATTTTTTACTTGTAATTTTTCCACTCCTTTCCCCCCCCCCCCCTTTCCTTTTGTTTCACTCTCCCACCTGGCAGCTATCTCTTGCCCTGCCAGTACACTTCACACCTAATCTCAGCCTATTACCATCTCGTCTGGCTTCAAACACCTTTTATTGTCTCTTCTACTTCTTTTGTCTCTTTCACTTCTTTTGTCCGATCACAGCCCTGTCTTCGATCTATTTTCTTTTCTTTCCAGTTTTGAAGAAGGGTTCGACCCGAAACGTCAACTCAAATTTCTCTCCACGGATGTTGCCTGACCTGCTGAGTTTTTCCAGCATTTTCTGTTGTTATTTCGGATTTCCAACATCTGCAATATTTTGCTATCGTGCTTACTTTTAACCTCAGGGATACTGGAAAACTCTGTAGACAAATCAAACTGAATGGATATCAATGGCAGCCATGGAGTCAGAAATTGGGACCTGAGGCTGGGCCACCTTTCGGAGGTTTATACACAAGCTTTATTTTCCCCCATTGAAATGTAAATTTGCCATCAACTTTACAGCAAGTTAAAACAGGTTCGACCCATCTTCCGTCTTTTGCGCTCTGTGATTTTGCGAATCAGCCACAAAGTGGCAATCAACACCCAAGAATTGTTCTGGAAACTTGTGTAAACATTTTAACACCAGCCTTTTTTCTTGCATAAACAAAATGCACACTGAAAATATCACACACAGAACACTCAGCAATACAAGTTAGAAGTTCCAGGTTCAATAACCTGACCATTAGCTGATCTAATTCGGGGTTAAAAATCTGCTACATCTCTAACTTTTTCCAGTTCTGACGAAAGGTCATCGACCTGAAACGTAAACTCTCGTTTCTCTCTCCGCAGATGCTGCCTGACCTGCTGAGCGTTCCCAGCATTTTCTGTTTTTATTTTAGAAGTTTGAGGTGTTACAGTTGGCCTCAGCAGCCCGGGCTAGGGAGGGAAAAAAATTAAGTTAGTCAGCGTTCAGCTCCTGATTGCTATCCAGTGATGCTTGCTGGAAAGTATGTGTGTATATGCCAAGTAATGCCAGGATTGGCTGTGATGTGCTCGTGAAACCCCCCCCACCCCCCTCATTCACCCCACCACTGATGACTGTGTCTTCAGCTGTCTAGGCACCACGGTCATGAATTCCATCCTTAAACTCTTCCGCCTCTCCATCCCCCACTCTCCTTTAAGATCCTCCTTTAAAAAACACTTCTTTGACCTCACCTCCTAATATCTCCTTCATTGGCTCGACATTGATTTTTGTCTATTTACGAGCTTGTGAAGCGCCTTGGGACACTTTTCTACGTTAAAGGCGCTATATAAATGCACGTCTTTGTTGTCAGTCAAGAAGAATGGGCACTGGGGCAAAGTATGGCTATGCTGTATCTTGAGGGCTGAATAGTTCCAGGGATGAGGGAATTCAGTTACGTGGATAGACTAGAACATGAGTAGGCCGTGCGGCCCCTCGAGCCTGCTCCGCCATTCAATAAGAGCATGGCTGATCATCGACCTCAACTCCACTTTCCCGCCTGATCTCCATATCACTTGATTCCCCGAGAGTCCAAAAATCTATCTATCTAGAGAATCTGGGGTTGTTCTCCTTAGAGCAGAGAAGGTTGAGAGGAGATTTGATAGAGGTGTTCAAAATCATGAGGGGTCTGGACAGAGTAGATAGAGAGAAACTGTTCCCATTGGCGGAAGGGTCGAGAACCAGAGGACACAGATTTAAGGTGATTGGAAAAAGAACCAAAGGCGGCATGAGGAAAAACTTTTTTATGCAGCGAGTGCTTAGGATCTGGAATGCACTGCCCGAGAGGGTGGTGGAGGCAGACTCAAAAGGGAATTGGATAAATAGCTGAAGGAAAAAAATTTGCAGGGCTACGGGGAAAGGGCGGGGGAGTGGGACTAGCTGAAGTGCTCGTGCAGAGAGCCGGCATGGGCTCAACGGCCCGAATGACCTCTTTCCGTGCTGTAACCATTCTATGATTCTATAAACCAAAAAAATAGAAAGAAAAAAATGACAATTCTGGAAATCTGAAATAAAACCAGAAAACGCGGTTCAGCATCTGTAAGGAGGAAAGACGGATTCTACTGTTTCGGGTATGTAACAGATGCTGACTGACCTGCTGTGTGTTTCCAGCATTTACTGTTTTTATTTGAAGAGCAAACTGGAACTTAGTTAATAAAAATATAATCACGCCACCGGGCAGGTTTGTGGACAACTGGATGTCACTATGTGGGATCGACACTAAGTGTACTGAACAATGGCCTCAGATGGAAATGGTCTGATCCCTTTTACTTTTGATCCGAGGAATCTGATGAGCAAAACACAGGACGCATCCACTGCTGACCTTGCTCACTGTTTTTAAAGCAAACAAAACCCAGTGTTCCAGTTGGCATTAATTCAACGAATAGATGATTCTAATCTGCACATCAAAGATTTTTCTGCTGCATATGAAACACAGCCTTTGCATTTTTGTAAACAAGTCACACAGCTTTCCAATGCTTGTATCTTGCCTCCGTTTCCATAATGTCAATAGAAGTCCCCTGTCTGACACGGCCAGAAACCCCATTTGTCTTCCCTCGTTCTGGCCGATAAGTGCCATCTGCTCATTTCAGTGACCCTGTCCTGTCGCTCTGAGGGCTCCTTTGTCCCTTCAGCAGCCTCCTACCCCGGCACCTCGAGTACTTGAGGTCAGTGACATGATTCTTTGTCCCGGGATTTCCTGCAGTGAGCTCCACTACAGATTACTTAAGAGCAGAGGGCTGGCAATGAAACCAGGAATGGTAAGAGCTCTCTTACCAGGAATCATCTATCCAAACGCCCCAAAGCAACATTTAATCCTCAAAGTCCAGTGCTCCCTTTACTAAACCATCCTGCAAGACAATCTTATCTAAAACTCCATTTACAGTATCTTTCAACAGTAGATATTTGAAATACCTTTTGCAAGGTTTCATAATGGCATTTTAAATTATGCAGGATTTTTTTTTAAACTGTCTTATTGGATGTAATCCCGATCCTTCTGGCCAAAAATACAATCCCATAGGATTCATGGCATGAGATTATTACCAATTAACAAACTAGGAAAAAGCACTTCTAATCCAAACAAACTTTTTTTAAAAGGGCTTCACAGAGTCTGTAAGTGTTATAGTCAGACAGATTAGTCAAATAGCTGATGCAGTGAACTAAAATGTTGATGGGCAATTAATACAAAACAACCTTAACAAAATGATTAGTGATACCATATGGCTAGTTTTTAACGTGTGTGTGTGTGTGTGTGTGTGTGTGTGTGTGTGTGTGTGGAGGGGGGGGGGGGGAGAGGGGGGGGGAAGCTGCAATAGAAGTGTAGCCACTCTCCAGAATGAACTCCTCAAACTGCGCAAGATTAAAATACCATTTATGCAATTGGTGAAAAGATTTATTGGCCACCTAAACTCTTATTGGGGTACGTTTCCACAAGCATTGGGCGCCTTCCATTACCTCACTCAAGCGGTCATTCTTCACTTGTGAGGTTAAACAGTGAATGTCGGAAGGTTATCCAAGCCGAGATATCACAGTAGACTCTAGATCTTGTCTTCACTGGTGTTGGTGTCACTGTATGCAGGCTTTCCAGTAGTGGGGTCACTGAACAGTAACTATGAATGGGAAACCTGGGTGACTTAAATTTCCACACCCTGAGAAACTCAGGAGTGTTGCATCCTTATTGCCACTTGAGAGGATTTCTAAAGGGGCAACCCAGCACGAAGCCTACAATTAATAATAACCCAATGCTGTCACTTGACTGCAACGATTTATTGCCATCCTGCTCATCCAGGCCTATACAACCAGCAGCTAAACATTAGCTACTGTGGCGGGTCTCTGCAGTCTGGCTAATTTTTAAACCTGCTTCAGTACACGATCCCGGTGTTAAAAAAAAATCATGAGGTGAAGTCACCTCCATTGTCCTTTCTCAGCGTCCCGCAATATCCCCTGAACACTTCAAAGCTTTTCAAATATGTCACACAGATAAATTTGATCAACTTGAATTGATATTGCGAGCTTCGTGTAAAAGAATGGGTGAGGAAGGCATCCCCAGCAAGAGGGGGAAAAGATTACGGTAGAAGGCAGACTGAACACGCGGTTAGAGAGGGATAGGTTTTTGAAAGAAAAAAAGACAAATAAACATGTATTTATATAGCGCCTTATGACATGCTGGAGCGTTCCAATGTGCCTCACATTCAATAACTTACTTATGGAGAGAGTACAGAAGAGATTTACTAGAATGGTTCAAGGGATGAGGGAATGCAGTTATGTGGATAGATTAGAAAAGCTGGGATTGTTCTCCTTGGAACAACGGAGGCTAAGAAGAGATTTGATAGATGTGTTTGAAATCATGAAGGGTTTAGATAGAGTAAATAAAGAGAAACTGTTTCCAATGGCTGAAGGGTCGATAACCAGAGGGCACAGATTTAAGGTGTTCGGCAAAAGAACCAGAGGTGACATGAGGGAAAACTTTTTTTACGTAATGAGTGGTTAGGATTTGTCTGATAGGGTGGTGGATACAGATTCAATAGTAGCCTTCAAAAGGGAACTGGGTAAATACTTGAAGGAGAAAAACTTGCAGGGATATGGGGAAAGAGTGGAGGAGTGGGACTAACTGGATTGCTGTTTGAAAGAGCTGGCGCAGACTCGATGGGCCGAATGGCCCCCTTCTGTGCTGTACTATTTGATGATTCTATGAAATGTAGTCATTGTTTTTATGGAGGAAAACACTGCAGCCAACTTGCCCATGCAATGAGGTGAATGACCAGCTAATTTGTTTTTGATGGTACAGTATTAGTTAAGGGACGAATGTTGGCCAAGACACTACGAGAACTCCAGGTTCTTTGAATTGTAACATTACATATATCTAAGGAAGGGAGAGTGGCAGCAAGACAAAGCATTTTAGAGAGATTGTTCCGAGGTGCAAGGCATTGGTTTCTGGGTTGGGGGGGGGGGGAAGTGTAATGCCGAGCTTCACGATTCTCTGAGTAAGTTGAATTATAAGAGGCCCGATGGATTTATGTTGAGCAAACAACTAAAAGAAGAAAGATCTGAAGATGGAGCCCCACAAGATTTTTGCTGTCCGAATTCAGTGCTGCTGGTAACAAGCCAACAGATGAAAACGAAGCCAGGAGAAAAAAAAACAAACAAAAAATCTTTATGAGACCAGAATAGAAAATAAATCACACTTTGACGTAGCGTGTAACCTTGAACTCAGCAGAGATACAACCTTGCAACGGCTTTGTAATAAAAATGTCAATAACGTGATTCAGATTTGGTTTGAGTTCTAAAAGACAAACACTTGAAAACGTCCTGAAGAAGAAAGGATTTCTTCTTTCCCCCTCTTTGACTTTCCCTCCTCCTCTATTAAAGGCATTGCCTCCTTGTTAGGGAGGGGTTCCAACAGCACCGCCTTTTGGTGTCTCATACACGCGGCCAACCTTCACGTGCGAGTCTAGACAGGAACACCATAGCCGGATCCAATCCTGTCCCTACCTGACGCTCACACATATCAGATCATTGCTTGAAAAAGAGAAATATTAAAGGGTAGGGGGAAGAGACAGGAGAGTGTGATTAGACGAGGCTCATATGCAGACTCGTTGAGGCAAATGACCTGTTTCCGTGCTGTAGCATTATACGATTTAAGTTTCCACATAACACTTTCCAGCAGGGGTCATTAGCTAACCATTAGGAGTGTGAATTCAGGAACCTTGGGATGTTTTTCTATGTTAAAGGCGCTATATAAATGCACGCTGTTGTTGTTGATTTCTCCCTCCCTAGCCTAGGAACATTGAGGCCTTGATTCGTGGCGCCATCATCATAGCCCTGGATAAGATCAGCTAACTGATCTTGCCCTGGCTAAGATAGACAAGCTGCCGTTACCATTTGAGTCATTGGGAAGCTTAGCATGGAAGTTTCACTTGTGTTTTTAATACCAATTAGTGAGAAGGCAATAAATCTCTTCTCAGGCAAGGCTAGACAATCGAAGAAGCGTTTTCAAAATGCAAACTGCAAAATCTGGTCCATAGTTAGCACCCTCACACAGTTGGTATATTATAACCTGCGTGCTTGGACTGTTTTAAATGATCTTTTGCTACTAAAGCAGCGGGTGTAAAAGTGAGACTTCTGTGCCAAAATGGCGTTTCCTACGTTACCACAGTGACTACACAAAGCACTTTGTTGGTTGTAAAGCGCTCTGAGACGTCCTGAGATCCTGAAAGGCGCTATAGAAATGCAAGTTCTTTCTTTGTTATGTTTTTTTCCCCCCAATTTTATATTTCTTTCATGTAGAATCTGCCAAATCACTGGTTTTGTGTGATTCTGCCTCCCTTCCCACCATTACTCAAATGTTTTCTCCCCTCCTCACTTTTGCTGGGCTATGGATCCAGAAGAACTGGTGCTTTCTGGCACCTCACTGAAGGTGCCATTCTTTGTGTGTGAGTCTAGACAGCGAGTGCATGATGGCTGTTCAACATGGGAGACATCACAACTGAGCCCATTCCTGCCCGCACCCCACATTCATACGTGCATACATTCCCTGCAGGGGGGGGGTCTCTCAATAGCATTCGGAGCAGGAAGCCTTTTGTCCCTCTGCCTAAGGATGCTGGGGCCAGTTGTGGCTCTCCCACCACTGCCCCATCTGATGCCAGCTAACTCAGCATAGGCCAGGGACTCATCCTAAGCCTTTCCCGATCTGTACAGCTCAGGAACAAGCCAAGTGGTGCATTCACCCACTGCGACGGTAGGGAAGCTCTGTGCAATGATTGCACAGCAGAATTATTCCTTGGCCAGAGCAGTGCTCTTGAAAGGATCAGTTTGCCTGATTCTAGGGCAAACCTATTACCACAGTACTCAGATGTGATAATGTAAAGATATCTTTGAATTCATTTCGGATGGGTCTCTCATATCTTTCACCAACTTTCTCCCTCCCCCTCCTCCTCCTCCTTTCTTGAAGGCGTCGACTCCCTTAATGGGATATGGTGCCAGGGGCATTCGTTGCCCTCTAGTACCTTGTTCAAGTGGCCAGCATTCATGTGAGAGTGTTGCTGAGCACCGGCAGGCTATCTTACCACGGAGCACGTCAGAGCCGAACCTGACCCTCTCCTCAACCAGCATTCACACACACACACGCACGTCCAGAAGGGGTCACTGCGCAGTGATCGGGAGAAGGGTGCCTGGTTAATTTCCCCTCCCCTAAAGCGGGGGAACTGTGATAACAGCAGCGCCTCATCGCTGCTCTTGGTTGAGAGCGGCTGGTGTGCCACAAACTAACAAGGGGATTTGCTTTCGAACGGTTTTGCAAATTGAGAAAAGATAGGACCAAAGAGCTTTGAAAGATGTTAACCTTTTGAGCTGGCACATCTGCAAGGGTACCCGGAGCCAATGGTAACCAGTGAAATGACCAGAATTTCTTTTACATTTTATGGCAAACATTATTTCTGTTGGTGCAGGCTACTCTCTGTCGATGTATACCTGTTACAGATTAACCCTTTCAAGGCCGCAGTGGCACTGCCACCAAAACTAAACAGAATTGATTTTGTTTTAAAACCCATTGCAAAGGATATAACCAATGAATTTGTATTCTTTGGATTGACCTTTCCCGAAATCCAGCTTACGATGAATAAGCTGTCAGAGCACAAAAAAAACACAATCTTGAAATGTGCTGTGGATTTTTTTTTTACCTTTCATTATGTAAAGTCCATTACCTCAGATTTAAAAAAAATAAAACTCCTTTGCCTGTTGTTCATCCTCTGGAAGGCCGCTTTTAGCTAAGTGTATAATAACAAGGGTCATTCTCTTTCCTGAGGCGCACCATTCTGAAATCTTTAGCCCTGCTCCGCACACCACCAACCGTTAACTGGCTAATTATTCATTTACCAGCTCAGTCTAACTCAGCCAATGCCATTCAACTCAGGTGTCCTCAAGTGTCTCACCTTTGTGACCATGGCAGGATTTGTTTTTGTTCTTACACACACGCCTCCTTTTTCTGCTTACAGCACACAACACTCACGTCTCTACATCACTAATAAATGTGTACAATATTGCAGAAAGAGTCTCACAGGAGTGTACTGTACATCAAGAAGAATGGCATTCTGTGTAACCGTTAAAGCTGAATACTACACCAGGGAGTTGAAATATGCTGAGCAGAGTAAATAGGTCTTCAGTCTCTTCAACACTGAGCTCCTTATACAAGTTTCTAAAACATACATTTAACACCAGACAAAGCAAGCACAACACACATAGATTCTGTGCAGTCCTTGAAATAAAAAGAGAGAAACAGCTGGAAACACACAGCAGGTCAGGCCAACATCTGGAAGAGAAAGATCGGAGAATCCTTCGATAGAAAGCTATTACACACCTTTCAAGTTTAATGGGTTTAGGAGGATGTTAAGTGTTCTGAGGCAGTGTCATATCTGAAACGTTCAAACCCAACATTTTCCATTTTTTCCCCTGCTATTCATTTGATGTTCTTTTTATTGTTACTGTTCATACTGAAAATACATCGTTATTACGGCTCAGAACACATCGTCCACCCAAAACCATTAACAACCCGAAGCGCTCCGACCTGTCCCCTGACAGATGTTGGGCTGACCTGCTGCGTCTTTCCAACCGTTCTGCGGGAAAACGGAACCAGTTGCAACATTTGCACTTTTTAAAATACGGATGGGCAAACCCAGAGTGCTGAAAGGGGGGGGGGGGGGGGTTCATGTTTAATTCTCAGGTTGCTCTCAATGTGATAAGTGTCTCCCAAAGGGCTGGTCTCGATGGACGAGTGCCCCCCCCCCGCCCAGCTGATAGCATCGGGATCTCATGGGCTCGCTGCCTGCGCTGATAGAGTTAGAAACACCTTGTAAACGGCAATAGGGCGCTTTCCCAAAGGAGTGTTGCTGGCTCCTCTCGGCGATGTGGGGGCAAGTTACACCTGCCAGGTTCACACTCAGAGCCAAGAGTTGTTGCTCCTCAATTCCCCCGCACTGTCCCGGACACACGGCCGGGTCCTGAATAGCACGAAGAAGCAAGGGGGTGAGGGGGTGGAGAGGTCTGTCGTGTGTTTTCTTAAATGATTTAATATCGCTTTCTGGATATCCATTAAATCAAGGAATTTGGAAATTTCTAATTTAAAAAAAAAATCAAACATGTTGCGATGGTCCCCACAGCGATGCCCCTCTGTAAAGTACAACACTTCAAAGTCAGGATGGCGAGCAAGAGCTCACTGTGAACCCCAGTCAAGGACTGGGACATGGCAGCACCTCCGCGGGATCGGCGCCATTCCGGCTCGGGACACTCTGCTGATTGCAACTTAACAACATTTCTGCAACTGAAAGTTAAAACAAGCGTGTTCAGCTCCGCTAACATTTCTTTGTGAGGCATCTGGTGATAGAGTGTAAACGATATGACAATTAACGGAATTCCCAGAATATTTTCTCTTTTTTTTCCAAATCAAGTTTTAAACTCACTTCTATCTGCAAGCGGGGAGCAGAAAGGGGGTTGCAAGACCCACGCAATGACTCTCAAATGGTTACTTGTTTGCTTTTGGAATTAAAAAAAAAACACGTTGTTACAGTGACCTGACAGACATCTACTAAAATAAGAACAGAAAATGCTGGAAACACTCAACAGGCCAGGCAGCATCCGTGGAGAGAGAGACAGAGTTAATGTTTCAGGTCTGGGACCCGACTAACACTGGGGAAGGGAGCGGTGGAGACCACCACAACAACCTGGGTCAGGGCGAAGCTACAAGTTAGCAAGCCAGCCAATATTCATTTACAAAATCTATTCACTAATCCGCTGGGGCGACCACAGCTCACACACTGCCGGGGCTTCAGATGTCACCCTGAGAGGCTTCACTTTGAAAATCAAGCTTTAACACAACAACAAAAAGTTGACTGGGTTTCGGGTTTCCAGTCCGGACCGCCGCTCAGTAAATTGGGGGCTGCAGCCTAGTGTCAGCAGCAGTGGGGGGATAACGCCAACAGCTCACGCATTGGAGTTCATCATTGCACCGTCCTCTTGGAGATGTTCGGCAGCAACACTTTGCGGCTCATTCTGTTTGTTTATTCGGGAGAGGGTGGAATGCGGGTGCAAAGAAAATACATACTTCGACCACCGAATACAACTCAGAAAACTGCCCACTCCGCTCTCCAGTAACACGCACTTCTCTAAAAAAAAACATCTGACCTCCCATTATTGAATGACTTGGATCAAATGAAAAATGATACACACTTAACGCTTTGACCGCCAATGGTAACTTTATAGTCCAGGGTCTCTCTCTTGCCTGTTAGTTTGCAACCAGCTCGATGCTGCTAGCTCGGCTTTAACAGCTGGACTCAACAGAACAAAGTTTGCAATAGTGTGTATATATAATATAAGTATATATATATACACACACAGAATCCACTCCTCGTCAATCACAGTCTGTCGGAACCACCATCTCTCTCTCTCCCTTTTTGCAATCTTCCCTCTTTCCTGCTGGGTTTGAGTGAAAACGTGCAGCAATTTCACAGCTCCCAGCGCCCCCTCCCTCCACACGCCTCCATATATCATACATCCTTAATTGGCTCACGGCTCCTACCTCAAGGGATGCTCCGCAGAGCCCCCCTCGCCCCAATGCAAGGCGAGTGCACTGACCTGAGAACCGTCCCTCTAGTCGAGGTTAAAATGAGAGAGAGAGAGCGAAACGCGCTTTACTGACCAGTGCTCGCAAACTGATGCTCCCGGGTGAAAAGGTGCCGATTTCGGACTCGATCAACAATCCCTCAGGTCCCCCACACAGCAGAGTTCAAGGTTTTCCTCGAGTGGATCAGAAACGACGAGAAATAAAAAGACTTTCTTAGAATATTCAAGTCATTTGTAAATCCAGCATGAAACACAGTCATGAAAACCCAAGAGGTGCTTGTCAACACATCCAAAAATGGCAATCTCTTGAATTCAGTTTAAGAGCCGGTCCGTGCCTGGGAAACCAATCCTTTCCTCATCAGTTTTTTTTTCTTATCAAGGATTTCTTTGCATTTTTCTCTTTAATTTTTCCTCCTGCGCCTCTCAGTTTTTAAACAAAAATATTTTTTTTTGCCCAGTGCTGCTTCTTGTCTTCAAGGAGAGTTCCTGGATTGTGAGAGCTGGAGAGATTTTTTTTATATATAAGTCAGGGTTGTACACTGTGTTCTCAAGAGGTGCTGCTTGGCTCCGTCCGTCCTGTGTGTGTAGTAGTAGCACTTTTGCTTTGCTGAGTGCGTTGTGTGAGTGAGAGTTGAGTGCGTGTGTGAAAGCTTGGCTTGCAGACTTCAACTGCCAGAGAAGAGCCAGTGGCAGAGAGAGAGAGAGAGAAAATTAAGGGAGATCAGATTTCAGTCTCTCGAGCACTCTGTAGTGACGTGTGGGTTCCAGCCCCCGGTGAAATGTAAGCAGGTTTAGTGGGAGGGCAGGGAATATAAACCATCAACTGCAACACATAACTCCTCCCTTTTCTGCTCTCAGAGGTGCCCGAAGCTCTAATAACTGATATAATCGGTGGCACTTTAAAAAAAAAAGCATTTCACTTTGTTGAGTGCCTTCATTTAATCTCTTTCTGCACAGATTCCAATCACCCTAAAAGTTACATTGTCTTGAATCCCAGAACTCTGTCAAAAGAAGAACCACCAGACATGAATATTTCGTACCCAATTCCACAACAACCTCAAGAAAATGCTCCAAGGGCACAAATGGCAGGACTGTCGAATGAGGAGAGATTGGGTCGATTAGGCCTGTATTCACTAGAGTTTAGAAGAATGAGAGGGGATGTCATGGAAACGTATAAAATTCTGACAGGGCTAGACAGACTGGATGCAGGGAGGATGTTTCCCCTGGCTTGGGGGGGATGGGGGTCTAGAACGAGGGGTCACAGTCTCAGGATACGGGGTAGGACATTTAGGACTGAGATGAGGAGAAATTTCTTCACTCAGAGGGTGGTGAACCTGTGGAATTCTCTACCACAGAAGGCAGTGGGGGCCAAGTCACTGAATATATTTAAGAAGGAGATAGATAGATTTCTAGACACAAAAGACATCAAGGGGTATGGGGAGAGAGCGGGAATATGGTATTGAGATAGAGGATCAGCCATGATCATATTGAATGGCGGAGCAGGCTCGAAGGGCCGAATGGCCGACTCCTGCTCCTATTTTTCTATGTTTCTGTACCTGGAATATACATTGGGGTAGCAGTATTGGGAGGAGCACCAAACCTGCCATGGGCCCCTGAAATCAGGGGTAGAGTTTCCACTTTCAGCGCAATCGGGAAATTGCACCCAAAATGCGCTAGAAATTGCGCTGGTGAGATGACAGTTCGCTAAAATTCATTTGGATAGTCACAAACGTAAAATCTTCCATGAGCCAGTGCAATCAGGCAGCATAATAGAACGTAATTGTTGCTTTGGTTTTTTCCCCCCCATTAAAAATGGATGTATTTAAGAGTGGCAACCTGGTGCAGGTTTATTAATACAGCTGAAAATGGGTTTATCAGCAAAAATAAGCATTCTTTAATAAGGGTGTCCTGTCCTCCACTTGTGAGTAACCGGATTTAAAATCACTGAAAATGACTTTTACAAAAAACTATACTGAACCTTTTAATAGCTTCTTTGGTGTAAATTAGTCATTTTTTGACATCAAAAACTTTTAAAACGTGCCTACTAGTGCCTCTGCCCCAACCAAAATGAACGCAATTTGAAGAGTCTTCCCGAACCAGCGCAATCCGCGGAATCTTGCAATTTCGACCGGGGAACGTGGCCTGATTTGTGGGCGGGGCCTGATCCGGGCAAATTGAATCTTGAACCAATGTAAAAGAGTGCAGAAAACACAAATGTAATTGGGTTTGGGTATAACTCACTTACCTTTAAAATTTCCTGATCTTTTGCACTGGTTCCGGCCGGATTGCCTTGATATTACTGGCGTAAACAAACGGAAACTTGACCTGGGGCATTAAATGCCTGTCTCCAGTTTAGCCTGTAAAGATAAGTCTCGATTTGCTGGATCAGATGATTGATAATTATAATAAAAATGAAAAATTTAGAGCTTAGGGGTGTGTCTTCCAGCTTGGCTAAAGGACAGTGGTCATCAAGAGAAATTATGTTGCAAGACTCTTAGTTCAAGAATGGCAGCAAACAAGTGCACTGAAAAAGTATGCACTGCAGTAAATGTAGTGCCTATTGTTTGACGACATGGTGATTTCACATATACTGCTACGACAGCTTCTGAAACAGCGCCGACTGATGTAACATGTGTCGATGTATCCCCCCTGCTGATATATCAACTGCTGATACAGTGTCTTCTTCTGGTGCCTATTCAAGTAACCTCTGTTGATACAGCACCACCTGATATCGCACCTGTTGATGTTCCCCCCCTGCTGATAAAACATCTGTTGCTATCGCACCTGCTGATATAGCGGGCTCGATTTTCATTGGGCCGTGGAGGCGGGATTGGAGGTGTGTGGGGGGTTAAAATCGTGAAATCGGGGGGGCACGACCCCTCCCGCCTCCATGCCAGTTTCAAAGGAGGCGGATACCCGACCTGTGCTGGGACCCGCCTCCCTGAGGCGGGAAGGGGATTAGTGCCAATTAACTGCCTGTTAACAGGTAGTTAACAGGCAGTTTTTAGCCTAATCCCTATTTTTATCCCTGAAGCATGGGATTCCCGATGGCTCCAAACCACGCCAAGTTAGCGAGGTGGACCGTCGGGCTGAAGGACTTGGCGGGTTCGAGATGTCCGGTGTTCAGGTGAGTGATGGGTGCATGAGTGCAGAGGTAAGTGGGTTTGGTGTGTGTAAAGTGTTTAAATAAGTTTTACTTACCTTTACAGCCTTCCTTCCTTCAGGTCTCGGGAGTCCCTCATCTCACCGGCACAGAAAGCAGAATGGCCGCGAGCTGTCAAAAGCTGCAGCATTCAGCTTTCTGTTCTGGAGAGATCTCTAAATCAGCCCGAGAGGAAGGAATTAACTTAGTGTACAGGTTGTCAGTGTTTGACAGCTTCAAACAACTGTCAAACGTTGATATTTCATCTGTCCAAAGCTCTGGACAGATGAAATGTCAATCTGTGATGTCACCTGTTGCCGGGTGGCCCTTAATTGGCCTGCTGAGCCCGCTGGGTGGGCTCAACAAGGTCAATCAAATGAAAATCGCGTGGGTTGGCCACAACTCGATGGAGGCGGGACAACAACCCCAAAAGTCGTAGTCTTGCCTCCTACACGCCTCCAGTATCAAAATCCAGCCCAACGTCTCTTTATGTAGTGCCTGCTGATATAGTGTTCATCGTGTGCTGAGATGGCACCCATTATATAACACCTCCTGTATAGTGCCCATTAATACAGTGCCTCCTGATATAGTGCTTGCCGATATTGTGTCTGCTGAGACAGTAGCCATTAATTCAGTGCTGATTGATGTAGTTCCTACATGGGTTTACCCTGGGGAAGACTAGATGTTTCTCTTCAGGGACGTAGCATAAATGGGAGTGCACTGTACCTTAAGCTGCTCTCGTGTGTCTCCTAGTGGCTAGACCAGGCAGCGAGAGGGTTGTCTTCCAGCCTAGTCAACCAGAAAATGGTATGTGGTACAGGGACATGGGAAACTAAAGTGAGGAGGAGAGGGACAAAACTACATTTTAAAATGTAGCAAATCTGAATGGCAAAGTGATGAGATCACTGCCTCCCAATGATGCCATCGTAAACACCTGTGATGTTCTAACCCAGATAAAGCTGTCTTCCAGAACACTTTACTAGGCAACAATATCTTTTTAAGAACTCAGGAAAGGAAATGGGCCTGAATGAGGAGTTCCTTGATGTGCCACATACAGCTCTTTTCATGATAAATATCTGACAATACTTCCAACTTCACGTAGCAATTAGAAAACAAATCACTGAGCGTTGAATTACACGCTCAACAGTGCAACGGTTGATCCATACTTGACCTAAAATATCATAGAAGTTGTGTCACAAATCATTAATTAATAAGTTACCAATTGCAGTTAAAATGGTTGGTTTTATGCCACGGAAATCAAATTGCATTAAAATAGTCCCGTGATTCTCCAATAACAGCTCATAGTTGCCCAGAACTTCATTTTAGAGTAGTCATCATATCAGTTTGGACAAGGGACATTTTTGAAATATCTATGAATGGTTACTCTTTCCAGTCCAAGTTAGGAGCACATTATATCGAAGGAGTGCATCATTGAAATTGAAGGATTGATCCAGCACAGTGTACATTGTGGAAACGTGCAATGGTCAAAGGAGCTCGCTGACAAACAGATTGTAAGTGACAGCCCGCTTTTGCACAAAAATCAAGGCAGATGGCCTCTACCACTCCGCAAATCAAATACTCCTCGACTGGACTTGTTTGCAGCATTGGCCCAAGGAAGAAAAGCATTCAAGCAACTGCAGTCATTCAAACAACTCATTCCCTTTTCACTTAAACACCCCAGTGTCAGGATCTAGACTCAATCTTACCACGCTGTAGGCAATGGCAAAAACAAAAATGAGACTATCAATTTTAAAATAAAACAAAACAGTGCTGCTAGTTTTATTTTTTATTTTTTTTGGAGGGGGAATGTAAAAAATGAATGAATATGGTTCAATTTCCCTTTACCTTCTTTTGTTTGAGCATACAATGGGCAAAGCCTAATTAGTCAGACTACTGTGAGCAGGCAGTGTCTTTCCCTAGATGAAGGGGGTGCGTGAGGTGGCAGTAGGATCAACAGAGAGAGAGAGGGAGAGGAGACAGTGTCACAGACAGCTTGGCATTAAAACTCTGAACTGCCACCAAATGACAGCTTTACAGGCTGCCCAACAATGGAGAGAAGCTTTGCATTAATGGACAGATTGATGAGCCTAATTTAGGCCGCTCCGCTCCCCTGACCCCCCTACCGCTCCGGCGAGCATTGGCTCTCTTCTTTCTTTTCCCCTTCGACACTATTCCGCTGGTTGAATAAACTTATCAGCCACAGTAACTCCATTCTGAGGACTGAGAAACACCTTTGTGACACCCGCAGAAGAAAGGCGCTGCTTTGCAAGACAAAAGGGTCCCATAATCTCCTCATTGTCCCTCATTAGGATGGCAGAACCTGCCTAATTGGAAAGTTATAGGATCCAACTAATACTCCTTAAATTAACCTGCTGAGTAATAAAGAAATCTCTCTCCACCCAAATACATATGTGACAGGGTTAACACATACTCTTTGTTTGTAAACTCCATGCACCCCTATCCTCTCAGACTCTCGCTCTCTCTGTCTGAAATTGAGTGATAGAATTTTAGGTGCTTTTACATTACAGCAGGCTGTTGGTGACTCAGTATAGTACTAAAAGAAATAACTTGTCTTTGCATATCACCTTATTAAATCTTCAGCACATCACAAGGTGCTTTGTATCGAGTGAATTATTTTTTGGCGTTTCATCATTGTTTTATATAGACAAACACAGCAGCCAATATATGCACAGCAAGGTCCCACAAACAAAATAAGATAAATGGCCGATTAAACTGTTTTTTTTTTGATTGAGAGATAAACGTTGGCCAGGACACCAGGTGAACTCCCTCCTCTTTAAATAGTGCTCGGGTATCTTTTTTTAAATCCACTTTAATAGACTGAAGAGGCCTCAGTTTAATATGTCACCCAAAAGACAACACCTCTGACAATTCAGCATTTTCTCATTACTACACTGAAGTGTCAGCCTAGATTATATACTGAAGTCCTAGGAGTGGGGCTTGAACCCATGACCTTCATGGCTCAGAGGTGATGGTGCTCTCAGTTGAGCCAAACTGACATTACAAGTGCATTGTAGAGACATTGTTGATGGCTCAACGTTTATTCAGTAACAGCCATTCATTGAATCATAGAAATTTACGGCATAGGAGGAGGCCATTCAGCCCATCGTATCTATGCCGGCTGAAAAAGCTATCCAGCCTAATCCCATTTTCCAGCTCTTGGTCCGTAGCCTTATTCAGACAAGAAATGTTCCACATTCATTGTATGGAGTGAGCAGATGTCAGTTGCAACAACAAGCCTCCGTGCCCCAGGTTTAAGGGCAAAAATGATCCCTGGTTCCTGCTCCGGAGATTGCTGATCAGAGACTCTGCTGGAAGTGTGCATGTATAGACATTCGGTAAGGATAAGGATCAGGCTGAGATATAATATCCCCCACGGCTGAGCAGGCCATCAACCTGCATTGTCAAGGCTCACCCAGGAAGAATGGCCACCTGGGTAATTGTTCCCCAGCATGGAACAAAGGACTTCGGGATAAAAAAAGGATTCGAGAAATTAGGGGTGGGGAGACAGTAGAAAGAAGGGATTTCAGTAAGGGCGATCAGGCAGTGGAAACACTACGGGTAGAGCTAAGGGAGAGCAAAGGATGCAAGACTCTGGTATGAGTTGTCTACAGACCTCCTGATGGTAGTAATGTATAAATATGGATGATGTGGAGATGCCAGTGTTGGACTGGGGTGGACAAATGTAGGAATTCACACAACACCAGGTTATAGTCCAACAGCTTTATTTGAAATCACAAGTTTTCGGAGCGCTGCTCCTTCGTCAGGTGAAGACGCTCCGAAAGCTTGTGATTTCAAATAAAGCTGTTTGACTATAACCTGGTGTTGTGTGACTTCCTACATTTATAAATATGGAGATCAGGGAAGCATGTAGCAAAAACAACATGGTTATAATGGGAGATTTTAATTTTCACAGACTGAGAGAAGCAGAACAGCTCGAGTAGTAAAGGCAATTAATTTCTAGAATGTATTTTAGGGCAGTTTTCTTGAACAATTTGTTTTAGATCTGGCAAGGGAATAGGCCGTACTGGATTTAGTGATAAGTAACGGCCCAGGATTGGTTAACAATCTGACAGAAAGGGAACATCTACAGACAAACAGTGGGACGTATTCAAAGAAGCATTTTGTACAATAAAAAAACAGTACATACCCTGAAAAGGCAAAGGCTTCACTCGTGTGGTTAACCATGGTCATCACATGAGGTAAGAGATAGTAGCAAGCTAAAAGCAAAGGCTTACACAAATGCAACAAAAAGCGGAAATGCAGCACTGGGAGAGATATAAAGAGGAACAAAAGGATACAAAGAAAGTAATAAGTGGTGCAGAAAATGAATATGCTAAATCTTGCAAAGAATATCAAAGCTTACATCAAAAGTTTTTTTTATAAATATATTAAGAGAAAGGGAGTGATAAAGGGAAATGTGGGCTCATTAAAGGCTGATGCAGGCAAGACTATAATGGACAATAAGGAAATGGAAGGCTTGCTAAATGAATACTTTGTATCTGTTTTCACAGTGGAGGAAGAGGACAAAAACGGTGCATGGGAAGCTAAAAATAAGTCAAGGGGAGGAACTCAGCACTTCCAGCCGGGATCCCTGGAAAAGAATCAGGAGTGGGAATCTTGGCCGATTTTCCCCTCCCTAATTCGGGAATGTTGAGGTCAATTGTAGAGCCCTGGCTGCTGTTCCGCCTTGGGACCAGTGAACATTGCCACAGATTGGGCATCAAATCTGGGGTTTTCGTGGTCTATATGGTTCAGCTACTCACTGGTCCATCGGGAGTTTAGGGGAGATTTGCACTAACGTTGATTTCAATAGGAATCGATATACCTTGATTCGGTAGAACCTGTTATGGCAGGTACAGTACAATTACATGTTACCGTGACAAATCATTTTATTGAATTAAAAAAAGAATGGAATATATACTCCTAGGAGAGGATATTTAGCTAAGTTCTTGAATCAGACCAGATTTCCATCACCCAAAACCAAGGACCTTTTTAATCATTCTGACATTAATCAACCGCCTGAAATTTAACCCCTTCGTCATTAATCACCTTGTGGTTGTCCAAACTCGCAATGCATCAAACTAACCCGGTATCTCTGGAGCTGTTCAGATTATCAGGAATATTCCTTCATTAAAGAGGCATTGTTCTGCCTCTGGGCAGGATGTGAAGGTAAACTGTTAGGGTGACAGCTTAAAACGGGCCTAAGCTGTCACCATGGCGATTTAAATTACTTTCCAACATAACAGCTGGCTTTAAGGTGGCCACAATCCATTCAATATGTGGTTTCTAAAGAGTTTAAACAGTGTGATCTTCATACAGAAACCTCTGTCCAAAAAAATGCCCGACTATGCTCCCCCCCGTTGGCTAAGTTGGCTGATCCCAGCCAGGGGCAGCAGAAGAGATCCTTAAATTAGCTTCAGTGTCTCTGGGCTAGTGAGGGGTGGGGTGGCGGGGGGGGGGAAAGATCAGCCAGCGTGATTGCCACAGTTGGTGGTTATCCAGCGACTGCTGCTGGGAAGTGCGCACGTAAAGAGCTCAGGGGAGAACAGGAATAAAAACAAAAAATTCGGGAAAAACACTCAGCAGGTCAGGCAGCATCTGTGGAGAGAGAAACAGATTCGGACCGATGACCTGTCATTGGAAATGGTGAGAAATGGTTTTTGCTGTGATGCTCTCCACAGTTTAAAAAGTGTGCCAACGCTCACAGTCTTGGCTCATGTGAAGAATGGACAAGGCAATGGAGGGCTATCGGTGCCAATGGAACTGTGCTCCTGCGTCCTCAGGAGAGCAGGAGGAAGGAGAAGAAAACAGGAGCAAAGAAACTACTACTGTCGGGTCTTAGGTATAATGATCTGTCTGCAGCACAGATAAGTGATGTATGTGTATGCTTTTATGCATGTGCATATCTATATCTGAACATGTTGATGTGTGTGCCTTAACATTCTGTGATAAATAGATTCTGGTACATTTACATCAAGTCTACAGCACAAAAATAAGCCATTCAGCCCAACTGGTCTATGCATCACATGAGCCTCCTCCCACCCCTCTTCATTTAACCCTATCAGCATATAAACAAACCTCTGATGGCCAGTACAGGGATCAAACCCATGACCTTGGTGTTATTAGCACCACACTCTAACAAACTGAGCTAACCAGCCATCTTTTAAGTAATGATACAGAGCCTCGACTGTAATGGGGAGTCGAGAATCAACGGGCCCAGCTGAATGATGAATCTGCAATGCCGAGTTACTCAACCTGCCTGCTGGAGGACACAGGGTGGCTGAGTGAATTAGTAACTTGTCCTTTCACCTCTGGATTCCAATGCAGCACAATAGAAAGCTTGCCTTTATGTTGGGCCTTGAACGTAGAAAAACATAGGTCTGTGAGGACAGGGGTGATGGGGCTTGATCTGGGAGAAGATGAGGACGGCAAAGTTTCAGACGAGCTGAGGATGAGAGGTCGGCCAGGAGACCATGGAATAATGGAGTCTGGAGATGACAAAGACATGGATGGGTAGATGGGCTAAGGTAGAGGTGGAGCTGGGTGATGTTATGGAGGGGGAAGTAGCACCTTTCATATCTTCAGGATGCCCCAACACACTTCACAAAGCAATTAATTACTAATGGAATGAGTTTGTTGACTTTAAGGTGCAATGTAAACTGACAGCATTAATTGAGTGTTTGTTTGTGCGCCTTTTATTAAGATTATTAATAAAGAAACTATGCGGAGCAAGTTGTGCAGGTTAGATCCTCGGGAGCCTACTGTCAACAAGGGCAGACGTCGACGACGAAGTCCAACACCGCCTTCAGTGTGCCAGTGCAGCCTTCGGTCACCTGAGGAAGAGAGTGTTTGAAGACCAGGACCTCAAACCCGGCACTAAGCTCATGATCTACAGAGCAGCAGTGATACCTGCCCTGCTGTATGCCTCAGAGACATGGATCATGTACAGCAGGCACCTCAAAGCACTGGAGAGGTACCACCAACGCTGCCTCCGCAAGATCCTACAAATCCATTGGCAGGATAGGCGCACCAACGTCAGTGTTCTCGCTCAGGCCAACATCCCCAGCATCGAAGCTTTGACCACGCTCGATCAGCTCCGATGGATGGGTCACATTGTCCGCATGCCCGATACGAGACTCCCAAAACAGGCACTCTACTCTGAGCTCCGGCACGGCAAGAGAGCCCCAGGTGGGCAGAGGAAACGCTTCAAGGACACCCTCAAAGCCTCCTTGAAAAAGTGCAACATCCCCACCGACACCTGGGAATCCCTGGCCCAAGACCGCACAAAGTGGAGGAGAAGCATCCGGGAAGGCTCCGAACACCTCGAATCTCTTCGCCGGGAGCAAGCGGAAGCCAAGTGCAGGCAGCGCAAGGAGCGCACGTCAACCCAAGCACCCCACCCACCCGCCCCTTCAACCACCGTCTGCCCCACCTGTGACAGAGACTGTAGGTCCCGCATTGGACTCATCAGTCACCCGAGAACTCATTTTCAGTGTGGAAGCAAGTCATCCTCGGTTCCGAGGGACTGCCTAAGAAGGAGGGAGAAGAGATCTTTTACTTTCTGCTGTTCCTGTGTAACTAGTTTAACCAAACACACAACTTGGCTGGACTCAACCGTCTGAGGGCATTCTTAAAGCAAAATGTTGGGCATTACATTTACAAAATTCCTAGGGTGCCTCACAGAAATACAATTCAGCACAACTGGTGTTAAAAAGGACATTTAACTCGGAAGCCACAAGGTAAAAATATCACTGGTGTATCGGAGGGTGCTCTTTCGGAAGTTGGTTTAAGGCATGTTATTGGGGCATAGTGGAGGGACCTTCACTCTGCAGCTGCTTTTGCTATTCCTGACATGGGAGTGCTTCGTGCTGACAATAGGGGTCTGAAATGGCCAAATAAAAGGTTCCGTTCCTCAGCACTGCCATCCCTCACCTTAATAAGCACAAAAAATCCAATGGAACCCTACTGCCTAGCGCAGGATGAGAAGTTATCAGTGCTGTTCAGTTACAGTGGCAATCACCATATTCCAAAGAAAACTATGCAGTCGAGGGTAGATACTGGCTTTCCCCGGTGTTTTGATCAGTGTTTGCAGCAAGCCTGGTGCCTCGTCACGTATGAGGATTTGGAAAATCCACCCTTTAATGCTGAACTTTAGGAAATTACTAAATGAAAGATTATTATTAAAAAATGATCTGGAATGCACTGTCTGAAAGGGCGGTGGAGGCAGATTCAATAATAACTTTCAAAAGGGAATTGCATAAATACTTGAAGGGGAAAAATTTGCAGGGCTACGGGGAAAGGGCAGGATGAGTGGGACTAATTGGATAGATCTTTCAAAGAGCCGGCACAGGCACGATGGGCCGAATTGCCTCCTTCTGTGCTGAATCATTCTACGCTTCTGTGAAAGGTCCGAGAGTATATTTGGTGAATTTCTGTTGCTGGTGCGCAGTTTCATGTGTACGCAGCAAATATCGGGTATTTGGATGTAGAGGCCAGCAGGCCCGCACAGGATCTTCTACCCATTAAAATGAAAGTTCCTGATGCACACTCCTGACATGAGAAGCTCCATACTGATAGCATGAATTTGTAAAAAATCAACTCTTTATACAGTTACTAAGGAGCTGTGTTTCATTGGGGGGAAAGATCCAGTTGGTTAGCGTCTGCCATTAGCGCCTGCAGAGGTAATGGGGCGCTGATGCAGTAGCGCTGGGGTGAGGTGAATCCAGCGCCGCACAGCAAATCCGGACCACCCCCCTCCCCCCCGCCCAGTGTGCTGCCGGTATGAGGTACCGGCGGGGACATTATTTAAAGGCATCCGCATTAATCACTTGCAGCTGTCAGGGCAGGTTAGTTTAAGTGGTTTCTTGTCAGTTTCAGCTAGTGGATCACTTTGTATGAGTAATCTCAAGCTTCTTTTGTATCAGCAGTCTTCTGGCAAGTGCAAAGTGCCTACATTTATTGTTCAAAGATTTAAACTGCTACACTTGGCAACATTAATGGGGGCTGTACTGGCGCCACCTCGCCCTCCAGGATCTACGGCAGAGGGAGCGTAGGCAGCCAGAAATACGGGAACATGTGCGCAGAGGGATAACGAAGGCCATCAGGGCTCTCACCAGGAGGCCTTACCCTCCAAGGGTTTTCTGATAGCACCTCTCCTACCTTCCATTAAGTGAGGAGCAGTGTATTAGGCGGCTCTGCATCACCACGGTGGTGGTCACGGAACTCTGCCACCTCCTTTAAACAGACCTCCAGCCTCACAGCAGGATGACTTAAACCCCAGATCCCTTTTGCTCACCACATGCCATATCACAGCGCCCTTCTGGGCACAAAGGTGGAATGAGAGACCCCACAAAATATTGCAAACTCCATTAATAAATGTATCCATAAACATATCACACATATCACATTCATTCTAATAACTAATGACCTTTGTGCCTGCCATAGTTGAATAGCTGTCATTGTGTGTAAGGCGAGAGATGTGGGTGTGAGTGTTGGTAGGTAGAGATTGTTGGTGGGTGAGTGCTAGGGGTGTGGTGCTCTGGGCAGTGTGTGACGCTTGTGGTACAGATGGTGGTATGTAGCATTTGTTGAAGCATTCAATCACCCTGACCACCCGACTGAGGTGGATCTGCCATGAGTACACCTGCTTCAGTCCTCCAGCTCCTTCTCCTTGTTGTGCTTCTCCTTGCTGAGGCAGCTGCACAGCCAGCAATGCTGAGAATGAGGTGCTGCAGTATCAATGAGCCTCCCCTTTAAGTACTGGAAAAAGCCTGTGGCAATGGTGAGTTGAGATTAGACTGCACCCGATATTGGTCCACCCTCTGAGTGTAACGCCACTGAGCTAGGCCTTTAAGACTTGATTTAGCGCCCCAATCATTTCTTTGAGCAGCGAGAATGAAAGTTGCGTGCAGTCTAAAGCATTAGCGCCTGGCGCTAATTCTCAAACTTTTCTAAAGATACCGCCCATTCCTGGGCTGTAATGAATTTCTAGCCCCTAGTTTCTGAAGGGTCTACCCCAGCTCAAACATACCTAGCGGTCCAGAAGTTGGAGTATGCTCCATTTTTGTTGACGTGCAAACTCCCCAAAGAATAAAGGGAACTGTGGCACCTAGCCATAGAGTGTAGGGAGGCCTCAGTTCCCAGGCCTGTGCTTAGTCAGCTGATCTAAATGAAAGAAACAGTTTGCATTTAGATAGCGCCTTTCACATCCTCAGGACATCCAAAGCGCTTCACAGCCAAAAGTACTTTTGCAGCGTAGTCACTGTTGTTTTGTTGGGAAAACACAGCACACAACAGGGTCTCGCAAATAGCGGATGAGATAAATGACCAGATAATCTGTTTTTAGTGGTGTTGGTTGAGGGATAAAGATTGACCAGGACACTAGGGGAACTTCCCTGCTCTTCTTTGAATACTGCCATGGGATCTCCTATGCAAGCTGAACAGACCTCACTTTAACATCTTACCACAAAGACAGCACCTCAAACGATGCAGCACATCCTCAGTACTACACTGAAATATTAACCGAGATTATGAGCTCAAGTCCTGGAGTGGGGCTTGAACTCATGACATGACTAAGAAGTCAAGAATGCGACCACTGGGTCAAGACTGACACTTGATGTGGTGGGAGCACGACTAATTGAATCAGGTAAGGGGAATAAAATAAACGGCCAAGGCTTGTACCCTCTCCGAGTGACTCCTGCTGAGAAATAGACACTTGTAGATAGGAACATAGGAACAGGAGGAGGCCATTCAGCCTCTCGAGCCTGCTCCGCCATTCAGTGAGATCATGGCTGATTTGCGACCTAACTCCAAATACCCGCCTTTGGCCCATATCCCTTAATACCTTTGGTTAACAAAAATCTATCAATCTCCGATTTAAAATTAATTGATCTAGTATCGATTGCCATTTGCGGAAGAGAATTCCAAACTTCTACCACCCTTTGTGTGTAGAAGCGTTTCCTAATTTCACTCCTGAAAGGTCTGGCTCTAATTTTTAGTCTATGCCCCCTAGCCCTCGAATCACAACCAGCGGAAATAGTTTCTCTCTATCTACCTTACCTGTTCCCCTTAATATCCTGAAAACTTCGATCAGATCACCCCTTAGCCTAGATGCCAGGTAACGACAGGATTGCCTCGGCTGTGATGGCCCTCAAGGTAAACAGCCCATCCAGGCTCACACGTAAAGAATGGGCACTTGGCGGGGGCACTGGAGAACTACCTGAAGAGCAAGGAATCATATTCCAGCAGGAGCCAACATCTTCCTGAGTTGGGTCAAAATCAGAAGGAAAAATTACAGGTGGAGGGAGAGAGGGCAAAATAAAATAGAAAACTGGGCTGAAATTGAAATACTGCAGTTGCTAAATGTTTTTTTATCTTTAATTCTTTAGAAACGTTTTTCCGTGACTCACTTTCCCCATTAATATTGTAGCCTATGTGTCACATTCACTTTCTATCATAGTTTACATTGGAAGCTGAGGCCCTGGTTTATGTCCTTCACATCAAAGGGTGTTTTTTTTATCAGTAAACAAAGGGCTGCACTATCGCCCTCCTGCGACAGCAGCCCTTCTGTCTACAAACGCCGCTCCTGCTGAGAAAGCACTTGGCAAGAGAAAAAAAAAACCAACGGCGACCTCCAGGCCCTCGAGATCATTAACCAAACCCTCGGAGCACTTATCAGAGCACAGCAGAGAGAAGCCGCAGATTGGGCTATCTCTCTTTCAGGTGGGAACGCTTTGCCTCATCTTTCAGTCCAGATGTTCCTGGGACTCGAGTGTGCCAAAGTACACAGCGCTGCAAAAAACTGGGGGCGGGTGGGTGGGTGGGTGACGCACAATCTAATCCGAGTCCAGCACAAAGTCAAGGGGTAGGCGAGGCAAACAGACACACTGACAACAGTTGAGAACTTCACGTGGAAATTGAAAAATCCTATCAGCGTGTCTGACGCTGCCCCCGTCGGTGCAGCTAGCAACAAAGTGGCTCCCTTATTAGAAATACTCAGGGACAACACAAGCCTCTGTCTTGTCTGGAGAGCTGACTGGACTCGAATCGGATTTTTACGGCTCCATTCACGGGCAAATCTCAGCCCCTCCGTATGCTTCAGCTAGATCAGAGTGGCCACGGCACAGTCACCAGTGGCCTTATGTTGAGCGCTTCGGTGTTCCAACATATATAAAGAACGATAGCAAAATACTGCAGATGCTGGAAATCCGAAATAACAACAGAAAATGCTGGAAAAACGCAGCAGGCCAGGCAACATCTGTGGAGAGAAATTAGAGTCGACGTTTCGGGTGAACCCTTTTTCAAAATATAAAGAACGGTTTGCCTAAAACTTTTTTAAAAAATAGCGTCCTGGAAATTTGCAGAATTTCGCAGACCTGTGTGTCGATATTCCAGAAAGACAAAACAGGAATTCCTTTGTGTAGCTCCACCAATGGAGGGCGAAGAAATAACTCCTTTATGAGGGTTTTCTTAAATACTGTCTCCAAGCCGAGCAAAAGCCGAGGAGACGTGACGGGCGTGCTAGGGACTCTAGATCTTAGTTTCGATTCTTTGTAACGTGTTTTTTCTTCTCCACAAAATTGACAAGTTACCAAGAATGCGTAAGAAAAATGATCTGCCAGACGCCCCCCCCAGGCAACCCCACCAAACTAGCCTCAGAACTGCCCTCTGCCATACAGTAAGTGATCAAAGTGCCCATCCCACCCGCTGTAACATCCAACTTATGCAGCAAGATTATTTCACTGTGACACTGGTTTGGAATCAGTTTGTTAAGAAATTCTACAAAAGATGTTTTATTTAGATTTAAATATTTCGTTTCCCCCCTCTAATGTGCACGGTTTTCCTCCTGAATCGTACAGGACCAGGGCTCTATAGGTAAAGGAGAAGACTTGCATTTATATAGCGCCTTTCTCAACCTCAGGACGTCCCAAAGCATTTTACAGCCAATGAAGTACTTTTTGAAGTGTAGTCACTGTTGTAATGTAGGAAACACAGCAGCCAATTTGCACACAGCAAGGTCCCACAAACAGCAATGTGATAATGAGCAGATAATCTGTTTCAGTGATGCTGGTTGAGGGATAAATATTGGCCAGGGACACCTCCCCTGCTCTTCTTTGAAATAGTGCCATGGGATCTTTTACTTCCACCTGAGCAGGCAGACGGGGCCTCGGTTTGACATTGCATCTGAAAGATGGCAGTGCAGCACTCCACTGGAGTGTCAGCCTAGATTTTGTGCCCGAGTCCCTGGAGTGGGACTATGAACCCACAACCTTCTGACTCAGAGGCGAGGGTGCTACCAACTGAGCCACAGCTGACACAGCTGCTGCCTGCTACCCAGTATCCTGCCCAAGTGACTGATCGTCATATGTGAGCTGGTGACTAGGTGAGCATGGGAAGCAGCACAGCCAAAGGCCACACACTTTCCAGCACGGGTCACTGGATGGCGAGGAGAAGCGGGAACCCTTGGCTGATTTTGCTTTCTCTCTTTTTAGCCATCCCACGAATACCGGCATTCAAGTGTACAGTTCAAACTACATCCTTGGCTGAGATCAGCTAAAATCAACACAAACTGGCCGAACTTAAACTACCTTAACTGGAGCCGACCTGATGTTTCAGCAATAACAACAGAAAATGCTGGAAAAACTCAGCAGGCCAGGCAACATCCGTGGAGAGAAATTAGAGTCAACGTTTCGGGTCAAAACCCTTTCTCAAAGCTGGAAAGGAAATAAAATAGATCGAAGGCAGGGCTGCGATAGAACAAAAGAAGTAAAAGAGACATTAAGAGGTATTCAAAACCAGACGAGATGGTTTTATAAGTATATTAAGGGTAAGAGGATAACTAGGGAAAAAATAGGGCCCATTAGGGACAAAAGTGGCAATCTGTGTGTGGAGCCGGAAGATGTAGGAGGGGTTCTAAATGAATTTTTTGCATCTGTTTTCACTATGGAGAAGGACGATGTAGACATAGAAATAGGGCGGGGGGACTGTGATATGCTCGAACATATTAACATCGAGAGGGAGGAGGTATTGGCGGTTTTAGCTGGCCTAAAAATGGATAAATCCCCAGGCCCGGATGAAATGTATCCCAGGCTGCTGTGTGAGGCAAAGGAGGAGATTGCGGGGGCTCTAACACATATATTCAGGACCTCTCTGGCCACAGGGGATGTGCCAGAGGACTGGAGAACCGCTAATGTAGTACCATTATTCAAGAAGGGTAGTAGGGAAAAACCGGGGAACTACAGGCCAGTGAGCCTAACATCAGTGGTAGGAAAATTATTGGAAAAAATCCTGAGGGACAAAATTTGTCTCCACTTGGAGAGGCAAGGATTAATCAGGGATAGTCAACATGGCTTTGTCAAGGGAAGATCATGTCTGACTAATTTGATTGAATTTTTTGAGGGGGTGACTAGGTGTGTGGATGAGGGTAACGCAGTGGATGTGGTATACATGGATTTCAGTAAGGCCTTCGATAAAGTCCCGCACAGGAGACTGGTCAAGAAGGTAAGAGCCCATGGAATCCAGGGTGCCTTGGCACATTGGATACAAAACTGGCTTAGTGGCAGAAGGCAGAGGGTGATGGTCGAAGGTTGTTTTTGTGACTGGAAGCCTGTGGCCAGTGGGGTACCACAGGGATCGGTGCTGGGTCCCTTGCTGTTTGTGGTCTACATTAATGACTTGGATATGAATGTAAAGGGTATGATCAGTAAGTTCGCGGATGATACAAAAATTGGTAGGGTGGTAAATAGCGAGGAGGGTAGCCTCAGTCTGCAGGACGATATAGATGGGTTGGTCAGATGGGCGGAACAGTGGCAAATGGAATTTAACCCGGAAAAGTGCGAGGTGATGCACTTTGGGGGGACTAACAAGGCAAAGGAATACACAATGAATGGAAAGACCCTAGGCAAGACGGAGGGTCAGAGGGATCTGGGTGTGCAAGTACACAGATCCCTGAAGGCGGCGGAACAGGTGGATAAGGTGGTAAAAAAGGCATATGGGATACTTGCCTTCATTAGCCGAGGCATTGAATATAAGAGCAAGGAGGTTATGATGGAGCTGTATAAAACACTGGTTAGGCCACAGCTGGAATACTGTGTGCAGTTCTGGTCGCCACACTACAGGAAGGATGTGATCGCGTTAGAGAGGGTGCAGAGGAGGTTCACCAGGATGTTACCAGGGCTGGAGCGCTTCAGCTATGAAGAGAGACTGGGCAGATTGGGTTTGTTTTCCTTGGAGCAGAGGAGGCTGAGGGGGGACATGATTGAGGTGTACAAAATTATGAGGGGCATAGATAGGATGGATGCTGAGGAGCTTTTTCCCTTAGTAGAGGGGTCAATAACTAGGGGGCATAGATTCAAGGTAAAGGGCGGGAGGTTTAGAGGGGATTTGAGAAAGAACTTTTTCACCCAGAGGGTGGTTGGAGTCTGGAACTCACTGCCTGAAAGGGTTGTGGAGGCAGAAACCCTCACAACATTTAAGAAGCATTTGGATGTGCACTTGAAATGCCATAGCATACAAGGCTACGGGCCAAATGCTGGAATATGGGATTAGATTAGACAGGGCTTGATGGCCGGCGCGGACACGATGGGCCGAAGGGCCTCTATCCGTGCTGTATTACTCTATGACTCTATGACTCTAATACCTTCTGACTCAGAGGCAACAGTGCTACCAGTGAGCCACAGCTGACATTATTATCTGACATTATTCTGTGGCTATTATCTGGTGCAGCATCACGTGGGGCGGGGGCTGATCTAACCCTCTTAGTTTATCCAGTTGAAGCATCTCTCATCCTGGAGCCTGTCTCTGCCCAAGCTAAGCTGCATTTTCATGCGTTTTTACACAAAAGGGTTCTCTTTTGTCTTGTGGCAAAATTAATCTTGAAGTGCCAACGGCATAACAATGCCTTGTGATTCACTTAGTGACTGGCGGGATGGCTCACCATTGCTGATATAACTTGATAAGTTGCTGTTCAGGAGGAGTATCTGCAGTTGTAGGAATGTGCACTAGACAGTCTCAAAAACAGTGTTATCAGGGACATTAACATCACAGGGATTTTCAGATCTAACCTTTCGGGAAAGCAGCTGCAATGAAGCCGCAGTGCCCTGGGGGGAGGGAGGGAGGGGGGGAGGGAGGGGGAAAAAATCAACCAGGGCTCCTGCTCCTGATTGCTATCCAGTGACCCTCGCTGAAAGTGTATATGTGGGTGAGCATGTGACGAGGCTCGACTGTGATTCCTTTCCCCCCCCCCCCCACTACCCTCACAACTGGGGCTCTATTCGCTAGAAGAGGGGTGACCTGATAGAGGTCTTTAAGATTATGAAAGAGTTTGATAGAGGTAGACGTAGAGAAAATGTTTCCACTTGTGGGGGTGTCCAAAACTAGGGGTCATAAAGAAAGACTTGCATTTATATGGCGCCTTTCACGACCACCGGACGTCCCAAAGTGCTTTACAGCCAATGAAGTACTTTTTTTTAAGTGTAGTCACTGTTGTAATGTGGGAAACGCGGCAGCCAATTTGCACACAGCAAGCTCCCACAAATAGCAACGTGATAACAACCAGCTAATCAGTTTTTTTTGTTATGTTGATTGAGGGATAAATATTGGCCAGGACACCGAGAATAACTCCCCTGCTTTTCTTCGAAATAATGCCATGGGATCTTTTACATCCACCTGAGAGAGCAGACAGGGCCTCGGTTTAACGTCTCATCCGAAAAACGGCACCTCCGACAGTACAGCACTCGCTCAGCACTGCACTGGAATGTCAGCCTAGCTTTATGTGCTCAAGTCCCTGGGGTGGGACTTGAACCCACAACCTTCTGACTCAGAGGTGAGTGTGCTACCCACTGAGCCACAGCTGACACATAAATATACGATAGTCACTAATAAATCCAGTAGGGAATTCAGGAGGAACTTCTTTACCCGGAGAGTGGTTAGAATGTGGCACTCGCGACCACAGAGAGTAATTGAGGCAAATTAGCATAGATGCATTTAAGGGTAAGCTATATAAGCAGATGAGGGAGAAAGGAATAGAGGGATATGCTGATTGGGTGAGATGAAGAGGGGTGGGAGGTGGCTCGTGTGGAGCATAAACGCCAGCATGGACCAGCTGGGCCGAATGGCCTGATTCTGTGCTGCAGACTCTATGTAATCCTATGGTGATGCTCAACTGTCAAGGCTTACACGTAAAGGATAGGTATGTGGCCAGAGGAGGTCTGATTGTGTCTGAGGCGGACTGCACATTGGTAAGAGTTGGAGAGGAGGGGGAGATAGAAACAAGAAATAACCCTGCCTCTCACATCAATGGAGTGAAACCAGGAACGAGCCCAGTATGTGGATCTGAAACCCACAGCTCAGGATCTCAGCCTCTGCTGTAAAAAACAATAAAACCTTCCAGACAACATTTAAAAAAAAACACAAAAATACGGTCTTTCAGTTACTATTCCTGACACTGTTTTACCAACGACCTGTGCAAATAAAATCAAATATATAAAAAAAACAGCAAATATTATTACTGCTTTCGATCAAGGCTAGAAGTTCAAGTACTGCTCTACGTTGCCAGTTCTGCTCCGTTTTTCAAACAACAAAAATCTGTACAATAGTATGAATGATTTATACAGCATAAAAAAAAAAAAAATTTCTTTAAACCCCAAACGTGCACGACAACAAAAAAAAATCCCGTTCTGTTTCTATTAGCATGTAGATTTGACTCGGGCAGAATAGGGCGGAAAACAAACAGCACAAAGCCCCCGAGTGGCCCATTCACGCACCGAACACTGAAAGGCTCAGAGGTGCTATTCTGTGGCTATAGCATCCAAGCATGTTGTTGGAATACAGCATGAAAAGAATTTGATCCACTGTTGATTAAGATGTTACCAATCCACATTACAGAGTCTGGGACCCTGTCGACAACAGTACTGAGAGAGCGAGAGAGAGAGAGAGAGGTGCCACAAACATACCCAGCTCAAGACCTGATGCTAAAGAAATGGAGGGAAAGTAACTACTTTCGATGCCAACTAGAGCTTAAAAAACATGAAAATAAAACAAATAATGCTGGAAAAATGCAGCAAGCGCATTGGCAGTGGAAAAGAGGAATAAAAGACTGGCTAATATTTTAGGCGTAGGATTTTTGTCAGAATTTGTGTCAGAACTTATGAAGGGTGTATGCTCAACATGCTAACTTTATTTTTTTTCAGAAGCCAATGAACCTGTTGCGTATATCCAGCATTTTCTGTTTTTTAATTTAGATTCCCAGTTTTTATTTTTATGTTTAAAAATACTCGGCCCTCTGGTTTAATTAAAGCTCTGTTGCTGTCAGGATTTTAATCTTTGGATAAACAGAAATTGCACTTTGTAAAGAAAGGAGTGGTTGGTGAAAACCAAACACAGGGCTTAAAATAGACTGAAGAAAGTTCCAGAAGAGGTGACACGAAATATGGCGAAGAGTCATTTACCAGAAAACTGTTGTTAATATTTTGAAAGCTAACCCCCTCAGTAACCATCAATGCCACTGTGTTCCACTAAAAGATTTTGGAAAGAAGTATGAGGAGAGGCAATATAAACTAAATGGTAATATTTTAAAAGGGGTTGCAGGAACAGAGAGACCTCGGGGTGTACGTGCACAAATCTTTGAAGGTAGCAGGACAAGCTGATAAAGCTGTTAAAAAGCATACGGGATCCTTGGTTTATGGGCTAGAAATTCGGCTCCTTCGCGCCTGCCGTTTGCGCCTCTGGGGGGCACTAACGGGGCGCAAAGGGCATATCGCCTGGGGGGAGGGGGCAAAAAAAGCGCCTCCCGAGAAATTTGGCGGCGCGTTGCTGAGGCGCTACCCAGTAGTGCGTGCCCGCGCCGGTAGCGCTCCGGGCCGCAGCGCCGCTGGTGATGATGTCATCGCCGTGCACCGCGGCCCCTTACCACCCCGCGGCAGAAATTCGGCTGCTGCGGGTGATGTCAGCGCCAGCCTCGCAGGTCGCGAACCGGGCCGACCTCCGCTCACAGGGCGGTATTTAAAGGGGAGGTGCGGCCGCGACCCGCACCGCCATTTTCTTTTTTAGGCCGACCTTCAGTGCGGCCCTCCGTGGTGTGCCGTGGCATGGTCCTGGCTGCCATCACACCACGCCGCCTTGGTGGCCTAGTGTGGGCCATCGGAGGCCCTGCAGAGTGCGCAACAGCCCTCCCCTTTAACTGAAGGGGCGGGGCATTGAAATGTGGCTGCCGATCGCGCCCCGACATCGCCTCGGTTACCGCCCCACCAGGAAGTGGAGCGCACGAGGTAGCGCTCCACTTCCTGTATGGGGCGGTAAGCCGAATTTAGCGGCCGGGGCGATACTTTTGCGCTAGGTGCTAAATGTCCGGCCTTAACTCGGTTACCGCCCCCCAAACGGGGCATAACCGAATTTTGCGCCCATAGAGTACAAAAGCAAGGAAGTTATTGTAAACCTTAATTAATCACTGGTTAGATCTCAGCTCGAGTAATGTGTCCAATTCTGGGCACCGCACTTTAGAAAGGAAGACAAGGTTTTTGGAGAGGGCGCAGAGGAAATTTACCAGAATGGTAGCAGGGATAAGGGAATTCAGTTATTTGGAGAGACTAGAGAAGCTCTCCTTAGAGCAGAGAAGGTTAAGGGGAGATTTAATAGAGGTCTTCAAAATTATGAGGGGTTTTGATAGAGTAGATAAACTGTTTTCAAGGGTGGGATGGTCAGTAACCAGAGGACACAGATTTAAGATAGTAACTTTCAAAAGGGAATGGGATACATGGGAAAACATTGCAGGACAATGGTGAAAGAGCAGGGGAGTGGGACTAGTTGGACAGCTCTTTCAGAGAGCCGGCACAGGCACGATGGGCTGAATGGCCTCCTTCTGTGCTGTATGATTCTATGATTCTAAGATTGGGCTGCTTGGACACTCCCACAATTGCTGCTGTGGTAAAGTTTCCGATGGTCTTGTCGCCGCCACTGATTTTACAGGTTTTTCTTTTGCTGTGACTGTGCTTTGCACCGGCCAGTCACGTAACGGCGTTGCTGTGGAATGTAGCGCAGTCTGCAGCTTGTCCTTGTTTCCTTTCCCCTCTCCCCCCCCAACCTCTCCAATCTGAGGCAACATGGAGAGGAAAACTTGAGATAACAAAAAATAAAATCTGCTTTAAAGTTTTTGCTCGCCTCAACAATAAATAAAAGACTTGCCTGGTACGGTTTGAAAACTGCCTCTCGATAACTGACATCTAAGATACTATTCAGCTGCTCTGTGGCTGAATTAGTTTTGCCAGCTCTCTTTGGCCTGTGTTTCGTTACAAAATACAGGTCCCAATTCTGCGGCATTTGAATGACATTCGTGGGCTGCCTGGCTAAACAGAACTGTGGCTCCCAGCATAAGTGAAACGCAGACGTTTGCATTCGAAGCTCTGAGAATGCTTTGTAGCAGCAGTTTACTGTGATAACAGAAGCTCAGCCAGAAGCAGGAATAGGAGGAGGCTCTGCTACACTTGGGTGGGGAGGAAAGAGAGATTTATCAAACCAGAGAACGCATTCAATGGATTCAACCATCTCACGCACCTTTAGTGATTTTATCTTCGTTATTGAAAGTCCTGGTTCGTTTAAAAAAATCCTCAATTTCCCCTTGATGTGAGCAAGGACACAAATCATGTTTGCATACTGACCCATACAGATCAGGAGGATCCCAGGTTCAATTCCTGCTCTGCACTTCATGCCCCCCTCTATAAGTCAGTAGTCCGCTGACACCAGCCCCCAAACTGCCTTTTAATCTGTTTCATTTCCTGCCTTTTTTTCCTCAGTTCTGACAAAGGGTTTCGAACTGAAACGTTGACTCTATTTCTCACTCCACGGATGTTGCCTGGCCTGCTGAGTTTTTCCAGCGTCTTCTGTTGTTAGTCCGCCGACACATGTTGTCTAGATTCCCACATGAAGAATGGCCACTTGGGGCAAGATGGCGGAGGGCTGCTGGCACCTATGGAACCAAATACCCCAGCAAGAATCAAAGAGAAGGCCAGGATATATACTTAGAGAGATTTTTCTAAATCTATGACCCTGCTTACCCGAAACAGTTGTGTAGCGACATTTTTACTATTGACAGCTCTTGAGATTTCGTTTAGTGGTGGGCTATTTGAATTCTCACCAGGCAGTTTAATAAGTACTTGCTGGTCCAACATGGATTGCCACATTCCGAGAAACTAATCTATATATATAAAGCGGCTCTTCTGTCTGTCCCGATGTCTGTCTGTCTGTCTGTCCGTTCTCTATACGTTTGAAAGTTACAGAGCGTACCGACGCGCGCGTCGCCTCAAAAGAAAGCTTGCGATTCCGGACCGGTCATAGGCGTATTTACGTTTCAGCCGGACAAAAATCCCGCCCACGGTATCCCAAAAACGTTCAGCGTTCCGCTCATTAGCATCTCATTAGCGACCGTGTGATGTCGAGGTCGACCAATCGGACGGCGGGTTCCTTCCTACAGTTGAGTGTCGAGTGACTCGACGATTGACCAATCCTACGCTTCGGTGACCTGACCGGCCGACCAATCAGTGCGTGTGTGGGCGGGCCTTATCCTTCTGAACCGAGGTGAGTGGCCGCCATCTTGATTTTTCACGATTTTTTCCCCACACTTTCAGTGTGTTAGGGAAGTAAGGTAAATATTTGAATTATGTGTTAGGGAATTAATTAACAATTTATTTGAGTTTTATATTGTGTTTAGCAACCTCCCCCCTCCTCCTCACCCTCGCGCAGGGGGGACTCGGGGCCTGAAGCTCAAAAAATTTCTCTCTCTCTCTCTCTCTTTCTTCCCTCTCTCTCTCTCCTTCTCCTCTTCCCTCTCTCTCCTTCTCCTCTTCCCTCTCTCCTCTTCCCTCTCTCTCCTTCTCCTCTTCCCTCTCTGTCTCTCTCTACTTCCCCCTCTCAGGTTTCACGGTGTCGCGGACGGACCGCCCGAAGTTTCCCGCTCGCTAACGGCCGCCAAGCCGCCCTTGCCTGCTCCCCGCGGGCCGCCTCGCGCCGCCCGCACTGACCGCGCATGCGCCGCCCGCACTGACCGCGCATGCGCCGCCCGCACTGACCGCGCATGCGCCGCCCGCCCGCAGCGGCCGTCCATCAGCCGCGCCATACGCGGGGGACCTCAGCTCCGGTCCGTCCCGGCCTCAGAACCGGACCTCAGGCGCTAGGCAGGGGGAGGGGCCGGAGAGAGGGACAGAGGGGAGGGGGGGAGTGGGGGAGGGGAGGGGGTGGGCGAGGGGAGGGGGTGGGGGAGGGTAGGTGTGGGGGTGGGGGAGGGGAGGGAGGGAGGGAGACAGGGGAGGGGAGGGAGGGAGACAGGGGAGGGGAGGGAGACAGGGGAGGGGACGGGAGGGAGAGGAGGGGAAGGAGGGATAGGACAGGGAGAGGACATGACAGGGAGAGGGGGGACACACAGGGGCAGGGAGACCAAGCACCCCAAAATTGCCCTCGCAACGCGGGGCTCCCCAGCTAGTCATTGATATTTGGCGAGAATGGTGTCTCAATTTAAAAAGGACCTCAGTGAAAGGTCAAGGTGTAAAGGGCAGAAACCACCGACATTGAAAAGGGGGGGGGGGGGGGGGGGGGATAAATCAAGAATGTAGGGCTTTCTCCTCATCGCGTCTGAGTAACATCTCAAAGCGCTTCACATATCATGAATTATTTTTTAAGTGTAGCGGCTGCTGTTGTGCACACAAATGTGTAGCTATTTTACACCAACAAATCTCCACACAAGTGTTTATGCCGTTTCCTCCGGGGTTTCCGTGGATCTTCTGCCGAAGTCGGGGCAGACAATACTCGTTTTTTTGGTACCAGATTTCCCAAAATTCAGTTCTAGTCTTGAAAAAATTTTAGTCAAAAATTCTTTTTTTTTCTTGTTTTCCGGATATTTTGGAGTTAGAGATGCAGCTTTGGACTATAATATTGTATTTTCTCATGTTAACAGCAAACATTAAGAAAACCTCAGCACTGGGGCCCGGGCCCTTGGGGGGAGCGGTGGAGGGCAGGATGTTAGTTCTCTACAGTCAGTTTTTAATCTCACTGAAATTCTCTTTTTTTAAGTGATCGTCAGCCTGCCCTAAAATAATTTAAAAAAATTCTGTGCCATTGTCCAAAGGAAATAAAAGTTAACAGTGTGTTACTTCTGCAAGAGAACGTCGCAAAATGGTGGGAGTCAGCAATTTGCAAAGCAGAATATTAACAGCTGGAAAAGGAAAGCATCTCCACAATGAACAGTCAGCTTGGCTCCTGTTAACATTGTGTCAAAACCGTCTGGTCACAACCTGAACCATCAACTAATCAGTAACTAAAGAGGCACTAACAACAGCCATGAAGCATTCCCTCCGAAAATTAAATACCGGCAACAAAGGGCAAACTGTGTGCAACTGAGAAGTGACCAAGGTCTCAATTTAATCAGATAACTGCAGGATAGGCTATGAACTAAGCTACCTCCCTCCTCCCGACCATAAATTACATGGGGGAAGCAAGTCTTCTTTGCACTCTGAAGCCCAGAGACAAAGGTTTGCCTCTCCCGGGGAAGCCTTTCTGGAGGATTAAGCAGCCATTGTTGGCAAAACATAAATTACAACTCCTTTACAAACCACCTCACCCTCTCAGCTGGGACCCTGCTCCTCGGGGACTGGCTCGAGTCCACTCCTGTTATCTCCAAGTGGATGAAGAGCTCAGCCCCAGCCCCAAAGGCAGATGGAATTCGGAACCCGTTTTTCAGCACCTACACCTCGGGATGAAACGCTCCCAAGAGTTCAGGTTCTAGCGAAGCGTAAAGACATGAAATAAAAAATCTCTCCACTCTCTAAGCCTCCCCAAGACGATTCTATTTTAGTAAAACAATTCGTGGCGGGGAAATGTCAGCTCTGCCCACTAGAGGGTGCCGTTCAGTCAACGAGCTGCTGTATAATATTCTGAGTGCATTTGATGGGTTTTATACAATTAGTTATTGTATAAATATGATGATTGGATTATCATGACGTTGAATTTTCAAAGTCATTGTGCTCAGTTGCTGCTATTTAGGTTTGGTGGAGCTGTTTCAGTGAAGGAATCCTCTGGCTGGTTTTAGGACTGGATTTAATGGTTATTTATACTTATTATTTTCTCCTTCTCCCTCTCCTCCCCTCCTCCATAGCCTTCCTGCAGCACATACGTGCCTTCCTCAGGTAAGGCCGATAGCTGCAGACCTGCTGATATCGACCACCAGCGCAGGATGACACAGTAACCATCGATTTACATTCTACCGCCCTGTAACATACTGCTTGCTTTAAAATCAAGAGATAACAAAGCTCAGCAGGTGAATTCTGCAGCTAGGACCCGAGCCACGCAGACTGGGAAAGTCCCTGGTGTGTGTTGAGTTCACTGATCTCAGCCGAGGTGTGATAGAGGGGCCAACAATTGTTCTCAGCGCCCACAGCTTTAGGGGGGGGGGGAAGGAAAACCTCAGCCAGGGCTCCTGCTCATTAATGGCCGTTCTTCATCTGTGAACTCAGACAGTGAACACCAGCACGCTATTCGTGCATGGCGCTGTATTCATTACCACTGAGACCAGTCCAATTCTCATCTGACGTCTGCACGTGTATATATTCCAGGTGTCAGAAACAGACACCTCGGTTGATTTCTCTATCCCAAGGGTTTCAAGACCAATTGGAGTGCCTCTGCCACAGCCCAGGCCGAGACTGAAGAAGAAAGAAAGATAGGAAAAAGAAAGATAGAAAGAAAGTAATAATAATTCCTTGGATTTCTATAGCGCCTTTCACAACCTCAGGACGTCCCAAAGCACCTTACAGCCAATTAAATACTTTTGAAGCGTTGTAATATAGGAAACGCGGCAGCCAATTTTCGCACAGCAAGGTCCTGCAAACGGCATTGTGATAACCAGATCATCGGTTTTAGTGATGTTGATTGAGGGATCATTATTGGCCAGGACACGGCGGCGGCGGCGGGGGAGAAATCCCTTGCTCTTTTTCGAATAGTGCCATGGGATTTTTTACGTCCAGCTGAGAGGGTGGACGGGGCCTCGGTTTAATGTTTCATCCAAAAGACGGCACCTCAGACAGTGTAGCACTCCCTCAGTACCGCCTAGAGCTAGCATGTTCCTGTCTGTATGGGTAAGCATACCACACCTTACTCATTGAGCTGTTGGGGCAGCGAGAGCCAGTACTTTGTGTTTTACCAGCTCTCAGTCTCATACACCAGTGTGGAACCGACAGGGCAAAGGCATAATGATATCTGCAAAGTTAGGTATATCTGGTAACAAGCTTCACTAACAGTGACCTTTCAGTCAACTAGAACAGCTCACTTACTATACGGTGCCAATTTGCATTTTCTTTCAACTTCTCTGATTTTGCTTTTGCCAACTTTCTGCTCTCTTCCACTACTTGACTTCTGCCGGGTACCATTCCTTGGGCCCTCTACTACCTCATCCAAGTACCCATTCATAGGCTATTTGACCTGGGGGCGGAGACGGGGGCCCATTGCAGCCAAACCCATTCGCGCTCAGCTGGCGTCCACCTAAGTGCACTCCCATTGTGGCACCGGGGAAATTGAGTTGGAGGCCAGGTTCGCATCAAGTGCAGAAACCGGTTTGATTTCTCCCCTCACAGGAGGTGCTACGGCTGTTTGTAGTGTCCTCACTATTACTTTCACCCTGAATGAGATCAGGACAGACTGGGAAATGGAACTTGTAATCTTCTAGTCCATACAGTGCCACTTACACTCTGCCGTTACCAATTGAGCAATGGGGAATGCTACAATTATAGAAGAAAGACTTGCATTTATATAGCGTCTTTCACGGCCACCGGACATCTCAAAGCGCTTTACAGCCAATAAAGTACTTTTTGAAGTGTAGTCACTGTTGTAATGTAGGAAATGCGGCAGCCAATTTGCGCACAGCAAGCTCCCACAAACAGCAATAATGACCAGATAATCTGTTTTTGTGATGTTGATTGAGGGATAAATATTGGTAAATATATATTAAAAATTGGTTAAGTTACTACATTTGGTTTAATGTGTACACATTTACAAAGCCAACTGATACTCAGATGTTTTACTAACTTCTCAAATCTCAATTTTTCACTGACTGTCAGATTTCAAGTGCCAGTGGATCACTCAATAGGCCCAAACCAGATGTAAAAATGATGAAAGCTATCTTCACGTAAAGCTATTTTCTACCACAGTACATGATGGTTGGTTACCAGTGAACTATGCAGGTTTGCCTACTTTTTTATTTCACATTCAGCTAACGCGGTGACCTCGGGCACTGTCCGGTAGAAGTCGGAATGATTGCAATGAGTTGGAACACTGACTGTCCCTCTGAGGGATCCCGGGTTTTGTATCCAGTCCTGGTTCACGGGATGAATTCCTCTCTTCTCTGCTGGTCACCGGGTTCCTGCGTGAAGTGAACCTGGGTTGCCTGGGCCCATTTCTTGGTGGATGCGAGCTCACAGCATAAAACGCGTGTGTGAGAATCGGAGATTTCAAACTGGCGGAGCAGTAAGAGAGGGTGACACTGGGGCTCAGTTGGGGAAAAGCAGAGGCGACTTTTAAACTGTGCCACGCTTGATCTTGGAGCGCCTGAATGGGGAATTGCTCCACACGCAGAGCTGATCGCCCTTCACCCAAAAAAAATACATTTGTTATGGACGGAGTTCATGAGCTAACTATGGCAACACAATTTTCAGCAATCCAATGGCCGCTCATTTTATCTTCTCACCTACATTCTTTTAAAGGGATAGGCCTCATGTAATCTTATCCAGTTTTTTGAGTACACACTTTGCTAACAAACAATGGGAATGTAGGCAGACAAACCTTAATCTCTAAGTATCTTGGTATTGTTTCACTTAAATGGCATTCTGTTCTAATCCAGGTATTATTGTGAAGGCCAGATAATTGTTGCTCGTTAGCACACTGAAAGGTCATCCTGAACTCAGCGGAATCTGCCCTCATTCTCCAGTGTATTTCTGCACTGCCAGGTGCCACCAACTCACGATTAGATTTTCTTTATTTCTACCATCTTCTTTCAACTCGTGTATTCAGTTTAGTGACAGGAAACAGGATGTCTCTTTAAAAGAGTGTCAGGTTTTGATTTCAGTTGAAATTATGAAGGGTTTTTCTTTGCTTTTGCATTTTTCTCCTGAAGGTGTCGATTCTCGCTCAGGTCCAGTTCCATGGGTACTTCAATCAAATGGCCATCCTTTACACAGTAGTCCAGACGCTGAGTGTCGGCAGCCTATTAGACTCTGCAGGGCTTAGAAACATAGAAGATAGGAGCAGGAGTAGGCCATTCGGCCCCTCGAGCCTGCTCCACCATTAAATGAGATCATGGCTGATCATCCAAATTCAGTACCCTGTCCCTGCTTTCTCCCCATATCCCTTTAGCCTTAAGAAATATATCTAACTCCTTCTTGAATATATTTAATGAATTGGCCTCAACTGCCTTCTGTGGTAGAGAATTCCACAGGTTCACCACTCTCTGGGTGAAGAAATTCCTCCTCATCTCTGTCCTAAATGGCTTACCCCTTATCCTTAGACTGTGATCCCTGGTTCTGGACTCCCCGGCCGTCGGGAACATCCTTCCTACATCTAGTCTGTCTAGTCCTGTTAGAATTTTATAAGTTTCAATGAGATCCCCTCTCATTCTTCTAAACTCCAGCGAGTATAAGCCCAATCGACCCAATCTCTCCTCATACATCATTCCTGCCATCCCAGGTATCAGTCTGGTGAATCTTCGCTGCACTCCTTCCATGGCAAGAACATCCTTCCTCAGATAAGGCGACCAAAACTGCACACAATACTCAAGGTGTGGTCTCACCAAGGCCCTGTACAACTGCAGCAAGACATCCTTGTTCCTGTACTTGAACCCTCTCGCTACAAAGGCCAACATACCATTTGCCTTCTTAACCGCCTGCTGCACCTGCATGCTTACCTTCAGCGACACAAGGACACCCAGGTCTCGTTGCACTTCCCCTTCTCCCAATCTATTGCCATTCAGATAATAATCTGCCTTCCTGTTTTTGCCACCAAAGTGGATAACCTCGCATTTAGCCACATTATACTGCATCTGCCATGCATCTGACCAATCACCGAACCTGTCCAAATCATACTGGAGTTTCTCGGCATCCTCCTCACAGCACACACGCCCACCCAGCTTTGTGTCGTCTGCAAATTTGGAGATATTACATCTAGTTCCCTCGTCCAGATCATTAATATATATTGTGAATAGCTGGGGTCCTAGGACCGATCCCTGCGGTACCCCACTCGTCACTGCCTGCCACTCAGAAAAAGACCTGTTTATTCCAACTCTTTGCTTCCTGTCTGCCAACCAGTTCTCTATCCAAGTCAGTAGCTTGCCCCCAATCCCATGTGCCTTAACTTTACACGCTAATCTCTTATGCGGGACCTTATCGAAAGCCTTCTGAAAGTCTAAATACACCACATCCACTGGTTTTCCCTTATCTATTTTACCAGTTACATCCTCAAAAAATTCCAGTGGATTAGTCAAGCACGATTTACCTTTTGTAAATCCGTGTTGACTTTGTCCGATCCTGTCACTGTTTTCCAAGTGCTCTGCTATTACATCTTTTATAATGGACTCTAGCATTTTCCCCACTACCGATGTCAGGCTTACCGGCCTATAATTCCCCATTTTCTCTTTACCACCTTTTTTGAATAGTGGGGTAACATTAGCTACCCTCCAATCCATGGGAACTGTTCCAGAGTCTATAGAATTTTGGAAGATGACCAGCAATGCATCTACTATTTCTAGGGCCACTTCCTTGAGTACCCTAGGATGTAGATTATCAGGCCCTGGGGATTTATCAGCCTTCAATCCCATCAATTTCCCTAACACCATTTCCCTACAAATACTGATTTCTTTCAGTTCCTCCCTCTCATTAGACCCTATGTTCCCCGACATCTCTGGGAGTTTATTTGCGTCCTCCTTTGTGAAGACAGAACCAAAGTATGTATTTAATTGGTCTGCCATTTCTTTGTTCTCCATTATAAATTCCCCTGATTCTGACTGCAAGGGACCTACGCTTGACTTCACCAATCTTTTTCTCTTCACATATCTATAGAAGCTTTTACAGTCAGTTTTTATGTTCCCTGAAAGCTTACTCTCATACTCTATTTTCCCCCTCTTAATTTATCCCTTTGTCCTCCTTTGTTGACTCCTAAACTGCTCCCAATCCTCAGGTTTGCTGCTTTTTCTGGCCAATTTATATGTCCTCTCCTTGGATCTTATGCTATCCCTAATTTCCCTTGTTAGCCACGGTTGATTCACCTTTTTTGTTTTATTTTTATGCCAAACGGGGATGAACAAATTCTGTAGTTCATCCATGTGGTCTTTAAATGTTTGCCATTGCCTATCCACCGTCAACCCTTTGAGTAACGTTCCCCAATCAATCCTACCCAACTCACGCCTCATACCATCGTAGTTTCCTTTATTTAAATTCAGGACCCTAGTCTCTGAGTCAAATACTTCACTCTCCATCTTAATGAGGAATTCTATCATATTATGATCGCTCCGACACAAGGGGCCTTGTGCAGATTGCTAATTAATCCTTTCTCATTACATAATACCCAGTCTAAGATGGCCTGCTCTCTGGTTGGTTCCTCGACATATTGGTCCAGGAAACCATCCCGTATACACTCCAGGAATTCCTCCTCCACAGTATTGTTAGTAATTTGGTTAGCCCAATCTATATGTAGATTAAAGTTCTCACCTGATGTCCACACAAATGAATTACATAGAATTACATAGTATTTACAGCACAGAAACAGGCCACTGGGCCCAACGGGTCTATGCTCCACACCAGCCTCCTCCCACTTTACTTCATCTCACCCTATCAACGTATCCTTCTATTCCTTTTTCCCTCATGTACTTATCTAGCTTCCCCTTGAATGCATCTATGAGAGGGGAACCGCATTATCCAGGAGAGGCCACTGGGCAGCAGTCAGTGATGGGAACCTTAGCTGATTTTCCCCCCTTCCTCCAGAGGACAGTTGTAGTTCCCCCATCTGCTGGCCTGACTGAAATTAGCTCACTCAAACACAGACTTGGAATCAAAGCTGGAACCTCTGGTCTTTATGGCAACAGAAATGATGAAGGATCAACAAAACAGCCACATTCACCTGGCAGATATTGTTTTGATCTGAAATGCACTGAAAGGGCGGTGGAAGCAGATTCAATGATAATTTCCAACAAGGGAATTGGATAAATACATAAAGTGGAAAAATTTGCAGGGGTTATGGGGAAAGAGCAGGGGAGTGGGACTACAGGAAACTTTCGATTTACCGGCACCTAAATAACTGGAAATCTCGGTTAACCGGCAAAATTCAGGAGTAGGTTCATACTTCATATTACTTGCCTTCATCGATCTGTTGCTGTGCAAGGGTGTGGCTGCAGCTGTTGCTAAGCTACAGAGACGCTTGGAACTTGTGGCCATTGTTCTGAACATGTTGCTAAGCAACAGTTTTTGTTGCTTTATACGGAGCTCTCAGCTCTCCCTATCTTTTACTCTAGCACTCGGTTATCCAGAATTTTTGATGAACCGGCACCACGTTGGTCCCGTCGGTGCCGGATTAAAAAAAAGTTTCCTGTAATTGGATAGCTCTTTCAAACAGCCGGCACAGGCATGATGGGCCGAATGGCCTCCTTCTATGTCATATTATACTGGGCAGGTAACTCTCTCAAACATTGTTCCACAATAACAGGCGCTACTTAAAATAAAAGTTTTCCTTTTCCACAAGGCTAAACCTAAACTACATTTTGTTAATAATATAAATAGCAGAATTATATGGATAATGGGCTCAAAATTCTGCTTGGGCCCCTGGACCCATCACTGGCAGGAAATAGGGCCGAACCTGATTCAGCCAGGATTCTGCGCTATGGAGAGACCAGGAAATTCCAGTGGAGGGAGGGGGAGAAAGGGCAGATCTTCTGCCCATGCCTTCCTATGGTAAGGAGACACGTTTGGGGAGTTCCCAGCCTTCTCTGGAAATTCTGCCTAGTAACCAACCTGACGAGCCAGCTGAGAGCAAGCGTAGGTTCTGTTATACGCCTGTGAAAGGCTCCTAAATGCTTGAGAGAAAAGGTATTTGATCCCAAAGGGGATCAATGATCTTGCAAAGATGGTGCAATAGCTCCTTTAGGAACCGAGAGTTGTGCAGCTATTTCTCTGTTGGGCTCTCTCAAAACCTCCTCTGTTGCGCCTGCCTTGAACATACTACAGGAAACTTTCTGGTATCTGGCACTGACGGGACCGAGCTGGTGCCGGTCGATCAACACTGCTGGAGAAACCAGCGCTAATGTTAAAACATATGGAGCTTCTGAGCTCCGTATCTAGCAACAAACCCTGTTGCTTAGCAACAGCTTCAAAACAGTCGGCGCAGCTTGCAAACGTCTCTGTAGCTAAGCAACAGCTTCAGCTAGACGCTTGCAGAGCCAGGAATGGAGAAAAAAAGCAACGAAAAGTAAAAAAAGTTAGCTGAACCGACTCCTGAATTTTACTGGTGGATAGAGCATTCCGGAGATTTAACCTCCGTTTAAATGAAAGTTTCCTGTATTGACTCTGTCCCCACAATTTGGGACAGGTTTAACGTCCCTCAGAGTTAGCAGAGTTGGCCTCCTCTCCGCCACATTTCTGCCGGTGGAGCAGGTCTATCAGAATTTCAGCCCTAATACACTTTTGCTCACTGACTCCTAAAATTAAATTCATGGAGTAAGAGTTCCTCCAGTTGCTATGGACAGTGATGTGTATATGAAGATTTCTGCTGTTCGATATTTTTGGGAAGATCATGAGCAAGTTTGTTTCAGCTCATGATTTCACTAGACACACCAGAAGAAATCTGCACTGAGGCATCTATGATGCTGGTACTCAGTGACATTAGAAACTCTTACCCCCAATCTTAGTTGTGTAATGACAGTTATACTCTTGATGAATATTGGAAAAATAGGTTTTCAATGCTTTAAGTTGCCAGTCTTGTTACTCACAAGGCAACCTGCTTTCCAGTCGTGTAAATTTCTTCGACAGCATCTCCCAAACCCGCAACCTCTACCACCTAGAAGGACAAGGACAGCAGGCTCATGGGAACTCCACTACCTCCAAGTTCCCATCCTGATCTGGAAATATATCACCGTTCCTTCATCGTCGCTGGGTCAAAATCCTGGATTTCGCTCCCTAACAGCACTGTGGGAGTACCTTCACCTCACGGACTGTAGCGGTTCAAGAAGGCGGCTCACCACCACCTTCTCAAGGACAATTAGGGATGGGCAACAAATGTTGGCCTTGCCAGCGACCCCCACATCCCATAAATGAATTTTTAAAAAATCTAGTCACATGCGCATCACTGGTATTAAATAGGCATCCTATACAGAATTAAACTGCATTTATGTTGTAGAGAAACAGTTTAAGTAGGAGTGGGCCTGCCTTGACTGTAGAACCTGCTCCTTCAAACTTACCTCAATGACCCTCACCTGTCCTAATATCTCCTTATGTGGCTCGGTGTCAAATCTTTGTCTCGTGTAGCATCTTGTGATGTTTTACTTCTTCAAAAGTGCTATATAAATGCAAGTTGTTGTTGAATGTGCAAGTTTGGCACAGTCAGTGGCAAATCCAAAGTAAACTTGCCAGATTCAATAAAGGTGGCAAGATGTGGGTGAGAGAGAAAAATAAACAGGTCGTCCCCCACTCGCTGACCTCAGCGAATGTGGCAAGTTCACTTGGCGGTTGTCACCAGCTGTGGCAGATCCGCGGCACTGATACAGCACAAACCCAAGCTAGAAAGGAGAGACATTAATGTCTCTCAATGTCTCTTAATCGCTCCTGCTTTCTATCCTGTCGCTGACCTTCCCTTTTGTTCTTTCACCCCCTTCCCCTTTTCCCAGCCCCTACTTGTTTTAAAATCTATCCCCTTTCCTGTTTTTTTCCAGTTCTTACGAAAGGTCTTCGACCTGAAACGTTAACTCTGTTTCTCTCTCCATGGATGTTGCCTGGCCTGCTGAGTTTTTCCAGCATTTTCTGTTGTTATTCCAGAAAGGAGGAAAAGGACTTGCATTTATTATAGCACCTCACTAAATCCTCAGGACATCCCACACTGAGATTTACAATCAGATCGAACTGGGATCAGCTACTGTTTGATGTCACCAGCTGTTGGCATGACTTTGGACCCGCCTCCTGAGGTGGCACCTTGTGACGACAGAGAGTTCGGCAGCGTCAAGGCCCCCCCATTTTCCACACGGTGACCGGCCAAAGTCAGGACCTCTGACAACACTAAGAACAGCATCACACATGCAGCACAGGCTCGCCCAGGCATGCACACAATGGCGCAGACACACAGACTGACGTGCGAGTGCGCGCACACAGCAGCAGCTCGGCCACTCGTTCACTTGGCCAGGGGAGGAGGTGTACAATTAGCTGCGGCAGGCATGTAGGTTAGCGCATGTAGGTTGTGTGTGTTTCCATTAGCTGATGTTGTGTATAATGTGACCACGTGGCCAGCCTCTCCCCGCGGGGAGCGTGGAATGAGATTCACTTCTCCCCTTCCATCAAAATCCAATCATACCCTGCCAGGCAACAGAATCAAAGTTTAACGCACAACAGGGAAAAAAAGTACAGCTAATCAAACACGTCTCGGCATTGATGGTGCGACTATTATCACAGAGGCTTGGAATTGACTGCTGGCCATATCGGCAGACGAATGCTTAGCACACTCAACTATTTTAGCCCAGGTTTCCACCCATTTATTTTAAATAGATTAACTCCTCTGCCACAACAGAGGACTGTTATACGAATGCGTTAAGTGTCGTCTGCAAGCACTCATTTCCAGGCCTGTGATGTTTTGGCAGAACAACCTGCACTTTAAAAAAAAAGAATGTAAGTATTGTTTCACCTCAGGCACGGTTTAAGTCAGAAACTGTCACAAATAACTTTCCCAAAAGTGGTTTGTATTTCAAAAGCAAAAAAACTGCTAACACGTTGGCTGACTATATTGATTTAAACTGTTCTGGGTAGGGGACTTATCAGAGCCGACAGATTTAATCTTCTGTTTACTATCCTTTTGAGGTAGCTCACTGGATGGTCTGTGCCATGTTAACTAAAGTTCTTGAGCTGCTCCCAACAGTCTCACCTCTTATTTGACTGACAGGAGAAACTTCTTTACCCAGAGAGTGGTGAGAATGTGGGGAGTAGCTGAGGCGAATAGAATAGATGCATTTAAGGGGATGCTAGATAAGCAAATGAGGGAGAAAGGATTGGAAGGATATGCTGATGGAGTGAGATGAAGTAAGGGTGGGAGGAGGCTCGTGCGGAGCAGAAACACTGGCACGCCATCCACCACCTTAAACATTCACTCCCTCCACCACCAGCGTACTGTGGCTGCAGTATGTACCATCTACAAGATGCACAGTAGCAACTCGCCAAGGCTTCTTCAGCAGCACCTCCCAAACCCACGACCTCTTCCACTTAGAAGGACAAGGGCAGCAGGCGAATGGAACACCACCACCTCCAAGTTTCTCTCCAAGTCACACACCATCCTGACTTGGAAGTATATCACTGATCCTTCATCGTCGCTGGGTCAAAATCCTGGACCTCCCTCCATAATAGCACTGTGGGAGTACCTTCACCACACGGACGGCCGCGGTTCAAGGCGGCGGCTCACCACCACCTTCTCCAGGGCAACTAGGGATGGGCAATAAATGCTGGCCTTGCCAGCGACACCCACATCCCATGAACGAATAATAAAAAGATGTGTTGGGCCGAATGGCCTGATTTGGTGCTGTAAATTCGATGTGGTTCTATGTAATGGCAGAAGCAGATTTCAGAGAAGAGAAGTGAACTTTGATCAGGTGTTAAGGACCAGTGAGCTCAGACCCGCGTTCCACTCTATTAAACCCGCATCTCTCTCTGCCTCATAAAATGGATCAGCTTTAGAGCAGAATCTGAGTCACACATAATTATCTCAGGTTGAGGATTCGGGGAAACAATCGAATGAGTGCATTCTTTATAGTTTCTCCGGTGTCGAATTCACTCAATTGTTTAATATTTTAAAAATTCTAATCCAACATTACCACTTCCAAGAGGTCAAATTCACTTCTCATAATTAGCGTGTCTCTGTTTTAACCGATTTTATTTCTTTGGCGAGGATCACACGGCTGGCCTAGTTACCAAAATATATCAGAGCTTTACATTTTCGATCCTGCCCATAGGCTGTACTGTTGCCAGAGTTCAATGCAATGGTGAATTTGTGTCTCTTATTTTTTTTTTAAGTGAACTGAAAAGATTTTTTTTTTTTTTTTTTAAAAAGCTCTAGTTTCATTTACCTTTCTGATTATATATTGACTTCACAATCCTCAGGTTAAGCCCTTTGCAGGTCAATAATACAATAGCACATCACTTTAACTCCTCCGTTGCTATGGCAACACCGCTATACCATGACAGCCCAGGGTTTAGTTGAATGATGACATGCTTTCATTTTGCGTTTTATTTTGTCAACATGATCCTACACCATGGTGAGATATTATACAACGCAAGTGTAATAAATACTCGTAAAAAAATGATTATAAACGGGCATCAAGCTGCAAAGGAAACTGTATTCTGAGGGGTAGAAGTTTGTTCAGTAACTTGCTGAAAAATGCGGTTTACACACTTTCTCTCTCACTCACTCCCACACACACGCATGCAGGCACTGACACATACAGGTTCACTCACACACAAATACACACTCACCCTCACACACACTCATTCTCTCAAGCATACACAAATAAATTGCAGATCTGTAAGCAACCTTACCCATACTCTCAGTAGAGTGAGAGATTTTAAAAGAGGAATTTACCATTTTAAAAACAGAAGAAAAGCACCCCATTGCTATACACTGATGGTACTGAAGGCTGCCTCTGCCACTCTCCCATCAAAATATCACTTCCTTTTTTTTAACATGTCAAAATAAACCGTTCTCAAATATACTGTTCTCATCCAATGTTACCAGCAGGCAAAATGCCCCAAGCTTCTACTGCTCCTTAAGTGTTTGAACAAAAAAAAGATTTCAGAAAACAGATGATTTAAAAAAAAGTTAGGGATTGGGTTTCACGGAATCCTACCTCACTTCCAGCACTGTGTGGTCTGAAGTTGATTCAAACGTGCTAATCCTCCGCAGAATTCAGCAGTCAAGTGATAGTAACCCGACTCTGGCAATTAAAGCTTCTCTCTCTCCCTCCCTCCTCTCACCCAGCTCTCTCTGACAGAACAGCTTCTCAGCGTGACATCACTGCTCGGTTCTCCCCTCTCCGCACAGCAAACTTTCCTCCAATCAGTCACCTACTGTGAGAGCTGCTGCTGCAGTGTGTGAGATCACACCAGCGTGGGCAGGGATTCTGTACTCGGAGCAAGCTGCAGTTCGCACGTTATGCAACGGGGCTGGGATGAGGGAGAAGCTGTCTTTTTGCATTCCATTTACCCTCTGGTGGAATGTGCAGAGAACCTGTTGCCTATCCCGTCCTGGCCTTCAACGCACACCAGTTCTTTTTCTTTGATTCATTTTAAATTGGAAGACGGTATCATTGCATTTTCCCCTGTCTTTGTACTTGACAAGGAGGGAATCGTTGTCATTAGCACATTGACTTGTCACAGATATACCAGAATGAGCTGGCAGTGTTTATGGTAATGAAAGCAGCTAATGGCGCTTTCATGGCACTGAGCTCAAGGCTTCTAAAATGAAAAATTAGTCTTATTTACAAATAATAATGAAAGATTCTCTTCACCTGTGAGTTTATCATGTGTGTGGCCCTATCCCTATTCTGATTTTTCTTTTGTTATTTCTGCGTCTGTAGAACACTATTATTTCTTCTCATATTCCTTGATAATTTAATTTTGTAGATTCTCTTTGCCTTTCTAATTGTTTTTTTTACTTCTTTCCTAACCTTTTTGTGTTCCCTTTTGTCATCCTCCTTTGCTGTCTATGTACTTAGTGTATGCCTTTATCTTTAGTTTCAATTTGGCCCTTATTTCTTCATTCATCCTTGGTATGTCATTACTGGCTAGTTTGTTTTTGCTTTTTAGTGGGATGTATTTCTCCTGGACGCTACTGATCCCCATTTTAAATGTTTCCCGCTGCTGTTCTATTTCTATGTTTGTCAGTAAATTTTTCCAGTTTGTTTTCCCTAGTTCCGTTCTTCCCCTTAAAATCGTTGTTTTTCCCCCAATTTATTTACTTTCACCTTTTGAACATTCCCGATTTTAATCGCTCCACCATTGCCGGTTGTGCCATCAGCTGCCTAGGTCCTAAGCTCTGGAATTCCCTCCCTAAATCGCTGGGCCTCTCCACTTCTCTTTCCTCCTTTAAGACGCTCCTTAAAACCTATCTCTTCTACAAAGCTTATGGTCATTTGCCCTAACATCTCCTTATATGGCTCGGTGTCACATTTTTTTTGATGGCACTCCTGTGAAGCGCCCTGGGACGTTTTACTACGTTAAAGGCGCTATATAAATACAAGTTGTTGTTGTACAGTCAGATATCGGCTGCTGCAGGTTCCAACTCATCTAAAATGGTTTTATTTTTCTTCCTTTTTCTGCCAGTTTTCCCCCTTCCTTCTCCCAGGATGTGCTGACTCCTTGCCTGGCTACGGTGACACAGCTTCTCTCTACACCTTCACACCTTTGATTGCTGTGATTATCTCTCTGCCGAGGTGGGATAAATGGCAGTTGGAAACATTACCTGTAAACATCTGACATTATTCTCTGACTATATAAGCTGTGTCTTTATGCATTTCTCCACTTCACCTGATGAAGGAGCAGCGCTCCGAAAGCTTGTGATTTCAAATAAAGCTGTTGGACTATAACCTGGTGTTGTGTGACTTCTTACATCTATATTGTAGGGTGACCAATCGGAACCTGCCCCGCCGCACAGCCCCGCCCACTTTATTGACCGACCGCTGGGCAGCTCGGGGTCACGTGGCTCCTTATTTGAACCCGCACACATGCGGGGGACGAGTTTCCTGAACCTGGGACTCTTCTGGAGACACTGTTTGCCCGGGGGACACAATCCCTCATCCGGGGAATGTCCCTAGAAAATGGGGTAAGTATGGTCTCCCTACTCTACTGCCACACCCAAGTGACTGTTCCTTGTCTGGCCCTCAGCACTCGGTGTTGGCAGGCTGTTCAGCTGTAAGAGGCACCACAGCCTTGGCCGATTCTCTCCTCAATCGACGTTCGTGCGCTCGGCTCTTTCAGCAGTGGACACTGGACATTGATCAGGAGAGAAAAACTGGCTGATATTCCACCCCATGACCCCAGGTGCTGAGGTCAATGGTAACATGCAGTTGTTGCTCTAGCTGAGATGAGGTAAATCAGCACAGATCAGCAATTGAACCTGAACACCCATGAGATTATAACCATTTCACCAATGAGAATCAGTCGCACCCACATCACTGAGGCCATCCAGTAGCCTCAACTGGGCACTTGGATTCCTGTAAATAATCATAATATCTACATTGATATTGTACCTTACTTCAAAATGTCTCAGAAAGATTGGCACAGTGAATTACTTTGAAGAGAGAAAGAGTTTGCATTTATATAGTGCCTGCCACATCCTCATCATGGCACAAAGTGCTTCACTGCCAATGAATTAACCCGTCCCTTCTCTTTTCAGATGCTGATGGACCTGCCTTGGCTCAGTGGTAGAACTCTTGCCTTTAAGTTAGAAGGTTGTGGTTTCAAGCCACAGCAACAACAACAACAACTTGCATTTAGTTAGTGCCTTTAATGCAGTAGAATGGTCCAAGGCACTTCACAGGAATGAAGTCAAGTACAATTTGCCACCGAGCCACATAAGGAGAGATTAGGACAGGTGACCAAAGGTTTGGTCAAAGAGGTAGGTTTTAAGGAGCGTCTTAAAGGAGGCGAGAGAGTTAGCAAGGTGGAGAGGTTTAGGGAGGGAATTCCAGAGATTAGGGCCCAGGCCACTGAAAGCACGGCCGCCAATGATGCAAAGAAGAAAATCTGGAATGCGCAAGAGGCCAAAATTGGAGGAACGCAGAGATCTTGGAGGGTTGTAGGGCTGGTGGAGGTTAAAGAGATAGGGAGGGACAAGGCCATGGAGAAATTTGAAAATAAGGATGAGTATTTTAAAATCAAGACATTGCCAGATCGGGAGCCAATGTAGGTCAGAGAGCACAAGGGTAAGGGGTGGATAGGACTTGGTGGGAGCTAGGATACGGGCAGCAGAGTTTTGGTTGAGCTCAAGTTTACGGAGGGGTTAAGGTGGGAGGTTTGCCAGGAGAGCATTGCAGTAGTCACTTCAGAGACTTGGGCACATAATCCAAGATGACACTTCAGTGCGGTACTGAGCGAGGGCTGCATTGTCAAAGGTGCTGTTTTTTTGTTAAGGTATTAAACTGCGGTTCCCTCTGCCCTCTAAGGTGGATGCTACCACAGCAACAACTTGTATATATATATATATATATATATAGCACCTTTAATGTAGAAAAACTGTTCCAAAGAACTTCACAAGAGCATAATCAAACAGAAACCGACACCAAGCTAAAGGAGATATTAGGAGGAGTGACTAAAAACTTGGTCAAACAAATGCGTTTTAAGGTAGTCATAAAAAGAGGAGAGGGAGGTGGAGAGGCGGAGGGTTAGGGCTGGAATTCCAGTGCTTAGGGCCTAGATGGCTGAAGACATGGCCGCCAATGGTGGGGCAAAGAAAATGAGGACGCACAAAATAGCAGAGTTGGAGGAACACAAAGCTCTTGGAGGGTTATAGGGCTGGAGGAGGTTACAGAGGTAGTGAGGGGTGAGGCCATGGAGGAATTTAAACACAAGGTTGAGGCATTAGAAGACCAGGAGCCAATGTAAGCCAACAGGCACATGGGTGAGCAGGACATAGGGCGGGAGAGCATATGGGCAGCAGAGTTTTGGATGAGCTAAAGTTTATAGAGGATGGAGGATGGGAGGCCGGTTGGGAGACCGACACGTCAATACTACTTCCTTGGCTGTGAAGCACTTTGGGAGGTCCTGAGGTCATAAGAGATGCTATATAAATGCAAGTTCTCTCTTTTGTCTGGTAAAGCTGCATCTAAATTGGCATCAGACTTGTAAATATGTAGGGCCTCCACTTTTGCTTTGCTTTATAGGCACTTGTGGGTTATGAAAGCTCTAAAATTCTCAGCACCTCCTAACTTCATATTTTTGTGTGAATTTAGAGCCTTTGTGCTTCAACCTCTCAAGAAATCTTTAAAGAGCCTTAAAGTTTTATTTTGCTGTTGTCAGGTAGCTTAATATGTGCTATTTGAGAAGTGAATTTGCCTCAGTCTCCTGTGTGTTATATCTGAATAAACACTCAAATTGGTAGTATTAACTAACTGCTTCTTTTATTTCCAGACCCTCTAGAATATTCTCATCAAAGGATAACAAAAGTAATACAAGAGAAGTGTAATTACTACAATGTGCTTACTCCCATTAGGGGACCATCTCGCGATCAGTTAACAATATGCAAATACCCTTCATATCATCATGCAACTGGTCACAATTTTATTATTCTTCTTGAAAATATGTTGTCTTTCACCCTACCCACATCCTCACTGTGTGGCAATCAAAACTCATAGCTCAGTGGTAGCACATCTCACCCTTCAAATCATTAAGGTTGTGGGTTCAAGTCCCACTCCAGCGAGACTTGAATATAAAATATTAAGCTGACACTTCAGTGCAGTACTGAGGGAGGTGTCACATTTTGGATGAAGCCCCGTCTGTCCTCTTAGATAGACATAAAAGATCCCATGGCCATAAGAACAAGGGAGATATCCCGGTGTCCTGCCCAATATTTTTCCTTCAGCCAGCATCATTAAAACAGATTATCTGATCATTATCGCAATGCTGTTTGCTGTACACAAATTGGCTGACGTGTTCCCTATATGACAGCAGTGACTATGCTTCAAAAGTACCTAATTGGCAGTAAACCTCTTGCGGTTGTGAAAGGCGCTCTATAAATGCAAGATTTTTCTTCTATAATCTAAAGGTTGTTTTTTTCCCCAAAATAATCTTTTCTCCAACCTACATCTGTCCCTCCCCGAGATCTAAACATGTACACTTTTCAAAAAATTCTCTCAGGAAAATGGCATCGCCATTTCAGCAAAGAATTTTGACAGATGAATTGTCATCGTTTGACAGCTCTGTGAAGCTGTCAAACACTGGCATTCTCTGTAGTTTGATGAGTTCTTGTACTCAAGACCTCATCAAAACTCTTTCTTTTGCAGAATAGAGATGGTTGCTGCATTGGAGAATGCAACAGCCATCTATCATCTCTGCCGCGGAGGTGCGAGACTCTCCGCATACCCACCGATTGACGCCTGCAGGAAGAAACAAAGGTAAGTACACTTTTTCTAACACTTTGCACTTACCTCAGATACTCACCTCTCCACACTTGCACCCATCACTCACCTCCACTGCACACTTTAGGACCCCTCCGACCCCCACAGACCCACTACTCGCCTCGGTGACCCTGGCGGGTTTCGGAGCCTTCGGGAAACCAGCACTTCAGGGCTCAAAATGGGGATAATCCTATTTTCTGCCTGTTAACTACCTGTTAACAGGCAGTTACATAGAAACATAGAAGATAGGAGTAGGCCATTCGGCCCTTCGAGCCTGCTCCGCTATTCAATGAGATCATGGCTGATCATTCAAATTCAGTACCCTGTCCCTGCCTTCTCCCCATATCCCTTGATCCCTTTAGCCTTAAGAAATATATCCAACTCTTTCTTGAATATACTTAATGAACTGGCCTCCACCGCCCTCTGTGGCAGAGAATTCCACAGGTTCACCACTCTCTGGGTGAAGAAATTCCTCCTCATTTCAGTCTTAGATGGCTTACCCCTTATCCTTAGACTATGACCCCTGGTTCTGGACTCCCTGGCCATCAGAAACATCCTTCCTGCATCTAGTCTGTCCAGGCCTGACAGAATTTTATAGGTTTCGATGAGATCCCCTCTCAATCTTCTAAACTCCAGTGAGTATAAGCCCAATCGACACAATCTCTCCTCATACGTCATTCCTGCCATCCCAGGTATCAGCCTGGTGAATCTTCGCTGCACTCCTTCCATGGCAAGAACGTCCTTCCTCAGGTAAGGCGACCAAAACTGCGCACAATACTCAAGGTGTGGTCTCACCAAGGCCCTGTACAACTGCAGCAAGATATCCTTGTTCTTGTACTCGAACCCTCTTGCTACAAAGGCCAACATACCATTTGCCTTCTTAACCGCCTGCTGCACCTGCATGCTTACCTTCAGCGACTGGTGTACAAGAACACCCAGGTCTCTTTGCACTTCCCCTTCTCCCAATCTATTGCCATTCAAATAATAATCTGCCTTCCTGTTTTTGCCACCAAAGTGGATAACCTCACATTTATCCACATTATAGTGCATTTGCCATGTTTCTGCCCAATCACCCAACCTGTCCAAATCGTGGAGTTTCACGACATCCTCCTCACAGCATACCCTCCCACCCAGCTTTGTGTCGTCTGCAAATTTGGAGATATTACATCCAATTGCCTCGTCCAGATCATTAATATATATTGTGAACAGCTGGGGTCCTAGGACCGATCCTTGCGGTACCCCACTAGTCACTGCCTGCCACTCGGAAAACGACCCGTTTATTCCAACTCTTTGTGGGAAGTGGATGTAATCCCTTCCCGCCTCCAAGGAGACGGGACCCAGCGCAGGACGGCCAAAAATAATTTTCATGAAAGCTATAGATATTATAGAGGTAAAAAATTAAGCAGTGTATAAACCGCTATCCAATTTTGCAGGGTCTTGTTCCTTTTGCGGTGAATTTAACCCTGTGTTAGTTTGAAAACCAAGAACTGTTGCAACACACACCAACAATAAAACCAAATAACAATACATTCAAAACTAGCTCGTGATCCCATCTGTCTCTATCCTGGTCCCCATGGGAGACCCGACCAAATGAAGGGGAGTGTGGAGGGGTATTTAATAGGTCGAGGATATACTGCTTTTAACTATTTCACATACACAATTTTTATTTTTAAGTAGCTTCAGGAAGGATAACAGTGACTCAATATTACCAATACAAACTGAGTTCTGATGAAATGTCACACCCAAACAGTAGCCTGTCTTCTTCCCTTTTAGATGTTGATCAGCAGGCTGTGCATTTTAAGTATTTTCTGTTTTAAAAATCTTTACACGCACGAGGTTAGAAAGTCAATTGCCGATATTAGTGAATGACTACTTAATGTCTTTGTATTACAATCCTTTCTCTACTTAAGGTCAGGATGCAGAAATGTTATTCATAGAATCATAGAAATTTACAGCACAGAAGGAGGCCATTCGACCCATCGTGTCCATGCCGGCCGACAAAGAGCTTTCCAGCCCAATCCCACTTTCCAGCTCTTGGTCCGTAGCCTTGTAGGTTACGGCACTTCAAGTGCATATCCAAGTACTGTTTAAATGTGATGAGGATTTCTGCCTCTACCACCTTCTCGGGCAGTGAGTTCCAGACCCCCCCCACCCTCTGGGTGAAAAAAGTTCTCATAGAGTCATAGGGGGAGAAATTCGGTATCGCCCCATTTGCGGCGCAATTATCAGCCGGGCGCAAAGATTAGCGCCTGGCGCTAATTATCGCCTCCGACTGCAAACTTGGCTTTTATCGCCCCTGGAGGTGATTGGAGCGCTAAATCAGGCGCTTCACATCTGTCTTAAGGCGCAAAGGCCAAGGAGCGAGGCGCTAACTCACAGCGGTGGCGAAGCTCATGTGATGTCAGTCAGCAATGGAACACAGACACACTGGCGCTGGCCAGTTCTTAAAGGGGAGTTCTGATGAATGGTCATCGACCTGAAACGTTAACTCTGTTTCTCTCTTCACAGATGCTGCTTGACCTGCTGAGTTTCTCCAGCATTTTCTGTTTTTATCTTAAAGGGGAGGGTTTACCTTGGTCTCCATCTACATCCTGTTCATTGCAGCCTTGAGTCTTGGCCTGGAGAGACCTGTACATCAAATCTGTTGGAAAGAACAATGGAGAGACCCAGGGAAAGAGCTCAGAGTGCAGCCCCCACAGTCTCTTCTAAATCGATACAAGGAAGGGCAAATCAAAATGAACCTGCAAAGTGCTGCTCAGCATGCAAAACTCCTTCACACAGCATTGAGTCTCTCCAGAAGTCTCTCTCTCTCTCTCTCTCAGAATGCGTGGTGCAAAAATGTCACCAACAAAAAAAGGCAAGAAGCGGTTGCCTTTAAATAGCGCTCCCCCAGTCCCTTCCCGACTGCAAAACGCTCCCCTCAACCCGTCGTTGCTAGCGGCAGGCGTTAAGGCAGGGGGCGCCACTCAATTTCCAGTCCGGGGTGCTACCGAGGCATTGCACACTCGACTGACGTCATGATCTGCTGGCGCAGGAGATCGTGGCGGTAGTGTTTAGCGCCGCCACAAAATGTCCGGTCAATTTCGCGAGAGGCGCAGATATTGCCGTGCCCGGGCGCTAGTTGGTTTGCGCCCCACTTAACGCCCTCTTAAGGCGCTAACGGGTGGCGCTACCAACTGAATTTTTCCCCCATAGAGTTATACAGCACAGAAAGAGGCCCTTCGGCCCATTGTGTCCATGCCGGCCATCAAGCCCTGTCTATTCTAATCCCATTTTCCAGGACTTGGTCCGTAGCCTTGTATGCTATGGCGTTTCAAATGATCATCTAAATGCTTCTTGAATGTTATGAGTGACATGAATCAGTCATTCGTGAAAAAAAGACTTATGAAATAATACTGAGCGGCCTGCGGGTGGCGCTGTCCAGTGAGAGTATAAATACTCCGGCACAGGCCCAGCTTGCGCAGGACATTCTTAACAGGAACTAGTGAAGGACACAACTAGACCTCCATGTTGTAAAACAGTTGATTAAAGCTTTGTTTAATGCTTAGACCAAGTGCCTAGTAGTTTTCTTATGTCAATGAGGGTTCCTGCCTCTACCACCCTTTCAGGCAGTGAGTTCCAGATTCCAACCACCCTCTGGATGAAAAAGTTTTTCCTCAAATCCCCTCTAATCCTTCTACCAATTACTTTAAATCTATGCCCTCTGGTTATTGGCCTCTCTGCTAAGGGAAATAGGTCCTTCCTATCCACTCTATCTAGGCCCCTCATAATTTTATACACCTCAATCAAGTCTCCCCTCAGCCTCCTCTGTTCCAAAGAAAACAACCTCAGCCTATCCAATCTTTCCTCATAGCTAAAAATCTCCAGTCCTGGCAACATCCTCGTAAATCTCCAGTGCACCCCGTCTAGTGCAATCACATCCTTCCTGTAATGTGGTGATCAGAACTGCACGCAGTACTCTAGCTGTGGCATAACTAGTGTTTTATACAGTTCACGCATAACCTCCCTGCTCTTGTATTCCATATAAGACTCTTATACTCCATGCCTGTTCTTTGTTCTCATCAGTGAGCACTGGCTCTTCACTTAAACTTAGCTTCCAAATTCCCAGACCTCTCTGCCGTCAAGACTACGCTTCTCCACTGGACGAGTGATCTAGTGAATAGTGGAGCGCAAGTGAAGCTCGGGGCCAGGGATCGCGAGAATATCGGTGCTAATTTGATCCTGTGAGAGACATCATCATTCATGTCCGAGGTCGGGACCCAGGAGTGAGGATGAGACGAGCAGCGAGGTCGGGGCCCAGGGAAGGTGCAGCATGGGCCAACAGCGAGGTCGGGAGGACCACAATGCATCCTACAAAACCCAGGCAGAGAGGACCTGCGGGAAGGAGGGAGGAGGACAGTAGCATTATGTGTGTCTGTGTGTGTGTGTGTGCTAGGCCGTTGTAGCAGAGCCTGGTCTCCAATCATCTTGGATCCCCTTGCCATTGGACCAAGACCTTGCTCTGTCAAGCCCGTGTGGCAGCTGGTGTGCAACGGCCACCCCACGTTAAAAGAATTCACGCACAGGCATCTTCCACCCTTTAAAATGAAGTTCGGGACCTGGAACATCAGGACCCTCATGGAAAACCCCAACAGTGACAGACCGGAATGCCATACTGCTATCGTTGCCCGGGAGCTCAGACGTTTCGACATTGACATCGCCGCCCTAAGTGAGACCCAGCGGGCAGGGGAAGGCCAGCTCAAGGAGCAAGGCGGTGGTTACACCTTCTTCTGGAAAGGCAAACCTGAAGAAGAACGCCGCCTCCATGGGGTAGGCTTCGCCATAAAAAATGAACTAGTTGGGTGTCTCAGAGACTCTCCTAGCATTATAAACGAGCGCCTCATGACTCTTCGGCTCACCCTAGCCTGGAACCAGTGCGCTATGGTCATCAGTGCGTACGCCCCAACATTGGAAGCCATAGACGAGACCAAAGAGGAATTCTGCTCCAGCCTCGAACAATCCCTATCCCAAGTCCCAACGGGCGACAAGCTGATCCTCCTTGGCGACTTTAATGCCAGAGTTGGAAAGGACACAGACCTCTGGGGAGGTGTGATCGGCAGAGAGGGGGTAGAGAAAGCCAATTCCAACAGTACCCTCCTGTCGAAATGCTTAGAACATGGCCTTGTCATAACCAGCACCTTGTTCCATCAAAGATACAGGTGTGATGAAATATTCCATTCATCACTGCCTGTGACTGTGGTCGGTTTCAGTGTCATTTCCCTTCCCCCAGTCCTCATTGTATTGTTTATTGGAATGTGCTGGAATGTGCTGTGTGTGTAGGGCTCCGCCCATACCTGGCCCCTTTTGTAAGCTAGCTCAGTCTGGCCTCAGTCTCCAGAAGGAAGATACCTCTCTCTCTTACGTGTTACTTTCTAAGTTAATAAAAGCCTTGTTTTGTTTCGCTAACATCGAGTCTCGGAATTATTGAGGCACATCAATTTTATTAACTTATTTTTCAACACTATGGATCAACTCCTGAAACCCGAACGTTTGGATTTGGATCAACATGCTCCGGACGCATCAGCACGCTTCGGACACTGGTTTGAGTGTATGGAATTCTTCCTGGACAATTCCGCAGCCGTCAAAGACGCTACGGACGCTGCGAGGATGAGACTCGGAATTCTGCGGAATTGGGTAAGCCACCGGGTTTACCCCCTCATCCAAGACGCCGATACGTACCTGGCCGCCTGCGACATCTTAAAGGCGCATTACCAGCAGCCTACGAATTAGGTGTATGCTAGGCATCTGCTCACTACTCGCGCACAGCGACCTGGGGAATCGGTGGAGGAGTTCCTAAGCACCCTGAAAATGCTTGGCAAAGACTGCAAGTGCCGAGATGTAAAAGCCGCAGTGTACACTGACGAGCTTGTTCGCGATGCCTTTATCACAGGCCTCAGCTCCACTTACATCCGGCAAAGGCTGCTGGAAAAAACGGGGTTGGACCTGAAACAGGCTGCGGACACCGCGCGATCCCTGGATGTGGCCCAGAGAAACTCGGACGCCTACTCTTCAGCCCGCGCCGTCCACGCCGCCACGTGTGCACCGAGGGCGCCGCCATCTTGGAAGGCATCTTCCCCGCCCGGCAGCCCGACACCGGCGGGGCCCCGCTCTCCCCCCAGAAGCCCTACGACAGCCGCGATGCGTCAGGGACCCAACTGCTACTTCTGCGGGCAGCCAAAACACACCAGAAACCTGTGCCCGGTGAAAGGCACCACCTGCTTTAAGTGCGGTAAGAAGGGGCACTTCGGGAAGGTGTGCAGAGGGAACCCCGCCGGAAAACCAACCGCCGGAAAACCCGCCACCGCCGCGTGTGCGCCGTGGGAGCGGCCATCTTGGACGCCATCTTGCCCGGCCTCGTGGGGTCTGCCATCTTATGAGCAGACAGCGTGGACGCCATCTTGTATCGATCAGGGCCCTACAGTGGCATCGGTCACAGTGGACCAGACCAGGCCGCATCCGCTATCCAAATCAATGGTGGACATCGAGGTAAACGGGTGCCGGGTTAAATGCTTAATTGACAGTGGAAGCACGGAGAGTTTTATCCACCCTGAACTGGCACAGCAACTCTCCCTAAAGGTGGTCCCTGCTCAGGGTACCATCTCTATGGCTGATAAAATCCAGACATCGACCATTCTGGGTTACTGCACGGTACAATTGGGCGTTAACGGAACTGTATATGATAATTTTAAAGTATTAATCATGAAGAACCTATGTGCGAGCGTGATCTTGGGCCTGGATTTCCAGTGCAACCACCAAAGCATCACGCTCAAGTACGGTGGGTCCCAGCCGCCCCTCACAGTGTGCGTTCTGGCTACCCTGAAGGTAAAGCCGCCTTCGCTATTCGCGAACCTTACCCCTAACTGCCGGCCAATAGCGACCAAAAGCAGGAGGTACAGCTGGGAGGACAGGCGGTTTATCGCGACCGAGGTAGACAGGCTCCTGAAAGAGCGCATTATTGAACGCAGCAACAGCCCGTGGCGCGCCCAAGTGGTAGTGGTAAGGGGTAGCGAGAAGAAACGGATGGTGATCGACTATAGTCAAACGGTCAACAGGTACACCCAACTAGATGCCTACCCGCTACCCCGCATATCAGAAATGGTGAACCAAATCGCCCAATACCGGGTGTTCTCCACCATCGACCTCAAGTCAGCGTACCACCAGCTCCCTATCAGACCAGAGGACCGCCCGTACACCGCCTTCGAGGCAAACGGACGCCTCTACCAATTCCTCAGAGTCCCCTTTGGGGTGACGAATGGGGTCTCGGTTTTTCAGAGGGAGATGGACCGCATGGTCGATGACCACCACTTGCAGGCAACCTTCCCCTACCTCGACAACGTCACCATCTGCGGCCACAATCAGCAGGATCACGACTCGAACCTCGAGAGGTTCCTGGAAACTGCACAAAAACTCAACCTCACCTACAACGAGGACAAGTGCGTTTTCAACACCACGCGCCTCTGCATACTAGGCAGCGTGGTGGAGAATGGGGAAATCGGACCAGACCCCGACCGATTGCGCCCCCTACGGGAGCTGCCCCTGCCCAACACTCCCAAAGCCCTGAAAAGGTGCCTGGGGTTATTTTCTTATTATTCCCAATGGGTCCCCAACTACTCCGACAAAGCCCGCCCCCTCTTGAAAGCATCCTCTTTTCCGCTCTCTGCTGAGGCCCACGCCGCCTTCAAAAGCATTAAGCAGGATATTGAGCGGGCCACGCTACAGGCAGTGGACGAGAACACTCCATTTCAAGTGGAAAGTGATGCGTCTGACTTCGCCTTGGCGGCCACCCTCAACCAGGCGGGGCGGCCCGTAGCTTTCTTCTCGCGGACCCTCCAAGGGCCCGAGATCAGACACTCCTCCGTGGAAAAGGAGGCCCAAGCCATCGTGGAGGCAGTGCGCCACTGGCACCACTACCTAGCCGGCAAACGCTTCACCCTACTTACCGACCAGCGGTCGGTAGCGTTTATGTTCAATAATAAACAGAGGGGGAAGATTAAAAATGATAAGATTCTTAGGTGGCGGATCGAGCTCTCCACCTTCGAGTACGACATCATTTACCGGCCAGGGGCCCTTAACGAATCCCCTGACGCCCTCTCACGAGGGATGTGTGCCAGCGCCACCGGGGATCGGCTACAGACCCTCCACAACGACCTCTGCCACCCAGGGGTCACGCGGCTGTTCCACTTCATAAAGTCCCGTAACTTACCCTACTCGATTGAGGAAGTTCGGTCTCTGACCAGGAACTGCCGCACTTGCGCTGAGTGCAAGCCTCGGTTCTACCGCCCAGATAGAGCCCACTTAATCAAAGCTACACGGCCCTTTGAGCGGCTCAGCTTAGATTTCAAGGGCCCCCTCCCGTCCGTCGACCGCAATGTTTACTTCCTGAACATTGTGGATGAATACTCCCGGTTCCCATTCGCCTTCCCCTGCCCAGACATGACCAGCGCCACGGTCATTAAATGCCTCAACAGCCTGTTCTGCCTGTTCGGTATGCCGAGCTACATCCATACGGATAGGGGGGCGTCCTTCATGAGTGAAGAGCTACGCCAGTACATGCTGTCCAAGGGGATCGCCACGAGCCGTACCACCAGCTACAACCCCCGGGGTAACGGCCAAGTGGAGCGAGAGAACGGGACAGTATGGAAAGCAGTCACTCTAGCTCTAAGGACCAAGGGCCTCCCTATCCCCCGCTGGCAGGAAGTCCTCTCGGATGTGCTCCATTCGATACGGTCGCTATTGTGTACGGCCACTAATGCCACGCCTCATGAACGAATGTTTGTCTTTCCCCGGAAATCCACCTCAGGCGTATCCATGCCGTCATGGCTCTCCACCCCAGGTCCGGTACTCGTGCGAAGGCATGTGAGGGGCCACAAGACGGACCCTCTCGTGGAGCCAGTACACCTACTCCACGCCAACCCCCAATACGCATATGTCCGGCACGCCGACGGAAGGGAGGACACCGTGTCCATAAAAGACGTCGCCCCAGCCGGCATCGACAACAACCACGGCAATAGCAGCAACAACGATCACAGCAACTCTTACCCACCCACTACTCTTTCATCACCCCCGGAAGAACATCGACCAACGGCACCCCCACCAACTACCCCTTCAACAACCCTGGCAGCACCCCCGGCAGAGACCCAGGAGACTACCGGGGACACCCAGCCAACACCCGCGGCACCACAACAGCCACGTCGGTCGCAGAGGACTATCAAACCCCCGAACAGACTAAATCTATAGAAGGGGTGAATGTGATGAAATATTCCATTCATCACTGCCTGTGACTGTGGTCGGTTTCAGTGTCATTTCCCTTCCCCCAGTCCTCATTGTATTGTTTATTGGAATGTGCTGGAATGTGCTGTGTGTGTAGGGCTCCGCCCATACCTGGCCCCTTTTGTAAGCTAGCTCAGTCTGGCCTCAGTCTCCAGAAGGAAGATACCTCTCTCTCTTACATAGATACATAGATACATAGAAGATAGGAGCAGGAGTAGGCCATTCGGCCCTTCGTGCCTGCTCCGCCATTCGATGAGATCATGGCTGATCCTTTAATTCAGTATCCCGTCCCCGCCTTCTCTCCGTAACCCTTAACCCCTTTTGCCCGTAGAAATATATCTAATTCCCTCTTAAATATATTTAATGAGCTGGCGTACACTGCCCTCTGTGGCAATGAGTTCCACAGGTTCACCACTCTCTGAGTGAAGAAATTCCCCCTCATCTCTGTCCTAAATGGTTTAGCCCTTATCCTTAAATTATGTCCTCTAGTTCTGTTCTCACCCGCCAAGGGAAACATTCCTTCTGCATCCAGTCTGTCTAGACCTGTCAGAATTTTATACACTTCTATGAGGTCCCCTCTCAATCTTCTAAACTCCAGTGTGTACATCCCTAAACTACATAGTCTCTCCTCATAGGTCATTCCCGCCATTCCTGGTATCAGCCTGGTGAATCGCCGCTGCACCCCCTCCATGGCAAGAACATCCTTCCTCAGATGAGGCGACCAAAACTGTACACAGTACTCGAGGTGTGGTCTCACCAGTGCCCTGTACAGCTGCAGCAAGGTATCCCTGTTCCTGTATTCTAACCCTTTTGCTATGAAGGCCAGCATACCGTTTGCCTTCTTGACCGCCTGTTGCACCTGCATGCTCGCCTTCAGTGACTGGTGTACAAGAACACCCAGGTCTCTCTGTACTTCCCCCTCTCCCAATCTATTGCCATTTAAATAATAATTTGCCCTCCCGTTCCTGCACCCAAGGTGGATAACTTCGCACTTGTCCACATTATAGTGCATCTGCCATTTATCCGCCCAATCGCCCAGTCTGTCCAAATCGCTCTGGAGCTTCCTGGTCTCTTCCGTGTTACTTTCTAAGTTAATAAAAGCCTTGTTTTGTTTCGCTAACATCGAGTCTCGGAATTATTGAGGCACATCAACAGGTACAAGACTTCATGGCAGTACCCTCACTCCAAGCCCTGGCATCTGCTGAACTACGTCATCGTCCAAGCGAAGGACCGTAAGGACGTCCGCATCACCCGCGCCATGACAGGAGCTGACGACTGCTGGACAGACCACCGTCTAATCCGCTCTGTCATCTCCATCAATGTAGCCCCAAAACAGCGGCAACAACAGAAACAATGCTGCAGGAAAATCAACGCTGAAGCACTCAAAGACCCCGCTAAGAAAGCCCTATTCAGCCTGCGCCTCACAAACAACCTGACGACTCCCAGTGATGCAGAGACACAAAGGGCTGGATTTTCATTGAGGAGTCGGGTAGGAGGCGGGACTACAACTTTCGGGGTCCCGCCTCCATCGAGTTCTAGCCAACCCACGTGATTTTGACTTGATTGACCTTGTTGAGCCTGCCCAGCGGGCTCAGCAGGCCAATTAAGGGCCACCCGGCAACAGGTGATGTCACAGATTGACATTTCATCTGTCAAGACCTTTTGACAGATGAAATATCAGCGTTTGACAGCTCTTTGAAGCTGTCAAACACTGACAATCTGTACTCTAAGTTAATTCCTTCCTCTCAGGATGATTTAGAGATCTCTCCAGAACAGAAAGCTGAATGCTGCAGATTTTGACAGCTGGTGGCCATTCTGCTTTCTGTGCCGGTGAGATGAGGGACTCCCGAGACCTGAAGGAAGGAAGGCTGTAAAGGTAAGGAAAGGTTAGTAGAACTTCTTTAAACACTTTACCCAGACCAAACATACTTACCTCTGCACTCATGCACCAATCACTCACCTGAACACCGGACATCTCGACCCCTCCAAGCCCTTCAGCCCGACAGCCTCGCTAACTTGTCATGGTTTGGAGCCATCGGGAAGCCCACATTTCAACAATAAAAATAGGGATTAGGCTAAAAACTGCCTGTTAACTACCTGTTAACAGGCAGTTAATTGGCACTAATCCCTTTCCTGCCTCAGGGAGGCGGGTCCCAGTGCGGGTCAGGTATCCGCCTCCTTTGAAACTGGCATGGGGTCGGAACCCCCAATTTCGGGATTTTAAACCCCCATAGGCCTCCAATCCTGACTCCACAGCCCAATGAAAATCCAACCCAGAGTGTCCACAGCATCTGGTCTGCACTCAAGGCCTCCATAATCAGCACCTGTGAAGAGACGCTCGGTCACTCAACCAGGAAACACCAAGACTGGTTCGACGAGAACAACCAGGAGATCCAGGAGCTAATAAGTCACAAGTGCAAGGCATTCCTGATCTAGAAACAGCAACAGAACTCGAGAGCAAGAAAGCAGCTCTACAGACGCCTGAAGGCCGAGGTCCAACAAAAAAGCCGCGACCTAAAGAACAGATGGTGGGTGGAGAAAGCACAGGAGATCCAGCAGCTAGCCGACAACCATGACGTGTGTGGATTCTTTATCGCAGTCAAGACCATCTACGGCCCAAGCACCCAAGGCCCTTCCCCACTGCGAGCCAAGAATGGAGAGGTACTCATCAAGAACAGAGAGGCAGTCAGTGTCCACTGGAAGGAGCACTTTGACGATCTCCTTAACCGAGACTCTGTCTTCAACGCGAATGTCCACAACTCCATCGCACAGCATGCTACCCGCCACCATCTCAGCTCAACCCCAGCCCGGCATGAGGTTGAAAAGGCCATCCGACAACTGAAGAACAACAAGGCCTCAGGAGCCGATGGAATCCCTGCCGAGGAACTAAAGCATGGCGGAGAAGCACTACTGGCACGAATTCATGAACTCATTTCTCTTATCTGGAAGGAGGAGAGCATGCCAGGGGATCTCAGAGACGCCGTAATTGTGACCATCTTCAAGAAAGGTGACAAGTCCGATTGTGGTAATTACAGAGGAGTTTCCCTGCTGTCTGCCACAGGGAAAGTCATCGCAAGAATCCTCCTCAATCGCCTTCTCCCAGTGGCCGAAGAGCTCCTCCCAGAGTCGCAATGCGGATTCCGCCCACTAAGGGGCACAATGGACATGATCTTCACCGCGTGTCAACTACAAGAGAAATGCAGGGAACAGCACCAACCGCTGTACATGGCCTTCTTTGATCTCACAAAGACCTTCGACACTGTCAACCGTGAGGGATTATGGAGTGTCCTCCTCAAATTCGGCTGCCCTCAAAAGTTTGTCACCATCCTCCACCTGCTTCATGACGACATGCAAGCCATGATCCTGACCAATGGTTCCACCACAGGCCCAATTCACGTATGGACCGGGGTCAAGCAAGGCTGTGTCATCGCACCAACGCTCTTCTCAATCTTCCTTGCTGCAATGCTCCATCTCACCCTCAGTAAGCTCCCCACTGGAGTGGAGCTAATTTACAGAACAAACGGGAAACTGTTCAACCTCCATCGCCTCCAGTCCAGGCCGTTCCATCCTCTGTCGTCAAATTACAGTATGCAGAAGACGCTTGTGTCTGCGCACACTTGGAGGTCAAACTCCAATCCATCGTCAACACCTTCACCGAAGCATGGGCCTTACCCTAAACATCCGTAATACAAAGGTCCTCTACCAACCTGCCCCCACCACACAGTACTGCCCCCCGATTATCAAAATCCATGACAAGGCCTTGGACAACGTGGACCATTTCCATACCTCGGGAGCCTACTGTCAACAAGGGCAGACGTCGACGACGAAGTCCTGCACCGCCTTCAGTGTGCCAGTGCAGTCTTTGGTCGCCTGAGGAAGAGAGTGTTTGAAGACCAGGACCTCAAACCTGGCACTAAGCTCATGGTCTACAGAGCAGCAGTGATACCCGCTCTGCTGTATGCCTCAGAGACATGGACCATGTACAGCAGGCATTCAAAGCACTGGAGAGGTACCACCAATGCTGCCTCCGCAAGATCCTGCAAATCGAATGGCAGGATAGGCGCACCAACGTCAGTGTTCTCGCTCAGGCCAACATCCCCAGCACTGAAGCTTTGACCACGCTCGATCAGCTCCGATGGATGGGTCACATTGTCTGCATGCCCGATACGAGACTCCCAAAACAAGCGCTCTACTCGGAGCTCCGACACGACAAGAGAGCCCCAGGTGGGCAGAGGAAACGCTTCAAGGACACCCTCAAAGCCTCCTTGAAAAAGTGCAACATCCCCACCGACAACTGGGAATCCCTGGCCCAAGACCGCACAAAGTGGAGGAGAAGCATCCAGGAAGGCGCCAAACACCTCGAGTCTCTTCGCCGGGAGCAAGTGGAAGCCAAGCGCAAGCAGCACAAGGAGCGCACGTCAACCCAAGCACCCCACCCACCCACCCCTTCAACCACCATCTGCCCCACCTGTGACAGAGACTGTAGGTCCCGCATTGGACTCATCAGTCACCTGAGAACTCATTTTTAGTGTGGAAGCAAGTCATCCTCGGTTCCGTGGGACTGCCTAAGAAGGGAAGAGAAGAAGAAGATATTCTATGCCTAGGTTAACAAAGGCAAGTATCCCGTATGCCTTCTTAACCACCTTATCCACCTGTTCTGCTACCTTCAGGGATCTGTGGACATGCACTCCAAGGTCCCTCTGTTCCTCTGCACTTCTCAGTGTCCTACCATTTATTGTGTATTCCCTTCCCTAGTTAGCCCTCCCCAAATGCATTACCTCACACTTCTCTGAATTGTTCTGCCCACCTGATCAGTCCATTGCTATCTTCCTGCAGTCTACAGCTTTCTTCCTCATTATAAACCACATGGCCAATTTTTGTGTTGAAGTTAAGTAAGATAAAGTAGGATAGTGTTGCACATTCACCGAGTCCAGATGGGATGTATCCTAGTTGCTGAGGAAAGTAAGGGTAGAAATTGTGGAGGTGCTGGCCACAATCTTCCAATCCTCATTAGATACAGGGGTGGTGTCAGAGGACTGGAAGACTGCAAATGATCAAAAAAGGGGAGGAGGATAAACCTGGCAATTACAGGCCAGTCAGTTTAACATCGGTGGTGGGGAAGCTTTTAGAAAAAATAATCTGGGAGAAAATTAACAGCCACTTGGACAAGCGTGGACTAATAAAGGAGAGCCAGCACGGATTTGTTATGGGCAAATCGCCTTTGACTAACTTGATTGAGTTTTTTGATGAGGTAACAGAGAGGGTGGATGAGGGTAGTGCAGTTGATGTTGTGTCTATGGACTTTCAAAAGGTGTTCGATAAAGTACTACATACTAGGCCTGTTTGCAAAATTAAAGCCCATGGGATAAAAGGGGCAGTAGCAGCATGGATATAAAAATTGGCTAAGGGATAAAAAACAGAGTTGTGATGAATGGTTGTTTTTCGGACTGGAGGGAGGTATACAGTAGCGTTCCACAAGGTTCAGTACTAGGACCACTGCTGTTTATGATATGTGTTGTGTATGTACCTTTAAGAGAATAACTGGTCTCAGACTGCAGTACCGGCAGAGACCACCCCTGTATAAAAGGCGCTAGAGAGCCTCTGTTTGTTAGTTTTCACTATTGACTTCCACCAGTAAAGACTTGTTTGTTTTCACTCCTGCTGGTCTGTGTCTCAATCATTCACGGACTTAACACTGGCGACGAGTAAGAAACGAACTTACCTGCAACTCGGCAGCACCTCAGACGACGTTGTTGAAGGTCGGAGCCAGAAGAAAGAAAAAAAAGAGTCCAAAGAAACTCGAGAAACGGGCGTCGACCGTCAATCATCGGTTTGAAAACTTGCAGGAGAGACTTTCCAGAGCCAGGCTGGGTTCCTCGGTCTGTGGTTTCCCAGCTAATCGGGCTGGTGGCAGGTAGTGCTCTGATCCTTCCTGGGCTGCGGCGGGCTGAAGCTCGATCGGGTGGCTTTTCAACGGGGCCAGGCAGCGAGTCGGCAAGCAAAGTGAGAGAGAGAGGGTGGAGCACACAGGGCGCGGCCGGTGCTTCGAAGCCGGGCAGCGTTCAGACCTAAGAAGAGGGAGGGAAGTGTCCCACAGGGTCCGCTCCACGACGGGAAAATAATAAAAGAAAAAGAATCAATATTTAACGTGCAAGAAACCATGGAAAGTAGCGCTAACAACAGCGGGGAAGAAGGCAAAGCGCGGGAGGCGCCATTTTGTAAATCGGGGAAGAAGGCAAAGCGCGGGAGGCGCCATTTTAGATTTGCAAGATGCCGAAGACTGGCTGTATCACTGCTTTTGATAATACATTAGAGGACTGGACCACGTATGTGGAAAGGGTCGAGGTATATTTCGAGGCAAACGAAATAGCGGAGGGAAAAAAGGCATCGATATTGCTAAACTTAATGGGCACTAGAACGTACGGCCTATTGCGGGACCTGATTACTCCAGCCAAACCGAAGGCGAAGAGTTTTAATGAAATTGTTGCTGTCCTACAGGAACACTTAAACCCTGCACTGCTGTTGATAGCAGAAAGATTTAAATTCCACAGGAGAACTCAGCACAAAGATGAGAGCAATGCTGAGTATCTTACGGAACTACGCAAGCTATCAAAGCACTGCCAGTTCGGAGCAGGACTGGCAGATACCCTACGGGACAAATTTGTCTGTGGACTCCTGAGTGAAGGAACCCAGAAGAAGTTACTCTCAGAAAAAGAGCTGACGCTAGATAAGGCTTTCAGCGTGGCAGTATCGTATGAAGCAGTAGCCAGGGGAGCTGCAGAAATTCAACAAAAACCACAGGAATACGGCACCCACGAAATGACACGGGGATTTGCAAAATGTTATCACTGCGGCAGAACTAACCATGACCAGAAGGACTGCTGGTCCAAAGACAAAATATGCAGACAATGCGGGAAGATTGGACATATTGCACGAGTTTGCAGGTCTGGGAAGAAGACCAGCGACAACAAAAAGGCTACTAAGGAACCGTACAAGAAAGTACAAAGGATGATGGACAGTAGTTCCGAACACCAGATGAGTGATAGTGAATCCGGAAACAGGAGACTAAGCTGTCTCGAACTTCACAATGTAATCGCAAAAGAAGATCACCGAACCATTTGGGTCACCCTCACGATAGCAGGGTCCCAAGTTAAAATGGAATTGGATACAGGATCAGCGCTAACCGTCATAAATCGACAAGACTACGAGCGGCTATTTTCACTCATACCCTTGAGAGAGACATCCATCGTCTTGACGATGTATACGGGGCAAAAAGTATACTCCAGAGGAAAAATAAGGGTGCCTGTCGAATACAATGGCAAGAAAATATGGAAATTGTATCTCTACATACTGCCAAATGGTGGACCACCGTTATTGGGACGGGAATGGATCAGGAAGATAAACTTAGATTGGCATTCCATTCATGCAATGACGGTGGACGGTAAAAAAGATGAAGACGTCACTCCTGGACGATTGTCAACAATCTTAGCTAACGCCAAAGAGGTATTTCAACAAGAACTGGGCACGCTTAAAGGCGTAACCGCCTCGATAAAAACAGAAGAGAATGCAGTTCCCAAGTTTTTCAAAGCAAGACCGGTACCATATGCAATTCGCCTAGCCGTCGAGGCAGAGCTGGAGAATCTGGAGAAGGCGGGCGTGTTGTCTAAGGTCGACTGGAGCGAGCGGGCGACACCCATCGTTCCTGTCATGAAGAAAACGTTAAGCAATAAGTCCGGAGAGCCAAGGAAGATTCGCATCTGTGGGGATTTCAAGGTGACGGTGAACCCTGTCCTTCACACAGTACAACATCCTCTTCCAAGGATAGAAGACATCTTCGCCTCACTGTCTGGAGGGAAGCGTTTTACAAAAATTGACCTAGCACAAGCATATTTGTAGATGGAGGTTGAAGAGTCCTCGAGGAAGTATCTCACGATAAACACCAGTATCATCGATTGGTATTCGGAGTAGCATCGGCTCCGGCGATATGGCAAAGAGCGATGGAACAAGTCCTGCAAGGGATTCCGGGGACTCAGTGTTACTTGGACGACATCCTTGTAACAGGTGAAGATGACAGTGAACACCTTAACAACCTAGAACAGGTGCTCACTAGACTACGGGAACATGGGCTGCGAGCCAACCGCCCCAAGTGCGAATTTTTAAAGAAACAGATATCGTATTGTGGCCACGTGATTGATGAAGAGGGGTTACATAAGTCCCCTGACAAAATTGAAGCGGTTGTTAAGGCCCCAGCGCCTGAAAATGTGTCGCAACTGAGGTCATTCCTCGGGTTGGTGAATTACTAGCATAAGTTTTTGCCGAATTTGTCGACAATTCTGCACCCACTGAACGCCCTGCTACAAACGGGGGTAGCATGGAAATGGAACGATGATTGTAAGCGTGCTTTTCAGAAGAGTAAGGACTTAATCACTTCAAGGGAAGTATTGGCTCACTACAACCCAGCACTGCCAATCAGGCTGGCGTGTGATGCGTCTCCCCATGGCATTGGGGCGGTACTGTCACATAAATTCCTTGATGGTTTAGAGAGGCCGATAGCTTTTGCGTCACGCTCGTTAACTTCTGCCGAGCGTAACTACGCCCAGATTGACAGAGAGGCCCTCAGCCTAGTGTGGCGGGTGAAGAAGTTCAATCACTATCTGCACGGTCAAAAATTTACTCTACTAACCGATCATCAACCTCGTCTCCATTTTCAACCCTCAGAAGGGCGTACCGATAATGACGGCACAACGGCTGCAGAGATGGTCCCTTTTCCTAGGGGCACACCAATATGACATCGAGTACAAAGGAACTAAACAGCATGGAAATGCTGATGGATTGTCACGCCTACCGTTGCCAACGGTGGAAGAAGAAGACCTTGCAGTGGATCCAATGGAGTTATTCCACTCGACCATAGTCGAATGTCTCCCTGTGACGAATGCAAACATAGAAAAAGAAACACGGAATGACCCGACACTATCACGGGTCTATGATTTAACGGTGAAGGGATGGCCAGCACATGGCAAACCACTGCTGCCAGCATTCTCGCCGAGAAGAGAACAGTTGTCAGTGTGCAGAGGAACCTTGATGTGTGGATCCAGAGTAGTAATTCCACCTAAGTTGACGGATAGAGTACTCAATTAGCTTCATGAGGGTCATCTGGGTGGGGTAAAAGTGAAGAACTTAGCCAGAGCGTTTGTGTGGTGGCCGGGAATCGATAGAGAAATCGAAGAGATGACCAAGAGCTGTGTAGGATGCCAGAAGGTCCAAAACGCCCCACCACAAGCTCCTCTGCATCCATGGGAGTGGCCCTCATCTCCATGGCAACGGGTGCACATTGATTTTGCTGGTCCCTTCATGGACTCGATGTTTTTAATTGCGGTGGATGCACATTCAAAGTGGCCAGAGGTAATAAAAATGTCCTCAACCACCGCGGAAAAAACTATCACAGTTTTGCGAACCATATTCGCCAGGAATGGGCTGCCTGAACAGATTTGCTCTGACAATGGACCACAGTTTGTGTCTGAAGAGTTCCGGAGGTTCTTAAAGAACAATGGCGTTAAGCATTACACATCTGCCCCATATCATCCAGCCAGTAATGGATTGGCCGAGAGGTTTGTCCAAACATTCAAGAAGGCTATCAAGGCAATGTGTAATGAAGATATACCCCTACAACACAAGGTGGACAACTTCTTGTTTGCCTACCGGAATGCGACACATGCGGTTACCAACCAAACTCCAGCCATGGCGTTCTTCAATCGAAGACTACGATGCCGCTTGGATTTGGTTAAGCCAAACGTCCGAAGAGATGTGGAGAACAGGCAGTTTCAGAATATGAATGAAAGGCCGACCAGGAGTTTTAAGATAGGTCAACCAGTTTTGGCCCGGGACTACCGCACTAAGAAATGGCAGCCAGGAACGATTTGTACATGACAAGGACCTCTCATGTATACCGTGGACGTTGGGGAGAGCATTGTAAGACGCCTTGCTGACCAGATTCTAGAGTCACTGGAAAACGTCAACTCCACACCACGATCTGATACACCTGGTAATGAAATTGACGTTCCAATTGCAGCTACCGCAGAACCGGTAATATTGGAAGCAGATGAACCAAACAAAGACATTGATCCCGACGCAACATTGCCAGAAGAACCTGATACCCCAAAGAGGCGTTATCCAGACAGAATCAGGAAGCCTCCTCAAAGACTGAACTTATAATTGCTTAAACTTAACCAATGTATCTAGCAACAGTAATTGTGATTGTAATTCGTTATCATTTAGTTGTTAAATGAATGTTATGTACTGTTTATCTAAAAGGGGAGGAATTGTTGTGTATGTACCTTTAAGAGAATAACTGGTCTCAGGCTGCAGTACCGGCAGTGACCACCCCTGTATAAAAGGCGCTAGAGAGCCTCTGTTTGTTAGTTTTCACTATTGACTTCCACCAGTAAAGACTTGTTTCTTTTCACTCCTGCTGGTCCGTGTCTCAATCATTCACAGACTTAACAATATGCATTAATGACTTGGACTTGGGGGTACAGGGCACAATTTCAAAATTTGCAGAGGACACAAAACTCAGAAGTGTAGTAAACAGTGAGGAAGACTTCAAGAGAACATAGACAGGCTGGTGGAATGGGTGGGCATATGACAGATGACATTCCACGCAGAAAAGTGTGAGCTGAAACATTTTGGTGGAAGAATGAGGAAAGATAGTACAAGCTAAACGGTCCAATTTTAAAGGGAGTGCAAGAACAGAGAGACCTGGGGGTGTTTGTGCACAAATCTTTGAAGGTGTTAGGACAGGTTAACAAAGCAGTTAATAAAGCTGGGGTTGTTCTTCTTAGAGCAGAGGAGGCTAAGAGGAGATTTAATAGAGGTGTTTAAAATCATGAAGAGTTTAGATGAGTAAATAAAGAGGAAACTCTTTCCAATGGTTGAACGAGAGGGCACAGATAGAAACATAGAAACATAGAAGATAGGAGCAGGAGTAGGCCATTCGGCCCTTCGAGCCTGCTCCGCCATTCAATGAGATCATGGCTGATCATCCAAATTCAGTACCCTGTCCCTGCCTTCTCCCCATATCCCTTGATCCCTTTAGCCTTAAGAAATATATCCAACTCTTCCTTGAATATATTTAATGAACTGGCCTCCACCGCCCTCTGTGGCAGAGAATTCCACAGGTTCACCACTCTCTGGATGAAGAAATTCCTCCTCATTTCAATCCTAAATGGCTTACCCCTTATCCTTAGACTATGACCCCTGGTTCTGGACTCCCCGGCTATCAGAAACATCCTTCCTGCACCTAGTCTGTCCAGGCCTGACAGAATTTTATAGGTTTCGATGAGATCCCCTCTCAATCTTCTAAACTCCAGTGAGTATAAGCCCAATCGACACAATCTCTCCTCATACGTCATTCCTGCCATCCCAGGTATCAGCCTGGTGAATCTTCGCTGCACTCCTTCCACGGCAAGAACGTCCTTCCTCAGGTAAGGCGACCAAAACTGCACACAATACTCAAGGTGCGGTCTCACCAAGGCCCTGTACAACTGTAGCAATTTGAGGTGATGGGCTAAAGAACCAGAGGTGACATGAGGAAAAAAAAATTTACGCAGCGAGTTGTTAGGATTTGGAATGCACTGCCTAATAGGGCGGTGGATACAGATTCAATAGTAGCCTTCAAAAGGGATTTGGATAAATACTTGGAGGAGAAAAATTTGCAGGGATATGGGGAAAGAGCGGGACTAACTGGATTGTCTCTTTGAAAGAGCCGGCGCAGACTCGAAAGGTCTCCTTCTGTGCTGTATGATTCTATGACGTGCCCTGGCACATTTTTCTACACTAAAGGTGCTGTATAAATGCATGTTGTTGTTGTAAGCATAGAACTAGGTTACATGTTAGGAGGTACTGCTTCTCATAGAGATTCATCAACCTCTGGAATAAGTTGCCAGCACGTGCAGAGAGTGTGGATTTGCTGGAAGCATTCAAAAGGAAGCTCAACAAGCTACCGAGAGTAGCCAACATGATAGCAAATAGAAGGTAGGTGGGTATAGGGAGATGTCTCTCCCACTCACCGTGGTATCCTGAAACTTGTTTGATCGCCTTTGATGGTCAGGGAGCAATTTCCCACGGCTTTTCCCTAAAGCTTTCTCTCTTTCTTTTGTCTCTCCCAGGAGATGGCATGGCTGGTGAACGGGGTGGACAAGGGGCTGGTGGTGTGCAGAAGTTACACCATGACGGTGTAGGACAGGCTCGACGGACCAGCTGGTCTTTACCTGTCCTTTTCCATATGTTTACCACTCAAAATTTTATTTCTTTTTCTCCTGCCAACACCATTCCCTGAATGTAAGACAAGCCTGCCAACATTGTGATAATTCTGGGTTAGAGAGTTTTAGTTGTTGGCCACCTTGCACAAAATCTGGTCTTTCCTCTGCTGAGAAATGTGAAAGTTGAACTGAACTGGCCGGGGTTAGTGGTAGTGATGTGCGATATTTTTATTAACATTTTCACTAAATGAGGATTCCTCTAAAGAAAACAGCATAAAATCCTTTGATAGACATCAATAAAAGCACTGAAGTTACCTAAGCAGGATGGTCTTCGATGGTTGCACCTGCACCTATATGTGTAATAATGTGTTCATTTGTCTTCAATTTCTTCAGTGATGAAGCCAGTAGAGATTTCCATTTCCTCACTCTTCTCAGTCCTTAACTGTTCACATTTACCTTGTTTCCTGCCCACACAACATCTACAGTAAATACTCAACCTGCTTAGGAGGCCTAGTGTCGCTTTGCAAAACATTTCCCTGCACATGCCCGATTCTTCTTTACGGGATCCTACACACTTGTGCAAAACAGTGTGCAGTTTACAGCTGCTCTGCATTGAATATCTACACTAATTAATTAAAAGAGAAATAAAAGCCCCGGGTGTCTCTCCATCTTTCCCTTCTTTGGCTGCTCTTCTTCCTTACAGAAGCTACATTTAATTCAGGGGTTCATTCAGCCGATCCAAACGATAGCTTTTACTTTTTTGGAACTGTTAACTTCTGTCACTGCGGTGACGCAGACTTCAAAATCTTCCCATTCATTAAACACACTGATGCCAGGTCTGATCTGAGAGTAACATGCTCCCTTTTCCTGAGAGTAACATGCTCACTTTTCCTGAGAGTAACATGCTCCCTTTTCCTGAGAGTAACATGCTCCCTTTTCCTGAGAGTAACATGCTCCCTTTTCCTGAGAGTAACATGCTCACTTTTCCTGAGAGTAACATGCTCCCTTTTCCTGAGAGTAACATGCTCACTTTTCCTGAGGGTAACACGCTCCCTTTTCCTGAGGGTAACACGCTCCCTTTTCCTGACAGTAACATGCTCACTTTTCCTGAGAGTAACATGCTCTCTTTTCCTGAGAGTAACATGCTCTCTTTTCCTGAGAGTAACATGCTCTCTTTTCCTGAGAGTAACATGCTCTCTTTTCCTGAGAGTAACATGCTCTCTTTTCCTGAGAGTAACATGCTCTCTTTTCCTGAGAGTAACATGCTCCCTTTTCCTGAGAGTAACATGCTCTCTTTTCCTGAGAGTAACATGCTCTCTTTTCCGGAGGGTAACATGCTCTCTTTTCCTGAGAGTAACATGCTCTCTTTTCCTGAGAGTAACAAGCTCTCTTTTCCTGAGAGTAACATGCTCTCTTTTCCTGAGAGTAACATGCTCTCTTTTCCTGAGAGTAACATGCTCTCTTTTCCTGACAGTAGCATGCTCCCTTTTCCTGACGGTAACATGCTCCCTTTTCCTGAGAGTAACATGCTCCCTTTTCCTGAGAGTAACATGCTCTCTTTTCCTGACAGTAACGTGCTCCCTTTTCCTGACAGTAACGTGCTCTCTTTTCCTGAGAGTAACACGCTCCCTTTTCCTGAGGGTAACATGCTCTCTTTTCCTGAGAGTAACATGCTCCCTTTTCCTGAGAGTAACATGCTCTCTTTTCCTGAGAGTAACATGCTCCCTTTTCCTGAGAGTAACATGCTCTCTTTTCCTGAGAGTAACATGCTCTCTTTTCCTGAGAGTAACATGCTCTCTTTTCCTGAGAGTAACATGCTCTCTATTCCTGAGAGTAACATGCTCCCTTTCCCTGACAGTAACGTGCTCTCTTTTCCTGAGAGTAACATGCTCTCTTTTCCTGAGAGTAACATGCTCTCCTTTCCTGAGAGTAACATGCTCCCTTTTCCTGAGAGTAACATGCTCTCTTTTCCTGACAGTAGCATGCTCCCTTTTCCTGACGGTAACATGCTCCCTTTTCCTGACGGTAACATGCTCCCTTTTCCTGAGAGTAACATGCTCTCTTTTCCTGAGAGTAACATGCTCTCTATTCCTGAGAGTAACATGCTCCCTTTTCCCGACAGTAACATGCTCTCTTTTCCTGAGAGTAACATGCTCTCTTTTCCTGACGGTAACATGCTCACTTTTCCTGAGAGTAACATGCTCCCTTTTCCTGACAGTAACATGCTCTCTTTTCCTGAGGGTAACATGCTCCCTTTTCCTGAGAGTAACATGCTCTCTTTTCCTGACAGTAACATGCTCTCTTTTCCTGAGAGTAACGTGCTCTCTTTTCCTGAGAGTAACATGCTCTCTTTTCCTGACAGTAACATGCTCCCTTTTCCTGACGGTAACATGCTCTCTTTTCCTGAGGGTAACATGCTCCCTTTTCCTGAGAGTAACATGCTCCCTTTTCCTGACAGTAACATGCTCTCTTTTCCTGAGGGTAACATGCTCCCTTTTCCTGAGAGTAACATGCTTTCTTTTCCTGACAGTAACATGCTCTCTTTTCCTGAGAGTAACGTGCTCTCTTTTCCTGAGAGTAACATGCTCCCTTTTCCTGAGGGTAACATGCTCTCTTTTCCTGACAGTAACATGCTCTCTTTTCCTGAGGGTAACATGCTCCCTTTTCCTGACGGTAACATGCTCCCTTTTCCTGAGAGTAACATGCTCTCTTTTCCTGACAGTAACATGCTCTCTTTTCCTGACAGTAGCATGCTCCCTTTTCCTGACGGTAACATGCTCCCTTTTCCTGACAGTAGCATGCTCCCTTTTCCGGACGGTAACATGCTCTCTTTTCCTGAGAGTAACATGCTCCCTTTTCCTGACAGTAACATGCTCTCTTTTCCGGAGGGTAACATGCTCCCTTTTCCTGAGAGTAACATGCTCTCTTTTCCTGAGAGTAACATGCTCCCTTTTCCTGAGAGTAACACGCTCTCTTTTCCTGAGAGTAACACGCTCTCTTTTCCTGAGAGTAACATGCTCCCTTTTCCGGAGGGTAACATGCTCTCTTTTCCGGAGAGTAACATGCTCTCTTTTCCTGAGAGTAACATGCTCCCTTTTCCTGAGAGTAACATGCTCTCTTTTCCTGAGAGTAACATGCTCTCTTTTCCTGAGAGTAACATGCTCTCTTTTCCTGAGAGTAACATGCTCTCTTTTCCTGAGAGTAACATGCTCTCTTTTCCTGAGAGTAACATGCTCTCTTTTCCTGAGAGTAACATGCTCTCTTTTCCTGACAGTAGCATGATCCCTTTTCCTGACGGTAACATGCTCCCTTTTCCTGAGAGTAACATGCTCCCTTTTCCTGAGAGTAACATGCTCTCTTTTCCTGACAGTAACGTGCTCCCTCTTCCTGACAGTAACGTGCTCTCTTTTACTGAGAGTAACACGCTCCCTTTTCCTGAGAGTAACATGCTCTCTTTTCCTGAGAGTAACATGCTCCCTTTTCCTGAGAGTAACATGCTCTCTTTTCCTGAGAGTAACATGCTCCCTTTTCCTGAGAGTAACATGCTCTCTTTTCCTGAGAGTAACATGCTCTCTTTTCCTGAGAGTAACATGCTCTCTTTTCCTGAGAGTAACATGCTCTCTATTCCTGAGAGTAACATGCTCCCTTTTCCTGACAGTAACATGCTCTCTTTTCCTGAGGGTAACATGCTCTCTTTACCTGAGAGTAACGTGCTCCCTTTTCCTGAGAGTAACATGCTCTCTTTTCCTGAGAGTAACATGCTCTCTTTTCCTGAGAGTAACATGCTCCCTTTTCCTGAGAGTAACATGCTCTCTTTTCCTGACAGTAGCATGCTCCCTTTTCCTGACGGTAACATGCTCCCTTTTCCTGACAGTAGCATGCTCCCTTTTCCTGACGGTAACATGCTCCCTTTTCCTGAGAGCAACATGCTCTCTTTTCCTGACAGTAACATGCTCTCTTTTCCTGAGAGTAACATGCTCCCTTTTCCTGACGGTAACATGCTCCCTTTTCCTGAGAGTAACATGCTCCCTTTTCCTGAGGGTAACATGCTCTCTTTTCCTGACAGTAACATGCTCTCTTTTCCTGACGGTAACATGCTCCCTTTTCCTGAGAGTAACATGCTCTCTTTTCCTGACAGTAACATGCTCTCTTTTCCTGACAGTAGCATGCTCCCTTTTCCTGACGGTAACATGCTCTCTTTTCCTGACAGTAACATGCTCTCTTTTCCTGAGAGTAACATGCTCCCTTTTCCTGAGGGTAACATGCTCCCTTTTCCTGAGAGCAACATGCTCTCTTTTCCTGACAGTAACATGCTCTCTTTTCCTGAGAGTAACATGCTCCCTTTTCCTGACGGTAACATGCTCCCTTTTCCTGAGAGTAACATGCTCCCTTTTCCTGAGGGTAACATGCTCTCTTTTCCTGACAGTAACATGCTCTCTTTTCCTGACGGTAACATGCTCTCTTTTCCTGAGAGTAACATGCTCTCTATTCCTGAGAGTAACATGCTCCCTTTTCCTGACAGTAACATGCTCTCTTTTCCTGAGGGTAACATGCTCTCTTTACCTGAGAGTAACGTGCTCCCTTTTCCTGAGAGTAACATGCTCTCTTTTCCTGAGAGTAACATGCTCTCTTTTCCTGAGAGTAACATGCTCCCTTTTCCTGAGAGTAACATGCTCCCTTTTCCTGAGAGTAACGTGCTCTCTTTCCCTGAGAGTAACACGCTCTCTTTTCCTGACAGTAACACGCTCTCTTTTCCTGAGAGTAACATGCTCCCTTTTCCTGAGAGTAACATGCTCTCTTTTCCTGAGAGTAACATGCTCTCTTTTCCTGACAGTAACATGCTCTCTTTTCCTGAGAGTAACGTGCTCTCTTTTCCTGAGAGTAACATGCTCTCTTTTCCTGAGAGTAACATGCTCTCTTTTCCTGACAGTAACATGCTCTCTTTTCCTGAGAGTAACATGCTCTCTTTTCCTGAGAGTAACATGCTCTCTTTTCCTGAGAGTAACGTGCTCTCTTTTCCTGAGAGTAACATGCTCTCTTTTCCTGAGAGTAACATGCTCTCTTTTCCTGACAGTAACGTGCTCTCTTTTCCTGAGAGTAACATGCTCCCTTTTCCTGAGAGTAACATGCTCCCTTTTCCTGACAGTAACATGCTCTCTTTTCCTGAGAGTAACATGCTCCCTTTTCCTGACAGTAACATGCTCTCTTTTCCTGAGAGTAACATGCTCTCTTTTCCTGAGAGTAACATGCTCCCTTTTCCTGAGAGTAACGTGCTCTCTTTTCCTGAGAGTAACATGCTCTCTTTTCCTGAGAGTAACATGCTCCCTTTTCCTGACAGTAACATGCTCTCTTTTCCTGAGAGTAACATGCTCTCTTTTCCTGAGAGTAACGTGCTCCCTTTTCCTGAGAGTGACGTGCTCTCTTTTCCTGAGAGTAACATGCTCTCTTTTCCTGACAGTAGCATGCTCCCTTTTCCTGATGGTAACATGCTCCCTTTTCCTGACAGTAGCATGCTCCCTTTTCCTGACAGTAACATGCTCTCTTTTCCTGAGAGTAACACGCTCTCTTTTCCTGAGGGTAACATGCTGTCTTTTCCTGAGAGTAACATGCTCCCTTTTCCTGAGAGTAACGTGCTCCCTTTTCCTGAGAGTAACATGCTCCCTTTTCCTGAGAGTAACATGCTCTCTTTTCCTGAGAGTAACATGCTCCCTTTTCCTGAGGGTAACATGCTCTCTTTTCCTGAGAGTAACATGCTCCCTTTTCCTGAGAGTAACATGCTCCCTTTTCCTGAGAGTAACATGCTCTCTTTTCCTGAGAGTAACATGCTCTCTTTTCCTGAGAGTAACATGCTCCCTTTTCCTAAGAGTAACATGCTCCCTTTTCCTGAGAGTAACATGCTCTCTTTTCCGGAGGGTAACATGCGCTCTTTTCCTGAGAGTAACATGCTCTCTTTTCCTGAGAGTAACATGCTCTCTTTTCCTGAGAGTAACATGCTCTCTTTTCCGGAAGGTAACATGCTCTCTTTTCCTGAGAGTAACATGCTCTCTTTTCCTGAGAGTAACATGCTCTCTTTTCCTGAGAGTAACATGCTCTCTTTTCCTGAGAGTAACATGCTCTCTTTTCCGGAGGGTAACATGCTCCCTTTTCCTGAGAGTAACATGCTCTCTTTTCCTGAGAGTAACATGCTCTCTTTTCCTGAGAGTAACATGCTCCCTTTTCCTGAGAGTAACATGCTCTCTTTTCCGGAGGGTAACATGCTCTCTTTTCCTGAGAGTAACATGCTCTCTTTTCCTGAGAGTAACATGCTCTCTTTTCCTGAGAGTAACATGCTCTCTTTTCCTGAGAGTAACATGCTCTCTTTTCCTGAGAGTAACATGCTCTCTTTTCCTGACAGTAGCATGCTCCCTTTTCCTGACGGTAACATGCTCCCTTTTCCAGGGAGTAACATGCTCTCTTTTCCTGAGAGTAACATGCTCTCTTTTCCTGAGAGTAACATGCTCCCTTTTCCTGACAGTAACGTGCTCTCTTTTCCTCAGAGTAACATGCTCCCTTTTCCTGAGGGTAACATGCTCTCTTTTCCTGAGAGTAACATGCTCTCTTTTCCTGAGAGTAACATGCACCCTTTTCCTGAGAGTAACATGCACCCTTTTCCTGAGAGTAACATGCTCTCTTTTCCTGAGAGTAACATGCTCTCTTTTCCTGACAGTAACATGCTCTCTTTTCCTGAGAGTAACGTGCTCTCTTTTCCTGAGAGTAACATGCTCTCTTTTCCTGAGAGTAACATGCTCTCTTTTCCTGACAGTAACATGCTCTCTTTTCCTGAGAGTAACATGCTCTCTTTTCCTGAGTAACATGCTCTCTTTTCCTGAGAGTAACGTGCTCTCTTTTCCTGAGAGTAACATGCTCTCTTTTCCTGAGAGTAACACGCTCTCTTTTCCTGACAGTAACGTGCTCTCTTTTCCTGAGAGTAACATGCTCCCTTTTCCTGAGAGTAACATGCTCCCTTTTCCTGACAGTAACATGCTCTCTTTTCCTGAGAGTAACATGCTCCCTTTTCCTGACAGTAACATGCTCTCTTTTCCTGAGAGTAACATGCTCTCTTTTCCTGAGAGTAACATGCTCCCTTTTCCTGAGAGTAACGTGCTCTCTTTTCCTGAGAGTAACATGCTCTCTTTTCCTGAGAGTAACATGCTCCCTTTTTCTGACAGTAACATGCTCTCTTTTCCTGAGAGTAACATGCTCTCTTTTCCTGAGAGTAACATGCTCTCTTTTCCTGAGAGTAACGTGCTCTCTTTTCCTGAGAGTAACATGCTCCCTTTTCCTGAGGGTAACATGCTCTCTTTTCCTGACAGTAACATGCTCTCTTTTCCTGAGGGTAACATGCTCCCTTTTCCTGACGGTAACATGCTCCCTTTTCCTGAGAGTAACATGCTCTCTTTTCCTGACAGTAACATGCTCTCTTTTCCTGACAGTAGCATGCTCCCTTTTCCTGACGGTAACATGCTCCCTTTTCCTGACAGTAGCATGCTCCCTTTTCCGGACGGTAACATGCTCTCTTTTCCTGAGAGTAACATGCTCCCTTTTCCTGACAGTAACATGCTCTCTTTTCCGGAGGGTAACATGCTCCCTTTTCCTGAGAGTAACATGCTCTCTTTTCCTGAGAGTAACATGCTCCCTTTTCCTGAGAGTAACACGCTCTCTTTTCCTGAGAGTAACACGCTCTCTTTTCCTGAGAGTAACATGCTCCCTTTTCCGGAGGGTAACATGCTCTCTTTTCCGGAGAGTAACATGCTCTCTTTTCCTGAGAGTAACATGCTCCCTTTTCCTGAGAGTAACATGCTCTCTTTTCCTGAGAGTAACATGCTCTCTTTTCCTGAGAGTAACATGCTCTCTTTTCCTGAGAGTAACATGCTCTCTTTTCCTGAGAGTAACATGCTCTCTTTTCCTGAGAGTAACATGCTCTCTTTTCCTGAGAGTAACATGCTCTCTTTTCCTGACAGTAGCATGATCCCTTTTCCTGACGGTAACATGCTCCCTTTTCCTGAGAGTAACATGCTCCCTTTTCCTGAGAGTAACATGCTCTCTTTTCCTGACAGTAACGTGCTCCCTCTTCCTGACAGTAACGTGCTCTCTTTTACTGAGAGTAACACGCTCCCTTTTCCTGAGAGTAACATGCTCTCTTTTCCTGAGAGTAACATGCTCCCTTTTCCTGAGAGTAACATGCTCTCTTTTCCTGAGAGTAACATGCTCCCTTTTCCTGAGAGTAACATGCTCTCTTTTCCTGAGAGTAACATGCTCTCTTTTCCTGAGAGTAACATGCTCTCTTTTCCTGAGAGTAACATGCTCTCTATTCCTGAGAGTAACATGCTCCCTTTTCCTGACAGTAACATGCTCTCTTTTCCTGAGGGTAACATGCTCTCTTTACCTGAGAGTAACGTGCTCCCTTTTCCTGAGAGTAACATGCTCTCTTTTCCTGAGAGTAACATGCTCTCTTTTCCTGAGAGTAACATGCTCCCTTTTCCTGAGAGTAACATGCTCTCTTTTCCTGACAGTAGCATGCTCCCTTTTCCTGACGGTAACATGCTCCCTTTTCCTGACAGTAGCATGCTCCCTTTTCCTGACGGTAACATGCTCCCTTTTCCTGAGAGCAACATGCTCTCTTTTCCTGACAGTAACATGCTCTCTTTTCCTGAGAGTAACATGCTCCCTTTTCCTGACGGTAACATGCTCCCTTTTCCTGAGAGTAACATGCTCCCTTTTCCTGAGGGTAACATGCTCTCTTTTCCTGACAGTAACATGCTCTCTTTTCCTGACGGTAACATGCTCCCTTTTCCTGAGAGTAACATGCTCTCTTTTCCTGACAGTAACATGCTCTCTTTTCCTGACAGTAGCATGCTCCCTTTTCCTGACGGTAACATGCTCTCTTTTCCTGACAGTAACATGCTCTCTTTTCCTGAGAGTAACATGCTCCCTTTTCCTGAGGGTAACATGCTCCCTTTTCCTGAGAGCAACATGCTCTCTTTTCCTGACAGTAACATGCTCTCTTTTCCTGAGAGTAACATGCTCCCTTTTCCTGACGGTAACATGCTCCCTTTTCCTGAGAGTAACATGCTCCCTTTTCCTGAGGGTAACATGCTCTCTTTTCCTGACAGTAACATGCTCTCTTTTCCTGACGGTAACATGCTCTCTTTTCCTGAGAGTAACATGCTCTCTATTCCTGAGAGTAACATGCTCCCTTTTCCTGACAGTAACATGCTCTCTTTTCCTGAGGGTAACATGCTCTCTTTACCTGAGAGTAACGTGCTCCCTTTTCCTGAGAGTAACATGCTCTCTTTTCCTGAGAGTAACATGCTCTCTTTTCCTGAGAGTAACATGCTCCCTTTTCCTGAGAGTAACATGCTCCCTTTTCCTGAGAGTAACGTGCTCTCTTTCCCTGAGAGTAACACGCTCTCTTTTCCTGACAGTAACACGCTCTCTTTTCCTGAGAGTAACATGCTCCCTTTTCCTGAGAGTAACATGCTCTCTTTTCCTGAGAGTAACATGCTCTCTTTTCCTGACAGTAACATGCTCTCTTTTCCTGAGAGTAACGTGCTCTCTTTTCCTGAGAGTAACATGCTCTCTTTTCCTGAGAGTAACATGCTCTCTTTTCCTGACAGTAACATGCTCTCTTTTCCTGAGAGTAACATGCTCTCTTTTCCTGAGAGTAACATGCTCTCTTTTCCTGAGAGTAACGTGCTCTCTTTTCCTGAGAGTAACATGCTCTCTTTTCCTGAGAGTTACACGCTCTCTTTTCCTGACAGTAACGTGCTCTCTTTTCCTGAGAGTAACATGCTCCCTTTTCCTGAGAGTAACATGCTCCCTTTTCCTGACAGTAACATGCTCTCTTTTCCTGAGAGTAACATGCTCCCTTTTCCTGACAGTAACATGCTCTCTTTTCCTGAGAGTAACATGCTCTCTTTTCCTGAGAGTAACATGCTCCCTTTTCCTGAGAGTAACGTGCTCTCTTTTCCTGAGAGTAACATGCTCTCTTTTCCTGAGAGTAACATGCTCCCTTTTCCTGACAGTAACATGCTCTCTTTTCCTGAGAGTAACATGCTCTCTTTTCCTGAGAGTAACGTGCTCCCTTTTCCTGAGAGTGACGTGCTCTCTTTTCCTGAGAGTAACATGCTCTCTTTTCCTGACAGTAGCATGCTCCCTTTTCCTGATGGTAACATGCTCCCTTTTCCTGACAGTAGCATGCTCCCTTTTCCTGACAGTAACATGCTCTCTTTTCCTGAGAGTAACACGCTCTCTTTTCCTGAGGGTAACATGCTGTCTTTTCCTGAGAGTAACATGCTCCCTTTTCCTGAGAGTAACGTGCTCCCTTTTCCTGAGAGTAACATGCTCCCTTTTCCTGAGAGTAACATGCTCTCTTTTCCTGAGAGTAACATGCTCCCTTTTCCTGAGGGTAACATGCTCTCTTTTCCTGAGAGTAACATGCTCCCTTTTCCTGAGAGTAACATGCTCCCTTTTCCTGAGAGTAACATGCTCTCTTTTCCTGAGAGTAACATGCTCTCTTTTCCTGAGAGTAACATGCTCCCTTTTCCTAAGAGTAACGTGCTCCCTTTTCCTGAGAGTAACATGCTCTCTTTTCCGGAGGGTAACATGCGCTCTTTTCCTGAGAGTAACATGCTCTCTTTTCCTGAGAGTAACATGCTCTCTTTTCCTGAGAGTAACATGCTCTCTTTTCCGGAAGGTAACATGCTCTCTTTTCCTGAGAGTAACATGCTCTCTTTTCCTGAGAGTAACATGCTCTCTTTTCCTGAGAGTAACATGCTCTCTTTTCCTGAGAGTAACATGCTCTCTTTTCCGGAGGGTAACATGCTCCCTTTTCCTGAGAGTAACATGCTCTCTTTTCCTGAGAGTAACATGCTCTCTTTTCCTGAGAGTAACATGCTCCCTTTTCCTGAGAGTAACATGCTCTCTTTTCCGGAGGGTAACATGCTCTCTTTTCCTGAGAGTAACATGCTCTCTTTTCCTGAGAGTAACATGCTCTCTTTTCCTGAGAGTAACATGCTCTCTTTTCCTGAGAGTAACATGCTCTCTTTTCCTGACAGTAGCATGCTCCCTTTTCCTGACGGTAACATGCTCCCTTTTCCAGGGAGTAACATGCTCTCTTTTCCTGAGAGTAACATGCTCTCTTTTCCTAAGAGTAACATGCTCCCTTTTCCTGACAGTAACGTGCTCTCTTTTCCTCAGAGTAACATGCTCCCTTTTCCTGAGGGTAACATGCTCTCTTTTCCTGAGAGTAACATGCTCTCTTTTCCTGAGAGTAACATGCACCCTTTTCCTGAGAGTAACATGCACCCTTTTCCTGAGAGTAACATGCTCTCTTTTCCTGAGAGTAACATGCTCTCTTTTCCTGACAGTAACATGCTCTCTTTTCCTGAGAGTAACGTGCTCTCTTTTCCTGAGAGTAACATGCTCTCTTTTCCTGAGAGTAACATGCTCTCTTTTCCTGACAGTAACATGCTCTCTTTTCCTGAGAGTAACATGCTCTCTTTTCCTGAGTAACATGCTCTCTTTTCCTGAGAGTAACGTGCTCTCTTTTCCTGAGAGTAACATGCTCTCTTTTCCTGAGAGTAACACGCTCTCTTTTCCTGACAGTAACGTGCTCTCTTTTCCTGAGAGTAACATGCTCCCTTTTCCTGAGAGTAACATGCTCCCTTTTCCTGAGAGTAACATGCTCTCTTTTCCTGAGAGTAACATGCTCCCTTTTCCTGAGAGTAACGTGCTCTCTTTTCCTGAGAGTAACATGCTCTCTTTTCCTGAGAGTAACATGCTCCCTTTTTCTGACAGTAACATGCTCTCTTTTCCTGAGAGTAACATGCTCTCTTTTCCTGAGAGTAACGTGCTCCCTTTTCCTGAGAGTGACGTGCTCTCTTTTCCTGAGAGTAACATGCTCTCTTTTCCTGACAGTAGCATGCTCCCTTTTCCTGATGGTAACATGCTCCCTTTTCCTGACAGTAGCATGCTCCCTTTTCCTGACAGTAACATGCTCCCTTTTCCTGAGAGTAACATGCTCCCTTTTCCTGAAAGTAACATGCTCTCTTTTCCTGAGAGTAACATGCTCTCTTTTCCTGACGGTAACATGCTCCCTTTTCCTGACAGTAACGTGCTCTCTTTTCCTGAGAGTAACATGCTCTCTGTTCCTGACAGTAACATGCTCTCTTTTCCTGAGACTAACATGCTCTCTTTTCCTGAGAGTAACATGCTTTCTTTTCCTGAGAGTAACATGCTCCCTTTTCCTGAGAGTAACATGCTCCATTTTCCTGAGAGTAACATGCTCCCTTTTCCTGAGAGTAACATGCTCCCTTTTCCTGAGAGTAACATGCTCCCTTTTCCTGAGAGTAACATGCTCTCTTTTCCTGAGAGTAACATGCTCTCTTTTCCTGAGAGTAACATGCTCCCTTTTCCTGAGAGTAACGTGCTCCCTTTTCCTGAGGGTAACATGCTCCCTTTTCCTGAGGGAAACATGCTCTCTTTTCCTGAGAGTAACATGCTCCCTTTTCCTGATGGTAACATGCTCTCTTTTCCTGAGGGTAACATGCTCTCTTTTCCTGAGAGTAACGTGCTCTCTTTTCCTGAGAGTAACGTGCTCCCTTTTCCTGAGGGTAACATGCTCCCTTTTCCTGAGGGTAACATGCTCTCTTTTCCTGAGAGTAACATGCTCCCTTTTCCTGAGGGTAACATGCTCTTTTTTCCTGAGAGTAACATGCTCTCTTTTCCTGAGGGTAACATGCTGTCTTTTCCTGAGAGTAACATGCTCCCTTTTCCTGAGAGTAACGTGCTCCCTTTTCCTGAGAGTAACATGCTCCCTTTTCCTGAGAGTAACATGCTCTCTTTTCCTGAGAGTAACATGCTCCCTTTTCCTGAGGGTAACATGCTCTCTTTTCCTGAGAGTAACATGCTCCCTTTTCCTGAGAGTAACATGCTCCCTTTTCCTGAGAGTAACATGCTCCCTTTTCCTGAGAGTAACGTGCTCTCTTTTCCTGAGAGTAACATGCTCCCTTTTCCTGAGAGTAACATGCTCCCTTTTCCGGAGAGTAACACGCTCTCTTTTCCTGAGAGTAACATGCTCCCTTTTCCTGAGAGTAACCTGCTCTCTTTTCCTGAGAGTAACGTGCTCTCTTTTCCTGAGAGTAACATGCTCTCTTTTCCTGAGAGTAACATGCTCCCTTTTCCTGAGGGTAACATGCTCTCTTTTCCTGAGAGTAACATGCTCTCTTTTCCTGAGAGTAACATGCTCCCTTTTCCTGAGAGTAACATGCTCCCTTTTCCTGAGAGTAACGTGCTCTCTTTTCCTGAGAGTAACACGCTCTCTTTTCCTGAGAGTAACGTGCTCTCTTTTCCTGAGAGTAACATGCTCCCTTTTCCTGAGAGTAACATGCACTCTTTTCCTGAGAGTAACATGCTCTCTTTCCCTGAGAGTAATGTGCTCTCTTTTCCTGAGAGTAACATGCTCTCTTTTCCTGAGAGTAACACGCTCTCTTTTCCTGAGAGTAACATGCTCTCTTTTCCTGAGAGTAACACGCTCTCTTTTCCTGAGAGTAACATGCTCCCTTTTCCTGGGAGTAACACGCTCTCTTTTCCTGAGAGTAACATGCTCTCTTTTCCTGAGAGTAACATGCTCCCTTTTCCTGAGAGTAACACGCTCTCTTTTCCTGAGAGTAACACGCTCTCTTTTCCTGAGAGTAACACGCTCTCTTTTCCTGACAGTAACATGCTCCCTTTTCCTGAGAGTAACATGCTCTCTTTTCCTGAGAGTAACACGCTCCGTTTTCCTGAGAGTAACATGCTCCCTTTTCCTGAGAGTAACATGCTCACTTTTCTGGAGAGTAACGTGCTCCCTTTTCCTGAGAGTAATGTGCTCCCTTTTCCTGAGAGTAACGTGCTCGCTTTTCCTGAGAGTAACGTGCTCTCTTTTCCTGAGAGTAACGTGCTCTCTTTTCCTGAGGGTAACACGCTCTCTTTTCCTGAGAGTAACGTGCTCCCTTTTCCTGAGAGTAACGTGCTCTCTTTTCCTGAGAGTAACATGCTCTCTTTTCCTGAGGGTAACATGCTCTCTTTTCCTGAGAGTAACATGCTCTCTTTTCCTGAGAGTAACATGCTTTCTTTTCCTGAGAGTAACATGCTCTCTTTTCCTGAGAGTAACATGCTCTCTTTTCCTGAGAGTAACATGCTCCCTTTTCCTGAGAGTAACGTGCTCCCTTTTCCTGAGAGTAACATGCTCCCTTTTCCTGAGAGTAATGTGCTCTCTTTTCCTGAGAGTAACACGCTCTCTTTTCCTGAGAGTAACGTGCTCTCTTTTCCTGAGAGTAACATGCTCCCTTTTCCTGAGAGTAACATGCTCTCTTTTCCTGAGAGTAACGTGCTCTCTTTTCCTGAGAGTAACATGCTCTCTTTTCCTGAGTGTAACACGCTCTCTTTTCCTGAGAGTAACATGCTCTCTTTTCCTGAGAGTAACACACTCTCTTTTCCTGAGAGTAACATGCTCCCTTTTCCTGAGAGTAACATGCTCCCTTTTACTGAGAGTAACACGCTCTCTTTTCCTGAGAGTAACACGCTCTCTTTTCCTGAGAGTAACACGCTCTCTTTTCCTGACAGTAACATGCTCCCTTTTCCTGAGAGTAACATGCTCTCTTTTCCTGAGAGTAACACGCTCCCTTTTCCTGAGAGTAACATGCTCCCTTTTCCTGAGAGTAACATGCTCACTTTTCCGGAGAGTAACATGCTCCCTTTTCCTGAGAGTAACGTGCTCCCTTTTCCTGAGAGTAACATGCTCTCTTTTCCTGAGAGTAACGTGCTCTCTTTTCCTGAGAGTAACGTGCTCTCTTTTCCTGATGGTAACACGCTCTCTTTTCCTGAGAGTAACGTGCTCCCTTTTCCTGAGAGTAACGTGCTCACTTTTCCTGAGAGTAACATGCTCTCTTTTCCTGAGGGTAACATGCTCTCTTTTCCTGAGAGTAACATGCTCTCTTTTCCTGAGAGTAACATGCTCTCTTTTCCTGAGAGTACCATGCTTTCTTTTCCTGAGAGTAACATGCTCTCTTTTCCTGAGAGTAACATGCTCTCTTTTCCTGAGAGTAACGTGCTCCCTTTTCCTGAGAGTAACGTGCTCCCTTTTCCTGAGGGTAACATGCTCCCTTTTCCTGAGGGTAACATGCTCTCTTTTCCTGAGAGTAACACGCTCTCTTTTCCTGAGGGTACCATGCTCTCTTTTCCTGAGAGTAACATGCTCCCTTTTCCTGAGAGTAACGTGCTCCCTTTCCCTGAGAGTAACATGCTCCCTTTTCCTGAGAGTAACATGCTCTCTTTTCCTGAGAGTAACATGCTCTCTTTTCCTGAGAGTAACATGCTCTCTTTTCCTGAGAGTAACATGCTCCCTTTTCCTGAGAGTAACATGCTCCCTTTTCCTGAGAGTAACATGCTCCCTTTTCCTGAGAGTAACATGCTCTCTTTTCCCGAGAGTAACATGCTCTCTTTTCCTGAGAGTAACACGCTCTCTTTTCCTGAGAGTAACATGCTCCCTTTTCCTGGGAGTAACACGCTCTCTTTTCCTGAGAGTAACATGCTCTCTTTTCCTGAGAGTAACATGCTCCCTTTTCCTGAGAGTAACACGCTCTCTTTTCCTGAGAGTAACACGCTCTCTTTTCCTGACAGTAACATGCTCCCTTTTCCGGAGAGTAACATGCTCTCTTTTCCTGAGAGTAACACGCTCCCTTTTCCTGAGAGTAACATGCTTTCTTTTCCTGAGAGTAACATGCTCCCTTTTCCTGAGAGTAACATGCTCCCTTTTCCTGAGAGTAACATGCTCCCTTTTCCTGAGAGTAACATGCTCCCTTTTCCTGAGAGTAACATGCTCCCTTTTCCTGAGAGTAACATGCTCTCTTTTCCTGAGAGTAACATGCTCTCTTTTCCTGAGAGTAACATGCTCCCTTTTCCTGAGAGTAACGTGCTCCCTTTTCCTGAGGGTAACATGCTCCCTTTTCCTGAGGGAAACATGCTCTCTTTTCCTGAGAGTAACATGCTCCCTTTTCCTGATGGTAACATGCTCTCTTTTCCTGAGGGTAACATGCTCTCTTTTCCTGAGAGTAACGTGCTCTCTTTTCCTGAGAGTAACGTGCTCCCTTTTCCTGAGGGTAACATGCTCCCTTTTCCTGAGGGTAACATGCTCTCTTTTCCTGAGAGTAACATGCTCCCTTTTCCTGAGGGTAACATGCTCTCTTTTCCTGAGAGTAACATGCTCTCTTTTCCTGAGGGTAACATGCTGTCTTTTCCTGAGAGTAACATGCTCCCTTTTCCTGAGAGTAACGTGCTCCCTTTTCCTGAGAGTAACATGCTCCCTTTTCCTGAGAGTAACATGCTCTCTTTTCCTGAGAGTAACATGCTCCCTTTTCCTGAGGGTAACATGCTCTCTTTTCCTGAGAGTAACATGCTCCCTTTTCCTGAGAGTAACATGCTCCCTTTTCCTGAGAGTAACATGCTCCCTTTTCCTGAGAGTAACGTGCTCTCTTTTCCTGAGAGTAACATGCTCCCTTTTCCTGAGAGTAACATGCTCTCTTTTCCGGAGAGTAACACGCTCTCTTTTCCTGAGAGTAACATGCTCCCTTTTCCTGAGAGTAACCTGCTCTCTTTTCCTGAGAGTAACGTGCTCTCTTTTCCTGAGAGTAACATGCTCTCTTTTCCTGAGAGTAACATGCTCCCTTTTCCTGAGGGTAACATGCTCTCTTTTCCTGAGAGTAACATGCTCTCTTTTCCTGAGAGTAACATGCTCCCTTTTCCTGAGAGTAACATGCTCCCTTTTCCTGAGAGTAACGTGCTCTCTTTTCCTGAGAGTAACACGCTCTCTTTTCCTGAGAGTAACGTGCTCTCTTTTCCTGAGAGTAACATGCTCCCTTTTCCTGAGAGTAACATGCACTCTTTTCCTGAGAGTAACATGCTCTCTTTCCCTGAGAGTAATGTGCTCTCTTTTCCTGAGAGTAACATGCTCTCTTTTCCTGAGAGTAACACGCTCTCTTTTCCTGAGAGTAACATGCTCTCTTTTCCTGAGAGTAACACGCTCTCTTTTCCTGAGAGTAACATGCTCCCTTTTCCTGGGAGTAACACGCTCTCTTTTCCTGAGAGTAACATGCTCTCTTTTCCTGAGAGTAACATGCTCCCTTTTCCTGAGAGTAACACGCTCTCTTTTCCTGAGAGTAACACGCTCTCTTTTCCTGAGAGTAACACGCTCTCTTTTCCTGACAGTAACATGCTCCCTTTTCCTGAGAGTAACATGCTCTCTTTTCCTGAGAGTAACACGCTCCGTTTTCCTGAGAGTAACATGCTCCCTTTTCCTGAGAGTAACATGCTCACTTTTCTGGAGAGTAACGTGCTCCCTTTTCCTGAGAGTAACGTGCTCCCTTTTCCTGAGAGTAACGTGCTCGCTTTTCCTGAGAGTAACGTGCTCTCTTTTCCTGAGAGTAACGTGCTCTCTTTTCCTGAGGGTAACACGCTCTCTTTTCCTGAGAGTAACGTGCTCCCTTTTCCTGAGAGTAACGTGCTCTCTTTTCCTGAGAGTAACATGCTCTCTTTTCCTGAGGGTAACATGCTCTCTTTTCCTGAGAGTAACATGCTCTCTTTTCCTGAGAGTAACATGCTTTCTTTTCCTGAGAGTAACATGCTCTCTTTTCCTGAGAGTAACATGCTCTCTTTTCCTGAGAGTAACATGCTCCCTTTTCCTGAGAGTAACGTGCTCCCTTTTGCTGAGAGTAACATGCTCCCTTTTCCTGAGAGTAACGTGCTCTCTTTTCCTGAGAGTAACACGCTCTCTTTTCCTGAGAGTAACGTGCTCTCTTTTCCTGAGAGTAACATGCTCCCTTTTCCTGAGAGTAACATGCTCTCTTTTCCTGAGAGTAACGTGCTCTCTTTTCCTGAGAGTAACATGCTCTCTTTTCCTGAGTGTAACACGCTCTCTTTTCCTGAGAGTAACATGCTCTCTTTTCCTGAGAGTAACACACTCTCTTTTCCTGAGAGTAACATGCTCCCTTTTCCTGAGAGTAACATGCTCCCTTTTACTGAGAGTAACACGCTCTCTTTTCCTGAGAGTAACACGCTCTCTTTTCCTGAGAGTAACACGCTCTCTTTTCCTGACAGTAACATGCTCCCTTTTCCTGAGAGTAACATGCTCTCTTTTCCTGAGAGTAACACGCTCCCTTTTCCTGAGAGTAACCTGCTCCCTTTTCCTGAGAGTAACATGCTCACTTTTCCGGAGAGTAACATGCTCCCTTTTCCTGAGAGTAACGTGCTCCCTTTTCCTGAGAGTAACATGCTCTCTTTTCCTGAGAGTAACGTGCTCTCTTTTCCTGAGAGTAACGTGCTCTCTTTTCCTGATGGTAACACGCTCTCTTTTCCTGAGAGTAACGTGCTCCCTTTTCCTGAGAGTAACGTGCTCACTTTTCCTGAGAGTAACATGCTCTCTTTTCCTGAGGGTAACATGCTCTCTTTTCCTGAGAGTAACATGCTCTCTTTTCCTGAGAGTAACATGCTCTCTTTTCCTGAGAGTACCATGCTTTCTTTTCCTGAGAGTAACATGCTCTCTTTTCCTGAGAGTAACATGCTCTCTTTTCCTGAGAGTAACATGCTCCCTTTTCCTGAGAGTAACGTGCTCCCTTTTCCTGAGGGTAACATGCTCCCTTTTCCTGAGGGTAACATGCTCTCTTTTCCTGAGAGTAACACGCTCTCTTTTCCTGAGGGTACCATGCTCTCTTTTCCTGAGAGTAACATGCTCCCTTTTCCTGAGAGTAACGTGCTCCCTTTCCCTGAGAGTAACATGCTCCCTTTTCCTGAGAGTAACATGCTCTCTTTTCCTGAGAGTAACATGCTCTCTTTTCCTGAGAGTAACATGCTCTCTTTTCCTGAGAGTAACATGCTCCCTTTTCCTGAGAGTAACATGCTCCCTTTTCCTGAGAGTAACATGCTCCCTTTTCCTGAGAGTAACATGCTCTCTTTTCCCGAGAGTAACATGCTCTCTTTTCCTGAGAGTAACACGCTCTCTTTTCTTGAGAGTAACATGCTCCCTTTTCCTGGGAGTAACACGCTCTCTTTTCCTGAGAGTAACATGCTCTCTTTTCCTGAGAGTAACATGCTCCCTTTTCCTGAGAGTAACACGCTCTCTTTCCTGAGAGTAACATGCTCCCTTTTCCTGAGAGTAACACGCTCTCTTTTCCTGAGAGTAACACGCTCTCTTTTCCTGAGAGTAACACGCTCTCTTTTCCTGACAGTAACATGCTCCCTTTTCCGGAGAGTAACATGCTCTCTTTTCCTGAGAGTAACACGCTCCCTTTTCCTGAGAGTAACATGCTCCCTTTTCCTGAGAGTAACATGCTCACTTTTCCGGAGAGTAACATGCTCCCTTTTCCTGAGAGTAACGTGCTCCCTTTTCCTGAGAGTAACATGCTCTCTTTTCCTGAGAGTAACGTGCTCTCTTTTCCTGAGGGTAACACGCTCTCTTTTCCTGAGAGTAACGTGCTCCCTTTTCCTGAGAGTAATGTGCTCTCTTTTCCTGAGAGTAACATGCTCTCTTTTCCTGAGGGTAACATGCTCTCTTTTCCTGAGAGTAACATGCTCTCTTTTCCTGAGAGTAACATGCTTTCTTTTCCTGAGAGTAACATGCTCTCTTTTCCTGAGAGTAACGTGCTCCCTTTTCCTGAGGGTAACATGCTCCCTTTTCCTGAGGGTAACATGCTCTCTTTTCCTGAGAGTAACATGCTCCCTTTTCCTGAGGGTAACATGCTCTCTTTTCCTGAGAGTAACACGCTCTCTTTTCCTGAGGGTACCATGCTCTCTTTTCCTGAGAGTAACATGCTCCCTTTTCCTGAGAGTAACGTGCTCCCTTTTCCTGAGAGTAACATGCTCCCTTTTCCTGAGAGTAACATGCTCTCTTTTCCTGAGAGTAACATGCTCTCTTTTCCTGAGAGTAACATGCTCTCTTTTCCTGAGAGTAACATGCTCCCTTTTCCTGAGAGTAACATGCTCCCTTTTCCTGAGAGTAACATGCTCCCTTTTCCTGAGAGTAACATGCTCTCTTTTCCCGAGAGTAACATGCTCTCTTTTCCTGAGAGTAACACGCTCTCTTTTCCTGAGAGTAACATGCTCCCTTTTCCTGGGAGTAACACGCTCTCTTTTCCTGAGAGTAACATGCTCTCTTTTCCTGAGAGTAACATGCTCCCTTTTCCTGAGAGTAACACGCTCTCTTTTCCTGAGAGTAACATGCTCCCTTTTCCTGAGAGTAACACGCTCTCTTTTCCTGAGAGTAACACGCTCTCTTTTCCTGAGAGTAACACGCTCTCTTTTCCTGACAGTAACATGCTCCCTTTTCCGGAGAGTAACATGCTCTCTTTTCCTGAGAGTAACACGCTCCCTTTTCCTTAGAGTAACATGCTCCCTTTTCCTGAGAGTAACATGCTCCCTTTTCCTGAGAGTAACGTGCTCTCTTTTCCTGAGAGTAACGTGCTCTCTTTTCCTGAGGGTAACACGCTCTCTTTTCCTGAGAGTAACGTGCTCCCTTTTCCTGAGAGTAATGTGCTCTCTTTTCCTGAGAGTAACATGCTCTCTTTTCCTGAGGGTAACATGCTCTCTTTTCCTGAGAGTCACATGCTCTCTTTTCCTGAGCGTAACATGCTTTCTTTTCCTGAGAGTAACATGCTCTCTTTTCCTGAGAGTAACATGCTCTCTTTTCCTGAGAGTAACATGCTCCCATTTCCTGAGTGTAACGTGCTCCCTTTTCCTGAGGGTAACGTGCTCCCTTTTCCTGAGGGTAACATGCTCCCTTTTCCTGAGGGTAACATGCTCTCTTTTCCTGAGGGTAACAGGCTCTGTTTTCCTGAGAGTAACACGCTCTCTTTTCCTGAGGGTACCATGCTCTCTTTTCCTGAGAGTAACATGCTCCCTTTTCCTGAGAGTAACGTGCTCCCTTTTCCTGAGAGTAACATGCTCCCTTTTCCTGAGAGTAACATGCTCTCTTTTCCTGAGAGTAACATGCTCTCTTTTCCTGAGAGTAACATGCTCTCTTTTCCTGAGAGTAACATGCTCCCTTTTCCTGAGAGTAACATGCTCCCTTTTCCTGAGAGTAACATGCTCCCTTTTCCTGAGAGTAACGTGCTCCCTTTTCCTGAGAGTAACATGCTCTCTTTTCCTGAGAGTAACGTGCTCTCTTTTCCTGAGGGTAACACGCTCTCTTTTCCTGAGAGTAACATGCTCCCTTTTCCTGAGAGTAACGTGCTCCCTTTTCCTGAGAGTAATGTGCTCTCTTTTCCTGAGAGTAACATGCTCTCTTTTCCTGAGGGTAACATGCTCTCTTTTCCTGAGAGTAACATGCTCTCTTTTCCTGAGAGTAACATGCTTTCTTTTCCTGAGAGTAACATGCTCTCTTTTCCTGAGAGTAACATGCTCTCTTTTCCTGAGAGTAACATGCTCCCTTTTCCTGAGAGTAACATGCTCCCTTTTCCTGAGAGTAACATGCTCCCTTTTCCTGAGGGTAACATGCTCCCTTTTCCTGAGGGTAACATGCTCCCTTTTCCTGAGGGTAACATGCTCTCTTTTCCTGAGAGTAACATGCTCTCTTTTCCTGAGGGTAACAGGCTCTCTTTTCCTGAGAGTAACATGCTCCCTTTTCCTGAGAGTAACGTGCTCTCTTTTCCTGAGAGTAACATGCTCCCTTTTCCTGAGAGTAACATGCTCTCTTTTCCTGAGAGTAACATGCTCTCTTTTCCTGAGAGTAACATGCTCTCTTTTCCTGAGAGTAACATGCTCCCTTTTCCTGAGAGTAACATGCTCTCTTTTCCTGAGAGTAACATGCTCCCTTTTCCTGAGAGTAACACGCTCTCTTTTCCTGAGAGTAACACGCTCTCTTTTCCTGAGAGTAACACGCTCTCTTTTCCTGACAGTAACATGCTCCCTTTTCCGGAGAGTAACATGCTCTCTTTTCCTGAGAGTAACACGCTCCCTTTTCCTGAGAGTAACATGCTCCCTTTTCCTGAGAGTAACATGCTCCCTTTTCCTGAGAGTAACATGCTCTCTTTTCCTGAGAGTAACGTGCTCTCTTTTCCTGAGGGTAACACGCTCTCTTTTCCTGAGAGTAACGTGCTCCCTTTTCCTGAGAGTAATGTGCTCTCTTTTCCTGAGAGTAACATGCTCTCTTTTCCTGAGGGTAACATGCTCTCTTTTCCTGAGAGTAACATGCTCTCTTTTCCTGAGAGTAACATGCTTTCTTTTCCTGAGAGTAACATGCTCTCTTTTCCTGAGAGTAACATGCTCTCTTTTCCTGAGAGTAACATGCTCCCTTTTCCTGAGGGTAACATGCTCCCTTTTCCTGAGGGTAACATGCTCTCTTTTCCTGAGAGTAACATGCTCCCTTTTCCTGAGGGTAACACGCTCTCTTTTCCTGAGGGTACCATGCTCTCTTTTCCTGAGAGTAACATGCTCCCTTTTCCTGAGAGTAACGTGCTCCCTTTTCCTGAGAGTAACATGCTCCCTTTTCCTGAGAGTAACATGCTCTCTTTTCCTGAGAGTAACATGCTCTCTTTTCCTGAGAGTAACATGCTCTCTTTTCCTGAGAGTAACATGCTCCCTTTTCCTGAGAGTAACATGCTCCCTTTTCCTGAGAGTAACATGCTCCCTTTTCCTGAGAGTAACATGCTCTCTTTTCCTGAGAGTAACATGCTCCCTTTTCCTGAGAGTAACACGCTCTCTTTTCCTGAGAGTAACACGCTCTCTTTTCCTGAGAGTAACACGCTCTCTTTTCCTGACAGTAACATGCTCCCTTTTCCGGAGAGTAACATGCTCTCTTTTCCTGAGAGTAACACGCTCCCTTTTCCTGAGAGTAACATGCTCCCTTTTCCTGAGAGTAACATGCTCCCTTTTCCTGAGAGTAACATGCTCTCTTTTCCTGAGAGTAACGTGCTCTCTTTTCCTGAGGGTAACACGCTCTCTTTTCCTGAGAGTAACGTGCTCCCTTTTCCTGAGAGTAATGTGCTCTCTTTTCCTGAGAGTAACATGCTCTCTTTTCCTGAGGGTAACATGCTCTCTTTTCCTGAGAGTAACATGCTCCCTTTTCCTGAGAGTAACGTGCTCCCTTTTCCTGAGAGTAACATGCTTTCTTTTCCTGAGAGTAACATGCTCTCTTTTCCTGAGAGTAACATGCTCTCTTTTCCTGAGAGTAACATGCTCCCATTTCCTGAGTGTAACATGCTCCCTTTTCCTGAGAGTAACGTGCTCCCTTTTCCTGAGGGTAACGTGCTCCCTTTTCCTGAGGGTAACATGCTCCCTTTTCCTGAGGGTAACATGCTCCCTTTTCCTGAGGGTAACATGCTCTCTTTTCCTGAGAGTAACATGCTCCCTTTTCCTGAGGGTAACAGGCTCTGTTTTCCTGAGAGTAACACGCTCTCTTTTCCTGAGGGTACCATGCTCTCTTTTCCTGAGAGTAACATGCTCCCTTTTCCTGAGAGTAACGTGCTCCCTTTTCCTGAGAGTAACATGCTCCCTTTTCCTGAGAGTAACATGCTCTCTTTTCCTGAGAGTAACATGCTCTCTTTTCCTGAGAGTAACATGCTCTCTTTTCCTGAGAGTAACATGCTCCCTTTTCCTGAGAGTAACATGCTCCCTTTTCCTGAGAGTAACGTGCTCCCTTTTCCTGAGAGTAACATGCCCTCTTTTCCTGAGAGTAACGTGCTCTCTTTTCCTGAGGGTAACACGCTCTCTTTTCCTGAGAGTAACGTGCTCCCTTTTCCTGAGAGGAATGTGCTCTCTTTTCCTGAAAGTAACATGCTCTCTTTTCCTGAGGGTAACATGCTCTCTTTTCCTGAGAGTAACATGCTCTCTTTTCCTGAGAGTAACATGCTTTCTTTTCCTGAGAGTAACATGCTCTCTTTTCCTGAGAGTAACATGCTCCCTTTTCCTGAGAGTAACATGCTCCCTTTTCCTGAGAGTAACATGCTCCCTTTTCCTGAGGGTAACATGCTCCCTTTTCCTGAGGGTAACATGCTCTCTTTTCCTGAGAGTAACATGCTCCCTTTTCCTGAGGGTAACAGGCTCTCTTTTCCTGAGAGTAACACGCTCTCTTTTCCTGAGGGTACCATGCTCTCTTTTCCTGAGAGTAACATGCTCCCTTTTCCTGAGAGTAACGTGCTCCCTTTTCCTGAGAGTAACATGCTCTCTTTTCCTGAGTAACATGCTCTCTTTTCCTGAGAGTAACATGCTCCCTTTTCCTGAGAGTAACATGCTCCCTTTTCCTGAGAGTAACATGCTCCCTTTTCCTGAGAGTAACATGCTCTCTTTTCCTGAGAGTAACATGCTCTCTTTTCCTGAGAGTAACGTGCTCTCTTTTCCTGAGAGTAACATGCTCCCTTTTCCTGAGAGTAACACGCTCTCTTTTCCTGAGAGTAACACGCTCTCTTTTCCTGAGAGTAACATGCTCCCTTTTCCTGAGAGTAACATGCTCTCTTTTCCTGAGGGTAACATGCTCTCTTTTCCTGAGAGTAACACGCTCTCTTTTCCTGAGAGTAACATGCTCTCTTTTCCTGAGAGTAACATGCTCTCTTTTCCTGAGAGTAACATGCTCTCTTTTCCTGAGAGTAACATGCTCCCTTTTCCTGAGAGTAACATGCTCCCTTTTCCTGAGAGTAACATGCTCCCTTTTCCTGAGAGTAACATGCTCTCTTTTCCTGAGAGTAACATGCTCCCTTTTCCTGAGAGTAACACGCTCTCTTTTCCTGAGAGTAACACGCTCTCTTTTCCTGAGAGTAACACGCTCTCTTTTCCTGACAGTAACATGCTCCCTTTTCCGGAGAGTAACATGCTCTCTTTTCCTGAGAGTAACACGCTCCCTTTTCCTGAGAGTAACATGCTCCCTTTTCCTGAGAGTAACATGCTCCCTTTTCCTGAGAGTAACATGCTCTCTTTTCCTGAGAGTAACGTGCTCTCTTTTCCTGAGGGTAACACGCTCTCTTTTCCTGAGAGTAACGTGCTCCCTTTTCCTGAGAGTAATGTGCTCTCTTTTCCTGAGAGTAACATGCTCTCTTTTCCTGAGGGTAACATGCTCTCTTTTCCTGAGAGTAACATGCTCCCTTTTCCTGAGAGTAACGTGCTCCCTTTTCCTGAGAGTAACATGCTTTCTTTTCCTGAGAGTAACATGCTCTCTTTTCCTGAGAGTAACATGCTCTCTTTTCCTGAGAGTAACATGCTCTCTTTTCCTGAGAGTAACGTGCTCTCTTTTCCTGAGAGTAACACGCTCCCTTTTCCTGAGAGTAACATGCTCCCTTTTCCTGAGAGTAACATGCTCCCTTTTCCTGAGAGTAACATGCTCTCTTTTCCTGAGAGTAACATGCTCCCATTTCCTGAGTGTAACATGCTCCCTTTTCCTGAGAGTAACGTGCTCCCTTTTCCTGAGGGTAACGTGCTCCCTTTTCCTGAGGGTAACATGCTCCCTTTTCCTGAGGGTAACATGCTCCCTTTTCCTGAGGGTAACATGCTCTCTTTTCCTGAGAGTAACATGCTCCCTTTTCCTGAGGGTAACAGGCTCTGTTTTCCTGAGAGTAACACGCTCTCTTTTCCTGAGGGTACCATGCTCTCTTTTCCTGAGAGTAACATGCTCCCTTTTCCTGAGAGTAACGTGCTCCCTTTTCCTGAGAGTAACATGCTCCCTTTTCCTGAGAGTAACATGCTCTCTTTTCCTGAGAGTAACATGCTCTCTTTTCCTGAGAGTAACATGCTCTCTTTTCCTGAGAGTAACATGCTCCCTTTTCCTGAGAGTAACATGCTCCCTTTTCCTGAGAGTAACGTGCTCCCTTTTCCTGAGAGTAACATGCCCTCTTTTCCTGAGAGTAACGTGCTCTCTTTTCCTGAGGGTAACACGCTCTCTTTTCCTGAGAGTAACGTGCTCCCTTTTCCTGAGAGTAATGTGCTCTCTTTTCCTGAAAGTAACATGCTCTCTTTTCCTGAGGGTAACATGCTCTCTTTTCCTGAGAGTAACATGCTCTCTTTTCCTGAGAGTAACATGCTTTCTTTTCCTGAGAGTAACATGCTCTCTTTTCCTGAGAGTAACATGCTCCCTTTTCCTGAGAGTAACATGCTCCCTTTTCCTGAGAGTAACATGCTCCCTTTTCCTGAGGGTAACATGCTCCCTTTTCCTGAGGGTAACATGCTCTCTTTTCCTGAGAGTAACATGCTCCCTTTTCCTGAGGGTAACAGGCTCTCTTTTCCTGAGAGTAACACGCTCTCTTTTCCTGAGGGTACCATGCTCTCTTTTCCTGAGAGTAACATGCTCCCTTTTCCTGAGAGTAACGTGCTCCCTTTTCCTGAGAGTAACATGCTCTCTTTTCCTGAGAGCAACATGCTCTCTTTTCCTGAGAGTAACATGCTCCCTTTTCCTGAGAGTAACATGCTCCCTTTTCCTGAGAGTAACATGCTCCCTTTTCCTGAGAGTAACATGCTCTCTTTTCCTGAGAGTAACATGCTCTCTTTTCCTGAGAGTAACGTGCTCTCTTTTCCTGAGAGTAACATGCTCCCTTTTCCTGAGAGTAACACGTTCTCTTTTCCTGAGAGTAACACGCTCTCTTTTCCTGAGAGTAACATGCTCCCTTTTCCTGAGAGTAACATGCTCTCTTTTCCTGAGGGTAACATGCTCTCTTTTCCTGAGAGTAACACGCTCTCTTTTCCTGAGAGTAACATGCTCTCTTTTCCTGAGAGTAACACGCTCTCTTTTCCTGAGAGTAACACGCTCTCTTTTCCTGAAAGTAACATGCTCCCTTTTCCTGAGAGTAACATGCTCTCTTTTCCTGAGAGTAACATGCTCCCTTTTCCTGAGAGTAACATGCTCCCTTTTCCTGAGAGTAACGTGCTCTCTTTTCCTGAGAGTAACACGCTCTCTTTTCCTGAGAGTAACGTGCTCTCTTTTCCTGAGAGTAACATGCTCCCTTTTCCTGAGAGTAACATGCTCTCTTTTCCTGAGAGTAACGTGCTCTCTTTTCCTGAGAGTAACATGCTCTCTTTTCCGGAGAGTAACACGCTCTCTTTTCCTGAGAGTAACATGCTCTCTTTTCCTGAGAGTAACACGCTCTCTTTTCCTGAGAGTAACACGCTCCCTTTTCCTGGGAGTAACACGCTCTCTTTTACTGAGAGTAACATGCTCTCTTTTTCTGAGAGTAACATGCTCCCTTTTCCTGAGAGTAACATGCTCTCTTTTCCTCAGAGCAACACGCTCTCTTTTCCTGAGAGTAACACGCTCTCTTTTCCTGAGAGTAACACGCTCTCTTTTCCTGACAGTAACATGCTCCCTTTTCCTGAGAGTAACATGCTCTCTTTTCCTGAGAGTAACACGCTCCCTTTTCCTGAGAGTAACATGCTCCCTTTTCCTGAGAGTAACATGCTCACTTTTCCGGAGAGTAACATGCTCCCTTTTCCTGAGAGTAACGCGCTCCCTTTTCCTGAGAGTAACATGCTCTCTTTTCCTGAGAGTAACGTGCTCTCTTTTCCTGAGGGTAACATGCTCTCTTTTCCTGAGAGTAACGTGCTCCCTTTTCCTGAGAGTAACATGCTCTCTTTTCCTGAGAGTAACATGCTCTCTTTTCCTGAGAGTAACATGCTCTCTTTTCCTGAGGGTAACATGCTCTCTTTTCCTGAGAGTAACGTGCTCCCTTTTCCTGAGAGTAACATGCTCTCTTTTCCTGAGAGTAACATGCTCTCTTTTCCTGAGAGTAACGTGCTCCCTTTTCCTGAGAGTAACATGCTCCCTTTTCCTGAGAGTAACACGCTCTCTTTTCCTGAGAGTAACATGCTCTCTTTTCCTGAGAGTAACATGCTCTCTTTTCCTGAGAGTAACATGCTCTCTTTTCCTGAGAGTAACGTGCTCTCTTTTCCTGAGAGTAACGTGCTCCCTTTTCCTGAGAGTAACATGCTCTCTTTTCCTGAGAGTAACGTGCTCTCTTTTCCTGAGGGTAACACGCTCTCTTTTCCTGAGAGTAACGTGCTCCCTTTTCCTGAGAGTAATGTGCTCTCTTTTCCTGAGAGTAACATGCTCTCTTTTCCTGAGGGTAACATGCTCTCTTTTCCTGAGAGTAACATGCTCTCTTTTCCTGAGAGTAACATGCTTTCTTTTCCTGAGAGTAACATGCTCTCTTTTCCTGAGAGTAACGTGCTCCCTTTTCCTGAGGGTAACATGCTCCCTTTTCCTGAGGGTAACATGCTCTCTTTTCCTGAGAGTAACATGCTCCCTTTTCCTGAGGGTAACATGCTCTCTTTTCCTGAGAGTAACGCGCTCTCTTTTCCTGAGGGTACCATGCTCTCTTTTCCTGAGAGTAACATGCTCCCTTTTCCTGAGAGTAACGTGCTCCCTTTTCCTGAGAGTAACATGCTCCCTTTTCCTGAGAGTAACATGCTCTCTTTTCCTGAGAGTAACATGCTCTCTTTTCCTGAGAGTAACATGCTCTCTTTTCCTGAGAGTAACATGCTCCCTTTTCCTGAGAGTAACATGCTCCCTTTTCCTGAGAGTAACATGCTCCCTTTTCCTGAGAGTAACATGCTCTCTTTTCCCGAGAGTAACATGCTCTCTTTTCCTGAGAGTAACACGCTCTCTTTTCCTGAGAGTAACATGCTCCCTTTTCCTGGGAGTAACACGCTCTCTTTTCCTGAGAGTAACATGCTCTCTTTTCCTGAGAGTAACATGCTCCCTTTTCCTGAGAGTAACACGCTCTCTTTTCCTGAGAGTAACATGCTCCCTTTTCCTGAGAGTAACACGCTCTCTTTTCCTGAGAGTAACACGCTCTCTTTTCCTGAGAGTAACACGCTCTCTTTTCCTGACAGTAACATGCTCCCTTTTCCGGAGAGTAACATGCTCTCTTTTCCTGAGAGTAACACGCTCCCTTTTCCTGAGAGTAACATGCTCCCTTTTCCTGAGAGTAACATGCTCCATTTTCCTGAGAGTAACATGCTCTCTTTTCCTGAGAGTAACGTGCTCTCTTTTCCTGAGGGTAACACGCTCCCTTTTCCTGAGAGTAACGTGCTCCCTTTTCCTGAGAGTAATGTGCTCTCTTTTCCTGAGAGTAACATGCTCTCTTTTCCTGAGGGTAACATGCTCTCTTTTCCTGAGAGTCACATGCTCTCTTTTCCTGAGCGTAACATGCTTTCTTTTCCTGAGAGTAACATGCTCTCTTTTCCTGAGAGTAACATGCTCTCTTTTCCTGAGAGTAACATGCTCCCATTTCCTGAGTGTAACATGCTCCCTTTTCCTGAGAGTAACGTGCTCCCTTTTCCTGAGGGTAACATGCTCCCTTTTCCTGAGGGTAACATGCTCTCTTTTCCTGAGAGTAACATGCTCCCTTTTCCTGAGGGTAACAGGCTCTGTTTTCCTGAGAGTAACACGCTCTCTTTTCCTGAGGGTAACATGCTCTCTTTTCCTGAGAGTCACATGCTCTCTTTTCCTGAGCGTAACATGCTTTCTTTTCCTGAGAGTAACATGCTCTCTTTTCCTGAGAGTAACATGCTCTCTTTTCCTGAGAGTAACATGCTCCCATTTCCTGAGTGTAACATGCTCCCTTTTCCTGAGAGTAACGTGCTCCCTTTTCCTGAGGGTAACATGCTCCCTTTTCCTGAGGGTAACATGCTCTCTTTTCCTGAGAGTAACATGCTCCCTTTTCCTGAGGGTAACAGGCTCTGTTTTCCTGAGAGTAACACGCTCTCTTTTCCTGAGGGTACCATGCTCTCTTTTCCTGAGAGTAACATGCTCCCTTTTCCTGAGAGTAACACGCTCTCTTTTCCTGAGAGTAACATGCTCCCTTTTCCTGAGAGTAACACGCTCTCTTTTCCTGAGAGTAACACGCTCTCTTTTCCTGAGAGTAACACGCTCTCTTTTCCTGACAGTAACATGCTCCCTTTTCCGGAGAGTAACATGCTCTCTTTTCCTGAGAGTAACACGCTCCCTTTTCCTGAGAGTAACATGCTCCCTTTTCCTGAGAGTAACATGCTCCATTTTCCTGAGAGTAACATGCTCTCTTTTCCTGAGAGTAACATGCTCTCTTTTCCTGAGGGTAACACGCTCCCTTTTCCTGAGAGTAACGTGCTCCCTTTTCCTGAGAGTAATGTGCTCTCTTTTCCTGAGAGTAACATGCTCTCTTTTCCTGAGGGTAACATGCTCTCTTTTCCTGAGAGTCACATGCTCTCTTTTCCTGAGCGTAACATGCTTTCTTTTCCTGAGAGTAACATGCTCTCTTTTCCTGAGAGTAACATGCTCTCTTTTCCTGAGAGTAACATGCTCCCATTTCCTGAGTGTAACATGCTCCCTTTTCCTGAGAGTAACGTGCTCCCTTTTCCTGAGGGTAACATGCTCCCTTTTCCTGAGGGTAACATGCTCTCTTTTCCTGAGAGTAACATGCTCCCTTTTCCTGAGGGTAACAGGCTCTGTTTTCCTGAGAGTAACACGCTCTCTTTTCCTGAGGGTACCATGCTCTCTTTTCCTGAGAGTAACATGCTCCCTTTTCCTGAGAGTAACGTGCTCCCTTTTCCTGAGAGTAACATGCTCCCTTTTCCTGAGAGTAACATGCTCTCTTTTCCTGAGAGTAACATGCTCTCTTTTCCTGAGAGTAACATGCTCTCTTTTCCTGAGAGTAACATGCTCCCTTTTCCTGAGAGTAACATGCTCCCTTTTCCTGAGAGTAACGTGCTCCTTTTTCCTGAGAGTAACATGCTCTCTTTTCCTGAGAGTAACGTGCTCTCTTTTCCTGAGGGTAACACGCTCTCTTTTCCTGAGATTAACGTGCTCCCTTTTCCTGAGAGTAATGTGCTCTCTTTTCCTGAGAGTAACATGCTCTCTTTTCCTGAGGGTAACATGCTCTCTTTTCCTGAGAGTAACATGCTCTCTTTTCCTGAGAGTAACATGCTTTCTTTTCCTGAGAGTAACATGCTCTCTTTTCCTGAGAGTAACATGCTCTCTTTTCCTGAGAGTAACATGCTCCCTTTTCCTGAGAGTAACATGCTCCCTTTTCCTGAGAGTAACATGCTCCCTTTTCCTGAGGGTAACATGCTCCCTTTTCCTGAGGGTAACATGCTCCCTTTTCCTGAGGGTAACATGCTCTCTTTTCCTGAGAGTAACATGCTCTCTTTTCCTGAGGGTAACAGGCTCTCTTTTCCTGAGAGTAACATGCTCCCTTTTCCTGAGAGTAACGTGCTCTCTTTTCCTGAGAGTAACATGCTCCCTTTTCCTGAGAGTAACATGCTCTCTTTTCCTGAGAGTAACATGCTCTCTTTTCCTGAGAGTAACATGCTCCCTTTTCCTGAGAGTAACATGCTCCCTTTTCCTGAGAGTAACATGCTCTCTTTTCCTGAGAGTAACATGCTCCCTTTTCCTGAGAGTAACACGCTCTCTTTTCCTGAGAGTAACACGCTCTCTTTTCCTGAGAGTAACACGCTCTCTTTTCCTGACAGTAACATGCTCCCTTTTCCGGAGAGTAACATGCTCTCTTTTCCTGAGAGTAACACGCTCCCTTTTCCTGAGAGTAACATGCTCCCTTTTCCTGAGAGTAACATGCTCCCTTTTCCTGAGAGTAACATGCTCTCTTTTCCTGAGAGTAACGTGCTCTCTTTTCCTGAGGGTAACACGCTCTCTTTTCCTGAGAGTAACGTGCTCCCTTTTCCTGAGAGTAGTGTGCTCTCTTTTCCTGAGAGTAACATGCTCTCTTTTCCTGAGGGTAACATGCTCTCTTTTCCTGAGAGTAACATGCTCTCTTTTCCTGAGAGTAACATGCTTTCTTTTCCTGAGAGTAACATGCTCTCTTTTCCTGAGAGTAACATGCTCTCTTTTCCTGAGAGTAACATGCTCCCTTTTCCTGAGAGTAACATGCTCCCTTTTCCTGAGAGTAACATGCTCCCTTTTCCTGAGGGTAACATGCTCTCTTTTCCTGAGAGTAACATGCTCTCTTTTCCTGAGGGTAACAGGCTCTCTTTTCCTGAGAGTAACATGCTCCCTTTTCCTGAGAGTAACGTGCTCTCTTTTCCTGAGAGTAACATGCTCCCTTTTCCTGAGAGTAACATGCTCTCTTTTCCTGAGAGTAACATGCTCTCTTTTCCTGAGAGTAACATGCTCCCTTTTCCTGAGAGTAACATGCTCCCTTTTCCTGAGAGTAACATGCTCTCTTTTCCTGAGAGTAACATGCTCCCTTTTCCTGAGAGTAACACGCTCTCTTTTCCTGAGAGTAACACGCTCTCTTTTCCTGAGAGTAACACGCTCTCTTTTCCTGACAGTAACATGCTCCCTTTTCCGGAGAGTAACATGCTCTCTTTTCCTGAGAGTAACACGCTCCCTTTTCCTGAGAGTAACATGCTCCCTTTTCCTGAGAGTAACATGCTCCCTTTTCCTGAGAGTAACATGCTCTCTTTTCCTGAGAGTAACGTGCTCTCTTTTCCTGAGGGTAACACGCTCTCTTTTCCTGAGAGTAACGTGCTCCCTTTTCCTGAGAGTAGTGTGCTCTCTTTTCCTGAGAGTAACATGCTCTCTTTTCCTGAGGGTAACATGCTCTCTTTTCCTGAGAGTAACATGCTCTCTTTTCCTGAGAGTGACATGCTTTCTTTTCCTGAGAGTAACATGCTCTCTTTTCCTGAGAGTAACATGCTCTCTTTTCCTGAGAGTAACATGCTCCCTTTTCCTGAGAGTAACATGCTCCCTTTTCCTGAGAGTAACATGCTCCCTTTTCCTGAGGGTAACATGCTCCCTTTTCCTGAGGGTAACATGCTCTCTTTTCCTGAGAGTAACATGCTCCCTTTTCCTGAGGGTAACAGGCTCTCTTTTCCTGAGAGTAACACGCTCTCTTTTCCTGAGGGTACCATGCTCTCTTTTCCTGAGAGTAACATGCTCCCTTTTCCTGAGAGTAACGTGCTCCCTTTTCCTGAGAGTAACATGCTCCCTTTTCCTGAGAGTAACATGCTCTCTTTTCCTGAGAGTAACATGCTCTCTTTTCCTGAGAGTAACATGCTCTCCTTTCCTGAGAGTAACATGCTCCCTTTTCCTGAGAGTAACATGCTCCCTTTTCCTGAGAGTAACATGCTCTCTTTTCCTGAGAGTAACATGCTCCCTTTTCCTGAGAGTAACACGCTCTCTTTTCCTGAGAGTAACACGCTCTCTTTTCCTGAGAGTAACACGCTCTCTTTTCCTGACAGTAACACGCTCCCTTTTCCGGAGAGTAACATGCTCTCTTTTCCTGAGAGTAACACGCTCCCTTTTCCTGAGAGTAACATGCTCCCTTTTCCTGAGAGTAACATGCTCCCTTTTCCTGAGAGTAACATGCTCTCTTTTCCTGAGAGTAACGTGCTCTCTTTTCCTGAGGGTAACACGCTCTCTTTTCCTGAGAGTAACGTGCTCCCTTTTCCTGAGAGTAATGTGCTCTCTTTTCCTGAGAGTAACATGCTCTCTTTTCCTGAGGGTAACATGCTCTCTTTTCCTGAGAGTAACATGCTCTCTTTTCCTGAGAGTAACATGCTTTCTTTTCCTGAGAGTAACATGCTCTCTTTTCCTGAGAGTAACATGCTCTCTTTTCCTGAGAGTAACATGCTCCCATTTCCTGAGTGTAACATGCTCCCTTTTCCTGAGAGTAACGTGCTCCCTTTTCCTGAGGGTAACATGCTCCCTTTTCCTGAGGGTAACATGCTCTCTTTTCCTGAGAGTAACATGCTCCCTTTTCCTGAGGGTAACAGGCTCTGTTTTCCTGAGAGTAACACGCTCTCTTTTCCTGAGGGTACCATGCTCTCTTTTCCTGAGAGTAACATGCTCGCTTTTCCTGAGAGTAACGTGCTCCCTTTTCCTGAGAGTAACATGCTCCCTTTTCCTGAGAGTAACATGCTCTCTTTTCCTGAGAGTAACATGCTCTCTTTTCCTGAGAGTAACATGCTCTCTTTTCCTGAGAGTAACATGCTCCCTTTTCCTGAGAGTAACAGGCTCCCTTTTCCTGAGAGTAACGTGCTCCCTTTTCCTGAGAGTAACATGCTCTCTTTTCCTGAGAGTAACGTGCTCTCTTTTCCTGAGGGTAACACGCTCTCTTTTCCTGAGAGTAACGTGCTCCCTTTTCCTGAGAGTAATGTGCTCTCTTTTCCTGAAAGTAACATGCTCTCTTTTTCTGAGGGTAACATGCGCTCTTTTCCTGAGAGTAACATGCTCTCTTTTCCTGAGAGTAACATGCTTTCTTTTCCTGAGAGTAACATGCTCTCTTTTCCTGAGAGTAACATGCTCTCTTTTCCTGAGAGTAACATGCTCCCTTTTCCTGAGAGTAACATGCTCCCTTTTCCTGAGAGTAACATGCTCCCTTTTCCTGAGGGTAACATGCTCCCTTTTCCTGAGGGTAACATGCTCTCTTTTCCTGAGAGTAACATGCTCCCTTTTCCTGAGGGTAACAGGCTCTCTTTTCCTGAGAGTAACACGCTCTCTTTTCCTGAGGGTACCATGCTCTCTTTTCCTGAGAGTAACATGCTCCCTTTTCCTGAGAGTAACGTGCTCCCTTTTCCTGAGAGTAACATGCTCTCTTTTCCTGAGAGTAACATGCTCTCTTTTCCTGAGAGTAACATGCTCTCTTTTCCTGAGAGTAACATGCTCCCTTTTCCTGAGAGTAACATGCTCCCTTTTCCTGAGAGTAACATGCTCCCTTTTCCTGAGAGTAACATGCTCTCTTTTCCTGAGAGTAACATGCTCTCTTTTCCTGAGAGTAACGTGCTCTCTTTTCCTGAGAGTAACATGCTCCCTTTTCCTGAGAGTAACACGCTCTCTTTTCCTGAGAGTAACACGCTCTCTTTTCCTGAGAGTAACATGCTCCCTTTTCCTGAGAGTAACATGCTCTCTTTTCCTGAGGGTAACATGCTCTCTTTTCCTGAGAGTAACACGCTCTCTTTTCCTGAGAGTAACATGCTCTCTTTTCCTGAGAGTAACACGCTCTCTTTTCCTGAGAGTAACACGCTCTCTTTTCCTGAAAGTAACATGCTCCCTTTTCCTGAGAGTAACATGCTCTCTTTTCCTGAGAGTAACATGCTCCCTTTTCCTGAGAGTAACATGCTCCCTTTTCCTGAGAGTAACGTGCTCTCTTTTCCTGAGAGTAACACGCTCTCTTTTCCTGAGAGTAACGTGCTCTCTTTTCCTGAGAGTAACATGCTCCCTTTTCCTGAGAGTAACATGCTCTCTTTTCCTGAGAGTAACGTGCTCTCTTTTCCTGAGAGTAACATGCTCTCTTTTCCGGAGAGTAACACGCTCTCTTTTCCTGAGAGTAACATGCTCTCTTTTCCTGAGAGTAACACGCTCTCTTTTCCTGAGAGTAACACGCTCCCTTTTCCTGGGAGTAACACGCTCTCTTTTCCTGAGAGTAACATGCTCTCTTTTTCTGAGAGTAACATGCTCCCTTTTCCTGAGAGTAACATGCTCTCTTTTCCTCAGAGCAACACGCTCTCTTTTCCTGAGAGTAACATGCTCTCTTTTCCTCAGAGCAACACGCTCCCTTTTCCTGAGAGTAACATGCTCTCTTTTCCTGAGAGTAACATGCTCTCTTTTCCTGAGAGTAACATGCTCTCTTTTCCTGAGAGTAACATGCTCCCTTTTCCTGAGAGTAACATGCTCCCTTTTCCTGAGAGTAACATGCTCCCTTTTCCTGAGAGTAACATGCTCTCTTTTCCTGAGAGTAACATGCTCTCTTTTCCTGAGAGTAACGTGCTCTCTTTTCCTGAGAGTAACATGCTCCCTTTTCCTGAGAGTAACACGCTCTCTTTTCCTGAGAGTAACACGCTCTCTTTTCCTGAGAGTAACATGCTCCCTTTTCCTGAGAGTAACATGCTCTCTTTTCCTGAGGGTAACATGCTCTCTTTTCCTGAGAGTAACACGCTCTCTTTTCCTGAGAGTAACATGCTCTCTTTTCCTGAGAGTAACACGCTCTCTTTTCCTGAGAGTAACACGCTCTCTTTTCCTGAAAGTAACACGCTCCCTTTTCCTGAGAGTAACATGCTCTCTTTTCCTGAGAGTAACATGCTCCCTTTTCCTGAGAGTAACATGCTCCCTTTTCCTGAGAGTAACGTGCTCTCTTTTCCTGAGAGTAACACGCTCTCTTTTCCTGAGAGTAACGTGCTCTCTTTTCCTGAGAGTAACATGCTCCCTTTTCCTGAGAGTAACATGCTCTCTTTTCCTGAGAGTAACGTGCTCTCTTTTCCTGAGAGTAACATGCTCTCTTTTCCGGAGAGTAACACGCTCTCTTTTCCTGAGAGTAACACGCTCTCTTTTCCTGAGAGTAACACGCTCTCTTTTCCTGAGAGTAACACGCTCCCTTTTCCTGGGAGTAACACGCTCTCTTTTCCTGAGAGTAACATGCTCTCTTTTTCTGAGAGTAACATGCTCCCTTTTCCTGAGAGTAACATGCTCTCTTTTCCTCAGAGCAACACGCTCTCTTTTCCTGAGAGTAACACGCTCTCTTTTCCTGAGAGTAACACGCTCTCTTTTCCTGACAGTAACATGCTCCCTTTTCCTGAGAGTAACATGCTCTCTTTTCCTGAGAGTAACACGCTCCCTTTTCCTGAGAGTAACGCGCTCCCTTTTCCTGAGAGTAACATGCTCTCTTTTCCTGAGAGTAACGTGCTCTCTTTTCCTGAGGGTAACACGCTCTCTTTTCCTGAGAGTAACATGCTTTCTTTTCCTGAGAGTAACGTGCTCTCTTTTCCTGAGAGTAACATGCTCTCTTTTCCTGAGGGTAACACGCTCTCTTTTCCTGAGGGTAACACGCTCTCTTTTCCTGAGAGTAACACGCTCTCTTTTCCTGAGAGTAACACGCTCTCTTTTCCTGACAGTAACATGCTCTCTTTTCCTGAGAGTAACATGCTCTCTTTTCCTGAGGGTAACATGCTCTCTTTTCCTGAGAGTAACGTGCTCCCTTTTCCTGAGAGTAACATGCTCTCTTTTCCTGAGGGTAACATGCTCTCTTTTCCTGAGAGTAACGTGCTCTCTTTTCCTGAGGGTAACATGCTCTCTTTTCCTGAGAGTAACGTGCTCCCTTTTCCTGAGAGTAACATGCTCTCTTTTCCTGAGAGTAACATGCTCCCTTTTCCTGAGAGTAACACGCTCTCTTTTCCTGAGAGTAACATGCTCTCTTTTCCTGAGAGTAACATGCTCTCTTTTCCTGAGAGTAACATGCTCTCTTTTCCTGAGAGTAACGTGCTCTCTTTTCCTGAGAGTAACGTGCTCCCTTTTCCTGAGAGTAACGTGCTCCCTTTTCCTGAGAGTAACATGCTCCCTTTTCCTGAGAGTAACACACTCTCTTTTCCTGAGAGTAACATGCTCTCTTTTCCTGAGAGTAACATGCTCTCTTTTCCTGAGAGTAACACGCTCCCTTTTCCTGAGAGTAACACGCTCTCTTTTCCTGGGAGTAACATGCTCTCTTTTCCTGAGAGTAACATGCTCTCTTTTCCTGAGAGTAACATGCTCTCTTTTCCTGAGAGTAACACGCTCCCTTTTCCTGAGAGTAACACGCTCTCTTTTCCTGGGAGTAACATGCTCTCTTTTCCTGAGAGTAACACGCTCCCTTTTCCTGAGAGTAACACGCTCTCTTTTCCTGGGAGTAACATGCTCTCTTTTCCTGGGAGTAACATGCTCTCTTTTCCTGAGAGTAACATGCTCTCTTTTCCTGAGAGTAACATGCTCTCTTTTCCTGAGAGTAAATGCTCTCTTTCCCATTAGGTTGTGCAGCTGCAGAATGCTGCACACTTTCCTGATTCCTGACGTAAAATGGCTTTTAACAAAAACAATTTTGCTTTTTCTGAAATTTTTGTCCAATTTTTTTGATAATCCATTTTTTGATGGGGTGGGAATACTGAAGGGAAAACAAGGAATGGGAGTATAACCTCAATGGAAAGACACACAAGTGTGTGGAGGAATGGAGAGACACAAGGGTTCAGATGCACAATTCTTTGAAAGTGCAAGTAGATTGAGCCATACTAAACGGCAGTAGCATTTTGGGTTTATAAATAGGGGCACAGAGTAAAGAGGTTAGGAGAAGTTTGTACAAGGCAATGGTTAGTCCACAGTCAGAGAGAACTGTGCACAGTTTCGGGCACCCCCGTTATAGAAAGACCATTAAAATTATAACGAGTACAGTATAGATTCTGCAGAGAGTATGGACTGGCAATAGTTGAGGGTGTGGGAGACTACAGTCTCCCGCGTAAAGAAATAGGCAACACAGTGAGCTACAAGAAATAGGTCTTTACTCCAACTCTCACAATACAGTACTGAATTCGTAAAGCCCACGAGCCTGTGATGACTCACGGATTGGTCACCTGCTGGAACCTGATTGGTTTTCCTTCTCTCAGCAGCAGGCAAGTCTGAACATGCCTTATTCCTCTCAGCTTGCAACTGTCTTGCGGGGGGGAGGGGAATACAGCAGTTAAAAGGGGATTATACAGGTTTATCTACATACACAGTGTTTCCCCAATGTGGCAACGCCACATACGCCCCCCCAGAATCCTCGTTAACTGTAAAAGTCAGTCTCTGCGGAGGTTTGACCAAACGGCCGTAGCGGCTGTAGTAGCCATCTGGCGTGTGAGGAGTGCTGTCTGGGAGGTCGGCCGGTTGGTTCGTCGGCTGGTCTGGCGGCTGGTCTGCCGGTGGGCTGGCTGGACGGGCTGCCGGTGAAGGTGGGGCGGCGGCCGGGAAGTAAGGTTCTGGCGTGTCTTGGTCCTCTTGTGGGGCCGCCGCCAACGCGGGAGGTCTGCCCCGCCGTGGGGGAAGAGCCGGACGAACCGGGAAGCTGAGGTCCAGGTGCGCCGGTTTGAGGCGGTCTACTGAAATAAGGTCCGGCTTCCCGCCGACGTCGATAAGAAAAGCTTTGCCCCCCTCTCCAATACTGAGAAGGGGCCGGTGTATGGTGCCTGCAGCGGGCCTCTGTGCGCGTCCCGGCGCACGAAGACGAACTCCGCATGTCGTAAGTCCCGAGGCACGTAGGACGGCTGCGGGCCGTGTTGCGAAGTAGGCACTGGACGGAATTGCTGGGCCGCGTCCTGGTGCAGGGAAAGCTGTCTGGCGGCCGACCACGGCTCCGTTATCAGGGGGAGGAAGTCGCCTGGTACTCTGAGCGGTTGGCTGTAGACCATCTCGGCCGCGGAGGCGCGGAGGTCCTCTTTGGGCGCAGTGCGCAATCCCAGGAGGACCCAGGGTAGTTTGTCGATCCAGCTGGTGTCGGCCAGGCTGGCGCGGAGGGAGGCTTTCAAGGAACGATGAAAGCGCTCGCAGAGCCCGTTGGCCTGTGGGTGGTAGGCTGTTGTCCTGTGCAACTTGGTGCCGAGGCCGGCGGTGATGGCATTCCACAAGCGGGAGGTGAACTGGGGGCCTCTGTCCGAGGATATGTCGGTCGGCACGCCGAACCGGGCCACCCATGTCGAGACGAATGCTTGCGCGACGTCGGTCGTGGTGGTGGAGGCGAGGGGAACCGCCTCAGGCCATCTGGTGGTGCGGTCGACGATCGTGAGCAGGTGTGTGAAACCGTGCGACGGCGGCAAGGGGCCTACCAGATCGACGTGGACATGGTGAAAACGCCTCTCGGGCACCGGGAAACACTCCAATGGCGCCTTGGTGTGCTGCTGGACCTTAGCGCGCTGACACGCCACGCATGTGTTGGTCCAGTCTCTCACATCCTTGTGGAGTCCAGGCCAGACGAACTTGGCGGACATGAGTTTCTGAGACGCATGCATCCCTGGATGTGAGAGGCCGTGGATGATGTCGAAAACTCGCTTGCGCCAGGCGGATGGGACGACCGGCCTAGGCGAAGGGACTGAGACGTCGCACAGGAGGGTTGTGCCGGCTGCGTGGAAGTGGATGTCGGCCAGAGTGAGGCTGGTGGTTGACGTCCCGAGGGCCTGGATCTCCGCGTCGGTGGCCTGGTCTCTCGCCGTGCTCGCGTAGTCGACGCCCAGGTGCACTGCGTGGAGCGAGGGTCGAGAGGCAGTCGGCCACCAAATTGTCCTTGCCGGCGACGTGGCGGATGTCCGTGGTGAACTCCGAGATGAAGTTGAGTTGGCGCTGTTGGCGCGCGGACCAGGGTTCGGTTACTTTGGCCATGGCGAAAGTGAGCGGCTTGTGGTCCACGAATGCGGTGAACGGCCGGCCTTCCAGGAGGAAACGGAAGTGCCGGATTGCCAGGAACAGGGCCAGGAGCTCTCTGTCGAACGTGCTGTAGGCCTGCTCGTTCTTGCGCAGCTGTCGGCTGAAAAATGCCAGTGGCTGCCACGCGCCTTCGACCCACTGTTGCTGGACAGCGCCGACGGCGTAATCCGAGGCGTCCGTGGTGAGGGCGGTCTTGGCGCCCGGGATGGGGTGGGCCAGTAGTGTGGCGTTGGCCAAGGCGCTTTTGGTCTGGTGGAAGGCTGTCGCCATCTCGCTGGACCAGGTGAGTTGCTCTTTGCTCGTTTTGCCCCTGGTGGCTTCGTAGAGGGGGCGCATGAGTGAGGCGGCCTTGGGCACGAAACGGTGATAGAAATTGACCATCCCCAAAAATTCCTGCAGCGCCTTGACCGAGGTGGGCTGGGGAAAGTCCGCCACCGCCTGCACCTTGGAAGGTAGGGGAATGGCTCCCCTTGGTGAGATTCTGTGGCCGAGAAAGTCAATTTGGGCTGCTCCGAACTGGCATTTGTCCGGGTTGACGATTAGCCCGTGTTGGCTGAGGCGCTGGAAAAGAGAGCGCAAATGCGCGATGTGCTCGGCCTTGCTGGTGCTGGCCACGAGGATATCATCCAGATAGATGAACAGGAAGCTCAGGTCCCGTAGGACGGAATCCATGAGCCGTTGGAAGGCCTGTGCGGCGTTCTTGAGCCCGAAGGGCATGCGCAGGAACTCGAACAGTCTGAAGGGGGTGATGACCGCCGCCTTCTGGACGTCTGCATGGTGGACGGGGACCTGATGGTAGCCGCAAATCAGGTCAACCTTGGAAAAGATGGACTTTCCTGCTAGGTGTGCCGAAAAGTCTTGGATGTGCGGAATGGGGTATCTATCGGGCGTGGTGGCGTCGTTGAGCCATCTGTAGTCGCCGCAGGGGCGCCAGCCACCGCCCGGCTTGGGCACAATGTGGAGGGGGGACGACCAGGGGCTGTTTGAGCGGCGGATGATGCCCAGTTTCTCCATCGTGGCGAATTCTTCCTTGGCCACCGCCATCTTGGCTGGGTCCAGGCGTCTGGCTCGGGCGAACACTGGTGGTCCCGTAGTGGCGATGTGGTGCTCGACACCATGCTTGGCTGCCGCGGCTGAGAAGGTCGGTTGTGTGAGCCTCGGGAAATCTGCGAGTAGTCGGGCGTAGTCGTCATCCGCCGGGGCAGAGCAGGACCCGACGAGGGCCGGGCTGTTGCTCTGCTGGCAGGCCAGTGAAGCGAAAGTTGCTGCATCGATCAGGCGCCTGTCGCGGACGTCGACCAGGAGTCCGTGGGCGCAAAGAAAATCGGCGCCCAGCAAGGGATGTGCCACCGAGGCCGTCACGAAATCCCACGTATATCGCTGGCCGTTGAAACAAACCTCGGCCCGTCGCTTTCCAAAAGTAGCGATGGCTGCGCCATTTGCCGCCACGAGGGGTGGGCCGCTGCAGCCTGCCTGGATGTCGAGCTGGGAGGCAGGAATTATGCTGCATTGGGCTCCGGTGTTGCAAAGGAATCTGCGCCCTGAAAGGGAGTCGGTTATGTACAGCAGTTTACCTGCGGTGCCGATGGCCATCGTGGCGGCGGGGGTGCGGTCGAGCGGGCCTAGACGGCGGTGTGGGGCTGGCGCGTTGGGCCGGGCGGCCATCTTGGTTTGATCGAAAGAGCAGGGTGCTCTGCAGCGTTGGGCCTTGTGGCCGAAACGCGCATGGTAGTAGCATAGTTCTGCGGCCTGGCATGGCGGCGCGCGCTCGGTGGTGTCGGGGGGCCTCGCAGCTGCACGGCCGAGTTGGGCGACGGCGAAGACTTTGTCCGCGGCGGCTGCCAGTTGTACGCAGTCCGTGATCGGGGACCCCGCGAGGGCAGTCTGTACCTGCTGAGGAAGCAGGCTGAGGAAAAGGGCCCGAAACAAGAAGCACTGCGGTTCAGAGCCCAGGAGCGCAAGCATCCGGCTCATCAATTGGGTCGGGGTAGAGTCGCCGAGGCCTGGTAGTGAAAGAAGCCTACGGGCCTTCTCCTCCCCGGACAGGCCGTAAGCCTGCAGCAAGCGGCCCTTAATGGTTGAGTACTTGCCGGTCTGTGGCGGGTTCCCCAGCAGGTCGAGAACTTCGGCGGCGGTGGAGCTTGCTAGTGCTGAGACTACGTGGAGGTACCTTTCTTCATCGTCTTGAACCCTGCGAAGGGTGAATTGGGCCTCCGTGTGCGCGAACCAAGCTGGTGCTTGGTGTTCCCAGAAGGTGGGGAGCTTCAAGGACGCGGCGCCGGCCGACATCGGGCTGCTGTTGGTTGCCGTTGGGTCGTTGCTGGCCTCTGTAGGGCTACGTGAGTCGGGGGCTTCGGCCGCCGACATTCGGGGTCACCAATGTGGGAGACTACAATCTCCCGCGTAAAGAAATAGGCAACACAGCGAGCTACAAGAAATAGGTCTTTACTCCAACTCTCACAATACAGTACTGAATTCGTAAAGCCCGCGAGCCTGTGATGACTCACGGATTGGTCACCTGCTGGAACCTGATTGGTTTTCCTTCTCTCAGCAGCAGGCAAGTCTGAACATGCCTTATTCCTCTCAGCTTGCAACTGTCTTGCGGGGGGAGGGGAACACAGCAGTTAAAAGGGGATTATACAGGTTTATCTACATACACACAGTGTTTCCCCAATGTGGCAACGCCACAAGGGAGAGAGATTATTAGATTTTTAAAGGGGATAAACATCTGAAGCAGATGATGAGAGAGCAGGGCAGTGAGTTAGTTTTGGATTGTTGCAGCAAAAAGCTGGCACAGACACTTTGGATTGAATGGGATCCTTCTGAGCTGTAGACTTCTATAGTTCTATGGTTCAAATCAGTGCTAGCAATGGGTAAATACCAGCAAGGGTTTTTACCAATAATACACCACCTTTTTTCACATTTTACTTTCGGTTAAAAAGAATATTAACAGTGGAAAATATCACCTGAAACAACACCAATTGCGTTCCAACTGTTTCAGAATATTTTTACATATGGAGAATTCAAACTTTGGATAGATTTTTTTTCTTTTTCATTTACTCTGGTGATCTATTTTAATGAAATAATGTCCACGTCCCTAGTTCAATGGCGTTAATAGTCTGTCAAAACTCTTTGCAACAGATGAAGACCCACAGTACGTTTAACCGGCTGACTTCCCCCATTCATTAAGTGTCTTTGCACTCAATGAATCAAAACGCTTCTTTCATAAATACATTCAATATAAAAAAATTGATAGAGGCTCAATGAGCAGTGGTGCAGCACCAACCATATGAGACTGAACTTTTCTCTGAGATCAAGCCATCAACATTTTAATAATTTTCTATGAACTGAAGAGATGGGTTTTGAAACATCAGTTAGGAAGATAAACTGCAAGAACACCATTACTTCTTACAACTCGCCAACACTTAAATAACATTTGGTACCAACTCCATTAGTGTCCCTGCTTGTCCACTTAGACTGAGCACAGCAGTGCTCAACCTCAGTGTTCTGCTTCACCCTAAAATGTCCTTTTAATCCCACATCCAGTCTGTCGCCACGGTCAACTTCTTCTGCCCCGAAACATTGCTTGCTTGTGTCCTAACCCCCACCGCCGTCAAAGCTCTAATCTATGCTTTCGTTACGCAAGGATATCTTGCTGCAGTTGTGCAGGGCCTTGGTGAGACCACACCTTGAGTATTGTGTGCAGTTTTGGTTGCCTTATCTGAGGAAGGATGTTCTTGCCATGGAGGGAGTGCAGCAAAGATTCACCAGACTGATACCTGGGATGGCAGGAATGATGTATGAAGAGAGAGTGGGTCGATTAGGCTTTTATTCGCTAGAGTTTAGAAGAATGAGAGGGGATCTCATTGAAACTTATAAAATTCTGACAGGACTAGACAGACTAGATGCAGGAAGGATGTTCCCGATGGCGGGGGAGTCTAGAACCAGGGGTCACAGTCTAAGGATAAGGGGTAAGCCATTTAGGACTGAGATGAGGAGGAATTTCTTCACCCAGAGAGTGGTGAACCTGTGGAATTCTCTACCACAGAAGGCAGTTGAGGCCAATTCATTAAATATATTCAAGAAGGAGTTAGATATATTTCTTAAGGCTAAAGGGATCAAGGGATATGGGGAGAAAGCAGGGACAGGGACATGGATGATCAGCCATGATCTCATTAAATGGCGGAACAGGCTCGAGGGGCCGAATGGCCTACTCCTGCTCCTATCTTCTATGTTACATCATGAGGTTGACTTCCAAATGTGCTCCTCACTGACCTCCCTAACTCCAACCTTCACAAACTTCGGTTACCACTGACCCATTGTCACCCCCTTTTCTCTGCCCAGCAAAGTTCCGTGTGGCTTTCATTTTGGAAATGTAGCCCTGAGATCAGAATTCAAGGACAATACTTATAAATACAAACAACTCGCTCCCAGCCCAAAAGACTTGGGCTTTCTTGCATTCATCCAGGACAGTCACGATCAATTGATTGCACTTTACTATTTTAAAACCTTGTGTCTATAAAACTTAAACGGAACCATTTTGGAGATTTTATTTTTCTTCCAGGAGCTCATTTACTTTAATGAAGCATCTGGAAAGCATTTTGTTTTTATGATTGCTTGACCTTTGTGCGATACTGTAGCTATACGCTGTAAATGTCCCGTGTCGCATTTCTTTTGCTACATGAGTCTCGAAAACGATACTCAATAGTGTAGGGCAGTGTGGTATAATGTTTCACACACCTACAAAATGGATTGAAAACACTGCCACTTTGTGCTCTCCACCACACAAAGCTCCAGCAGTCAAATATATGAGGAGTGAATGCACTGTAAATATATTATTCGTGTTTCTACCTTTGGAGGACGTTTTTACACTCCAGTAAAAGCATTTAATTCATGGCAAGGGCCATGTCACTGCAAAGTGCACTTTTCAATAGAGGTGAGAGCAGTCAGCGTTATGTCTTCCTGGGTCCCCTGGGCTAGTATTGCAACCATCTCTCAGACACACTGCTGAGCTCTACAAGGATACTCAGGTTTACTGGGGTGGTTACCAGGCTAATCTTTTACTATTTTCCTTTTATTATTAGTAACAATAAAAAAAAACCCAGCTGTGGCTCAGTGGGTAGCACTCCTCGCCTTGGAGTCAGGAAGTTGTGGGTTCAAGTCCCACTCCAGACACTTGTGCATAAAAATCTAGGCTGACACCCCAGTGCAGTGCTGAGGGAGTGCTGCACTGTCGGCGGTGCCGTCTTTCAGAGGAAACGTTAAACTGAGACTCCATCTGCTCTCTCAGGTGGATGTAAAGATGTCCCATGGCACTATTTCGAAGAAGAGCAGGGCAGTTCTCCACGGTGTCCTGGCCAATATGTATCCTTCGACCAGCATCACAAAAACAGATTAACTGCTCATTATCACATTGCTGTTTGTGGGAGCTTGCTGTGTGCAAATTGGCTGCTGTGTTTCCTACATTACAACAGTGACTACACTTCAAAAAGTACTTCTTTAGCTGTAAAGTGCTTTGGGACGTCCGGTGGTCGTGAAAGGCCCTATATAAATGCAAGTCTTTCTTTCTTACATTTCTACTGCGATCATTACTTACGAAGAGCTGGCGGAACACTTTACAGAGTGAGTTAGTGGGCATCGAGCAGATGGTATGGTGCGGGAGAAGGTGGGGGATCGTTAGAGGGCGAAAAGGGGGAAAAAAAGCAAGATTGCAAAGGAAGGTCTGAGGTTCTTGAAGGCGGGAAGGGAGTTGGCAAAGCAGAGGTGTTGAGGAAAGCTGTCGGAGACTGGAGGATGTATGCTGGAACATAGAGTTGGAGGGAATCATGGAGGTAGGGAAAGGTGAAGCCATTGAGTGAATTCAAGGTGAGAATGAGAACCTTAAATAGGTTTTTTTCCCTTACACCTCTGTCGACTCCAGACCTCATTACAGCCTTGGTCCAAACATGGACAAAAGAGCTGAATTCCAGAGGTGAGGTCAGAGTGACTCCCTAAAGCCTTTCCACCATCTACAAGGCACAAGTCAGGAGTGTGATGGAATACCCTCCACTTGCCTGGATGAGTGCGGCTCCAACAACACTCAAGAAGCTCGACATCATCCAGGACAAAGCTGACCACTTGACTGACACCCCATCAACCACCTTAAACATTCACTCCCTGCACCACTGGCGTACCGTGGCTGCAGTGTGTACCGTCTACAAGATGCACTGCAGCAACTCGCCAAGGCTTCTTCAGCAGCACCTCCCAACCTGCGACCTCTACCACCTAGAAGGACAAGGGCAGCAGGCACATGGGAACACCACCACCTGCAAGTTCCCCTCCAAGTTACACACCATCCTGACTTGGAAATATATCGCCGTTCCTTCATTGTCGCTGGGTCAAAATCCTGGAACTCCCTCCTGAACAGCACTGTGGGAGTACCGTCACCACACGGACTGCAGCCGTTCAAGAAGGCGGCTCACCACCACCTTCTCGAGGGCAATTAGGGATGGGCAATAAATGCTGGCCTTGCCAGCGATGCCCACATCCCATGAACGAATAAAAGGAAAAAAAGTGCCTCGATATATTTTCCTATGTCAAAGACATTATATATTAATATATAAGTATTTGATTTCCTGAGACATGGAGCACCAGTAGAGCTTGATGAAGACAGGGGTGATGCGGATATGGGCCTTTTTGTGAGAGAGGGCACAATCTATGGCAATCTATGCCCATGACAGCGAGGTAGCATTTGACTACACTTCAAAAAAAGTACTTAGTTGGCTGTAAAGTGCTTTGGGACGTCTGGTGGTTGTGAAAGGCGCTATATAAGTGCAAGTCTTTCTTTCTTTCATTTGACCGAATATGGCACCAAGGAGTCCTAGTCAAACTGAGGTTAATGAGAAAACCCTGCAATGGCTGGTGTCATACCTGACAAAAGGAAGACGGCTGTGGTTGTTAGAAGTCAATCATTGTAGTTTCAGGAGATCACTGCAGGGCAGTGTTCTCAAACCAACCATCTTTAGCTGCTTTTTCAATGATCTTCCCTCCGTCATAAGGTCAGATGTGAACTATTCCCTGCCGGCTCTACAGTGTTTAGCTCCATTCACAAATCCTCCAATAATGAAGCAGCCCATGCCAGCCTACATCAGGAGTTGGACAACATGAAAAGTGACACATTACATTTATGACACAGAAGTATAGGAAATGGCCACCTTCAACAGCACCATCGTTGCAGAGTCCCCCATCACGAGTTACTTGGAGGTCACTATTGACCAGGCATCTCAACACTGTGGGTACAAGAGCAAGACAGAGGCTGGGTACTCTGTGACTAGTGGATCACCTCCCAACTCCTCAAAGCCTCTCCATCCTTCAGTGTGATGGAATACCCACCATTTGCCTGAATGGGCACAGCTGCGACAACACTTATGAAGCTTGACACCATCCTGGACAAAGTAGTCTGCTTGATTGGTTCTGCTGGACTCAATATCCACTCCCTCCATCACCTGTGCTATATGTGCCATCCAAAGGATACACTGCAGCAACTCCCCAAGCTGATTTTGACAGATCCTCCCAGCTGAGATGGACAAGAGCAGCAATATCATGGGAACACTATCACCTGCAAGTTCAGCTCCTAATAACACAACAACCTGGCTTGGACATATATCACCATTCCTTAATCATCACTGGTTCAATATCCTGGAACACCAACACTATAGTGGGGACACCATCCTCATAGTGACTGCAGCGGTTCAAGAAGGCAGCCCACCACCACCTTCTCAGGGCACCAGTGATGGGCAATAAATCCAGCCTTGCTTGCCATCACCCACATCCCCAGAGCAAATAAAAAAATAATGCTCCACTAAAGTTGAAAAGAGTAGGATAGAAGTTAAAATAATCGAGAAGTAGGATGATTATAAGACAAAGGTGCTAACTCCTTGAACAACCCTGAGATCAGCTTCCTCTCCAACATCTGACCTGTTACCAAGACCGCTTTGTCCCTTAGTCCTTTTGTTGTGTTATGCTTGAAATCATAGATAAGTGCTGAGTGGACTGGGCAACCAACAAAATAAATTGAGTGTTGAACTATGTTGCTAAATGAGTAGAGTTTAAATCAGAGGATTACGTCGAAACTGTACAGTGCACTGGTCAGAGTGGACCTGGAGAACTGTTTTCAGTATTAGTCATCAAGACACAAGTGAAATATTCAATGTGGAGACGGTGCAGCAAAGAACCATTGGGTTGATCCCATGTGTTAGAGGATTGAGGTATGAGAAAAGACTGGATAGTTTGGGGTTCCTCAGCCTTGAAGTGGTGGGGGGGGGGGGGGGGGGAATTGAGAATTTACAAAACTTTTGTATCCCACACAGGACACAGCACTGCTCTAAAATCAGGTATAGCACAACCTGATGTAAAGTTTACTTTCATCTACTTTGTTCCAACAATGGGCTAAAGAAAGAAAGAACTTACATTTATGTAGCACCTGTCACAATTTCAGGACAAGCACTTTTGAAGTGTAATCACTGTTATAATGTAGGGAAATAATGGGGTAAGAACTCCTTTTTGCAGTACATGATAAATTTATCAATTCCATGCTCTCGACACTTGAAGGGAGTATAAGTCACTCACTCTGCAAAGTGTTCCAAGATACTTTTTTGTATGTAATGATTACAATAGAAATATAAGTTGTTTTTGTGATTATTAATAATATGAAAATAGTAGGTGCTTTAATGTTGTAGAATAATCTCTATCCCTGTTCCCTTGGGGTGAAGTTCCCCTCATAGAACACAGTATTGCTCAATTTACCCCTAATTATAACAATAGGAACATAGAAACAAACAAGAGGAGGCCATTGAGCTCCTCGAGCCTACTCTGCCATTCAATGAGATCATGGCTGATCTGTGACTTAATTCCATACACCTGCCTTTGGCCCATATCCCTTATTACCCTTGGGTAACAAAAAGCTATCAATCTCAGATTTAAAATTAACAATTGATCTAGCATCAATTGCCGTTTGCAGAAGAGAGTTCCAAACTTCTACCACCCTTTGTGTGTAGAAGTGTTTCCTAATTTCACTCCTGAAAGGTCTGGCTCTAATTTTTATACTATGCCCCCTAGTCTTTACCTGGTCTGGCCTATGTGTGACTCCAGACCCTCACCGACATGGATGGCTCTTGACTGCCCTAGAAAACCACTCAGTCATCAGTGCGACCAGGGGTGCATTAAATTCTGACCTTGCCAACGATGCCCACATTCTGAGAATGAATAACCAAAAAAAGTTATAGAATAGGTAAATCCAGAGCATTACTTCAAGGTGACTGTAGGGCAAGGGGTTACAGGATCAAACTGGTGAAAGGCAAATTGAACACTGATCTCAATAAGTGATCAATGTGGAATGAAACTCTGAGAAGGGTACTGGAGGTAAAAACCCTAAAGCCATGTAAAAGGAACTTGGAGGGGGATGGTGCCGGTTGTTCCAGATAATTGAGATAAGATGGCTGAGAGGCCATTCTCATTCAGATCTATTTTGCATTCTTGTGATCTTGTGACTGTTTTAGCCCTTCTCTGGACAATGGGATAAAGATAAAGCTGGACGAAGCTTTAAATATCAGATCGGTAGATAACCACGTGTACCCCATCCTATTAAACCTGTTACAGGTGAGTGAGTTGCCGAGTTTTACCTGCCAACAGGTGAGTAAGAAGGGACTTTGTTGCTGTCAGGTGGCAGTGACCTGTTTTAGGAGAGGAAACGAGAAATAAGTTTGTGTGAATTTTGAGCTGTATGTGAATCCGCTTTTTAAAATAAAATGATCCTACTGCAGATGGGTTTGTAAGATCAGGCTTTCAATCATTAGGTGAAGCAAGGCATTAGGAAGAAGAATGATTAACACAAGTTTAACTTACTTTTATTTGCTACATTTTACTAAATCCAATATTGCACCGGGGGTGGATTTATGGTTTTACTCTTGATGCTGATGAAAGTTAATAAAAAACCTTAATAACATAAAAAGTGGGGAACATTGGAGCTTACTTTTGAAAATCAGAATTCTGGCATCAGGTTTATGTTTTGAGAAATGTTGAGGCACCTCACTTTCTACAGGCCAACCCAATTAGCACATCTGTCTGCTGAAGAATTCAACCCGCCTGGGGCAATGAAGGTTGCCTTTGTCAGAAACAAAAATGAGAATTTTTTTTTTTAAATTCGGAAAATTGTTTAAAACCGGAAAAAGATACGGGAACGTGATGTTAATTTTACCGTAAACAAACTTGCAGAATGGGCATGTAAATGACAAATGAATTTCCATATAGATAAGTGTGAGGCAGTGCATTTAGGCGGAGGAATAAGGAGGCTACCTACTCCTTGGAAAATGGAGCAGAGGTGCAAAGGGATCTGGGGGGTATAGATTCACAAATCATTAAAAGTAGCAACGCAGGTTAAAAAAGCCATAAAAGTGCAAATAAAGCACTGGGGTTCATTTCTAGAGGAATAGAATTCAAAAGCAGAGAAGTTATGTTAAACTTGTACAGAACCTTGTCTGATTGTCTCATGATTTGAGACGGTGGGGTGGCAATATAGCATTACTGTATGTATGCTTTCAAGTGGTTGCTGCCGTTGCCGTTCTTGGTGTAAACGTTGTTGTTGTAAAGATTGCCCACGAATGAAAAGGTCACGCTCAAAGGAGCTCGTGGCCCACTCAGTACACAAAGAAATTAGAGGGAACATTGTTGGAGATATTTTAAAAAATTCAAATTCAAATAATTTTTATTATTTTCTCTTGTTTATCTGTTTCTTTTAATCCCATCTGTCTTTCCCAATCTTTAATCCGCTTTCTGTGCATGATTTAAATCTAATTTATATTTCCTGCTTTGTACTTCCTGGTTTATACTCTGGTATTTTTAACCCTACTTGCTCAGCAGAAACCTGGCGAGCGGGCAGTTAAAATGGCTCTTACCTGTCCGAAAGCCGCCATGATCGCAACATCTGTAATTTTAACCTGCTCTCCTGAGCAGGCAGCAAGGACACGTGCCCGGAGCCAACAGGGTCCTTCTTTACATGTGCATGTTGGGGCCCGGTGACATCATTGAGACCCGACTGTAATTTTAACTCAGGCCTGAACTTGATGTTCTTCAATCTTCAATCTGATTGTGAAAGAAACAGCGAGGCACTTCACCCAGACGCCACAGGTCCCCTGTAGAGGGCGCCGTGCTGGATCAGACGCTGGATTAGAGCAAGTCTCCAATCTGAAGCCCGCAAAAACTCTGTGGGCAGCTGTCAGCATGGTGAATGGTGAGCGCCGTTCCTTCATCATTGACCGCAAAATCCGGGCTATGAACCCTTTGCTATGATACTGTAATTTACCATGATCTCTGATATTGTTCAACTCACCAAAATAGAAAAGACATTATAGTCATACAGAGCATACAGCTTAGATTCACCAGGATGATGCCACAGATGGGAAACTATAGTTATGAGGAGAGACTTGAGATACTGGGACTATTTCCACTGGAGCAGAGAAGGCTAAGAGGAGATTTAATAGAGGTTTTAAAAATTATGACGTGTTTTGATAGAGTGAAGAGGGAAAGATTGTTTCCCCTGGTTGGCAGTCAGCGATGTGGGGGGTCAGGGGAGGGGGAGCAGTGGGCTCAGGTTTTGGGGGAGCTTGAGCATTGGAAGCTGGAGGGAGGCGTTCGATAGTCAGGAGTCTGGGGAGGGGGTGCTCGAGAGTCGGGGGGGAGCAGGAGATGCTATGACTTAAATTATGTTTAAGAATGACTTCCAACTTGCTCTAATATTTATATCAGTGCCTGTGACTCCATTTATGAAGGAATGTTCCTGTAATCTAGAGTTATAAGTAATTATTTTTATTGGCAAGCCCCTCATAGGTTTCCAGACCACAAGTGCCTAAAGCTGCGAATGAAGCACCATCTATTCTAAATGGGTATGCTCACAGAACAGTTCAGAATTACAGCAGCAAGATCAAACTTCATAATCTCTGTGGTCATATTCAGGTCTGCCTGGTAACTTTAGACAATAGATTTGTTGTGTAACTCAGAGAGACTGGAACCAAATTGCAAACCACAAATCCCTCAAAGTGGCCGCTTCAGATTTGTTTATAAATATTGCGATTGTTTTGCCAAATGCAACCATTTAAGTTATGTGGTGACCTACCCCCTTTTCATAGAATATTACAGCATAGTAGGAGACCATTCGGTCCATCGTGCCTGTGCCGGCTCTCTGAAAAAGTTATCCTAGTACTTCCACTCCTCTGCTCTTTCCCCATAGTCCTGCAAATGTTTCCTTTTCAAATCTTTTGTCTTATAATACTCCTGTGAAACGCCTTGGGATGTTTTACTACGTTAAAGGCGCTATATAACTACAAGTTGTTGTTTCAGTATTTATCCAATTGCTTTTTGAAAGTTATTATTGAATCTGCTTTCACCACCCTTTAAGGCAATGCATTGTGGATCATAACAACTCGCTGAATAAATAATTTTCTCCTCATCTCCCCTCTGGTTCTTTTGCCAATTACCTTAAATCTGTGTCCTCTGGTTATTGGTCCTTCTGCCAGTGTAAACAGTTTCTCCTTATTTACTCTATCAAAACCCCTCATAATTTTGAACACCTCTATTAAATCTCCCCTTAACCTTCTCTGCACTAAGAAGAACAATCCCATCTTCTCTATTCTCTCCACATAAATGAAGTCCCTGATCCCTGTTATCATTCTGGTAAACTTCCCCTGCATCCTCTCTAAAGCCTTTTTAAAAAAAAAATATTTGTTCATGGGGTGTGGGCGTCGCTGGCAAGGCCAGCATTTCTTGCCCATCCCTAGTTGCCCTCGAGAAGGTGGAGGTGAGCCGCCTTCACTAATAATTCTTTCTTCGGCTTCCTTCTCTTCTCTCCTTTCCTAAAATGACCACGCCACTGGAGACAAGTTCCCTCCATTAAAATAAGGTTGAATTTCTAGGTTTGGGTCAATAATGGTCTTCACAAACAAAGGGGGTCATTTTCATCCCGATCTATCTAGGCTGGACCTGAATACAGGCAGCAGGGTGGAAAGGAGGAGTTTATTTTGGAGTCACTGACTTTGGATAGATTTGTTGTTTACAGTTTTCTCTTTAATAAAACGATCCTGTGTACGTGCCTTGTTTTGTAGTCAGAAAACAGTTAACAAATGCAAGGGAAGTTCAGTTCTGAAAAGGTACACACACACACAATGACTGAGCAGTTCCTCGTACTCAGAACACCTATTCGAGCCTGAACCCGAATCGGTGAAGCATGGCTTCCTTTAACTGCTGGTAAACAGTTTCATGTCAGCTATGTTTCTTAAACCTGGATTATCCCTTTGCGACTCCATACCAATGATATTCTCGAACATAAGTTCTGACAAAAGGTCATCGACCTGAAACGTTAACTCTGTTTCTTTCTCCACAGATGCTGCCTGACCTGCTGAGTATCTCCAGCATTTTCTGTTTTTATATTCTCGAACAAGTTATCCCACAGGCAGGGTGGGAGCCATGTTTTGGTTTGTAACACCTTACACTGGTTTAATCAGTTGTTCCAGCTTCTGTATTGAATGCATAAAATCAAAGATGACAGGAGGAATGTGGGCTCAGCACAATGTTTTTTTTAAACAACCAAGATATTTTTTAGACAACTCTCTCCTCCAGAGGCAAATGTAACAAGGAAATGGTTTCTTACTAAACTCACCATGGGCCTAGCTCTCTAGCTGTGCTATGCAGATTTCTAGAATGCTTCTAGATAAAACAGATTGGGGGCGAAATTGGGTGCCTTGGCTCCTCCCATTAGTGCCCCCGGGGGGCGCTAACAGGGTACAAATGGCTTTGTGACTGGGCGAGGTGCTGACATTGACTCCCGCCATATTCGGCAGGAGTTTTGCGGCGGTGCTACAGTGTTGCGCCCCGATCGCCTTCGTCCGGAGATCGTGACATCATCGCCGTGCGCATTGCCCCGGTAGTGCCTGGACCCGAAATTGACTTCCGCCCCCTGCAGCAGCGCCGGTCGAAACACCGACAGCTGCAGGAGGTGTCCATTGGGCAGCCGGCCGCTTCAAGGGCGATGATTAAAGGCCAGGTGGCCGAGGTAAGTGGAAAAAAAACTTACCTTTCTTGTTCCAGTTTTTTTCGCGGGTTCCTGCCCACGATCGATCAGCCCAGCACTCTGCTTGAGTGCTAGGCTGATTGTGTGGAATCGTGGCTGCCTTAGTGGTCCAGGTAGGTACTTTTTCTATTGCACAGCCTGCAGCGATGGCCCTAACCGTTAAGGGAGGGATGGAGCCTTTGAACGCGGCAGTGCTGCACGGCCCAGTGTGCAGCGCTGCTGAAGTCTCTGCCCCGCCTGCTGCCGATTGTGCTCCAAGAAGGAAGTGGAGAGCTTGATTTAACACTCCACTTCCTTCCTGGAGCGCAAAACTGAATTTTTAAAAAAGTCTAGAAACATTGGCGCCTGGCACTAATTTTCTCAACTTTTAGGGGGACAAATTTGGTTGTTTTGCGCCTCCCGTTACCGCCTTAAGAGGGTGCAAATCAACTAGCGACTGGGCGCGGCACCTCCAACGCCTCCCGCGAAATTCAGCGGGAGGTTAGTGGCGCCGGTAACCGTTTGCGCCCCGCGATGCTGCGCCGCCGGCGATGACATCATTGCCGTGCACAGCGCCCCACTTACGATCTTCAGTAGCGCCCCCTGACTTACCGCCGGACGCTATGTCCGACGGGGGCAGGGGGGGGCCTACCTGCGGCCAGGGCGGTGCTATTTAAAAGCAAGGTGCCAGGCGGCCATTTTTGTTGCTGGCCGCCTGCCAGCACCTGCCTCCGCTCCCGTCCCCGGCCTCCTGGCCCGCTCCCCCCACGGAGTGCCGGCTGCACTTCATGAGCCTGGCACTTCTCTTGAGTGCCGGGCTCTATTGCCGGCACTCCAATCCCCGGTGGCCCAGCAGGGCCCTGGGTCATGCTACACAAGGCCCCTCCCCTTTAAGAAGGGGAGGAAGGCCTGCAATACCACGGCGCATAGCCCTGCGATATTCCCTCGCAGCGCCCCAAGAGGGAGGCGGGGCGCTACCACTCAATTTCGGCCGCGGGGCTGTTCATTTTTCCGGGGCGTTAAAAGTAGCGCCCCGGCGAAGTTACCACCCCAAAGGGGGCGCGACTCAATTTCTCCCCCTTAAAGTTTTAGCACCCCAAACAGGGCTATACCGAATTTCTCCCCCATTAACTTTTTTTTAAGTGAATTGATTGGTTTGCCTGTTCTTTTATATTTTCCGCTAAAGTACACATGGTATTTCAGGAAGCAATTTTTCACACAGAGGGTAGCAGAAATCTGGAATTCTTTCCCCCAAAGTTCTCTCAGTTCAGGAACCGTTCCTTTAGTTTGGAAAATTGCGCATGTCACTCCACTATTTAAAAATGTTGAGAGAGTGAAACCAGGGAATTATAGACCAGTTAGCCTAACAATCTGTTGTCAGGAAATTGCTACAGTCTTTCATTAACGGTAGGGTGAATGAACACCTTGAAAATTTTCAGTTGATCAGAGGGAGCCAGTATGGATTTGTGAAAGGTAGGTCATGCCTGACAAACCTGACTGAATTTTTTGAAGAGGTGACTAAAGTAGTGGACTGTGGAATGTCTATGGATGTTATTTATATGGACTTCCAGAAGGCATTTGATAAAGTCCCACATAAGAGACTGTTAACTACGGTAGAAGCCCACAGAATTGAGGGCAAATTATTGACCTGGTTAGGAAATTGGCTGAGCGGCAGGAGACAGAGAGTAGGGATAATGGGCAGGTACTCAAATTGGCAGGATGTGACTAGCGGTGTCCCGCAGAGATCTGTGTTGGGGTCTCAACTATTCACTTTATTTATTAATGACTTAGATGATGGCATAGAAAGTCATATATTCAAATTTGCCGATGACACAAAGATAGGTGGAATTGTAGGCAGTGTAGATGGAAGCATAAAATTACAAAGGGATATCGACAAAGGGATATAAATGAATGAGCAAAACTGTGGTAAATGGATATCAATGTAGGCAAATGTGAGGTCATCCACTTTGGACTAAAAAGGATAGAACAGGGTACTTTCTAAATGGTGAAAGGCTAAAAACAGTGGAGGTCTAAAGAGACTTGGGGGTCCAGGTACATCGATCATTAAAATGTCATGAACAGGTACAGAAAATAATCAAAAGGGCTAATGGGATGCTGGCCTTTATATCTAGAGGACTAGAATACAAGGGGGTAGAAGTGATGCTACAGCTATACAAAAGCCTGGTTAGACCACACCTGGAGTACTGTGAGCAGTTCTGGGCACACCTTAGGAAGGATATATTGGCCTTGGAGGGAGTGCAGCGTAGGTTTACCAGAATGATACTCGGACTTCAAGGTTTAATTTATGAGGAGATATTACACAAATTAGGGTTGTATTCCCTAGAATTTAGAAGGTTAAGGGGTGATCTGATTGAAGTTTTCAGGATATTAAGGGGACCAGATAGGGTAGATAGAGAGAAACTATTTCCACTGATTGGGGATTCTTGGACTAGGGGGCATCGTCTAAAAATTAGAGCCAGACCTTTGAGGAGTCAAATTAGGAAACACTTCTCCAGAAAGGGTGGTAGAATGTTTGGAACGCTCTTCCGCAAATGGCAATTGATGCTAGATCAATTGTTAATTTTAAAATTTGAGATTGATAGCTTTCTGTTAACCAAAGGTATTGAGGGATATGGGCCAAAGGCGGGTATATGGAGTTGAGGTACAGATCAGCCATGATTTAATTGAATGGTGGAGCAGGCTCGACGGGCTGAATGGCCTACTCCTGTACCTATGTCCCATCCATGACAGTAAGCATCGGATCCAATCCCAGGCTTTCTTAAACCGATCCTGCATTCAGCTGGCAGGAGGTGCATGACAGCAGGCTAGAGTAACTTGACCTATTACTTTTTGCTCCCTCCCCGAGGGTACGTGCTCTGCTTCTGCCTCGAGACCGTGGCTGACGGCACCAACTCATTGTGTGGCCTACCACCACACAGAGGTCTGCTTTTTATTAACCACACATTGTTTTGAAAAATTACCTTGAATCATTACAGAGTCTCAGCAAGTCACTGTAGTATCAGGCACCGCAGGAGGGACAAGGAGTAGCAGCTCTTTAGTGGTGAAAGAAAATACATGTTGTGAGTTTGATGCATCCGGCTTTACCGCAACTGCATAGAACAGCAATTCAATTCGCTGGAACAGCAATGGCCCAGAGCCCCGAGTTTAAAGTCTAGTCTTGTAGGAATTAACGAATTCCAACGAATAACAGAGATCGACACAAGAGAACAACTAAACAGGTCTTTACTCAACGGAGATGCCACGAGGACTGCCTGGGCAGCCCCGTGGTTTGCGACGTGACGTCATCGCGTTTGCCCGCGTTTTCCCACGCTCTTAAAGGGGCCACGCCCCGTACATACAAACACTATATACAAAACACAGTAATGCCTAACACAATGGTACAGGTTTAGGCTGGTGTTAGAACATCGTTAAAGTGAATTATATACAGTTAGCCAGAGTCATTCAGTGGTTCTGCCACAGTCTGGCAATAAAGTAACCATTCTGAATATTTTGGAATAAACACTTGCACACCTTTTTGCAAGAAATGAGCATAATCTAAGCTGAGGCGAGGGAGGGCGGGGGAGAAAGAATTTGGGTTGGAACCCGTTTCCGTATCTTTTTTGCTGTTTTGTTCACAAGATGAACTGTTTTATACTTTTGTGTTGATGCTTTTGCTACAACTGGTGAACAGAGGAAATCCTTCCCCAAAATGTTGGAGCTCTTGGACACTTGTGGAAGGAAAGAAGGTCAACACTTCTAGACCGATAAGTGTAAGAAGAGTGACAGTATCAGAGTTACTAGTATCACTGACTTTGACATGCAGCCAAGTGACTCTCAAGCTGATATCTAATGTGGCCCAGTGGTCTTGGGGCATAAACGGAGCAGCTGTTCCCCTAAACTAAAAAGTTTTGGTATGCCAATACTAAAAGTGCAGTTAAATTCTATCAAAGGGGCTCTTTCCCTGTTTTTGCTAAGCAGTAAACTCCGGTGGTCTCCTATGATCATAGAATCATAGAATGATAATGCAGAAGGAGGCTTTTTAAAAATGTATTCATGGGATGTGGTTGTCGCTGGCAAGGCCAGCATTTATTGCCCATCCCTAATTGTTCTTGAGAAGGTGGTGGTGAGCCGCCTTCTTGAACCACTGCAGTCCGTGTGGTGAAGGTACTCCCACAGTGCTGTTAGGGAGGGAGTTCCAGGATTCTGACCCAGTGATGATGAAGGAATGGCGATATACTTCCAAATCAGGATGGTGGGTGACTTGGAGGGGAACTTGGAGGTGGTGTTCCCATGTGCCTGCCGTTGTCCTAGGTGGTAGAGGTCGCGGGTTTGGGAGGTGCTGCCGAAGAAGCCTTGGTGAGTTGCTGCTGTACATCTTGTAGATGGTATACACTGCAGCCACGGTACGCCGGTGACGGAGGGAGTGAATGTTTAAGGTAGTGGATGGGGTGCCAATCAAGTAGGCTGCTTTGTCCTGGATGGTGTCGAGCTTCTTGAGTGTTGTTGGAGCTGCTCTCATCCAGGCAAGTGAAGAGTATTCCATCACACTCCTGACTTGTGCCTTGTAGATGGTGGAAAGGCTTTGGGGAGTTAGGAGGTGAGTCACTCGCCACAGAGTGCCCATCGTGCCTGTGCCAGCTTTTTGAAAGAGCTATCCATTTAAGTCCCACTCCCCTGCTCCTTCCCCATAGTCTAACAAATGTTTTCTTTTCAAGCGAATTCTTTTTCTATTCATCTTGCCGTCACTCCTGAAGGTGCTGACTCATGCTGGGTGTGCCTCAGACACCAGCAACATCCTTGTACCTCTGCACACAAGGGGGTAGGGCTCCAGGTGAGAAGCAGCGGGGCATTAAGCTTTGCCACTTGCATTCTGTGTGGATATATTGGACTGGTGCAAAGCATTAAGGTACCACTGCAGAGGTTCGAGAGTTCCTGACATAAACATGGAGGTCTGGGTCAAGTGCCAACATCTCATGTATCGCTGCTTGGTCATGTTTATTTTCCTGTGGCACTTGTTTTCGGTTGGGTGAAGTTGAGGGTACTCTTGCAGCATCAGGCTACGATGTTTGACATAGCTTGCCGCTATGGAATGTTTCCTGGCTTCAAGTAACCTGGCCTTACATATTCATTGGGCCCCAAGGTCAGGTTTGTGATATAAACAGCAGTATTAAACTGCAAGAGCTGTATCTATATCCTTAGCCCAATACCATAGCTACGTGTGCCTGGCAAGGGAATTACTGAAATGTCTGTCAAGCAGGTAACTCTGACTATAATTATTCATTGCTATTATTACACAACAGATCGCAGAGCTGTCACTTGACATTAATAGAGATCTTGAGTTAATGGGAAATGACAAATGGCAAGTTCCATGTCATTGACTGATTTGACGATAATTAATTATCCCTTGTCCCAACTATAATTAAAACCAAAATACTGAACTAATCACAAATTCAGCACTTGTTCACATTTTCGTGTCTGTCCTCCACCCTGTTTCAAACTGTGAAACCATTTTATTCAGATAGGAACACAGAAAGGTAGGAACAGGAGTAGACCATTCAGCCCCTCAAGCACGGATTTTAACACCATGGAGAAAACGCTTTCTGAGGCCTTGGAGGGACTAAAATCCTACTATGAAGAAAACCACCTTCGCGCAAACCCATCAAAGACGCAAGTTTGTGCATTCCACCTCAGAAACCGTGAAGCCAAACGCCAGCTGAAAGTAACCTGGTGTGGAGCAACACTGACGCATTGCGAGCACCCTATCTACTTAGGAGTCACCCTTGACCGATGCCTCACCTTCAAGAACCACATCGAGAAGACAAAGGCAAAAGTGAGCGTACGAAACAACATCCTGAATAAGCTCACTAACACAAGATGGGGAACAAGCCCGAAAACATTGCGAACCAGTGCACTTGCTCTTTGCTATTCCACTGCCGAATACGCCTGCCCTGCATGGGAAAGGTCCAATCATGCCAAGATGGATGCCGTTCTGAATGCAAGCTGCCGATTTATCACAGGTTGCTTAAAACCAACAAACACCAACAGCCTATATATCCTGGCGGGTATCGCTCCCCCTGATATAAGAACGGCAGCCAGCAAGAAAGAGCGACTCCGTCAAACATCAGATGAGAGACACCCTCTGCATTGTCATACACCGACACCCAGCCGCCTAAAGTCAAGAAAGAGCTTCATGAACAGTGTTGTTCCATTACAATCAACCTCATCTGAAGCCCGCATCGCCTTGTAAAAAGACCGGCTCGCCAGTCTTGAACAACCCCCAGCGATGGAAATTTTACTTGATGAAAGCCTTCCCCCAGGAGCTAATTGCAACTGGGCAACCTGGAAGTGCCTTAACAGACTTAGGACCGGTGTAGGTTGCTCAAAGATGTCACTAAGCAAATGGAGATATTCAACCAGCCCGACAACTTGTGAATGTGGAACTGAGGCACAGACTATGCAACATCTCTTGCAATGCCCATCGTTAGAGGAACCCTGCACTGTTGCAGTTCTTGCCGAATTCAACAACAAGGCGCAAAAATGTGTCCAGTTCTGGCTGGGCTATGTATAGACTGTCCGTGGACATGATAAGAAGAAGCCCCTCAAGCTTGTTCCACCATTCAATTAGATCATGGCTGATCTGTACCTCAACTCCATTTATCCACCTTTGCGTTATATCCCCAATACCTTTACTAAGATCTAGCTATCTAAGTCTTGAAAATTTCAATTGACCCAGCATCCACAGCCTTTTGGGGGGGAGTGTTCCAGATTTCCACGATCCTAGTGTGAAAATGTGCTTCCTGATTTCACTCTGGAGATTATTCCCTCCCTTTCTGGACATCCCACCAGAGGAAACAGTTTCTCTGTATCTAACCTACCAAGTCACTTTATCATTTTAAAGACCTCAATTAAATCACCCCTCAACTTTGTATTCAGCTACACTGGAACCATTCACACTTATGCCTTTTAAAGGACTCTACCCCACATCTGACAGCAATGCTTTTTCTTACTGTAGAAATTAATTTTTTTGTATTTTAGAGAAGCACTTCCTTAAAGGCAATGGAGACAGGAATACAAATCATTTAAGAGAGAGAGCGCGAGAGAGCGAGAGAGACAGACATGTTTTTGAAGGCAGTGTGAAGGGGAGTGCGTATGATAGATGTTTTGTTCTGGATGGGTGATGAGGATGAGCTGAACGGCCGCCCATAGTGGCTCGTACCTTGTGACCTGACCACATCAGACACCCAGAACATTTTTTTATCTGAGATGAAGGCTGCTGAGCTGGCGCTGGTTTTTGTTTCTCCGCTTTGAATAATTGGTTTTGTGACCGGAGGCAAAGTGCTGAAAACTGCACAAACAGGCAGAGCGATACGGCCAGTGCCTGCCAGCTGGCTCTTTATGGCATCGCGCCAACATTCCACAGCAGGTGTCAAATACCACCGCCAAAAAACATTTCAAAACACCCTGGCAACACTTCTAAATACAGGTAAAAGCAAACAATCTGTCACACAGTTGCACGTTCAACTCCATTCCGCCCTTGGGTTATCATATATATATATAAAAAGATGTTTTAAAGGTGTTAACTTGGGTCCTCCAATAATTTCACGCCTTCTTTTTGTGGGACAAGGAACAATTAGCCTGCGCGTTCCAATGTGTTTCCTGTTGCTCAGTTGCTGGGGCACAGTTTATTTGGGCCTCCTGCAGGGACAAGCAATTGAAATCTCATTTACACAAGCAGGTAGATTGGGTCCATTTGGTTTAATTGACTCGCGAGTAAATCCAATCATCATTTACTTAATGATGGGGGAGGTGGGGCTGCGTGGAGATTCCAATCATTGTTAGGACACCTGTCTTGCAGTCTTATGTTGGTGCCACTGAAAGGCTGTCTGACGTTCTGCAAACCAATGGGCAATATTCTGAGTGACAGTCAGACTGTCGGTAAAAACGCAGTTACTGCCAGTGTAGGCTAACTCTGCTGGCATGAAAAGAACGCAGCATCACTGGTGATGCTTCTGTTACTTTCTTTAAATTGGTCTTGAGGGAGCAGCACTTATAATGGAGACCCGTCCAGCTCGTCCCTATTTCTTTTCTTCCAGAAGTCCCTTCACATGAGAGTCATACAAAGGGGTGGAAGTTATGCCACAGTTATATAAAGCTCTGGTTAGACCGCACTTAGAATATTGCGTTCAGTTCTGGGCAGCACACCTCAGGAAGGATATATTGGCCTTGGAGGGGGTGCAGCACAGATTCACCAGACCCATACCAGGGCTAAAATGGTTAAATTATGTGGATAGCTTGCATAGACTAGGATTGTATTTGCTCAAGTATAGAAGATTAAGGGTTGATCTAATTGAGGTGTTTAAGATGATTAAAGCATTTGATAGGGTAGATAGAGAAACTATTTCCTCTAGTGGAGGGAGTCCGGAACAAGGAGGCATAACTTTAAAATTAGAACCAGGCCATTCAGGAGTGATGCCAGGAAGCACTTCTTCACACAAAGGGTAGTGGAAATCTGGAACTCTCTCCCCCAAAAACCTGGTTGAGGCGAGGGGCAATTGAAAATTTCAAAACTAAGATTGATAGATTTTTGATAGGTAAGAGTATTAAGAGATATGGAGCCAAGGTGGGTAAATGGAGTTGAGGTACAGATCAGGGATGACCTAACTGAGTGTTGGAACAGGCTCGAGGAGCTAAATGGCTTACTCCTGTTCCTATGTTTAACTGGAGACCTGGTGGCCACTCACGAGACTCGGGGAAAATGCGAGTCTCCAATACAGTTAAGAAGGCATATGGAATGCTTGCCTTTATTAGCCGTGGCATAGAATACAAGAGCAGGGGGGTTATGCTTCAACTGTATAAAACACTTGTTAGGCCTCAGCTAGAGTATTGCGTGCAGTTCTGGTCACCACATTACAGGAAGGATGTGACTGCACTAGAGAGAGTACAGAGGAGATTTACAAGGATGTTGCCGGGAGTAGAGAATCTTAGCTATGAGGAAAGACTGGATAGACTGGGTTTGTTTTCCTTGGAACAGAGGAGGCTGAGGGGAGACCTTATTGAGGTGTATAAAATTATGAGGGGCCTAGGTAAAGTGGATAGAAAATACCTATTTCCCTTAGCAGAGGGGTCAAAAACCAGGGAGATTTAGAGGGGATTTGAGGGGAAATTTCTTCACCCAGAGGGTTGCGGGGGTCTGGAACTCACTGCCTGAAAGGGTGGTAGAGGCAGAAACCCTAACCACATTTAAAAAGTACTTGGATGTGCACTTGGGATGCTGTAACCTGCAGGGCTACGGACCAAGAGCTGGGAAGTGGGATTAGGCTGGATAGCGCTTTGTTGGCCGGCGTGGACACAATGGGCCGAAATGCCTCCTTCCGTGCTGTAACTTTCTATGATTCTATGACTGTCGGGTCTCTGGAGATAGAGGCATTTATACTAGCGCCAGGGGCTTTCTCTTTGAATCGCTGCAGTTCTTGTGGTAATGGTGCTCCTATCATAGAGTTAGGTAGGGAATGCAAGGATTTTGACCTAGTGATGAAGGAATGCCAATATATGTCCAAGTCAGGATGGCATGTGACTTGGAGGGAACTTGAAGGCGATTATGTTTCCAGGACATCTTGGTGGTCAAGGCCGCAGGATCGGGAGTTCCTGTTGAAGTAAGCTTGGAGAGTTGCTGCATTGCATCCTGTGCATTGTACATACCACAGCCACAGTGTACCAAGGATGGAGGGGTGGATACTATATCCAGTGAGTGGGGCACCAATGCTCTGTCCTACATGGTAGCATGTCTCTTAAGTGATTTTGTGGCTGCACCTCTCCGGTCAAGTGGTGAGTATTCGGTCACATTCTTGACTTGAGCCTTGTAGATGGTAGTGAGATCCAGAGATAAACCACTCCTCAGAGGTCCCAGTCTCTGCCCCGCTCTTGTTGCAACTGTACTTACATGCCAGGTCCAGTTATGCTTCTGGTCAGTGGGACCGAGGACGCTTCCCTGAGGCACTCCTGCAGCAATGTTCTAGGCTGCGATGGTTGACCTCGGACAACCATTATCATCTTGCTGTATGTAAGGTATGATTCCAGCTACTGAAGGTTTTTTCCATTGACCTCAGTTTTGCTAAATCTCCTTGGTGCATATTCATTTAAATGGTCCCTTGATGTTGAGGGCAGCTAGTCTTCCCTCTCCTCTGGCATTCAACTTATCTGGATAATAAAGAATGTGATGAGGTCTAGAGCTGAGTGGTTTCAGTAGAACCCGAACTGAGCATCAGTTAATGGTGAGTAGGTGATTTGTGAGTAGGTGCCATGGCAATATTGATGATTCCTTCCATCATTTTGCTGGCGATTGGAAGGAGGCTAATAAAGGCAGTAATTGTGGACAGGAAATATGTTGGCAATTTTCCACATTGTCGGGTAGATTCCAGCAATGTTGTGGCTGCATTGGAACAGCTTGGTTTGGAGGGGGGGTGGGGGGGGGGGGGGGGGGGGAGGTGGGGGGCAGCTATTTCTAGTACACAAGCCTTCAGCTGTTCATCATTGATGTTGTCAGGGCCCACAACCTGCGCTGTATCCAGTGTAGACAGCCGCGTCTTAATGTCAAGTAGAGAGAAGCGAATTGGCTGGACACTAGCACTTATGATGGTGGGGACCTCGTGGGGAAGGGGGCAAGTAGGGTTGTGAAGTGTATATTGTGCTGGCCAAAATTTTGTCAAATGACACTGTAAAGAGCCACCAATGCATCTAAAGTTTTTTACTAGTAGGATGAACTTGTTATTTTTGCTGTGTACGGGTATGTGATTGAGAATCAGTCAGTTAATGCTGGTCACAAGCTGGTCCCAGGAATCTCCTGTCCCACTCATACTTCAAACAGACAGACAAAAACACCCAGACACCGACGAAAGGAGGTCCAATGTATTTAGCTGGCATGTACCTGATGAGATTTTGGCTTCATACACTTAGGTGTCAGTTTCAATGATCAGAAATAGCCTCATTCACTAAAGTGCAGAAAGCTCAACATCTGTGCAGCTGCTAGGCCCCCAAGATTGCAGGGAAGCTGGCCAAGTCAGAGGGCAGTTAGGGGGTGGGGATTTGTTTAGGTCAGTTTTCGGGCCTGAGATAGGCAGAGCGCGTGCCAGAAGCCGGAAACTCACCCGGAATTGGGCCTCGGGCCTTATCAGCATATTGATGGCGAGCTGTGGATGCCACTCGGGGTCCAGAGGGCAGCTCACCGGTTCCGTAAGGATAGTGTCGGGCCGGCTGTCTCTCCGGCAGCGGCTGACAGGTAGGTCCTGGTGGGGGAGATCACGAGGGGGCCGAGCAGGAGCTGGCAACAATCTTCAGGACTGCAGTGGAGCGAGGAGGAACAGGAGCGCGCCTCCTGGCTTCACAGTCAGCTCAGAATCTTTTTTTTTTAAAGTACCTTTTTGGTGATGGCCTCCAGTGGTCCCTTTAAGGATTGTTGGTTAAACTGCATATAGACATGGAAATCCTCAGCACACCTGGCCTGACGCCAGCTGCATTCAGGGCAGACCGATTTCTGGAAGGGGGAGCCTCAGACAACCATTAGGCCCCCTATTTATATAAGCAAAGGGCCCAACGCCTGTTTCAGGTGCGTGCCCTGGGCGCCTATACTGGAGCTTTTACCGAACATGACGGGAGCCGCACTTCCGGCGCAGAATGTGCGCACATGCCACCCACCATATTGGACACTTAGGTGACCGTTTTACGCCTGGCGCGGCATCAATTGTTTTCTACGTAGGATTGAATGATAGCAGGGTAATTACTGGACAGAACCCGAAAGCCTGTAACAGTGTAGAGAATCATGGCTGCAGTTACTTTCACAGCCCTTAGTAGGGCTATAATAATTATTACTTGCATTCCAAATCCTGCTACAACAGTTGACAGTCAGCTTTAATGGCTCCTGGGCCATGAGGTTGAACCTCCTGATGTACTGTCACTAAAATGCTGGAGTTATGTAGGGTCTATAGATCTGTCTGAGACTATGATTGCAGTTTCTTCATTCTCTTTGTCCTGCAGCAATGAGATAGCCCATGATTATAATAATCTCTGCCATAGCCAATGAGCCTGTGTTTTACACACTGCTGCTTTAATATAAGTGGCAGATGAATGACATGTCTTCATTAGGCCAAAATTGCCACCTTTTATGAGAGAGAGAAATGTCCACATGTACCATAATTAAAGCTGTCATGCCTCGTTTTACACATCATTCAGTGTTCATGGGAATCAAGGGATATGGAGATCAGGCTGGAGAGTGGCGTTGAGGTCAAAGATCAGCCATGATCTTATTGAATGGCGGAGCAGGCTTGAGGGGCCAAATGGCCTACTCCTGCTCCTATTTCTTATGTTCTTATTTGAACTGGATGGTCTTTATAACATGAACAGGAGGACAATTGAGTCAGGCATTGGCAGTGGTGATATTACTGACTTAGGAAGGAGTAATAAATGACGCTTATTGATGTGGAAACACTGCTCAGCTGACAGGGTTACAGTAAAACATTCCCCCGAAGTTCCAAAGCAGGAATACTGCAAAAAATTAACCCTTTGAGGGCAGTAATACATGCACATCAAATTGAACACAAATTGTTCCTTTGTAGTTAACTAAGACAATGATAAAAAATAATTTCTTCAACTTTCTATTATTATAAAGTTTAAGAAATGTAAAAAACTATGGATTCTTGAATTGCTCTGGGTGGGGGGTTTGAATGCTCACGATCAAGAGTAGCTTGGTGGTACCACCACTGACGCTCGGAGCCCTGAAGGGTATTGCTGTCAGACTGGCCCTGCATTAGGGGGTTAGTTGACCAACACGAGGTAATAACCTGCTTGACCTCATCCTCACCAACCCAGCTATCGCAGACACGTCTGCTCAGCATAACGTTTGCAAGTGACCACCACATAGTCCCCGTCTAGACAAAGTCTTGTCTTCAGAGTGAGAACATCCTCCCTCATTTAGTGTGGCACCACCCCTGTGCCAAGTAGGACAGATTTAGCAACCCAACCACTGGGCCGCCAAGATGTGCTGTGGATTATCAGCAGCAGTAATGTGTACCACCACAACTTGAAACCTCATGGCCCAGCACATCCCTCACTCATTCCCTTGATTGCAATCAAGCCAGGAGACCAATGGGGATCATAGAAGGGCATTTTAAAGAGCAGCAACAGGCATACCTTATAATGAGGTACCACAACGGGCTTCCTGCATGCTAAATGGCAAAAGTAGCAGGCTATAAAGAAGAGATAAGCGGTCCACACCAACGGATAAGTGTAAAACTCACTAGCCTTACCACATCCAGTTGAGAATGAGCGGGGACAACCAGGTAATGAGCGGGAGGAAGAGGCTCCATGAAAATCCCCACCTTAACCACAGTGGAACCGTGCACGAGTTTGCAAGCATCCACAGCCCTACTTGGCCTCCTCCCAGTGTAACCACCATCATACATGCCAGTGTCCAGCCACTTCAGTTCACTCCACGTGATACTGGCTGAGTGTACTGGACATAGTGAAGGCTATCGGCCCCGACAGCAGTGCTGAAGCCCTGTGGCCCAGAACTAGCCAATCACCAGGCAAACTGACAATGGAAGCAGCTCATGTAAGCTATCAGCAGGACTTGGACAATATTCAGAAGAGGGGTAATAAATGGCAGATAACATTTATAAGAACATAAGAAATAAGAGCAGGAGTAGGCCATACGGCTTCTCGAGCCTGCTCCGCCATTCAATAAGATCATGGCTGATCATCGACCTTAACTCCACTTTCCCGCCCGATCTCCATATCCCTTGATTCCCCTACAGTCCAAAAATCTATCTATCTCAGCCTTGAATATACTCAAAGACTCAGCATTCACAACCCTCTGGGGCAGAGAATTCCAAAGATTCACAACCCTCTGAGTGAAGAAATTCCTCCTCATCTCAGTCTTAAATGGCCTACCCCTTATCCTGAGACTATGCCCCCTAGTTCTCGACACTCCAACCACAGGGTAAACAACCTCTCAGCATCTACCCTATCAATCCCCTTCAGAATCTTGTATGTTTCAATGAGATCACCTCTCATTCTTCTAAACTCCAGAGAGTATCGGCCCATTCTACACAATCTCTCATCATAGGACAGCTCTCTCATCCCAGGAATCAATCTAGTGAACCTTTGTTGCATCGACTCCAAGGCAAGTATATCCTTCCGTAGATAAGGAGACCAAATCTGTGCACAGTACTCCAGGTGTGGTCTCACCAAGGCCCTGTACAATTGCAGCAAGACTTCCTTACTCTTATACTCCAACCCCCTTGCAATAAAGGTCAACTTGCCATTTGCCTTCCTTATTGCTTGCTGTACCTGCATGCTAGCTTTCTGTGCTACATAAGTACCACGTAATGATCATCTCCAACAAAACAGACCCAATTACCTCCCCCTGACCATCATAATTGCCAAGTCCTGCACCATCAACATATTGGGAGTCACCATTGACCATAAGCCATAGGACCAGCCATATCAACAATGTGGCTACAACACATGGACAGAGGCTGGACATTGTGATGAGAGACTCACCTCCTGACCTCTCAAAGCCTCCACACTATCCTGACTTGGACATAGATCGCCATTCCTTCATCATCGCTTGGTCAATATCTTGGAAATTCCTACCTAACAGAATTGTGAGGGCAATATCACCACAAGGACGACAGTATTTCAAAGTGGCCCATCACCACCTTTCCAAGGCAAACTGGCAATGAATATGGTCTTGCCAGCGTCACCCACATCTTGATAAATGAAAAAAAGGTGAGATATTGGAGTACTGTCACTGTCTGTCGATAAGCACTTGGCAGGAGCCACTGCCGTTAGAAGACAAAAGAGAAAAAGCAGAGAGAAAACAAAGTGAATCAGATAGCACACTCTAACATGGTGCGTCCCTTAGAATGATTGCACAAGACGGCACATTGGCACAGCATGGTGCAGTCCCTACAGTGTGAATGTACCAGATAGGACAGCATGGTGCAGTCCCTACAGTGTGAATATACCAGATAGGACAGCATGGTGCAGTCCCTACAGTGTGAATATACCAGATAGGACAGCATGTTGCAGTCCCTACAGTGTGAATATATCAGATAGAACAGCATGGTGCAGTCCCTACAGTGTGAATATCCCAGATAGGACAGCATGGTGCAGTCCCTACAGTGTGAATATATCAGATAGGACAGCATGGTGAATTACCTACAGTGTGAATATACCAGAAAGGACAGCATGGTGCAGTCCCTACAGTGTGAATATACCAGATAGGACAGCATGGTGCAGTCCCTACAGTGTGAATATATCAGATAGGACAGCATGGTGAATTACCTACAGTGTGAATAAACAAGATAGAACAGCATGGTGCAGTCCCTACAGTGTGAATATATCAGATAGGACAGCATGGTGCAGTCCCTACAGTGTGAATATATCAGATAGGACAGCATGGTGCAGGCCCTACAGTGTATATATACAAGATAGAACAGCATGGTGCAGTCCCTACAGTGTGAATATATCAGATAGGACAGCATGGTGCAGGCCCTACAGTGTATATATACCAGATAGAACAGCATGGTGCAGTCCCTACAGTGTGAATATATCAGATAGGACAGCATGGTGCAGTCCCTACAGTGTGAATATACCAGATAGGACAGCATGGTGCAGTCCCTACAGTGTGAATATATCAGATAGGACAGCATGGTACAGTCCCTACAGTGTGAATATATCAGATAGGACAGCATGGTGCAGTCCCTACAGTGTGAATATCCCAGATAGGACAGCATGGTGCAGTCCCCTCAGTGTGAATATATCAGATAGGACAGCATGGTGCATTCCCTACAGTGTGAATATATCAGATAGGACAGCATGGTGCAGTCCCTACAGTGTGAATATATCAGATAGGACAGCATGGTGCAGTCCCTACAGTGTGAATATACCAGATAGGACAGCATGGTGCAGTCCCCTCAGTGTGAATATATCAGATAGGACAGCATGGTGCATTCCCTACAGTGTGAATATATCAGATAGGACAGCATGGTGCAGTCCCTACAGTGTGAATATATCAGATAGGACAGCATGGTGCAGTCCCTACAGTGTGAATATACCAGATAGGACAGCATGGTGCAGTCCCTACAGTGTGAATATCCCAGATAGGACAGCATGGTGCATTCCCTACAGTGTGAATATACCAGATAGAACAGTATGGTGCATTCCCTACAGTTTGAATATACCAGATAGAACAGCATGGTGCAGTCCCTACAGTGTGAATATATCAGATAGGACAGCATGGTGCATTCCCTACAGTGTGAATATACCAGATAGGACAGCATGGTGCATTCCCTACAGTGTCAATATACCAGATAGGACAGCATGGTGCAGTCCCTGCAGTGTGAATATACCAGATAGGGGGGCTTTTGGCAGTTACAAAAGACTAAAGACGGAAGAAGCCCTAGAGGAGTATAAAAAATGCAGGGGCATACTTAAAAAAGAAATTAGGAGGGCGAGGAGGGGCCATGAAATAACACTGGCGAGCAAAATAAAGGAAAATCCTAAGATGTTTTATAAGTATATTAAGGGCAAGAGGATAACCAGGGAAAGGGTAGGGCCCATTAGGGACCAAAGTGGCAATCTGTGTGTAGAGCCAGATGATGTAGGCGGGGTTTTAAATGAATTTTTTGCATCTGTGTTCACTATGGAGAAAGACGATGCAGACATAGAAATCGGGCAAGGGGGCTGTGACATACTTGAACATATTAGCATCGAGAGGGAGGAGGTGCTAGCGGTTTTAGCAGGCCAAAAAGTGGATAAATCCCCAGGCCCAGATGAGATGTATCCCAGGCTGCTGTGGGAGGCAAAGGAGGAGATTGCAGGGGCTCTGACACAAATTTTCAGAACCTCTCTGGCCACAGGGGATGTACCAGAGGACTGGAGAACAGCTAACGTAGTACCATTATTCAAGAAGGGTAGCAGGGATAAACCAGGGAATTACAGGCCAGTGAGCCTAACATCTGTGGTAGGGAAATTATTGGAAAAAATTCTGAGGGACAAAATTAGTCTCCACTTGGAGAGGCAAGGATTAATCGGGGATAGTCAGCATGGCTTTGTCAAGGGTAAATCATGTCTGACAAATCTGATTGAATTTTTCGAGGGGGTGACTGGGGGGGTGGATGAGGGAAATGCTGTGGATGTGGTTTACATGGACTTCAGTAAAGCTTTTGACAAAGTCCCGCATGGGAGACTGGTCAAGAAGGTAAGAGCCCATGGGATCCAGGGTGCCTTGGCGCGTTGGATCCTAAACTGGCTGAGTGGCAGGAGGCAGAGGGTGATGGTCGAAGGTTGCTTTTGTGACTGGAAGCCTGTGTCCAGTGGGGTACCTCAGGGATCGGTGCTGGGTCCCTTGTTGTTTGTGATCTACATAAATGATTTGGATGAGAATGTAAAAGGTATGATCAGTAAGTTCGCAGATGACACGAAAATTGGTGGGGTGGTAAATTGTGAGGAGGAAAGCCTCAGGCTACAGGACGATATAAACGAGTTGGTCAGATGGGCGGAAAAGTGGCAAATGGAATTTAACCCTGAAAAGTGCGAGGTGATGCATTTTGGACGGACAAATAAGGCAAGGGAATACACAATGAGTGGTAGGACCCTAGGAAGTACAGAGGGTCAGAGGGACCTTGGTGTACATGTACATAGATCCCTGAAGGCAGCGGAACAGGTAGATAAGGTGGTTAAAAAGGCATATGGGATACTTGCCTTCATTAGCCGAGGCATAGAATATAAGAGCAGGGAGGTTATGATGGAACTGTACAAAACGCTGGTGAGGCCACAGCTGGAGTACTGTGTGCAGTTCTGGTCGCCTCACTATAGGAAGGATGTGATTGCTTTGGAGAGGGTGCAGAGAAGATTCACCAGGATGTTACCTGGGATGGAGCGCCTCAGCTATGAAGAGAGGCTGGACAGGCTGGGGTTGTTTTCCTTGGAGCAAAGAAGGCTGAGGGGGGACCTGATTGAGGTGTACAAAATGATGAGGGGCATAGATAGGGTAGACAAAGATGAACTTTTCCCCTTAGTAGGGGGGTCAATAACAAGGGGGCATAGATTCAGGGTAAGGGGCAGGAGATTTAGAGGGGATTTGAGGAGGAACTTTTTCACCCAGAGGGTGGTTGGAATGTGGAACTCAATGCCTGAAAGGGTGGTAGAGGCAGGAACCCTCACAACATTCAAGAGGCATTTGGATGGGCACTTGAAATGCCATTGCATACAAGGCTATGGACCAAATGCTGGAAAATGGGATTAGACTGGACAGGGATGGATGGGCGGCGCAGACACGATGGGCCGAAGGGCCTCTTTCTGTGCTGTAAAACTCTATGACTCTATGACTCTATGACATCATGGTGCATTCCCTACAGTGTAAATATATCAGATAGGACATCATGGTGCAGTCTCTACAGTGTGAATATATCAGATAGGACAGCATGGTGCAGTCCCTCCAGTGTGAATATACCAGATAGGACAGCATGGTGCAGTCCCTACAGTGTGAATATACCAGAAAGGACAGCATGGTGCATTCCCTACAGTGTGAATATATCAGATAGGACAGCATGGTGCAGTCCCCACAGTGTGAATATACCAGATAGGACAGCATGGTGCAGTCCCTACAGTGTGAATATACCAGATAGGACAGCATGGTGCATTCCCTACAGTGTGAATAAACAAGATAGAACAGCATGGTGCAGTCCCTGCAGTGTGAATATATCAGATAGAACAGCATGGTGCAGTCCCTGCAGTGTGAATATACCAGATAGGACAGCATGGTGCAGTCCCTACAGTGTGAATATACCAGATAGGACAGCATGGTGCAGTCCCTACAGTGTGAATATATCAGATAGGGCAGCACGGTGCAGTCCCAACAGTGTGAATATATCAGATAGGACAGCATGGTGCACTCCCTACAGTGTGAATATATCAGATAGGACAGCATGGTGCAGTCCCTACAGTGTGAATATATCAGATAGGACAGCATGGTGCAGTCACTACAGTGTGAATATACCAGATAGAACAGCATGGTGCAGTCCCCTCAGTGTGAATGTATCAGATAGGACAGTATGGTGCATTCCCTACAGTGTGAATATACCAGATAGAACAGTATGGTGCATTCCCTACAGTGTGAATATACCAGATAGGACAGCATGGTGCATTCCCTACAGTGTGAATATATCAGATAGGACAGCATGGTGCAGTCCCTACAGTGTGAATATATCAGATAGGACAGCATGGTGCAGTCCCGACAGTGTGAATATCCCAGATAGGACAGCATGGTGCATTCCCTACAGTGTGAATATACCAGATAGGACAGCATGGTGCATTCACGACAGTGTGAATATACCAGATAGGACAGCATGGTGCATTCCCTACAGTGTGAATATACCAGGTAGAACAGCACGGTGCAGTCCCTACAGTGTGAATATATCAGATAGAACAGTATGGTGCATTCCCTACAGTGTGAATATACCAGATAGGACAGCATGGTGCAGTCCCTACAGTGTGAATATATCAGATAGGACAGCATGGTGCAGTCCCTACAGTGTGAATATATCAGATAGAACAGTATGGTGCATTCCCTACAGTGTGAATATACCAGATAGGACAGCATGGTGCAGTCCCTACAGTGTGAATATATCAGATAGGACAGCATGGTGCATTCCCTACAGTGTGAATATACCAGTTAGAACAGCATGGTGCAGTCCCTACAGTGTGAATATATCAGATAGAACAGTATGGTGCATTCCCTACAGTGTGAATATACCAGATAGGACAGCATGGTGCAGTCCCTACAGTGTGAATATATCAGATAGGACAGCATGGTGCATTCCCTACAGTGTGAATATATCAGATAGGACAGCATGGTGCAGTCACTACAGTGTGACTATATCAGATAGGACAGCATGGTGCAGTCACTACAGTGTGAATATACCAGACAGGACAGCATGTTGCAGTCCCTACAGTGTGAATATATCAGATAGAACAGTATGGTGCAGTCCCTACAGTGTGAATATACCAGACAGGACAGCATGTTGCAGTCCCTACAGTGTGAATATACCAGAAAGGACAGCATGGTGCAGTCACTACAGTGTGAATATATCAGATAGGACAGCATGGTGCAGTCCCTACAGTGTGAATATACCAGATAGGACAGCATGGTGCATTCCCTACAGTGTGAATATACCAGATAGGACAGCATGGTGCATTCCCTACAGTGTGAATATACCAGGTAGAACAGCACGGTGCAGTCCCTACAGTGTGAATATATCAGATAGAACAGTATGGTGCATTCCCTACAGTGTGAATATACCAGATAGGACAGCATGGTGCAGTCCCTACAGTGTGAATATATCAGATAGGACAGCATGGTGCAGTCCCTACAGTGTGAATATATCAGATAGAACAGTATGGTGCATTCCCTACAGTGTGAATATACCAGATAGGACAGCATGGTGCAGTCCCTACAGTGTGAATATATCAGATAGGACAGCATGGTGCATTCCCTACAGTGTGAATATACCAGTTAGAACAGCATGGTGCAGTCCCTACAGTGTGAATATATCAGATAGAACAGTATGGTGCATTCCCTACAGTGTGAATATACCAGATAGGACAGCATGGTGCAGTCCCTACAGTGTGAATATATCAGATAGGACAGCATGGTGCATTCCCTACAGTGTGAATATATCAGATAGGACAGCATGGTGCAGTCACTACAGTGTGACTATATCAGATAGGACAGCATGGTGCAGTCACTACAGTGTGAATATACCAGACAGGACAGCATGTTGCAGTCCCTACAGTGTGAATATATCAGATAGAACAGTATGGTGCAGTCCCTACAGTGTGAATATACCAGACAGGACAGCATGTTGCAGTCCCTACAGTGTGAATATACCAGAAAGGACAGCATGGTGCAGTCACTACAGTGTGAATATATCAGATAGGACAGCATGGTGCAGTCCCTACAGTGTGAATATACCAGATAGGACAGCATGGTGCATTCCCTACAGTGTGAATATACCAGATAGGACAGCATGGTGCAGTCCCTACAGTGTGAATATATCAGATAGGACAGCATGGTGCAGTCACTACAGTGTGAATATATCAGATAGAACAGCATGGTGCAGTCCCTACAGTGTGAATATACCAGATAGAACAGCATGGTGCAGTCCCTACAGTGTGAATATATCAGATAGGACAGCATGGTGCAGTCCCTACAGTGTGAATATACCAGATAGGACAGCATGGTGCAGTCCCTACAGTGTGAATATACCAGATAGGACAGCATGGTGCAGTCCCTACAGTGTGAATATATCAGATAGGACAGCACGGTGCAGTCCCAACAGTGTGAATATTACAGATAGGACAGCATGGTGCAGTCCCTACAGTGTGAATATACCAGATAGGACAGCATGGTGCAGTCCCTACAGTGTGAATATATCAGATACGACAGCATGGTGCAGTCCCTACATTGTGAATATATCAGATAGGACAGCATGGTGCATTCCCTACAGTGTGAATATATCAGATAGGACAGCATGGTGCAGTCCCTGCAGTGTGAATATATCAGATAGGACAGCATGGTGCAATCCCTACAGTGTGAATATATCAGATAGGACAGCATGGTGCAGTCCCTACAGTGTGAATATATCAGGTAGGACAGCATGGTGCAGTCCCTACAGTGTGACTATATCAGATAGGACAGCATGGTGCAGTCACTACAGTGTGAATATATCAGATAGGACAGCATGGTGCAGTCCCTACAGTGTGAATATACCAGATAGAACAGCATGGTGCAGTCCCCACAGTGTGAATATATCAGATAGGACAGCATGGTGCAGTCCCGACAGTGTGAATATATCAGATAGGACAGCATGGTGCAGTCCCTTAAGTGTGAATATATCAGATAGGACAGCATGGTGCAGTCCCTACAGTGTGAATATATCAGATAGGTCAGCATGGTGCAGTCCCTACAGTGTGAATATATCAGATAGGACAGCATGGTGCAGTCCCTACAGTGTGAATATATCAGATAGGACAACATGGTGCAGTCCCTACAGTGTGAATATATCAGATAGGACAGAATGTTGCAGTCCCTTAAGTGTGAATATACCAGATAGGACAGCATGGTGCAGTCCCTACAGTGTGAATATATCAGATAGGACAGCATGGTGCAGTCCCTACAGTGTGAATATATCAGATAGGACAGCATGGTGCAGTCCCTACAGTGTGAATATACCAGATAGGACAGCATGGTGCAGTCCCTACATTGTGAGTATACCAGATAGGACAGCATGGTGCAGTCCCGGCAGTGTGAATATATCAGACAGTTCAGCATGGTGCATTCCCTACAGTGTGAATATACCAGGTAGGACAGCATGGTGCAGTCCCTACAGTGTGAATATATCAGATAGGACAGCATGGTGCAGTCCCCACAGTGTGAATATATCAGATAGGACAGCACGGTGCAGTCCCCACAGTGTGAATATACCAGATAGGACAGCATGGTGCAGTCCCTACAGTGTGAATATATCAGATAGGACAGCATGGTGCAGTCCCCACAGTGTGAATATATCAGATAGGACAGCATGGTGCACTCCCCACAGTGTGAATATATCAGATAGGACAGCATGGTGCAGTCCCTACAGTGTGAATATACCAGATAGGACAGCATGGTGCAGTCCCTACAGTGTGAATATCCCAGATAGGACAGCATGGTGCATTCCCTACAGTGTGAATATACCAGATAGAACAGTATGGTGCATTCCCTACAGTGTGAATATACCAGATAGGACAGCATGGTGCATTCCCTACAGTGTGAATATACCAGATAGGACAGCATGGTGCATTCCCTTCAGTGTGAATATACCAGATAGAACAGCATGGTGCATTCCCTACAGTGTGAATATATCAGATAGGACAGCACGGTGCAGTCCCGACAGTGTGAATATATCAGATAGAACAGTATGGTGCATTCCCTACAGTGTGAATATACCAGATAGGACAGCATGGTGCAGTCCCTACAGTGTGAATATATCAGATAGGACAGCATGCTGCAGTCCCTACAGTGTGAATATATCAGATAGGACAGCATGGTGCATTCCCTACAGTGTGAATATACCAGATAGGACAGCATGGTGCAGTCCCTACAGTGTGAATATATCAGATAGGACAGTATGGTGCATTCCCTACAGTGTGAATATACCAGATAGGACAGCATGGTGCAGTCCCTACAGTGTGAATATATCAGATAGGACAGCATGCTGCAGTCCCTACAGTGTGAATATATCAGATAGGACAGCATAGTGCAGTCCCTACAGTGTGAATATACCAGATAGGACAGCATGGTGCAGTCCCTACAGTGTGAATATATCAGATAGGACAGCATGGTGCATTCCCTACAGTGTGAATATACCAGATAGGACAGCATGGTGCATTCCCTACAGTGTGAATATACCAGATAGGACAGCATGGTGCATTCCCTACAGTGTGAATATACCAGATAGGACAGCATGGTGCATTCCCTTCAGTGTGAATATACCAGATAGAACAGCATGGTGCATTCCCTACAGTGTGAATATATCAGATAGGACAGCACGGTGCAGTCCCTACAGTGTGAATATATCAGATAGAACAGTATGGTGCATTCCCTACAGTGTGAATATACCAGATAGGACAGCATGGTGCAGTCCCTACAGTGTGAATATATCAGATAGGACAGCATGCTGCAGTCCCTACAGTGTGAATATATCAGATAGGACAGCACGGTGCATTCCCTACAGTGTGAATATACCAGATAGGACAGCATGGTGCAGTCCCTACAGTGTGAATATATCAGATAGGACAGCATGGTGCAGTCACTACAGTGTGAATATATCAGATAGGACAGCATGGTGCAGTCCCGACAGTGTGAATATATCAGATAGAACAGCATGGTGCAGTCACTACAGTGTGAATATACCGGACAGGACAGCATGGTGCAGTCCCTACAGTGTGAATATATCAGATAGGACAACATGGTGCAGTCCCTACAGTGTGAATATATCAGATAGGACAGAATGTTGCAGTCCCTTAAGTGTTGAATATACCAGATAGGACAGCATGGTGCAGTCCCTACAGTGTGAATATATCAGACAGTTCAGCATGGTGCAGTCCCCACAGTGTGAATATACCAGATAGGACAGCATGGTGCATTCCCTACAGTGTGAATATATCAGATAGGACAGCATGGTACAGTCCCTACAGTGTGAATATACCAGATAGGTCAGCATGGTGCATTCCCTACAGTGTGAATAAACAAGATAGAACAGCATGGTGCAGTCCCTGCAGTGTGAATATATCAGATAGAACAGCATGGTGCAGGCCCTACAGTGTGTATATACCAGATAGAACAGCATGGTGCAGTCCCTACAGTGTGAATATACCAGATAGGACAGCATGGTGCAGTCCCTACAGTGTGAATATACCAGATAGGACAGCATGGTGCAGTCCCTACAGTGTGAATATATCAGATAGGGCAGCACGGTGCAGTCCCAACAGTGTGAATATATCAGATAGGACAGCATGGTGCACTCCCTACAGTGTGAATGTATCAGATAGGACAGCATGGTGCAGTCCCTACAGTGTGAATATACCAGATAGAACAGTATGGTGCATTCCCTACAGTGTGAATATACCAGATAGGACAGCATGGTGCATTCACTACAGTGTGAATATATCAGATAGGACAGCACGGTGCAGTCCCTACAGTGTGAATATACCAGATAGAACAGCATGGTGCATTCCCTACAGTGTGAATATATCAGATAGGACAGCACGGTGCAGTCCCTACAGTGTGAATATATCAGATAGGACAGCATGGTGCAGTCCCCTCAGTGTGAATGTATCAGATAGGACAGCATGGTGCAGTCCCTACAGTGTGAATATACCAGATAGAACAGTATGGTGCATTCCCTACAGTGTGAATATACCAGATAGGACAGCATGGTGCATTCACTACAGTGTGAATATACCAGATAGGACAGCATGGTGCATTCCCTACAGTGTGAATATATCAGATAGGACAGCATGGTGCATTCCCTACAGTGTGAATATATCAGATAGAACAGTATGGTGCATTCCCTACAGTGTGAATATACCAGATAGGACAGCATGGTGCATTCCCTACAGTGTGAATATATCAGATAGGACAGCATGGTGCATTCCCTACAGTGTGAATATATCAGATAGAACAGTATGGTGCATTCCCTACAGTGTGAATATACCAGATAGGACAGCACGGTGCATTCCCTACAGTGTGAATATACCAGATAGGACAGCATGGTGCATTCCCTACAGTGTGAATATACCAGATAGAACAGCATGGTGCATTCCCTACAGTGTGAATATATCAGATAGGACAGAATATTGCAGTCCCTTAATTGTGAATATACCAGATAGGACAGCATGGTGCAGTCCCTACAGTGTGAATATATCAGATAGGACAGCATGGTGCAGTCCCTACAGTGTGAATATATCAGATAGGACAGCATGGTGCAGTCCCTACAGTGTGAATATACCAGATAGGACAGCATGGTGCATTCCCTACATTGTGAGTATACCAGATAGGACAGCATGGTGCAGTCCCGACAGTGTGAATATATCAGACAGTTCAGCATGGTGCATTCCCTACAGTGTGAATATACCAGGTAGGACAGCATGGTGCAGTCCCTACAGTGTGAATATATCAGATAGGACAGCATGGTGCAGTCCCCACAGTGTGAATATATCAGATAGGACAGCATGGTGCAGTCCCCACAGTGTGAATATACCAGATAGGACAGCATGGTGCAGTCCCTACAGCGTGAATATATCAGATAGGACAGCATGGTGCAGTCCCTACAGTGTGAATATATCAGATAGGACAGCATGGTGCAGTCCCTACAGTGTGAATATACCAGGTAGGACAGCATGGTGCATTCCCTACAGTGTGAATATATCAGATAGGACATCATGGTGCAGTCCCTACAGTGTGAATATATCAGATAGGACAGCATGGTGCAGTCCCTACAGTGTGAATATACCAGGTAGGACATCATGGTGCAGTCCCTACAGTGTGAATATATCAGATAGGACAGCATGGTGCAGTCCCCACAGTGTGAATATATCAGATAGGACAGCATGGTGCAGTCCCTACAGTGTGAATATACCAGATAGGACAGCATGGTGCAGTCCCTACAGTGTGAATATCCCAGATAGGACAGCATGGTGCATTCCCTACAGTATGAATATACCAGATAGAACAGTATGGTGCATTCCCTACAGTTTGAATATACCAGATAGAACAGCATGGTGCATTCCCTACAGTGTGAATATACCAGATAGGACAGCATGGTGCATTCCCTACAGTGTGAATATACCAGATAGGACAGCATGGTGCATTCCCTACAGTGTGAATATACCAGATAGGACAGCATGGTGCATTCCCTACAGTGTGAATATACCAGATAGGACAGCATGGTGCAGTCCCTACAGTGTGAATATACCAGATAGGACAGCATGGTGCATTCCCTACAGTGTGAATATACCAGATAGAACAGCATGGTGCATTCCCTACAGTGTGAATATATCAGATAGGACAGCATGGTGCAGTCCCTACAGTGTGAATATATCAGATAGAACAGTATGGTGCATTCCCTACAGTGTGAATATATCAGATAGGACAGCATGGTGCAGTCCCTACAGTGTGAATATATCAGATAGGACAGCATGCTGCAGTCCCCACAGTGTGAATATATCAGATAGGACAGCATGGTGCAGTCCCTGCAGTGTGAATATATCAGATAGGACAGCATGCTGCAGTCCCTACAGTGTGAATATATCAGATAGGACAGCATGCTGCAGTCCCTACAGTGTGAATATACCAGATAGGACAGCATGGTGCAGTCCCTACAGTGTGAATATACCAGATAGGACAGCATGGTGCAGTCCCTACAGTGTGAATATATCAGATAGGACAGCATGCTGCAGTCCCCACAGTGTGAATATATCAGATAGGACAGCATGGTGCATTCCCTAGTGTGAATATACCAGATATAACAGCATGGTGCATTCCCTACAGTGTGAATATACCAGATAGGACAGCATGGTGCATTCCCTGCAGTGTGAATATATCAGATAGAACAGCATGGTGAATTCCCTACAGTGTGAATATACCAGAAAGGACAGCATGGTGCAGTCCCTACAGTGTGAATATATCAGATAGGACAGCATGGTGCAGTCCCTACAGTGTGAATATATCAGATAGAACAGCATGGTGAATTCCCTACAGTGTGAATATACCAGAAAGGACAGCATGGTGCAGTCACGACAGTGTGAATATATCAGACAGGACAGCATGGTGCAGTCACTACAGTGTGAATATACCAGATAGGACAGCATGGTGCAGTCCCTACAGTGTGAATATATCAGATAGGACAGCATAGTGCAGTCCCTACACTGTGAATATACCAGATAGAACAGCATGGTGCAGTCCCTACAGTGTGTATATACCAGATAGAACAGCATGGTGCAGTCCCTACAGTGTGAATATACCAGATAGGACAGCATGGTGCAGTCCCTACAGTGTGAATATACCAGATAGGACAGCATGGTGCAGTCCCTACAGTGTGAATATATCAGATAGGACAGCATGGTGCAGTCCCTACAGTGTGAATATATCAGATAGGTCAGCATGGTGCAGTCCCTACAGTGTGAATATACCAGATAGGACAGCATGGTGCAGTCCCTGCAGTGTGAATATATCAGATAGGACAGCATGGTGCAGTCCCTACAGTGTGAATATACCAGATAGGACAGCATGGTGCAGTCCCCACAGTGTGAATATATCAGATAGGACAGCATGGTGCATTCCCTACAGTGTGAATATACCAGATAGGACAGCATGGTGCAGTCCCTACAGTGTGAATATATCAGATAGGACAGCATGCTGCAGTCCCTACAGTGTGAATATATCAGATAGGACAGCATGGTGCATTCCCTACAGTGTGAATATACCAGATAGAACAGCATGGTGCAGTCCCTACAGTGTGAATATATCAGATAGGACAGCATGGTGCAGTCCCTACAGTGTGAATATATCAGATAGGACAGCATGGTGCAGTCACTACAGTGTGAATATATCAGATAGGACAGCATGGTGCAGTCACTACAGTGTGAATATACCAGATAGGACAGCATGGTGCAGTCCCTACAGTGTGAATATATCAGATAGGACAGCATGGTGCAGTCACTACAGTGTGAATATATCAGATAGGACAGCATGGTGCAGTCACTACAGTGTGAATATACCAGATAGGACAGCATGGTGCATTCCCTGCAGTGTGAATAAACAAGATAGAACAGCATGGTGCAGTCCCTACAGTGTGAATATACCAGATAGGTCAGCATGGTGCAGTCCCTACAGTGTGAATATACCAGATAGGACAGCATGGTGCAGTCCCTGCAGTGTGAATATATCAGATAGGACAGCATGGTGCAGTCCCTACAGTGTGAATATACCAGATAGGACAGCATGGTGCAGTCCCCACAGTGTGAATATATCAGATAGGACAGCATGGTGCAGTCCCTACAGTGTGAATATATCAGATAGGACAGCATGGTGCAGTCCCTACAGTGTGAATATATCAGATAGGACAGCATGGTGCAGTCCCTTAAGTGTGAATATATCAGATAGGACAGCATGGTGCAGTCCCTACAGTGTGAATATATCAGATAGGACAACATGGTGCAGTCCCTACAGTGTGAATATATCAGATAGGACAGAATGTTGCAGTCCCTTAAGTGTTGAATATACCAGATAGGACAGCATGGTGCAGTCCCTACAGTGTGAATATATCAGATAGGACAGCATGCTGCAGTCCCTACAGTGTGAATATATCAGATAGGACAGCATAGTGCAGTCCCTACAGTGTGAATATACCAGATAGGACAGCATGGTGCAGTCCCTACAGTGTGAATATATCAGATAGGACAGCATGGTGCATTCCCTACAGTGTGAATATACCAGATAGGACAGCATGGTGCATTCCCTACAGTGTGAATATACCAGATAGGACAGCATGGTGCATTCCCTACAGTGTGAATATACCAGATAGGACAGCATGGTGCATTCCCTTCAGTGTGAATATACCAGATAGAACAGCATGGTGCATTCCCTACAGTGTGAATATATCAGATAGGACAGCACGGTGCAGTCCCTACAGTGTGAATATATCAGATAGAACAGTATGGTGCATTCCCTACAGTGTGAATATACCAGATAGGACAGCATGGTGCAGTCCCTACAGTGTGAATATATCAGATAGGACAGCATGCTGCAGTCCCTACAGTGTGAATATATCAGATAGGACAGCACGGTGCATTCCCTACAGTGTGAATATACCAGATAGGACAGCATGGTGCAGTCCCTACAGTGTGAATATATCAGATAGGACAGCATGGTGCAGTCACTACAGTGTGAATATATCAGATAGGACAGCATGGTGCAGTCCCGACAGTGTGAATATATCAGATAGAACAGCATGGTGCAGTCACTACAGTGTGAATATACCGGACAGGACAGCATGGTGCAGTCCCTACAGTGTGAATATATCAGATAGGACAACATGGTGCAGTCCCTACAGTGTGAATATATCAGATAGGACAGAATGTTGCAGTCCCTTAAGTGTTGAATATACCAGATAGGACAGCATGGTGCAGTCCCTACAGTGTGAATATATCAGACAGTTCAGCATGGTGCATTCCCTACAGTGTGAATATACCAGGTAGGACAGCATGGTGCAGTCCCTACAGTGTGAATATATCAGATAGGACAGCATGGTGCAGTCCCTACAGTGTGAATATATCAGATAGGACAGCATGGTGCAGTCCCCACAGTGTGAATATACCAGATAGGACAGCATGGTGCATTCCCTACAGTGTGAATATATCAGATAGGACAGCATGGTACAGTCCCTACAGTGTGAATATACCAGATAGGTCAGCATGGTGCATTCCCTACAGTGTGAATAAACAAGATAGAACAGCATGGTGCAGTCCCTGCAGTGTGAATATATCAGATAGAACAGCATGGTGCAGGCCCTACAGTGTGTATACATAGATACATAGATACATAGAAGATAGGAGCAGGAGTAGGCCATTCGGCCCTTCGTGCCTGCTCCGCCATTCGATGAGATCATGGCTGATCCTTTAATTCAGTATCCCGTCCCCGCCTTCTCTCCGTAACCCTTAACCCCTTTTGCCCGTAGAAATATATCTAATTCCCTCTTAAATATATTTAATGAGCTGGCGTACACTGCCCTCTGTGGCAATGAGTTCCACAGGTTCACCACTCTCTGAGTGAAGAAATTCCCCCTCATCTCTGTCCTAAATGGTTTAGCCCTTATCCTTAAATTATGTCCTCTAGTTCTGTTCTCACCCGCCAAGGGAAACATTCCTTCTGCATCCAGTCTGTCTAGACCTGTCAGAATTTTATACACTTCTATGAGGTCCCCTCTCAATCTTCTAAACTCCAGTGTGTACATCCCTAAACTACATAGTCTCTCCTCATAGGTCATTCCCGCCATTCCTGGTATCAGCCTGGTGAATCGCCGCTGCACCCCCTCCATGGCAAGAACATCCTTCCTCAGATGAGGCGACCAAAACTGTACACAGTACTCGAGGTGTGGTCTCACCAGTGCCCTGTACAGCTGCAGCAAGGTATCCCTGTTCCTGTATTCTAACCCTTTTGCTATGAAGGCCAGCATACCGTTTGCCTTCTTGACCGCCTGTTGCACCTGCATGCTCGCCTTCAGTGACTGGTGTACAAGAACACCCAGGTCTCTCTGTACTTCCCCCTCTCCCAATCTATTGCCATTTAAATAATAATTTGCCCTCCCGTTCCTGCACCCAAGGTGGATAACTTCGCACTTGTCCACATTATAGTGCATCTGCCATTTATCCGCCCAATCGCCCAGTCTGTCCAAATCGCTCTGGAGCTTCCTGGTCTCTTCCTCTGAGCCCACCCCCCCTCCTAGTTTAGTGTCGTCTGCAAATTTGGAAATGCTGCATACCAGATAGAACAGCATGGTGCAGTCCCTACAGTGTGAATATACCAGATAGGACAGCATGGTGCAGTCCCTACAGTGTGAATATACCAGATAGGACAGCATGGTGCAGTCCCTACAGTGTGAATATATCAGATAGGGCAGCACGGTGCAGTCCCAACAGTGTGAATATATCAGATAGGACAGCATGGTGCACTCCCTACAGTGTGAATGTATCAGATAGGACAGCATGGTGCAGTCCCTACAGTGTGAATATACCAGATAGAACAGTATGGTGCATTCCCTACAGTGTGAATATACCAGATAGGACAGCATGGTGCATTCACTACAGTGTGAATATATCAGATAGGACAGCACGGTGCAGTCCCTACAGTGTGAATATATCAGATAGAACAGCATGGTGCATTCCCTACAGTGTGAATATATCAGATAGGACAGCACGGTGCAGTCCCTACAGTGTGAATATATCAGATAGGACAGCATGGTGCAGTCCCCTCAGTGTGAATGTATCAGATAGGACAGCATGGTGCAGTCCCTACAGTGTGAATATACCAGATAGAACAGTATGGTGCATTCCCTACAGTGTGAATATACCAGATAGGACAGCATGGTGCATTCACTACAGTGTGAATATACCAGATAGGACAGCATGGTGCATTCCCTACAGTGTGAATATATCAGATAGGACAGCATGGTGCATTCCCTACAGTGTGAATATATCAGATAGAACAGTATGGTGCATTCCCTACAGTGTGAATATACCAGATAGGACAGCATGGTGCATTCCCTACAGTGTGAATATATCAGATAGGACAGCATGGTGCATTCCCTACAGTGTGAATATATCAGATAGAACAGTATGGTGCATTCCCTACAGTGTGAATATACCAGATAGGACAGCACGGTGCATTCCCTACAGTGTGAATATACCAGATAGGACAGCATGGTGCATTCCCTACAGTGTGAATATACCAGATAGAACAGCATGGTGCATTCCCTACAGTGTGAATATATCAGATAGGACAGAATATTGCAGTCCCTTAATTGTGAATATACCAGATAGGACAGCATGGTGCAGTCCCTACAGTGTGAATATATCAGATAGGACAGCATGGTGCAGTCCCTACAGTGTGAATATATCAGATAGGACAGCATGGTGCAGTCCCTACAGTGTGAATATACCAGATAGGACAGCATGGTGCATTCCCTACATTGTGAGTATACCAGATAGGACAGCATGGTGCAGTCCCGACAGTGTGAATATATCAGACAGTTCAGCATGGTGCATTCCCTACAGTGTGAATATACCAGGTAGGACAGCATGGTGCAGTCCCTACAGTGTGAATATATCAGATAGGACAGCATGGTGCAGTCCCCACAGTGTGAATATATCAGATAGGACAGCATGGTGCAGTCCCCACAGTGTGAATATACCAGATAGGACAGCATGGTGCAGTCCCTACAGCGTGAATATATCAGATAGGACAGCATGGTGCAGTCCCTACAGTGTGAATATATCAGATAGGACAGCATGGTGCAGTCCCTACAGTGTGAATATACCAGGTAGGACAGCATGGTGCATTCCCTACAGTGTGAATATATCAGATAGGACATCATGGTGCAGTCCCTACAGTGTGAATATATCAGATAGGACAGCATGGTGCAGTCCCTACAGTGTGAATATACCAGGTAGGACATCATGGTGCAGTCCCTACAGTGTGAATATATCAGATAGGACACCATGGTGCAGTCCCCACAGTGTGAATATATCAGATAGGACAGCATGGTGCAGTCCCTACAGTGTGAATATACCAGATAGGACAGCATGGTGCAGTCCCTACAGTGTGAATATCCCAGATAGGACAGCATGGTGCATTCCCTACAGTATGAATATACCAGATAGAACAGTATGGTGCATTCCCTACAGTTTGAATATACCAGATAGAACAGCATGGTGCATTCCCTACAGTGTGAATATACCAGATAGGACAGCATGGTGCATTCCCTACAGTGTGAATATACCAGATAGGACAGCATGGTGCATTCCCTACAGTGTGAATATACCAGATAGGACAGCATGGTGCATTCCCTACAGTGTGAATATACCAGATAGGACAGCATGGTGCAGTCCCTACAGTGTGAATATACCAGATAGGACAGCATGGTGCAGTCCCTACAGTGTGAATATAACAGATAGGACAGCATGGTGCAGTCCCTACAGTGTGAATATAACAGATAGGACAGCATGGTGCATTCCCTACAGTGTGAATATACCAGATAGAACAGCATGGTGCATTCCCTACAGTGTGAATATATCAGATAGGACAGCATGGTGCAGTCCCTACAGTGTGAATATATCAGATAGAACAGTATGGTGCATTCCCTACAGTGTGAATATATCAGATAGGACAGCATGGTGCAGTCCCTACAGTGTGAATATATCAGATAGGACAGCATGCTGCAGTCCCCACAGTGTGAATATATCAGATAGGACAGCATGGTGCAGTCCCTGCAGTGTGAATATATCAGATAGGACAGCATGCTGCAGTCCCTACAGTGTGAATATATCAGATAGGACAGCATGCTGCAGTCCCTACAGTGTGAATATACCAGATAGGACAGCATGGTGCAGTCCCTACAGTGTGAATATACCAGATAGGACAGCATGGTGCAGTCCCTACAGTGTGAATATATCAGATAGGACAGCATGCTGCAGTCCCCACAGTGTGAATATATCAGATAGGACAGCATGGTGCATTCCCTAGTGTGAATATACCAGATATAACAGCATGGTGCATTCCCTACAGTGTGAATATACCAGATAGGACAGCATGGTGCATTCCCTGCAGTGTGAATATATCAGATAGAACAGCATGGTGAATTCCCTACAGTGTGAATATACCAGAAAGGACAGCATGGTGCAGTCCCTACAGTGTGAATATATCAGATAGGACAGCATGGTGCAGTCCCTACAGTGTGAATATATCAGATAGAACAGCATGGTGAATTCCCTACAGTGTGAATATACCAGAAAGGACAGCATGGTGCAGTCACGACAGTGTGAATATATCAGACAGGACAGCATGGTGCAGTCACTACAGTGTGAATATACCAGATAGGACAGCATGGTGCAGTCCCTACAGTGTGAATATATCAGATAGGACAGCATAGTGCAGTCCCTACACTGTGAATATACCAGATAGAACAGCATGGTGCAGTCCCTACAGTGTGTATATACCAGATAGAACAGCATGGTGCAGTCCCTACAGTGTGAATATACCAGATAGGACAGCATGGTGCAGTCCCTACAGTGTGAATATACCAGATAGGACAGCATGGTGCAGTCCCTACAGTGTGAATATATCAGATAGGACAGCATGGTGCAGTCCCTACAGTGTGAATATATCAGATAGGTCAGCATGGTGCAGTCCCTACAGTGTGAATATACCAGATAGGACAGCATGGTGCAGTCCCTGCAGTGTGAATATATCAGATAGGACAGCATGGTGCAGTCCCTACAGTGTGAATATACCAGATAGGACAGCATGGTGCAGTCCCCACAGTGTGAATATATCAGATAGGACAGCATGGTGCATTCCCTACAGTGTGAATATACCAGATAGGATAGCATGGTGCAGTCCCTGCAGTGTGAATATATCAGATAGGACAGCATGCTGCAGTCCCTACAGTGTGAATATATCAGATAGGACAGCATGGTGCATTCCCTACAGTGTGAATATACCAGATAGAACAGCATGGTGCAGTCCCTACAGTGTGAATATATCAGATAGGACAGCATGGTGCAGTCCCTACAGTGTGAATATATCAGATAGGACAGCATGGTGCAGTCACTACAGTGTGAATATATCAGATAGGACAGCATGGTGCAGTCACTACAGTGTGAATATACCAGATAGGACAGCATGGTGCAGTCCCTACAGTGTGAATATATCAGATAGGACAGCATGGTGCAGTCACTACAGTGTGAATATATCAGATAGGACAGCATGGTGCAGTCACTACAGTGTGAATATACCAGATAGGACAGCATGGTGCATTCCCTGCAGTGTGAATAAACAAGATAGAACAGCATGGTGCAGTCCCTACAGTGTGAATATACCAGATAGGTCAGCATGGTGCAGTCCCTACAGTGTGAATATACCAGATAGGACAGCATGGTGCAGTCCCTGCAGTGTGAATATATCAGATAGGACAGCATGGTGCAGTCCCTACAGTGTGAATATACCAGATAGGACAGCATGGTGCAGTCCCCACAGTGTGAATATATCAGATAGGACAGCATGGTGCAGTCCCTACAGTGTGAATATATCAGATAGGACAGCATGGTGCAGTCCCTACAGTGTGAATATATCAGATAGGGCAGCACGGTGCAGTCCCTACAGTGTGAATATACCAGATAGGACAGCATGGTGCAGTCCCTACAGTGTGAATATATCAGATAGGACAGCATGGTGCATTCCCTACAGTGTGAATATACCAGATAGGACATCATGGTGCAGTCCCTACAGTGTGAATATATCAGATAGGGCAGCACGGTGCAGTCCCAACAGTGTGAATATACCAGATAGGACAGCATGGTGCAGTCACTACAGTGTGAATATATCAGATAGGAAAGCATGGTGCAGTCCCTACAGTGTGAATATACCAGATCGGACAGCATGGTGCATTCCCTACAGTGTGAATAAACAAGATAGAACAGCATGGTGCAGTCCCTACAGTGTGAATATATCAGATAGGACAGCATGGTGCAGTCCCTACAGTGTGAATATACCAGATAGGACAGCATGGTGCATTCCCTACAGTGTGAATAAACAAGATAGAACAGCATGGTGCAGTCCCTACAGTGTGAATATATCAGATAGAACAGCATGGTGCAGGCCCTACAGTGTGTATATACCAGATAGAACAGCATGGTGCAGTCCCTACAGTGTGAATATATCAGATAGGACAGCATGGTGCAACCCCTACAGTGTGAATATATCAGATAGGACAGCATGGTGCAGTCCCTACAGTGTGAATATATCCGATAGGACAGCATGGTGCAGTCCCTACAGTGTGAATATATCAGATAGGACAGCATGGTGCAGTCCCTACAGTGTGAATATATCAGATAGGACAGCATGGTGCAGTCACTACAGTGTGAATATATCAGATAGGACAGCATGGTGCAGTCCCCACAGTGTGAATATATCAGATAGGACAGCATGGTGCAGTCACTACAGTGTGAATATATCAGATAGGACAGCATGGTGCAGTCCCTACAGTGTGAATATATCAGATAGGACAGCATGGTGCAATCCCTACAGTGTGAATATATCAGATAGGACAGCATGGTGCAGTCCCTACAGTGTGAATATATCAGATAGGTCAGCATGGTGCAGTCCCTACAGTGTGAATATATCAGATAGGACAGCATGGTGCAGTCCCTACAGTGTGAATATATCAGATAGGACAACATGGTGCAGTCCCTACAGTGTGAATATATCAGATAGGACAGAATGTTGCAGTCCCTTAAGTGTGAATATACCAGATAGGACAGCATGGTGCAGTCCCTACAGTGTGAATATACCAGATAGGACAGCATGGTGCAGTCCCTGCAGTGTGAATATACCAGATAGGACAGCATGGTGCAATCCCTACAGTGTGAATATATCAGATAGGACAGCATGGTGCAATCCCTACAGTGTGAATATATCAGATAGGACAGCATGGTGTAATCCCTAGTGTGAATATATCAGATAGGGCAGCATGGTGCAGTCCCTACAGTGTGAATATATCATAGATTTGTTGTTGTTGTTATTGTTTATATCAGATTATATAGGATATACAGCACAGAAGGAGGCCATTCGGCCCAATCAGTCCATGCCAGCTTTTATGCTTCACTCGAGGCTCCTCCGTCTTTCTTCATCTAACTCTATCAGCATAACCCTCTATTCCCTTCTCCCTCATATGCTTATCTAGCCTCACCTTAAATGCATCTGTACTATTCGCTTCAACCACTCCCTGTAGCGAGTTCCCCATTCTCACCACTCTCTGGGTAAAGAAGTTTCTTCTGAATTCCATATTGGATTTCTTGGTGATTATCTTATATTGATGGCCTCTAGTTATGCTCTTCCCCACAAGTGGAAACATTCTCTCTGTATCCACTCTATCAAAACCTCTCATAATTTTAAAGACTTCTGTTAGGTCAGATAGGACAGGGTAGTGCATTGCCTACGGTGTTAATGCACCACTCACCATTCCATGATCACCGAGCAGGACCTGTATTCTACAACACCCATTTTGTAATTGGATGATGAGGCATGCCAAGAGAAGCTCAGCGTGGGTAACCCTCCTTTTCTTCCCTCACTTTCCTTATAGGCTTCCCTTTGATACTCATGGATTATCTTTGGCGTTCCCACCACCCCCCTCCCAAAAAGCTCCTCCATCTGATTGCAGTGAATGCTGGCTCCAGATTCTGGGAGCAGGAAGTGATAAATAAGTTGCAGCATTTCCACAGATTTTCTTTTTTCTTCTTGCACTAGTAATTGGTTGGCCTCAAAGATCCATCCTTAGCTTTCATGTTTGTAGCACACTCCTACACTCTGCTCCCCCCACACTGTTGAAAATGTAAAGAATGGCAGCTGTACATGTGTGTAGATTTTCAGATCGTCCTAGATGGCATTTATGTTACAGAATTGCTTGAAGATCTAACACAGATTTGGCACCAACAGATAAACAACTATGTAAACACATGCGTCTGTGCCAACAATTATTTGATAGTCATGCTTGGCATCTTTATTTTCTGGTCAATATTGATAAAGAACGAACTTGCCTTTATTTAGTGCCTTTCATAACTTCAGGACGTCCCAAAGTGCTTTACAACTGCTTCCCTGTTGCAATGTAGGAAACAGCACACAGCAAGATCCCACAAAGAGCAGTGAAATAAATGACCAGATCGTCTTAAAGCTGAGGGATAACTGTTGGCCAGGACAATGGGAGAACTCCCCTTGCTCACTTTCAAATAGTGCCGTGGGTTCTTTTACGTCCACCAGAGGGGGAAGAAGGGGGCTTCGGTTCAGCGTCTCATCCAAAGGACGGCACCTCCGACTGTGCAGCACTTCCTCAGTACTGCACTGGAGTGTCAGCCTTATGTGGCGGGGGGGTGGGTGGGCGAGTTCGTCTAGGTCAACGTCAGGAAGCCACATTACTGACCTGTAAAGATGGGCTGAATGCATAGCCTGCCATTTAGCATGTGGCACCCCCAGAGATAATATTTACACCACTCTGGTGGTACTCCTCTGGTGGTGCCGGACACCACATTCATCCCCGACAGGCAGCTGCACTGCTTCATTTACCAGACACAGTCAGACCAAGATTGACAATCACTCAGTTTGGTTTCAGAATCCAATCCATTTCGATGTCCGTCCCTCCTAAATATAAACAGCTTGGGGAGGGGAGGGGGAGGAATTCATCTCCTCACTATTTATAGCAAATCAAACACACGGGGCGATTTTGCCAGCCCTGGGGAGGCAGGTATGGAGGCGGGATTGCCGGGAAAATGGCAAAATTTGGGGGCGGGTGCCCAACCTGCCCCCAACCCACCTCCATGCCATCTTCCCAGGAGGCGGGTAGTTAACAGGCAGATAAGAGGATTATCCCCATTTTACCCGAAGGCTCCAAGCCCCAACAGGGTCACTGAGGCAAGCAGTGGGTCTGCGGAGGTCGGAGGGGTCCAAAGGTGTGCTGTGGAGGTGAGTGATGGCTGCAAGTGTGGAGAGGTGAGTATCTGAGGTAAGTGGAAAGTGTTAGAAAAAGTGTACTTACCTTTGTTTCTTCCTGCAGGCTTCAATCGGTGGGTATGCGGAGAGTCTCGCACCTCCGCGGTAGAGATGACAGATGGCCGTTGCATTCTCCAATGCAACAACCATCTCATTTCTGCAAAAGAAAGAGGTTTGATGAGGTCTTGAATTCAAGAACTCATCAAACTACAGAGAATGTCAGTGTTTGACAGCTTCACAGATGAAACATCATACGCTGACGTTCTCTGCCACCGGCTTTCCCTTAATTGGCATGCTAAACCCGCTGGGCGGACTTAACAAGGTCAATCAAAGGAAAATAGCGTGGAGGCAGGACATCGGCCCACCAAGCAGCAGTCCCGCCTCCAACGCAAAATCACCCCCATTCTTTCTGAAAAGATTAAAGGTGTCATTGCACATAGCAAGAAGAGGAATTCCCCTCAACAGGTTTGCATGCTCTATCACTCACTCCTAACAGCTCGTGACAGTTCTGGGAGCCATGCATGAGGAATTCCAAATTTAATTAATTGGTTAGCTCTACCAAAGAGCCGGCACAGGCACGATGGGCTAAATGGCCTCCTTCTGTGCTGTATCATTCTATGATTATATAAATGTGAGGTGATGCAGTTTGGTGGGAAAAATAGAAACATCACCTACACCGTAGAAAATAAGAAACTGAATGGGGTAGAAGAGCAAAGGGATCTAGGGATACGGGTGAACAAATCATTAAAAGCAGCATCGCAGGCCAGCAAAACAATTAAACATGCTAACAAAGCACTGGGATTTATTTCTGTGGGTATAGAATTCAAAAGTAGTGAAGTTTATGTTAGACTTCTATAGGACACTGGTCAGGCCGCACTTAGAGTACAATGCACAGTTCTGGTCTCCATACTATAAAAAGGACACAGAAGCACTGGAGAAAGTGCAGAAAAGATTTACAAGGATGGTAGCAGAAATGAGAGCTTACAGCTATTGGGAAAGATTTAACAGGTTGGGGCTTTTTTCCTTAGAAAAGAGAAGACTTAGAGGTGACCTGATAGAGGTCTTTAAAATTATAAATAGGTTCGACAGGGTAGATGTGGAGAGACTGTTTCCACTTGTGGGATAATCCAAAACTAGGGGTCATAAATACAAGATAGTTACTAATAAACCAAGAAAAGAAAGAAATAATAGACTGCATTTATATAGTGCCTTTCACGGCCACCAGACGTCCCAAAGGGCTTTACAGCCAATGAAGTATTTTTTGAAGTGTAGTCACTGTTGTAATGTAGGAAACGTGGCAGCCAATTAGCGCACAGCAAGCTCCCACAAACAGCAATGTGATAATGACCAGATAATCTGCTTTTGTTATGTTGATTGAGGAATAAATATTGGCCAGGACACTGGGGATAACTTTCCTGCTCTTCTTCAAAATAGATCTTTTTACATTCACATGAGAGAGCAGACGGGGCCTCGGTTTAACATCTCATCCGAAAGACGGCACTCCCTCAGCACTGCACTGGAGTGTTAGCCTAGATTTTTGTGCTCAAGTCCCTGATGTGGGACTTGACCCCACAACCTTCAGACTCAAAGGCAAGTGTGCTATCCACTGAGCCACAGCTGAGAAATAAGGGGAAATTTGTTTACTCAGAGAGTGGTTAGACTGTGGAACCCACTACCACAGAAAGTGGTTGAGGTGAATACCTTAGATGCTTTCAAAAGGAAACTAGATGAGCACAAGAGAAATGGGAATAGAAAGATACGCTGAAAGGCTGAGATGAGGTAAATAGAATTGGAGGAGATGCGTGTGGAGTATGAACACCAGCACAGACTGGTTGGGCCGAATGGCCTGTTTCTGTGCTGTATATTCTATGTAATTCTATTCTACAGACATGCAGGCAAAATATTTTGGTTTGCAAGCCACAAACTTATGATCATGTGCCCAGTTAAAGCTGAAGAGGTACTGTTGACAACACAAATGAATTCCAGTTGTGCTGGTGGTAGGATCAGTGTAATTGCTCAGCTCAAAGACACAGTGACTGAGCCACATGGGTTTACTTTATGTAAATATAGGCGTCTCTGTAGGATAACTGCAAATGCTGTGGGAATACAGCTCAGCGAGGGCCAAGTCAATTGAATAAGACCTCCCAAGAGAAAATGTTGGCTGCGATGATTGGAACAGTCTGCCCTTCAAAAGGGCGTTAAGATGTGGAGACTAGGCAGGGATTAGAGTATGATTCACAGCTCTTGGTACGCAACAGAAACGATGGCTTAACTTAGGCCAGATAAAGCCACCATTTTATTCTGTCAGAGCTGAAGGCTGGTATCATTACTTCCACTCATTAGACCAACTAACCGCAAGCATTAACATGTATTGGCACAATAATGCTGGGCAGCAATAGTGCAGACATACTGTTAGAAAGTTGCACATTTGCTCTATTTTGTAGACATTAAAAATCACAAACCTTCTCCGTGCCCTTTTGTTTTGTTTTGTGTGGCGATGATGTAAAGTGTTTGTTTTTAGTGGATTTGCTGGGGGATCGCCACGGGCTGACATGAAAGGAGCGACTCTGCTCCCTCACGTATGATGTTGTAATTTAAGTGACAGCAGTAGGCCTGGCATGTGAGGGTGTGCTGAGTCTGCACAGTTTCAATGAGCTTATAGTCGGTCAGTCTGCATGAGAGAAAAGAAAATGAGACTGAGAGAGGAAAAGAGTCTGTAACCAGCTGCAAACTTGCTCCTTTCTTGTTAATGTCGATGCCATTAATTGTGCTGTTTTTTTCCCCCTATTAGATATATTTTATAAAATAAAATGCAGATGCTGGAAATATACAACATCTCTGAACACATGTCAAGACGTAAGAGAAATAGAGGTTAATGTTTTAGGCGGAGGCTTTTTACCAGCAATCCTGAGCTCAAAACATTCAGATGCTGATAGAGCTGCGGTGTATTTCCAACACTTCTTGTTTTGATTTAAAATAAAGTTGAGACCGTGCAAAAGTGGGAAAAACCTCCCAAAAAATAAATCAACACCAATCCCAAATGGGGTAACTGACAGCAGGGGATTAATCACGTAGAAAACATAGAAAAATAGGAGCAGGAGTCGGCCATTCGGCCCTTCGAGCCTGCTCCGCCATTCAATATCATGGCTGATCATCTCTCTCAATAGCATATTCCCGCTCTCTCCCCATACTTCTTCACGCCTTTTGGGCTGGATTTTCTCAGCCCCGAGGAGGCAGGTATGGAGGCGGGACTGCCGGGAAAGTTGCAGAATTTGGGGGCGGGTGGCAAACCCACGCCCAACCCACCTCTGTGCCCTCTTGCCAGGAGGCGGGAAGCCGTCCTGCCCCGTGTCCCATCTCCTTGGAGGCGGGAAGGGATTAAAGCCTATTAACTGCCTGTTAACAGGTAGTTAACAGGCAGAAAATAGGATTATCCTCATTTTTCATCCTGAAGTGCAGGCTTCCCGACCTGGGGGGAACCCTGCCGGGGTGTAGGAGGCGAATAGGAGGTCTGCGGGGGTAGGAGGGGTCTGAAAGTGCGGTGCAAAGGTGAGTGATGGGTGCAAGTGTGGAGTGGTAAGTATATGAGATGCGTGTAACGTGTTAGAAAATGTTAACTTACCTTTGTTTCTACCTACAGCCTTCAGCCGCTGTGGAGCCGGAGTCCCCGACATCTCCATTGTAGAGATCACAGACTGGATGTTGCATCCTCCGATCCAACAGACAGCTGATTTCTGCAAAGTAGAAAGGTTTGATGAGTCCTGAACACAAGGGCTCATGAAACTACACAGAATGTCACTGTTTGACAGCTTCACAGAGCTGCCAAACAATGACATTTCTTCTTTCAAAAGTTCTTGACAGATGACATGTCATACGTTGACGTGCTCTGTCACTGACTTCCCCCTAATTGGCCTGCTGAGCCCGCTGGGCGGGCTTAACAAGGTCAATCAGGGGAAATTCCCGCTGGTTGGCCAGAAGCTGATGGAGGTGGGACTGAAAGCCGGCAAGTAGCAGTCCCGCCTCCAACACGTCTCCATTCAGAAAATCCAGCCCTCAGTGTCTAGAAATCTATCGATCTCCTTCTTAAATATATTCAGTGACAACATTTGCCCTGGCAAAGGAATTAGATTGGAAATCTGATCAAATGTGGCGATAGTGGGGAGATTTGACCTCGGGCGGACCTTATATCAGCACCTGCAAAAGACCTGCGAGGAGCTCCTCACATAAATGTGGCAAAATTGGAGCCTCTACATCCCATTCATCTCACGAGGGAGGCAGAAGTGTTTCACAGTATTACGTCCGTGAATGATCGAGACACGGACAGCAGGAGTTGAACAAAATAAGTCTTTACTGATGGAAGTCAATAGTGAAACTGAAAACAACAGAGGCTCACTAGCGCCTTTTATACAGGGGTGGTCACTGCCGCTACTGCAGTCTGAGACCAGTTATTCTCTTAAAAGGTACATACACAACAATTCCTCCCCTTTTAGATAAACAGTACATAACATTCATTTAACAACTAAATGATAACGAATTACAATCACAATTACGGTTGCTAGATACATTGGTTAAGTTTAAGCAATTGTAAGTTCAGTCTTTGAGGAGGCTTCCTGATTCTGTCTGGATAACGCCTCTTTGGGGTATCAGGTTCTTCTAGCAATGTTGAGTCGGGATCAATGTCGTTGTTTGGTTCATCTGCTTCCAATATTACCGGTTCTGCGGTAGCTGCAATTGGAACGTCGATTTCATTACCAGGTGTATCAGATCGTGGTGTGGAGTTGACGTTTTCCAGTGACTCTAGAATCTGGTCAGCATGGCGTCTTACAATGCTCTCCCCAACGTCCGCGGTATACATGAGAGGTCCTTGTCGTGTACAAATCGTTCCTGGCTGCCATTTCTCAGTGCGGTAGTCCCGGGCCAAAACTGGTTGACCTATCTTAAAACTCCTGGTCGGCCTTTCATTCATATTCTGAAACTGCCTGTTCTCCACATCTCTTCGGACGTTTGGCTTAACCAAATCCAAGCGGCATCATAGTCTTCGATTGAAGAACATCATGGCTGGAGTTTGGTTGGTAACCGCATGTGTCGCATTCCGGTAGGCAAACAAGAAGTTGTCCATCTTGTGTTGTAGGGGTATATCTTCATTACACATTGCCTTGATAGCCTTCTTGAATGTTTGGACAAACCTCTCGGCCAATCCATTAGTGGCTGGATGATATGGGGCAGATGTGTAATTCTTAACACCATTGATCTTTAAGAACCTCCGGAACTCTTCAGACACAAACTGTGGTCCATTGTCAGAGCAAATCTGTTCAGGCAGCCCATTTCTGGTGAATATGGTTTGTAAAACTGTGATAGTTTTTTCCGTGGTGGTTGAGGACATTTTTATTACCTCTGGCCACTTTGAATGTGCATCCACCGCAATTAAAAACATCGAGTCCATGAAGGGACCAGCAAAATCAATGTGCACCCTTTGCCATGGAGATGAGGGCCACTCCCATGGATGCAGAGGAGCTTGTGGTGGGGCGTTTTGGACCTTCTGGCATCCTGCACAGCTCTTGGTCATCTCTTCGATTTCTCTATCGATTCCCGGCCACCACACAAACGCTCTGGCTAAGTTCTTCATTTTTACCCCACCCAGATGACCCTCATGAAGCTCATTGAGCACTCTATCCATCAACTTAGGTGGAATTACTACTCTGGATCCACACATCAAGGTTCCTCTGCACACTGGCAGCTGTTCTCTTCTCGGCGAGAATGCTGGCAGCAGTGGTTCGCCATGTGCTGGCCATCCCTTCACCATTAAATCATAGACCCGTGATAGTGTCGGGTCATTCCGTGTTTCCTTTTCTATGTTTGCATAGGGAGACATTCGACTATGGTCGAGTGGAATATCTCCATTGGATCCACTTCAAGGTCGTCTTCTTCCACCGTCGGCAACGGTAGGCGTGACAATCCATCAGCATTTCCATGCTGTTTAGTTCCTTTGTACTCGATGTCATATTGGTGTGCCCCTAGGAAAAGGGACCATCTCTGCAGCCGTTGTGCTGCCATTATCGGTACGCCCTTCTGAGGGTTGAAAATGGAGACAAGAGGTTGATGATCGGTTAGTAGAGTAAATTTTTGACCGTGCAGGTAGTGATTGAACTTCTTCACCCCCCACACTAGGCGGAGGGCCTCTCTGTCAATCTGGGCGTAGTTACGCTCGGCAGAAGTTAACGAGCGTGACGCAAAAGCTATCGGCCTCTCTAAACCATCAAGGAATTTATGTGACAGTACCGCCCCAATGCCGTAGGGAGACGCATCACACGCCAATCTGATCGGCAGTGCTGGGTTGTAGTGAGCCAATACTTCCCTTGAAGTGATTAAGTCCTTACTCTTCTGAAAGGCACGCTTACAATCATCGCTCCATTTCCATGCTACCCCCGTTCGTAGCAGGGCGTTCAGTGGGTGCAGAATTGTCGACAAATTCGGCAAAAACTTATGATAGTAATTCACCAACCCGAGGAATGACCTCAGTTGCGACACATTTTCAGGCGCTGGGGCCTTAACAAGAGCTTCAATTTTGTCAGGGGACTTATGTAACCCCTCTTCATCAATCACGTGGCCACAATACGATATCTGTTTCTTTAAAAATTCGCACTTGGGGCGGTTGGCTCGCAGCCCATGTTCCCGTAGTCTAGTGAGCACCTGTTCTAGGTTGTTATGGTGCTCACGGTCATCTTCACCTGTCACAAGGATGTCGTCCAAGTAACACTGAGTCCCCGGAGTCCCTTGCAGGACTTTTTCCATCGCTCTTTGCCATATCGCCGGAGCCGATGCTACTCCGAATACCAGTCGATTATACTGGTAAAGACCTTTGTGAGTGTTTATCGTGTGACACTTCCTAGAGGACTCTTCAACCTCCATCTGCAAATATGCTTGTGCTAGGTCAATTTTTGTAAAACGCTTCCCTCCAGACAGTGAGGCGAAGATGTCTTCTATCCTTGGAAGAGGATATTGTACTGTGTGAAGGACAGGGTTCACCGTCACCTTGAAATCCCCACAGATGCGAATCTTCCTTGGCTCCCCGGACTTATTGCTTAACGTTTTCTTCATGACAGGAACGATGGGTGTCTCCCACTCGCTCCAGTCGACCTTAGACAACACGCCCGCCTTCTCCAGATTCTCCAGCTCTGCCTCGACGGCTGGGCGAATTGCACATGGTACCGGTCTTGCTTTGAAAAACTTGGGAACTGCATTCTCTTCTATTTTTATCGAGGCGGTTACGCCTTTAAGCGTGCCCAGTTCTTGTTGAAATACCTCTTTGGCGTTAGCTAAGATTGTTGACAATCGTCCAGGAGTGACGTCTTCATCTTTTTTACCGTCCACCATCATTGCATGAATGGAGTGCCAATCTAAGTTTATCTTCCTGATCCATTCCCGTCCCAATAACGGTGGTCCACCATTTGGCAGCATGTAGAGATACAATTTCCGTATTTTCTTGCCATTGTATTCGACAGGCACCCTTATTTTTCCTCTGGGGTATACTTTTTGCCCCGTATACGTCGTCAAGACGATGGATGTCTCTCTCAAGGGTATGTGTGAAAATAGCCGCTCGTAGTCTCGTCGATTCATGACGGTTAGCGCTGATCCTGTATCCAATTCCATTTTAACTTGGGACCCTGCTATCGTGAGGGTGACCCAAATGGTTCGGTGATCCTCTTTTGCGATTACATTGTGAAGTTTGAGACAGCTTAGTCTCCTGTTCCCGGATTCAGTATCGCTCATCTGGTCTTCGGAACTACTGTCCGTCATCTTTTGTACTTTCTTGTACGGTTCCTTAGTAGCCTTTTTGTTGTCGCTGGTCTTCTTCCCAGACCTGCAAACTCTTGCAATGTGTCCCATCTTCCCGCATTGCCTGCATATTTTGTCTTTGGACCAGCAGTCCTTCTGGTCATGGTTAGTTCTGCCGCAGCGATAACATTTTGCAAATCCCCGTGTCATTTCGTGGGTGCCGTATTCCTGTGGTTTTTGTTGAATTTCTGCAGCTGCCCTGGCTGCTGCTTCATACGATACTGCCACGCTGAAAGCCTTATCTAGCGTCAGCTCTTTCTCGGAGAGTAACTTCTTCTGGGTTCCTTCACTCAGGAGTCCACAGACAAATTTGTCCCGTAGGGTATCTGCCAGTCCTGCTCCAAACTGGCAGTGCTTTGATAGCTTGCGTAGTTCCGTAAGGTACTCAGCATTGCTCTCATCTTTATGCTGAGTTCTCCTGTGGAATTTAAATCTTTCTGCTATCAACAGCAGTGCAGGGTTTAGGTGTTCCTGTAGGACAGCAACAATTTCGTTAAAACTCTTCGCCTTCGGTTTGGCTGGAGTAATCAGGTCCCGCAATAGGCCGTACGTTCTAGCGCCCATTAAGTTTAGCAATATCGATGCCTTTTTCTCCTCCGCTATTTCGTTTGCCTCGAAATATACCTCGACTCTTTCCACATACGTGGTCCAGTCCTCTATTGTATTATCAAAAGCAGTGATACAGCCAGTCTTCGGCATCTTGCAAATCTAAAATGGCGCCTCCCGCGCTTTGCCTTCTTCCCCGATTTAACAAAATGGCGCCTCCCGCGCTTTGCCTTCTTCCCCGCTGTTGTTAGCGCTGCTTTCCGCAGTTTCTTGCGCGTTTAATATTTCTTTTTTTATTATTTTCCCGTCGTGGAACAACCCTGTGGGACTCTTGCCTCCCTCTTCGCGGGTCTATACGCAGCCCGGCTTCGTAGCACCGGCCGCGCCCCGTGTGCTCCACCCTCTCTCTTCTTCCCGACAATGCTGCTCGGCCCCGTTGCAAACCACCCGCTCGAGTTCGCGACCGCCGCAGCCCAGGAAGGATCAGTGCACTACCTGCCACCAGCCCGATTAGCTGAAGCACCGTCGACAGGAACCAGGCCCCGCTTCCGACAGCTTCTCCAGCAATCTTCAACTCCGCAAACACAGGGGCGGATGCCCATGGTCGACGCCCGTTTCTACTGCCTCTTACTTTCTATTCTTTCTGGCCTCGACCTCTGCTCACTTCGCTGTAGGAATGGATCCCAGGAGGTGGTGCAGACTGTAGGTAGGTTCGTATCTGCTCGTCGCCAGTATTACGTCCGTGAATGATTGAGACACGGACAGGAGTTGAACAAAATAAGTCTTTACTGATGGAAGTCAATAGTGAAACTGAAAACAGAGGCTCACTAGCGCCTTTTATACAGGGGTGGTCACTGCCGGTACTGCAGTCTGAGACCAGTTATTCTCTTAAAGGTACATACACAACACACAGTATGTTGATGTATGTACATGTGTTGCTTGACATTTCATTCTTCTGATTCGAGAATCTGTAACAATACCTTCGTGCAGGTACCACCCATTTAATTGCAGAACCTATTTGATTGTCTAAAGTCATGAGTCCTTCACCCATTTTTATAAAACGTCAGTTGGACAGGTTGACATGCATAAGCTACTTATTTGTATGACTGCAGTTTGCAGATTGAGACCTGCCCCAGCTATTTGCAGCTGGCACTTCCTGATCAAACCTGTTCCTGAACATCATACCAAAGAAGTAGTATGCTCATCTTCCATAAGCAGTGGGGCGGAGGGAAGAGGTCAGAGCGTACGGAGGAAAAAGGGAGAGCCCACCAAAATCCCTGTATTAACTTTCTCCCACCCACCAAATTTTCTCTCCTCTCGTTAAAGTCTGACGCCAGACTCTGTTACATCACCCAAGTGATCACTGTATCTGTGAGGCTAGACAGTGAGTGAGTGTGGGTTACTGGACAGCTGCGGCGGGGGGAGGGGTTGGTGAACACCTCACAACCGGCCTAGAACTGGCCCTCACCCCATGTCCACAAAGACACAGGCCTAGAAATTCATTGACGCCACTTTTGGGGCGCTAAAGTGGGGCGTCCGCTAAAGTTTGCGGCCGCCACCAAATCGATGCCACTTCTCCGATATTCATTAGCTTCGCCCTAGGAGTTCGGGCGAGCGCTAAAACTGCTGCTGGACGCCTCTCTTTGGGCGCTAAGCCGGAGGTGGTGATCGATAGCGCCGAGGCCGGGCGCAGCACAGGTGCGGCCATCTCGTGATTGACAGCAGACACCCTGGCGCCGGCCAGCTCTTAAGGGGGAAGGGTCGACTGTGTCTGCTGCCACGCCCTGGATAGTGGAGCCCTCCAGCTAGGCCTGAACACTGCTGCTGGACCCAAATAGCGCCTGAAGACATGGAGAAGGCCCGTGAACGTGCGCAGTGCTTCTCAGAGCGTGATCTGAGTGTGCTGCTTGCTGCTGTGGAGAAGAGGCGCCATGTTTTGTACCCGGACAATGGCAAGAAGGCGACGGTCCGCGTCTACAGGAGAGCCTGGAGGCATGTCGCCACCAAGCTGTCAGTCAACAGCGACGTCCCCAGGAGCGGTGCCCAATGCCGCAAAAAGTTAAATGACCTCACACGCATTGTCAGGGTGAGTACCCTTTCCAATGACCTCCTAATCCTTGCATGTGCACCTCACATTATGGGCAAAGGGACCTGAAAGCTCTAATGGCCAGCCTTCATCCAGCAGCTATGGGACAGGCATGAGCATCAATTGCACATTCTGCACTTAACACACTGGCCAAGCTATTCCACCATGGGAGGCATTGCACACCAGATCATGGCGACACACTGGCCAAGCTATTCCACCATGGGAGGCATTGCACACCAGATCATGGCGACACACTGGCCAGGCTATTCCACCATGGGAGGCAGTGCACACAAGATCACGGCGACACACTGTACTTAGAGGCCGTCCTTTCTCTTGCAGGCCAAGCTAGCGAATAATCGCAAGAGCCGGACTGCAACCGGGGGAGGCCGCCCCCATATCCAGCCACTCACCGACCTGCAACATCGCGTGGAGCGCCTCATGGGTGGCCGGGTGATTGGGCCCGTTGCATGTGGAGATGCCGACCCGGTTCTGGGCAGCAATGGTAAGGACATCACCTTTTGCACCTCTCTCGTCCCACTTGCGCATCAGATCTACATCCTTTGCCACTGTCCGACCAATGCGCTGAATGCCACCACTCATGCATCCCGCACTGACGCCCTCTCCTCACTCTAAAGCTACTCTTGTGCCTTCCTGCTTTCAGATGGTGAAGAGGAGGTCCCTGAACTTGCCAGTGACAGACCCTCCGAAGAGGAGCAGGAGGAGGAGCAAGAGGAAGGCGGCCCATCAGGGGAACCCTCAGCTGCGGCCACCCAAGCCAATGTAGGGGACACGTCTTCCCTGGAGGGCAGCATGGCGGAAGTGTCGAAGGGGAGGGGAGCTCCTGGGACCTGCGGGCTGCAGAAAGGCGGGAGGGGGGTGGAAGCTCGGCGGCCTTCTCCCCAGAGGGGGGAAGCGTCGGAGGGGAGTCCAATTGCTGGGCCCAGCGGCCTCCAGCAACGCAGGAAGGGTCGGCCAGCTCGGCGGCCTTCTCCCCAGAGGGAGAGTCCGGCCTCCAGTCAGGAGATGCTCTTCGCCGAGGAGATGGAACGCCTCGAAGACTTGTCCGCGGACTCGGAGCGCCGGCACACGGAGCTCATGGCGGCAGTGGCATGGTTGCCTGAGTCCATCGATTCCCTCTCTCAGAGTGTGGCCGAGTTCGGGCCCTCAGAGGCCACCAGTCGGGCGGAATACCGGGCAGATCAGGCAGCGAGTCGGGCGGAATTCGGGGCAGCTCTGTCAGCGACTGGCCAGGTGATCAGTGGTGCCGTCCAGTCACTGGCTGCTCTGATGCGGTCAGTGAACAGGTCAACACGGGCACTCACTGCTGCCACACTCGCTGTGTCAGCCAGGCATCGCCAGGGCACCCGGCGCGCTGCAGCAGCACAGCGGTCTGTCCCTCGGCAGATTGGTGCGCATGCTGCAGTGCTGGCCCGGGCGAGTGCCAGTGTCTCAGGCGACCAGCGAGCACCTGCCATCCGCCAGCTTGCCGCCATTCCTCCAGCCGCCACTGCCAGTCCCCCAGTGGAACTACCAGGAGCTGCTGCAGCGACTGATGCTGGCCAGCCACAGCTGCAGCAATCAACAGCCGCCCGCTCGACGGCCAGACCTCGACTAGGCCGACCCCCAAGGGCATCTGCCGTCACGACATGTGCCCCTCAGGAGCCTGCCCCCAGCCTTGCAGCAGCCAATGGCCTTACTTTGAGGCGGAGCAGCAGGGCGGGCAGGGGCCACCCAAAGATGGCCAAGGCATCGCCCTAGCGGGCCAAATAGTCGAATGTGTGGCCATTTGTGTTTGTTTCTTGAGGCCGAGAATTGGAGGTTTGTTTTTTGAAGGCCGATGATGTGATGTTTGTTTTTGACGAAGGCCAAGAATGACGGCCATTTTAGTTGCCCTATTTTGTTAATCCTCTCCAGGTTGTGGGAGCGAGTAATGTGTTTGAGTGTTTTTTGGGGGTTTCATCTGTTTTTGGTTTTCATGTGGGAAGGGCCCAGAGTTTGTACAATAAACCATTTTATTTATTCACATTGTCCATGTTTGATCTTTGAAGTGTTTGTTGCCTTAACCGGCTGAGGGCTTGCGGAGTGGCTGCAATCATGTTCTATCATTGGCACAAGCCATTCCCTGACAGGGGGCTTAGAAGTGACGTTCAATAAGCCGCCGACGGGTGGCCCTTGGGCCTTGTGCCTCCCTCCTGGGCTGGTCCTCGTCGTCCTCATGCTCCTCCTGCTCCTCCTCCTGAGGTGGTGGTCCAACGTGAGGTGGCAGTGCCTGAGTCCTGCGGATAGCCAGGTTGTGCAGCATGCAGCAAACGACGACGAATTGGGAGACTCGATCCTGCGAATACTGGAGGGCTCCCCCGGAGCGATCGAGACAGCGGAACCGTTGCTTGAGCACGCCGATTGTTTGTTCTATGAGGTTCCTCGTCGCTTGATGGCTCTCGTTGTATGCCTCTTCAGCAGGGGTCGTGGGCGCGCGAAGCGGGGTCATGAGCCAGGTACACAAAGGATAGCCTTTGTCCCCGATAAGCCATCCTCTTGGGGGAGGCTGTGCCTGGAACATGTCAGCCACAGTTGTCTGTCGCAGGATAAAGGCATCGTGGCTGCTGCCTGGAAAGCGGGCATTGACAGCTAGGATGCGCTGCCTGTGGTCACACACCAGCTGTACATTGAGGGAATGGTAGCCCTTCCGGTTGCGGTAATCCTCGGCATGCTCAAGAGGTGCCCGCAAAGCCACATGCGTGCAGTCAATGGCGCCCTGCACCATGGGGAAGCCCGCTATTCTTGCAAACCCCACTGCACGCTGCTGCTGCTTGTCCAGGGTCATGGGGAAGGAGATGAATTGATGTCTCCTTCTGAAAAGGGCTTCGGTCACCTGGCGGATGCAGCAATGCACGGCGAACTGGGAGATGTTAGCGATGTCCCCAGTAGCGGATTGGAAGGAGCCGGAGGCATAGAAGTTGAGAGCCACCGTCACCTTCACTGCCACCGACAGAGACGTCCTGCGCATCAGCTGTGGCTGCAGATCTCTCTGAAGCAGCCGGCAGATGTCTGCAACCACCTCCCTTCGGAATCGCAGCCTCCTAACACACATCGCGGCAGACATGGTCAGATAGGAGGTCTGCTGGCGGTATACCCTGCGTGGGTAAGGCCTCAGTTGGCGACGCCTGTTGCCCCCTCTGCGTCTAGCCAGGGCTGCCACTCTCTCACGGCGTCTGTAAGCCCTTCTGGCATAAGGCTGAAATTCAGCGTTGCCACCCAATGCAGCCCCCATTATATGCTGGCAAACACTGAGCTCTGAATGAAGGCAAAGATAATTGGTAAGCTCTGGCCTGAGCCAAAAATACCTGTCCAAGTGTTGGTCCAAACCAGTAAACTCTCCTCCTTGGTCTCTGTCCAAAAAACCGTTGCACAAGAGTGAATGCTGCAAAATGGCTGGCCTTTATACTGCTGGGTAAGTGCCCTTTAATTTGCGCTCCCCGCGGCCCGGCTCGGCTGTGTACCGTTCCACTTCACAGTCGCTCGGGCCGCCCGGCGCACAATGGGCCGGCACGAGTGAAGTTCCAGTTCGGGGCGCACAAAAGGCGTTGCACTAGCAAATGACGTCATGATGTGCGTGCGCAGCAGGGCGCGCGCTAAGACTTTGCGCCGGCGCTAAATGTGTACTGAAGTTGGGGAGAGGCGCAGATCGCGCTGCGCCCGGCCGCTAAGCGCCTAGCGCTCGAAATCTACTCCTAAGGCGCTAACGGCTGCCGCGCCCAACTGAATTTCTAGGCCACAGTTTCCAGTGGTGATCACTGGGTAGCAATCTATCAGGAGTGGGAACCCACTCTAATTTTCCTCTCCTTGCCCTGCAGAAACTCCAGTCGACTCACACTCTTGTGTTGTTGCATCTCCATTATTTTCAGTAGGTTTTCACAACCAATTTTAGCTGCTATGGGTAGGAAAGACATGGGGGGGGGAAGACATTGGGCCCGAAATGAGCGGAATGCCAGCAGAGTGATCATTCCACGTCGTGATCGGTGCTGGCGTGATGCTAGCGCCAAATTCAGCACCGGGTCTCATTTGCATTTGGCTGCGGGCGCCAAGTGGTCGTCCTGAAGCGACTCACTGGTAGTAACGGCAACAATTTGAGGTGGCTACAATGCTGGCAGCGGCTCTCAGGTAGGTCCTCCAGGAGGGGGGGGGCGGGGAAAGAGGCGGCGGGAGAAAGAGGATGCTGAGAGGGGGTGAGCCTGGGCCCTGCAGCAGCCCGTAGTTGTTTTGCGGAGCAAGGATGAGTGTTTCTGTTCCTTCTGACTCCAGAAAACACAAAACATTCAACGTTTTTAGGCATATTTCAGTGGTGTCTAGCAGAGGGACGACTTGTTAAGCCGCTCTCAACCTGGGAAAACTAGTCCGAGCTCGTGCAGCGCAAGCTCTGCCTAGTTGCTGTCCAATTTCACATCAGAGTCCTACAACTGGCATAGGATAACGATTTGAATAACCAAATCAGCTTGTTGCCCATTTCAGATGGGCACCCTGGCTGACTAAAAGTCGCCTGATTCAATTTTGCATGAGACGCACTTCCGTGGTCAATTGGGTGTGAATTTGTGACCCGATCTTGGACCCCATCTCGCCTATAAAATGCCTGAAAAATGGACACATCAATGTCCAATTTCTCTCCTAAGGTTTTAGTCCTCGGTAATGTTTGTTTAACATTCTATAGGAAATAACAAACTGAATGTTTGGAAAACATCAAATGACTGGAATTGATTAAAAGGCAATCATCTCATCCAGGGCTTCAGACGACATCTTAAACCAGAGAGACTCCATGAACTGAGAGACTGACGTTCATGAAATTTGTAACCAGCATCTGTGCCCTAAATTAAGATTACAGCCTTGTACTGTACTGTGAAGTATATTGAAGCATTTCTCTTTGGTTGCGAGCTCTTTTGTTCACTGATGGTGGCCATTATGGACGCCGATAACCATTTGTGCCACAGCTTTGATGCATCATGACAGTCAACCAATTGATTAAATATTGTCGTATAGGACTTCTACCCCTATTGCTCAGTGAATTTCATCTAGTGGGTAGCTGAGGCAAACCGACCAGGAATGTCCCAGGTTTGATCTCTGGCATGTACTAAGCTAGCAGATCTCAGCTGGACAGTGGCAAGAGCAATAGAACAACCGGTGTCCCTAATCTGCTAATGATCCCAGCTTCGCAACAAGGAGTAATATTAGAATTAACCAGACAAATTGCTCCACAAACCAAGAATGGCCAGGCACCACAAGCCAAAGAATCAAGCAACAGCTTTCAATCGGTCAGGCATGGGGCACCACAATTAACCCCCTTGTTAGGGAGGGCAAAGTTAGCCAAGGGTCCCACTCCTCGTCACTGTCCAGCAACCCCCGTTTGAAGTGCACGCTTGAATGTTGGGGGAGGATGGGGATCAGGCTCGGCCATGAAGTCCTCCCAGGATTCAATAGCCTGATGACACTCACAGTCAAGGCTCAAACTTGAATAATGGTCACTTGGACAAAGCACTGGAAGTTGGCCATTTCCTGTGGAACTGTACCACTGTGAGGATGGGGATGAGGAGGTGAAGAAGAGAAGAATTAGCTAACAAAATTGAAGTGAAAATAGGCTGGTTTCAAAAGCACAGCATTTTGTTTAGGTGCTGGATGAGTCATTGGGGATCTGTGTATTCAAATTGGACTCTCTAAGACCAGACAAAAATTCTCAGATATTCCTTTCCTTGCTTTTTTCTTCCTGCCTCTGCTTTCTGGCTTGTTTTGTGTGTTACTCTTCCGTTTCATCTCCAGACAAAACAAACAGTTACACAATAGGAGGCAGAATTTATCCCTTTTACCTAACATCACAGAAGTAATTCTATGATCTTAGACAGTGCTTTCCCCCAAGCATGAATAGCAGCATAGAATGCTTGCAGGATGAGGCTGGCTGAATGCATGCCTACCTCCCAATATTGGCCTTTTTGAACGCAGGGATATTCCTCTTGGAGCTTCAACATGAAAGCAGTGTTGAAAACTCTTCAAAAATAGCGCAGTTGCAAAGATTACTGTGGACTTAATCTGCCAAGCAAATGTTGTCTACATGAAGAATTATTGATGATGATGATGATGTAGTCTCAAGACCTCGTTACAACAAAGTATCTCCAACACTATTAGCATTACATTAGATTGATATCGGTGCCGAGCCCTTTGTCATAAAATGAAGAGAAACGCGAAGCATCTTTCTTCAATCATTCCCACTTCAAAAGGGAGCACAGTAGCGCCCTGCAGCGTGAAATAGATTTTTTGCTGTGCACAGCAAACTCTTCCCCATTCATTTCTGTGTATAAAAAAGACTAATTTCTTTTAGAGGGATAGTTTTACAGTCCAACATGAGGGGCCACTAGGGACATAATTCAAAGTCTGTGCACATATTTCCAATATACAGAAGATAGATACCTCGCAGGGAACTGCAGGTTCAAAAGGAGCTTAACTCTTGTGATTTCCATTTCTCAAGATCAGTACCTTAAACGCAGTGAGAGTTATTTATTATTTTGTATGATTGTATGCTTGTGAATTATGAATCATCTTAAGATTTTCTTGCTATGTAGTGATAATGTACAATCCCAAATTAATATGATGTTGCTCGCCAATGTCCTCTTTAGTATTCACTTTCTCCCAATCATTGCAATGTCCTTATATGATGTTGTTCTCCTAATAGTTACTCCTGATAGATTGCATGAAAAAGTGTAAAAAATCAATATCTCCTATAGGAGTAAAGGGGACTTTTTGGGAGAGGCTGTGCTTATAGAAGTAACTGACTCTGTACAACTGAAGTAAGCTTTGACTTCATTACACTGACTTGCTTCTATTCAATTATAATACCATACTGTTTGTATCTCCATTACATTCAAGTTAATAGCCAATTAAAATTACACTTTAAACTGAAGCATAGACTGAATATTACCCACAATTAAAACTCCCTTCTACATACTAAAGTAAAGAAAGACTTGCATTTTTATAGCTCATGACCTCAGGGTGTCCCAAAGCAATTTACAGCCAATAAAGTACTTTTGAAGTGTAGTCACTGTTGTAATGTAGGAAACACAGCAGCCAATTTGCACACAGCAAGCTCCCACAAACAGCAATGTGATAATGACCAGATAATCGGTTTTAGTGATGTTGATTGAGGGATAAATATTGGCCAGGGCACAGGGGAGAACTCCCCTGCTCTTCTGCGACATAGTGCCAGGGGATCTTTTACATCCATCTGAGAAGGTTGGCAGGACCTCGGTTTAACGTCTCATCCAAAAGACGGCACCTCCGACAGTGCAGCACTCCCTCAGCACTGCTCTGGAATGTCAGTCTAGATTTTTGTGCTCAAATCTTTGGAGTGGGACTTGAACCCACAACCTTCTGACGCAGAGGTGAGATTGCTACCACTGAGCCATGGCTGACAACCAGTACAGCACATATAAAAATATTTTTCTAAACTACAGACACTCATTAGGAGGAATATTTCTCCTAGGTGAAAGCTGCGAGACTCTGAGAAAATTGAAGCAATGTAGACCTAAATGTAGCCGGCAAATCAGAAACCAGTGGTCAAACAAACCTAACTGGACAACTAAGGTAAAGCAATTGCACTGAGGTATGTAGAACCCAACTCAATCGTTAAGGAAATGGGAGGTCATGTTGACTGAACTAGACTAGGAAGGAAATTAGATGCTATCAAGGCACACAAGTACAACCAGACCAGCTACATTCTGGGAGGCATAGGCTCAACTAGGCCATCAAGGAATTTGGATTCTGCATGAGGCATGTGGGTGCAGCTCAATGCCAGGGAAAGTGGAAGTCATGACGACCCAACAGGATCACCAAGCAAACTGCATACTGCCGATAGCCAGGTAACTCAATTAGACCACCAAGCAAACTGCATACTGCCGATAGCCAGGTAACTCAATTAGGTCACCAAGCAAACTGCATACTGCCGATAGCCAGGTAACTCAATTAGGTCACCAAGCAAACTGCATACTGCCGATAGCCAGGTAACTCAATTAGACCACCAAGCAAACTGCATTCCAGGAGTCAAGGAGATCAATGAGATGCCAACAAGTCAGATAGAGTTGACTAGGAAAATGGAATGCTTTTGAATCACATAACCCAACTCAACTGCAGGGAAATTAAATGTTATTGACATGCATAGAGTTCTTAAATTACTAGGAAAACCAACAAGGGCATATACAATTTAAACTAACAACAAAATCCCACCAATCTTTAAGGCCACTCTTTTCTAACTGCTGGTACTAGTAAGCATATTTTGTGATCCCGGTGTTGAAATTGCAGGCGGAGTACTGGGAATTTTCCACTTGTACAAATAGTGAGAGGCTGATCCTCCCAGATCTTCTGGGGTTGGCTTCACTTAATATGCACAGCTCCCAGATGGGTGAGTAGAATGAACACCACGACACCATCCTAAATGGAAAACTACCCCGTACCTGCATGTATTTAAAATTAAAAGAAGCTCCTGTTACGTGTGATTACGGGAGCATTGCTGCCAAGTTGTATCCGAATCGTAATGTGGCAATGCTCACAATCTAGGCTCGCACATGAGGGATGGCCATTTGGGTGAGGTAGTGGGGTTGCTGCTGACACAGACATCTGGTTATGTTTTCAGTTCATCAGTTAATCTTGTTTGCTCAGATAAGCATGTCTTAATTAGCATTCGATGATCAGTAACATAGAGGTTAATAATATTACTGGTGTTTCCACACAGACAGCTTTCGAGCAGCACTGCAGCAAGAGTTCTTAGCTCATTTATTTTCGATGTTAAAGTACTGTCAAGTAACACCACCATTTCATGGTGAGTCCACATGTTATGTAGTTGTAACTCAGATAAACTTCTGTATCTGAAACTTTTAAAGGTTGAAACTTGAGACTTTTTTCCCCACTTACCCCCTCTCCTTCCTTCCTTTAAGGTGTTGATTCCTTATTGAGTATAGATCCACAGGTGTCAGCAGGCTCCCAGTACTTTGCCCAAGTTGGCCGTTATTCACCTGCAATCCTCAGTTGGCAAGCAATCGGACTGTGGAGGACATCGAAGCCCAATCTGATCCCTGTAAACCTGGTTTTCTGCACACATCCCTGAGGATCATTGTAGCAGTGATGAGCAGGTGACCCTGGCCAGTTTTACTTCTCTAACGCCAGAGGCGATGAGGCAAATGCTAGTGCTGCTACTACTGCCCTGCCGAGACCAGGTAATACAGGTGTTCAGAGCCACATGTAGCCTCAAGCCTTTGGCAATCCAGCCCCGTGACCCCAGGCGATCCAGCCCCGTGACCCCAGGCGATCCAGCCCCGTGACCCCAGGCGATCCAGCCCCGTGACCCCAGGCGATCCAGCCCCGTGACCCCAGGCGATCCAGCCCCGTGACCCCAGGCGATCCAGCCCCGTGACCCCAGGCGATCCAGCCCCGTGACCCCAGGCGATCCAGCCCCGTGACCCCAGGCGATCCAGCCCCGTGACCCCAGGCGATCCAGCCCCGTGACCCCAGGCGATCCAGCCCTGTTTACACTTATTTCTGATTTGCTGGGTTGTCAGGTTTGAACTTGTGAACCTCGAGTTTGGAAAAACCTGCTTTTAGTGCTGTTGCATCATTGGTGGATAAATCATAAACCAAAACACCAAGATCTATCAATATCAGCAACTTGGGCTATATGCATATTAATGGAAACTTTGCTGGTGGCCTACCAAAACTTCATACTGTAATATACATCAACATGGCCCATGAAGAGAAAGACATAACATTCACTGCACTTCAAAGCAATTCATTACAAGGTTGATGCCATGATTCGGCACTCTCAGATGGATGGTACATCACAGGGCTTTAACTTCGGGAGACGCTCTCCCTTCAAGCACTCGATCATGGAAGCACCCCTTATATGAGAAGCAATTTGGAATGTTTCAGGGAGACGATAAAGCATTATATGAATGTACTTTCTTTAACCGAGTGAGAGCAAAGTACCTTTCCAATAGGAAGGGGGGAATCTCAGCACGGGCTCCACTTCTTGCCTCATTTCAGCATCTATTACCCGCTGGCCGCGGAGAGGGCCTAGTAAAAGTGATCACCATCTCGCTGGCGGAGTGTGGTCTGCACGGCCAAGAGGCTACGAGGAAGAGAAAAAGGGGACAAGTTTAAAGGGTAGGTTTGATGATTTCTTATAGCGTAAAAGAAAAGAAACAGTTGACAGACCAGCAGATTGGATGTAAAATATGAAGATGTTCAGGGACAGCGGGAGAGCTGTGAAAATAACATGGTATATCAATATATTCTTTACAACTTTAATTTATTTTGTCTTTGACTGGTAGGATTTGGGTCACAGCCATATTTCCCCAAGTTAAGCCATACCCTGTGGGGAAGGGGTTGGAGGAGCCAAGACGCCGAGTACATACACAAGAGTCCAAATTGAAGCATGAGTTTCCCTTTCCGAATGCCCATCTCGAGAGTGCATTGACTATGGGGGTCTGTCTGCCCTTGGGCCCACAGGTGGTTTGGTGAAACAGGGAGGTGCAAAAAAAAGGTACATTCAAAAGATAGAGTGATGACAGGAAAACAAAAATGATTTCTGATTGAGACAAAGAAAGACAACAAACCATTTTTGAAGATACTCAGGGAAGGTTTCCATCGTGCACTGTATGTAGTAAAATTGTTATTGCATTAAAAAAATTTTTTTTTTTTTTTTTAATGGGATGTGGGCGTTGCTGGCAAGGCCAGCATTTATTGCCCATCCCTAATTGCCCTTGAGAAGGTGTTGGTGAGCCGCCTTCTTGAACCGCTGCAGTCCGTGTGGTAAAGGTACTCCCACAGTGCTGTTAGGGAGACAGTTCCAGGATTTTGACCAAGTGTCGATGAAGGATTGGTGATATACTTCCAAGTCAGGATGGTGTGTGACTTGGAGGGGAACTTGGAGGTGGTGGTGTTCCCATGCGCCTGCTGCCCTTGTCCTTCTAGGTGGAAGAGGTCGCGGGTTTGGGAGGTGCTGCCGAAGAAGCCTTGGTGAGTTGCTGCAGTGCATCTTGTAGATGGTACACACTGCAGCCACGGTACGCCGGTGGTGGAGGGAGTGAATGTTTAAGGTGGTGGATGGGGTGCCAATCAAGCAGGGCTGCTGTGTCCTGGATGATAAGATGTTTATAAGATGATGTTTACAATTGTAGCATATGATGTACAGCAGATACTCCTCCCTTTGCCACCCACCCAACATTGGTCACTACCTTTTGAAAATTATTGCATAAAGGCAAAACAAGGCTACCGTCAGTTTGAAATTTAATGACTTTCTCAAGCGCTGCAGTATAAGCTCTGGCTCAGTCATATTATTTTCCTCTTTTTCCCACAAATTTTCTCTCATTCTCCTCTCCTGAAGGCTATAATTCCTTGCTAGTGTATGTTTTCCTGGGCATCAGACACTTTCTGCTGCCTCTCCTAGGTGGCCAGCATTCAAGTGTGAGTAATCAGTGAGGCTTGAAAGGCTAATCCACCAGGGGAAGCATCACAGCCGAGCCCAATCTTTCCTCACCTGGCACTCGCACTCCAGCACGTCCCGCGGGGTGGTGGTCAGGAGCGGGATCCCACCCAGGCTGATTTACAACTCCGTAACTAAGAGTGGCTGGGGCTAACTGTATCATCAGTACTGCCACCACATCAGTGGTCAGCTAGTTTGTCATGGATCAGGAATGAATCCTGGGACCTTCCTGTTCTGTAAGGTTTAATTACTCACTGCTTTAACCAGCAGCCATTCGTTGTCACTCCTGAGACAGACTGAAATCATAATGTTTCTGTGCCTTCCTTACTCGAGGTTTAATTAATAGGGAACAAGCACGTTTCACAGAAAATCAATAAGATGGGTTAGTAGATCACATCGCTTTCCTTTCATGTTTTTAATTATGATGTTTTCCACTTTATGTCAAAAGTAGAAACTGTATTTTCTTTACTCGGTGACACTTTTTGTCAGCAAAAAATGTTGGAAATACACAACAGCTCGGTCAGCACCAGTAAAAAAAGAAATTAGTCAGAGCTTCGCACTGATAACATAACCCTGTCTTTTCTCCTCACAGATGCTGACTGTGTGTTTCATAGAGTCATAAGAACATAAGAACATAAGTAGTAGGAGCAGGAGTAGGCCATACGGCCCCTCGGGCCTGCTCTGCCATTCAATAGGATCGTGGCTGATCCGAATCTAGACTCACGTCCACTTCCCTGCCCTCTCCCCGTAACCCCTAATTCCCTTATCAGTTAGGAAACTGTTTATCTCCATTTTAAATTTAATGTTGCAGCTCCCACAGCTCTCTGGGGTAGCAAATTCCATAGATTTACTACCCTCTGAGTGAAGAAGTTTCTCCTCATCTCAGTTTTGAAAGGGCAGCCCCTTATTCTTAGATTATGTCCCCTAGTTCTAGACTCACCCATCAGTGGAAACATCCTCACCGCATCCACCCGATCAAGCCCCCTCACAATCTTATATGTTTCGATAAGATCGCCTCTCATTCTTCTGAACTCCAATGAGTAGAGTCCCAACCTACTCAACCTTTCCTCATACGTCAACCCCCTCATCTCCGGAATCAACCGAGTGAACCTTCTCTGAACCGCCTCGAGAGCGAGTATATCTTTTCTTAAATATGGAAACCAAAACTGCACGCAGTATTCCAGGTGTGGCCTCACCTGTATAACTGCAGCAAGACTTCCCTGTTTTTATACTCCATCCCCCTTGCAATAAAAGCCAAGATTCCATTGGCCTTCCTGATCACCTGCTGCACTTGCATACAAACCTTTTGTGTTTCATGCACCAGGACCCCCAGATCCCTTTGTACTGTAGCACTTTGCAGTTTCTCTCCATTTAGATAATAACTTGCTCTTTGATTTTTTCTGCCAAAGTGCATAACCTCACACTTTCCAACATTATATTGCATCTGCCAAATCTCTGCCCACTCACTTAGCCTGTCTATGTCCTTTTGCAGGTTTTTATGTCCTCCTCACTCACTGCTTTCCCTCCCATCTTTGTATCGTCGGCAAACTTGGATATGTTGCACTCGGTCCCTTCCTCCAAATCGTTAATATAGATTGTAAAGAGTTGGGGTCCCAGCACTGACCCCTGCGGAACACCACTGATTGCCAGCCCGAGAATGAACCATTTATCCCAACTCTTTGGCTATCTAACAGAAAACAATCTTCCACCCATGCCAGTATATTACCCCCAATCCCGTGATTTCTTATCTTGATCAGTAATCTTTTGTGTGGAAACTTGGCAAATGTCTTTTGGAAGTCCAAATACACTACATCCACTGGTTCCCCTTTATCCACCCTGTATGTTACATCCTCAAAGAATTCAAGCAAATTTGTCAAACATGACTTCCCCTTCATAAAACTATGCTGACTCTCCTATTAAATTATGTTTATCCAAATGCTGTGTTACTGTTTCCTTAATAATGGACTCCAACATTTTGCCAGCCACAGATATTAGGCTAACTGGTCTATAGTTTCCAGCTTTTTGTCTACTTCCCTTCTTAAATAAGGGTGCTACATTAGCAGCTTTCCAATCTGCCGGGACCTTTCCTGAGTCCAGGGAGTTCTGGAAAATAATCACCAATGCATCCACAATCCCTACCGCCACTTCTCTCAAGACCCTAGGATGTAGGCCATCAGGTCCGGGGGATTTATCCACCAAAAGTCCCATTATTTTACTGAGTAGCATCTCCTTAGTGATTTTAATCGTGTTTAGCTCCTCCCCACCCATTGCCCCCTGTTTGTCCAGTGTTGGGATATTTTTAGTGTCCTCTACTGTAAAGACTGATACAAAATATTTGTTCAGCGTCTTTGCCATCTCCATGTTCCCCACCACTAGTTTCCCGGTCCCATCCTCTAAGGGACCAACGTTCACTTTAGCCACCCTTTTTCTTTTTATATAGCTGTAGAAACTCTTGCTATCTGTTTTTATATTTTTTGCTAGTTTACTTTCATAATCTATCTTCCCTTTCTTAATTAATATTTTTGTTATTGTTTGCTGGCTTTTAAATGCTTCCCAATCTTCTATCCTCCCACTAGATTTGGCTACTTTATATGCCCTTGTTTTCAGTCGGATACTATCCTTTATTACTTTACTAAGCCACGGATGGCTGTCTTTTCTTTTATTCCCCTTTTTCCTCAGTGGAATATATTTATCTTGAAAGATGTGAAATATCTCCTTGAATGTAGACCACTGCTCTTGTACTGTCTTACACTTTAATCTGTTTTCCCAGTCCACTTTAGTCAATTCTACTCATACCTTCATAGTCTCCTTTATTTAAGCTCAGTACGCTGGTTTGAGATCGAACTCTCATCCTCAAACTGAATTTGGAATTCAACCATATTATGGTCACTCATTCCAAGGGGACATTTTACTAGGACATTTTTTATTAATCCTGTCTCATTACACAGGACCAGATCTAAGATTGCCTGCCCCCTGGTTGGTTCAGTTACATACTGCTCAAGGAACCCATCCCTAATACACTCTATGAACTCTTCCTCAAGGCTGCCATGCCCAATTTGATTAGTCCAGTCAATATGAAAGTTAAAATCCCCCATGATTATAGCTGTTCCCTTATTACAAGCCCCAACTATTTCCTGATTTATACTCCGACCAACAGAGTTGCAACTGTTAGGAGGCCTATAGACTACGCCCACTAGTGACTTTTTCCCCTTATTATTCCTTATCTCCACCCAAACTATTTCACTATCCTGATCCTTTGACCCAATATCATTTCTGACTATTGCAGTGATTCCATCCTTGATTAACATAGCAACCCCACCTCACTTTCCTTCCTGTCTGTCCTTCCTCATTGTCAAATACCCTTGTATGTTTAGTTCCCAGTCATGATTATCTTGCAGCCATGTTTCCGTAATGGCCACCAGATCATACCCATGTGTAGTTATTTGTACCGTCAATTTGTCAATTTTGTTACGAATGCTGCGTGCATTCAGATAAAGAACTTTCAAATATGTTTTCTGACAATTTATTCCTGCTTTTACCCCTTTTATTACTTTACCTTTATCATTATACATTCTGTCCCTTCCTGACATGCTCTGGTTTTTAATTTCCCCACTGCTACCTTGCTCTATTGCCTTCTCCGCTGTCATTTTTATTTTTCGCTTTCTTAAAACCTCCCCCCCCACTAATTAGTTTAAAGTCCTCTCTACAGCCCTAGGCACAGGAGGAGGCCATTCAGCCCATCGAGTCCATGCCGGCTCTCTGCAGAGCAATCCAGTCAGCCCCATTCCCCCGCTCTATCCCCGTAGGCCTGCAAGTTTATTTCCCTCGAGTGCCTATCCAGTCTCCCCTTGAAAACATTGAGTGTCTCCGCTTCCACTACTTCCATTGGCAGCGAATTCCAGGTCCTCACCACTCGCTGCGTAAAAAAGTTTTCCCTCACCCCCCCCCCCCCGTATCTCTTGCCCAACACCTTAAATTTGTGTCTCCTGCAGCATTTTATTGTTTTTCCAGCATTTGCAGTTTTCTTTTCCTTTTTATCTGCAACTTTTGCCAACTCGCTGCCCTGTGTTCTAGCAGAAGCCACGATACCTCTCACTATTTCGATGGTACCGTTATGTGCCATGTAATGATTGTACTACTTCATTATGATTGTACCCTGGGTTATTTGTGTCTGTGTTGAGAATGGGTTCTCCAAAACTTTCTCCCGCTCTTATCTTACAACCCATTAGTTTTGTAGACCGACATAAAGATCTTGCTATGAAAGGTCATCGACCTGAAACGCTGACTCTGTTTCTCTCTCCACAGATGCTGCCTGACCTGCTGAGTATTTCCAGCATTTTCTGTTTTTCGAAAGATCTTGTTTGTCGACACCCGCCCCTCCCCAAAATATTAGAGATATTTTAAAACCTGCAGTATGTTCTTAATGCTTGCTGCAGTGGTTACAGTTTCTGAAATATTCTGTTAACCTGTTTCGTAAAGACAGCCACGCTATACCATGCAAGACAATCTATTTTTGTGTTGCTTAAGGTGAAGCTGTGCTTAAATTTTCCTGTACCTTAAAGGCCATCATGTCCAATTACTGTCGCTACGCACATTCTGAGGTCAGTGACAGGCTAAAAACCTGTCCTTTTCTCTCTTTTTGTACATGCTTTTAAAGAATGTTGCCATTTACTGGTACTTTATACACTTACGTTACACCTGAAGTGCAATGGACTCTCAACTTTTACATAGATACTAGTGACCCTTCCGTGGCATTGCCCACAGCTGCTCGAAGGAAATGGCCCTTCTTGGATCTGTGCTTGTTGCAACAGGCCTGGAGAGGTTACAGCGCCACCTCTGGGACAAGTAAGAACAACAGGTGTTAGCTACCATTGCAGCCTTACTCATTGATTTCAATGGACTGGATCGGGACAACATGACCAGCTTTCGGGGATTTTAATTTAAATATCCATTCCCATCGGAGGTGGTTTGGTTAGTGCCAGTTGGAAAATGCAAACTAATTTCTCCATTAAAAATGTGGTCGCTGCAAACCTTTAAGTATCCATTCTGAACGATGTATTGCGATAATGTAATGCTAAGAGAAACATTGGAATGTCAGAAAAATTCATTACTATTGATTTGGTTTTTGTCTTGTTAATGGCAAGAGGTCAGATCATATAAATCATTATATGTGGTAGGATAGGTTGTTGACTGATGAAGTGTGTTCCTCTAGATCACCAAAGGTGATGGGGGAAAAATTCAATTGTTAGTGCCTTAAGAGGGCGCTAATGGGGCACAAAGCAACTAGCGCCTGGGCGCAGCGATGTTTGCTCTGCTTGTAAAATTAACTAGACATTTTGCGGCGGCGCTAAACACTACCGCCACAATCTCCTGCGCCGGCAGATTGTGACGTCTGTCGAGTGCGCGACGCCCCGTTAACACCCCGGACTGGATATTGAGTGGCGCCCCCTGCCTCACCGCCTGCCGCTAGCAACGACAGGTTGAGGGGAGCGTTATGCAGTCAGAAAGGGACTGGGAGAGCGCTATTTAAAGGCGACCACTTCCTGCCTTTTTTTGTCGGTGACATTTTTGCGCCACGCATTCTGAGAGAGAGAGAGAGAGAGACTTCTGGAGAGATTCAACGCTGTGTGAAGGAGTTTTGAGTACTGAGCAGCACTTTGCAGGTTTATTTTGATTTGCCCTTCCTTGCTTCGCCAGTGCTGAGGTAGCGCCTCGCTCCTCGGCATTTGCGCGTTAAGACAGGTGTGAAGCGCCTGATTTAGCACTCCAATCACCTCCAGGGGCGATAAAAGCCAAGTTTGCTGTCGGAGGTGATAATTAGCGCCAGGCGCTAAACTTTGCGCACGGCCGATAATGACGCCCCAAATGGGGGCGATACTGAATTTTTCCCCCGATGTGTTTTCAGCTCAGCAATCAATGGTACACTGTTGACATGGTCTTCAGTATGTCATAATAACTACTCTGACTATTACCTTCTTGGCATAACAATGCCCTTTAAGAAGGGTCTGAGAGAAAAGGCCATGGTGCCATGCCAGTGGTTTGTGGGTTAGAATGACAGTAAGTGGGCAGGAAGCGACTGCCAGTCTCCTGAAAACTGACTGGTTCATGACACCTGCTGACACTCAGGGGAAGGGTCTACCAGAGGGGTCACACCATATGCAAGTGGGGACAGGGGAGGGAGGGGGAGTCCGGGGCGGGGCAGGCCTAAACTTTCCTTGTGAGGACCAGAGGAGAACTTATTCTCCTCCTGGCCCCACGAAGGAAAGATTTTTTTTTTTTTTTTTAAAACCTTATTTGGAGGGCCTCTTCAACGTCCAATCCTCCTCACGCTGGCCTTCACCTAGCGGGAAAGCTGCAGCAGCTTCCCCGCTCAGGCCAAAGTTAAAATCTCCATGGGAACCTGGTGACGTCATCGGACTCCGAGCGGCATTATGTGAATTAAGACCCTGCCAGCTTTGAGCGGGCCGCTTAGCCGCCCGTCCAGAAATGTTCATTAAAAATCAGAACAGGCAGGATCCGGGCAGCTGTCCAACGGGTGAGTAACCCAGGGCAATTTAACAGTTCACCTGCCCGCTTTCTGCAAGGCGACTAGGATTAAAATCCCCCCCCCCACCACCACCACTGTTCTTGATCACACTGGTCTATTCTCAAGATTGAGCCACCTTTGTCCAACATCCTGCTTATTGAGAGCGGAATAGTTTCATAGAAACATAGCAAAATAGGAGCAGGAGTTGGCCATTCGGCCCTTCGAGCCTGCTCCGCCATTCAATATGATCATGGCTGATCCTCTATCTCAATACCATATTCCTGCTCTCCCCATACCCCTTGATGCCTTTTGTGTCTAGAAACCTATCTATCTCCTTCTTAAATATATTCAGTGGCTTGGTCTCCACAGCTTTCTGTGGTAGAGAATTCCAAGGATTCACCACCCTCTGAGTGAAGAAATTTCTCCTCATCTCAGTCCTAAATGTCCTACCCTGTATCCTGAGACTGTGACCCCTCGTTCTAGACCCCCAGCCAGGGGAAACATCCTCCCTGCATCCAGTCTGTCTAGCCCTGTCAGAATTTTATACGTTTCAATGAGATCCCTTCTCATTCTTCTAAACTCTTCAGAATACAGTTCTAATTAAGTGGAAACTATGAGGTAATTTGAGTTAGCATCTACTGCAGAGTGTTGCTCAATGGGAATAATATCTTCCCGGAGTCTTTTCTTCTTTAGAGTAAGAATTCCAGGCTCTTCAACCCCTCCTTATAACTCGGATAGACGTAAATAAAAAGCATCAAACTGCAGATGCTGTTGTTTCAGATAGCCTCAAGCTCGGTATCAGTTTGGTTTCCCATGGTCGCACGGTTTTTAATGTCTGGATATCCTTGCTATATCACCGTGACCAGCAGCAACTTCCATTTATATGGATCAGAGCTGTGTGCTGCACTCCAGGTGTACCCATAACAGTACTTTGTACAGACTCATTATCACCTCCTGCTGTTTGTGCTCCAGACCTCTGCTTAGGCATCTCAAAATCCTGATTACTCTCCTCATAGAAGTTTACGCACAGAAGGAGACCATTCTCCTGTGTGTCTTCACCTTTTCCTTCATATAAATAATATATATATACAGTGGGACAAATTGAAATGATGCCAAACATTGAGAACTCGAGGAGGAAACACAGAGCCAGACAGCATCTGAAAGGATGTTTGTGCATAAATGCTTTCCTTTTCGTTATTGACTAAAAAGTTCAAAACTAGTGAGCTGGCTGTCAATGAAAAGTTTGAGATAAAATTTTCAGTTCCATGTACATTTTTTATGACGCCAAAACAATTTCATAATCTGCTAATAAATAGCTCAAGATTAGTGGGGGGGAAAAAATTGGATTTAGAAAAAACAAACAGCCACAACCAGGCAAAAATAAGACGCCGCGGTCTTGCAGAGGCAATCAGAGGAAAAACTTGCCGTTTGGCAGCCCCCTCACTCATGTTTGTGGCTAGTTAAATGAGTAGTTTCAAATTTCCCACGTTCTGGGGAGCCATGAGTCACCTCCAGCACAAGAAATTTGAATCTGCTGATCTAACTGGTCGTAAATGCAGACAAGCTGGCTGTCGGTGGCAAGTTGTGACAATGAGCCTGTCCTGAGTGAGGTCATTGTGATCATTGCAGATTCTGATTTCAGCCTTGGCCCTGATCAGGGGTTAGCTAATTCCACAAGTTGCTCGAAAATTCCGGCGGATCAGCAGATTCCAATTTCCCACATTCCGGGGAAGGTCCAAATCCGTTACCGCAGCACCATGAATGGAAGGGCATTTTAATCCACCGTTTGTATTGTTCATACACACGGCCACCGAGAGACCTACCTACCGGTGCTGCTGGGGGGCCCCCACTACCCCTCGACGCTGCTCCCACAACGTTTCACTCAAGCCAACGCCTATGTGGGAAAGAACGAGTAGGGAAGGAGATGGTGTTATGGGTCTTGATTTCAATATGGTGAAGATGTAGGGAAGAGGACGAGAATGAAGGACGGTAGCAAGGCAGTGTTCAGAAAGACGGGAGAGGAAGGCACTGGAGCTTGATGAATTTCTCTAAATGTGGTGGCTATTGTCCGACATTCATCATTAGAAATGCACCCAAGAATTTACAAACATGCGCAAGTCTGTGGGCCATCAAACGACTACCATCCTTTGATTCCTTTCTAATGCCCAGTGTTACAAAAGAAGCAGCAGGTGACTTCTGAAATACCTCCTGCACAAGAATGTTTCAATTAACTTGCCGTCTTTAACTGGAGCAGATTCCCACAAATTAAACAACACAGCCATTATTTAACGTCCAGATTTAACCAACTGGATTGGATTTTAAACACTTTATGAATCATTAAACACAGTTAGCAAAAATAAGCAGCTCCAACCTTTCCAGTAGTATAATCTGACAAGTACCACCCACTGACTGATCGTTTATCACATGAGAATATGGACTGCCAACAGGACTGCATTACACGGGCTGCTGTTAACTCATCCAGAAGTAACTTACTGATGATGCCAGCTTTACTGCTGTTCACAGGCGAAACATCCAAGGTAACAGTGGAGACCGGTGTCAGTCACCTTTCACCATTTCTAAGTCTGTTAGAATGAGAGTGCTGTGCTGCGCTTCACCTACTAACCCGAGGTCACAGGTCAGATACACGCCTATCTCCTGGAGTAAATCATTAACCACTGATTGAGGCCACAGCAAGCCATCTTCTGGGTTTCTTAGGTATTTGTTAAAATGAAACGCAGTCGGAGTCCTTGCTCCTGATCGATATCCAGTGACTCCTACGGGAAAGTCTGCAGGCGTGGACATTAGGTGAGGACAGGATTCGGTGGCGTTGCATTGCCTCCCATGGTTCAATAGCCTTTCAATATTCACTGTCTAAGGTCACACCTCAATGACTGCAAATTAGGTGAGGATTTGAAAGGCAGCTAATACCCATGGAACAATTCCCTCAGATCAGTCCTTCAGAAGAAATGGGGATATAAAAAAAAATATCGAGGTCTAGGTTTAACATTTTGATTTATGTTTTGCATTTCAAGGATACCATAATATAAAATTTCCCAGGCAAAAACATTTCATAACCCATATAGATCTTAAGAGATATGCAACAAAGGGAGATGAGGTTTTATGCAGAATTTACAAACAAATCCGAAGCCCTCTTGAATCAGCCGGGTTTACCAGTCACATGTCAGACGTTCATAACAGAGATGATTAATTTGTGACTGAACCCCAGGTCAGCGGAACACCCCAAATGGAGTAGAAATAGTTTGAATAGCTGTCAGCTGCAAACCCCAGCTAATGCCCCTTGAGAAACAGGTTACAGCCGTGGCTACCATTGCCCATTCCACCAGCTGAGGGAACATGCAGATCTTGTGCCCCCATTCCAACAGTTTAGAGTGCGTGCAGGGCTGATCTGTAAAATAAGTTTTTCAAATTGCCGCTGATCCATTTTGCACAAAAAATTTTGCAAGTAAAAGCTGGATTAACAAACGTCGTAATATTTACGATGGTTTAGTGCATCATTATTACAGGCGTGCCAAGATTGGCTGCTTTTTCTTCCTCGCTATTGCCGCTTACAAATTTGCGTTCTTGGGAACTGCGATTCACTAAAATTGGAGATTTCCCTGCTACTGTTCATTCTGGACCAGCGTCATTTTGTTTGACTCCCTTAAAATAAATACAGAAATGAATGATGCACAGGAGTGGTTACAATCCAAACCAAGGACTCAGATAATGCCAGAAAGCCAGGGAATGAAGTCAAGCGGGTTATAATTGCCATCACCCCCGTCACACCCAACATAGAAACACAGAAGATAGGAGCAGGAGTAGGCCATTCGGTCAGCGCGAATCTGGAGCCCTCCTGTCACTCTCTCCTCCAGCAGCTGGTGCTTCTCTGCCTGGCCAATCCTAACCACTTCGGAGACTTTTTAGCACCTAAATTATCCGGGGAAAATCGGCCCCGTCAAATTTTAAATTAAATTTTTTTCTTACTTTTCCTTTCTGTCTTTTTTTCTCTCTCGCTCTTAATCCAATCTTTCTTTCCCTCTCTATTTCTCTTTCTGTACCTGATCTGACATTGAATTCACCCTCCTTCTCAGTCCTTCCCGTGTTTATTTCCCAATCCTTAAATTTGATTGGTTATGGAGATACCCTGTTGATTGCCTTGTTCACTCAGGTCCCAGATGCCCTGTTTCCCCTGCTGCGATGTTATCAGCTCACATGGGAACACCACCACCTCCAAGTTCCCCTCCAAGTCACACACCATCCCGACTTAGAAATATATCGCTGATCCTTCATCACCGCTGGGTCAAAATCCTGGAACATAGAAACCTTCGAGCCTGCTCCGCCATTCACTATGATCATGGTTGATCCTCTATCTCAATACCATATTCCCGCTCTCTCCCCATACCCCTTGATGCCTTTTGTGTCTAGAAATCTATCTATCTCCTTCTTAAATATATTCAGTGACTCTTCTGTGGTAGAGAATTCCACAGGTACCCCGTACTGTGACCCCTTGTTCAAGATCCCCCAGCCGGGGGAAACATCCTCCCTGCATCCAGTCTGTCTAGCTCTTTCAGAATTTTATACATTTCAATGAGATCCCTGCTCATTCTTCTAAACTCTAGAATACAGGCCTAGCCGACCCAATCTCTCCTCATATGACAGTCCTGCCATCCCAGGAATCAGTCTGGTGAACCTTCGCTGCACTCCCTCTATGGCAAGTATATCCTTTCTTAGGTAAGGAGACCAAAACTGTACACAGTACTCTAGGTGTGGTCTCACCAAGGCCCTGTACAACTGTAAGAAGACATCCTTGCTCCCTCCCTAATAGCACTGTGGGAGTACCTTCACCACACGGACTGCAGCGGTTCAAGAAGGTGGCTCACCACCACCTTCTCAAGGGAAATTAGGGATGGGCAATAAATGCTGGCCTTGCCAGTGACGCCCACATCCCAGAAACGATTAAAAAGAATTCCAGCAACTTTGTGGGCAAAAATGTGTTGAGCTGAAGGGTGGAGGGACAATTCTAACTAACGGTGAACGGCGTTAGATGCCCTGCTACAGCATATTCTGGCGGATGAATTGAAATTACACCAGGGTATCGTATTTGTTTCGAAATACACACTGTTAATTTGCTGGAGTATTTTTTTATTCAGCCTTGAGTGGTTTTTCAGCCCAGGCCGCTGTGAATGTGGATGTAGATTTCCTCTGTATTGCTGATTACATGTGAGCGTTTTCACGGATTTAGAAACAATATTTGCCAAGCAATGAGATGTGTGAAATAAACCAACAGGTGTTACTAGGCAGCATCTGTGATAAACATCACAAGCACAGGTGAGTTCTGCTCGCTGGGTCACAAGGGTGTAATGCATGGGTAGGTAAACCACTATTATACTGACCCTTTTTTCTCTGCACGCCACAGTGCTTTTACTTAAAAAATATATTGCATTTTGCTTGTCGATTTAAAGGATTTTTTTTTCTATATTCTGGTTTTGAACAGATGTGGATGATTGCCGAGTTAATACCATATTGTTGGAAGGCCCAGGTGCTGGGAACTCTGTGATTGCAGTTCTTTTTGTTCAAATTGAGGCACTCAAATTAAAAATTAATTAAATTAATTTTGAATTAATTTAAATGAATCAAATTAAAATCAACCATGTTTTACTTTTTTTGGCGGGTTCGATGGAGGAGCAATTTTACATTATTTGCCCATGGATTATCCTCAGTTGATAAAGTTTTTAATCTATTTCCCATGCTTGGCTTAATGGTAGCCTCTCGCCTCTTGAAGGTCACGGGTTCAAGCCCCGCTATAGAGACTTGAGCATATAATCTTGGTTGACACTTCAGTGTACTGCACCATTGAACTGGATGAGATGTTAAACTAATGAGGTCAGGACTGCCCTCTCAGGTGGACATAAAAGATCCCCATAGCCAATGTTCCCTGTCATTTTTTTTTTATTTTTTACTTTGCACGGGCCCTTTAACTGGCTGCGCGGCCCATTCAATTCTTCGCGCACGCGGGGGTTATTTCCACTGTCAAGCCTGCATGGGACCTCCAGACCGTGGCCGCACAGCTTATCGGGAACGCTGCCCATAGCACTATTTGAAGAGCAGAGGAGTTCTCCCAGTATCCGGTTGATATTTATCCCTCAGCTAACACACTAATTAGTTAGTTATCTCATTGCTATTTGTGGGATCTTGCTGTGCTCAAATGTGCTGTTGCGTTTCCCAATATTATAACAGTGACTACACTTCAAAAGTACATAATTGGCTGTGAAACACTTTGGGAAATCCCGTGGATGTGAAAGATACAATATCAAAGTGACATGAATCAGTCATTCATGAAAGAAAGACTTATGAAATAATACTGAGCAGCCTGCGGGTGGCGCTGTCCAGGGAGAGTATAAATACTCGGGCATGGGCCCAGCTTGCGCAGGACATTCTTAACAGGAACTAGTGAAGGACACAACTAGACTTCCATGTTGTAAAACAGTTGATTAAAGCTTTGTTTAACACTTAGGCCAAATGCCTGGTAGTTTTCTTACATCACAAAGTAAATGTTTTCTTTCCTTACATCCCCAATTTATTTTTAAACAAAGGTCGTTGATTGTCTTCCTCGACCTCTCCCCTCCTGCAGTCCACAACACATGCCAGGGTGTGATTCCATCAGAAAGTGACCATCTGGTACCTCACCCAGGTGGCTACTCTTCAACAGTTTCTGCATTTCAGATGTAATTCATTGCATGTGAAGTGCGTTAAGATGTTCTCTGAGATATGGCAAGGTATTAAGCCTTTTTTCCCCTCAATTTGTGAAATTGGGCAATGAATGTTAACAGGCTATTGAACAATGGCGACTACCACAAGCAAATAGGGATGTTCGCTGATGACTGCACAGTGTTTAGTGCCATTCCCAACTCCCCAGATAATGAAGCAGTCCATGCCCGCATGCAACAAGACCTGGACGACGTTCGGGCTTGGGCTGACAAGTGCCAGGTAACATTTGCGCCACCGAAGTGCCAGGCAATGACTATCTCCAACAAGTGAGAATCTAACCACCGCCCCTTGACATTCAACGGCATTACCATCGCAGAATCCCCCGCCATCAATATCCTGGGGGTCACTATTGACCAGAAACCTAACTGGACCAGCCACATAAATACTGCGGCAACAAAAGCTGGTCAGAGGCTGGGTATTCTGCGACGAGTGTCTCACCTCCTGACTCCCCAAAGCCATCTACAAGGCACAAGTAAGGAACGCGATGGAATACTCTCCACTTGCCTGGATGAGTGCAGCTCCAACAACACGAAAGAAGCTCGACACCATCCAGGACAAAGCAGCTCACTTGATTAGCACCCCATTCACCACCTTAAACATTCACTCCCTCCACCACCTGCGCACCATTCCTGCAGTGTGTACCATCTACACGATGCACTGCAGCAACTCGCCAAGGCTTCTTCGGCAGCACCTCCCAAACCTGCGACCTTTTCCACCTAGAAGGACAAGGGCAGCAGGTGCTTGAGAACACAACCACCTCCAAGTTACCCTCCAAGTCACACACCATCCCAACTTAGAAGTATATCTCCGATCCTTCATCGTCGCTGGGTCAAAATCCTGGATATCCTCCCTAACAGCACTGTAGGAGTACCTTCACCATGCGGACTGCAGCGGTTCAAGGCAGCGGCTCACCACCACCTTAGGGATGGGCAATAAATGTTGGCCTTGCCAGCAACGCCCACATCCCATAAATGAATAAATTAAAAAACGTGAACCTGTCTTCACCTGGCGTGCATACACGCACAGCTTCCAGCAGGAGTTGATGGTTAGTGATCAGGACTACGAACCATGGTCAGCTTTTCCCCACCCACCCCCACCCCCTTCTCGCCTCTCTAACCTGTGGTTACAAGTGCTGAATTTCTGCAGTTGGGCTGTGGACAGCTAAATCAGCACAGACAAGAGATTGAACCTGGGACCTTCCAAGAATCTTGGAAGCGTGACATCATCCAGGATAAAGCCATTTGTTTGATCGGCAGCCCATCCACCACCTCAAACATTCATCACTGGCACACCATGGCTGCAGTGTGTACTACCTATAGGAGCAACTCACCAAAGTTTCTTCAAAAACCCCTCCCATGTTCTACCCTACATAAACTTGAGGTCACCCATAACTCGGCTGCCCGTGTCCTAACTCGCACCAAGTCCCGTTCACCCATTACCCCTGTGCTCGCTGACCTACATTGGCTCCCGGTTAATTACAGAATCACAGAAACCCCACAGTGCAGATAGAGGCCATTTCGGCCCATCGAGCCTGCACATATCCCACCCGATCCCCGTAACCCCTAGACCAACACATATCCCTCCCTATCCCCGTAACCCCACGTATTTAATCCCCCTAACACTAAGGGTCAATTTATCATAGCCAATCAACCTAACCCGCACATCTTTGGACTGTGGGAGGAAACCGGAGCACCCGGAGGAAACCCACGCAAACACGGGGAGAATGTGCAAACTCCACACAGACAGTCACCCGAGGCCGGATTTGAACCCGGGTCCCTGGCGCTGTGAGGCAACAGTGCTAACCACTATGCCACCGTGCTGCCCTCAATTTAAAAATTCTCATCCTTGTTTTTAAATCCCTCCATGGCCTCGCCCCTCCCTGTCTCTAATCTCCTCAAGCCCCACAACCCCCAGAGATATCTGCACTCCTCTAATTTTGCCCTTTTGAGCATCCCTGATTATAATCGCTCAGCCATTGGTCAGCTGCCTAGGTCCTAAGCTCTAGAATTCCCACCCATAGACTCTCCGCCGCTCTACCTCGCTTTCCTCCTTTTAGACGCTCCTTAAAACCTACCTCTTTGACCAAGCTTTTGGTCATCTGCCCTAATTTCTCCTTATGTGGCTTGGCGTTAAATTTTTTAACTTGTCTTATAACACTCCTGTGAAGCGCCTTGGGACGTTTTACTATATTAAAGGCTCTATATAAATACAAGTTGTTGTTGTCTTAAAGGAGGGGACGGCATGGATGAGGGTTTCAGCAGCAAATGAGCTGAGGCAGGGGCGGAGTCGGGCGCTGTTACAGAGGTGGAAATAGGCGGTCTTAGTGATGCCGCGGATATGTGGTTGGAAGCTCATTTCAGGGTCAAATATGACACCAAGATTGGAACAGTGTGGTTCAGCCTCAGACAGATGTTAGGGAGAGGGATGGAATCAATGGCTAGAGATCGGATTTTGTGGCGGAGACCGAAGACAATGGCTTCGGTCTTCCCAATATTTAGTTGGAGGAAATTTCTGCTCATCCAGTACGGGATGTCGGACAAGCCATCTGACGATTTGGAGACAGTGGATCGCCGTTCCTTCATCATTCCTGGGTCAACATCCTGGAAGTCCCTACCTTACAGCACTGTGGGAGTACCTTCACCTCACGGACTACAGCGGTTCAAGAAGAGGAAGGCTCACCACCACCTTCTCAAGGGCAGCTGGGGTGGACAATAAATACTGGCCTTGCCAGCGGCGCCCACATCCCATGAATTAATTTTTAAAAGCCTGTACAGCTCAGTATCGCACCACACAAGAGACTTTGCCAATTGAGACTAACCCTTCCATTTTGTTTTGTTTAATATTTTCCCCTCCTTTTAGGCCTCCTCAGATTATAAACATGTTTCTGAACACAGCGTGACAGCACCGCGTGATTGAAGGCATGCCGAGTTTGCTCCAGCAAGAAGTGATGTGAAAGAAACCACGAATAGGCAACGAACCAGGGCCGGAAAAAACAAAACGTTTGAGTGAATCTAAAATCTTCACCAAGCTGCTGGTTGTCGCTGTCTTTTTTTTATTCCAGCAAAATTAAAATCTTGAGCTCTGCCAAGTTTTCACAGCACCCAACGGTTGGAAAAAAAAATAATGATTTTCAGCAGTTTGTGTTTGGCTCTCTTGATGGGAGATGCCTTACTCATCTCGCAAAGAGTCCCAATCTCTTTTTTAAAAAAAATGAACACCCTCATGAATCAATGTAGGTTTGTTCTACCACACAAGCAGCACCAAGTGTATTGACTACATGCTCTGTTTCGAGCAGGTGCCCTCTTCCTGACCTGGATTTAAAATAAATAAAACACACAGCGATTTATTTTATATCTCCTAAGCAGAGCTGACCAGAATGTTGAAATCACTTTCTCAGTATCACAGAATCACAGAAACCCCACAGTGCAGATAGAGGCCATTTCGGCCCATCGAGCCTGCACCGACACATATCCCACCCTATCCCCGTAACCCCACGTATTTAATCCCCCAACACTAAGGGTCAATTTATCATAGCCAATCAACCTAACTCGCACATCTTTGGACTGTGGGAGGAAACCGGAGCACCCGGAGGAAACCCACGCAAACACGGGGAGAATGTGCAAACTCCACACAGACAGTCGCCCGAGGCCGGATTCGAACCCGGGTCCCTGGCGCTGTGAGGCAACAGCGCTAACCACTATGCCACCGTGCAGCAAAAGGAAAGAAGGAATAAAAGACTTGAATTTATATAGCGCCTTTCACGACCACCAGACGTCCCAAAGCGCTTTACAGCCAATGAAGTACTGTTTTGAAGTGTAGTCACTGTTATAATGTGGGAAACGCGGCAGCCAATTTGCGCACCGCAAGCTCCCACAAACAGCAATGTGATAATGGCCAGATAATCTGTTTTGGTGATGTTGATTGAGGGATAAATATTGGCCAGGACTCCGGGGCGAACTCCCCTGCTCTTCTTCAAAATAGTGACGTGGGATCTTTTACATCCACTTGAGAGGGCAGACGGGGCCTCGATTTAATGTCTCATCTGAAAGGCGACACCTCTGACAGTGCAGCACTCGCTCAGTGCTGCACTGGAGTATCAGCCTAGCTTTATGTGCTCAAGTCTCTGGAGTGGGACCCTGACCCCACAACCTTCTGACTCATAGGCAATAGTGCTACCCACTGAGCCACAGCTGACATAAGGAGGGACATAGATAACAGCTGATATCTAGCTATCTTTTATTTGATAGGCATTATTTGATATATATCACAAGAACATTTCTGGATTTAAAACTTAAACTTTAAATAAAACGCTTTGCCTGGGATTTAATTTGTTGATTTAAGTGATTTGATGAGACACGTTTGGAAAAGGATTTCAATTTGTTTTTTTTTTCCTGTTGACAGGTTTGAACCACAGCTCAGCTTGACTAAAAGAAGAAGAAAAGAGATTTTAGTTAGAAATAAACCATCCTAAAAGACAGGGAGACAGACAGAAGTTGACTATCGTGTGTAGCTCAAATTGTTTGGCTTGGAATGAAACCAACTGGGAAGAGAAAGAAAAAACATTTTTTTTTCTCTTGCTACTGAACCATAAACTCAAGGCATCAAAAGGAAAACTGACCCTGGCTGAAAACACAAAATTTTGATGGCACTCACGTCTTGTGTTGTGAAGCACCCGACGTAAGGAAATCTCCTCAGCCCCTCCTTCCCTCCACAGTAAACGTCGGTTGCTCCGGCCCTGACTCTCGTGAATCTGGGGGTGAAATTCCATTGTGTAACCTTCACATTTAGAGGAGTTGGTTTTTTTAAAAAAAAGAAAACAATTAGAACCTGAGCAGTCAAGTTCAAATTCCGAGGCCGAGCACGCAGTTAGTTATATCAAGAAAATCAGGTGCCCAGAGACAATCAGCCTAATTATCATTCGGCTCTGGCACTTTTGCTGGCTCCATTCCAGAACTCGTTGCCTTTCAATAGGCCCTCTTGTTGTAGCTGATCCCTTTTCTTAACAGTTCAACACAGCTCAATCCAGTCTCTTTTCTTTCCATAAACTTTTACTTTCCCTTCCACCGTTTCCATCTCTAAGGTGACGGGAATGTGAGCGGGAAATTTGCAGCCCCTGTCCTCGGGTGGCCGTGAACTGGTGTCCTCAATCCCAGGCCCTATTGTCCTCAATCCCAGGCCCTATTGTATTCCCCTTATACTTTCTGCCGCCAATCTCAACCCCTGCCTCTTACTCAATCAGAATTTAAATGCATAACGATTGTCACCACAATAATACGAGTGGTATTTAGCCCCCCCACCCTTGCCTCAAAACCCCCCCAGAAAATTGCAATCTTAGAGTATGATATTTAATCAGAAGTCACATAGAAAATCCCTAGATGATATCAATACATATTTAAGGTTCTCAATTGTAAATCTATTTATTAGACCGCTCTTAGCCTACAGATGGGTACCTGTGCAGATGGGTGTACAGCAGGCAGACTGCTGCTCGTTACAGTTCTCTGCCTAGTGATAACACAGCTCTATGCACGTGTGTACTTTTTATTTGACCTCTGGATGTGGGCAAACCTGGCAGCGGAGTATTTATCACAAACCCCGAGTCCCGGCATTTTGTTGCGGGATGTAGCAATTGCATGTGGAGCCATTGTTTACACCTGGGAATAACATTTGAGAACAGGACCTATCACTGCTGGCAAACCAGTTGCTGTTATACCCAGATGTTGCTGATGTTACTGATCATAGTTTGGGAAAAATATTTCTGTTAGCAAAGCAGCCTCACACTCTACGCTCTCTCCATACTGCACTATACACTGTCCTGTCACTATAACCCAACCCAACGGTACACACCAGACTCCACTATACACTGGCCTGTCACTATAACCCAACCCAACGGTACACACATTCCAGATGCACGACACGCCGTTCTGCCACTATAGACCAACCTGATAGTACGCACTCTCCTAATGCATTGCACACTTTTCCGTCATTATAGCCCAAACCAACAATACATTCATCATAAGTAATCCAATGTATCCCCTCAGTTTAGTACCTCCTACAGTAGGTTGACTTTGACCCCTCTCCAGTAAACTCTGACTATAATGCTCTGTACAGTAGGTTCGAACTATTTGCTCCCTTTAGTAGGTGTTGCTATCATGCAGCCAATGTTAGTTCTGCTGTAACAAAAACAGAAGACACTGGCAGCAATCAGCATTCAAAAACCTAAGTTTTGTTAGGTAAGGGTATCAAGGGATATGGAGCTAAGGCGAGTAAACAAATTTGAGGTACAGATCAGCCATGACCAGATTGCAGGCTGAGCAGACTCAAGGGGCTGAATAGCCTATTCCTTTTCCTATGTTCCTAACAGGTCAGGCAACAGTCTTTTTTCTCTCTAAGTTAGGGCAGTGGTTTAAACTAAGAAGTTTAGTTAATAGTTAAATAAATAGAAGCATGGCAGGGCACCTCAGTCCCGTCGGATGAACATCCTGTGGCATGTGGGAAATCCAGGATGCTTCTCGTGTCCTGGACAACCACATGTGCAGGAAGTATCATCAGCTGGAGGAGCTCGAGCTCCAGGTTTTGGCGTTTGAGCAGCGGCTGGCGTCGCTGCAGTGCATCCGTGAGGCTGAGAGTTACGTGGATAGCATGTTTCAGGAGGTGGTCACCCCGCAGCTTATGAGTTTGCAGGCAGATAGGGAATGAGGTGACCACCAAACAGACAAGGAGGACCAGGCAGGTAGTGCAGGAGTCCCCTGATTGCATCTCAATCTCTATTCAGTTCTGAGGCCAATGGTTCCTCTGGGGAGTGCAGCCAGAGCCAAGGCCATGGCACCATGTGTGGCTCAGCTGTACATGGGGGTGGTGGTGAGGAGGAAGGTCAGGAAAGCAATAGCGGTAGGGGCTTCAATAACATAGAAACATAGAAGATAGGAGCAGGAGTAGGCCATTCGGCCCTTCGAGCCTGCTCCGCCATTCAACGAGATCATGGCTGATCATCCAAACCCTAGTACCCGGTCCCTACACCGACAGCCATCCCACCCAAGCCCTATCCCCGTAACCCCGTAACCCCATGTATTTAATCCCCCCTAACACTAAGGGCCAATTTTTATCATGGCCAATCAACCTAACCCACACATCTTTGGACTGTGGGAGGAAACCGGAGCACCCGGAGGAAACCCACGCAAACACGGGGAGAATGTGCAAACTCCACACAGACAGCCACCCGAGGCCGGATTTGAACCCGGGTCCCTGGTGCTGTGAGGCAATAGTGCTAACCACTATGCCACCATGCATCACTATGCACCGAGCAGAGCAGAGCAGACAGGCATTTCTGCGGCTGCAGACGTGACCCCAGGATGGTATGTTGCTTCCCTGGTGCCAGGGTCAAAGATGTCACTGAGCAACTGCAGGACATTCTGCGAGGGGAGGGTGAACAGCCAGAGGTCGTGGTCCATATCGGTACCAATGACATAGATAGAAAGAGGGATGAGGCCTTGCAGGTAGATTTTCGAGAGCTTGGAAAGAGATTAATAAGCAGGATCTCAAAGGTAGTAATCTCCAGATTACGCCCGGTGCCAAGCGCTAGTGAGTAAAGAAATAGGAGGTTAGAGCAGATGAATGTGTGGCTGGAGAGATGGTGCAGGAGGGAGGGCTTTAGATTCCTAAGGCATTGGGACCGGTTCTGGGGGAGGTGGGACCTGTACAGGCCGGACAGGTTGCACCTCAACAGGGCCGGAACCAATATCCTCAGGGAAGATGCTTGATAGTGCTGTTGGGGAGGGTTTAAACTAGCTTGGCAGGGGGATGGGAACCTGTGCATAGATTCAGAAGGGAGAGAAGCAAAACTGGAAATGGAAGGCAGAAAATTAGTAAGTGAGTTTGGAAGGCAGAGGAAACAAAAGCTAGTAAATAGACAACAAGGGAGTTGGGCAGTGCTTAATGGTATGTACTTTAGTGCAAGGAGTCTAGTGAATAAAGCAGATGAGCTGAGGGCACAGATAGACATGTGGGAGTATGATATTAAAGCTATACTGAGACATGGCCGAAAGAAGGGCAGGAATGGCAGCTCAACATTCCTGGCTGCGGGGTTTTCAGAGGAGATAGAGAGGGGGATAAAAAAGGAGGGGGGGAGGTCACAATATTGGTTAAAGAAACAATTACAGCTGTGAGGAGGGATGATATGTTAGAAGGATCATCAAATGATGCCACATGGGTTGAACTGAAGAACAACAAAGGGGTAATCACACTGCTGGGAGTGTACTATAGACCCCCAAATAGTTAGAGGGAGATAGAAGAGCAAATATGTAGGCAAATTTCTGAGAAGTGAAAAAACAATAGGGCAGTAATTGGAGGGGATTTCAACTACCCAAATATTAACTGGGATAGAATCCGTGTAAAAGGTTAAGAAGGTGCAGAATTCCTAAAATGCATTCAGGAGAACTTTTTTAGCCAGTACGTATAAAGCCCAACAAGAGAGGGGGTGTTTCTGAACTTAGTTTTAGGGAATGAAGCTGGGCAGGTGGAACGGGGTATCAGTGGGAGAGCATATCGTTGGTAGTGATCATAATTCAGTTAGATTTAGCGTAGTTATGGAAAAGGACAAAGTCAGGCCAGGGGTAAAAGTTCTCAATGGGGAAAGGCCAATTTTACGTAGCTGAGAAGTGATATAGCAAAAAAGGGAAGCTTATGTCAGCTAGCGAGAGCTAAATACTGCAGAAAGCCTAGAGGAGTATAGAAAGTGCAGGGGTGAAATTAAAAAGGAAATTAGGAATACAAAGAAATTAGGAACTGAAAGAAATTAGTATCAGTAAAAAAATAGTACTGGAGAAATTAATGGAATTGAAAGCAGATAAATCCCCTGGACCTGATGGCCTACATCCTAGGGTTTTGAAAGAGGTGGCTATAGAGATAGTGGATGCATTGGTTATCATCTTCCAAAAGTCCATTGATTCGAGAACGGTTCACGTGGATTGGAAGGTAGCAAATGTAACCCCACTATTTAAGAAAGGAGGGAGAGAGAAAACGGGGAACTACAGACCAGTTAGCCTGACATCAGTAGTAGGGAAAATGCTAGAACCTATTATTAAGGACGTAGTAACAGGGCACTTAGAAAATAATAATAGGATTGGGCAGAGTCAACATGGATTTATGAAAGGGAAATCGTGTTTGACAAATCAGTTAGAGTTTTTGAAGGTTGTAACTAGCAGAATAGATAAGGGGGAACCAGTGGATGTGGTGTATTTGGATTTTCAGAAGGCATTCAATAAGGTGCCACACAAGAGGTTATTAAACAAAATTAGGGCTCATGGGATTGGGGATAATATACTAGCATGGATTGAGGATTGGTTAATGGACAGAAAACAGGGATTAGGAATAAATGGGTCATTTTTGGGTTGGCAGGCTGTAACTTCTGGGGTACTGCAAGGATCAGTGCTTGGGCCTCAGCTAGTCACAATCTATATCAATGATTTACATGAGGGGACCAAATGTAATATATCCAAGTTTGCTGATGATACAAAGCAGGGTGGGAATGTAAGTTGTGAGGAGGATGCAAAGAGGCTTCAAGGGGACATAGACAGGCTAGACAGAAAAGTGAAGTTATCCACTTTGGTAGGAAACATAGAAAAGCAGAGTATTTCTTAAATGGTGAGAGATTGGGGAATGTTGGTGTTCAGAGGGATCTGGGTGTCCTTGTACACGAATCACTGAAAGTTAACATGCAGGTACTGCAAGCAATTAAGAAAGCAAATGGTAGGTTGGCCTTTATTACAAGAGGATTTGAGTATAAGAGTAAAGATGTCTTACTGCATTTACATAAGGCCCTGGTGAGACCACACCTGGAGTATTGTGTACAGTTTTGGTCTCCTTACCTAAGGAAGGATATATTTGCCATAGAGGGAGTGCAATGAAAATTCGCCAGAGTGATTCCTAGGATGGGGGGATTGTTCTATGAGGAGAGATTGAGTAAACTAGGCCGATATTCTCTGGAGTTTAGAAGAATGAGAGGTGATCTCATTGAAACATACAAAATTCTTACAGGACTTGACAGGGTAGATGCAGGGAGGATGTTTCCCCTGGACTGTGACCCCTGGTTCTGGACTCCCCCGCCATCGGGAACATCCTTCCTGCATCTAGTCTATCTAGTCTGTTAGAATTTTATAAGTTTCAATGAGATCCCCTCTCATTCCTCTAAACTCCAGCGAGTATAAGCCCAATTGACCCAATCTCTCCTCATACGTCATTCCTGCCATCCCAGGTATCAGTCTGGTGAATCTTCGCTGCACTCCCTCCATGGCAAGAACATCCTTCCTCAGATAAGGCAACCAAAACTGCACACAATACTCAAGGTGTTGTCTCACCAAGGCCCTGTACAATTACAGCAACACATCCTTGTATTTGTACTCGAACCCTCTCGCTACGAAGGCCAACATACCATTTGCCTTCTTAACCGCCTGCTGCACCTGCATGCTTACCTTCAGCGACTGGTGCACAAGGACACCCAGGTCTCGTTGCACTTCCCCTTCTCCCAATCTATTGCCGTTCAGATAATAATCTGCCTTCCTGTTTTTGCCACCAAAGTGGATAACTTCGAATTTATCCACATTGTACTGCATCTGCCATACATCTGCCCAATCACCCAACCTGTCCAAATCATACTGGAGTTTCTCTGCATCCTCCTCACAGCACACACGCCCACCCAGCTTTGTGTCATCTGCAAACTTGGAGATATTACACCTAGTTCCCTTGTCTAGATCATTAATATATATTGTGAATAGCTGGGGTTCGAGGACCGATCCCTGCGGTACCCCACTAGTCATTGCCTGCCACTTGGAAAAAGACCCGTTTATTCCAACTCTTTGCTTCCTGTCTGCCAACCAGTTCTCTATCTAAGTCAGTACCTTACCCCCAATCCCATGTGCCTTAACTTTACATGCTAATCTCTCATGCGGGACCTTATCGAAAGCCTTCTGAAAGTCCAAATACACCACATCCACTGGTTCTCCCTTATCTATTCTACCAGTTACATCCTCAAAAAATTCCGGTAGATTAGTCAAGCACGATTTACCTTTTGTAAATCCATGTTGACTTTGTCCGATCCTGTCACTGTTTTCCAAGTGCTCTGCTAATAAGGGGTCGGCCATTTAGGACTGAGATGAGGAGAAGTTTCTTCACAAGAGGGTGGTGAATCTTTGGAATTCGCTACCCCAGAGGGCTGTGGAGGCTCAGTCATTGAGTATATTCAAGACAGAGATCGATAGATTTTTGGATATTAAGGGAATCAAGGGATATGGGGATAGTGCAGGAAAGTGGAGATGAGGTAGAAGATCAGCCATGATCTTACTGAATGGCGGAGCAGGCTCGAAAGGCCAAATGGCCTACTCCTGCTCCTATTTATTATGTTCTTATATTCAAAGAGAGGGCATGTGTTGAGGCAGAAGACGTGGGTATGGTTCTTAATGAATATTGTGTCTCTCTTCACAAAAGGGTGGGACGATGCAGACACAGTAGTTAAGGAGAAGGAGTGTGAAATATTAGTGAGGGAGGAATTATTAAGGGTTTAGCATCTTTGAAAGTAGATAAATCGCGAGGCCCTGATGAAATGTTTCCCAGGTTGTTAAGAGAAGCAAGGGAGGAAATAGTGGTGGCTCTGACCATCATTTCCCAATCCTCTCTGGCTACAGGTGTGGTGCCGGAGTGCTGGAGGACTGCTAACGTTGTACCGTTGTTTAAAAAGGGAGAAAGGGATAGACCGAGTAATTACAGGTCATTTAGCCTAACCTTGGATGCTGTGCAAATTATTGGAAAAAATTCTGAGGGACAGTATTAATCATCATTTAGAAAGGCACGGATTAATCAAGGACAGTCAGCATGGATTTGTTAAGGGAAGGTTGTGTCTGACTAACTTGATTGAACTTTTTGAGGAGGTAACAAGGAAGGTTGATGAGGGTAGTGCATTTGATGTAGTCTATATGGATTTTAGCAAGGCTTTTGACAAAGTCCCATATGACAGACTGGTCAGAAAAGTAAAAGCCCATGGGATGCAAGGGAAAGTGCCAAGTTGGATCGAAAATTGGCTCAGTGGCAGGAAGCAAAGTGTAATGGCCGACAGGTGTTTGTGACTGAAGGCTGTGGGGTTCCGCAGGGCTCAGTACTAGGTCCCTTGATTTTTGTGGTGTATATCAATGATTTAGACTTCAATGTAGGGGGCAGGATTAAGAAGTTTGCAAATGATACAAAAATTGGCCATGTGGTTGAGAGTGAGGAAGAAAGCTGTGGACTGAAGGAAGATATCAATGGACTGGTCAGTTAGGCAGAAAAGTGCCAAATGGAATTCAATCTGGAGAAGTGTGAGGTAATGCACTTGGGGGGGGCTAACAAGCAAGGGAATACACAATAAATGGTAGGATACTGAGAAGTGTAGAGGAACAGAGGCACCTTGGAGTGCATGTCCACTGATCCCTGAAGGTAGCAGGACAGGTAGATAAGGTGGTTAAGAAGGCATATGGGATACTTTCCTTTATTAGCCGAGGCATGGAATATAAATGCAGGGGGGTTATGCTTGAACTGTATAAAACACTAGTTAGACCACAGCTAGAGTACTGCATGCAGTTCTGGTGTTCACATTACAGGAAAGATGTGATTGGACTAGAGAGGGTACAGAGGAGATTTATGAGGATGTTGCGAGGACTGGAGAATTTTAGCTATGAGGAAAGATTGGGTAGGCTGGTTGTTCTCTTTGAAGCAGAGGAGGCTGAGGGGAGACTTAATTGAGGTGTATAGAATTATGAGGGGCCTAGATAGCATGGATAGGGAAGACCTATTTCCATTAGCAGAGAGGTCAATAACCAAGGGCATAGATTTAAAGTAATTGGTAGAAGGATTAGAGGGGAGTTGAGGAGAACTTTTTTCACCCAGAGGGTCGTGGGAGTCTGGAACTCCCTGCCTGAAAGGGTGGTAGAGGCAGAAACCCTCGCCACATTTAAAGGTACTTGGATATGCACTTGAAGTGCCGTAACCTACAAGGCTACGGACCAAGAGCTGGAAAGTGGGATTAGGCTGGATAGCTCTTTTACGGCCGGCACAGACACGATGGGCCGAATGGCCTCCTTCTGTGAGGTAAATTTCTATGATTCTTCTATGATTCTAACGTCTGCGGAAAGATCAGAGGGGTTGAGATTTCAGTGTGGACCCTTTGTCAGTCCATCCCCAAAATGTCACCTTCTCTGTTTTCTCTACAGATACTGATGGATCTGCTGATTAGTTCCAGAATATTCTGTTTAAGTTTCAGATTTCAGCATCTGTAGTTTTTTGCTTTTTGTTAGATCTGCTGTTCTTTGCAACTTGCTGTTATGCCTTTACCATTGCGGTTCTGCCTTTGGGCACCCAGACTCTAGCTACGGATAACTGGTCCTCTGGGTTCTGAATTATTGAAAGTAACTGCTTACCCTCTCCCATCATATCACAGCTCATTTCGAAGACTTGTTTAATGAGTTATCTGATTGGTACACTGGTGTCCTGCACAGCCGGAGCAACCTCACCAAGCTATGAGGCCAGGTGACTAGTGTGAGCTAGGCTGATAATATTTAAAAGGATCTGAACAAATTAAGCAGAAATGATTGGGAATAGCAAATTATTTTTAAAGTGGATTTGATATGTAATAATGCACTGGAAACAGAAAAAAGTGATGAGTATGATTACCAATGATTCACTTAAAGCATCTAATCCATGTGTAGCTGTCAGTTCTGGATTCCATATTATAAAAAGGATATAGAGGGCAGGACTTTAACTTGGAGGCAGGTCGGGAGCAGGGTGGGGGGTGCTGGATTACGGTCGGGAAACCAGGGAGAAGGGGTTTCCCTCAGGCCCGGCCAAATTTAACGACAGGGTCTGATTAACATTTCTTTACACTGTTTCCCACCCCCCCCCGCCCCCCCTCCCCCGCAGCCATCTTGATTGAGAGGCTGGCCGGCTGGTGGGCCGGTAGGCCTGCGACACCAGGCCACAGCCGCGGAGCAGAGAGGAGGGAGGGATCGGAGGCCGGGATTGATGGTGGGGGGTGGGGTGGGGTGGTGCTCGGAAAGCTTGAATTGCGGAGGGGTTGGTGGGCAGAAGACCGGGATTGGGGGAGGTGGACGGAAATCTGGGCTCGGGGTGGGTGGGGGGGGTGGGGGGGCGGTCAGAGATCAGGGGGGCATTGAGTGGCTGGGATTGGAGAGGCTTGGAGGCGGAAGGCTGGGATCGGAGGGGGTATCGGAAGGGATTGGAGGGGGGGTTCGGAGATTGTGTGGCGGGGGGTGGGGGGGGTTGGGTGGGGTTGGTTGGTAGGCCAGAATCGGATGGGGTGGGTTTAGAAGGCCAGTATCTGGGAGGGGGGGATTGGAGATCGGGGAGGGGGTCGGAAGGCTGGGATCGGAGGAGGGGGTCGGAGATCAGGGTGGCAGGGTCGTTAAGCTAGGATCGGTGGGCCGGAGGGGGGCTGTCGGGGGCCGGGGGCTGGGGATTGGAAGGCCAGAGGGGGGCTCGGAGGTCGGAGGCTGTGGTGGGGAGGTTGGGGGAGATTGGAAGGGTCAGTGGTGTCTGATCACGGGGGATGGTGAGGCAGGGATGCTGGATCCAACAGGTAAGTGGAAAGGCACTTACCTCCTGGATCCTGCAGTCCTCACTTTCTTTTAGCTGCTGGGTTCTCCGAGGCCTGGGAAACCCGGCCGTCCAGAGTTAAATTTAAAATTCTAGACACAAAAGGCATCAAGGGGTATGGGGAGAGAGCGTGAATATGGTATTGAGATAGAGGATCAGCCATAGTCATATTGAATGGCCTACTACTGCTCCTATTTTTCTATGTTTTTTCTAAAATAGAGATTCAAAATGAGGCATGCAGCCACATTATAGTATTTAAAGTGCCAACCTGCATCCTGGCAGCAGGTTGGCCGCCTGCCCCCCATCCTGCCTTTGTTAAAACCGGACATGGGCAGGTCGGGGTCGGAATTCAGATTTCTACAACTTTAACCTCCCGCCGACCCAATCCCACCTGTTTTTTGGTGTTACTATTCCCCCCAGCGGTACTGGAGAAAGTGTAAAAAAAAAGATTCACAAGGATGATACCAGAACTGAGAGGATATATGTATCAGGAAAGGCTGACTAGGCTGGAGCTCTTTTCTCTAGAGTGGTGACCTGTTAGAGGTCTTTAAGATGATGAAAGGGTTTGATATGGTAGACCTAGAGAAGATGTTTGCACTTGTGGGGGAGACCAAAACTATGTGCCGTAAATATAAGATAGTCACCAATAAATCCAATAGGGAATTCAGGAGAAACCTCTTTACCCAGAGAGTGGTTAGAATGTGGAATGTGCTACCACAAGGAGTAGATGAGGCGAATTGGTGTAGATGCATTTAAGGGGAAGCTAGATAAGGACATGAAGGAGAAAGGAACAGAAGGATATTCTGATAGGGTCAGTTGAAAAGGGGTGGGAGGAGGCTCGAGTGGAGTGTAAACCCAGGCATGGACCACTTGGGCCCGATGGCCTGTTTCTGTGCTGTAAACTCCATGCAATTCTATGTAAAGTGAACCAAGTACTGGGATTCATCTCAAGACCAGTTGAATACACATTGAAACAGTTACTTTTTTTTTATTCGTTCATGGGATGTGGGCGTCGCTACACACTGGTGTAGCTCAATTTATTGTAAGCAATTTTGGGTACCTTCAATATGACCTTGGGTACCATTATTTTCAGACATCCTTTAGCGCCAATTTGGTACTCCTTCAAGACCCTACTTGAGAGCTGCCTTAGGACTCCTTTTGAGAATCACAAATGTTAGTAACATTGCATTGATGCATTGGATAGTATGTAGAGAAGAGTGGCAAATATGATTCTGGGGTTTAGGGCTCTAAGTTGTGAAGACAGAATTGCAGAACTGTACTTGCATTCTTTGGAAAAATCGAGGGAGGAGATACAATCCGGGTCCTTAAAATGCTGAGGGGGTGTGGATCATGGAGATACAAGCAGATCATTTAACATAGACCGTGACAGCAGAACCATAGGATAGGGTGGAAAAATAAACAAACTCCAGATGAGGCAAGGGACTCGAAGACACTTTTTTTCCATACAGAGTAGGGAGTAATTGGAACAGATTACCACCAAAGCCAATTAACTCCTTCAAAAAAAAAAGTTGTATAAACATCTGGTTAGGAACAGATTTGTTATTTTTAATGTTTAGTATAAAAATGGTTGATTAAATACTCCGCAGAACACAGTGGTTCCTGTGCTGGTGAGACCATGGAAATATCACCTGTGGGATGTAGCTGGTCAGGGGTGAACAATTAATGTAATGTTAGATTTCACTGGATTACTTTAGGAAGGAGGCCAGGAGAAACTTATGAGAATTTTACACCTGTAGTCACACGTACGATGGGGCACATTATACATGGGGGGCCAATAATACAGCCACTGTGTGTATCACCACTGGTGCTGGTGCTGTTCAATCGCTCCATCCATTTGTGCAGGAATGGCCTGGCCTCATCTGATAATGTGAGGTCAGCTCCTTGGGATATTTTTCTGGTGCTCTGCAGACGCTGCTGCTGATGTGCTGGCAGGAGTGGGGGGCTAATATGATAGCTCTTTCAAAGAGCCGGCACAGGCACGATGGGCCGAATGGCCTCCTGCTGTGCTGCATGATTCTACGACCGACGGCAGAGACCGGGATTTTGGGCAGCAGCAGTCAGTCAAGGGCTGCTGTCCGCAGTTTACGTGAAAGCTTACAGTGTCCTTCCTGCTGACTGGTGCTTGGAGCCGTGCTAGCTAGGATTCTTGGGCACATTGCAGGCCCCAAGCCTCTGCACCCTGAACGAATGGGCTTCATCGGCTAAATGTTTTGCTCATAAGGATAAGGTAAGGAAATCTGTTTGCTGGCTTATTTCATACTCGAGGTATACGTCATGTCTGAGAACAGTGAATTCTACATTCCATTGCATAAATCTTTGTAAAGGTTGCATTATAATGGTAATATTACATGACATAAATCGTGCCATTTATGTAGAAAGGACTTATGAAATATACTGGGCGGCCTGCTGGTGGCGCTGTCCAGGGAGAGTATAAATACTCGGGCACGGGCCCAGCTTGCTCAGGGACATTTTGTAAACAGGAACTAGTGAAGGATAACTGGACTTCCATGTTGTGAAACAGTCGATTAAAGCCTTGTTTAATACTCTGACCAAGTGCCTAGTAGTTTTCTTATGTCATTACAGTTCTCACTTGCGAAAACTGCTACCCTGAGTTCCTCCAAAGGCTTAGTAGGTTAAAATTGTGATACTGAGTCATACAGACCAGGAAGATACCAGCTTTGTTCCTTGGTCTGCGCTGTGTGAGCTGATCACAACCAGGACAGCAGATTTGGATACTTCAATTGTCCTCAGTTCCCTGGGATAGAGAGGGTTAAATCAACCAGGATACCCATTCCTGATCGTCGTCCAATGACCTCTGCTGTGCTGATGAGGACAAGGTTGGGTTTGCTGTGGTACCCTCCATAACGAATAGCCTGGTGACCCTCACTGCTCACACGGGGTCCCAGAACCATACCATAGCCAAAGCCAGCACATTCAGAAAAAGAGGAGAGAGAATCGGGAAAATAGGCAACTGCTGTTCCTTGAGGTCCGATGCCAGTGTTTATCTTCAATGGTAACAGATAGCTGACAAATTGATACCATCATTTAATGGCACTGAATAAACACATATGCACCAATGATATGGAAATTATTTAACAAGAAAAATTGACTGTTGTGGATGATGCTGTATCTATGAGTGATTTAAGACAGTAGGAACATAGGAACAGGAGTATGCCATTGAGCCCTTTGAGCCTGACAATGAAAACTTCCCTGCAATGCAACTTTTGTGACCTATTTTCTTACAAAAAAAGGGTGCTGTCTCCAAGAAAAAAAGGTGTTTGACAATCCTTTTTTCGTTGGAGGATGTTGTAGGCCGATTTCACCAGGGTGATGCCAGACAATCACGGGATATGATGGTATGTTTCAACACGACATGATGTAGTCGTCTGTAATCAAACAACAAGGATTCTTATGAAGGCAGTCACCCTTTAAAATGGGCATAGGAGCACCCTGATGGCTTAGTTGGCAAAAACATTGTATAACTGAGCCCAGAAACTCCCTGGCCTGTGTTGATCACAGCTGGGTTGGCGTTAGTTGGCTTCAGTGCCCATGAACTGTGTAGTGGGCACTATCAGCTGGGTTTCCCGCCCCGACTGCTATCTGGTGATACATGCAGTAAAGTGCCCATATGTGGCCATGCGGGGGCTGATTTTACAAGTATTAACTGCTGGCGGAGAGATTTACCTGCAGCTTACACATATTAGGAAGTCCCGAGCGAGCACCCACGACTTCTGATATGCACGGCTGCTAGATGTGTGCACTTGGAAAATCAGTCCCCCCATGTGAGAACAGGATTGGGTTCAGCTTTGATCTCCTCTTCTTCTTCTTCTTCTTCTTCTTCTTCTCCTTAGGCAGTCCCTCGGAACTGAGGATGACTTGCCTCCACATTAAAAATGAATTTGCAGGTGACTGATGAGTCCAATGCGGGACCTACAGTCTCTGTCACAGGTGGGGCAGACGGTGGTTGAAGGGGCGGGTGGGTGGGATGCTTGGGTTGACGTGCGCTCCTTGCGTTGCCTGCACTTGGCTTCCACTTGCTCCCGGCGAAGAGACTCGAGGTGTTCGGCGCCTTCCCGGATGCTTCTCCTCCACTTTCACATCACAGAATCACAGAATCTACAGTGCAGATAGAGGCCATTTCGGCCCATCGAGCCTGCACCGACACATATCCCACCCTATCCCCATAACCCCATGTATTTAATCCCCTAACACTAAGGGTCAATTTATCATAGCCAAATCAACCTAACCTGCACATCTTTGGACTGTGGGAGGAAACCGGAGCACCCGGAGAAAACCCACGCAGACACAGGGAGAATGTGCAAACTCCACACAGACAGTCGCCCGAGGCTGGATTTGAACCTGGGTCCCTGGCGCTGTGAGGCAACAGTGCTAACCACTATGCCACCGTGCGGTCTTGGGCCAGGGATTCCCAGGTGTCGATGGGGATGTTACACTTTTTCAAGGAGGCTTTGAGGGTGTCCTTAAAGCGTTTCCTCTGCCCGCCTGGGGCTCTCTTGCCATGCCGGAGCTCCGAGTAGAGCGCTTACTTTGGGAGTCTCGTATCGGGCATGTGGACAATGTGACCCGTCCATCGGAGCTGATGGAGCGTGGTCAAAGCTTCGATGCTGGGCCTGAGCAAGAACACTGACGTTGTTGCGCCTGTCCTGCCAATGGATTTGCAGGATCTTGCGGAGGCAGCGTTGGTGGTGCGTCTCCAGTGCTTTGAGGTGCCTGCTGTACATGGTCCATGTCTCTGAGGCAGATGTCCTCTACGGGCAAATGGGCAGCCAATGTTCACTATTTGGGCCTCATACATGAAGAGAAGTCCTGGAGGTCTTCTATCTCCCATGGAACTTTACCCCAGCAGGCAGTAAAAGCTTCCAGGAGAGAAGCAAGGGAGAGAACTGGCATGAAAAAGAAATTGGAATAAGGAGGATAGAATTTACTTTGCACTTTTGGAATCAATATGATGCGTTTGTAATAAAATAATTGCTTCAACATTTCCCAACCGGTCCCATTTCATTTTCTTATGTGGCTTTCAGCCATGCTATGTAACAGCAGTGAGACTCTGACTGTGTGTGGTGGGTCTTTCAACGATCTTGTGGTCATTGGAAGTCTCCTTGATGTAATTAATGTAGCTCTGTGAGGCAATGAGACGATAAAATAACAAGAAGGGAAACAGTAGATGCCGAGGGATTGGTCTGCACAATTATACATTACACCTAATTATTAGTTTGAACATGTGAGGAATTAGTCTTATTGTCAGTCAATAAAAAAAATGCTGCAGCATTTCCCAGATGGAGACAGGACACAACCCAGAATGGGAATCACAGGGGATCAGTGTCATGTAGACAGGGCGGAAACCCCTGCAATAACCACTCGTTTTAGATTTTAATTGACTTCTCTGTGTTTTTTGCAGAGGTTTCTGCTACTGCTGGTGTGTCTAACTCTGAACACCATTCAGCTCTGTAGTTTGAGGTGTGGACTGTCTAAGCTGCGTCAATGACTCAGTGAGTTTATGAATAGCTGAGTCGTCGTATAGAACAAGAAGATCCTAAATGTTTTTAAATTCATTCACGGGATGTCGGCGTCGCTGGCAAGGCCAGCATTTATTGCCCATCCCTAATTGCCCTTGAGAAGGTGGTGGTGAGCCACCTTCTTGAACCGCTGCAGTCCTTGTGGTGAAGGTACTCCCACAGTGCTGTTAGGGAGGGAGTTCCAGGATTTTGATCCAGCGACGATGAAGGATCAGTGATATACTTCTAAGTCAGGATGGTGTGTGACTTGGAGGGGAACGGTGAGGTGATGGTGTTCCCATGCGCCTGCTGCCCTTGTCCTTCTAGGTGGAAGAGATCGTGGGTTTGGGAGGTGCTGCCGAAGAAGCCTTGGCGAGTTGCTGCAGTGCATCTTGTAGATGGTACACACTGCAGCCACGGTACGCCGGTGGTGGAGGGAGTGAATGTTTAAGGTGGTGGATGGGGTGCCAATCAAGCAGGCTGTTTTGTCCTGGATGGTGTCGAGCTTCTTGAGTGTAATTTGGAGCTGCACTCATCCAGGCAAGTGGAGAGTATTCCATCACACTGCTGACTTGTGCCTTGTAGATGGTGGAAAGGCTTTGGGGAGTCAGGAGGTGAGACACTCGCCGCAGAATACCCAGCCTCTGACCTGCTCTTGTTGCCACAGTATTTATGTGGCTGGACCAGTTAAGTTTCTGGTCAATGGTGACCCCCAGGATGTTGATGGTGGGGGAATTGACAATGGTAATGCCGTTGAATGTCAAGAAGAGATGGTTAGACTTTCTCTTGTTGGAGATGGTCATTCCCGCAATCAACATCACTAAAACAGATTACAACAACAACAATAACATTTTGTATTTATATAGCGCCTTTAACGTAGTAAAACGTCCCAAGGCGCTTCATAGGGAGTATTATAAGACAAAAAATTTGACACCGAGCCACATAAGGAGAAATTAGGGCAGGTGACCAAAAGCTTTGTCAAAGAGGTAGGTTTTAAGGTACGTCTTAAAGGTGGAAAGAGAGGCGGAGAGGTTTATGATGGGATTTCCAGAGCTTAGGGCTTCGGCAACAGAAGGTACGGCCACTAATGGTGGAGCGATTAAAATCAGGGATGCTCAAGAGGGCAGAATTAGAGGAGCGCAGATATCTCATAGAAACATAGAAAATAGGAGCAGGAGTAGGCCATTCGGCCCCTCGAGCCTGCTCCGCCATTTAATGAGATCATGGCTGATCATCCAAATTCAGTACCCTGTCCCTGCTTTCTCCCCATATCCCTTGGTCCCTTTAGCCTCAAGAAATATATCCAACTCCTTCTTGAATATATTTAATGAATTGGCCTCAACTGCCCTGTGTGGCAGAGAATTCCACAGGTTCACCACTCTCTGGGTGAAGAAATTCCTCCTCATCTCAGTCCTAAATGGCTTACCCCTTATCCTTAGACTGTGACCCCTGGTTCTGGACTCTCCCGCCATTGGGAACATCCTTCCTGCATCTAGTCTGTCCAGTCCTGTTAGAATTTTATAAGTTTAAATGAGATCCCCTCTCATTCTTCTAAACTCTAGCGAACCGACCCTGCCATCCCAGGAATCAGTCTGGTGAATCTTCGCTGCACTCTCTCCATGGCAAGAACATCCTTCCTCAGACAAGGATATCCTTCCTCAGATAAGGGGGGTTGTGGGGCTGAATGAGATTCCAGAGATAGGGAGGGGCGAGGCCACGGAGGGATTTGAAAACAAGGATGAGAATTTTGAAATTGAGGCGTTGCTTAGCCTGGAGCCAATGTAGGTCAGCGAGCACAGAGGTGATGGGTGAATGGGACTTGGTGTGAGTTAGGACACGGGCAGCTGTGTTTTGGATCACCTCAAGTTTACGTAGGGTAGAATGTGGGAGGCCAGCCAGGAGTGCATTGAAATAGTCAAGTCCAGAGGTAACAAAGGCATGGATGAGGGTTTCAGCAGCGGATGAGCTGAGGCAAGGGTGGAGACAGGCGATGTTACAGAGGTGGAAATAGGCAGTCTTAGTTATGCTGCGGATATGTGGTCGGAAGCTCATTTCAGGGTCAAATCAAGGTTGCGAACAATGTAGTTCAGCCTCAGACAGATGTTAGGGAGAGGGATGGAGTCAATGGCTAGGGAACGGAGTTTGTGGCGGTGACCAAAAACAATGGCTTCAGTCTTCCCAATATTTAACTGGAGAAAATTTCTGCTCATCCAGAACTGGATGCCGGACAAGCAGCCTGACAATTTAGACACCGTTGAGCGGTCGAGAGGAGTGGTACTGAGGTAGAGCTGGGTGTCGTCAGCGTACATGTGGAAACTGACGCTGTGTTTTCGGATGATGTCGCCAAGGGGCAACATGTAGATGAGAAATAGGAGGGGGCCAAGGATAGATCCTTGGGGGACACCAGAGGTAACGATGCAGGAGCGGGAAGAGAAGCCGTTGCAGGTGATTCTATGGCTACGATTACATAGATAAGAATGGAATGAGGCGAGTGCAGTCTCACCCAGCTGGACGACGGTGGAGAGGCGTTGGAGAAGGATGGAGCGGTCAACCGTGTCAAAGGCTGCAGACAAGTCAAGAAGGACGAGGAGGGATAGTTTACCTTTGCCACAATCACAGAGGATGTCATTTGTGACTTTGATGAGAGCCATTTCGGTACTGTGGCAAGGGCGGAAACCTGATTATCTGATCATTATCACATTGCTGTTTGTGGGAGCTTGCTGTGCACAAATTGGCTGCCGCGTTTCCTACATTACAACAGTGACTACACTTTAAAAAGTACTTCATTGGCTGTAAAGCGCTTCGAGACATTTAGTGATCGCGAAAGATGCTATAGAAATGCAAGTCTCTTTTTTCTTTCAAACAAGAGGTTTCTGGAGAGGTGGGCAGGCGATGGTGCACTCCAGAAATTTAGTGAAGAAAGAGAGATTAGAGATGGGATGATAGTCCAAGATAACGATGGGTCGAGATTGTTTTATTGAGCAAAGGGATGAGGATTGTGGTTTTGAAGAGAAAGGGATGGTGCCTGTGAAAAGGGAACTGTTTCCAATATCAGCCATCTGGGGGCCACGAGTGGTAGCTCCTGATAAGGGGTTGGGTGGCGGAACTCATTACAAAGTATTCACAGAACAGAAACAGGCCATTCGGCCCCACAGGCCCATGCCGGTGTTTATGCTCCACATGAGCCTCCTCCCACCCCTATTCATCTAATCCCATCAACACATTCCTCTATTCCTTTCTCCCTCATGTGCTTATCTAGCTTCCCCTTGAATGCATCTATGCTATTCCCCTCAAACGCTCCCTGTGGTAGCAAGTTCCACATTCTAGCCACTCCCTGGGTAAAGAAGTTTCTCCTGAATTCCTTATTGGATTTATTTGTGACTTTCTTATATTTATGACCTAGCTCTGGTCTCCGCCGCAAGTGGAAACATCTCCTCTATGTCTATCCTATCAAACCCTTTCATAATCTTAAAGCCCTCTATCAGGTCACCCCTCAATCTTCTCTTTTCTAGAGAAAAGAGCCCCAGCCTGTTCAATCTTTCCTGATAGGTGTAACCCGTCAGTTCTGGTATTATTGTAGTAATTTTTTTTGCACTTTGTCCAGTACCTCTATATTCTTTTTATAATATGGAGACCAGAACTGTTCACAGTACAGGGATCCCTCCCCAACCGCGAGTTTGCCATACGCGGATTACATGTATACGCGGTTTCCACTCTGCGACAATTTTTGTCAACAGCGGCTGTGAAATTCGCGTATCCGCGGTTTTTCATTTAGGAATAAGCTATTTATATGCTTTTTATATGTGTTTCTAGTGAATTTGCCAACCACGGTTTTACTAACCGTGGGGGTTTTCAGGAACGCATCCCCCGCGGTTGGGGAGGGATTCCTGTACTGCAAGTGCGGTCTGACCAAGGCTCTATACAAGTTTAACATGACTTCTCTGCTTTTCAATTCTATCAAAACCTTTCATAATCTTGAAAGACCTCTATCAGGTCACCCCTCATGGAAGGGACAGGGTTACCTTTGCTTTTGCACTCAATGGGGGAAAAATGTGGTTGGTTAGCGCCTCCCATTAGTGCCTTTGGGGGCGCTAACGGGGCGCTAGGAATCTAGCGCCCGAGCGCAGCGATTTTAGCGCCGCTCGTGAAATTGACCAGTTGTTTTGCGGCGGCGCTAAACACTACTGCCACGGTCTCCTGCGCCCGCAGATTGCGATGTCAGTCGAGCGTGCAACGCCTCGGTAGCGCCCCGGACCGGATATTGAGTCATGCCTCCTGCCTTTCCGCCTGCCGCTAGGAACGACAGGTAGAGGGGAACGTTTTCAAGTCGGGAAGGGGCAGGGGGAGCACTATTTAAAGGCGGGCGCTTCCTGCCTTTCCTTGTTGGCAAAATTTTTGGAACATACGGGTTCAGAGGGAGAGAGACATCTGCAGAGATTCGATGCCGTTTGGAGTTTTGGGTCCTGGGAACCATTTTGGAGGTTAACTTTTATTTCACCTTTCTTCTAACGATATTTAGAAGCTTCTGTGGGGGCTGTACTAACTCGGGGCGTCATCCTCCAGCTTCACCTTCGGAGGCAGCAGAGACGCAGAGAGAGAGTGGCAAACACGGCCAGAGGGAGGAGGGCCAACAGGACTCTGCACACGAGGCCTTACCCTCCCAGGGTATTCCGGGAACAATTCTCATACATTCATTTCCCAAGGAGCAGTGTTTCAGAAGGCTGCGCTTCAGCAAAGAGGTGGTCACTGAGCTCTGCCAGCTCCTGCAACCAGATCTGCAGCCTCAACTGAGGACCAGGACATCTCTGTCGGTGGCAGTGAAGGTGACAGTGGCTCTGAATTTTAATGCCAGTGGCTCCTTTCAGACTTCTACTGGGGACATTGCCAATATCTCCCAGTTCGCTGTCCATTGCTGCATCCGGGAGGTGACAAATGCACTGTATAAGAGGAGACACCAGTACATCTCTTTCCCCATGACCCGGGACAAACAGCGCAAATGCGCCTATGGCTTTGCGAGGATAGTGGGCTTCCCCATGGTTCAGGGCACCATTGACTGCATGCATGAGGCATTGCGGGCACCGCATGAAAATGCAGAGGTATTCCGAAACCGCAAATGTCCAGTTGGTCTGTGACCACAGACAGCTTATCCTCGCCGTCAATGCCTGCTATCTTGGCAGCAGCCATGATACTTTTATCCTGCGCCAGGCTGGTGTGGCAGACCTTTTCCAAGCACCATGTCACCCAAGTGAATGGCTCCTCGGGGACAAGGGTTATCCAATCTGCACCTGGCTGATGACACCGCTCCAAAACCCCAACACCCCTGCCGAGCTGCAGTATAATGAGAGCCATAGCACCACCAGGAACCTCATTGAGCAGACAATCGGCGTCTTAAAGCAACAGTTCCGGTGTCTGGACCACTCAGGAGGAGCCCTGCAGTACTTGCCCAATCGAGTCACCCTCTTCATTGTTGTGTGCTGCATGCTGCATAACATTGCGATCATGAGGACCCAGCCATTGCCACCAGGGATTGGTGCACCACCTGAGGAGGAGGAGGAAGAGGGAGAGGAGGAGGAGGAGGAGGAGGATCAGCAGCACCAATGTGGGAGGGAGGCGCACAATGTTGCCACTGCAAGGGACGTCCGTGAATGGCTCATAAGACACCGATTCTAAGCCCTGACTGAGAAGATGGCTTCTGGGATGAAGAAGCACATCATGGAAAGCATCCCGCACAACCATTGCTGGGCAAAGCTGCAATGAGTCAAATGACCAAATATGTATTGTTAGAATAAAAAAATGTATTTATATTGCAAACTCTGTGTCATTTATTCAGGGCAAACAATTAGAAACAAACCCAACAAATCATGAACTAACAAAACTCGTTCTCACAACATGGAGATTAACGGCAAAACACTAAACAAATATAATAACAAGAACCTCGAACTTTTCCACAAACATTCCTCCAATTTATTTACAGGTTCTTCTGTTAGGCCTTCGAGGGTGATCTCCATCCCTTGATCACTTCCTCCCTTCTCACCCTACTGCTCCTCCATAATGTGGCCCCCGTGGCTGCAGCAAGGCTGGCAGAAGGCTGCTGAATGCTGGATCCAGAGACTGCAGATGGCCTTGAAGGACGCCCTCGACCAACTCTGGGCCTGGAGGGCCTGGCTGCAGACTCCAACTCTGCATAGGTGGCAGCAGTCTGGGCTGGCTGGGTTACAGGCTGTGTGGCAAGTGCAATGGCGGAGTGGCAGTGGTGGCAGCAGGAATGTTGTCATCCTGAGAGAGGACAGCACCTTCCTGCTCGACTGACACACTGGCACTCCCCCGGGGCAGAACCTCAGCATCCAGAGCAATCTGCTCGAGCACAGATTGCTGGCCTGCTGCGGCACCGTCAGATCTCCGAGGGACTATGGGCGACCCAGCGAGGATGACAGCAGTCAGTGCTTGCATGACATCAATCTGAGACAGCATGAGAGCAGTCTGAGACTGGATGGCACCAGCCAATGACTCGATTGCAGCACTAAGCTGTTGTGTTGCGTCGGCCTGTGCTGCAATGGATCCTGCCACCTCACCCATTACACATGGCATGGGCTCTGGGTCCCCACGGTCTCCCTGCAATTCCACCATCCTCTGCAACGAGGCAAGGATGGGTTCAAGGGTTTGCGCACAGATGACGGCTGTGCTAGTGGCGGACTCCTCCACACTCCTAGCCAGTGCATCCATGCTACGACGATAGCAAAACACTGCGGATGTTGGAAATCCGAAATAACAACAGAAAATGCTGGAAAAACTCAGCAGGTCAGGCAACATCCGTGGACAGAAATTTGAGTTGACGTTTCGGGTCGAACCCTTCTTCAAAACTGGAAAGAAAAGATAGATCGGAGGCAGGGCTGCGATCAGACAAAAGAATAAAAGAAACAAAAGAAGTAAAAAAGAGACAATAAAAGGTGTTAGAAGCTAGACGAGATGGTAATAGGCTGAGATTGGGTGTAAAGTGTACTGGCAGGGCAAGGGATAGCTGCCAGGTGTGAGAGCGAAACAAAAGGAAAGGGGGGGGGAAAGGAGTGGAAAAATTACAAGAAAAAAATGAAATAGGGGCCGAGGTTATGATCTGAAATTGTTGAACTCGATATTGAGTCCGGAAGGCTGCAGAGTGCCTAATCGGAAGATGAGGTGCTGTTCCTCGAGTTTACGTTGAGCTTCCGTGGAACAATACAAGAGGCCAAGGACGGTGAGGTTCGAGTGGGAATGGAGCGTTGAATTAAAATGACAGGCGACCGGAAGCTCGGGGTCACCCTTACGGACTGAACGGAGGTGTTCCGCAAAGCGGTCACCCAATCTGCGTTTGGTCTCCCCAATGTAGAGGAGACCGCATCGTGAGCAGCGAATACAGTATACTAGATTGCAAGAAGTACAAGTAAATTGCTGTTTCACCTGGAAGGGGTGTTTGAAGCCCTGGACAGTGGGAAGGGGGGAGGTATAGGGGCAGGTGTTACACCTCCTCCGCTTGCACGGGAAGGTGCCAGGCGAAGGGGAAGGGCTGTTTGGGGTGATAGAGGAGTGGACTAGGGTGTCTTGGAGGGAGCGGTCCCTGCGGAATGCTGAAAGGGGAGGGGAGGGGAAGATACGTTTGGTGGTGGGATCACTTTGGAGGTAGCGGAAATGCCGGAGGATGATCCGTTGAATGTGGAGGCTGGTGGGGTGAAAGGTGAGGACAAGGGGAACCCTATCATGGTTCCGGGAGGGAGGGGCAGGGGTGAGGGCAGAAGTGCGGGAGATAGAACTGACACGGTCGAGGGCAGTGTCAATCACGGTAGAGGGGAATCCTCGGTTGCGGAAAAAGGAAGACATGTCTGAAGCACTGGTGTGGAAGGTGGCATCGTCGGAGCAGATACGGCGGAGACGGAGAAACTGGGAGAATGGAATAGAACATCCATGCTGTTGGGCACCCTTGCCATTGCACCCATGAGCTCAGTGTGCATGTTTGAGGCCTGGGTATTCATGGCTGCGATGTCGAGGTCCTCATCTGAGCTAATTGAAGGAAGTGGGCCTGATGATGTCATTTTATGATGCGTCATCAGCCGGCTTCCTTATAGGGATCATGTCCAAATTGATCTTGACAGTTCTGCTGTCAGTGTTCTACAGCATTGGGGTGCTGCAAACACTGACAAGCACTGAACAAAGGTGCATGGCTGCACCCAGGCTCTCCCATGACTCTGGAGGGAGTCACAGCATGCAGGGAGATTCTCCCCAGGAGACCAACGCAGCCTGGTTGCACATTGCACAGGAGGGCACAAACAGGGATGTCGTCAGGAGCACCAGGCTGCAGTGGCGCAAACCTTTCAATGATCTGAGTAGATCATGAAACGTTACTGCAAAGCCACACTCAACCTCATCCTGCTGTGCCACTCATCACATCCACGTTACTCTGCTTTCCCTACCCTACTCTTGCACATCTTGACACACACCAATTTACCTTGCACTTCCACCCATCCCTCTCTATCTACATTATCACTTCCCCATCTCACTAGCCACCCCTCACACTCATCCTTATCCTACTACAAGCATATGAACTAACAATACACAAGGGTATGCACTTGGGTGGTTTAGCCAATGTTCATGTGAAGTTTCTGTTAATGTGTTGTCAAACATTGAAATCTATATTTGCAACACTTTACCTTATTGGACAGATCTTTGCTCACCTTTGGAAGTGTCTTAGTGAGTTCCAGTGAATGTTGAGACACATAACTCCTCCCCCCCCCCCCACCCCCCACGCCCAATTGTGATGAGTGTGAAAGGAATGGCTTCGACATTGTAGGGATGCTTTATGGTGCTGGTGTGGGGTGGTGCCAACCTGGCACATCATGTGGCAGCCAGGGTGTACAGCGTCAAGTGAAGTAAATCTGGCCATGGTGAGGCCATCGCTGGCTTCCCGGGCAGCAATGTTCTCGGGTGCTGATGCCCTGTGTCCTGTACAGCATCAGGTGATTGCAGAGAAGGTTGGTGTTGTTGTTGGTGATGTTGGTGTGCCTGGTGATGTTGGTGTTGGGGTTGATCGTGGTGGGATTCTGAGGACCACGGTGAGATTTTTTCAAGGGCACCGATGTTGCTGGAATAGATGGCAGCTGAAGTTGAGATGACAGAAGCAATCTGTCAATGGTGAGAGAGCTTGCTCCAAGGAGGTGACACTGGATAGAGAGTTCACTCCAAACACTTCCAAACTGCATACAGCTCAAAAGTGTCTTCCAAGTCCTGAAGGCTCAAGCTTCTGACATTGAAAAGTGAACACCTATTCACAACAATGGGAAGACATAGGGAACCCGACATACTTACCTGACGTGATCGCCGAACGATGTGAAACTCATTAAAAAATGTGGTAAAAGGCTGGCAAAATAGTAGTTAACAAGCGTTTAACAAGCATTTAACTATCTTAAATGCCTCCCCCGCCGCTTGGTGCCGGGTCTGTTCTGAAATCGCAGACCCAACACTTTGGAAACTTACATGGAGGTGGGTTCGGAGTGGGCTCCCAACCCGCTGTCAATCATTTTGATTTGGACAGCGGACCCGCCTCTGAACCCGCCCTCTGAGCGCTGGCAAAATCGCAGCCTAAGTCTCTGCTCCTCTACTCCTTTTAAAATATTCCCTGATGGGGAAGAAGTGGGGCAGGGTGTGTAAAAAAGTTTTTGAAACTTTTTTCAATTTCTTTACCCGCCTCGCCCTCCCAATCTAAAGTGATTCACCAGTAATTTCTGTGGGGGCTCTCCTGATCTCCTGCCATCACTGCAGCAGAAACACTGGAGAAGTGGTGTAAATGGCTGTTTTCTGCCATTTCTCCGGGGTTTCCGCCGACCTTCCACCGACGCTATGCTGGGACATTGGGGAAGCCCTGCAGGAATGCTATCTCATTGAGTCCTTTCTGGTGTGTGGCTCTGGGGCACCAGGCACCCTTCAGTACCTCACCCAAGCAGTCGTGCCTTGACTTTGAGGGGTGCAAATTCCTTTAGGCCCACTTTCGGGCCCAAAATGAACCACAGGCAGCTCGCCCATTTTAAGAAGATCAATGTAGGGACAATCGCCTCGTCGGCAGTGGCCCAAAGTTAAGTCTCAGAAGGGGGTTAAAGCAGCAATTCGAGCAGCCTATTAGGAGTACTGTGGAGTCGGGGGAGCACTCCTACCCCTCCTGGCTCCACAAGAATAAATTTTGAATTTAAAAAAATCATACCATTTTTTGGTGGTCGCAGCTTAAGCTCAGCTCTTGGGTATCCAATTTCCAAGAGGGGCTAAAATAGGCTTTTGGCCCTGCATTCACATATGTAGGGTGCCTAACAATCTGCTTCAGGTGGCCGCCAGGGAAGCCTGAAAAATGGCATTGTATTGATTTGTATGTGGGTTCAATGATGACACATTCATGAAAGAGAATGACTTTTTATCTAAAGTTTGTTCATCTAATTTAACAGCATTACAGGAGACACCATCTTAGAGATCCATCTAAAATGAAACCAAAACTAAACTAAACTGCTTGTCTCTCACATGCCCTCTGCTGGTCAGGCATAAATAATCAATCAGGCAAATATGCTGGTAAGGCATAAATAATCAAACAGGCAAATACCATCACTATTTGCTGATATCATTACATCTCCCTTTCTTAAAACAAAAGTATTTTACTTTTATCTAACAACATGTTTTCTTTGTATTACTCTGCATTTTAACTGTAACACTTAATGAACTTACATTATCATTATCATGATCAAGGTTTTTTAACCTTGTTTTGTGTGTTCACATGAAATATGTAAATACCTAGAACTTGAAGAAAGAATAAGATAACATTACTTCCTTCTATAACAATAGTCCTTAAATTTGCTCAATGAGTCTCTCAGGAGGCTTCACGTGTCTTGAGGATTTTCTGATTGATTGTCCTTGAATCTGAGTTGTTGCCTCAGATGATTGTTTCTCAGCTGTGTGATCAGGTTGTTCAACAGTATCAGTCTTTTGACCTGCTGTGTGATCAGGTTGTTCAACAGTATCAGTCTTTAGACTTGCTGTGGCTGGTCCCATGAGAAGATCCCGATGATTTCTTCTCAGAACAGCACCCTCATCTGTCTGAATGGTGTATGATCTTGGTTGAACTTCACTCAAGACAGTTCCCTTCTGAGTCCATATGTTTGTTTTGTCTTTGAACCTTACTTGGTCACCAGTGTGGAGTTCAGGTAGGTTTTGTGTTCCTCTGTCATAGTAGTACTTTTGCTTTTCTTTCTGTTGTTCTTTGAACTTCCTCGCTTTCTCCCCCTCTTTTGTTTTCAGGAGGCTCTCCGGGATGGGTAGGTTTGACCTTAGCCGACGTCCCATCAGGAGTTGGGCTGGTGACATACCACACTCGAGCGGCGTTGTGCGGTATACAAGCATGCTCTGGTAGAAGTCAGTTCCACTGTCTTTTGCCTTGTACATCAGTCTTTTCACTGTCTGGACCGATTTTTCCACTAGTCCATTGGACTGTGGAAAGTGAGGACTTGACGTTGTGTGGACAAAGTCCCACTCTTTGGCAAAGTGTCAGAAACTTGCATTGTAAAACTGGGGTCCGTTGTCTGTGAAGACCTCGCTTGCCACGCCATGTCTGGAGAATATGGCTTTCATACATGTTATCACAGCATCTGCAGTGGTGGTGTACAGTCTACAAACCTCTGGATACAGGGAGTAATAGTCTGTGACTACAAGATAGTCCTTCCCTTGACATACGAATAGGTCAGCGCCTACCTTCTGGTAAGGGCTGTCTGGCGCTGGGTGTGGCTTTAGTGGTTCTACCGGATTGCTTGCTCGATATTTCAGGCATATTGTGCAGTTTGACACCTCATTTGTCATATCTTGGTTGATTCGTGGCCAGTACATCACCTCTCGTGCTCTTTTCTTACACTTTTCGATTCCCAGATGTCCTCCATGGATCCTTTTTAGCATCTCTTTTCTCAGGCTCTTTGGGATAACTATTTTACTTCCTTTGTAGATGATGTCTTCGACCACTGATAGTTCCGCCCTGCTGTTCCAGTACTCTGCCATGTCAGGTGAGCAGTCTTGCTTCATGTTGGGCCATCCATCCAAGATGCTTTTCCTCAGTCGTCTCATTGTTTCATCTTTGTTTGTCTCAGTCTTTATGAGCTCCATTTTTGCATCTGCTATGGGCAGTGCACTTGTGATCATGTCCACGTAGGCATTCACTTTTTCATCCATTTTGGTGTTTGCGGGCTCACTTGGGTCAACAGCTCTGGACAACGTGTCTGCTGTATACATCAGTTTACCCGGAGTGTACGCAACATTCAGTGTATAGCATTGCAGCCTGATCATCATTCTTTGTATTCTTAGTGGACACCCATTTAGTGGCTTTTGGAACAATGCAATCAAGGGCTTATGATCAGTCTCTACACTGATTGCTTGTCCTGCCACAAACTGGTGAAATCTTTCACAGGCGTATGTGATGCTGAGCAGCTCCTTTTCTATTTGAGCATATCGCGTCTCCGCGTCTGTCATTGAGTGCGATGCATATGCAATAGGTTGCCAGTAGTCATATTTTTGCAGAAGAACGGCACCGAGCCCACTCTGTGATGCATCTGATGATATCTTGATGGGTCTCGCTGGGTCATAAAACCTCAGAACTGGTTCCTCTGTGAGCAGTTTCTTTAGATCGCTCCATGACTTCTCATGCTCATGATTCCATTCCCATTCTATGTTCTTTTCAGTTAGTCTTCTCAGTGGCGCCATCTTTTCTGAGAGGTTGGATATGAATTTACCCATGTAGTTGATCATTCCATTAAACCTCTGCATGTCCTTTTTGCATTGTGGCTTTGGCATATTCTCAATGGCGGACACCTTTCTGGGATCTGGTCTGATGCCCTCACCGCTAAGGATATCTCCCACGAATGTCAGTTCTGTCACCCCGAGCTGGCATTTCTCTCTATTCAGCTTCAGGTTTGTTTTCCTTGTTGCTTCCAGCACTTTTTTCAGTCTCTCGTCATGCTCAGTTCTCGTGGTTCCCCATACTATGATGTCATCCATTGATGTATCAACTCCCTCCAGGTGCTCATAGATCATATGGATAGTTTTGTGATACACTTCAGGAGCTGAGGCAATGCCAAATGGTAACCTTAGGAATCTGTATCTGCCAAATGGACTGTTGAACGTGCACAGTCTTGAACTTGCCTCGTCCAGTTTCATCTGCCAAAATCCCGATGATGCATCTAACTTGCTGAAATACTTTGTATTTGCAAACTGTGACATGATTTCCTCACGTGTAGGAAGCTTGAAGTGCTCTCTCTTTATTGCTCTGTTTAGATCTCTTGGATCCAGGCAAATTCTGAGCTTTCCATTCTTTTTGTCCACAATGACGAAGGAACTCACCCACTCAGTTGGCTCATCTATCTTCTGAATCACGTTCAGGCTTTCCATCCTGTCCAACTCTGCCTTCAGTTGTTTTTGAAGAGCAAACGGAACTTTCCTGCATGGATGTATGACCGGTGTCATACTTTTATCTACTCTGATCGTGTGTTCTCCTGGAAGGCAGCCTAGACCCTGAAATAGGTCATTGTACTCTTTCATGAGTTCATCATAGACTGTCTCTCCTTCGCTTTCCACAACGAGGACTCTCTTTACCAGGTTCAGTCTCTCACAGGCTATTAAACCTAGTATGGCTTGCGCATCCTTTGGCACCACGATTAATGCTAGCGTGTGCTCTCTGTCCTTGTGTGTCACTTTGACAATGCATCTTCCTTTCACTGGTATATCAGTACCTGAGTATCCTGTCACTTTCACTTTTATTCCATGTATCTTTGGTCTGGGTCTAATTTTCTTAAAATCAGTCTCTGATATCACATTAACTTGTGCTCCAGTATCCAATTTAAATGGAATGTGTATGTCATTCACTTTTAGTGTCAACATCCAGTCTCTTTTTTCTTCTTTGTTTTCAGACACAACATCTACATAGAACTCCTCTATCTCGCTTTCATCTACTGTATGGACCTTGCTTTGTTGCGCTTGGTTCTTACAGCAACGGGCATAATGTTGTTTTTGTTGCAACTATTGCATTTTTTACCATATGCTGGACACTTTTTTGGTGGATGCTGTGTACCGCATCGACTACATGACTTTTGATTGCCCCTTTCATTTTTGTTCGCTGGCCACGCCTCTTTTTTCACATTGGCGCTCTTTTTGTTAAACGGTTTGTGTTCGTTCTTTCTCACTGCATCCACGTTGCAGCTACTATCACTGAACAGCTCCTTTGCCTGCGACTTCACAGTCTCTGTAGCCCTACACAGTGCTATGGCTTTTCCCAGGTCTAGATTTTGCTCTCTTAGCAGTCTTTCCCTTAGACCATTATCTGGAATACCACACACCAGTCTGTCTTTTATCAGCGAGTCTGTCAGTCCCCCAAATTCACATGTTTTGCTTCGGTTTCTCAGTTCAGTCACATACTGATCAATAGTCTCTCCCGTTTTCTGTACACATGTGAAAAATCTGTGCCTCTCAAACGTCATGTTACGTTTAGGTATGCAGTAGGCCTCAAGCTGTTCCATTATTTTATCCAGCTTCATTTTGTCTCCATCAGCAGCGAATGTGAAGCTATTATACACCTCCAGTGCTTCATCACCCACGACATGTAAGAACACTGATGCTTTCATTTTATCACTTTTCTCGTCAGTCCTGATTGCCGCTAAATACAACTCCAAACGTTGTTTGAACCTCCTCCAATTTTCAGCCACATTACCTGTCAACTGAAGCTTCGCCAGTGGGTGTAATCCTACCATTTTTCACTTCGTTAGCTATTCTCCAATGGTAAGTAACAATGTTCTCTTTTGGCTTGCTAATATGTGGAGAGCTGATGTAACTTCAGATTTTTCCTCTTCATCTCTTTCAATCACTTCTGACACCATGTATTGATTTGTATGTGGATTCAATGATGACTCATTCATGAAAGAGAATGTCTTTTAATCTAAAGCTTGTTCAACTCTGTTAACAGCATTACAGGAGACACCATCTTAGAGATCCATCTAAAATGAAACCAAAACTAAACTAAACTGCTTGTCTCTCACATGCCCTCTGCTGGTCAGGCATAAATAATCAATCAGGCAAATATGCTGGTAAGGCATAAATAATCAAACAGGCAAATACCATCACTATTTGCTGATATCATTACAGGCATGGCCCGATATCAGGATGGACATCTTACAGGCATACTTTGGGTGTGGGACAAAAGACGGCTCTAGATTAGGTGTGAAATGCGCTAGCAGAATGAGAGACAGCTGGCAAAATGAGAGACAGCTGCCATGTGGGAGAGACAGCAACCTATACAGGAAACTTTCGATTTACCGGCACCTAAATAACCGGAAATCTCGGTTAACTGGCAAAATTCAGGAGTAGGTTTTACTTCATATTGTATTTGCCTTCCTCCATCTGTTGCTGTGCAAGGGTGCGGCTGCAGCTGTTGCTAAGCTACAGAGACGCTTGGAACTTGTGGCCATTGTTCTACACTTGTTGCTAAGCAACAGGGTTTGTTGCTTTATACGGAGCTGTCAGCTCTCCCTATCTTTTACTACAGCGTTCGGTTATCTGGAATTTTTGATGAACCGGCACCACGTCAGTCCCGTCCGTGCCGGATAAAAAAAAGTTTCCTGTATCTGGATATGACCCCACCACATAAGGGAATGTGTTAAGGTATTTAACCACGAGGAGAAGGAGGACACTAACTAAGAAGAAGAACAACAACATGCATTTATATAGCGTCTTTAACATAGTAAAATGTCCCAAGGCGCTTCACAGGAACGATTAACAAACAAAATTTGACACTGAGGCACGTAAGGAGATATTAGGACAGGCAACCATAAGCTTGGTCAAAGAGGTAGGTTTTAGGAAGCCTCTTGAAGGAGGAGAGAGAGATAGAGAGGGGGAGAGGTTTAGGGAGGGAATTCCAGAGCTTAGGGTCTAGCTAGCTGAAGGCACGGCTGCCAATGCTGGAGCGATGAATATCGGGGATGCTCAAGAGGCCAGAATTGGAGGAGCACAGAGATCCGGAGGGTTGTAGGGCTGGAGGAGGTTACAGAGATAGGGATGGGGGGGCTGTGTGACCAATGGAAAAATAGGTTTTTAAGAGTTTTTGATGGAAGTGAGAGAAATGTTGAGGCAGGGAGAGATCCAGAGGGCTAGACAACTGAAAGACTGGCCTTTGATGGTAGAGCAGAGAGAGTGGGGAACAAACAGCAAGCCCGAGTCAGAGGAACAGATGGTGCATTCAGGGATATCTGGTGGGAGCTGATTACTCATGTAAGAAGGGACAAGGCTGAGGAAGAATTTGAAAACAAGGAACAGGGCTTTGAAATCAATACCCTGGGGAACTGAAAATCAGTAAAGACAGGGGTGCAGGCCTGGTGTCTGAAAGGCCACTGAACTTTAAATTCATAGAAGTTTTTGAAGGGTGCGGAAGGGGAGCCTAGAGATGAGCACATTGAGAAGTCAATCCTTAAGTGATAAGGCATGGATTCGTGTTTCAGCGGCAGAAGGGGAGAGAGAGGAGCCTAAATCGACATCGTTTCTGAGGTGGGGACATCCAGTTTTATAAAGGCCCAGCTTGGTGTCAAACCAGATACTAAGGTTGTGGACCACCTGATCTAGCCTGAGTTGTCAGCAGGTAGGTTGATAAAAGCTTGGGCTTTTATCAGAAGTAGTGACAGAAAACACTCGGTGGATTTCTTTTATTCGTCTGAAAGTTTCTAAACTCTATCCAAAAGAACTTTCCACCCAACACTCGCCTAACGTCACTCCCAGTGTTTACACTGTGATTCAGGACACAGCCACATTAACAGCTGCTGTATAAAGATATTACAGCACGGTTGCATGAGCGGTATTTACTGTCAGCTCTTTGAACTATTCCAATCAGGCTGCTTTGTCCTCCATTACTTTTGTTAGTCATGCAGCTTTGGGCTGGCGAGAACTCCTCAGGGTGTTAGTTGTTAGACGAATAACCCTGCCCAGCTAACACATAAGCCGGCTGATCCAGACTTGTTATGTATGTGAAACGCCTTATTTCTATTCTGCAAATGTAACTCATTTCTTTTTGAAAATTGCAACAGACGTACAGAGCACATGGGCACGGGCATTGACAGCTCCTTAACTCCTGTACTTTACACTGTCCAGTACCTGTGTTGGGGATGGGGGGAGACATGATTTGGTATCACCAGACTGATACCTGGGATGGCAGGAATGACGTATGAGGAGAGATTGGGTCGATTTTAGAAGAATGAGAGGGGATCTCATTGAAACTTATAAAATCCTAACAGGACTAGACAGATTAGATGCAGGAAGGATGTTCCCGATGGCCGGGGAGTCCAGAACCAGGGGTCACAGTCTAAGGATAAGGGGTAAGCCATTTAGGACAGAGATGAGGAGGAATTTCTTCACTCAGAGAGTGGTGAACCTGTGGAATTCTCTACCACAGAAGGCAGTTGAGGCCAATTCATTAAATATATTCAAGAAGGAGTTAGATATATTTCTTAAGGCTAAAGGGATCAAGGGGTATGGGGAGAAAGCAGGGACAGGGTACTGAGTTTGGATGATCAGCCATGATCTCATTAAATGGCGGAGCAGGCTCGAGGTGCCGAATGGCCTACTCCTGCTCCTATCTTCTATGTTTCTATGGTAGGCAGTTGTTGCTTTACTTTAAGTTTTGTAAGTATTATCCATGACCTTTGGGCCTGGGCTTTTCTTCCCATGAGCTTCCTGTGAGACTTGAGTCCTAGTTCCATTAGGAAGGAGGGCGACCAAGTCAAGAAGTGTGTGTGTGTGTGTGTGGTTGGGGGTGGAGGGGGAACCGGGTTAGGACGGAGGGCGACTGGGTCGGGAAGTGTGTCGAGGGGGCGGGGACCGGGTTAGTATGGAGCAGCGGCGACTGGGGGTGGGTGGGGAGTGGAGGGGGAAGTAAGCGGCGGTGATCAGAGATTATTGGCTGTGGGGTGAGGAGGGAGCAGCGACCGTTGGGTAGGGAGTGGTGATCGCGAGGGGGGGCGAGGCGATCGGCGGGGGTGGGGTGACGTGCTCGGCAGTGGCCCGAGTTCTTTGAGTGTTGGGTCGGGAGGAGCACTCCTGCTCCACATTCAGATAAGTAATATTTTAAAATCTGACATTGTTTGGTTGGGGCCTGAGTGTCCTGAGTGCAGCCGCCATCAGGGTTAGCCAATCTTGCAGTGCGGGTCTCAAACAGGCAGTAGGCTCCTTATTTGCGGGCCCAGAAACTCAGCTCGGGTCAGCACTTATGGACTCAGGTAGGTGCTTTCTGGCCATGTCCGTTGTCCGCCAGTATCAACACCTTAAACAGAAGTTACCCCACCCCCCCACACCACACCACACCACCGTGACCACAAGTTTCTCTATGTTTCTAAAAGAAAGGAAAGAAATGTTTCTAATGTTAATTGTTGTTGACAAAGATGACTAATGGTGCAGGTTTCAGGATCAAACATTTAAGAAAAATTGTCTCTTCGTTGGACAACAAGCCAAAAGCTGCAGATGCTGGAAATCTGAAGCAAAAACAGAAAATGCTGTAAACTCTCAGCGGGTCAGGCAGCATCTGTAGAGAGAACAGACCAGTTAACATTTCAGGCCTAGACTGTTTGTCAGAAATGGAAGATGTTAGCAATGAACAGGCACAGGCATGATGGGCCGAATGGCCTCCTTCTGTGCTGTATGATTCTACGATTCCATGAACAGGATTTAAAAAGGAACAGAACGAGGGGATGGGTGAGGGAAAACACCCTCACACACACACACAGGAGAGGAAAGAAAATGACCTATAATGTGCTTAAGTGGAAAACACAGGCCTAGAAATTCAGTTGTTTGCGCCAGCCGCTAGCGCCTTAGGAGGAGGAGAAGTGGGGCGCTAAGCAGCTAGCGCCCGGGCGCGGCGCGATCTGCGCCTCTCGCGAACTTCAGTTAAGATTTAGCGGCGGCGCAAAACCTTTGCGCGCGCTCAACTGTGCGCGCAGATCCTGACATCATTTCATGGTGCAACGCCCTTGGTGCGCCCTGAACCGGAAATTCAGTGGCGCCGGCCTATTGTGCGCCTGGCGCCCCTAGCGACTGGTAGAGGGGAATGGTTCCCAGTCGCTGCGGGGCGCGGGGGGCGCTAATTAAAGGGCACTCCTCCTGCAGTATAAATGGCAGCCATTTTGCACCACTCCTTCTTTGTGAGAGACGGATATTTGGAGAGAGACAAAGGTAGAGAGCTTTCTGGTTTGGCTCAACACTCGCACAGGTACTTCTGGCTTCAGGCCAGAGCTTTGCACTTGTCTTTAACTTCAGTGTCAAAGCATTGATTGGAAACATATAATGGGGGCTGCAATGGGTGGAAACGTTAGGCTTCTCCATTGCATTCAAAGGGCTCAGAGACGCCGTGAGAGAGTGCCAGTCATGGCTGTAGTGTATGTGCCTTTAAGTCAGAACTGTTAAGTCTGTGTGTTATAGTGAGAATTACTACACAGACCACAAGAGTAAATTCAACAGGTCTTTACTGGTTGGAGGTCGGACTATACTGAATACAATATTATTACACTGTGCTTATATACCGGTGTGGTCACCACCGGTATTACGTATACAGCAGCCAAAGAAAGTAGTACCTTTCTTAAGGTGGACCAGGCTTAAGTTCTCTTAAGGTGGAACAGGTTACATACACCACAATCCTCCCTTTTTAGCTTAACAGTCATATCCCCAAATAAACATAACATATATACATATATAACTTCAGGTATAACAGTTCAAAGGTTCAGTCTCTCAGGAGGCTTTCTGATTCGGCTTGGATAACGCCTTTCAGTGGTCTCTGATTCTTGTTGTTGAGGTGCCTCCTCTAGTTGGTTGCCAATGTATTGGGTGTCATCATCATCAAATACATTCTCGGCCGAGGTAGATGCTTCAGGTTCATGAACGTCTTCCACAGCTGTCTCTGTCACAACCATGGGTTCGACCCTTGCTCTCGACTCTACCAGTTGATCCGCATGACGCCTTATCACATTATGACCAATATCTACGGTGTACATCAGAGGTCCTTGTCTGGCCCGGATTGTTCCGGACTGCCATTTGTCGTTTCCATAGCCCCTTGCCATCACTGGTTGTCCTACGTCGAAAGTTCGAGTGGTCTTGCTGTTAATATGCCGAAACTGTTTGTTTTCCACTTCCCTCCGCACATTTGGTTTTAACAAGTCCAACTTGGACTGCAACCTCCTGTTATAAAACATCATAGCAGGACTTTGGTTAGTCACGGCATGATCGGCATTTCTATATGACATCAGGAACTTATCGACCTTGTGTTGCAGCGGAATCTGATCATCATTCATGGCCTTAATAGCCTTTTTGAATGTCTGGACAAATCTTTCAGCCAACCCGTTTGTCGCCGGATGATATGGGGCAGAGGTATAATGTTTAACTCCATTCTTCTTTAAGAATTGTTGGAATTCTTCCGATACAAACTGTGGTCCGTTGTCTGAACAGATCTGTTCTGGCAATCCGTTCCTTGCGAATATTGTTCTTAACACCGCAATTGTCTTTTCTGAAGTAGTGGTATTTATCTTGATGACTTCTGGCCATTTGGAATGTGCGTCCACCGCGATTAGGAACATGGAGTCCATGAATGGACCAGCAAAGTCAATGTGTACGTGTTGCCATGGGGCTGAAGGCCATTCCCATGGGTGTAGCGGTGCTATTGGAGGTGCATTTTGCACTTTTTGACACCCAGCGCAGCTTTTCGTTAACTCCTCAATCTGTTGGTCAATACCCGGCCACCATACGTAAGCCCTAGCAAGACTTTTCATTTTCACTCCCCCCAGATGACCTTCATGTAGTTCTTTTAAAACGCTTTCCCTTAACTTGGGAGGAATAATCACTCTTGTCCCGTACATCAAAGTACCATGGCAGACGGACAGCTGGTCTCGCCTTGCCGAGAATGCCAGTAACAGAGGATCACCCCGTGTTGGCCATCCTTTCACTGTCACCTCGTAGACTCTGGACAGTGTCGGGTCGTTCCTGGTTTCTCTTTCAATACTTGCGTTGGTGACAGGTAAACACTCGATAATGGTCGAATGAAATAACTCAACAGGGTCAGCTTCCGTCGTGTCTTCATCTTCAGGTAGTGGCAGGCGCGACAGGCCATCAGCATTGCCATGCTGTTTCGTACCTTTGAATTCTATCTGATATTGATGTGCCCCTAAGAAAAGAGACCATCTCTGGAGACACTGTGCTGTCATCACTGAAACACCCTCCTTAGGGTTAAAAATGGATACCAACAGTTGATGGTCTGTCAGAAGTGTGAATTTTTGGCCCTGTAGGTAATGATTAAACTTCTTCACTCCCCATACAAGGCTAAGGGCCTCCCTATCGATCTGCGCATAGTTGCGCTCAGCGGAGGTCAATGATCTGGATGCAAACGCGACTGGCCTTTCCGTGCCATTTGGCAATTTATGTGAGAGTACTGCCCCAATACCATATGGAGAAGCATCACAAGCCAACCGAATAGGCAGTGTTGGGTTGAAGTGAGCCAACACTTCCTCTGAGGTGATCAATTCTTTGCTTTTGCGAAATGCCTTCTTACAGTTTTCGCCCCAGTCCCATGGTACCCCTTTCTGTAAAAGAGCGTTCAACGGATGCAGCACCGTGGATAGATTTGGCAGAAATTTATGGTAGTAGTTAATTAATCCTAGAAACGACCTCAACTGAGAGACATTCTCCGGAGCGGGAGCCTTTACAACTGCCGCTATCTTGTCAGGAGACTTATGAAGCCCCTCCCGGTCAATGACATGACCACAGTACGAGATCCGCTTCTGGAAGAACTCACATTTCTGCCGATTTACCCTAAGTCCATACTCTTTCAGTCTGTTGAGCACCAGTTCCAAGTTAGCGAGATGCTGTTCATCACCATCACCTGTAATCAGAATGTCGTCCAGGTAACATTGTGTGCCTGGAATTCCCTGTAATACCTGCTCCATGGCGCTCTGCCAAATTGCTGGAGCCGATGCCACACCAAAAACCAGCCTATTGTACCGGTACAACCCTCGATGCGTGTTGATCGTGAGGTATTGGCGTGACTCTTCTTCAACCTCCATCTGCAAGTACGCCTGCGCCAGGTCTATCTTGGTGAAGTGTTTCCCGCCAGACAGTGAAGCGAAATATCCTCAATCCGTGGAAGCGGATACTGCACCGTGTGAAGCACCGGATTAACGGTGATCTTGAAATCTCCACAGATGCGAACCTTCCCTGGATCTCCTGGCTTATTGTTCGCAGGACGTTTCATAATGGGAACAATGGGCGTAGCCCACTCACTCCAATCTACTTTAGACAGTACCCCTGAACGTTCTAGTGCTTTCAGCTCCGCTTCAACCGCAGGTCGTATTGCATAGGGTACCGGTCTGGCTTTAAAAAATTTTGGTTGTGCATGTTCATCAATCTTGATGTTTGCCGTAATTCCTCTCAGTGTTCCCAGTCCCGGCTGGAACACCTCTTTAGCCTCATCCAATATTCTGGCCAATCGTTTAGGTTTAACAGCTGTTTCCCCGGAATCTACCGTTAGTGCTTTCAAGGAGTGCCAGTCCATATTCATTTTCCTAATCCACTCCCGTCCTAGTAGTGGTGGACCTCCTTCAGGTAGCACATATAAGTCCATTACTTGGCTTCCTTCGCCCTTGTGGACCACTTCTACCTCTATTTTTCCGATGGGGTACACTCTTTGCCCCGTGTACGTTTTCAATATAATCTCCGTATCCTGTAAGGGAATATGTTGGAATAACCTTCTGTAATCTTTCTTATTCATGACCATCAATGCCGATCCAGTGTCCAATTCCATTTTTACTTGGACTCCTGCTATCTTAAGAGTGACCCAAATTGTCTGGAGGTCTGTATCCTTACCAACGTTGTGTATTCTTAAGCTATCCAGTTCATTACTGCTAGCGTCTGAATCTGACTTCTGTTCAGTCAAACTGTTCTTTGTCACCTTGTGTACCTTTGCATATTTTCCTTGCGGTGACTTTTTATTGCTGGTCTTCTTTCCTGACCGGCATACTTTAGCTATGTGGCCAAACCTGCCACACGTTCTGCATTCTTGGTTTTTAAACCAACACTGGTTCTGATCGTGCGTTGTCTTTCCACAACGATAACATTTGACAGAACTCAAACCCAATTTGTTTGTACCTAGTTCCGGTGGCCGTAGCTGCATTACTGCCGTGCCTCTCGCTGCGGCCTCGTGTGCTGCTGCCATAGTGACCGCCTTCTCGATAGACAGCTCATTCTCCTCGAGCAGTCGCCTTTGTGTATCTTGTTTAAATAAACCACACACAAATCTATCTCGAAGTGCCTCTGTCAGTCCCGTTCCAAACTGACAATATTTTGCTAGCTTACGTAATTCCATCAAATATTCAGCATTGCTTTCATTTTGCAGCTGTCTTCTATCGTAAAATTTAAATCGTTCCGCTAGCATCAGCGGCGTGGGGCTAAGATGATTTTTTAGGACAGTAACAATCTGTTCGAACGTCTTATCCGCCGGTTCATCTGGTGATAACAGGTGTTTCAATTGCCCGTATGTCTTCGCACCCATTAAGTTTAGTAATGTTAGTGCTTTATCTGTCTCAGGAATTTTATTTGCCTTACAATAGTTTTGTATGCGTTCTACATACATAGCCCAGTCTTCTATATCACTGTCGAAGGCATTAATGTTCCCATGTTTAGGCATCGTAGCAATTTATCGTATTTTTAATGTTATCTAAGATGGCGGCTTCCCGCTCTTGCCGTCGTCCTCCGCCCACAAAATGGCGGTTTTCCTGCGCTTGGCGGTCTTCACCCGTCCCCCGACGCTGTCTCTGCTTCACCGCGGCTCTCGCGCCTTCAGTTTCCCCAGACGCTGCGCCTTTAGCCCGAATGCGGCCCTTATCTCCGGTCGCGATCGATGTCCCACGCTGCGCTTCTCGCTCGAAAGCGGCCCGGCCCTTATCTCTGGTCGCGATCGACCTCACCGCCCTTATTCCTCCGTCTTCCCAGCCCCGTCTGTACAGCCAACGCGGTTGACTTTCTGTCGCGTCGCTGCCCGGCTTACCCACCACGAGGTAGTAGAAGAAGCTGACAGTCGCTGATGGAGGCTTCGAGGTCAGGATGTCTTCTGCACTCCGGTTTCTCGATGCCTGCCGCTCGACGTGTCTTCCCGTAGGTGATGAGGGTGGAAACCTCTCTTCGACGTCCTGTCTGTGGACGAAGTCGCCGTGGAAATTACTGCAGCAGGGTAAGAATCGGACTCGTCGCCACTGTTAAGTCTGTGTGTTATAGTGAGAATTACTACACAGACCACAAGAGTAAATTCAACAGGTCTTTACTGGTTGGAGGTCGGACTATACTGAATACAATATTATTACACTGTGCTTATATACCGGTGTGGTCACCACCGGTATTACGTATACAGCAGCCAAAGAAAGTAGTACCTTTCTTAAGGTGGACCAGGCTTAAGTTCTCTTAAGGTGGAACAGGTTACATACACCACAAGAACTACTTTTACAGCTCCTGTATACTGTAGTACCGGCAGTGACCACACCGGTATATAAGCTTTGCGCATGCCTCTGTACCACCAGTCTAGAGATCACCCTCCTCCAGTAAAGACCTGTTACTTGTTAATGTACAGCATCCATGTGATTATTTATCCACTGAACCACGGATCCAACAGTGGCGACGAGTGTCGATTCGAATCTACCTGCAACATAAAAATTAAAAAAAAAAAATAGTCGAGGCCAGGAACACGGGCGTCGACCACGAGCAACTGCCCAGCAGTCAGGCAGAAATCCAACTTCGCAGGGGAGGCTGTGGAGAGCCGGGCTTGTTTCCCCAGCCACAACGAGCAGTAAGAGACCGGCGACAGGTCCAGCGCAGACCCTTCCCGAGCAGCGGCGGCTGGAGCCGACCGACGGCGGAGAGAGAGCCGAGCAGCGTCGACGGGGTAAGACAGAGGGTGAAGAGCGCAGGGCGCAGCCGGGGGTTGAACACCGAGCGGCGTCGAGGAAAATAAAACAAACCGGAGAGAAAGAGGGTAAGAAACAGCCGGGTTCTAGACTAAGCGGCGTCGAAAAATATCAAAAGAAGAACGCGCAGAGCACAGCCAGTGCTCACGGGCTGAACAGGGTCCGCGGGGCGAAGAAAGGGGAGATGCCATTGAGCCGCGGACAAGAAGGAAGAACGCGGGAGGCGCCATTGAGCCGCGGAGAAGCAGGGAGAGCGCGGGAGACGCCATTGAGCCGCGGAGAAGAAGGAAGAGCACGGGAGACGCCATTTTGAGAAGCCACAGTGGAGAAGAAGGGCGAGCGCGGGAAGGAAGGAAAGCGCGGGAGACGCCATTTTGTGCCAGCGGAGAAGAAGGGGAAGCGCGGGAGGCGCCATTGGTGATAGTTAACGCACACCCAAGGATGCCGAAGAGTGGCAGTATCTCTACGTTCGACAATGAAGTTGAAGATTGGGCGACATATGTGGAATGTATTGAGGTGTACTGCAGGGCGAATGAAGTGCCAGATGCTAATAAAGCACTGGTTCTGTTAAATTCCATGGGTGCAAAAACTTATGGGTTACTGCGAAATCTAATAACCCCAGAGAAGCCGGTAAACAAGAATTTTGAAAGCATAGTAGAAATCCTACAGGACCACTTAAACCCCACACCGCTGCTGATAGCAGAACGATTTAAGTTCCATAAAAGGAACCAACACAAAGACGAAAGCAATGCTGAGTACCTAACAGAACTGCGCAAGCTATCGAAACACTGCCAGTTTGGAGCAGGACTAGCAGACACGTTAAGGGACAAGTTTGTGTGTGGGCTACAAAGTGAAGGAACCCAGAAACGGCTTCTATCAGAAAAGGACCTTACGCTGGACAAAGCTTTCAGTATGGCAGTTGTGGTGTATGTAACCTGTTCCACCTTAAGAGAACTTAAGCCTGTTCCACCTTAAGAGATGTACTACTTTCTCTGGCTGCTGTATACGTAATACCGGTGGTGACCACCGGTATATAAGTATTGTGTAGTGATATTGCTGTTAGTATAGACCTGACCTCCAACTAGTAAAGACCTGTTGAAACGTTATTCTTGTAGTCTGTGTCAGTAATTAATCTTAAATACAACTAGAACACACAGACTTAACAGCAGTATCACACGAAGCAGCCGCAAGGGGCGCTGCAGAGATAAGAACATAAACATAAGAACATAAGAAATAGGAGCAGGAGTAGGCCAATCGGCCCCTCGAGCCTGCTCCGCCATTCAATAAGATCATGGCTGATCTGATCCTAACCGCCAATCCACTATCACAGAACCATCTCCTGAATCTAACAGAATTAGACACATGAAATAGGAGCAGGATCAGGCTACATGGCCCCTGGGCCCGCTCCGCTACCCGATCTGAACCAAGACTCATGTCCAAATTCCTGCCCGCTCCCCGTAACCCTTAATTCCCTTTACTTCTAGGAAACTGTCTATTTCTGTTTTAAATTTATGTAATAATGTAGCTTCTACAGCTTTTTGGGGCAGCATATTCCATGGACCTACCACCCTCTGAGTGAAGTAGTTCCTCCTCATCTCAGTTTTGAAAGAGCAGCCCCTTATTCTAAGACTATGCCCCCTAGTTCTAGTTTCACCCATCATCGGGAACATCTTCCCCGCATCCACCCGATCCAACCCCTTCACAATCTTATATGTTTCAATAAGATCGCCTCTCGACGGAGACCGCAAGAATATGGCACCAATGAAATGTCCTATGGAACAGGGAAGTGCTATCGCTGCGGCAGAACAACACATGACCAGAAAGATTGTTGGTTCAAGGACCAAGTGTGCAGACAGTGTGGGAAAGCAGAACACATAGCAAGAGTCTGCAGGTCTGGGAAGAAAACCAACAGTAAGAAATCTCCACAGGAGAAGTACAAAAAGGTACACCAGGTGATGGACAGTGGTTCAGACGAACAGAAAAGTGACACAGACTCCGGAAGCAAGGAGCTGGGTTGTCTGAAACTACATAAGGTAACCGAAATGGAGGATCACCAGACTATCTGGGTTACACTCAAGATAGACGGAGTCCAAGTGGAAATGGAATTGGACACAGGGTCAGCTCTAACAGTCATAAATCAAAGAGACTACAAGCGGCTATTTTCACACATACCCTTGAAAGCTACAGAGATTGTCTTGAAGACGTATACGGGGCAAAAAGTCTACCCCAAAGGAAAAATAAGGGTGAAAGTGACATATAAAGGCCAGGAAATACCTAAAATGGATATATATGTATTGCCAAATGGAGGACCACCACTGCTAGGACGTGAATGGATCTGGAAGATACAATTAGATTGGCATTCCATACAGGCACTGAAGGTTGAGGCCAAAAAGGATGATGACGTCACACCTGGACGACTGTCAAAAATGCTAACTGACGTAAAAGAAGTGTTCCAGGAGGGACTAGGAACACTAAAAGGAATAACAGCAACGATTAAAATAGAGGAAAATGCAAGGCCAAAGTTTCTGAAGGCCAGACCAGTGCCTTATGCGATCAGACCAGCTGTTGAAGCAGAGCTGGAAGGGTTGGAACGTTCAGGGGTACTGTCCAAAGTGGACTGGAGCGAGTGGGCTACACCCATCGTTCATGTAATGAAGAGGTCATTGAGTAATACGCCTGGGGAACCAAAGAAGGTCCGCATCTGTGGGGATTTGAAGGTGACAGTGAACCCAGTCCTTCACACGGTGCAATATCCGCTTCCACGAATTGAGGATATTTTTGCCTCGCTATCTGGAGGTAAACGCTTCACCAAAATTGATCTAGCCCAGGCGTACTTGCAAATGGAGGTAGAAGAAGCTTCGAAACATTACCTTACGATCAACACTCATGAAGGTCTCTATCAATACAACCGGCTGGTGTTTGGAGTAGCCTCGGCTCCGGCTATCTGGCAAAGGACGATGGATCAGGTCCTGCAAGGGATTCCAGGGACCCAGTGTTATTTGGACGACATCTTGGTCACGGGCAAAAATGACGGTGATCACCTCGCCAACTTGGAGAAGGTGCTCACCAGATTAAAGGAGTATGGGCTACGAGCTAATCGCCACAAGTGCAAGTTTTTCCAGAAACAGATCTCGTATTGTGGCCAAGTCATCGATGAAGAGGGGTTACATAAGTCCCCTGACAAGATTGAGGCAGTAGTCAAGGCTCCAGCACCGGAAAATGTGTCACAACTGAGGTCGTTCCTCGGGCTGGTAAACTATTACCACAAGTTCTTACCAAAATTTTCTACGGTACTACACCCGCTGAACACCCTACTGCAAACAGGGGTACCATGGAAGTGGGATGACGAACGTAGACGAGCTTTCCAGAAGTGTAAAGAATTGATCACATCAAAAGAGGTGTTGGCCCATTTCAACCCAGCACTACCAATTCGTTTGGCATGTGATGCATCACCCTACGGTATTGGAGCGGTGCTGTCGCACAAATTCCCAGACGGGTTGGAGAGGCCAGTAGCCTTTGCGTCTCGGTCACTAACCTCAGCCGAGCGCAACTACGCCCAGATTGACAGGGAGGCCCTCAGCCTAGTATGGGGAGTAAAAAAATTCAACCACTATCTGCATGGGCAGAAGTTCACCTTGCTGACTGACCACCAACCACTTGTCTCCACCTTTAATCCTAAGAAGGGTGTTCCAGTGATGACTGCACAGCGGTTACAAAGATGGTCCCTGTTTCTAGGGGCGAATCAATATGAAATAGAATATAAAGGCGCGAAACAGCATGGGAACGCTGATGGGCTATCGCGCCTGCCACTGCCTACTGTGGAGGAAGCACCAGCAGTGGACCCTATCGAGATATTTTATTCGTCGATAATTGAACGATTGCCAGTAACAAACGCGGATATAGAGAAGGAGACCCGCAATGATCTGACGCTGTCACGGGTATATGAATTGACGGTGAGGGGATGGCCAACACATGGCGACTCACTGTTGCCAGCATTCTCATCCAGAAGAGAACAGCTGTCAGTATGCCAGGGGACAGTGATGTGTGGATCCAGAGTGGTGATTCCACCCAAGTTAAGGGAGAGAGTGCTAAATGAGCTACATGAAGGTCATCTGGGGGGAGTGAAAATGAAAAGCCTTGCTAGGGCTTATGTATGGTGGCCGGGAATCGATCAACAAATCGAAGACCTAACTAAGAGCTGCTTAGGATGCCAGAAGATCCAAAATGCACCACCACATGCCCCTCTACACCCATGGGAGTGGCCGTCCTCTCCATGGCAACGGGTGCATATTGATTTCGCTGGTCCATTCATGGACTCAATGTTCTTAATAGCAGTGGATGCTCATTCAAAGTGGCCTGCGGTGATAAAAATGTCTTCAACCACTACAGAGAAAACGATTGCAGTCCTACGGACCATATTTGCCAGAAACGGTTTGCCAGAGCAGATTTGCTCTGATAATGGACCACAGTTTGTGTTCGATGAGTTCCAAAAATTCATGAAAAGGAATGGGGTAAGGCATTACCCATCCGCCCGTATCATCCAGCCACAAATGGATTGGCTGAGAGGTTCGTACAAACCTTTAAGATGGCGATAAAGGCCATGTGCGACGATGAAATTCCACTACAGCATAAGATGGACAATTTCTTATTAGCCTACCGAAATGCGACACATGCAGTTACCAATCAGACCCCGGCCATAGTGTTCTTTAAGTGAAGGTTGAGATCTCGTCTGGACTTGCTCAGACCAAATGTGCGAAGAAATGTTGAGGACAAACAATTCCAGCACATCAATGAGAAGCCGACAAGGAGCTTCAATGTAGGGCAACCAGTCTTGGCCCGTGACTATCGAACAGAGAAGTGGAAACCCGGAACGATATGTACAAGGCAGGGGCCATTAATGTACACAGTGGATGTCGGGGAGAAGATTGTGAGACGCCACGTCGATCAGATCTTAGTGTCACAGGAACGCGTCAACCCCATGTCTCGAGTACCTGGGGATGAACCCGACATACCGGTAGCATCTACTTCAGACCCAGTACCAGTGGAACCCGATGAACTACCCGATGAAAAGGGGTCAGAATCGCCTCTGCACCAAGAACAAGAACCTTTGGAAAGGCGCTATCCCGACAGGGTCAGGAAGCCACCCCAAAGACTGAATCTATAAATGGACTTTTGTTGTTTAATGTACATGTAAAAATGTTAATTGTTATTTGAATATTAGGGGGTATTATTAATCTAAAAGGGGAGGAATTGTAGTGTATGTGCCTTTAAGTCAGAACTACTTTTACAGCTCCTGTTTACTGTAGTACCGACAGTGACCACACCTGTATATAAGCTTTGCGCATGCCTCTGTACCCCCAGTCTAGAGATTACCCTCCTCCAGTAAAGACCTGTTATTTGTTAATGTACAGCATCCGTGTGATTATTTATCCACTGAACCACGGATCCAACAATGGCCAGACGGAGAAAGGCCAACAGGCGTCGGCAAAGGAGGCCTTACCCACCCAGGGTATACCGCCAGCAGTTCTCATATCTGAACATGTCTGAGGAGCAGTGTGTTCAGAGGCTGCGATTCAGAAGGGAGGTGGTCACTGAGATCTGCCACCTGCTTCGCGGAGATCTGCAGCCACAGCTGAGGAGCAGGACGTCTCTGTCGGTGGCAGTGACGGTGACAGTGGCTCTCAACTTCTATGCCACCGGCTCCTTCCAATCCGCTACTGGGGACATTTCCAACATCTCCCAGTTCGCGGTACATTGCTGCATCCGCCAGGTGACCAATACCCTTTTCAGAAGGAGACGTCAGTTCATCTCTTTCCCCATGACCGTGGACAAGCAGCAAGAGCGTGCAATGGGCTTTGCAGCATTAGCGGGCCTCCCCATGGTGCAGGGTGCCATTGACTGCACGCATGTGGCTTTGCGGGCACCTCTACAGAATGCCGAGGATTACCGCAACCGGAAAGGCTACCATTCGCTCAACGTGCAGTTGGTGTGTGACCGCAGGCAGCTCATCCTAGCTGTCAATGCCCGCTTTCCAGGCAGCAGCCACGATGCCTTCATCCTGTGCCAGACTTCTGTAGCAGACATGTTCGAGGCCCAGCCTCACCCACGAGGATGGCTTCTCAGGGACAAAGGCTATCCTTTGTGCACCTGGCTGCTGACCCCGCTCCGTGCGCCCAGCACCCCTGCTGAAGAGGGATACAATGACAGCCATCAAGCAACCAGGAACATCATTGAGCAAACAATCGGCGTGCTGAAGCAATGGTTCCACTGACTGGATCGTTCCGGGGGAGCCCTACAGTACTCGTCTGAGCGAGGCTCCCATTTCGTTGTTGTGTGCTGCATGCTGCAGAACCTGGCTATCCACAGGACTCAGCTGCTGCCAGCAGACATTGGAGGACCACCAGAGGAGGAGGAGGAGGAGGAGGACCAGCATGGGAGGGAGGCAGAAAGTGCAAGGGCCACCCGTTGGCGGCTTATTGCAACTCGGTTCTAGGCCCCCTCTCAGGGAATGGCTTGTGCCAATGGCAGAAGATGAATGTAGCCGCTCCACAAGCCCTCAGCCGAGCAGGGCAACCAGGACTTCCAAAAGAAAACATGGACAGTGCGATTTAAGACATTTTTTTACTGTGATACCTCTGTGCCCTTCCCACATGACAAACTAATGGAGAGAAACCCCCCCCAAAAACACAAATACACCAGTCTCAGCCTTTATAAGTAAAACAAATACAGCAGTCTTGGCCTTTATATATGAAACAAATACACCAGTCTCGGCCTTTATAAGTAAAACAAACATACCAGCCTCGGCCTTTAAATATGAAACAAATACAGCAGTCTCAGCCTTTATAAATAAAACAAAACATTTGGCCACACCTTCCACTTTTTCCCCTGCGAGGGTGATCCGTTTCGCTGCCGTGACTGGTCCCTACCCGCCCTGCAGCTCCTCCTCAATGGGACCCCAGTGGCTGCAGCAAGGCTGGGGGAAGGCTGCTGAGGGTCAGATGGTGAGACGGCAGATGCCCTTGGGGGTCGGCCTGGACCAGCTCTGGGCCTGGAGGGGCCGGCTGCTGACTGCTCCAACTCTGCTTGGGCGGCAGCAGTCTGTCCAACGGCTGGTGGCAGCTGCAATGGAGGAGTGACAGTGTTGGAATGCTGCCAACCTGACAGATCACAGGCTGGTCAGCTGATACATTGGCACGTGCATGGGCCAGCACTGCAGCATGCACAGCAATCTGCTGAGGCACAGACTGCTGGGCTGCTGCGGCACGGCGAGTGCCCCGGCGATGCCTGGTCGATCCAACGAGTGTGGCAGCAGTTAGTGCCCGTGTGGCCCTGGTCTGTGTCTGCATGACAGCAGCCAGTCAATGCACGGCACGACTGAGCACTTGGCTAGAAGCCGCCTGTGATGCAGCGAAGTCCTGCTGACTCCTGGCCTGTGCTGCCGTGACGTCCTGCAGACTCCTGGCCTGTGCTGCACTGAATTGTTGCAGACTCCTGGCCTGTGCTGCACTGAATTGTTGCAGACTCCTGGCCTGTGCTGCTGCGATGTCCTGCAGACTCCTGGCCTGTGCTGCCCCAAATTCTTGCACACTCCTTGCCAGTGACTCTATGGAGTCAGGCATCCTTGCCACTGCAGCCATGAGCTCAGTGTGCCTGCGCTCAGCCTGGGCGCCCATTTCCGCTAGGAGCCGCACCTCCTCTGCGCTCACCGTAGCAGGACTGGAGGCCGCACTCACCCTCCGGGAAGAAGGCCGCCGAGCTTCCCCACCTCTCCCGCGTTGCTGCAGCCCGCTGGTTCCCGGAGCTTCACTATCCTCCGACACTTCCCCCCTGCTCCCCTCCAGGGAAGACGTGTCACCATCATGGCCATGGGCTGCCTCGGCTGAGGGTGTCCCTGATGGGCTGGCTTCCTCTTCCTCCTCCTCTATGTCTGACTCGGACACAGTGCCAGCTTGAGGGGCTGCCTCCTCACCTGGCGAGTCACCATCTGAAAGCAGGGAGGCACAAGAGTTGCTTTAGAGTGAGGACAGGGCGGCAGCGAGGGAGGCATGAGTGCTGCTGTGCACTGCATTGGTTCGATAGTGGCAAAGGATGCTGGTGTGAGGCGCATGTGGAAAGAGAGAGGTCAAAAAGGTGATGACCTTACCATTGGTGCCCAGAACAGGTTCAGCATCTCCAGTGGCGACAGGGCCACTCAGCCGGCCTGCCATGACTGCTCCACTCGCTGCTCGAGGTCGCTCAGCTGTTTCAGGTCAGGACGGCCTCCCCCGGTCTGTCACTGCTGTCTTCTGTTATGCACCAGCTTGGCCTGCAAGAGAAAGGACAGCCTCTAAGTACAGTGTCAAACCCTGATCTTGCCCGCACTGCCTCCCATGGTCGATTAGCCCTGACAGTGTGTCAAGCCCTGATCTTGCCCGCACTGCCTCCCATGGTCAATTAGCCCTGACAGTGTCAAGCCCTGATCTTGCCCACACTGCCTCCCGTGGTCGATTAGCCCTGACAGTGTGTAAAGTCCTGAATGTGCAAGTGCTTTTCATGACAGTCCCATAGCTGCTGGATGAGGGCTGGCCATTAGGTCTTTCAGGCCCCTTTGGCCATAAAGTGAGGTGCACATGCAGGGATGAGGAGGATACTGGAAAGGGTACTCACCCTGACAACCCGAGTGAGGTTGTTGAATTTTTTCCAGCATTGGGTTGGTGTCCTGCCAACCATGCTGTTGGACGTGACCCTGTTTGCCACATCCCTCCATGCTTTCCGATATTCGGCGGGCAGCGGCCTCCTGCCACCCTCAGGGAAGAGGATATGGCGCCTGCGGTCCACTTTGCCAACCAGCAGCCTCAGGTCACCCTCGCCGAAGCGCTGCGCTCTCTCCCTGGCCTTCTCCATTCTCCTGGGCATGGAGCAGTTCCAGAAGCAGTGTTCAGGCCTTGCCTTAGGGCTGCAGTGTGCAGGGCTTGGCAGCCAAACAATTCCACCCTCCCCCTTTAAGTGCTGACCGGCGCCTGACTGTCTGCCCTCAATGAGCAACTCGCCGCACCTGTGCTGCGCCCGCCTTCGGTGTTTGCGCCCCGGATCGCCGGCTTAGCACCTAATGATAGTCGTGCATCGCCTGCTTTAGCGCAGCAGCAACCTCTTGGGGCGATGCAACTGAATATCGGCGAAGGTGGCTGTAAGAGTCATGAAAATTTAAGAAAGTGTAAAGAAGAAAGAAAATACCTTAAAATATTGGTTAAATATTATGGTACAGTATGTATGTACATTTGTTTATTATTGATGCATATTCTAGTATAATATAGGTAATTTACCTGACTGACTTATTGTATTGAGAAACCCCCTCTTTTCTTGTTCCAATAGTATAGTCTGAGAGACCCCCTTTATTCTTGCTCCAATGGTATAGTCCTTAAGCTTGTCACATGATATATCCAGCCATTTTTACAGTTCAAGCACCACGAGGCTAGGAAAGGTAGAAACTTTGATGGCTGTGGAGCAATACAGTTTTTGACCGTGTTTAAACGTGTTTTACTTTGAAATTCTGTTTGAAATGTATTACAGTAAACAGTTAAAAGACAAAGTTACGTTTTGGAATGTTTTATTTCGACACGCGTCTACTCGTTGCTAAAGGCCTCAAAGCTCAGTGGCTGCATATTGAAAACTATGGAGCGCCACTACATTAGTCAAAAACTAGCTCCCTAAGAAGGAAAGGACGGAATCATCGGCGAACGTATATACAGGAATGGTCACGGAGCCAGACGGCAATATAAGAAAGTGAAGGTACAGTGACTGTCACTTGCCTTGTTCATTCTATTCAGAAGCTAGATAAGAGCTGCGGGTAAAATGGCCGAGACCTCATGGAGCCGTGAGGGGCTTCTCCCAGCTGTACGAAGGATTGTTGGCCAAAAGAGGGAAGTAAAGCTCACCCCAAAGGCAATGGAAGAGAAGTTACATAGAAGCATAAGTGCAAGGAGGGCTAAATTAGCTCAGATAACTGGAAAAATGAAGATAATTGATTGTCTCATGGAAGATAATGCTAATATTGAGAAAGTTGAAGACATAATGCATTATGATTTCTCCAAGTTGTATGAAGAATTTACTGTACTCAATGAAGATGTATTAGCACTTTTGTCTGAAGATGAGGGAAACACTGATCAGCACAACTGGTTTGATCTTAAATCATCTAACATTAAGGACTATGTCAAGGCCACAGAACAGTGGATGTTGAAAATTCGTCAAGATGCTGATACAGCAGAGAAAGATAAAGATGATGATGAAGTCGGACCAGATGATAGCATTTCAGAGACTTCAGCCAGACTGAGCAAAAATCGAAAAGAAGGTAGCTCTGCTTCTGGATACAGGTCAGTCGCTTCTACCACATGCTCGTCACAGTGCATGAGAGAAGAGGTTGAATGGGCAGCGTTGATGGCGCGCGCAGCATATTTAGTGGAGAAGCAAGCTCTTGAACGGGAAGAGGCCCAACTGCAGGCCCAACTGCAGGCCCAACTGCAGGCCCAACAGGCCCAACTGCAGGCCCAACTGCAGGCCCAACTGAAGGCTAAGAAAGAACAGCTGGAGCTAAAAACAGCTATTGCGGTCTCAAATGCCAAGTTGAGAGTGTTTGAAGATTATGAAGGCTCACAGGATGGCATGAACGACTACTGCCAGTCAATGGTGTCACACAGAGTTGGATCCAGGGCACCTTCAAGAGTTAAAAGAGAGTCTGAAGACCATCTCCTGGCATTACAGCGTGGAAGAGAGGCCTCTCCACTAACAAGAGCACGTGCTGCTACCCCAGACGTCAGACGGTCTAGACTAAACCCTGCTGATGATCACCAGAGGCCTGAAGACACAGAGAGAAGCCTATACCGAGTGATGCAATGTCAGAACAAAATTACAGAGATGCTTGTAAAACAACAGAATCTGTTTCGACTCCCTCAAAGAGACATACCAGTGTTCCAAGGCGACCCACTCAAGTATAAGCCCTTCATCAGATCCTTCGAACAAGCCATTGACTCCAAAACAGAGAGCAGCAGTGATAAGTTGTACTACCTGGAACAGTACACCAGTGGTAAACCACAAGACCTGGTTAGAAGCTGTGAACACATGAGACCGGACCGGGGATACATAGAAGCCAGGAAGTTGCTTCAGGAGCACTATGGTAACGAGCTGAAGATAGCCACTGCATATATTGAAAAGGCTATCAAGTGGCCACAGATCAGATTGGAGGATGGGGAGGCATTGAACACATATGTTCTTTTTCTCATAGGATGTCGCAACACCATGGAGGATGTTGAATTCATGGAAGAGTTGGGCAATCCTATGACTATGAGAATCATCATCTCTAAGCTTCCTTACAGGATGAGAGGACAATGGAGAAGAACAGCCTTTAAGATAATGGAGAGACAGAAAGGTAGAGCCAGGTTTGCAGACTTAGTGAATTTCATAGACAAACAGGCTAAAGTTGCTATGGACCCATTGTTCGGAAACATCCAGGATGTCAGCCCAACTACTGATGGAAGAATGAAAGCCAAGCCTGCTGAATCAAAGACTCTCAGGAAAGGTGGTTCCAAGGGAAGCAGCTTTGCAACTAACGTCACTCAAGCTGGAGAAGAAAAGTCTCAGAACTCATCTCCCAAAAAGAGCAGCACAGTGACACCTGCTAATGCCTTTCAGAAGCCATGTTTATTCTGCCAGAAGAATCACACATTGGATTTCTGCAGTGACATCAAAGCACAGTCACATAAAGACAGAATCGAATTCTTGAAGTACAATGGCCTATGTTTTGGACGTCTCTCTCAGGGGCACCTGAGTAGAAACTGTAAGCAAAGAACAACATGCAGAGAGTGCACTCGGAAACATCCCAGTCTGCTGCATATCCACAAAGAAGAACAAGTCTCTAAGAAGAGTGAAGAAAACAATACCGACGAGAAGGTTGTTTCAAGTGCTCTGGTGTCGCTAGAACAAGAGACTTGTGGGTTCACTGGGGCCGGTGACAGTGATTGTATTCTTGCCATCGTACCTGTAAAGATCAAGTCTAAGAGGAGTGAGAAGTTTGTGGAGACTTACGCCTTCAAGGATCCAGGTAGTTCAGCAACATTCTGCACAGAAACACTCATGCGACAGCTGAACGTTAGAGGCAGAAGAACAGAAATCCTATTACGCACCATGGGTCATGAGAAGTCAATGCAAAGTTATATCCTGTCAGACTTAGAAGTGTGTGGACTTGAAGAGAAGGACTTCATAGACCTGCCTAATGTTTTCACACAGAGGGAGATTCCTGTTAAAATAGGGAACTTAGCCCTGCAGAAGGATGTGGAGAGATGGCCTTACCTGGGAAAGGTGCGTCTCCCATACATTGAAGCAGAAATTGGCCTACTACTTGGAACCAATGCCTACAAAACTATGGAGCCATGGCAGGTGATAAACAGCAAGGATGACAGACCCTACGCCGTCAGGACAGCCCTTGGATGGGTAGTCAATGGACCGGTAAGGAGAGATGATGGCAACAAGTCGAACAAGGAGCAATGACAAAATGTCACAGTTAATCGTATCTCTATCGCAAGCATTGAAGAGTTGTTGATACAGCAGTTCAACGCAGACTTCTCAGAACGCAGCTGTGAGGAAAAGACAGAGATGTCACAAGAAGACAATCAGTTCATGGATTTGATGACAAGGTCTACACAGTTCATTGATGGCCACTATCACATTGGTTTGCCACTGAGAAGACAGACCGCGAAGATGCCGAACAATCGCTGCATAGCAGAGCAGCGCGCCATCAGTCTAAAGAGAAAGCTGATCAAGAACCCTGACTTTCACGAAGACTACAAAGGCTTCATGAGAAACATCATAGCGAAAGGCTATGCTGTAAAAGTGCCCGAGGAACAGTTGAACAGAGAAGATGGAAGGGTCTGGTACACTCCTCATCACGGTGTGTATCACCCAAAGAAGAAAAAGATCCGTGTAGTGTTTGACTGCACCGCTTCATTCAGAGGAACTTCATTGAATGACCAGCTGCTTCAAGGTCCTGATCTTACCAATACCCTCATTGGCGTCTTGACGAGGTTTAGACAAGAGCTCGTTGCCATGATGGCAGATATAGAATCAATGTTCTACCAAGTCAGAGTCCCTGATGAAGATGCTGATCTTCTGCGTTTCCTTTGGTGGCCAGATGGCGACGTTAGTCAAGCTATGGTGGAATGTAGAATGGCTGTACACTTGTTCGGAGCCACATCATCTCCCAGCTGTGCAAGCTACGCTGTCAGAAAGACTGCAGAAGATGGCAAAGGCAAGGCACCATCAGAGGCTGTGGAGACAATCTTCAGAAACTTTTACGTTGATGACTGTCTGAAGTCCGTGTCAACAGAAGACGATGCCATTGCACTGTCAAGAAACCTTAGAACTCTGTGTTCGAATGGAGGATTCCATCTGACTAAGTGGATAAGCAACAGCAGAGCAGTTCTAGCTTCTATCCCAGATAAGGAAAGAGCCACTGAAGTCAAAGATCTGGACCTGAGCCACGATGTCCTTCCTATCGAGAGAGCTCTTGGTGTACAATGGTGCATTGAGTCAGACACGTTCAACTTCAGAATAATGGTGAATGAAAGACCATCCACAAGACGAGGGATTCTCTCCGTGGTCAGTTCCATCTACGACCCTCTTGGATTCCTGGCACCACTCATTCTGCCGGTGAAGCTGATCCTATGAGAGCTGTGTAGAGACAAGAGAGGATGGGATGAAGATATTCCAGAAGGTCAAGCTCAGAGATGGCTCAGATGGTTGACAGATTTGCAACAACTTTCTAGCTTCAACGTCAGCAGATGCATCAAGTCTGTGAGTTTTGGCGTTACAAAGACGACTCAACTACATCATTTCTCGGACGCCAGTGAGGACGGCTATGGCACGGTTACTTACCTCTTGCTGACAAATCAACAGGGCCAGAAACATTGTTCCTTCCTCATGGGGAAATCCAGGGTGGCTCCGCTGAAGCAGGTCACCATCCCGAGACTGGAGTTGACGGCAGCGGTTGTTGCAGTTAAAGTTGACAAGGTGATGCGGAAAGAGTTACAGCTCCCATTAGAAGAATCTGTCTTCTGGACGGATAGCACTACAGTGCTGAAGTACATAGAGAATGAGAAGATACGCTTCAAGACCTTCGTAGCAAACAGAATCTCATCCATTAGAGAAGCTACACAACCATCTCAGTGGAGGTATGTAAACACCTCATTAAACCCAGCAGATCAAGCCTCACGGGGATTGAAGGCTGAAAACTTCATGAGGAGCGAAACTTGGATGCAAGGCCCAAGTTATCTGCTGGAAACAGAGAGATCATGGCCAGAAAGACCAGATATGCCAAGTCAGATTGCTGAAGACAATGTCGAAGTCAAGAGATCAGTCACAGCAAATCTCATAACTACGAAAGAGAACTTTGACACAGTGAACAAGCTTGTTAACCATTTCTCAGGATGGCACCAGTTGAGGAAAGCAGTTGCATGGTTTCTAAGGCTGAAAGAGTTGCTGCTGCACCTGAGCGGTAAGAGAAAAAAGTATTGAGCCACTATCAGTCAGTTTGAAAGTAACCCTGATAACCAGAGAATGCTTCTACAGCAGTATATGCACCAGCACAAGACCACATTGGGTAAGAATTCACTGACCGTGGAGGATTTGGCCAAGGCTGAGATGGAGGTAGTTTGCTTCAGTCAAAGACAAAGATACCCAGAAGAAATCCAAGCTTTACAGCGAAATACTCCAATCAAGAAAGGTAGTCATATCTACAAGCTGGACCCTACACTCCAAGATGGAGTACTGAGGGTGGGAGGGCGACTAAACAAATCTGCTATGCCAGAGGAGGCCAAGCATCCTGCTATCCTTTCTAAGGACCTCCGGGTTGCTACTCTCATTCTTCAGCATATACACCAGAGTATTGGACACAGTGGGAGGAACCACGTGCTTGCGAAGCTAAGACAAAGATACTGGATTCCAGGAGCTAATTCTGTAATAAGAAAAATACTCTCTGAATGCATTGTTTGCAGACGGTTACACGCTAGAGCTGGGGAGCAGGAAATGGCAGACCTGCCTGAAGACCGTTTGTTACCAGACAAGCCCCCATTTAGGAGTGGACTATTTCGGGCCTTTCGAGGTAAAGCGAGGACGGGCCTTGTCAAGAGATATGGTGTGCTTTTCGCTTGTTTGACTATCAGAGCAGTTCATATTGAGGTGGCACACACGCTTGACACTGATTCCTGTATTAACACCCTGCGGCGCTTTGTCTGTAGAAGAGGACAGGTGTCCATTATGCGTTCTGATAATGGCACTAATTTTGTCGGAGCAGAGAGAGAACTACGGGAAGCTATTGAAGGTTGTAATCGGCTCAAAATACAGGAAGCCATGATGCAAACAGGAATTAAGTGGATCTTCAATCCACCGGCTGCATCCCACCATGGAGGTGTCTGGGAAAGACAGATACGCACCGTAAGAAAACCAATCAGTTCTGTACTGAAGCTGCAAATGCTTGATGACAAGGGACTTCAAACCGTTCTGTGTGAGGTTGAAGCCATCATTAATGACCGACCGATAATTAAGATATCTGATGATCCCAATGACCTCGAAGCCCTGACCCCGAACCACCTGTTGTTGAAAACACAGCCAGTCATGCCCCCGGGAGTCTTCAAAAAGGAAGATCTGTATGCACGTCGGAAGTGGAGGCAAGTTCAGTATATGTCAGACCTTTTCTGGACCAGATGGACAAGAGAATACTTACCTCTGCTACAGGAGCGTCAAAAATGGTCCAAAGTAAAGAGGAACTTCATTGTCGGAGACATCGTCTTAATCGTGGATGATTCAGCCCCCAGAAATTCTTGGTTGATGGGAAAAATAATTAAGACCATGCCAGACTCCAGAGGCGTTGTTCGTCGCGTTTGTTTGCAAACCAAGACCAGTACCTTGGAAAGACCGATCACAAAGCTCTGCCTGCTACAAGAAGCAGCGTGAAAGGCTCCCGAACAAAAAAAGAAGGGGACATTTATATTGTAAATATGTTGAACTCATTAGTTTATGACTCTTAAGAATGTTTGAGTAATTGCTATGCTTCATGTGCCTAGTCAATTAGGGGCCGGAATGTAAGAGTCATGAAAGTTTAAGAAAGTGTAAAGAAGAAGGAAAATACCTTAAAATATTGGTTAAATATTTTGGTACAGTATGTATGTACATTTGTTTATTATTGATACATATTCTAGTATAATAGTTAATTTACCTGGTTGACTTATTGTATTGAGAAACCCCCTCTTTTCTTGTTCCAATAGTATAGTCTGAGAGACCTCCTTTATTCTTGTTCCAATGGTATAGTCCTTAAGCTTGTCACATGATATCCAGCCATTTTTACAGTTCAAGCACCACGAGGCTATGAAAGGTAGAAGCTTTGATGGCTGTGGAGTTTTTGACCGTGTTTAAATGTGTTTTACTTTGAAATTCTGTTTGAAATGTATTACAGTAAACAGTTAAAAGACAAAGTTACGTTTTGGAACGTTTTATTTCGACACGCGTCTACTCGTTGCTAAAGGCCTCAAAGCTCAGTGGCTGCATATTGAAAACTACGGAGCGTGGCGCTAAGTTGCGCCGGGCGCAAAAGTTAGCAAACGCCATGCTGTAGTGCCCCAAGCGTGGCTATACTGAATTTCTAGGCCACATGGCATGCGACAACAATAATGAGAGAATTCAAAGAAATAAACGACATATAGGAGACACCAAAATTGTGTGAAAAACTAAAGGGGAGGATCGGCCGGTAGCAAGGGAAGGACAATAAACTGGTAAAGTGGAAAAGGGTTTAGTGGTCAAGGAGCCAAATAGAAAATAGCAGTTGACACAAGGCTGGCCAGCACAGTGTTCCAACGGATGGTTCCTGCCCTCCACCCAGCACCAGCCCACTCCTTATCTGTATTGAATCTTTTATTTAATATTCTGCATATTGAACACCATGATTTTTTGTTACATTAAGACAAATACTGAGAAATGCTTACTAGAATCAGCAGTGGTCCTTCATAACCTCCAACTGTCTCCAAACATTAGAAAAGATGCTCTTCAGATAACAGATGCTCTCTCTCTCTCTGCAGGTGGTCCTCCTCCTGGGACTGTGCGAATCTTGTTGTCGAATACAGACTTTTATCTTGGCAGACTTGCTCTCATCATTAAAGTATTTATTGACATTATCCATGTTCTTTTAATTTGGGGGATTCCATCCTACCACTTTTTCCACATATGTTGTTATGAGTTAGCTACTTCCCACAGCAGTGGGCTCTTGGCAATTCTACACAGTAACTTATTTGTAGTCAACAGCCTTGTAACGTTGGGTGAAAGAAGTATTGAGAATACATACCCTCTGCAGGAATGAGGGGAATTGTTTTACGGTGGTGATTGCCGCCAGTTAACTCAAGATTCCATTTCATTCAGGGATTTGGGTTGGTCCATCTGACCGAGAATTATGAATAAGCAATTTCCAGACCAAAGGTATGTATTGTCAAAAATAAATTGTGTAGATTTCACATGCTAAATTCACAGGTTAAAAGGATTTACTGTATAAGGTGAATTCACTGATTCTGTGCTCTCAGTGAGGGCTTGTGCTCGAAGGGAGTGCAGGCTGGAGTTAGGGCCACAATGCCGTAGCACTGATTATCTGACTGGGAGCATAGGATTGGTGAATTCATCATATCTTTACAGTTGAATAGCATACGATGAAAGACTTGACCTACATTGACCTACGCCTCCAACTTAAAATTTTCATCCTTGTATTCAAATCTTTCCATTTCTCGCCCCCTCCCTATCCCTGTAACAACCTCCAGCCCCACAACCCTCCAAACACTCTGCATTTCTCCAATTCTGGTGACTGGTCCATCCCTGATTGTCATCGTCCTAACATTGGTGGCCGTGCCTTCTGTTGCCTAGGCCCTAAGCTCTGGAATTCCCTGCCTCTCTGCCTCTCTACCTCTCTCTCCTTCTTTAACACGCTCCTTAAACCTACCTCTTTGACCAGCTTTTGGTCACCTGCTCTAATATCTCATTATGTGGCTTGATATCAAATTTTGTCTGATTACGCTTCTGTGACGCGCCCTGCGATGTTTTACTATGTTAAAGTCGCTATATAAATGCAAGTTGTTGATGATGAAAAATTAGGGCTTTTTTTGTTAGAACAGAGGTGATAAGGGGTTGATTAGATAGAAGTGTTTAAAATTATGAATGGATGAGTTAGAATAGAAAGAAATAGACATCTGGAATTTGAGAATCATAGAATGGTTACAGCACAGAAGGAGGCCATTTGGCCCGTCGAGCCCGTGCCAGCTCTCTGCAAGAGCACTTCAGCTAGTCCCACTCCCCCGCCCTTTCCCCGTAGCCCTGCAAAATTTTTTCTTTCAGGTACTTATCCAACTCCCTTTTGAAAGCCTCGATCGAGTCTGCCTCCACCACCCTTTCAGGCAGTGCATTCCAGATCCTAACCACTCGCTACGTAAAAAAGTTTTTCCTCATGTCACCTTTGGTTCTTTTGCCAATCACCTTAAATCTGTGTCCTCTGGTTCTCGACCCTTCCGCCAATGGGAACAGTTTCTCTCTATCTACTCTGTCCAGACCCCTCATGATTTTGAACACCTCTATCAAATCGCCTCTCAACCTTCTCTGCTCTAAGGAGAACAATCACAGCTTCTCTAGTCTATCCACGTAACTGAAGTCCCTCATTCCAGGAATCATTCTCGTAAATCTTTTCTGCACCCTCTTTAAGGCCTTCACATCCTTCCTAAAGTGTGGTGCCCAGAATTGGACACAATACTCCAGTTGAGGCCGAGAAAAAGGCATGAGTTCTCCCAATTGTCTGCTGTAACTGCAGTGGAACAGGCGGAAACCACGGAGAAATAACATAAACAGACAGTTGGGAGAATCCTGCTGGAAATTCTATCCTAGAGTGTTACCAGTGATTGAATGAGGAGACACAGATATAAGATTAAATGTAAGTGATTTAGGATGGAGAGCAGGAGGGTTGTGAGACTACCTTCAACCTTCTCCTGGTGTTTCTCTGGTGTCAGTGCTACTACAGGCAGAAGGCAGCGAAATGGGGCAGTTTGCCAGGCCCTGCCTCAGCATTGTAACTTACACGTGAAGCAGGAGTCAGTACCTTCAGGAGAGGAGAAGTGGGGAGAAAACAAAACAAAAATAGCAAAAGAGATGAATGTAATCACAAAGGTCAAATGAAATGCAGCTTATTCACTGTTCCTCCTTTATCTTCTCTACAAATACAAGCTCTCTGGGTCAAACTGCTTATCAGGGCAGATCAGCGGTTTTACTGTAAATTATACCCAACTGGGCTTTTACCAGGTTACGGGTTGTGAAATGACATGTTGCAGTGCGCAAACTAAACACTGGTTCTTCGAATTTGATGCAAATTTTCAATGACTTAGGAGCTTCAGTTTAATGCCAGGGTTTCTCTGATTTTAAATTAAACCCAGAGCTGCCTAGAGGCTTTGAAGTTTGAATTCAATCAGAATCTCATTAATCTTTTGCAGGCAACATTTGATTTTTCAGAGTTTAGTTTCAGTTTTATTTGATATGGCCCCATTTTATAGTCTAAATAACACCATTCTGTTTGAGTGCATGAATCTCCAGGGGCACCCGCCACTCTGCTGACTGGCTAACTGTGCATCGCTTCTACCTGGTCTCCGCCATCAGTGCCAGAGCCTCCAGGCACAGCCTTAGACTCTAGAAATCTCATTCGCACCTAGTCCCGCCCACCCGCCCCAATACGTCTCTCCCTACAATCATTGCCACACTTCTTTTAGGCGAAACTTTGAACTCCTCAAGGTGAGGGCTGTTAATGCTGGGAATTGGAACACTTCCCCATTGCAGGAACCCAATGTCAGCATCAAGTGCTTCCAAGATAGGCTAAGCACCAAGTAAAGAACGAAGGAACTTGCCTTTATATAAGCACCCTCCACAAGCTCGCAAAGCGGTTCATGGCCAACGGACTACTTTTGAAGTGTAGTCACTGTTGTTTTATAGTTAAACTTGGCAGCTGATTTGCACACATCAGGTCTTACAAACTGTAGTGAGATGAACGACCACACTCAGCTGTTTTGGCAGTGTTGGTTGAAGAATGAATGTTGGCCAAGACAGCAAGAGAGCTCCCCGCTCTTCTTTGAAAAAGCGCCATCAGACCTTTTAAATCCACCGGAACAGGCAGTTAGGAGCTTGGTTTAACATCGCACCTGAAAAACTGTACCTCTGATAATGAAGTAGTCCCTCGGTATTGCACTAACGAATCAGGCTAGGTTATGTGGTCAGTGCCTGGAGCGAGGGTTGAATCCACAACCTTCTAACCCAGAGGCGGAAGTGCTACTGCTGAACTAAGCTAATACTTAAACCAAGTGAACCCTCTTCTTTGCCCCAGACCGCCTGCTACTGCGCCACTGTGACAGTTTGCATTTTTCACAGTAGCCATCCTCTGATTGACTTTAACTTCAATGTCTGACCGTATATATTTGTTTTGGTCATTCCTCTGAAGGGCCTCGCCATTCTTCCTCTTTCAGTTTGGTCAGAGGGGTCTCCCATTAAAATATTCACCTTTTCTTTTCTCTTTCCAAACACTGGAGGACTTTTGTATTTGCGGCGCTTTCTGTTTTTATTTCACTGTTTTCAACTTATATTCTATGGGGCTATGCATCTATTCCAATGCTTTATTGACCTTTGCAATTGCCACCTTAAGCTTTGACAACATTTCAATAATTTGGGAACGATTGCAAGTATCTGGTCAACACCAAGCAGTTGTTAACACAGCTAATCACATACATAGGCATCTTAAAGTCATGTGACTATTGATTGAAAATCATAGAATTTGCTGGATCACACTGAAGCAGAAATCATGGCGAAATTTACACCAGTTTCTACGTCGATCTTGCTGACAGGAACTTGTGCTCCAATTTCCTGACAATTGCGATAGCATATGCCGAAATAATGGGCCAAAAATTCGGGTCGGGGGCTTCCCGCGCGTGCAAGCCCCCGATCTGCACTCGCCCTGCGCGCTGACATCTGAAGCCCAGGCCTGCTTGCATTTCCTGTCACAGGCCCAGTTCTGATGTCGGCGCGCAGTGCTTACCTGATCCAGCGGCGTGCCGGCTGGGATCAGGTGAGCACTGTACAACCAATCAGGGGAGGGGAAGGTTTATTCATGAGTTTGAGAGTAAGAACTGTCAAACTCATGAAAACTACGGGGGCCCAAAACACTATTTAAACTTTAAATAAAAATTTAAAAAACATCCCAATCATTAAATTAAGTATAAATAAGTTTAAAAAAATAATTTAAACAATAATTTTTTTTTTGAAAAAAATAAATTTTTAATAAAAAGGGTCTAAAACTAAACTTACCTTATTGTAGATTCTTTAAAATAATAAACCTGTGGGAAAAAAAATTCTAAATTACACTAAAACACCACTTACCTGTAAAAATAAATACTTACGTGTGCTTTTTACAAGCGTAAAGACTGGAGGCCTTTACACATGCGCAAATCCCCCAAAACAGAGGAAATCCAAGACGCACGCGCTGCCCCCTACAGCGCACGCGCTAGCCTCTTCACCTCTTGGGTTCGAGGAGAGGAAATGCCGGTTTTCAGCGCATGCGCTGTGCATGCTGAAAACCGGCATTTCCTCCGGCCAGACGCGTGAGTACCCCTTCCGTACTCACGCATTTGGGGAGGAATTTCTACCCGTTAAATCCAACATAAAACATGCGGAAATCAGCGGGAACAATCAGGGCCGAAGGGAAGCGCGGAGCGTACACCATCTGCCTTCTTTAAGTCCCTCTTTATCTTGCTGATGTTATACAAAATTAAAGTTTGAAGCCATCAAAACATCATTTATGCACCTTAAGCACAATGGCCTGGAGTTTCCGACGGTTGCACTGGTAATTCCTAAAATCGGCCAAACCAGGGCAAAAGATGGAGGAATTTCAAGTGCAAATTGCACGCAGTGCAAATCAAGTTTCCTTGATCTTTCATGCTGGTTAAAAAACATCGCGCTGGATGCCGGCCCCGCCCACAAAACCAGCCATGCCCCCAGATTGAATTCATCACCATGGCGCCTTTCCGCTAGTTGCGCCCATTTGCGAGCCTCTGAAGAAGCTCTTAAAATTAAGCTGTTTGTTTTTAGGCACAAGGGCACTAATAAGCACCTTCTAAAAGCTTTTAAATATTTTTTTAAAATTTACTCAGTAACTGATTACTGTACACCAATGTAATCAGTAAATGGTTCTGTATAGTTTTTTTATTAAAGCCATTTTCAGTTATTTAAAATCGGATTACTCACAGGTGGTAAACCAGACACTCTGATTAAAATTGCTTAATTTTTTGTGATAGTTCCATTTTCAGCTGTATTCATAAAACTGCACCAGATTACCACTCTTAAATTTATCAAAGATTATTTTTCAATGTAAATATGTTTAAAAAATCACACAGTAAAACACTGCCCGATTGCACTGGTTCATGGCAGATTTTGTGTTTGGCAATATGCAAATGAGTTTGTGTGGCAACTTGAGCAAAAAAAATTTCACTTCTGAAAACTAGCGCAATTTTGAGCGGAACTTGCGGTCGGATCGCCGATTGCACCCAAAGTGGAAACGCTTGGCCGACGTGTTTAAGAAGATGCAATTGTGGAAGTTTTTCTCTTTTTAATGTAACAGTTTCTGATAGAAGAGCATAAAAAGAACTGAAAATAGTGACATTTTCATGAGGAGAGCTAACAAAAATAACTGTAAAACGCCAGAAATAGCAAATTCAATAACTGCGCCTGAAATTTTGGGTGTAAATTTACACCCTTTCAGACCTGGTGTAAATGCAGGAAACTCGCGTTCTCCGGCCTTTTGTATGGGGGCTGAGCTATGTTAATGAGCCAAGTGTGATTTCAGCAGGCATAACTCGGGAGCGGCGCAAATGATTGAGGAAATTCACGTGCAGCGATGTTTCAGCATACAACTGGCGTAAATCAGTTATGCGTGAATGCCCTCAGAAAAAAATTGAGGCAACTCCACTCTTACACCAAAACCTTCCAGGAAATTCCGGGCTAACCTTGCATAGATTAATATTGAGGCTGCATTTGGAATATTGTGTGCAGGTTCTGAACACTCTACCTTTAGAAGGTCTCTGATGGACTGGAGAAGGGTTAGAGAAGAGAAGGGGACATTTAAACCAAACACCACGTTAGCCAGAACTTGCCCTTGTGCTGTGCAAAGATAAGTGTTTTCCGATGAACCGTGTGCACTGAGAAGTTAGGGTAATAATGCTACTCGTTTGTGAGATTCTTAACGGAACCACAGGGGAGATTCTGTGACCCTGTTATCCCAGTGAGTGCAGCTTCATACTGGAACTATCAGATCATGGAAACACTCCTCACAATTCCATTTGAAAGAGCATTGTCATCAGGAATTTCTGCCTTGCTGCTGGCAAACAAGTTCAGAGAACTTCAGAGAACCTTGTGAGTTCACCTTGTTCTTTGCAGTAACAATCTTCTAAAATCCTATCTATGAAGATTATGGCCTAGAAATTCAGTGGCGCGCCATTTCCAAGCTCGCCTGGGCGCCAGAATTACCGCTCTGGACGGAGCCACTTACGCCATCCCGATATTCATTCAGCGCCCCAAACGGAAGCGGGGTGCTGCTCGAGGCGCCCCGCATCCCTCTTGGGGCGCTGCAACTGAATATCGCGGCGCAACATACCGCAACACCACACGCTGTGGCACGGCGCGCTGCGGTACTGCAGGCCTTCCTCCCCTTCTTAAAGGGGAGGGGCCTGCACCAGCGCAATCGGAGATCGCGAATGCCGGCAAAAGAGCCCGGCACCGAGGAGAAGTGCCGGGCTCTTGGGACACAGCTGGCACTGCCCGGGGGGGGGGCACAGGAGGCCGGGGACGGCGGCACGCGGAGGTGCTGGCAGGCGGCCAGCAAAAAAAATGGCTGCCCCGCACCTCCCCTTTAATTAGCGCCACTACCGCCGCAGGTAGGCCCCCCATAACCGGTCACAAATTGCGACCGGCGTTACCGCGGGGGGCGCGACCAAATATCGTGATCGGGGTGGTAGCGGGGCGCTGCGCACACCGATGACATCATCAGTGGCAGCGCAGCGCTACAGGCTAACGCCGCCATTAGCGCCCCGCTAAATTTCGCGGGAGGCGTGGCCAGTGGCGCTAAAACCACTAAGTGCCCTCTTTGGGCGCTAACTGGTGCCGCAGCCCACTGAATTTCTAGGCCTATAATTTGGAAACTCTCTGGAAACAGTATCGTCAGAAGCCAAGGCTTCTTCGGCAGCACCTCCCAAACCCGCGACCTCTACCACCTAGAAGGGCAAGGGCAGCAGGCACATGGGAACACCACCAACTCCAAGCTCCCCTCCAAGTCACACACCATCCTGTCTTGGAAGTATATCGTTGATCCTTCATTGTTGCTGGGTCAAAATCCTGGAACTCCCTCCCAAACAGCACTGTTGGGAGTACCTTCACCACACGGACTGCAACGGTTCAAGAAGGTGACTCACCACCACCTTCTCAAGAGCAACTAGGGATGGGCAATAAATGCTGGCCTTGCCAGCGACGCCCACATCCCATGAACGAATAAATCGTAAAAATCATGGCACACTCATACTCAATCACCATCTTAGATTGTGCTCTCACAGCTCTGGTAGTTATGGCAACAGTGTAGGCAGTGCCAATCTATTAGAATAACTATGTTGTGCTTCACCTCTCGCAGTGGTACAAAACCCCACTAAAATAAAAGTACAGCATAAATTAATAGAATTTCTGAATCATCTATTTTAAGATAACTGGAGACAGAAGGGTTGGGTGCCGGAACCTCTACGTATTTCTTGAAGGGAAATGCGGGGGCATCAATGTGAGCCGGATATTGCAAGTTCAGTAAAACAAAGATGTAAGCTCAGGGACGATAGTGCAACGTTAGACAATCTGGAAACATTCAAAGGTTACAGGATGTACTCTCATTGCTGTTGCAATACACTTTCTGATAATATTACAGCTGTGCATATTTGCTCTGCATTCTGCAATATCGTTTTGTTGGCTATTTGTTAAAGGTGACAGTAATACAACGCTTGCCGCTGAACATGATTTTGATGAGTAGACCTATTGCAAACTACACTGAAAAAGAAAGCTGCTGTGATTCTACAGAACCCTGTTAGTCCTGTAAAACATTCCCCTCACAGCTTCCAGAACATTGAGGAGTGTGTGTGTGTGTGTGTGTGTGTGTGTGTGTGGGTCCACGTGTGGGGTGGTGGGGAAGGAGAGTTATGGGGACTTTCAATGACTTGTTGCCTTATCCTGGCTTTCCATCAGGTTGTGTTTGGCTGCTGTTCCGTTATAATATTTTCCCTCTGTTTTTCTTTCCTGGCTGTAAAGAGTGATAAAGTTCCAGATGCTCCACAGCAGGCCTGTCAGTACGCTGACTGAAACGTAAACCTACCATTCGCAACACTTACGGGGGAGCTGACTGTGGTAGCACCTGGAAAAATAACAGACCAAAATGGAGTGCTAAAAATAAAAGTCTCTTCGAATATATCTTCACTTTACTGCCTAAAACAATGCACTGTAATGTAGGAACAGCACAATGAAGAGGCATCAAAAGGTAAACACTTGAGAACAGCGCACGTAATGTATTTAAAGAAGTAAATTGCGGCTACCCACATGGCCCAGTGGGTAAATGCACTAGCCTTTGTGGCAATGGAGCGATGCCACCAGGAAAGTCTCAACTCTGATCCCTAGTCTGACTCCATCGCAGCCCTCACCTTTTCCAGGGCAGCCACCTCTTGCTCCTTGACCCTTCCTGACTCAGCTCCTGACCGCTCAAGCATCCCTCCTGTCCCCAGTGCCCTCTCCTCAGACATTATTTCCCCCACTTTCAAAACCGCCGCAATCAAGTTGCTCCTTTAACAGGCTACCCTTGATCCATCTGCCCTGACTACAATGCATCTGCAACCTCACGTTTTCTCTCTATGGCTCTGGAAAGTGCCATAACTACCAGGCTCCATGCACACCTTGCTCACAGCTCCCTGTTCAAATGCCTTCAATCTGACTTCCATCCTGCTCATAGCGTTGAGATGGCTATGGTCAAAGTCACCAATGGCATTCTGTGTTACTGTGATCATATCCTTCATCAACCTCCTTGACCTCTCTGTGGCCTTTGACTTAGTCGGTCCTCCATTGCCTCTTCTCCTTGGCCCATGTTCATAGGACTGCCCTCTCATTGTGCCATACCTACTTGTCCCAATGTTGCCAGCGCATTTCCTGCAATGATTTCTCTTCAAGTACCCACATAGTTACCTCTGGCCTGCCCCAGGGTTCCATCCCTGGCTTTCTCTTATTCCTCATCTATACGTTGTCCATGAGCAACACGGTCATCTTTCATATTTATGGCAACAATACACAGTTACCTCTCCACTAACACCCTTGATTCCAAAACTGTTGACATGATGTCCAACATCCAGTTGTGGATGAGCCAGGACTGTGCGCAGCTCATCATTGAAAAGACTGGATTCAACCACTTTGGCCCCTACCTGGACCTTTCCTGAATGCCCATCCAAACTTAGCACTGCACAACCTGAGTTGCATTTCAAAGCTTATCATAGAATCATAGAAAGTTACAGCATGGATGGAGGCCATTTTGGCCCATTGTGTCTGCGCCAGCCAACAAAGAGCTATCGAACCTAATCCCACTTCCTAGCTCTTGGTCCGTAGCCCTGTAGGTTAGAGCATCCCAAGTGCACATCCAAGTACTTTTTAAATGTGGTTAGGGTTCCTGCCTCTACCACCCTTTCAGGCAGTGAGTTCAGACCCCCATAACCCTCTGGGTGAAGAAGGCATTCCGTATGCCTTCTTAACCACCTTATCTACCTGGCCTGCTACCTTCAGGGATCTGTGGACATGCACTCCAAGGTCCCTTTGTTCCTCTACACTACTCAGTGTCCTACCATTTAATGTGTATTCCCTTTCCTTGTTAGCTCCCCCCAAATGCATTACCTCACACTTCTCCGGATTGAATTCCATTTGCCACTGTTCTGCCCACCTGATCAATTTATTGATATCTTCCTGCAGTCTACAGCTTCCTTCTTCAGTATCAACCACACAGCCGATTTTAGTATCATCTGCAAACTTCTTAATCATACCCTCTATATTCAAGTCAAGAGCGTTGATATATACCACAAAAAGCAACTTATATCCAGTCTATCATCATGACCACCTAGGTCCACCTCCAAAACATTGCATACCTCTGTTCCTACCTCACCTCAGCCCACTGAAATCCTCATCCACACCTGTGCCACCTGCAGACTCAACATTTTCAACACCTTCCTCACTGGTGACCCAAGCTTCGCCCAATGGAAAGAGCTTTACCACCTGCATCGTATCCCACAAAAGTCCTGCTGGCCTGTCACCCCAATGCTCACTGACTCTTCATTGGCTCGATCAGCTCCGATGGATGGGCCACATCGTCCGCATGCCTAATACGAGACTCCCAAAACAAGCGCTCTCCTCGGAACTCCGACACGGCAAGAGAGCCCCAGGTGGGCAGAGGAAACACTTCAAGGACACCCTCAAAGCCTCCTTGAAAAAATGTAACATCCCCACCGACACCTGGGAATCCCTGGCCCAAGACCGCACAAAGTGGAGGAGAAGCATCCGGGAAGGCGCCGAACACCTCGAGTCTCTTCGCCGGGAGCAAGCGGAAGCCAAGTGCAAGCAGCGCAAGGAGCGCACGTCAACCCAAGCACCCCACCCACCCGCCCCTTCAACCACCGTCTGCCCCACCTGTGACAGAGACTGTAGGTCCCGCATTGGACTCATCAGTCACCTGAGAACTCATTTTTAATGTGGAAGCAAGTCATCCTCGGTTCCGAGGGACTGCCTAAGAAGAAGAGAAGAGAAGAAGAACATCCCTGCTTGCATCCTCTATTGGGTAATAAAAAATCAACCAGGGTTCCCGCTGTTTGATTGCTCTCCAGTGATTCCCTGCTGGAAAGTTTGCACATCTGGATGCTGATGAACTCTGACTGAGTTGTGATGCCCCCAACAAAGGCACAGACTGTCACTGTGCTCCCTGAGTAGACTCACACATGAAGAATGGCCATCTGGCCGTGGTACTGGAGAGTGACCCAGTGTCCACATTAGTATAGTCCCCAGCATAAGTCAGTACTTTCTGGCAGGGAAAGGAATTAAAAAAAATATATAATTACGTTCGCATCTAATAAACGGACGATGGCATTCCATCTATAAACAAACTTGATAAAAGATGGCTCAGAGTCCAAGGTTAGTTGTACTTGAAGTGAAAGGAAGGTCATCTGTGATCCACTCAAGGACAACAAACAAGTGTTGGGCAATAATAATCTCTTCACAGCTCGCCCGAGGGTAACACGGAAAATAAACTGATTAGAACCAGCTCTGTTTTCTGTTGAATTGCTCTGTTGAAATGCACACAGCGGAGCTAAAGGCACCAGGAGTTCAGACCAAGCTTTAAAACTGAAAGTTTGGAATCGTTTCAGAGTCAACACATTAAAACTGCACCAATAAACCTTTTTTTTTGCCAATCGCAGCCTGAATTCTGGAAATACCTGTCTCCCAGACACTCATTATCTGAAATCCTGATGTGCCATTAAGTTATGTAACATAAATTAATAATTCATTTTTTTTTCTGGGCTAATGATGCAGGAAATCATTTTCTTTTTAAACGTTGGGAAAATATAATTATTCTCATTGTGAGTATGTTTTTAAGCTGTAGGAGGGCATGAGACTGAGAGTAACAGCCTCACCAACTAGACTCTAGTATGCAATGCAGCAGGACATCAGTGGGTGTAGCAGTCAGCAATGATTAACTATTATTATCAAACTATGTAGTTGAATGATGATGTGGTCTGGGCACTGACATTTACTTGCAAGACTAATAATTATTTTAACTGCTAGCCAATCAGATATCTGGCAACCATCAGGTGATCTATCATTCAGGAGACTGTTCTGCCAATTACATATGAGGGGCCTGGCTACATAACAGTCAAGCCCCAGAAACTGCTGACTAGCCGTGTCCAAGATTTTGAGAGATGATTGTACCAAGCTATGGGCATAGGCAGGACACAGGAGGGAATTCTATTCTTCCAAGGGTCATTCTCCTGTCTTTGCTGAAATAGCTGATCTCGACTGGGGTTGCAGTCGTTTTTTTTTTACAATTGGCCACTGCACCCCTCAGTTATGGAGGGGAAAATCAGCCAAGATTCTCACTTTTCATTCTTATCCAGAGACCTATATGAATATGTAGCTAGCACCTCTCCAGCAGTGGTATCTCTTCCCTCTCCGCACCATCATCCATTGAGTCACCTAATGATTTATCCTTGGCTCCATCCTCTGCCGCTGAAACCTACTCCAGCAGGAGTCAGAATTTTCAAGAGAGGAGGAGAGAAAAGGGGAGAAAACTGGAAAAAAAACTTTGAGGCAACTTATAACCTCATATTATACACTTTAAAAGCAACTTCAACGACAAGTATAAAGTTACCTTTGGGACCAAGGTTTAAATCCAGCCCACACCATAGGATGAAAATGTCCTCTCTCTAATGACTGGAAGAGTCCTATGTGAAAAAAGTACAACATTTATAATCCATCTTCTAGTGGATATGAAATCACAGCAAAACACTGCCCCTAATTTTCAATCTCACTCAGAGAACTCAGGGGAGGGAATTTTGACTTTGGACGATAATTTAAAACGGGCGATATCGATTGAGCTGCTCGTTACTTATCACTGAAAGGGATTTCAGTTGCAGAATGGTGTGTGTGTGTGTGTGTGTGTGTGTGTGTAGTGGTGTGTGTGCGTATAGTGGTGTGTGTGTGTGTATAGTGGTGTGTGTGTATAGTGGTGTGTGTGTATAGTGGTGTGTGTGCGTATAGTGGTGTGTGTATGTGTGTATAGTGGTGTGTGTGTGTGTATAGTGGTGTGTGTGTATAGTGGTGTGTGTGTGTATAGTGGTGTGTGTGTGTATAGTGGTGTGTGTGTGTGTATAGTGGTGTGTGTGTATAGTGGTGTGTGTGCGTATAGTGGTGTGTGTGTGTGTATAGTGGTGTGTGTGTGTGTGTATAGTGGTGTGTGTGTGTGTGTATAGTGGTGTGTGTGTGTGTGTATAGTGGTGTGTGTGTGTGTATAGTGGTGTGTGTGTATAGTGGTGTGTGTGTGTGTGTGTATAGTGGTGTGTGTGTATAGTGGTGTGTGTGTGTGTATAGTGGTGTGTGTGTATAGTGGTGTGTGTGTGTGTGTGTATAGTGGTGTGTGTGTATAGTGGTGTGTGTGTGTGTGTGTATAGTGGTGTGTGTGTATAGTGGTGTGTGTGTGTGTGTATAGTGGTGTGTGTGTATAGTGGTGTGTGTGTGTGTGTATAGTGGTGTGTGTGTATAGTGGTGTGTGTGTATAGTGGTGTGTCATAGAGTCATAGAGTTATACAGCACAGATAGAGGCCCTTCGGCCCATCGTGTCCGCGCCGGCCATCAAGCCCTGTCTAATCTAATCCCATATTCCAGCATTTGGTCCGTAGCCTTGTATGCTATGGCATTTCAAGTGCTCATCCAAATGCTTCTTAAATGTTGTGAGGGTTCCTGCCTCCACAACCCTTTCAGGCAGTGAGTTCCAGACTCCAACCACCCTCTGGGTGAAAAAGTTCTTTCTCAAATCCCCTCTAAACCTCCCGCCCTTTACCTTGAATCTATGCCCCCTAGTTATTGACCCTTCTACTAAGGGAAAAAGCTCCTCAGTATCCATCCTATCTATGCCCCTCATAATTTTGTACACCTCAATCATGTCCCCCCTCAGCCTCCTCTGCTCCAAGGAAAACAAACCCAATCTGCCCAGTCTCTCTTCATAGCTGAAGTGCTCCAGCCCTGGTAACATCCTGGTGAATCTCCTCTGCACCCTCTCCAAAGCGTTCACATCCTTCCTGTAGTGTGGCGACCAGAACTGCACACAGTATTCCAGCTGTGGCCTAACCAGTGTTTTATACAGCTCCATCATAACCTCCTTGCTCTTATATTCTATGCCTCGGCTAATGAAGGCAAGTATCCCATATGCCTTTTTTACCACCTTATCCACCTGTTCCGCCGCCTTCAGGGATCTGTGTACTTGCACACCCAGATCCCTCTGACCCTCCGTCTTGCCTAGGGTCTTACCATTCATTGTGTATTCCCTTGCCTTGTTAGTCCCCCCAAAGTGCATCACCTCGCACTTTTCCGGGTTAAATTCCATTTGCCACTGTTCCGCCCATCTGACCAACCCATCTATATCGTCCTGCAGACTGAGGCTACCCTCCTCGCTATTTACCACCCTACCAATTTTTGTATCATCCGCGAACTTACTGATCATACCTTTTACATTCATATCCAAGTCATTAATGTAGACCACAAACAGCAAGGGACCCAGCACCGATCCCTGTGGTACCCCACTGGCCACAGGCTTCCAGTCACAAAAACAACCTTCGACCATCACCCTCTGCCTTCTGCCACTAAGCCAGTTTTGTATCCAATGTGCCAAGGCACCCTGGACTCCATGGGCTCTTACCTTCTTGACCAGTCTCCTGTGCGGGACTTTATCGAAGGCCTTACTGAAATCCATGTATACCACATCCACTGCGTTACCCTCATCCACACACCTAGTCACCCCCTCAAAAAATTCAATCAAATTAGTCAGACATGATCTTCCCTTGACAAAGCCATGTTGACTATCCCTGATTAATCCTTGCCTTTCCAAGTGGAGACAAATTTTGTCCCTCAGAATTTTTTCCAATAATTTTCCTACCACTGATGTTAGGCTCACTGGCCTGTAGTTCCCCGGTTTTTCCCTACTTCCCTTCTTGAATAATGGTACTACATTAGCGGTTCTCCAGTCCTCTGGCACATCCCCTGTGACCAGAGAGGTCCTGAATATGTGTGTTAGAGCCCCCGCAATCTCTTCCTTTGCCTCACACAGCAGCCTGGGATACATTTCGTCCGGGCCTGGGGATTTATCCATTTTTAGGCCAGCTAAAACCGCCAATACCTCCTCCCTCTCGATGTTAATATGTTCGAGCATATCACAGTCCCCCCACCCCATTTCTATGTCTACATCGTCCTTCTCCATAGTGAAAACAGATGCAAAAAATTCATTTAGAACCCCTCCTACATCTTCCGGCTCCACACACAGATTGCCACTTTTGTCCCTAATGGGCCCTATTTTTTCCCTAGTTATCCTCTTACCCTTAATATACTTATAAAACATCTTAGGATTTTCCTTTATTTTGCTCGCCAGTGTTATTTCATGGCCCCTCCTTGATCTCCTAATTTCTTTTTTAAGTATCCCCCTGCACTTTTTGTACTCCTCTAGGGCTTCCTCCGTCTTTAGCCTTTTGTATCTGCCAAAAGCCCTCCTTTTTTCCCTAATCCATTCTCGTATATCCCCTGACATCCAAGGTTCCCTGTGGTGTGTGTATAGTGGTGTGTGTGTGTATAGTGGTGTGTGTGTGTGTATAGTGGTGTGTGTGTGTGTAGTGGTGTGTGTGTTTGTATAGTGGTGTGTGTGTGTGTATAGTGGTGTGTGTGTGTGTAGTGGTGTGTGTGTTTGTATAGTGGTGTGTGTGTGTGTATAGTGGTGTGTGTGTGTATAGTGGTGTGTGTGTGTGTATAGTGGTGTGTGTGTGTGTATAGTGTTTTGTGTGTGTGTATAGTGGTGTGTGTATAGTGGTGTGTGTGTGTATAGTGGTGTGTGTGCGTATTTAGTGGTGTGTGTGTGTGTATAGTGTTGTGTGTGTGTATAATTGTGTGTATGCATATAGTGGTGTGTGTGTGTGTATAGTGGTGTGTGTGTGTGTATAGTGGTGTGTGTGTGTGTGTGTACAGTGGTGTGTGTGTGTATAGTGTTGCGTGTGTGTAGTGGTGTGTGTGTGTATAGTGTTGTGTGTGTGTGTATAGTGGTGTGTGTGTGTATAGTGGTGTGTGTGTGTGTAGTGGTGTGTGTGTGTGTATAGTGGGGTGTGTGTGTATAGTGGTGTGTAGGTGTATACTGGTGTGTGTGTGTATAGTGGTGTGTATGTGTATAGTGGTGTGTGTGTATAGTGGTGTGTGTGTGTATAGTGATGTGTGTGTGTATAGTGATGTGTGTGTGTATAGTGGTGTGTATGTGTATAGTGATGTGTGTGTGTATAGTAGTGTGTGTGTGTATAGTGGTGTGTGTGTGTATAGTGGTGTGTATGTGTATAGTGGTGTGTGTGTGTATAGTGGTGTGTATGTGTATAGTGGTGTGTGTGTGTATAGTGGTGTGTATGTGAATAGTGGTGTGTGTGTGTATAGTGGTGTGTGTGTATAGTGATGTGTGTGCGTATAGTGATGTGTGTGTGTATAGTGGTGTGTATGTGTACAGTGGTGTGTGTGTGTATAGTGGTGTGTATGTGTATAGTGGTGTGTGTGTGTATAGTGATGTGTGTGTGTATAGTGGTGTGTATGTGTATAGTGATGTGTGTGTGTATAGTGGTGTGTGTGTGTATAGTGATGTGTTTGTGCATAGTTGTGAGTGTGTGTATAGTGGTGTGTGTGTGTATATAGTGGTGTGTGTGTGTATAGTGGTGTGTGTGTGTGTATAGTGGTGTGTGCATGTATAGTGGTGTGTATGTGTGTATAGTGGTGTGTGTGTATAGTGTGTGTGTGTGTTTAGTGGTGTGTGTGTATAGTGGTGTGTGTATGTGTTTAGTGGAGTGTGTGTGTGTATAGTGGTGTGTGTATGTTTTTATTGGTGTGTGTGTTTAGTGGTGTGTGTATAGTGGTGTGTGTGTGTATAGTGGTGTGTTTGTACAGTGGTGTGTGTGTATAGAGGTGTTTGTGTATAATGGTGTGTGTGTGTTTAGTGGTGTGTGTATAGTGGTGTGTGTGTGTATAGTGGTGTGTGTATGTATTTAGTGGTGTGTGTTTATAGTGGTGTGTGTGTGTTTAGTGGAGTGTGTGTATAGTGGTGTGTGCATAGTGGGGTGTGTGTGTGTTTAGTGGTGTGTGTGTATAATGGTGTGTGTGTATAAATGTGTTTGTGTATATTGGTGTGTGTGCGTTTAGTTTTGTGTGTGTGTATAGTGGTGTGTGTGTATAGTGGTGTGTGTGTGTCTATAGTGGTGTGTGTATAGTGTGTGTGCATAGTGGTGTGTGTGTGTGTGTGCAGTGGTGTGTGTGTGTTTAGTGGTGTGTGTGTATAGTGGTGTGTGTTTGTGTATTTAGTGGTGTGTGTATAGTGGTTTGTGTGTTTAGTGGTGTGTGTGTGTTTAGTGGTGTGTGTGTATAGTGGTGTGTGTGTATAGTGGTGTGTGTGTGTGTGTGTAGTGGTGTGTGTTTTGTGGTAAACCACTGTCATACCTGTCTGTGTCTGTATGTGTATTCCACTAGGTACAGGTCTGGACATGCCTCGGCTGACTCCTCCCACTATTCCAGGTATATAAGTGACTACCTCCCAGTCCCTTAGTATTCTGGACGGGTCGACCACTCGAGACAAGACCTTCATTCTTTAGTTAATAAAAGCCTGATTGTTACTCGCTCAACTTCAGTCTTTTGAGTAATTGATGGCGCATCAATTTTATTAACTAAATTTTTTATAATGGAGAAGATCCTCACACCAGCATGCCTGGACCTGGACAGTCGGGAAGCGGACGCTTCCACCAAGTTTGCTCACTGGCTCACGTGCTTCGAGACATTCCTGACTGCCTCCACTGCGGTCGAAACGGATGCGGACAAACTGTCTGTCCTGATCTCCAAGGTGAACCACCGAGTGTACTCAGTCATCCGGGATGCGACCTCGTACACAGCCGCCCTCCAGCTCCTCAAGACCCAGTACACGCGCCCTGTGAACGAAGTATACGCTAGGCACCTTCTGGGGAGTCGCAAGCAACAACCTGGGGAATCGACTGAGGAATACCTCCAAGCACTGTCCGTGCTTGGCCGGGCCTGTGGGTGTAAGGCGGTAACGCCCACTAAGTACACGGAGGAACTGATCCGGGATGCCTTCGTAGCGGGCCACAGGTCCAACTACACCAGACAGCGACTGCTGGAGCAGAGTGACCTCACCCTCGACAAAGCCTCCGACATCGCACTAACGCTGGACGCAGCCTTCCGGGGCATGGATGCCTACTCCTCTGCACCGTGGACGCCGCGGGGAACGACAACCTGGGACACGGTAGGACAGCCCCATAGCACCGTGCCACCCCAGCCACAGCCCAACAACGGCCCAACTACCGCAGCAGTGTCCCAAAGCCAGACAGCAGTATCCCAAGGCCAGAAATGCTACTTCTGTGGCCAGGCCAAACACCCCAGAGCGCGCTGCCCGGCGAAGAATGCAACCTGCTCGGGCTGCGGGAAAAAGGGACACTACGCCAGCGTCTGCAAGGCCAAAGCCACCCCGAACGCCAGCAGCGCCGCGTGTGGGCCGTGCGAGCCGCCATCTTGGGCCTCCCCAGCCATGTGCGAACCACCGCAGCAGCAGCCATCTTGGACGACTCCAGCCACATGGGAATCATGGGCGCCGCCATCTTGGACACCAGCCGGGACGCAGCAGACCGCCAACCCCCCCCCATCTGATACTCGCAGCGACACACCGACCCCTACGCTGGCCTCTGTGACGCTGGACCAAACGAGACCGCACCAGCTAGCTCGGTCCAAAATGGACGTTAAGGTAAACGGCCATGCAATAAACTGCCTTTTTGACTCCGGGAGCACAGAGAGCTTCATCCACCCCGACACGGTGCGGCGTTGCTCTCTCCCAGTCCTGCCTGCGCACCAGCGGATTTCTATGGCCTCCGAGTCCCAGTCAGCGGACATTGGCGGCTACTGCATGGTGACACTAGTAGTAGACGGGACTGTGTTCAATAATTTTAAACTCCTGGTCCTGCCCGACCTCTGCGCTGCCGTTCTACTGGGGTTGGATTTCCAGTGCCACCTCAAAAGCGTTACGATGGCGTACGGTGGCCCCCTCCCCCCACTCACAGTCCGCAGCCAGCAGCCTCCAAATTGCCCGCCGCGCACTAGATGCAACCTCTCCACACTCAGAGTCCCACCCCCCCCACTGTTTGCTAACCTCACCCCCGACTGTAAGCCCATCGCCACAAAGAGCAGGCGATACAGTGCCGGGGACAGGGTTTTCATCAAAACCGAAGTGGAACGGCTCCTGAAGGAGGGGATTATTGAGGGCAGCTCCAGCCCCTGGCGAGCCCAGGTTGTGGTCGTTAAGACCGGCGAGAAACAACGCCTGGTCATCGACTACAGCCAAACAATAAACCGCTACACCCTGCTGGACGCCTACCCACTCCCCCGCATAGCTGACATGGTCAACCAGATCGCGCAGTACCGCGTCTTTTCGACCATTGACCTGAAATCAGCGTACCACCAGCTCCCCATCAGCCCTGAAGACCGCCAGTATACTGCTTTTGAGGCAAACGGCCGCCTCTATCACTTCCTTAGGGTTCCCTTCGGCGTTACCAACGGGGTCTCCGTCTTCCAAAGGGAGATGGACCGGATGGTCGATCAAAACGAGCTGCAGGCCACTTTCCCTTACCTAGATAATGTGACCATCTGCGGCCATGACTTGCAGGACCATGACGCAAACCTCGAGAAATTCCTCCGCACCGCCCAACTCCTGAACCTGACATATAACAAGGAGAAGTGCATATTCCGCACAGACCGCCTCGCCATCCTTGGCTGTGTTGTAGAACACGGGGTCATCGGTCCCGACCCGGACCGGATGCGTCCCCTTATGGAACTCCCACTGCCCCACTGCCTAAAAGCTCTGAAGAGGTGCCTAGGGTTTTTTTCCTACTACGCTCAGTGGGTCCCCTACTATGCAGACAAAGCCCGTCCGCTGATCAAGTCCACCTCTTTTCCCGTGACGGCAGAGGCCCGCTTAGCCTTCCACCGTATCAAGGAAGACATTGCCAAAGCCACCATGCACGCAGTGGACGAATCCATCCCCTTCCAGGTGGAAAGCGATGCGTCCGACTTCGCTCTGGCCGCCACCCTTAATCAGGCGGGGAGACCTGTGGCATTCTTCTCACGAACCCTCCAGGGCCCGGAGACCAGACACTCCGCGGTCGAGAAGGAGGCCCAGGCTATCGTGGAGGCTGTGCGTCATTGGAGGCACTACCTGGCCGGAAAACGATTTACCCTGCTCACTGACCAGCGTTCAGTTGCTTTTATGTTCAACAACAAGCAGAGGGGCAAAATCAAAAATGACAAGATCTTGAGGTGGAGAATCGAACTTTCCACCTACAATTACGAGATCTTGTACCGGCCTGGGAAGCTCAATGAACCCCCAGATGCCCTATCGCGTGGCACCTGCGCCAGCGCGCAGATCGATAGGCTGAGGGCCCTCCACAATGACCTCTGCCACCCGGGGGTCACCAGGTTCTTCCACTTCATCAAGGCCCGCAACCTGCCTTACTCCATTGAGGAGGTCAGGACCATGACCAAGAACTGCCAAGTCTGCGCTGAGTGCAAACCACACTTTTATAGACCAGACAGAGCCCACCTGATAAAAGCCACTCGCCCTTTCGAACGCCTGAGCGTCGATTTTAAAGGGCCTCTCCCCTCCTCCGACCGCAATGTGTACTTCCTCAACATCATTGACGAGTACTCCCGGTTCCCGTTCGCTATCCCCTGCCCGGACATGACCAGTGCCACGGTCATTAAATGTCTGAACAGCCTCTTCACCCTGTTCGGTTTCCCCAGCTATATCCATAGCGACCGGGGCTCATCGTTTATGAGCGACGAACTCCGCCAGTACCTGCTCGCTAGGGGTATAGCCACAAGCAGGACCACCAGTTACAACCCCCGGGGGAACGGACAGGTGGAAAGAGAGAATGCAACTGTTTGGAAGGCTGCCCTACTAGCCTTAAAGTCTAGGGGCCTTCCGACCTCCCGCTGGCAGGAGGTGCTCCCCGATGCGCTCCACTCGATTCGGTCACTTCTCTGCACTGCCACCAATGCCACCCCTCACGAGAAAATGTTTGTCTTCCCAAGGAAGTCCACATCGGGGGCATCGTTACCGCCATGGCTGACGTCCCCAGGGCCGGTACTACTGAGAAGACACGTGAGGGCCAATAAAACGGACCCCCTGGTCGAGAGGGTCGACCTCCTCCACGCCAACCCCCAGTACGCTTACATTGCGTACCCGGACGGGCGGGAGGACACAGTCTCCATACGAGACCTCGCACCCTCGGGGACCGCTGTAACCCACTACCCATTACCACCCCCCCCCACGACCCGATATCCAACCCCAGCAGCCGGCTCGCCTTGGACCGTCACCCATGAGGACTACACTCCAGGGCCCCAGCCTACACGGGACGCGACGCCGGAAGCTCCACCACCCCTGCCGTCGCCACGTCGATCACAGCAGCAGACAAGACCTCCGGAGAGACTCCAATACACGAACTTTTAAATACACTTCACCCCGCCGGACTCATTTTTAAACAAGGGGTGAATGTGGTAAACCACTGTCATACCTGTCTGTGTCTGTATGTGTATTCCACTAGGTACAGGTCTGGACATGCCTCGGCTGACTCCTCCCACTATTCCAGGTATATAAGTGACTACCTCCCAGTCCCTTAGTATTCTGGACGGGTCGACCACTCGAGACAAGACCTTCATTCTTTAGTTAATAAAAGCCTGATTGTTACTCGCTCAACTTCAGTCTTTTGAGTAATTGATGGCGCATCATGTTTATAGTGGTGTGTGTCTGTGTTTAGTGGTGTGTGTATGTGTGTGTGTGTGCATAGTGGTGTGTGTTTATAGTGGTGTGTGTTTGTGTATAGTGGTGTGTGTGTGTATTGTGACGTGTATGTGTGTTTATTGGTGTGTGTGTGTGTATAGTGTGAGTGTATAGTGGTGTGTGTGTGTTTAGTGGTGTGTGTGTGTAGTGGTGTGTGTGTATAGTGGTGTGTGTGTGTGTGCATAGTGGCGTGTGTGTATTGTGATGTGTGTGTATGTATAGTGCTGTGTGTGTATAGTGGTATGTGTGTGCGTACAGTGGTGTGTGTGTGAATAGTGGTGTGTGTGTGTCTAGTGGTGTGTGTGTATACTGGTGTGTGTGTGTGTGTATAGTGGTGTGATTGTATAGTGGTGTGTGTGTGTGCATAATGGTGTGAGTGTGTGTTTAGTGGTGTGTGTGTTTAGTTGTGTGTGGGTATGGTGTGTGTGTGTGTGTGTTTAGTGGTGTGTGAGTATACTGGTGTGTGTATCGTGGTTTGTGTGTGTGTTTAGTGGTGTGTGTGTACAATGATGTTTGTGAATAGTGGTGTGTGTGTGTGTATAGCGGTGTGTGTGTTTATAGTGGTATGTGTGTTTGTGTATAGCGGTGTGTGTGTGTATAGCGATGTGTGTGTCTATAGCGGTGGGTTTGTTTATAGTGATGTGTGTGCGTATTGTGGTGTGTGTGCGTATAGTGGTGTGTGTGCGTATAGTGGTGTGTGTGTGTGTATTGTGGTGTGTGTGTGCGTAGAGTGGTGTGTGTGCCTATAGTGGTGTGTGTGCGTATAGTGGTGTGTTTGTGTGTATAGTGTTGTGTGTTTCTATAGCGGTGTGCGTGTATTGTCATGTGTGTGTGTTTAGTGGTGTGTGTAAATGTATAGTGTTGTGTGTATAGTGGTATATGTGTATAGCGGTGTGTGTGTGTGTATAGTGATGTGTGTGTGTGTACAGTGGTGTGTGAGTGTATAGTGGTGTGTGTGTCTGTATAGTGGTGTGTGTGTGTGTAGTGGTGTTTGTGTGTATAGTGGTGTGTGTGTGTGTATAGCGGGGTGTGTGTGTATAGTGGTGTGTGTGTGTATAGTGGTGTCTGTGTACATTGGTGTATGTGTGTGTATAGTGGTGTGTGTGAGAGCAGTGTTGTGTGTGTATATTGGTGTGTGTGTGTGTTTAGAGCTGTGTGTATAGTGGTGTGTGTATGTGTTTAGTGGTGTGTGTGTTTAGTGGTGTGTGCGTGTATTGGTGTGTGTGTGTATAGTGGTGTGTGTGTATAGTGGTGTGTGTGTGTATTTAGTGGTGTATGTTTATAGTGGTGTGTGTGTATAGTGGTGTGTCTGTGTGTAGTGGTGTGTGTTTATACTGGTGTATGTTTGTGTTTAGTGGTGTGTGTGTATAGTGGTGTGTGTATAGTGGAGTGTGTGTGTGTGCATAGTGGTGTGTGTGTATAGTGGTGTGTGTGTGTATATAGTGGGGTGTGTGTGTGTTTATTGCTGTGTGTGTTTAGTGGTGTGTGTGTTTATTGGTGTGTGTGTTTAGTGGTGTGTGTGTGCAGTGGTGTGTGTGTATAGTGGTGTGTGTGTATAGTGGTGTGTGTGTATAGTGGTGTGTGTGTATATTGGTGTGTGTGTGTGCATAGTGTTGTGTGTTTATTGTGGTGTGTGTGTGTGTTTAGTGGTGTGTGTGTATGGTGGTGTGTATATAGTGTGTGTGTGTGTGCGTAGTGGTGTGTGTGTATAGTGGTGTGTGTGTGTGTTTATTGGTGTGTGTGTATAGTGGTGTGTGTGTGTGTTTATTGGTGTGTGTGTATAGTGGTGTGTGTGTGTGTGTAGTGGTGTGTGTTTATTGTGGTGTGTGTGTGTGTTTAGTGGTGTGTGTGTATGGTGGTGTGTATATAGTGTGTGTGTGTGTGTATACTGATGTGTGTGTGTAGTGGTGTGTGTGTATAGTGGTGTGTGTGTGTGCATAGTAGGGTGTGTGTGTGTTTAGTGGTGTTTGTGTATAGTGGTGTGTGTGTATAGAGGTGTTTGTGTATATTGGTGTGTGTGTGTTTAGTTTTGTGTGTGTGTATAGTGGTGTGTGTGGGTATAGTGGTGTGTGTGTGTATAGTGGTGTGTGTGTGTTTAGTGGTGTGTGTGTTTAGTGGTGTGTGTGTGTACAGTTCTGTGTGTATAGTGGTGTGTGTGTGTATAGTGGTGTTTGCGTGTATAGTGGTGTGTGTGTATAGCGGGGTGTGTGTGTATAGTGGTGTGTGTGTATAGTGGTGTCTGTGTACATTGGTGTATGTGTATGTATAGTGGTGTGTGTGTGAACAGTGTTGTGTGTGTATATTGGTGTGTGTGTGTGTTTAGAGCTGTGTGTGTATAGTGGTGTGTGTATGTGTTTAGTGGTGTGTGTGTTTAGTGGTGTGTGCGTGTATTGGTGTGTGTGTATAGTGGTGTGTGAGTATAGTGGTGTGTGTGTGTATTTAGTGGTGTGTGTTTATAGTGGTTTGTGTGTATAGTGGTGTGTGTGTGTAGTGGTGTGTGTTTATATTGGTGTGTGTGTGTGTTTAGTGGTGTGTGTGTATAGTGGTGTGTGTATAGTGGTGTGTGTGTGTGCATAGTGTTGTGTGTGTATAGTGGTGTGTGTGTGTATATAGTGGTATGTGTGTGTGTTTATTGCTGTGTGTGTTTAGTGGTCTGTGTGTTTATTGCTGTGTGTGTTTAGTGGTGTGTGTGTATAGTGGTGTGTGTGTATAGTGGTGCGTGTGTGTGTGTATAGTGATGTGTGTGTGTGTGCCTAGTGGGGTGTGTGTATAGAGGTGTTTGTGTATACTGGTGTGTGTGTGTTTAGTTTTGTGTGTGTGTATAGTGGTGTGTGTGTGTACAGTGGTGTGTGTGTATAGTGGTGTGTGTGCATAGTGGTGTGTGTGTGTGTAGTGGTGTGTGTGTGTTTATTGGTGTGTGTGTTTAGTGGTGTGTGTGTATAGTGGTGTGTGTGTATAGTGGTGTGTGTGTGTGTGTATAGTGATGTGTGTGTATAGTGGTGTGTGTGTATAGAGGTGTTTGTGTATATTGGTGTGTGTGTGTTTAGTTTTGTGTGTGTGTATAGTGCTGTATGTATGTATAGTGGTGTGTGTGTGTGTGTATAGTGCTGTGTGTGTGTATAGTGTGTGTGTATAGTGTGTGTGCACAGTGGTGTGTGTGTGTGTGTGTATAGTGGTGTGTGTGTGTTTAGTGGTGTTTGTGTATAGTGGTTTGTGTGTGTGTACAGTGGTGTGTGTGTGTGTTTAGTGGTGTGTGTGTGTACAGTTGTGTGTGTATAGTGGTGTGTGTGTGTATAGTGCTGTGTGTGTGTATAGTGGTGTGTGTGTGTATAGTGATTTGTGTTTGTATAGTGGTGTGTGTGTGTATAGTGGTGTGTGTGTATTGTGGTGTGTGTGTGTGTGTGTATAGTGGTGTGTGTGTGCATAGTGGTGTGTGTATAGTGGTGTGTGTGTGTTTTGTGGTGTGTGTGTATAGTGGTGTGTGTGTGTGTACAGTGGTGTGTGTGTGTTTAGTGGTGTGTGTGTTTAGTGGTGTGTGTGTATAGTGGTGTGTGTGTATTGTGATGTGTGTGTGTGCGTATAGTGGTGTGTGTGTGCATTTAGTGGTGTGTGTGTGTTTATAGTGGTGTGTGTGTGTACAGTTGTGTGTGTATAGTGGTGTGTGTTTGTATAGTGCTGTGTGTGTTTATAGTGGTGTGTGTGTGTATAGTGATCTGTGTTTGTATAGTGGTGTGTGTGTGTGTATAGTGGTGTGTGTGTATAGTGGTTTGTGTGTGTATAGTGGTGTGTGTGTTTATCGTGGTGTGTGTGTGTATAGTGTTGTGTGTGTGTGTATAGTGGTGTGTGTATAGTGGTGTGTGTGTGTATAGTGGTGTGTGTGTGTATAGTGGAGTGTGTGTGTGTGTATAGTGGAGTGTGTGTGTGTGTATAGTGGTGTGTGTGTGTATAGTGGTGCGTGTGTGTGTATAGTGGTGTGTGTGTGTATAGCGATGTGTGTGTGTATAGTGGTGTGTGTGTGTATAGTGATGTGTGTGTGTATAGTGTTGTGTGTGTATAGTGGTGTGTGTGTCTATAATGGTGTGTATTTGTACAGCGGTGTGTGTGTGTATGGTGGTGTATGTTTGTACAGCGGTGTGTGTGTGTATAGTGGTGTGTTTGTTTATAGTAGTGTGTGTGTATAGTGGTGTGTGTGTGTGTAGTGTTGTGTGTGTATAGTGGTGTGTGTGTGTATAATGGTGTGTATTTGTATAGCGGTGTGTGTGTGTGTGGTGGTGTGTGTGTGTATAGCGGTGTGTGTGTGTGTTTGTTTATAGTAGTGTGTGTATAGTGGTGTGTGTGTGTGTGTATAGTGGTGTCTGTGTGTGTTTATTGGTGTGTATGTTTCGTGGTGTGTGTGTATAATGGTGTGTGTGTATAGAGGTGTTTGTGTATATTGGTGTGTGTGTGTTTAGTTTTGTGTGTGTTTATAGTGGTGTGTGTGTGTATAGTGGTGTGTGTGTGTATAGTGGTGTGTGTGTATTGTGGTGTGTGTGTGTGCGTATAGTGGTGTGTGTGTGTATAGTGCTGTGTGTGTGTATAGTGGTGTGTGTGTGTATAGTGATCTGTGTTTATATAGTGGTGTGTGTGTGTGTATAGTGGTGTGTGTGTGCATAGTGGTTTGTGTGTGTATAGTGGTGTGTGTGTATAGTGGTGTGTGTTTGTATAGTGTTGTGTGTGTGTATAGTAGTGTGGGTGGGTATAGTGGTGTGTGTGTGTATAGTGGAGTGTATGTGTGTGTATAGTGGTGTGTGTGTATAGCGGTGTGTGTGTGTATAGTGGTGCGTGTGTTCGAGGTGTTTGTGTATATTGGTGTGTGTGTGTTTAGTTTTGTATGTGTGTATAGTGGTGTGTGTGTGTGTATAGTGGTGTGTGCGTGTTTAGTGATGTGTGTGTATAGTGGTGTGTGTGTGTATAGTGGTGTGTGTATGTGTTTAGTGGTGTGTGTGTTTAGTGGTGTGTGTCTCTAGTGGTGTGTGTGTATTGTGGTGATTGTGTGTGTATAGTGATGTGTGTGTGTGTGTATAGTGGTGTGTGTGTATAGTGGTGTGTGTGTATAGTGTGTGTGTGTGTTTAGTGGTGTGTGTGTATAGTGGTGTGTGTATGTGTTTAGTGGCGTGTGTGTGTGTTTAGTGGTGTGTGTGTGTTTATTGGTGTGTGTGTATAGTGGTGTGTGTATGTTTTTATTGGTGTGTGTGTTTAGTGGTGTGTGTATAGTGGTGTGTGTGTGTATAGTGGTGTGTTTGTATAGTGGTGTGTGTGTATAGAGGTGTTTGTGTATATTGGTGTGTGTGTGTTTAGTTTTGTGTGTGTGTATAGTGGTGTATGTGTGTATAGTGGTGTGTGTGTGTTTAGTGGTGTGTGTATAGTGGTGTGTGTGTGTATAGTGGTGTGTGTATGTATTTAGTGGTGTGTGTTTATAGTGGTGTGTGTGTGTTTAGTGGAGTGTGTGTATAGTGGTGTGTGCATAGTGGGGTGTGTGTGTGTTTAGTGGTGTGTGTATAGTGGTGTGTGTGTATAAATGTGTTTGTGTATATTGGTGTGTGTGCGTTTAGTTTTGTGTGTGTGTATAGTGGTGTGTGTGTATAGTGGTGTGTGTGTGTCTATAGTGGTGTGTGTATAGTGTGTGTGCATAGTGGTGTGTGTGTGTGTGTGCAGTGGTGTGTGTGTGTTTAGTGGTGTGTGTGTATAGTGGTGTGTGTGTGTATAGTGGTGTGTGTGTATAGTGGTGTGTGTTTGTGTATTTAGTGGTGTGTGTATAGTCGTTTGTGTGTTTAGTGGTGTGTGTGTGTTTAGTGGTGTGTGTGTATAGTGGTGTGTGTGTATAGTGGTGTGTGTGTGTGTGTGTAGTGGTGTGTGTTTATAGTGGTGTGTGTCTGTGTTTAGTGGTGTGTGTGTGTGTGCGTAGTGGTGTGTGTTTATAGTGGTGTGTGTTTGTGTATAGTGGTGTGTGTGTGTATTGTGATGTGTATGTGTGTTTATTGGTGTGTGTGTGTGTGTATAGTGTGACTGTATAGTGGTGTGTGTGTGTTTAGTGGTGTGTGTGTGTAGTGGTGTGTGTGTATAGTGATGTGTGTGTGTGTGCATAGTGGCGTGTGTGTATCGTGATGTGTGTGTATGTATAGTGCTGTGTGTGTATAGTGGTATGTGTGTGCGTACAGTGGTGTGTGTGTGAATAGTGGTGTGTGTGTATACTGGTGTGTGTGTGTGTGTGTATAGTGGTGTGATTGAATAGTGGTGTGTGCATAATGGTGTGAGTGTGTGTTTAGTGGTGTGTGTGTTTAGTTGTGTGTGGGTATGGTGTGTGTGTGTGTGTGTGTGTGTTTAGTGGTGTGTGAGTATACTGGTGTGTGTATAGTGGTTTGTGTGTGTGTTTAGTGGTGTGTGTGTACAATGATGTTTGTGAATAGTGGTGTGTGTGTGTGTTTAGTGGTGTGTGTGTGTGTGTAGTGGTGTGTGTGTGTATAGTGGTGTGTGTGTGTGTATAGCGGTGTGTGTGTTTATAGTGGTATGTGTGTGTGTGTATAGCGGTGTGTGTGTGTATAGCGATGTGTGTGTCTATAGCGGTGTGTTTGTTTATAGTGATGTGTGTGCGTATAGTGGTGTGTGTGCGTATAGTGGTGTGTGTGCATATAGTGGTGTGTGTGTGTATTGTGGTGTGTGTGTGTGTATAGCGGGGTGTGTGTGTATAGTGGTGTGTGTGTGTATAGTGGTGTCTGTGTACATTGGTGTATGTGTGTGTATAGTGGTGTGTGTGAGAGCAGTGTTGTGTGTGTATATTGGTGTGTGTGTGTGTTTAGAGATGTGTGTGTATAGTGGTGTGTGTATGTGTTTAGTGGTGTGTGTGTTTAGTGGTGTGTGCGTGTATTGGTGTGTGTGTGTATAGGGGTGTGTGTGTATAGTGGTGTGTGTGTGTATTTAGTGGTGTATGTTTATAGTGGTTTGTGTGTATAGTGGTGTGTGTGTGTGTTTAGTGGTGTGTGTGTATAGTGGTGTGTGTGTATAGTGGTGTGTCTGTGTGTAGTGGTGTGTGTTTATACTGGTGTGTGTTTGTGTTTAGTGGTGTGTGTGTATAGTGGTGTGTGTATAGTGGAGTGTGTGTGTGTGCATAGTGGTGTGTGTGTATAGTGGTGTGTGTGTATAGTGGTGTGTGTGTATATTGGTGTGTGTGTGTGCGTAGTGTTGTGTGTTTATTGTGGTGTGTGTGTGTGTTTAGTGGTGTGTGTGTATGGTGGTGTGTATATAGTGTGTGTGTGTGTGCGTAGTGGTGTGTGTGTATAGTGGTGTGTGCATGTGTATAGTGGTGTGTGTGTGTTTATTGGTGTGTGTGTATAGTGGTGTGTGTGTGTGTGTAGTGGTGTGTGTTTATTGTGGTGTGTGTGTGTTTAGTGGTGTGTGTGTATGGTGGTGTGTATATAGTGTGTGTGTGTGTGTATAGTGATGTGTGTGTGTAGTGGTGTGTGTGTGTAGTGGTGTGTGTGTGTGCATAGTAGGGTGTGTGTGTGTTTAGTGGTGTTTGTGTATAGTGGTGTGTGTGTATAGAGGTGTTTGTGTATATTGGTGTGTGTGTGTTTAGTTTTGTGTGTGTGTATAGTGGTGTGTGTGGGTATAGTGGTGTGTGTGTGTATAGTGGTGTGTGTGTGTTTAGTGGTGTGTGTGTTTAGTGGTGTGTGTGTGTACAGTTCTGTGTGTATAGTGGTGTGTGTGTGTATAGTGGTGTTTGTGTGTATAGTGGTGTGTGTGTATAGCGGTGTGTGTGTGTATAGTGGTGTGTGTGTGTATAGTGGTGTCTGTGTACATTGGTGTATGTGTATGTATAGTGGTGTGTGTGTGAACAGTGTTGTGTGTGTATATTGGTGTGTGTGTGTGTTTAGAGCTATGTGTGTATAGTGGTGTGCGTATGTGTTTAGTGGTGTGTGTGTTTAGTGGTGTGTGCGTGTATTGGTGTGTGTGTATAGTGGTGTGTGTGTATAGTGGTGTGTGTGTGTATTTAGTGGTGTGTGTTTATAGTGGTTTGTGTGTATAGTGGTGTGTGTGTGTAGTGGTGTGTGTTTATATTGGTGTGTGTGTGTGTTTAGTGGTGTGTGTGTATAGTGGTGTGTGTATAGTGGTGTGCGTGTGTGCATAGTGGTGTGTGTGTATGGTGGTGTGTGTGTGTATATAGTGGTATGTGTGTGTGTTTATTGCTGTGTGTGTTTAGTGGTCTGTGTGTTTATTGCTGTGTGTGTTTAGTGGTGTGTGTGTATAGTGGTGTGTGTGTATAGTGGTGCGTGTGTGTGTGTATAGTGATGTGTGTGTGTGTGCCTAGTGGGGTGTGTGTATAGAGGTGTTTGTGTATACTGGTGTGTGTGTGTTTAGTTTTGTGTGTGTGTATAGTGGTGTGTGTGTGTACAGTGGTGTGTGTGTATAGTGGTGTGTGTGTATAGTGGTGTGTGTGTGTGTGTAGTGGTGTGTGTGTGTTTATTGGTGTGTGTGTTTAGTGGTGTGTGTGTATAGTGGTGTGTGTGTGTGTGTGTGTATAGTGATGTGTGTGTATAGTGGTGTGTGTGTATAGAGGTGTTTGTGTATATTGGTGTGTGTGTGTTTAGTTTTGTGTGTGTGTATAGTGCTGTATGTATGTATAGTGGTGTGTGTGTGTGTATAGTGCTGTGTGTGTGTATAGTGTGTGTGCATAGTGGTGTGTGTGTGTGTGTATATAGTGGTGTGTGTGTGTTTAGTGGTGTTTGTGTATAGTGGTTTGTGTGTGTGTACAGTGGTGTGTGTGTGTGTTTAGTGGTGTGTGTGTGTACAGTTGTGTGTGTATAGTGGTGTGTGTGTGTATAGTGCTGTGTGTGTGTATAGTGGTGTGTGTGTGTATAGTGATTTGTGTTTGTATAGTGGTGTGTGTGTGTATAGTGGTGTGTGTGTATATTGTGGTGTGTGTGTGTAAATAGTGGTGTGTGTGTGCATAGTGGTGTGTGTATAGTGGTGTGTGTGTGTTTTGTGGTGTGTGTGTATAGTGGTGTGTGTGTGTGTACAGTGGTGTGTGTGTGTTTAGTGGTGTGTGTGTTTAGTGGTGTGTGTGTATAGTGGTGTGTGTGTATTGTGATGTGTGTGTGTGCGTATAGTGGTGTGTGTGTGCATTTAGTGGTGTGTGTGTGTTTATAGTGGTGTGTGTGTGTCCAGTTGTGTGTGTATAGTGGTGTGTGTTTGTATAGTGCTGTGTGTGTTTATAGTGGTGTGTGTGTGTATAGTGATCTGTGTTTGTATAGTGGTGTGTGTGTGTGTATAGTGGTGTGTGTGTATAGTGGTTTGTGTGTGTATAGTGGTGTGTGTGTATAGTGGTTTGTGTGTGTATAGTGGTGTGTGTGTTTATCGTGGTGTGTGTGTGTATAGTGTTGTGTGTGTGTGTATAGTGGTGTGTGTATAGTGGTGTGTGTGTGTATAGTGGTGTGTGTGTGTATAGTGGAGTGTGTGTGTGTGTATAGTGGAGTGTGTGTGTGTGTATAGTGGTGTGTGTGTGTATAGTGGAGTGTGTGTGTGTGTATAGTGGAGTGTGTGTGTGTGTATAGCGGTGTGTGTGTGTATAGTGGTGCGTGTGTGTGTATAGTGGTGTGTGTGTGTATAGTGATGTGTGTGTGTATAGTGGTGTGTGTGTGTGTATAGTGATGTGTGTGTGTATAGTGTTGTGTGTGTATAGTGATGTGTGTGTGTATAATGGTGTGTATTTGTATAGCGGTGTGTGTGTGTATGGTGGTGTGTGTGTGTATAGTGGTGTGTTTGTTTGTAGTAGTGTGTGTGTATAGTGGTGTGCGTGTGTATAGTGTTGTGTGTGTATAGTGGTGTGTGTGTGTATAATGGTGTGTATTTGTATAGCGGTGTGTGTGTGTATGGTGGTGTGTGTGTGTATAGCGGTGTGTGTGTGTGTTTGTTTATAGTAGTGTGTGTGTATAGTGGTGTGTGTGTGTATAGTGGTGTGTGTGTGTGTTTATTGGTGTGTGTGTTTTGTGGTGTGTGTGTATAGTGGTGTGTGTGTATGGAGGTGTTTGTGTATATTGGTGTGTGTGTGTTTAGTTTTGTGTGTGTTTATGGTGGTGTGTGTGTGTATAGTGGTGTGTGTGTGTATAGTGGTGTGTGTGTATTGTGGTGTGTGTGTGTGCGTACAGTGGTGTGTGTGTGTATAGTGCTGTGTGTGTGTATAGTGGTGTGTGTGTGTATAGTGATCTGTGTTTGTATAGTGGTGTGTGTGTGTGTATAGTGGTGTGTGTGTGCATAGTGGTTTGTGTGTGTATAGTGGTGTGTGTGTATAGTGGTGTGTGTTTGTATAGTGTTGTGTGTGTGTATAGTGGTGTGTGTATAGTAGTGTGGGTGGGTATAGTGGTGTGTGTGTGTATAGTGGAGTGTATGTGTGTTTATAGTGGTGTGTGTGTATAGCGGTGTGTGTGTGTATAGTGGTGCGTGTGTGTGTATAGTGGTGTGTGTGTGTATAGCGTTGTGTGTGTGTATAGTGGTGTGTGTGTGTATAGCGGTGTGTCTGTCTATAGTGGTGTGTGTGTATAGTGATGTGTGTGTGTGTATAATGGTGTGTGTGTGTATAGTGGTGTGTGTGTATAGTGATGTGTGTGTGTGTATAATGGTGTGTGTGTGTATAGTGGTGTTTGTGTGTATAGTGGTGTGTGTGTATAGCGGTGTGTGTATGTGTATAATGGTGTGTGTGTGTATAGTGGTGTGTGTGTATAGTCATGTGTGTGTGTGTATAATGGTGTGTGTGTGTTTTATTTATTTATTTGTATTATTCTTTGATGGGATGTGGGTGTCGCTGGCTAGGCCTGCATTTAGTGTCCATCCCTAATTGCCCTTGAGAAGATGGTGGTGAGCTGCCTTCTTGAACCGCTGCCGTCCATATGGTGTAGGTACACCCACAATGCTGTTAGGACGGAGTTCCAGGATTTTGGCCCAGCGACAGTGAAGGATCGGCGATACAGGTCCAAGTCAGGATGGTGTGTGGCTTGGAGGGGAACTTGTAGGTGGTGATGTTCCCATGCGTCTGCTGCCCTTGTCCTTCTAAGTGGTAGAGGTCGCGGGTTTGGAAGGTGCTGTTGAAGGTGCTTTGGCGAGTTGCTGCAGTGCATCTTGTAGATGGTACACACTGCAGCCACAGTGCGCCGGTGGTGGAGGGAGTGAATGTTGAAGGTGGTGGATGGAGTGCCAATCAAGCGGGCTGCTTTATCCTGAATGGTGTCGAGCTTCTTGAGTGTTGTTGGAGCTGCACTCATCCAGGCAAGTGGAGAGTATTCCATCATACTCCTGACTTGTGCCTTGTAGATGGTGGAAAGGCTTTGGGGAGTCAGGAGGTGAGACACTCGCCGCAGAATTCCCAGCCTCTGGCCTGCTCTTGCAGCCACAGTATTTATATGGCTGGTCCAGTTCAGTTTCTGATCAATGGTAACCCCCAGGATGTTGATAGTGGGGGATTCAGCGATGGTAATGCCATTGAATGTCAAGGGGAGATGGTTAGAGTCTCGCTTGTTGGAGATGGTCATTGCCTGGCACTTGTGTGGTGCGAATGTTACTTGCCACTTGTCAGCCCAAGTCTGAATGTTGTCCAGGTCTTGCTGCATATGGACATGGACTGCGTCAGTATCTGACGAGTCTCGAATGGTACTGAACAGTGTGCAATCATCAGCGAACATCCCCACTTCTGACCTTATGATGGAGGGAAGGTCATTGATGAAACAGCTGAAGTTGGTTGGGCCTAGGACACTGCCCTGAGGAACTCCTGCAGTGATGTCATGTGATTGAGATGAATGACCTCCAACAACCACAGCCAACTTCCTTTGTGCTAGGTATGATTCCAACCAATGGAGAGTTATCCCCCTGATTCCCATTGACTTCAGTTTTGCTAGGGCTCCTTGATGCCACACTCGATCAAATGCTGCCTTGATGTCAAGGGCAGTCACTCTCACCTCACCTCTTGAGCTCAGCTCTTTTGTCCATGTTTGGACCAAGGCTGTAATGAGGTCAGGAGCTGAGTGGCCCTGGCGGAACCCAAACTGGGTGTCAGTTAGCAGGTTATTGCTGAGTAAGTGCCGCTTGATAGCACTGTCGTCAACACCTTCCATCACTTTGCTGATGATTGAGAGTAGACTGATGGGACGGTAATTGGCCGGGTCGGATTTGTCCTGCTTTTTGTAGACAGGACATACTTGGGCAATTTTCCACATTGCCGGGTAGATGCCAGTGTTGTAGCTGTACTGGAACAGCTTGGATAGGGGCGCAGCTAGTTCTGGAGCACAAGTCTTCAGTACTATTGCCGGAATGTTGTCAGGGCCCATAGCCTTTGCAGTATCCAGTGTCTTCAGCCGTTTCTTGACATCACGTGGAGTGAATTGAATGGGCTGAAGACTGGCATCTGTGATGCTGGGGACCTCAGGAGGAGGCTGAGATGGATCATCCACTCGGCACTTCTGGCTGAAGATAGTTGCAAATGCTTCAGCCTTGTCTTTTGCACTCACGTGCTGGGCTCCACCATCATTGAGGATGGGGATATTTTTGGGGCCTCCTCCTCCTGTTAACTGTTTAATTGTCCACCACCACTCACGACTGGATGTGGCAGGACTGCAGAGCTTTGATTTGATCCGATGGTTGTGAGATCGCTTAGCTCTGTCTATCGCATGTTGCTTCCGTTGTTTGGCATGCAAGTAGTCCTGTGTTGTAGCCTCACCAGGTTGACACCTCATTTTTCGGTATGCCTGGTGCTGTTCCCAGCATGCTCTCCTGCACTCTTCGTTAAACCAGGGTTGATCTCCCGGCTTGATGGTAATGGTAGAGTGAGGGATATGCCGGGCCATGAGGTTACAGATTGTGGTTGAATACAATTCTGCTGCTGCTGATGGCCCACAGCGCCTCTTGGATGCCCAGTTCTGAGTTGCCAGATCTGTTCAAAATCTGTCCCATTTAGCACGGTGGTAGTGCCACACAACACGGTGGAGGGTATCCTCTGTTAAGTCTGTGTGTTCTAGTTGTATTTAAGATTAATTACTGACACAGACTACAAGAATAACGTTTCAACAGGTCTTTACTAGTTGGAGGTCAGGGCTATACTAACAGCAATATCACTACACAGTACTTATATACCGGTGGTCACCACCGGTATTACGTATACAGCAGCCAGAGAAAGTAGTACATCTCTTAAGGTGGAACAGGCTTAAGTTCTCTTAAGGTGGAGCAGGTTACATACACCACAATCCTGCCTTTTTAGCTTAACAGTCATATCCCCATTTAACATAACATAATAACATATATACATATATAACTTCAGGTATAAACAGTTCAAAGGTTCAGTCTCTCAGGAGGCCTTCTGATTCGGGTTGGATAACGCCTTTCAGTGGTCTCTGATTCTTGTTGCTGAGGTGACTCCTCTAGTTGGTTTCCTATGTATTGGACGTCATCATCAGGTACATTCCCTGCCGAGGTAGATGCTTCAGGTTCATTAACGTCTTCCACAGTTGTCTCTGTCGCAACCATGGGTTCGACCCTTGCTCTCGATTGTACCAGTTGATCCGCATGATGCCTTATCACATTGTTACCAATATCTACTGTGTACATCAGAGATCCTTGTCTGGCCCGAATTGTTCTGGACTGCCATTTTTCGTTTCCATAGTCCCTTGCCAACACTGGTTGTCCTACGTCGAAACTTTGAGTGGTCTTGTTATTAATATGCCGGAACTGTTTGTTTTCCACTTCCCTCCGCGCATTTGGTTTTAACAAGTCCAACCTGGACCGCAACCTCCTGTTATAAAACATCATGGCAGGTGTTAAGTCTGTGTGTTCTAGTTATTGTTAATAAGAATCACTGCACACAGACCACAAGAATAAATTCAACAGGTCTTTACTAGTTGAAGTTCAGGCTGAACTGCCCAATAAATCATTACACAGCACTTATATACCGGTGTGGTCACCACCGGTATTACAGTATACAGCAGCCAAGATAAAGTAGTGCATCTCTTAAAATAGTTCTCTTAAAGGTGGAACGGTTACATACACCACAATCCTCCCTTTTTAGCTTAACAGTATATATTCCCCATTTAACATAACATAATAACATATATACACAACTTCATGTAAAAACAGTTCACAGATTCAGTCTCTGAGGAGGCCTCCTGATCCGAGACGGATAACGCCTTTCAGGGGTCTCTGGTTCTTGTTGCTGGGGTGACTCATCTAGTTGATCCCCTATGGATAGGACATCATCATCAGGTATATTCACTTCTGAGGTAGATGCTTCAGGTTCACTAACTTCCTCCACGGTTGTCTCTGTCGTAACCATGGGCTCGACCCTTGTTCTCGATCCCACCAGTTGGTCAGCATGACGTCGCATTACGTTTTCACCAACATCTACCGTGTACATCAGGGGTCCTTGTCTGGCCCGAATTGTTCCAGATTGCCATTTCTCGTTTTTATAGTTCCTGGCTAACACCGGTTGTCCTATTTCAAAACTCCGAGTGGGCTTGTTATTGATATGCTGGATCTGTTTGTTTTCGACTTCCCTCCGCACATTTGGTTTTAACAAGTCCAACCTGGACCGCAACCTCCTGTTATAGAACATCATGGCAGGACTTTGGTTTGTTGTTGCATGGGTGGCGTTTCGATATGCCAGTAGGAAATTGTCCACCTTGTGTTGCAGTGGAATCTGATCTTCGCTCATGGCCTTTATTGCCTTTTTGAACGTCTGTACAAACCTCTCGGCCAGCCCATTCGTAGCTGGATGATATGGGGCAGAGGTATAATGTTTCACCCCATTCTTCTTCAGGAATTTCTGGAATTCCTCTGACACGAACTGTGGTCCGTTGTCTGAACATATTTGCTCTGGCAATCCATTTCTTGCAAATATCATTCTTAGCACCGCGATCGTCTTCTCCGAGGTAGTGGTAGTCATTTTAATCACTTCTGGCCATTTAGAATGTGCGTCCACCGCAATTAAAAACATGGAGTCCATGAATGGACCAGCAAAGTCAATATGTACACATTGCCATGGGGTTGAAGGCCATTCCCATGGATGCAGCGGTGCAATTGGAGGTGCATTTTGGACTTTTTGGCACCCTGAGCAGCTTTTCGTCAGATCCTCTATCTGTTGGTCGATACCCGGCCACCACACATAAGCCCCAGCAAGGCTTTTCATCTTGACTCCCCCCAGATGACCTTCATGTAGTTCTTCTCTCTCTCTTAACTTAGGAGGGATAATCACCCTTGTTCCATACATCAATGTTCCCTGACAGATGGACAGCTGTTCTCGTCTTGCTGAGAATGCCGGTAACAGTGGATCACCATGGGCTGGCCATCCCTTTACTGTCAATTCGTAGACCCGGGACAGTGTCGGGTCATTCCTAGTCTCCCTTTCAATATTTGCATTGGTGACAGGTAAACATTCGATGATGGTCGAGTGAAATAACTCCACCGGGTCAACCGTCGGTGCCTCCTCCTCAGTAGGTAGTGGCAGGCGCGACAGCCCATCAGCATTACCATGCTGCTTTGTACCTTTGAATTCTATCTGATATTGATGTGCCCCTAGGAAAAGGGACCATCTCTGGAGCCTCTGTGCTGTCATCACCGAAACACCCTTCTTAGGGTTAAAAATGGATACCAACGGCTGGTGGTCTGTCAGCAGTGTAAACTTCTGGCCCTGCAGGTAATGATTAAACTTCTTTACTCCCCACACAAGGCTGAGAGCCTCCCTATCTATCTGAGCATAGTTGCGCTCAGCGGAGGTCAATGATCTGGATGCAAATGCGACTGGCCTTTCCAAGCCATTTGGCAACTTGTGTGAGAGTACTGCTCCAATACCATAAGGAGAAGCATCACAAGCTAAACGAATAGGTAGCGTTGGGTTGAAGTGAGCCAACACTTCCTCTGAGGTGATCAATGCCTTGCTTTTGCGAAAGGCCTTCTTACAGTCCTCGCTCCACTTCCATGGTACTTCTTTCTGCAAAAGAGCGTTCAGCGGGTGCAGCACCGTGGATAGATTTGGCAGAAACTTATGGTAATAGTTAATCAACCCTAGGAACGACCTCAACTGGGATACATTTTCCGGAGCGGGAGCCTTCACAGCAGCTTCGATCTTGTCAGGTGACTTGTGCAGCCCCTCCTGGTCAATGACATGACCACAGTACGAGATCCGTTTCTGAAAGAACTCACATTTCTGGCGATTAACTCGAAGTCCATATTCCTTCAATCTGGTGAGCACCAGTTTCAAATTTGCAAGGTGTTCCTCATCGTCATCTCCTGTAATCAGGATATCGTCCAAGTAACATTGAGTACTTGGAATTCCCTGTAATACCTGCTCCATGGCCCTCTGCCAAATTGCTGGAGCCGAATCCACTCCAAAAACCAGTCTATTATATCGATACAAGCCTCTGTGTGTGTTGATTGTGAGATACTGGTGCGACTCTTCCTCAACTTCCATCTGTAAGTACGCTTGCGCCAGGTCTATCTTGGTGAAGTGTTTCCCACCAGACAATGAAGCAAAGATATCCTCAATCCGCGGAAGCGGATATTGCACCGTGTGAAGCATCGGATTAACCGTGATCTTGAAGTCTCCACAGATGCGGACCTTCCCCGGTTCCCCTGGCTTGTTACTCGATGAACGCTTCATGACGGGAACAATGGGCGTGGCCCACTCACTCCAGTCCACCTTAGACAGTACTCCTGAACGTTCTAGCCCTTCCAGCTCAGCTTCCACAGCAGGTCGTATCGCATAAGGTACCGGTCTGGCTTTGAAAAATTTTGGGTTTGCATGTTCTGCAATCTTGATTTTTGCCGTAATTCCTCTCAGTGTTCCTAGTCCCTGTTGGAACACCTCTTTAGCCTCATCCAATATTCTGGACAATCGTTCAGGTTTGACATCATTTTTTCCGGAATCTACCGTTATTGCTTTTAGGGAGTGCCAGTCCATATTTATTTTCCTGATCCACTCCCGTCCCAGAAGTGGTGGACCTCCCTCAGGTAGTACATATAAGTCCATTCCTTGGTGTTCTTTGCCCTTGTGTACCACCTTGACTTTTATCTTTCCGATGGGGTATACTCTTTGCCTGCAATACTCTGCAATACTATCTCCGTATCCCGTAGGGGAATATGTGTGAATAACCTTTTGTAATCTTGCTTATTCATGACCGTCAACGCCGATCCGGTGTCCAATTCCATCTTCACTTGGACTCCTGCTATCTGAAGTGTGACCCAGATAGTTTGTAGGTCAGCTTCCTTACTCACATTGTGAATTCTCAGACTACCCAGTTCCTTGCTGTTGGAGTCTGAATCCGATTTCTGTTCATCCGAACTCTTCTCAGCCACCTTATGTACCTTTCTGCACTTTTCCTGCGGTGACTTTTTGTTGCTGGTCTTCTTTCCTGACCGGCATACTTTAGCTATGTGACCAAGCTTGCCACATTTTCTACATTCCTGATTTTTAAACCAGCATTGGTTCTGATCGTGTGTTGTCTTTCCACAACGATAACATTTCGCTGTACCCAAGGCCATTTGATCTACGCTGAGTACCGCTGCCTTCAGCTGCATTTCCGCAGTGCCTCTCGCTGCGGCTTCGTGCGATGCTGCAATAGTGACAGCCTTATCAAGTGTAAGATCATTCTCTTCAAGCAGCCGCTTTTGTGTTCCTTCTTTCGACAATCCACACACGAATTTGTCTCTCAGTGCCTCTGTCAGTCTTTCCCCAAACTGACAGTATTTTGCTAGCTTACGCAGTTCAATTAAATACTCCGCGTTGCTTTCCTCTTTCAGTTGCGTTCTCGCATAAAATTTAAATCGTTCCGCTAACATCAGCGGTGTGGGGTTCAAATGATTTCTCAGGACAGCAACAATATTAGCGAAAGCCTGATCCGCCGGTTTAGCTGGTGATAGAAGATGCTTCAATAGCCCGTATGTCTTCGCACCCATTGAGTTTAGTAAGGTTAGTGCTTTATCTTCATCTGATATTTTATTTGCCTTACAATAAATCTCTATGCGTTCTACATACGTGGCCCAATCTTCAACATCGGCATCGAAATCGTTGATGTTACCACGCTTAGGCATCCTCGCAATCTTCTTGAGAAACAAAAAGAAATTTTTCTTTTATTTTTTTTTCAAAATGGCGGTTTCCCGCGCTTGTCTTCTTCCCCCGCCTACGAAAATGGCGGCTTCCCGCGTTTGCCTTTCTCCCCCGCTGGCTGTAATGGCGATTGCCGTATTGCTGCATTCGCCCTCCCCAGCGGTTCTCAAATCGTGCCTCCCAGCCCCTCTTGCAGTCCGGTCCTTTCCCCCAGCTTAGGCTGAGTTCTCCGCGGTTTTTTAAAAATTTTCTCCCGCGCCTCGCGGCCTCGGTAGCTGCCCGGCCTTTTTCCCCGGTCGCGGTCGAGCTCTCTCTCGACGCTGTTGCGTCTCCCAGCCCGCTAGCAGCCCGGTCTTTTACACCGGCTGCGTTTGCATTCACCGCAGCTCCCGTGCCTTACGCTGCCCCAGTCTCAGCGCCTCTGGCCCCGACTTCTGTCCGGCTCTTTTCCCCAGCCGTGGTCGAGTTCTCCGCCCTTATATCCTCCGTTTTTCCCTCCCCTACTTCACAGCCAACGTGGCCGACTTGCTGCTCGTCGCTGATCGGCTTACCCACCACCAGTAGAAGGGATGATCACTGCCTGTTGCTGATGGAAGGCTTCGTGTCAGGATTCTTCCTTGCTCTTCAGACCCGAGTCTTTTCTCAGCAGGATGATGAGGGCGGATGCCTCTTCTCGACGCCCGTTAAACTGCCTTGGATATATCTCTGCCGCAGGGTAAGATTGTCATCGTCGCCACTGTTAAGTCTGTGGCCTAGAAATTGGGTTTTGGTCTTGCCAGGGCTGCAGTGCCAGAAAGTTTGCGCCAGCGGTAATGTGGCAGCGCGCGATGAAAATTCGGGTGCGCCGGGCCCAGACGGCGGCGGGCGCTAAAACCCTCCTTTAACGCCTCAAAACGGGCGTGAACTTGGGTTTCCCGGCGCTAATCCCCCGCTGCGGCACCCGATGCGGTGCGGCAGGCGGGGAAACTGCAGGCCTCCTCCTCCTGTTAAGGAGGAGCTGCCTGCAGCCGACAACTGTCCGGCGGATTGACCCGACATCTGAGCCCGGCACCTCGGGGAAGTGCCGGGCTCGCATCTGTTGTGTATGTAATATGTGTGCTACTTTGAACCTATGGACAGGACTGCACTACTTGTTGGGCGTAGTGATACGCAGTACCACTCCTGGCCATAGGGGTATAAATAGTACTGTGGGTACTGATCTCCCCTCAGTTCCCGCCTGTGGGCATGAAGTAAAGACCTACGTGTAGTCCCTACCTCCAACCAGTAAAGACCTGTTTTATTGTTACTGATTAAGTCTGAGTATTAATTACTAGAACAACTCACAGATTTAACACTGGCGACGAGTCTGATTCGGACCCTGCGGCAGTCACTCCACGGCAGCTTCGTCCACAGCCAGGCCGTTGCAGAGAGGTTTCCACCCTCTCCACCCCACTGGAAGACATCCTGACCTCGGAGCCTCCATCGGCGACCGTCAGCTTCTTCTCCAGCTTGGTGGTGGGTAAGCCGTTGTCTGAGCCGGGCAGCGACGCGACAGGCAGTCGACCGCGTTGGCCGCACGAACGGGGCTGGGGGAGCTGGAGGAATAGGGCGCGAGAGCCGCTTCGAGCGGGAGGCGTTTCAACAGAGCGATCGCATCTCCTGATAAGAGCCGAGAGCCGCTTCGCGATCCAGCGATCGCATCCGCTGATAAGGGCCGCACTCGGGCGATCGCGGCGAAGATAAGGGGCGCACTCGGGGGCTGAAGGGAGACGGCGTCGGGGGACGGGTGAAGACCGCCAAGCGCGGGAAAACCGCCATTTTGTGGGCGGAGGACGACGGCAAGAGCGGGAAGCCGCCATCTTTGATAACAAGTAAAGAAAATAAAATCTGAGAAATTGCAAATCTACAATGCCTAAACACGGGAATATTAGCACCTTTGATAGTGACCTCGAAGATTGGGCCATATATGTTGAAAGAGTAAAAAATTATTGTAAGGCCAATAAAATTCGTGACCAAGATAAAGCTCTAACATTATTAAATTTAATGGGTGCGAAGACATACGGGCAATTGAAACACCTGTTATCACCAGATGAACTGGCGGATAAGACGTTCGATGAGATTGTTACTGTCCTGAAAGATCATCTAAACCCCACGCCGCTGATGCTAGCGGAACGATTTAAATTTTACGACAGAAGGCAGCTACAGCATGAAAGCAATGCTGAATATTTGCTGGAATTGCGTAAATTAGCGAAATATTGCCAGTTTGGAACGGGACTGACAGAGGCACTTCGAGACAAATTTGTGTGTGGTTTATTTAAACAGGATACACAAAAGCGACTGCTCGAGGAGAATGAGCTGACGCTTGAGAAGGCGGTCACTATGGCAGCAGCACACGAAGCCGCAGCGAGAGGCACGGCAGTAATGCAGCTACGGTCACCGGAGCTCAGTGCACACAAATTGGGTGTGAGTTCTGGCAAATGTTATCGTTGTGGAAAGACAACGCATGATCAGAACCAGTGTTGGTTTAAAAACCAAGAATGTAGAACTTGTGGTAGGCTTGGACATATAGCTAGAGTATGCAGGTCAGCGAAGAAGACCAGCAACAAGAAGTCACCGCAAGGAAAATACGCAAAGGTACACAAGGTGACCGAACAGGAGTCCGATTCAGACGCTAGCAGTAATGAACTGGCTAGCTTAAGAGTACTCAACGCTGGTAAGGGTGCAGACCTCCAGACAATTTGGGTCACTCTTCAGATAGAAGGAGTCCAAGTAAAACTGGAATTGGACACTGGATCGGCATTGACGGTCATAAATAAGAAAGATTACGGAAAGTTATTCCAACATATTCCCCTACAGGATACGGGGATTATATTGGAAACATACACGGGGCAAAGAGTGTACCCCATCGGGAAAATAGAGGTTGCAGTGGTCCACAAGGGCGAAGACAGTCAAATAATGGACTTATATGTGATATCTGAAGGAGGTTCTCCACTACTAGGACGGGAGTGGATTAGGAAAATGAATATGGACTGGCATTTCCTACAAACAATAACGAGTGAGAGCTCGGTGAAGATAGTCGGCCCAGACTCTGGAACGGATGATGGTAAGCCCAACTCAGGTGCAAAAGACAAAGTTTCAGCACAGAATTCCACTGAGCAACAACAACATAGTTTAACTGTGGATTCTGAGTCTGGCAAGTCTACTGATGTGCCCATTTCTGAGGGACATCGGGCTCGAACTCAACTCCATTTCAAACTACAACAGCAATTACAACAAATGCTTCGCCGTTTTGAGCAAGAGTTGAATGCAACGAAAGAGTTCTTTGATATAGAGTTGGAGAATCTGGAAAGACAACAGAAGCAGCTGATGGAGAAAATGGAGCAGGAGCACACAAAACGTCTGATGTCAGAGGAGTTAACGGTCAGCCAACTCCTGCATATGCTGAAGGACAGGACTCTGAAATGGGAAAAACTTGAACACGAACTTCAATATTCAAACGAAAGGGGTTCAGAGCTCTCAAAGGTTATTGGAAGAGCTGAGGTGGCAACACAGACTGAGATGACTGCAACAGAGCAGCCCTTGGATGCCAAAAGTACGCTGACTCACGTCAACGTAGAACAACAGACCGCTGAAACAGCTGCTCCGGTAGAGGGATTGCATAGTCCGATCAATCAATCTCCAAAGGAAGTTGAAGTATTAAAATCACAAATGAGGTCACTAGTAAACGACTTGCTGAAAGCCCAGAAAAAGCTGGATGCAGAGGTACACATGAAGAAGTCTCTTCAGGAAAGATGTCTGGATTTGGAACAAGAGCTGGCTAACGTCCAGCTGGGTATGGAGGAAATAGACGACCCTCTCACTGGTCTAGCTCAGGACGACACCGAATATTACTATGACCTGGTGGACGACACCGAATATTACGATGTCCTGTCCTGCCCAGCTTGTAACTTCGACTCCCAAAGTGCAGAAATCATGGAGGAGCACCAAAAGTCTACGGAACATCGGGAGAAGCTGGCTCTACGACGGAAACAGGAGGAAGAGAAGGAGGAACTGCGCATGCAGCTGGCAGCTGTGGCAGCTGACAATGGAGCCCAGAGAGTCTCCAAGAAGCAGAAAAGGAAAAGTAAAAACAGAAGATGACCCATCTGAACCATTATCACCTCTACCAGATCACACACGTGGTCCCTCCGAACGGAGCCAATTCAGTTCGGAAGTTCAAACTGTTAAATCCATGGAAGGACTATTGAATGAGTCACTCCAGCAACGTGAACCGACTCCACCACAGAGATTGAATCTGTGAACTGTTTTCCGCAGAGACTGAATCTGTGATCTGTTTTGACATGAAGTTATCTATGTATCTATGTTATTCTGTTATGTAAACCTGAAGTTATATATGTATATATGTTATTACGTTATGTTAAATGGGGAGATGACTGTAAAGCTAGGAAGGGAGGAATGTTGTGTATGTAATATGTGTGCTACTTTGAACCTATGGACAGGACTGCACTACTTGTTGGGCGTAGTGATACGCAGTACCACTCCTGGCCATAGGGGTATAAATAGTACTGTGGGTACTGATCTCCCCTCAGTTCCCGCCTGTGGGCATGAAGTAAAGACCTACGTGTAGTCCCTACCTCCAACCAGTAAAGACCTGTTTTATTGTTACTGATTAAGTCTGAGTATTAATTACTTGAACAACTCACAGATTTAACAGCATCAGACACTGATCAGGGCCGCGGGGGGGAATGCAGGAGTCCGGGAAGGGAGGTGCGGGCAGGCGGCCGCCGGGAACGCGGCCGGCCGCCGCTCCACCTTTATGCGCCGGCGCACACTGGGGGAAGACTCTGTTGCCAGAGTCTTAGTTGCGCCTGCCACGGGCGAGGCGGGCGCAACTGAATTTCGGCTTGGGGCCGGGTTACCACGGCAACCGGGACGCTGCGCACACCGATGACGTCATCGGTGCCGGCGCAGCGCTACCGGTGCAACGCCGATTTAGGGCCCCAGGGAATTTCTCAACTGGCCATAACTCCGGCGCTAGGCCCTCTAGCGCCTCAAATGTGGCGCTAAGCCTACCGAATTTCTAGGCCTGTGTGTTCTAGTTATTGTTAATAAGAATCACTGCACACAGACCACAAGAATAAATTCAACAGGTCTTTACTAGTCGAAGGTCAGGCTGAACTGCCCAATAAATCATTACACAGCACTTATATACCGGTGTGGTCACCACCGGTATTACAGTATACAGCAGCCAAGATAAAGTAGTGCATCTCTTAAAATAGTTCTCTTAAAGGTGGAACGGTTACATACACCACAGCAGGACTTTGGTTAGTTACTGCATGAGCGGCGTTTCGATATGCCATTAGGAAATTGTCCACCTTGTGTTGTAGCGGAATCTGATCATCGTTCATGGCCTTTATTGCCTTTTTGAATGTTTGGACAAATCTCCCGGCCAACCCGTTTGTCGCCGGATGATATGAGGCAGAGGTATAATGTTTCACCCCATTCTTCTTTAAGAATTTTTGGAATTCTTCCGACACGAACTGTGGTCCGTTGTCCGAACATATCTGTTCTGGCAATCCGTTCCTTGCGAATATTGTTCTTAACACCGCAATTGTCTTTTCTGAAGTAGTGGTATTCATCTTGATCACTTCTGGCCATTTGGAATGTGCGTCCACCGCAATTAGGAACATGGAGTCCATGAATGGACCAGCAAAGTCAATTTGTACACGTTGCCATGGGGATGAAGGCCATTCCCATGGGTGTAGCAGTGCGATCGGAGGTGCATTTTGCACTTTTTGGCACCCAGCGCAGATTTTCGTCAACTCCTCTACCTGTTGGTCAATACCCGGCCACCATAGATAAGCCCTAGCAAGACTTTTCATCTTAACTCCCCCCAGATGACCTTCATGCAGTTCCTTTAGAACTCTTTCCCTTAACTTGGGAGGAATAATCACTCTTGTCCCGTACATCAAAGTACCATGGCAGACGGACAGCTGGTCTCGCCTTGCCGAGAATGCCGGTAACAGAGGATCACCATGTGTTGGCCATCCCTTCACTGTCACCTCGTAGACTCGGGACAGTGTCGGGTCGTTCCTGGTTTCTCTTTCAATACTTGCATTGGTGACTGGTAAACACTCGATGATGGTCGAATGAAATAACTCAACAGGGTCAACTTTCGTCGTCTCTTCTTCTTCAGGTAGTGGCAGGCGCGACAGCCCATCAGCATTGCCATGCTGCTTTGTACCTTTGAATTCTATTTGATATTGATGTGCCCCTAGGAAAAGGGACCATCTCTGGAGTCTCTGTGCTGTCATCACCGAAACACCCTTCTTAGGGTTAAAAATGGATACCAACGGCTGATGGTCTGTCAGAAGTGTGAATTTTTGGCCCTGCAGGTAATGATTAAACTTCTTCACTCCCCATACAAGGCTGAGAGCCTCCTTATCGATCTGCGCATAGTTGCGCTCAGCGGAGGTCAATGATCTGGATGCAAACACGACTGGCCTTTCCGTGCCATTTGGCAACTTGTGTGAGAGTACTGCCCCAATACCATATGGAGAAGCATCACAAGCCAACCGAATAGGCAGTGTCGGGTTGAAGTGAGCCAACACTTCCTCTGAGGTGATCAATTCTTTGCTTTTGCGAAATGCCTTCTTACAGTTTTCGCTCCATTCCCATGGTACCCCCTTCTGTAAAAGAGCGTTCAGCGGGTGCAGTACCATGGATAGATTCAGTAGAAACTTATGGTAGTAGTTAATCAATCCTAGAAACGACCTCAACTGAGAGACATTATCCGGAGCGGGAGCCTTTACAACTGCCTCTATCTTGTCAGGAGACTTATGAAGCCCCTCCCGGTCAATGACATGACCACAGTACGAGATCCGCTTCTGAAAGAACTCACATTTCTGCCGATTAACTCGAAGTCCATACTCTTTCAGTCTGTTGAGCACCAGTTCCAAGTTTGCGAGGTGTTCTTCATTACCATCTCCTGTAATCAGAATATCATCCAGGTAACATTTTGTGCCTGGAATTCCCTGTAATACCTGCTCCATGGCCCTCTGCCAAATTGCTGGAGCCGATGCCACTCCAAAAACCAACCTATTATACCGGTACAAACCTCTATGCGTGTTGATCGTGAGGTACTGGCGTGACTCTTCTTCAACCTCCATCTGCAAGTACGCCTGCGCCAGGTCTATCTTGGTGAAGTGTTTCCCGCCAGACAACGAAGCAAAAATATCCTCAATACGCCGAAGCGGATACTGCACCATGTGAAGCACCGGATTAACGGTGATCTTGCAGTCTCCACAGATGCAAACCTTCCCTGGTTCTCCTGGCTTGTTGCTCGAAGGACGTTTCATAACGGGAACAATGGGCGTAGCCCACTCACTCCAATCTACCTTAGACAGTACACCTGAATGTTCTAGCGCTTCCAGTTCTGCTTCTACAGCAGGTCGTATTGCATAGGGTACCGGTCTGGCTTTGAAAAATTTTGGGTGTGCATATTCATCAATCTTGATGTTTGCCGTAATTCCTCTCAGTGTTCCCAGTCCCTGCTGGAACACCTCTTTAGCATCATCCAATATTCTGGACAATCGTTTAGGTTTGACATCTGTTTCCCCGGAATCTACCGTTAGTGCCTTTAAGGAGTGCCAGTCCATATTCATTTTCCTAATCCACTCCCGTCCCAGTAGTGGTGGACCTCCTTCAGGTAGCACATATAAGTCCATTACTTGGCTTTCTTTGCCCTTGTGGACCACTTTTACCTCTATCTTTCCGATGGGGTACACTCTTTGCCCCGTGTATGTTTTCAATATAATCTCCATATCCTGTAGTGGAATATGTTGGAATAACCTTTTGTAATCTTTCTTATTCATGACCGTCAATGCCGATCCAGTGTCCAATTCCATCTTTACTTGGACTCCTGCTATCTGAAGAGTGACCCAAATTGTCTGGAGATTTGCATCCTTACCAACGTTGTGTACTCTTAAGCTACCCAGTTCATTACTGCTGGCATCTGAATCTGACTTCTGTTCGTTCGAACTGTTCTTTGTCACCTTGTGTACCTTTATGTATTTTCCTTGCGGTGACTTTTTGTTGCTGGTCTTCTTTCCTGACCGGCATACTTTAGCTATGTGGCCAAGCCTGCCACACGTTCTGCATTCTTGGTTTTTAAACCAACACTGGTTCTGATCGTGCGTTGTCTTTCCACAACTCAAAACCAATTGATTTGTACTGAGTTCCGGTGACCGTAGCTGCATTACTGCCGTGCCTCTCGCTGCGGCTTCGTGTGATGCTGCCATAGTGACCGCTTTCTCAAGCGTCAGCTCATTCTCCTCGAGCAGTCACTTTTGTGTATCTTCTTTTAATAATCCACACACAAATTTATCTCTTCGCGCATCTGTTAGTCCCGTTCCAAACTGACGGTACTTTGCTAGCTTACGCAATTCCATTAAATATTCAGCATTGCTTTCATCTTTCAGCTGCTTTCTGCTGTAAAATTTAAATCGTTCCGCTAGCATCAGCGGCGTGGGGTTTAGATGATTTCTCAGGACAGTAACAATCTCCTCGAACGTCTTCTCCGCCGGTTCATCTGGTGATAAAAGGTGTTTCAATTGCCCGTATGTCTTCGCACCCATTAAGTTTAATAAAGTTAGTGCTTTCTCATCATCTGGGATTTTATTTGCTTTACAATAATTTTGTATGCGTTCTACATACGTGGCCCAATCTTCGATGTCGCTATCAAAGGTATTAATGTTCCCATGTTTAGGCATCGTTGCAATTTTTTTTTTAGTGATTTCCCTTTTTCCAAGATGGCGGCTTCCCGCTCTTGTCTTCGTCCTCCGCCTACAAAATGGCGGTTTCCCGCGCTTGGCGGTCTTTCCCGCGCTCGCCTTCTTCACCCGCTGGCTGCAATGGCGTTTGGCGTGCCGCTGCTGCTCCCCTTTCCCAGCGGTTAGTAACTCCCCTGACGCTGTCTCCGCTTCACCGCGGCTCCCTCGGGCATTCGCGCTTCCCCGATGTCGCGCCTCGCAGCCCTTCTTGCAGCCTGGTTATTTGCACCGGCTGCGTTCGCCTTCACCGCGGCTCTCGCGCCTTCAGTCGCCCCAGACGCAGCGCCTTTTTGGCCCGAATGCGGCCCGGCCCTTATCACCAGCCGCGATCGATGTCCCCGCGCTGCGCCTTTCGGCCCGAATGCGGCCCGGCCCTTATCTCCGGTCGCGATCGATCTCACCGCCCTTATTCCTCCGTCTTCCCTCCCCGTCTGTACAGCCAACGCGGCCGACTTTCTGCTCGCGTCGCTGACCGGCTTACCCACCACCGAGGTAGAAGGAAGATAGCTGACTGCCGCTGATGGAGGCTTCGAGTTCAGGATATCTTCTGCACTCCGGGTTCTCGATGCCTGCCGCGCGACGTGTCTTCCAGCAGGGTGATGAGGGTGGATGCCTCTCTTCGACGCCCGTTCTGTGGACGAAGCCGCCATGGATATAAACTGCCGCAGGATAAGAATCGGACTCGTCGCCACTGTTAAGTCTGTGTGTTCTAGTTGTATTTAAGATTAATTACTGACACAGACTACAAGAATAACGTTTCAACAGGTCTTTACTAGTTGGAGGTCAGGGCTATACTAACAGCAATATCACTACACAGTACTTATATACCGGTGGTCACCACCGGTATTACGTATACAGCAGCCAGAGAAAGTAGTACATCTCTTAAGGTGGAACAGGCTTAAGTTCTCTTAAGGTGGAACAGGTTACATACACCACATCCTCAACATGAAGACGGGATTTCGTCTCCACAAGGACTGTGTGGTGGTCACTTCCACCAATGCTGTCATGGACAGCTGCATCTGCAACAGGTAGATTGGTGAGGACGAGATCAAGTAGGTTTTTCCCTCTTGTTGGTTCCCTCACCACCTGTCGCAGACCCAGTCTGGCAGCTATGTCCTTTAGGACTCGGCCAGCTCGGTCAGTTGTGGTGCTACCGAGCCACTCTTGGTGATGGACATTGAAGTCCCCCACCCAGAGGACATTTTGTGCCCTTGCTACTCTCAGTGCTTCTTCCAATTGGTGTTCAACATGAAGGAGTACTGATTCATCAGCTGAGGGAGGGCGGTAGGTGGTAATTAGCAGGAGGTTTCCTTGCCCATGTTTGACTTGATGCCATGCTACCTCATGGGGTCCTGAGTCAATGTTGAGGACTCCCAGGGCTACTCCCTCCCGACTGTATACCACGGTGCCACCACCTCTGGTGGGTATGTCCTGCCGGTGGGACAGGACATACCCAGGGATGGTGATGGTGGTGTCTGGGACATTGGTTGTGAGGTATGATTCGGTAATTATGACTATGTCAGGCTGTTGCTTGATTGGCTGTGGGACAGCTCTCCCAATTTTGTCACAGGCCCCCAGATGTTGGTAAGGAGGACTTTGCAGGGTCGACAGGGCTGGGTTTGCCGTTGTCGTTGTCGTTATCGGTGCCGAGGTCGATGCCGGGTGGTCCGTCCGGTTTTATTCTTATTGTTTTTTGTAGCGGTGTGTGTGTATATAGTGGTGTGTTTGTGTATAGTGGTGTGTGTATAGTGGTGTGTGTGTATAGTGGTGTGTGTATAGTGGTGTGTGTGTGTATATGGTGTGTGTGTGTGTATAGTGGTGTGTGTGTGTATAGTGGTGTGTGTGTGTATAGTGGTGTGTTTGTGTGTAGCGGTGTGTGTGTATAGTGGTGTGTGTATAGTGGTGTGTGTATAGTGGTGTGTGTATAGTGGTGTGTGTATAATAGTGTGTGTATAGTGGTGTGTGTGTGTAGTGGTGTGTGGAAAGCGGTGTGTGTGTATAGTGGTGTGTGTATAGTGGTGTGTGTGTATAGTGGTGTGTGTATAGTGGTGTGTGTGTGTATATGGTGTGTGTGTGTGTATAGTGATGTGTGTGTGTATAGTGGTGCGTGTGTGTGTATAATGGTGTGTGTGTGTATAGCGGTGTGTGTGTGTATAGTGGTGTTTGTGTGTATAGCGGTGAGTGTGTGTATAGTGGTGTGTGTGTGCATAGTGTTGTGTGTGTATAGTGGTGTGTGTGTGTATTATGGTGTGTGTGTGTATAGTAGTGTGTGTGTATAGTGGTGTGTGTGTGTATAGTGGTGTGTCTGTGTATAGTGGTATGTGTGTGTATTGTGGTGTGTGTGTATAGTGGTGTGTGTATAGTGGTGTGTGTGTGTATATGGTGTGTGTGTGTGTATAGTGGTGTGTGTGTGTATAGCGGTGTGTGTGTGTATAGTGGTGTGTTTGTGTATAGCGGTGTGTGTGTATAGTGGTGTGTGTATAGTGGTGTGTGTATAGTGGTGTGTGTGTATAGTGGTGTGTGTATAGTGGTGTGTGTGTGTAGTGGTGTGTGTATAGTGGTGTGTGTGTATAGTGGTGTGTGTATAGTGGTGTGTGTGTATAGTGGTGTGTGTATAGTGGTGTGTGTGTGTATATGGTGTGTGTGTATAGTGATGTGTGTGTGTATAGTGGTGCGTGTGTGTGTATAATGGTGTGTGTGTGTATAGCGGTGTGTGTGTGTATAGTGGTGTTTGTGTGTATAGCGGTGAGTGTGTGTATAGTGGTGTGTGTGTGCATAGTGTTGTGTGTGTATAGTGGTGTGTGTGTGTATTATGGTGTGTGTGTGTATAGTAGTGTGTGTGTATAGTGGTGTGTGTGTGTATAGTGGTGTGTCTGTGTATAGTGGTATGTGTGTGTATTGTGGTGTGTGTGTATAGTGGTGTGTGTGTATAGCGATGTGTCTGTGTATAGTGGTGTGTGTATATAATGGTGGGTATGTGTATAGTGGTGTGTGTGTGTGAATAGTGGTGTGTGTGTTTATAGTGGTGTGTGTGTATATTGGTGTGTGTGTGTATAGTGGTGTGTGTGTGTATAGTGGTGTGTTTATGTGTATAGTGGTGTGTGTGTATAGTGGTGTGTGTGTATAGTGGTGTGTGTGTATATAGTGGTGTGTGTGTGTGTATAGTGGTGTGTGTGTGTATAGTGGTGTGTGTGTGTATAGTGGTGTGTGTGTGTATAGCGGTGTGTGTGTGTATAGAGATGTGTGTGTGTGTATAATGGTGTGTGTGTGTACAGTGGTGTTTGTGTATATAGTAGTGTGGGTGTATAGCGGTGTGTTTGTGCATAGTGGTGTGTGTGTGTATAGTGGTGAGTGTGTGTATAGTGGGGTGTGTGTATATAATGGTGTGTGTGTGTATAGCGGTGAGTGTGTATAGTTTTGTTTGTGTGTATAGTGGTGAGTGTGTGTGTATAGTGGTGTGTGTGTGTATACTGGTGTGTGTGTATAGTGGTGTGTGTGTGTATAGCGGTGTGTGTGTGTATAGAGATGTGTGTATAGTGGTGTGTGTGTGTATAGTGTTGTGTGTGTTTTTATTGTGGTGTGTGAGTACAGTGGTGTGTGTGTGTGTACAATGGTGTGTATGTATAGTGGTGTGTGTGTGGATAGTGGTGTGTGTATATAGCAGTGTGTGTATGTGTATATTGGTGTGTGTGTGTATAGTGGTCTGTGTGTATAATGGTGTGTGTGTGTGGATAATGGCGTGTGTGTGTATAGCGGTGTGTGTGTGTATAGTGGTGTGTGTGTGTGTATAGTGTGAGTGTATAGTGGTGTGTGTGTGTGTTTAGTGGTGTGTGTGTATAGTGGTGTGTGTGTGTGTGTATAGTGGTGTGTGTGTATAGTGGTGTGTGTGTATAGTGGTGTGTGTGTGTATATGGTGTGTGTGTGTGTATAGTGATGTGCGTGTGTATAGTGGTGTGTGTGCATAGTGGTGTGTGTGTGTATAGCGGTGTGTGTGTATAGTGGTGTGTGTGTGTATAGCGGTGTGTCTGTGTATAGTGGTGTGTGTGTGTATTATGGTGTGTGTGTGTATAGTAGTGTGTGTATAGTAGTGTGTGTGTGTATAGCGGTGTGTCTGTGTATAGTGGTATGTGTGTTTATTGTGGTGTGTGTGTATAGTGGTGTGTGTGTGTATATTATGCTGTGTGTGTGTATAGTGGTGTGTGTGTGTATAGTTGTGTGTGTGTGTATAGTGGTGTGTCTGTGTATAGTGGTGTGTATGTGTGTATAGCGGTGTGTGTGCTTATAGTGGTGTGTGTGTATATTGGTGTGTGTGTATAGTGGTGTGTGTGTGTATAGTGGTGTGTTTGTGTGTATAGTTGTGTGTGTGTTTATAGTGGTGTGTGTGTACAGTGGTGTGTGTGTGTACAGTGATGTGTGTGTGTATAGTGGTGTGTGTGTGTATAGTGGTGTGTATATGTATGTGTGTGTATAGTATTGTGTTTGTCTATAGTGGTGTGTGTGTATAGTGGTGTGTGTGTATAGTGGTGAGTGTGTGTATAGTGGTGTGTGTGTGTATAATGGTGTGTGTGTGTAGCGGTGTGTGGGTATAGTTTTGTTTGTGTGTATAGTGGTGAGTGTTTGTGTATAGTGGTGTGTGTGTGTGTATTATGGTGTGTGTGTGTATAGTGGTGTGTGTGTATAGTGGTGTGTGTGTATAGCATTGTGTCTGTGTATAGTGGTGTGTGTGTATAGTGGTGTGTGTGTGTACAGTGGTGTGTGTGTGTACAGTGGTGTGTGTGTATAGTGGTGTGTGTACAGTGGTGTGTGTGTGTACAGTGGTGTGTGTGTATAGTGGTGTGTGTGTGTGTATAGTGGTGTGTGTGTGTTTATAGTGGTGTGTGTGTACAGTGGTGTGTGTGTGTGTATAGTGGTGTGTATGTATAGTGGTGTGTGTGTGTATAGTGGTGTGTGTGTATAGCAGTGTGTGTATGTGTATATTGGTGTGTGTGTGTGTACAGTGGTGTGTGTGTATAATGGTGTGTGTGTGTATAATGGTGTGTGTGTGTATAGTGGTGTGTGTGTGTGTATAGTGTGAGTGTATAGTGGTGTGTGTGTGTGTTTAGTGGTGTGTGTGTATAGTGGTGTGTGTGTGTGTTTAGTGGTGTGTGTGTATAATGGTGTGTGTGTGTGTGTGTATAGTGGTGTGTGTGTATAGTGGTGTGTGTGTATAGTTGTGTGTGTGTGTATATGGTGTGTGTGTGTATAGTAGTGTGTGTGTATAGTGGTGTGTGTGTGTATAGTGGTGTGTCTGTGTATAGTGGTATGTGTGTGTATTGTGGTGTGTGTGTATAGTGGTGTGTGTGTATAGCGATGTGTCTGTGTATAGTGGTGTGTGTATATAATGGTGGGTGTGTGTATAGTGGTGTGTGTGTGTGAATAGTGGTGTGTGTGTTTATAGTGGTGTGTGTGTATATTGGTGTGTGTGTGTATAGTGGTGTGTGTGTGTATAGTGGTGTGTTTGTGTGTATAGTGGTGTGTGTGTATAGTGGTGTGTGTATATAGTGGTGTGTGTGTATATAGTGCTGTGTGTGTGTGTATAGTGGTGTGTGTGTGTATAGTGGTGTGTGTGTGTATAGTGGTGTGTGTGTGTATAGCGGTGTGTGTGTGTATAGAGATGTGTGTGTGTGTATAATGGTGTGTGTGTGTACAGTGGTGTTTGTGTATATAGTAGTGTGGGTGTATAGCGGTGTGTTTGTGTATAGTGGTGTGTGTGTGTATAGTGGTGAGTGTGTGTATAGTGGGGTGTGTGTATATAATGGTGTGTGTGTGTATAGCGGTGAGTGTGTATAGTTTTGTTTGTGTGTATAGTGGTGAGTGTGTGTGTATAGTGGTGTGTGTGTGTATACTGGTGTGTGTGTATAGTGGTGTGTGTGTGTATAGCGGTGTGTGTGTGTATAGTGGTGTGAGTGTTTTTATTGTGGTGTGTGAGTACAGTGGTGTGTGTGTGTATAATGGTGTGTATGTATAGTGGTGTGTGTGTGGATAGTGGTGTGTGTATATAGCAGTGTGTGTATGTGTATATTGGTGTGTGTGTGTATAGTGGTGTGTGTGTATAATGGTGTGTGTGTGTGGATAATGGCGTGTGTGTGTATAGCGGCGTGTGTGTGTATAGTGGTGTGTGTGTGTGTATAGTGTGAGTGTATAGTGGTGTGTGTGTGTGTTTAGTGGTGTGTGTGTATAGTGGTGTGTGTGTGTGTGTATAGTGGTGTGTGTGTATAGTGGTGTGTGTGTATAGTGGTGTGTGTGTATATGGTGTGTGTGTGTGTATAGTGATGTGCGTGTGTATAGTGGTGTGTGTGCATAGTGGTGTGTGTGTGTATAGCGGTGTGTGTGTATAGTGGTGTGTGTGTGTATAGCGGTGTGTCTGTGTATAGTGGTGTGTGTGTGTATTATGGTGTGTGTGTATAGTGGTGTGTGTGTGTATAGCGGTGTGTGTGTGTATAGTGGTGTGAGTGTTTTTATTGTGGTGTGTGAGTACAGTGGTGTGTGTGTGTATAATGGTGTGTATGTATAGTGGTGTGTGTGTGGATAGTGGTGTGTGTATATAGCAGTGTGTGTATGTGTATATTGGTGTGTGTGTGTATAGTGGTGTGTGTGTATAATGGTGTGTGTGTGTGGATAATGGCGTGTGTGTGTATAGCGGTGTGTGTGTGTATAGTGGTGTGTGTGTGTGTATAGTGTGAGTGTATAGTGGTGTGTGTGTGTGTTTAGTGGTGTGTGTGTATAGTGGTGTGTGTGTGTGTGTATAGTGGTGTGTGTGTATAGTGGTGTGTGTGTATAGTGGTGTGTGTGTATATGGTGTGTGTGTGTGTATAGTGATGTGCGTGTGTATAGTGGTGTGTGTGCATAGTGGTGTGTGTGTGTATAGCGGTGTGTGTGTATAGTGGTGTGTGTGTGTATAGCGGTGTGTCTGTGTATAGTGGTGTGTGTGTGTATTATGGTGTGTGTGTGTATAGTAGTGTGTGTGTGTATAGCGGTGTGTCTGTGTATAGTGGTATGTGTGTTTATTGTGGTGTGTGTGTATAGTGGTGTGTGTGTGTATATTATGCTGTGTGTGTGTATAGTGGTGTGTGTGTGTATAGTTGCGTGTGTGTGTATAGTGGTGTGTCTGTGTATAGTGGTGTGTATGTGTGTATAGTGGTGTGTGTGCTTATAGTGGTGTGTGTGTATATTGGTGTGTGTGTATAGTGGTGTGTGTGTGTATAGTGGTGTGTTTGTGTGTATAGTTGTGTGTGTGTTTATAGTGGTGTGTGTGTACAGTGGTGTGTGTGTGTACAGTGATGTGTGTGTGTATAGTGGTGTGTGTGTGTATAGTGGTGTGTATATGTATGTGTGTGTATAGTATTGTGTTTGTCTATAGTGGTGTGTGTGTATAGTGGTGTGTGTGTATAGTGGTGAGTGTGTGTATAGTGGTGTGTGTGTGTATAATGGTGTGTGTGTGTAGCGGTGTGTGTGTATAGTTTTGTTTGTGTGTATAGCGGTGAGTGTTTGTGTATAGTGGTGTGTGTGTGTGTATTATGGTGTGTGTGTGTATAGTGGTGTGTGTGTATAGTGGTGTGTGTGTATAGCATTGTGTCTGTGTATAGTGGTGTGTGTGTATAGTGGTGTGTGTGTGTACAGTGGTGTGTGTGTGTACAGTGGTGTGTGTGTATAGTGGTGTGTGTGTGTACAGTGGTGTGTGTGTGTACAGTGGTGTGTGTGTATAGTGGTGTGTGTGTGTGTATAGTGGTGTGTGTGTGTTTATAGTGGTGTGTGTGTACAGTGGTGTGTGTGTGTGTATAGTGGTGTGTGTGTATAGCAGTGTGTGTATGTGTATATTGGTGTGTGTGTGTGTACAGTGGTGTGTGTGTATAATGGTGTGTGTGTGTATAATGGTGTGTGTGTGTATAGCGGTGTGTGTGTGTATAGTGGTGTGTGTGTGTGTATAGTGTGAGTGTATAGTGGTGTGTGTGTGTGTTTAGTGGTGTGTGTGTATAGTGGTGTGTGTGTGTGTTTAGTGGTGTGTGTGTATAGTGGTGTGTGTGTGTGTGTATAGTGGTGTGTGTGTATAGTGGTGTGTGTGTATAGTTGTGTGTGTGTGTATATGGTGTGTGTGTGTGTATAGTGATGTGTGTGTGTATAGTGGTGTGTGTGCATAGTGGTGTGTGTGTGTATAGCGGTGAGTGTGTTTAGTGGTGTGTGTGTGTATAGCGGTGTGTCTGTGTATGGTGGTGTGTGTGTGTATAGTGGTGTGTGTGTATAATGGTGTGTGTGTGTATTATGGTGTGTGTGTGTATAGTAGTGTGTGTGTATAGTGGTGTGTGTGTGTATAGCGGTGTGTCTGTGTATAGTGGTGTGTGTGTGTATAGTGGTGTGTGTGTATAGTGGTGTGTGTGCGTATTATGGTGTGTGTGTGTATAGTAGTTTGTGTGTATAGTGGTGTGTGTGTGTATAGCGGTGTGTCTGTGTATAGTGGTATGTGTGTGTATTGTGGTGTGTGTGTATAGTGGTGTGTGTGTGTATATTATGCTGTGTGTGTGTATAGTGGTGTGTGTGTGTATAGTTGTGTGTGTGTGTATAGTGGTGTGTGTGTGTATAGTGGTGTGTATGTGTGTATAGTGGTGTGTGTGTAAAGTGGTGTGTGTGTGTATAGTGATGTGTGTGTGTGTATTGTTGAGTCTGTGTTTTCCAAATGTAGTTATGCTGAATAACTGGACACAGACAACAGAATACTTAAACAGGTCTTTAGTAATTGAGGGTCAGGGCTGAACTGAAATACAAACTGCTCCACAGAGTTTATATACCGGTGTGGTCACCACCAGCACTACAATATACAGGAGCCATCAGAAAGTAGTTCATCACCTTAAGGTAGTCTCTTAAGGTGGTACAGGTTACATACACTACAATTCCTCCCCTTTTAGCTTAACAGTGTACACCCTAATTTAAACATAACATGGATAACATATATACAACTTTCATACAAAGCTGTTCAAAGATTCAGTCTCTGAGGAGGCCTCCTGATCCGGGCCGGATAACGCCTTTCAGGGGTCTCTGGTTCTTGTTGCTGGGGTGACTCATCCATTTGATCTCTTATGGATTGAACATCATCATGTACGTTCGAGTCTGAGGTAGATGCTACAGGCTCAATAACTTCTTCAACTGGTGTCTCTGCCGTAGACATGGGGTCGACCCTTGTTCTCGATTCCACAAGTTGGTCAGCATGACGTCGTATTACGTTCTCACCAACGTCTACCGTGTACATCAAGGGTCCTTGTCGGGCACGAATTGTTCCGGATTGCCATTTATCATTCCTATAGTCCCTGGCCAACACTGGTTGTCCTATTTCGAAACTCCGAGTGCCCTTGTTATTTACGTACTGGAATTGTTTGTTTTCGACTTCCCTACGCACATTGGGTTTTAACAAATCCAATCGGGACCGCAACCTCCTGTAATAGAACATTATGGCAGGGCTTTGATTTGTCACTGCATGCGTGGCGTTTCGATATGCCATCAGGAAATTGTCCACCTTGTGTTGTAGTGGAATATGGTCTTCGCTCATGGCCTTTATCGCCTTTTTGAACGTTTGTACAAATCTCTCGGCCAACCCATTTGTAGCCGGATGATATGGGGCAGATGTATAGTGTTTCACCCCATTCTTCTTCATGAATTTCTGGAATGCTTCTGACACGAACTGTGGTCCGTTGTCTGAACATATTTGTTCCGGCAGCCCATTCCTTGCAAATATGGTTCTTAGAACTGCGATCGTCTTTTCAGAGGTAGTGGTCGACATCTTAATCACTTCTGGCCATTTAGAATGTGCGTCTACCGCTATCAAAAACATGGAATCCATGAATGGACCTGCAAAGTCGATATGCACACGTTGCCATGGGGTTGAAGGCCATTCCCACGGATGCAGCGGTGCAATTGGAGGTGCTTTTTGAACTTTTTGGCACCCTGAGCAGCTTTTAGTCAGATCCTCTATTTGTTTGTCGATACCTGGCCACCACACATAAGCCCTAGCAAGGCTTTTCATCTTGACTCCCCCCAGATGACCTTCATGCAGTTCCTTCAGAACTCTCTCCCTTAATTTAGGAGGAATAATCACCCTTGTTCCATACATCAATGTTCCTTGACAGACGGACAGCTGCTCTCGTCTGGCTGAGAATGCCGGTAACAGTGGTTCGCCATGTGTTGGCCATCCCTTCACTGTCAAATCGTAGACCCGAGACAGTGCCGGGTCGTTTCTGGTCTCTCTCTCAATACTCGCATTGGTGACTGGTAAGCATTCGATGATGGTCGAGTGAAATATCTCGACAGGGTCAACTGCCGGTGCCTCTTCCGCTGTAGGTAGTGGCAGGCGCGACAGCCCATCAGCATTACCATGTTGCTTTGTACCTTTGAATTCGATATCATATTGATGTGCCCCTAGGAAAAGGGACCATCTCTGAAGCCTCTGCGCCATCATAACCGGAACACCCTTCTTAGGGTTAAAGATGGAAACCAACGGCTGGTGATCTGTCAGCAGCGTAAACCTTTGGCCTTGCAGGTAATGGTTAAATTTCTTAACTCCCCACACGAGACTGAGAGCCTCCCTATCTATCTGAGCATAGTTGCGCTCAGCGGAGGTCAATGATCTGGATGCGAATGCGACTGGCCTTTCCAAGCCATTTGGCAACTTATGTGAGAGCACTGCCCCGATACCATATGGAGAAGCATCACAAGCTAAACGAATTGGCAGCGTTGGGTTAAAGTGAGCCAACACTTCCTTAGAGGTGATCAGTGCCTTGCTTTTTTGAAAAGCCCGCTTACAGTCCTCATTCCACTTCCATGGTACTCCCATTTGCAAAAGAGTGTTCAGCGGGTATAACACCGTGGATAAATTTGGAAGAAACTTGTGGTAATAGTTAATCAACCCAAGGAACGACCTCAACTGGGATACATTTTCCGGAGCGGGAGCTTTCACAACAGCTTCGATCTTGTCAGGTGACTTATGAAGCCCCTCCTGGTCAATGACGTGACCGCAGTACGAGATTCGCTTCTGAAAGAACTCACATTTCTGGCGATTAACTCTGAGTCCATATTCTTTCAATCTGGTGAGCACCTGCTCCAAATTCGCGAGGTGTTCCTTATCATCATCTCCTGTAATCAGAATGTCGTCCAGGTAGCATTGTGTGCCTGGAATTCCCTGTAATACCTGCTCCATGGCCCTTTGCCAAATCGCTGGAGCCGATGCCACTCCAAAAACCAGTCTATTATACCGATATAAGCCCTTATGTGTGTTGATCGTGAGACATTGGCGTGACGCTTCATCAACTTCCATCTGTAAGTACGCCTGCGCCAGGTCTATCTTGGTGAAGTGTTTCCCGCCAGACAGCGAAGCGAAGATATCCTCAATCCGCGGAAGCGGATATTGCACCGTGTGAAGAACCGGATTAACAGTGATCTTGAAATCGCCACAGATGCGAACCTTCCCAGGTTCCCCCGGCTTGTTGCTCAACGAACGCTTCATGACGGGAACAATGGGCGTGGCCCATTCGCTCCAGTCCACCTTTGACAGTACTCCTGAACGTTCTAGCCCTTCCAGCTCTGCTTCCACCGCAGGTCGTATCGCATAAGGTACCGGTCTGGCTTTGAAAAATTTTGGGTTTGCATGTTCTTCAACCTTGATGTTTGCCGTAATTCCTTTCAATGTTCCCAGTCCCTGTTGGAACACCTCCTTAGCATCGTCCAATATTTTGGACAGTCGTTTAGGTTTGATATCGTCCTCTTTACAGGAATCTACAGTTAGTGCTTGTAAGGAATGCCAGTCCATATTTATTCTCCGGATCCATTCCCGTCCCAGTAGTGGTGGACCTCCCTCAGGTAACACATACAAGTCCATTCCCTGACTTTCTTTACCATTGTAGACCACCTTTACCTTTATCTTTCCGATGGGGTATACTCTTTGCCCCGTGTATGTTTTCAATACAATCTCCGTATCCCTCAGGGGAATGTGTGAGAATAACCTTTTGTACTCTTGCTTATTCATGACCGTCAATGCCGATCCAGTGTCCAATTCCATCTTCACTTGGACTCCTGCTATCCGAAGCATGACCCAGATAGTTTGGTGGTCTGCTGTGTTACCCACATTATGTATTTTTAGACAACCCAGTTCCTTACTGCTGGAGTCTGAATCCGTCTTTTGTTCATCCGAACTGTTCTCTGTCACTTTGTGTACTTTCTTGTACTTCTCCTGCGGCGACTTTTTGTTGCTGGCCTTCTTTCCTGACCGGCATACTTTCGCTATGTGACCAAGTCTGCCACATTTCCTGCATTCTTTATCTTTGAACCAGCACTGGTTCTGATCATGCGTTGTCCTTCCGCAACGATAACACTTTACTGCACCCAATGCCATTTCATTGGTGCTGAATTCCGATGGTCTTTGCTGCATTTCCGCAGTGCCTCGTGCTGCTGCCTCGTGCGATGCTGCAATGCTGAAAGCTTTGTCCAGCTTAAGATCCTTTTCCTCTAGCAGTCGCTTCTGGGTTCCTTCCTTTAGTAGCCCACACACGAACTTATCTCTCAGAGCGTCTGCTAGTCCTGTACCGAACTGACAGTACTTTGATAACTTGCGCAGTTCGATTAAGAATTCAGTGTTGCTTTCCTCTTTAAGCTGAATTCTTTTGTAAAATTTAAATCGTTCCGCTATCAGCAGCGGCGTGGGGTTTAAATGCTCTTGCAGGATAGTAACAATCTCAGCAAAACTCTTTCCTACCGGTTTATCTGGTGTTACAAGGTGCCTTAATAACCCGTACGTCTTCGCACCCATCGAGTTTAATATGGTTAGTGCTTTCTTATCTGCCGGTACCTCATTCGCTGTACAGTAAACTTCAACGCGTTCCACATAAGTGGCCCAATCTTCTACATCGCTATCAAAAGCAGTGATTTTACCCGTTTTTGGCATCTTGTTGAGTTTCCTTTATTTTATTTATTTTTCCAAAGTGGCGGCTTCCCGCGCTTGGCGGCTTTTCCCGCGCTTATCTTCTTCCCCCGCCGACTAAAATGGCGATTACCGCGCTGTTGCCGTTCTCACCTCCCAGCGGTCCTTATTTCCCCCGACGCTGCTGCTCTTGTTCCCCGCCACTCCCGCGGTCCTCGTGGACATTAACGCTTTTCTGGCTGCTGCGCGGCTCTGCCCGATTGCAGTCCGGCCCTTTTCACCGGCTGCGGTCGTGTTCTCCGCCCTTTTCTTCGGTTTCCCTCCCCTTCTCCCACTGACAACTCGGCCGACTTTCTCTCCGTGTCGCTAGATCGGGCTTACCCGCCGCTGTCGTAGAAGGGATGATCACTGCCTATTGCTGATGGTGGACTTCGTGGCCAGCAAATCCAAACAGGGTTCTCGATGCCTCCCGTGCGATGCGGTGCTCAGCAGGATGATGAGGGCGGATGCCCCTTTTCGACGCCCTTTCTGAGGACGAAGCTTCCTTGGATGCAAAACTGCCGTTAGGTATGATCAGACTCGTCGCCACTGTTGAGTCTGTGTTTTCCAAATGTAGTTATGCTGAATAACTGGACACAGACAACAGAATACTTAAACAGGTCTTTAGTAATTGAGGGTCAGGGCTGAACTGAAATACAAACTGCTCCACAGAGTTTATATACCGGTGTGGTCACCACCGGTACTACAATATACAGGAGCCATCAGAAAGTAGTTCATCACCTTAAGGTAGTCTCTTATGGTGGTACAGGTTACATACACTACATGTATAGTGGTGTGTGTGTGTGTAGTGGTGTGTATAGTGGTGTGTGTGTGTATAATGGTGTGTGTGTGTATAGTGTTGTGTTTGTGTACAGTGGTGAGTGTGTTTACAGTGGTGTGTGTGTATAGCAGTGTGTGTGTGTATAGTGGTGTGTGTGTATAGTGGTGTGTGTGTATAGTGGTGAGTGTGTGTATAGTGGTGTGTGTGTGTATAATGGTGTGTGTGTGTATAGCGGTGTGTGTGTATAGTTCTGTTTGTGTGTATAGCGGTGAGTGTGTGTGTATAGTGGTGTGTGTGTGTATACTGGTGTGTGTGTATAGTGGTGTGTGTGTGTATAGCGGTGTGTGTGTGTATAATGGTGTGTGTGTGTATACTGGTGTGTGTGTATAGTGGTGTGTGTTTGGATAGCGGTGTGTGCATATAGTGGTGTGTGTGTGTATAGCGGTGTGTCTGTGTATAGTGGTGTGTGTGTGTATAGTGGTGTGTGTGTATAGTGGTGTGTGTGTGTGTATTATGGTGTGTGTGTGTATAGTGGTGTGTGTGTATAGTGGTGTGTGTGTATAGCGTTGTGTCTGTGTATAGTGGTGTGTGTGTATAGTGGTGTGTGTGTGTATAGTGGTGTGTGTGTGTACAGTGGTGTGTGTGTATAGTGGTGTGTGTGTGTGTATAGTGGTGTGTGTGTGTTTATAGTGGTGTGTATGTATAGTGGTGTGTGTATAGTGGTGTGTGTGTATAGCAGTGTGTGTATGTGTATATTGGTGTGTGTGTGTATAGTGCTGTGTGTGTGTAATGGTGTGTGTGTGTATAATGGTGTGTGTGTGTATAGCGGTGTGTGTGTGTATAGTGGTGTGTGTGTGTGTATAGTGTGAGTGTATAGTGGTGTGTGTGTGTGTTTAGTGGTGTGTGTGTAGAGTGGTGTGTGTATGTGTGTATAGTGGCGTGTGTGTATAGTGGTGTGTGTGTATAGTGGTGTGTGTGTGTATATGGTGTGTGTGTGTGGATAGCAGTGTGTGTGGATAGTGGTGTGTGTGTGTATAGCGGTGTGTCTGTGTATGGTGGCGTGTGTGTGTATAGTGGTGTGCGTGTATAGTGGTGTGTGTGTGTATTATGGTGTGTGTGTGTATAGTAGTGTGTGTATACAGTGGTGTGTGTGTGTATAGCGGTGTGTCTGTGTATAGTGGTATGTGTGTGTATTGTGGTATGTGTGTATAGTGGTGTGTGTGTGTGTATATTATGCTGTGTGTGTGTATAGTGGGGTGTGTGTGTACAGTTGCGTGTGTGTGTATAGTGGTGTGTGTGTGTGTATAGTTGTGTGTGTGTTTATAGTGGTGTGTGTGTACAGTGGTGTGTGTGTGTATAGTGATGTGTGTGTGTGTATAGTGGTGTGTGCGTGTATAGTGGTGTGTATAGTGGTGTGTGTGTGTATAGTGGTGTATTCTGTATAGTGTTGTGTGTGTGTGTGTATAGTGCTGTGTGTGTGCATAGTGGTGTGTGGTTGTGTGTGTGTATAGTGGTGTCATAGAGTCATAGAGTCATAGAGGTTTACAGCACAGAAAGAGGCCCTTCGGCCCATCGTGTCTGCGCCGCCCATCCATCCCTGTCCAGTCTAATCCCATTTTCCAGCATTTGGTCCATAGCCTTGTATGCAATGGCATTTCAAGTGCTCATCCAAATGCTTCTTGAATGTTGTGAGGGTTCCTGCCTCTACCACCCTTTCAGGCATTGAGTTCCACATTCCAACCACCCTCTGGGTGAAGAAGTTCCTCCTCAAATCCCCTCTAAATCTCCTGCCCCTTACCCTGAATCTATGCCCCCTTGTTATTGACTCCCCTACTAAGGGGAAAAGTTCCTCTTTATCTACCCTATCTATGCCCCTCATCATTTTGTACACCTCAATCAGGTCCCCCCTCAGCCTTCTTTGCTCCAAGGAAAACAACCCCAGCCTGTCCAGCCTCTCTTCATAGCTGAGGCGCTCCATCCCAGGTAACATCCTGGTGAATCTTCTCTGCACCCTCTCCAAAGCAATCACATCCTTCCTATAGTGAGGCGCCCAGAACTGCACACAGTACTCCAGCTGTGGCCTCACCAGCGTTTTGTACAGCTCCATCATAACCTCCCTGCTCTTATATTCTATGCCTCGGCTAATGAAGGCAAGTATCCCATATGCCTTTTTAACCACCTTATCTACCTGTTCCGCTGCCTTCAGGGATCTATGTACATGTACACCAAGGTCCCTCTGACCCTCTGTACTTCCTAGGGTCCTACCATTCATTGTGTATTCCCTTGCCTTATTTGTCCGTCCAAAATGCATCACCTCGCACTTTTCAGGGTTAAATTCCATTTGCCACTTTTCCGCCCATCTGACCAACCCGTTTATATCGTCCTGTAGCCTGAGGCTTTCCTCCTCGCAATTTACCACCCCACCAATTTTCGTGTCATCTGCGAACTTACTGATCATACCTTTTACATTCTCATCCAAATCATTTATGTAGATCACAAACAACAAGGGACCCAGCACCGATCCCTGAGGTACCCCACTGGACACAGGCTTCCAGTCACAAAAGCAACCTTCGACCATCACCCTCTGCCTCCTGCCACTCAGCCAGTTTAGGATCCAACGCGCCAAGGCACCCTGGATCCCATGGGCTCTTACCTTCTTGACCAGTCTCCTATGCGGGACTTTGTCAAAAGCTTTACTGAAGTCCATGTAAACCACATCCACAGCATTTCCCTCATCCACCCCCCTAGTCACCCCCTCGAAAAATTCAATCAGATTTGTCAGACATGATTTACCCTTGACAAAGCCATGCTGACTATCCCCGATTAATCCTTGCCTCTCCAAGTGGAGACTAATTTTGTCCCTCAGAATTTTTTCCAATAATTTCCCTACCACAGATGTTAGGCTCACTGGCCTGTAATTCCCTGGTTTATCCCTGCTACCCTTCTTGAATAATGGTACTACGTTAGCTGTTCTCCAGTCCTCTGGTACATCCCCTGTGGCCAGAGAGGTTCTGAAAATTTGTGTCAGAGCCCCTGCAATCTCCTCCTTTGCCTCCCACAGCAGCCTGGGATACATCTCGTCCGGGCCTGGGGATTTATCCACTTTTTGGCCTGCTAAAACCGCTAGCACCTCCTCCCTCTCGATGCTAATATGTTCAAGTATGTCACAGTCCCCTTGCCCGATTTCTATGTCTGCATCGTCTTTCTCCATAGTGAACACAGATGCAAAAAATTCATTTAAAACCCCGCCTACCTCATCTGGCTCTACACACAGATTGCCACTTTGGTCCCTAATGGGCCCTACCCTTTCCCTGGTTATCCTCTTGCCCTTAATATACTTATAAAACATCTTAGGATTTTCCTTTATTTTGCTCGCCAGTGTTATTTCATGGCCCCTCCTCGCCCTCCTAATTTCTTTTTTAAGTACGCCCCTGCACTTTTTATACTCCTCTAGGGCTTCTTCCATCTTTAGTCTTTTGTAACTGCCAAAAGCCCCCCTTTTATTCCTAATGCATTTTTGTATATCCCTTGTCATCCAAGGTTCCCTTTGCTTGTTGGTCCCACCCTTGACCTTTACAGGAACATGTTGGCGTTGTACTCTCTCTATTTCCCTTCTGAAAGTCTCCCACTGTTTTGATGTGGATTTTCCTATAAGTAGCTGCTCCCAGTCCACTTTGGCCAGATCCTGCCTTATCATATTAAAATCGGCCTTCCCCCAATTTAGAACCCTTATTTCCAGGCCGTCTTTGTCCTTTTCCATGACCACCTTAAATCTCACCGAATTATGGTCACTGTCGCCAAAATGCTCTCCTACTGACACTTCCACCACTTGCCCGGCTACATTCCCTAGAATTCGGTCCAGTACCGCCCCCTCTCTTGTAGGACTTTCTACATGTTGGCTCAAAAAGCTCTCCTGGATGCACTTTAAGAATTCTGCACCCTCTAAGCCTTTCACACTCTGACTATCCCAATTTATATTGGGGAAGTTGAAATCCCCCACTATTATTACCCTATTATTTTCGCACTTTTCTGAGATTTGCCTACATATCTGTTCCTCTATCTCCCCCTGACTGTTTGGGGGCCTATAGTACACTCCCAGCAAAGTGCTTGCCCCCTTTTTGTTTTTAAGTTCTACCCATATGGCCTCATTAGAGGAACCCGCTAATATATCATCCCTCCTTACAGCAGTAATTGACTCCTTAATTAATATTGCAACACCCCCTCCCCTTTTACACCCCCCTCTGTCTCGCCTGAAGATTCTATACCCCGGAATATTGAGCTGCCAGTCCTGACCCTCCCTCAACCATGTCTCCGTGATAGCAACAATATCGTACTCCCATGTGTTCAACAACAACTTCAGTTCATCCACCTTATTTGCAAGACTCCTTGCATTAAAATAAATGCCTTCCAGCCCTGCCATATTCTCTTTTGCCTTCACATATTTGCTCTGCCTTCCCAGCTGACTTGTTTTTCCCTCTGTATTTGGCTGTAAATCACCCCCTACTATAGCTCCACTCTGTACCCCATCCCCCTGCCAAGTTAGTTTAAACCCCCCCCAACAGTGCTAGCAAACCTCCCCGCAAGGATATTGGTTCCCCTCTGGTTCAGGTGTAAACCGTCCGACTTGTACAAGTCCCACCTTTTCCAGAAGCAGACCCAGTGATCCAGGAAACTAAAGCCCTCCCTCCTGCACCATCCCTTTAGCCACGCATTCATCTGTTCTATCTTCCTATTCCTATACTCACTAGCACGTGGCACCGGGAGTAATCCAGAGATTACAACCCTTGAGGTCCTGCTCCTTAATCCTTCACCTAGCTCCCTAAATTCTTGCTGCAGGACCTCATCCCTCTTTTTACCTATGTCGTTGGTACCAATGTGGACCACGACCACTGGCTGTTCACCCTCCCCCTCCAGAATGCCCTGCAGCCGCTCAGTGGCATCCTTGACCCTGGCACCAGGGAGGCAACAAACCATCCTGGATTCACGTCTACGGCCACAGAAACGCCTATCTGTTCCCCTTACTATAGAATCCCCTACCACTATTGCTCTCCCACTCTTTTTCCCCCCTTCCTGGGCAGCAGGAGCACCCCCAGTGCCAGGAAGTTGGCTGCTGCTGCCTTCCCCTGGTGAGTCATCCCCCTCAACAGTATCCAAAGCGGTATACTTGTTTGAAAGGGGGATGTCCGCAGGGGTTCCCTGCACTACCTGCCTGCCTTTGTTGCTCCGCCTGATGGTCACCCCCTGTGCTGCCCTACCCTGAGGCGTGAACAACTCGCTAAACATGCTATCCACGAGCCTCTCAGCATCGCGCATGCTCCAAAATTCATCCGCCCGCAGCTCGAGCGCCACAATGCGGTCTACAAGTAGCTGCAGCTGGATGCATTTCCTGCACACATGGTCGTCAGGGACACTGGCAGCATCCCTGACTTCCCACATGGAGCAAGAGGAGCAGAACACGGGTCTGAGCTCTCCTGCCATGACTTACTCCTTTAACTAATTAAAAAATTTATTCAATACCCCAGTTACAGGTATACTCTAGGGCGCTTTATTTACCAACTGTCCCCACTACACCACAGAAATTTAACACCACAGAATTCAAGCTTGTATTGAAAAGAGAGAAATACCCACCAACCAATCACTTACCTGCTCCCTGGTGACGCCACACTTGGATTACTTTTTACCTCTCTCCTGGAACCTGGATTGGTCGGTGCCTCTGACTGCTCCCTCTCAAGCCTTTAAGCTCTCCCGCCTCGGGCTGCTCCCGCGCAGGTCTGCTGCTTCTCCGGTCTCGGGGCTGTGGGCCTCGGTGCCTCTGACTGCTCCCTCTCAAGCCTTTAAGCTCTCCCGCCTTGGGCTGCTCCCGCGCAGGTCCGCTGCTTCTCCGGTCTCGGGGCTGTGGGCCTCGGTGCCTCTGACTGCTCCCTTTCAAGCCTTTAAGCTCTCCCGCCTCGGGCTGCTCCCGCGCAGGTCCGCTGCTTCTCCGGTCTCGGGGCTGTGGGCCTCGGTGCCTCTGACTGCTCCCTTTCAAGCCTTTAAGCTCTCCCGCCTCAGGCTGCTCCCGCGCAGGTCCGCTGCTTCTCCGGTCTTGGAGCTGTGGGCCTCAGTGTGTGTGAGTATAGCAGTTTGTCTGTGTATATTGGTGTGTGTGTGTATAGTGGTGTGTGTGTGTGTATTATTGTGTGTGTGTGTATAGTGGTGTGTGTGTATAGAGGTGTGTGTGTATAGCGGTGTGTGTGTATAGTGGTGTGTGTGTATAGTGGTATGTGTGTATAGTTGTGTGTGTGTGTGTTTAGTGGTGTGTGTGTGTACAGTGGTGTGTGTGTTTATAGTGGTGTGTGTGTTTAGTGGTGTGTGTGTATAGTGGTGTGTGTGTGTGTGTATAGTGGTGTGTGTGTATAGTGTGTGTATAGTGGTGTGTGTGTATAGTGGTATGTGTGTATAGTTGTGTGTGTGCGTATAGTGGTGTGTGTGTATAGTGGTGTGTGTGTGTAGTGGTGTGTGTGTGTACAGTGGTGTGTGTGCATAGTGGTGTGTGTGTGTGTATAGTGGTGTGTGTGTATAGTGGTGTGTATGTGTAGTGGTGTGTGTGTATAGTTGACTCTGTGTGTGTGTATAGTGTTGTGTGTGTGTGTTTTGTGGTGTGTGTGTATAGTGGTGTGTGTGTGTATAGTTGTGTGTGTGTGTATAGTGGTGGGTGTGTGTATAGTGGTGTGTGTATGTGAATAGTGGTGTGTGTGTGTATAGTGGAGTGTTTGTGTGTATAGTGGTGTATGTGTATAGTGGTGAGTGTGTATATAGCGGTGTGTGTGTGTGTATAGTGGTGTGTGTGTGTATAGTGGTGTGTGTGTATAGTGGCGTGTGTGTGAATAGTGGTGTGTGTGTATAGTGGTGTGTATGTATAGTGGTGTGTGTGTATAGTGGTGTGTGTTTACAGTGGTGTTTGTGTATAGTGGTGTGTGTGTGTGTATAGTGGTGTGTGTGTATAGTGTTGTGTATGTATAGTGGTGTGTGTGTATAGTTGTCTGTGTGTGTGTGTATAGTGTTGTGTGTGTGTGTTTAGTGGTGTGTGTGTACAGTGATGTGTGTGTATAGCGGTGTGTTTGTGTATAGTGGTGTGTGTGTGTATAGCGGTGTGTGTGTGTATAGTGTTGTGTTTGTGTATAGTGGTGTGTGTGTATAATGGTGTGTGTGTATAGTGGTGAGTGTGTGTATAGTGGTGTATGTGTGTATAATGGTGTGTGTGTGTATAGCGGTGTGTGTATATAGTTTTGTTTGTGTGTATAGCGGTGAGTGTGTGTGTATTGTGGTGTGTGTGTGTGTATAGTGTGAGTGTATAGTGGTGTGTGTGTGTGTTTAGTGGTGTGTGTGTTTAGTGGTGTGTGTTTGTATAGTGGTGTGTGCATATAATGGTGTGTGTGTGTATAGCGGTGTGTCTGTGTATAGTGGTGTGTGTGTGTATAGTGGTGTGTGTGTATAGTGGTGTGTGTGTGTGTATAATGGTGTGTGTGTGTTTATAGTGGTGTGTGTGTACAGTGGTGTGTGTGTGTGTATAATGGTGTGTGTGCGTGTATAATGGTGTGTGTGTGTGTATAGTGGTGTGTGTGTGTATAGTGGTATGTTTGTGTATAGTGGTGTGTTTGTGTATAGCGGTACCTGTGTGTATAGTGGTGTGTGTGTGTGTATCGTGGTGTGTGTGTATAGCGATGTGAGAGTGTAGAGTGGTGTGTGTGTGTATAGTGGTGTGTGTGTGTATAGTGGTGTGTGTGTGTATAGTGGTGGGTGTGTGTGTGTATAGTGGTGTGTGTGTGTAGTGGTATGTTTGTGTATAGTGGTGTGTTTGTGTATAGCGGTACCTGTGTGTATAGTGGTGTGTGTGTGAGTATAGTGGTGTGTGTGCGTGTGTATAGCCGTGTGTGTGTGTGTATAGTGGTGTGTGTGTATAACGGTGTGTGTATGTATAGTGGGGTGTGTGTGTATAGTGGTGTGTGTGTGTATAGTGGTGTGTGTGTGTATAGTGGTATGTTTGTGTATAGTGGTGTGTTTGTGCATAGTGGTGTCTGTGTGTATAGTGGTGTGTGTGTGTGTATCGTGGTGTGTGTGTATAGTGATGTGAGAGTGTAGAGTGGTGTGTGTGTGTATAGTGGTGTGTGTGTGTATAGTGGTGTGTGTGTGTAGTGGTGTGTGTGGGTATAGTGGTGTGTTTATGTGTAGTGGTTTGTGTGTGTGTTTATTGGTGTGTGTGAATAGTGGTGTGTGTGTATAGTGGTGTGTGTGTCTAGCGGTGTGTGTTTGTATAGAGGTGTGTGTGTATAGTGGTCTGTATGTGTGTATAGTGGTGTGTGTGAGTATAGTGGTGTGTGTGTGTATAGTGGTGTGTGTGCATGTATATTGGTGTGTGTGTGTGTGTGTGTGTATAGTTGTGTGTGTGTGTGTGTGTATAGTGGTGTGTGTGAGTATAGTAGTTTGTGTGTGTGTGTATAGTGGTGTGTGTGTATAACGGTGTGTGTGTGCAGAGTGGGTGTGTATAGTGGTGTGTGTGTGTATAGTGGTATGTTTGTGTATAGTGGTGTGTTTGTGTATAGCGGTACCTGTGTGTATAGTGGTGTGTGTGTGTGTATCGTGGTGTGTGTGTATAGCGATGTGAGAGTGTAGAGTGGTGTGTGTGTGTATAGTGGTGTGTGTGTGTATAGTGGTGTGTGTGTGTACAGTGGTGTGTGTGTGTGTGTGTATAGTGGTGTGTGTGTGTATAGTGGCATGTTTGTGTATAGTGGTGTGTTTGTGTATAGCGGTACCTGTGTGTATAGTGGTGTATGTGTGTATAGTGGTGTGTGTGTGTAGTGGTGTGTGTGTGTATAGTGGTGTGTTTGTGTGTAGTGGTTTGTGTGTGTGTTTATTGGTGTGTGTGAATAGTGGTGTGTGTTTATAGTGGTGTGTGTGTGTGTAGCGGTGTGTGTTTGTATAGAGGTGTGTGTGTATAGTGGTCTGTATGTGTGTATAGTGGTGTGTGTGTGTATAGTGGTGTGTGTGTGTATAGTGGTATGTTTGTGTATAGTGGTGTGTTTGTGTATAGTGGTGTCTGTGTGTATAGTGGTGTGTGTGTGTGTATAGTGATGCGTGTGTGTGTATGGTGGTGTGTGTGTATAGTGGTGTATGTGTGTATAGTGGTGTATGTGTGTATAGTGGTGTTTGTGTGTATAGTGGTGTGTGTGTGTATAGTGTTGTGTGTGTGTATAGTGTTGTGTGTATATTGTGATGTGTGTGTGTATAGTGGTGAGTGTGTGTATAGTGTTGTGTGTGTTATATAGTGGTGTGTGTATGTATAGTGGTGTGTGTGTATAGTGGTGTGTGTGTGTTGTGGTGTGTGTGTGTATAGTGGTGTGTGTGTATGTTGGCATTTGTGTGTGTATAGTGGTGTGAGTGTGTATAGTGTTGTGTGTATGTTGTGGTGTGTGTGTGTTTAGTGATGTGTGTATATAGTGCTGTGTGTGTGTATAATGGTGTGTGTTTGTATAGTGGTGTGTGTGTGTATAGTGGTGTGTGTGTGTCTATAGTGGTGTGTGTGTGTTTATAGTTGTGTGTGTGTGTGTATCGTGGTGTGTGTGTGTGTAGTGGTGTTTGTGTGTATATTGGTGTGTGTGTGTGCAGTAGTGTGTGTGTGTGTTTATTGGTGTGTGTGTGTGTATAGTGGTGTGTGTATATAGTGGTGTGTGTGTGTGTATGCTGGTGTGTGTGTGTAGCGGTGTGTGTGTGTGTATAGTGGTGTGTGTGTATAGTGGTCTGTGTGTGTATAGTGGAGTGTGTGTGTATAGTGGTGTGTGCGTGTATAGTGGAGTGTGTGTATAGTGGTGTGTGTGTGTGTATAGCGTTGTGTGTGTATCGTGGTGCGTGTGTGTGTGTATAGCGGTGTGTCTGTGTATAGTGGTGTGTGTGTGTGTTTAGTGATGTGAGTGTGTGTATAATGGTGAGTGTGTGTATAGTTGAGTGTGTGTGTATAGTGGTGTATGTGTGTATAGCTGTGTGTGTGTTTATAGTGGTGTGTGTGTGTGTGTATAGTGGTGTGTGTGTGTATAGTTGTGTGTGTGTAGTAGTGTGTGTGTGTATAGCATTGTGTGTGTGTATAGTGGTGTGTGTGTGTATAGCGGTGTGTCTGTGTTTAATGGTGTGTGTGTGTACAGTGGTGTGTGTGTGTATAGTGGTGTGTGTGTGTATAGTGGTGAGTGTGTGTATATTGCTGTATGTGTGTATAGTGGTGTGTGTGCGTATAGTGGTGTGTGTGTAGTGGTGTGTGTGTGTATAGCATTGTGTGTGTGTATAGAGGTGTGTGTGTGTATAGCGGTGTGTCTGTGTATAGTGGTGTGTGTGTACAGTGGTGTGTGTGTATAGTGGTGTGTGTGTATATTGTTTTATGTTGTATGTGTGTATAGTGGTGTGTGTGTGCGTATAGTGGTGTGTGTGTATAGTGTTGTGTGTATATTGTGGTGTGTGTGTGTGTATAGTGTGTGTGTATAGTGTTGTGCATGTGTGTATAGCGGTGTGTCTGTGTATAGTGGTGTGTGTGTACAGTGGTGTGTGTGTGTATAGTGGTGTGTGTGTGTATATTGTTGTATGTTGTATGTGTGTATAGTGGTGTGTGTGTGCGTATAGTGGTGTGTGTGTATAGTGTTGTGTGTATATTGTGGTGTGTGTGTGTGTATAGTGTGTGTATAGTGGTGTGTGTGTGTATAGTGGTGTGTGTGTGTGTATAGTGGTGTGTGTGTGTATAGTGGCATGTTTGTGTATAGTGGTGTGTTTGTGTATAGCGGTACCTGTGTGTATAGTGGTGTATGTGTGTATAGTGGTGTGTGTGTGTAGTGGTGTGTGTGTGTATAGTGGTGTGTTTGTGTGTAGTGGTTTGTGTGTGTGTTTATTGGTGTGTGTGAATAGTGGTGTGTGTTTATAGTGGTGTGTGTGTGTGTAGCGGTGTGTGTTTGTATAGAGGTGTGTGTGTATAGTGGTCTGTATGTGTGTATAGTGGTGTGTGTGTGTATAGTGGTGTGTGTGTGTATAGTGGTATGTTTGTGTATAGTGGTGTGTTTGTGTATAGTGGTGTCTGTGTGTATAGTGGTGTGTGTGTGTGTATAGTGATGCGTGTGTGTGTATGGTGGTGTGTGTGTATAGTGGTGTATGTGTGTATAGTGGTGTATGTGTGTATAGTGGTGTTTGTGTGTATAGTGGTGTGTGTGTGTATAGTGTTGTGTGTGTGTATAGTGTTGTGTGTATATTGTGATGTGTGTGTGTATAGTGGTGAGTGTGTGTATAGTGTTGTGTGTGTTATATAGTGGTGTGTGTATGTATAGTGGTGTGTGTGTATAGTGGTGTGTGTGTGTTGTGGTGTGTGTGTGTATAGTGGTGTGTGTGTATGTTGGCATTTGTGTGTGTATAGTGGTGTGAGTGTGTATAGTGTTGTGTGTATGTTGTGGTGTGTGTGTGTTTAGTGATGTGTGTATATAGTGCTGTGTGTGTGTATAATGGTGTGTGTTTGTATAGTGGTGTGTGTGTGTATAGTGGTGTGTGTGTGTCTATAGTGGTGTGTGTGTGTTTATAGTTGTGTGTGTGTGTGTATCGTGGTGTGTGTGTGTGTAGTGGTGTTTGTGTGTATATTGGTGTGTGTGTGTGCAGTAGTGTGTGTGTGTGTTTATTGGTGTGTGTGTGTGTATAGTGGTGTGTGTATATAGTGGTGTGTGTGTGTGTATGCTGGTGTGTGTGTGTAGCGGTGTGTGTGTGTGTATAGTGGTGTGTGTGTATAGTGGTCTGTGTGTGTATAGTGGAGTGTGTGTGTATAGTGGTGTGTGCGTGTATAGTGGAGTGTGTGTATAGTGGTGTGTGTGTGTGTATAGCGTTGTGTGTGTATCGTGGTGCGTGTGTGTGTGTATAGCGGTGTGTCTGTGTATAGTGGTGTGTGTGTGTGTTTAGTGATGTGAGTGTGTGTATAATGGTGAGTGTGTGTATAGTTGAGTGTGTGTGTATAGTGGTGTATGTGTGTATAGCTGTGTGTGTGTTTATAGTGGTGTGTGTGTGTGTGTATAGTGGTGTGTGTGTGTATAGTTGTGTGTGTGTAGTAGTGTGTGTGTGTATAGCATTGTGTGTGTGTATAGTGGTGTGTGTGTGTATAGCGGTGTGTCTGTGTTTAATGGTGTGTGTGTGTACAGTGGTGTGTGTGTGTATAGTGGTGTGTGTGTGTATAGTGGTGAGTGTGTGTATATTGCTGTATGTGTGTATAGTGGTGTGTGTGCGTATAGTGGTGTGTGTGTAGTGGTGTGTGTGTGTATAGCATTGTGTGTGTGTATAGTGGTGTGTGTGTGTATAGCGGTGTGTCTGTGTATAGTGGTGTGTGTGTACAGTGGTGTGTGTGTATAGTGGTGTGTGTGTATATTGTTTTATGTTGTATGTGTGTATAGTGGTGTGTGTGTGCGTATAGTGGTGTGTGTGTATAGTGTTGTGTGTATATTGTGGTGTGTGTGTGTGTATAGTGTGTGTGTATAGTGTTGTGCATGTGTGTATAGCGGTGTGTCTGTGTATAGTGGTGTGTGTGTACAGTGGTGTGTGTGTGTATAGTGGTGTGTGTGTGTATATTGTTGTATGTTGTATGTGTGTATAGTGGTGTGTGTGTGCGTATAGTGGTGTGTGTGTATAGTGTTGTGTGTATATTGTGGTGTGTGTGTGTGTATAGTGTGTGTATAGTGGTGTGTGTGTGTATAGTGGTGTGTGTGTGTTTATATTGGTGTGTTTGTATATAGAGCTGTGTGTGTGTATAGCGGTGTGAGAGTGTATAGTGGTGTGTGTGTGTGTAGTGGTGTGTGAGTATAGTGGTGTGTGTGTGTATAGTGGTGTGTGTGTGTGTATAGTGGTGTGTGTGTGTATAGTCATGTGTGTGTATAGTGATGTGTGCGTGTTTAGTGGTGTGCGTGTGTATAGTGGTGTGTTTGTGTGCAGTGGTTTGTGTGTGTGTTTATTGGTGTGTGTGAATAGTGGTGTGTGCGTCTGTGTATTATGGTGTGTGTGTGTGTAGTGGTGTGTGTTTGTATAGTGGTGTGTGTGTATAGTGGACTGTATTTGTGTATAGTGGTGTGTGTGTGTGTATAGAGGTGTGTGTGTGTATAGTGGTGTGTGTGCGTGTATAATGGTGTGTGCGTGTGTGTATAGTTTTGTGTGTATAGTGGTGTGTGTGTGTATAGTGGTGTGTGTGAGTATAGTGGTGCGTGTGTATAGCGGTGTGTGTGTGTGTGTGTATAGTGATGCATGTGTGTGTATAGTGGTGTGTGTGTGTGTATAGCGTTGTGTGTGTGTATAGTGGTGTGTGTGTGTATAGTGTTGTGTGTGTGTATAGTGGTGTGTGTGTGTATAGTGGTGTGTGTGTGTATAGTGGTGTGTGTGTGTGTGTAATGGTGTGTGTGTATAGTGGTTTGTGTGTATAATGATGTGTGTTTGTATAGTGGTGTGCGTGTATATTGTTGTGTGTGTGTATTGTGGTGTGTGTGTATAGCGTTGTGTGTGTGTATAGTTGTCTGTGTGTGTACAGTGGTCTGTGTAAATAGTGGTGTGTGTGTGTATAGTGGCATGTGTGTGTGTAGTGGTGTGTGTGTGTATATTGATGTGTGTGTGTATAGTGGTGTGTGTGTGTATATTGATGTGTGTGTGTATAGTGGTGTGTGTGTGTATTGTGGTGTGTGTGTGTATATTGATGTGTGTGTGTATAGTGGTGTGTGTTTGTATAGTGGTGTGTGTGTGTATAGTGGTGTGTGTGTGTATAGTGGTGTGTGTTTGTATAGTGGTGTGTGTGTGTATAGTGGTGTGTGTGTATAGTGGTGTATGTGTGTATAGTGGTGTTTTTGTGTATAGTGGTGTGTGTGTGTGTGTGTATAGTGGTGTGTGTGTATGTTGGGATTTGTGTGTGTATAGTGGTGTGTGTGTGTTTAGTGATGTGTGTATATAGTGCTGTGTGTGTGTATAATGGCGTGTGTGTGTATAGTGGTGTGTGTGTGTATAATGGCGTGTGTGTGTATAGTGGTTTGTATGTGTATAGTGGTGTGTGTGTGTGTAGTGGTGTTTGTTTGTATATTGGTGTGGTTGTGAGTCCAGTGGTGTGTGTGTGTATATTGATGTGTGTGTGTATAGTGGTGTGTGTTTGTACAGTGGTGTGTGTGTGTATAGTGGTGTGTGTGTGTATAGTGGTGTGTGTTTGTATAGTGGTGTGTGTGTGTGTAGTGGTGTGTGTGTGTATATTGTGTGTGTGTAGCGGTGTGTGTGTGTGTATAGTGGTGTGTGTGTATAGTGGTCTGTGTGTGTATAGTGGAGTGTGTGTATAGTGATGTTTGTGTGCATAGTGGTGTGTGTGTGTGTATAGTGGTGTGTGTGTGTATAGTGGTTTGTGTGTGTATAGTGGTGTGTGTGTGTATAGTGGTGTGTGTGTGTATAGCGTTGTGTCTGTGTATAGTGGTGTGTGTGTACAGTGGTGTGTGTGTGTATAGTGGTGTGTGTGTGTATATTGTTGTATGTTGTATGTGTGTATAGTGGTGTGTGTGTGCGTATAGTGGTGTGTGTGTATAGTGTTGTGTGTATATTGTGGTGTGTGTGTGTGTATAGTGTGTGTGTATAGTGTTGTGTGTGTGTGTATAGCGGTGTGTCTGTGTATAGTGGTGTGTGTGTACAGTGGTGTGTGTGTGTATAGTGGTGTGTGTGTGTATATTGTTGTATGTTGTATGTGTGTATAGTGGTGTGTGTGTGCGTATAGTGGTGTGTGTGTATAGTGTTGTGTGTATATTGTGGTGTATGTGTGTGTATAGTGTGCGTGTATAGTGGTGTGTGTGTGTGTATAGTGGTGTGTGTGTGTTTATATTGGTGTGTTTGTATATAGAGCTGTGTGTGTGTATAGCGGTGTGTGTGTGTGTGTAGTGGTGTGTGTGTATAGTGGTGTGTGTGTGTATAGTGGTGTGTGTGTGTGTATAGTGGTGTGTGTGTGTATAGTCATGTGTGTGTATAGTGATGTGTGCGTGTTTAGTGGTGTGTGTGTGTGTAGTGGTGTGTTTGTGTGCAGTGGTTTGTGTGTGTGTTTATTGGTGTGTGTGAATAGTGGTGTGTGCGTCTGTGTATTATGGTATGTGTGTGTGTAGCGGTGTGTGTTTGTATAGTGGTGTGTGTGTATAGTGGACTGTATATGTGTATAGTGGTGTGTGTGTGTGTATAGTGGTGTGTGTGTGTATAGTGGTGTGTGTGCGTGTATAATGGTGTGTGCGTGTGTGTATAGTTTTGTGTGTATAGTGGTGTGTGTGTGTATAGTGGTGTGTGTGAGTATAGTGGTGCGTGTGTATAGCGGTGTGTGTGTGTGTGTATAGTTTTGTGTGTGTGTATAGTGTTGTGTGTGTGTGTGTGTATAGTGATGCATGTGTGTGTATAGTGGTGTGTGTGTGTGTATAGCGTTGTGTGTGTGTATAGTGGTGTGTGTGTGTATAGCGTTGTGTGTGTGTATAGTGGTGTGTGTGTGTATAGTGGTGTGTGTGAGTATAGTGGTGCGTGTGTATAGCGGTGTGTGTGTGTGTATAGTTTTGTGTGTGTGTATAGTGTTGTGTGTGTGTGTGTGTATAGTGATGCGTGTGTGTGTATAGTGGTGTGTGTGTGTATAGCGTTGTGTGTGTGTATAGTGGTGTGTGTGTGCATAGTGGTGTGTGTGTGTATAGTGGTGTGTGTGTGTGTATAATGGTGTGTGTGTATAGTGGTTTGTGTGTATAATGATGTGTGTTTGTATAGTGGTGTGCGTGTATATTGTTGTGTGTGTGTATTGTGGTGTGTGTGTATAGCGTTGTGTGTGTGTATAGTGGTGTGTGTGTGTGTATAGTGGTGTGTGTGTGTATAGTCATGTGTGTGTATAGTGATGTGTGCGTGTTTAGTGGTGTGCGTGTGTATAGTGGTGTGTTTGTGTGCAGTGGTTTGTGTGTGTGTTTATTGGTGTGTGTGAATAGTGGTGTGTGCGTCTGTGTATTATGGTGTGTGTGTGTGTAGTGGTGTGTGTTTGTATAGTGGTGTGTGTGTATAGTGGACTGTATTTGTGTATAGTGGTGTGTGTGTGTGTATAGAGGTGTGTGTGTGTATAGTGGTGTGTGTGCGTGTATAATGGTGTGTGCGTGTGTGTATAGTTTTGTGTGTATAGTGGTGTGTGTGTGTATAGTGGTGTGTGTGAGTATAGTGGTGCGTGTGTATAGCGGTGTGTGTGTGTGTGTGTATAGTGATGCATGTGTGTGTATAGTGGTGTGTGTGTGTGTATAGCGTTGTGTGTGTGTATAGTGGTGTGTGTGTGTATAGTGTTGTGTGTGTGTATAGTGGTGTGTGTGTGTATAGTGGTGTGTGTGTGTATAGTGGTGTGTGTGTGTGTATAATGGTGTGTGTGTATAGTGGTTTGTGTGTATAATGATGTGTGTTTGTATAGTGGTGTGCGTGTATATTGTTGTGTGTGTGTATTGTGGTGTGTGTGTATAGCGTTGTGTGTGTGTATAGTTGTCTGTGTGTGTACAGTGGTCTGTGTAAATAGTGGTGTGTGTGTGTATAGTGGCATGTGTGTGTGTAGTGGTGTGTGTGTGTATATTGATGTGTGTGTGTATAGTGGTGTGTGTGTGTATATTGATGTGTGTGTGTATAGTGGTGTGTGTGTGTATTGTGGTGTGTGTGTGTATATTGATGTGTGTGTGTATAGTGGTGTGTGTTTGTATAGTGGTGTGTGTGTGTATAGTGGTGTGTGTGTGTATAGTGGTGTGTGTTTGTATAGTGGTGTGTGTGTGTATAGTGGTGTGTGTGTATAGTGGTGTATGTGTGTATAGTGGTGTTTTTGTGTATAGTGGTGTGTGTGTGTGTGTGTATAGTGGTGTGTGTGTATGTTGGGATTTGTGTGTGTATAGTGGTGTGTGTGTGTTTAGTGATGTGTGTATATAGTGCTGTGTGTGTGTATAATGGCGTGTGTGTGTATAGTGGTGTGTGTGTGTATAATGGCGTGTGTGTGTATAGTGGTTTGTATGTGTATAGTGGTGTGTGTGTGTGTAGTGGTGTTTGTTTGTATATTGGTGTGGTTGTGAGTCCAGTGGTGTGTGTGTGTATATTGATGTGTGTGTGTATAGTGGTGTGTGTGTGTATAGTGGTGTGTGTTTGTATAGTGGTGTGTGTGTGTGTAGTGGTGTGTGTGTGTATATTGTGTGTGTGTAGCGGTGTGTGTGTGTGTATAGTGGTGTGTGTGTATAGTGGTCTGTGTGTGTATAGTGGAGTGTGTGTATAGTGATGTTTGTGTGCATAGTGGTGTGTGTGTGTGTATAGTGGTGTGTGTGTGTATAGTGGTTTGTGTGTGTATAGTGGTGTGTGTGTGTATAGTGGTGTGTGTGTGTATAGCGTTGTGTCTGTGTATAGTGGTGTGTGTGTACAGTGGTGTGTGTGTGTATAGTGGTGTGTGTGTGTATATTGTTGTATGTTGTATGTGTGTATAGTGGTGTGTGTGTGCGTATAGTGGTGTGTGTGTATAGTGTTGTGTGTATATTGTGGTGTGTGTGTGTGTATAGTGTGTGTGTATAGTGTTGTGTGTGTGTGTATAGCGGTGTGTCTGTGTATAGTGGTGTGTGTGTACAGTGGTGTGTGTGTGTATAGTGGTGTGTGTGTGTATATTGTTGTATGTTGTATGTGTGTATAGTGGTGTGTGTGTGCGTATAGTGGTGTGTGTGTATAGTGTTGTGTGTATATTGTGGTGTATGTGTGTGTATAGTGTGCGTGTATAGTGGTGTGTGTGTGTGTATAGTGGTGTGTGTGTGTTTATATTGGTGTGTTTGTATATAGAGCTGTGTGTGTGTATAGCGGTGTGTGTGTGTGTGTAGTGGTGTGTGTGTATAGTGGTGTGTGTGTGTATAGTGGTGTGTGTGTGTGTATAGTGGTGTGTGTGTGTATAGTCATGTGTGTGTATAGTGATGTGTGCGTGTTTAGTGGTGTGTGTGTGTGTAGTGGTGTGTTTGTGTGCAGTGGTTTGTGTGTGTGTTTATTGGTGTGTGTGAATAGTGGTGTGTGCGTCTGTGTATTATGGTATGTGTGTGTGTAGCGGTGTGTGTTTGTATAGTGGTGTGTGTGTATAGTGGACTGTATATGTGTATAGTGGTGTGTGTGTGTGTATAGTGGTGTGTGTGTGTATAGTGGTGTGTGTGCGTGTATAATGGTGTGTGCGTGTGTGTATAGTTTTGTGTGTATAGTGGTGTGTGTGTGTATAGTGGTGTGTGTGAGTATAGTGGTGCGTGTGTATAGCGGTGTGTGTGTGTGTGTATAGTTTTGTGTGTGTGTATAGTGTTGTGTGTGTGTGTGTGTATAGTGATGCATGTGTGTGTATAGTGGTGTGTGTGTGTGTATAGCGTTGTGTGTGTGTATAGTGGTGTGTGTGTGTATAGCGTTGTGTGTGTGTATAGTGGTGTGTGTGTGTATAGTGGTGTGTGTGAGTATAGTGGTGCGTGTGTATAGCGGTGTGTGTGTGTGTATAGTTTTGTGTGTGTGTATAGTGTTGTGTGTGTGTGTGTGTATAGTGATGCGTGTGTGTGTATAGTGGTGTGTGTGTGTATAGCGTTGTGTGTGTGTATAGTGGTGTGTGTGTGCATAGTGGTGTGTGTGTGTATAGTGGTGTGTGTGTGTGTATAATGGTGTGTGTGTATAGTGGTTTGTGTGTATAATGATGTGTGTTTGTATAGTGGTGTGCGTGTATATTGTTGTGTGTGTGTATTGTGGTGTGTGTGTATAGCGTTGTGTGTGTGTATAGTGGTGTGTGTGTGTGTATAGTGGTGTGTGTGTGTATAGTCATGTGTGTGTATAGTGATGTGTGCGTGTTTAGTGGTGTGCGTGTGTATAGTGGTGTGTTTGTGTGCAGTGGTTTGTGTGTGTGTTTATTGGTGTGTGTGAATAGTGGTGTGTGCGTCTGTGTATTATGGTGTGTGTGTGTGTAGTGGTGTGTGTTTGTATAGTGGTGTGTGTGTATAGTGGACTGTATTTGTGTATAGTGGTGTGTGTGTGTGTATAGAGGTGTGTGTGTGTATAGTGGTGTGTGTGCGTGTATAATGGTGTGTGCGTGTGTGTATAGTTTTGTGTGTATAGTGGTGTGTGTGTGTATAGTGGTGTGTGTGAGTATAGTGGTGCGTGTGTATAGCGGTGTGTGTGTGTGTGTGTATAGTGATGCATGTGTGTGTATAGTGGTGTGTGTGTGTGTATAGCGTTGTGTGTGTGTATAGTGGTGTGTGTGTGTATAGTGTTGTGTGTGTGTATAGTGGTGTGTGTGTGTATAGTGGTGTGTGTGTGTATAGTGGTGTGTGTGTGTGTATAATGGTGTGTGTGTATAGTGGTTTGTGTGTATAATGATGTGTGTTTGTATAGTGGTGTGCGTGTATATTGTTGTGTGTGTGTATTGTGGTGTGTGTGTATAGCGTTGTGTGTGTGTATAGTTGTCTGTGTGTGTACAGTGGTCTGTGTAAATAGTGGTGTGTGTGTGTATAGTGGCATGTGTGTGTGTAGTGGTGTGTGTGTGTATATTGATGTGTGTGTGTATAGTGGTGTGTGTGTGTATATTGATGTGTGTGTGTATAGTGGTGTGTGTGTGTATTGTGGTGTGTGTGTGTATATTGATGTGTGTGTGTATAGTGGTGTGTGTTTGTATAGTGGTGTGTGTGTGTATAGTGGTGTGTGTGTGTATAGTGGTGTGTGTTTGTATAGTGGTGTGTGTGTGTATAGTGGTGTGTGTGTATAGTGGTGTATGTGTGTATAGTGGTGTTTTTGTGTATAGTGGTGTGTGTGTGTGTGTGTATAGTGGTGTGTGTGTATGTTGGGATTTGTGTGTGTATAGTGGTGTGTGTGTGTTTAGTGATGTGTGTATATAGTGCTGTGTGTGTGTATAATGGCGTGTGTGTGTATAGTGGTGTGTGTGTGTATAATGGCGTGTGTGTGTATAGTGGTTTGTATGTGTATAGTGGTGTGTGTGTGTGTAGTGGTGTTTGTTTGTATATTGGTGTGGTTGTGAGTCCAGTGGTGTGTGTGTGTATATTGATGTGTGTGTGTATAGTGGTGTGTGTGTGTATAGTGGTGTGTGTTTGTATAGTGGTGTGTGTGTGTGTAGTGGTGTGTGTGTGTATATTGTGTGTGTGTAGCGGTGTGTGTGTGTGTATAGTGGTGTGTGTGTATAGTGGTCTGTGTGTGTATAGTGGAGTGTGTGTATAGTGATGTTTGTGTGCATAGTGGTGTGTGTGTGTGTATAGTGGTGTGTGTGTGTATAGTGGTTTGTGTGTGTATAGTGGTGTGTGTGTGTATAGTGGTGTGTGTGTGTATAGCGTTGTGTCTGTGTATAGTGGTGTGTGTGTACAGTGGTGTGTGTGTGTATAGTGGTGTGTGTGTGTATATTGTTGTATGTTGTATGTGTGTATAGTGGTGTGTGTGTGCGTATAGTGGTGTGTGTGTATAGTGTTGTGTGTATATTGTGGTGTGTGTGTGTGTATAGTGTGTGTGTATAGTGTTGTGTGTGTGTGTATAGCGGTGTGTCTGTGTATAGTGGTGTGTGTGTACAGTGGTGTGTGTGTGTATAGTGGTGTGTGTGTGTATATTGTTGTATGTTGTATGTGTGTATAGTGGTGTGTGTGTGCGTATAGTGGTGTGTGTGTATAGTGTTGTGTGTATATTGTGGTGTATGTGTGTGTATAGTGTGCGTGTATAGTGGTGTGTGTGTGTGTATAGTGGTGTGTGTGTGTTTATATTGGTGTGTTTGTATATAGAGCTGTGTGTGTGTATAGCGGTGTGTGTGTGTGTGTAGTGGTGTGTGTGTATAGTGGTGTGTGTGTGTATAGTGGTGTGTGTGTGTGTATAGTGGTGTGTGTGTGTATAGTCATGTGTGTGTATAGTGATGTGTGCGTGTTTAGTGGTGTGTGTGTGTGTAGTGGTGTGTTTGTGTGCAGTGGTTTGTGTGTGTGTTTATTGGTGTGTGTGAATAGTGGTGTGTGCGTCTGTGTATTATGGTATGTGTGTGTGTAGCGGTGTGTGTTTGTATAGTGGTGTGTGTGTATAGTGGACTGTATATGTGTATAGTGGTGTGTGTGTGTGTATAGTGGTGTGTGTGTGTATAGTGGTGTGTGTGCGTGTATAATGGTGTGTGCGTGTGTGTATAGTTTTGTGTGTATAGTGGTGTGTGTGTGTATAGTGGTGTGTGTGAGTATAGTGGTGCGTGTGTATAGCGGTGTGTGTGTGTGTGTATAGTTTTGTGTGTGTGTATAGTGTTGTGTGTGTGTGTGTGTATAGTGATGCATGTGTGTGTATAGTGGTGTGTGTGTGTGTATAGCGTTGTGTGTGTGTATAGTGGTGTGTGTGTGTATAGCGTTGTGTGTGTGTATAGTGGTGTGTGTGTGTATAGTGGTGTGTGTGAGTATAGTGGTGCGTGTGTATAGCGGTGTGTGTGTGTGTATAGTTTTGTGTGTGTGTATAGTGTTGTGTGTGTGTGTGTGTATAGTGATGCGTGTGTGTGTATAGTGGTGTGTGTGTGTATAGCGTTGTGTGTGTGTATAGTGGTGTGTGTGTGCATAGTGGTGTGTGTGTGTATAGTGGTGTGTGTGTGTGTATAATGGTGTGTGTGTATAGTGGTTTGTGTGTATAATGATGTGTGTTTGTATAGTGGTGTGCGTGTATATTGTTGTGTGTGTGTATTGTGGTGTGTGTGTATAGCGTTGTGTGTGTGTATAGTTGTCTGTGTGTGTACAGTGGTCTGTGTAAATAGTGGTGTGTGTGTGTATAGTGGCATGTGTGTGTGTAGTGGTGTGTGTGTGTATATTGATGTGTGTGTGTATAGTGGTGTGTGTGTGTATAGTGGTGTGTGTGTGTATATTGATGTGTGTGTGTATAGTGGTGTGTGTTTGTATAGTGGTGTGTGTGTGTACAGTGGTGTGTGTGTGTATAGTGGTGTGTGTTTGTATAGTGGTGTGTGTGTGTATAGTGGTGTGTGTGTATAGTGGTGTATGTGTGTATAGTGGTGTTTTTGTGTATAGTGGTGTGTGTATGTGTGTGTATAGTGGTGTGTGTGTGTATCGTGGTGTGTGTGTGTATAGTGGTGTGTGTGTGTGTATAGTGGTGTGTGTGTATGTTGGGATTTGTGTGTGTACAGTGGTGTGTGTGTGTTTAGTGATGTGTTTATATAGTGCTGTGTGTGTGTATAATGGCGTGTGTGTGTATAGTGGTGTGTGTGTGTATAATGGCGTGTGTGTGTATAGTGGTTTGTATGTGTATAGTGGTGTGTGTGTGTGTAGTGGTGTTTGTTTGTATATTGGTGTGGTTGTGAGTCCAGTGGTGTGTGTGTGTATATTGATGTGTGCGTGTATAGTGGTGTGTGTTTGTACAGTGGTGTGTGTGTGTATAGTGGTGTGTGTGTGTATATTGGTGTGTGTTTGTATCGTGGTGTGTGTGTGTGTGTAGTGGTGTGTGTGTGTATATTGTTGTGTGTGTGTAGCGGTGTGTGTGTGTGTATAGTGGTGTGTGTGTATAGTGGTCTGTGTGTGTACAGTGGTGTGTGTGTGTATAGTGATGTTTGTGTGCATAGTGGTGTGTGTGTGTATAGTGGTGTGTGTGTGTATAGTGGTTTGTGTGTGTATAGTGGTGTGTGTGTGTATAGCGGTGTGTGTGTGTATAGTGGTGTGTGTGTGTATAGTGGTGTGTGTGTGTATAGTGGTGTGTGTGTGTATAGTGGTGTGTGTGTGTATAGTGGTGTGTGTGTATAGTGGTGTGTGTGTGTGTTTAGCGTTGTGTGTGTATAGTGGTGTGTGTGTGTGTATAGCGGTGTGTCTGTGTATAGTGGTGTGTGTGCGTGTTTAGTGATGTGAGTGTGTGTATAATGGTGAGTGTGTGTATAGCTGAGTGTGTGTGTATAGTGGTGTATGTGTGTGTATAATGGTGTGTGTGTGTATAGCGGTGTGTGTGTGTGTGTGTATAGTGGTGTGTGTGTGTATAGTTGTGTGTGTGTAGTGGTGTGTGTGTGTATAGCATTGTGTGTGTGTATAGTGGTGTGTGTGTGTATAGCGGTGTGTCTGTGTTTAATGGTGTGTGTGTGTACAGTGGTGTGTGTGTGTATAGCGGTGTGTGTGTGTATAGTGGTGAGTGTGTGTATATTGCTGTATGTGTGTATAGTGGTGTGTGTGCGTATAGTGGTGTGTGTGTAGTGGTGTGTGTGTGTATAGCATTGTGTGTGTGTATAGTGGTGTGTGTGTGTATAGCGGTGTGTCTGTGTATAGTGGTGTGTGTGTACAGTGGTGTGTGTGTGTATAGTGGTGTGTGTGTGTATATTGTTTTATGTTGTATGTCTGTATAGTGGTGTGTGTGTGCGTATAGTGGTGTGTGTGTATAGTGTTGTGTGTATATTGTGGTGTGTGTGTGTGTATAGTGGTGTGTGTGTGTATAGTGGTGTGTGTGTGTGTTTATATTGGTGTGTTTGTATATAGAGCTCTGTGTGTGTATAGCGGTGTGAGAGTGTTTAGTGGTGTGTGTGTGTGTAGTGGTGTGTGTGTATAGTGGTGTGTGTGTGTATAGTGGTGTGTGTGTGTGTGTATAGTGGTGTGTGTGTGTGTGTATAGTCATGTGTGTGTACAGTGGTGTGTGCTTGTTTAGTGGTGTGTGTGTGTATAGTGGTGTGTTTGTGTGTAGTGGTTTGTGTGTGTGTTTAATGGTGTGTGTGAATAGTGGTGTGTGCGTCTGTGTATTATTGTGTGTGTGTGTGTAGCGGTGTGTGTTTGTATAGTGGTGTGTGTGTGTGTATAGTGGTGTGTGTGAGAATAGTGGTGTGTGTGTATAGCGGTGTGTGTGTGTGTATAGTGTTGTGTGTGTGTATAGTGTTTTGTGTGTGTGTGTGTGTATAGTGATGCGTGTGTGTGTATAGTGGTGTGTGTGTGTATAGCGTTGTGTGTGTGTATAGTGGTGTGTGTGTGTGTATAGCGTTTTGTGTGTGTATAGTGGTGTGTGTGTGTATAGTGGTGTGTATGTGTATAGTGGTGTGTGTGTATAATGGTGTGTGTGTATAGTGGTGTGTGTGTATATTGTTGTGTGTGTATATTGTGGTGTGTGTGTATAGTATTGTGTGTGTGTATAGTTGTCTGTGTGTGTACAGTGGTCTGTGTAAATAGTGGTGTGTGTGTGTATAGTGGCATGTGTGTGTGTAGTGGTGTGTGTGTGTATATTGATGTGTGTGTGTATAGTGGTGTGTGTGTGTATATTGATGTGTGTGTGTATAGTGGTTTGTGTGTGTATAGTGGTGTATGTGTGTATAGTGGTGTTTTTGTGTATAGTGGTGTCTGTGTGTGTATAGTGGTGTGTGTGTGTGTAGTGGTGTGTGTGTGTGTTTATTGGTGTGTGTGTTTGTATAGTGGTGTGTGTGTATAGTTGTGTGTGTGTGTATACTGGTGTGTGTGTATGTTGGCATTTGTATGTCTATAGTGGTGTGTGTGTGTTTAGTGATGTGTGTATATCGTGCTGTGTGTGTGTATAATGGCGTGTGTGTGTATAGTGGTGTGTGTGTGTATAATGGCGTGTGTGTGTATAGTGGTTTGTGTGTGTATAGTGGTGTGTGTGTGTGGTGGTGTTTGTTTGTATATTGGTGTGGTTGTGAATATAGTGGTGTGTGTGTGTGTATAGTGGTGTGTGTGTGTAGTGGTGTGTGTGTGTGTTTATTGGTGTGTTTGTGTGTATAGTGGTGTGTGTGTATAGTGGTGTGTGTGTGTGTATACTGGTGTGTGTGTGTGTAGCGGTGTGTGTGTATAGTGGTCTGTGTGTGTATAGTGGAGTGTGTGTGTATAGTATGTGTGTGTGATAGTGGTGTGTGTGTGTGTGTAGTGGTGTGTGTTGTAGAGTGGTTTGTGTGTATATAGTGGGTGTGTGTGTATAGTGGTGTTTGTGTGTTTATATGGCGTGTGTGGGTATAGTGGTGTGTGTGTATAGTGGTGTGTGTGTGTATAGCGGTGTGTGTGTGTATAGTGGTGTGTGTGTATAGTGGTGTGTGTGTTATAGGTTGTGTTTGTGTATAGTGATGTGTGTGTGTATAATGGTGAATGTGTGTATAGCTGTGTGTGGTGTGTATAGTGGTGTGTGTGTGTATAGCTGTGTGTGTGTTTATAGTGGTGTGTGTGTATGATGGTGTGCGTGTGTGTATAATGGTGTTTGTGTGTATAGCGGTGTGTGTGTGTGTGTTAGTGGTGTGTGTGTGTATAGTTGTGTGTGTGTAGTGGAGTGTGTGTGTATAGCATTGTGTGTGTGTATAGGGGTGTGTGTGTGTATAGCGGTGTGTCTGTGTATAGTGGTGTGTGTGTGTAGAGTGGTGTATGTCTTTGTATGTTCGTGTGTGTGTGTATAGTGGTGTGTCTGTGTATAGTAGTGTGTTTGTGTGTATAGTGGTGTGTGTATCTATAGTGGTGTGTGTGTGTATCTGGTGTCATAGAGTCATAGAGTAATACAGCACGGATAGAGGCCCTTCGGCCCATCGTGTCCGCGCCGGCCATCAAGCCCTGTCTAATCTAATCCCATATTCCAGCATTTGGCCCGTAGCCTTGTATGCTATGGCATTTCAAGTGCACATCCAAATGCTTCTTAAATGTTGTGAGGGTTTCTGCCTCCACAACCCTTTCAGGCAGTGAGTTCCAGACTCCAACCACCCTCTGGGTGAAAAAGTTCTTTCTCAAATCCCCTCTAAACCCCCCGCCCTTTACCTTGAATCTATGCCCCCTAGTTATTGACCCCTCTACTAAGGGAAAAAGCTCCTCAGCATCCATCCTATCTATGCCCCTCATAATTTTGTACACCTCAATCATGTCCCCCCTCAGCCTCCTCTGCTCCAAGGAAAACAAACCCAATCTGCCCAGTCTCTCTTCATAGCTGAAGCGCTCCAGCCCTGGTAACATCCTGGTGAACCTCCTCTGCACCCTCTCTAATGCGATCACATCCTTCCTGTAGTGTGGCGACCAGAACTGCACACAGTATTCCAGCTGTGGCCTAACCAGTGTTTTATACAGCTCCATCATAACCTCCTTGCTCTTATATTCAATGCCTCAGCTAATATGTGTGTGTATTATGGTGTGTGTGTATAGTGGTGTGTGTGTGTATAGTTGTGTGTGTGTGTGTATAGTGGTGTGTGTGTGTGTATAGTGGTGTGTCTGTGTATATATCCCATATGCCTTTTTTACCACCTTATCCACCTGTTCCGCCGCCTTCAGGGATCTGTGTACTTGCATGGTGTGTGTGTGTGTATAGTGGTGTATGTGTGTGTGTATAGTGGTGTGTGTGTATAGCGGTGTGTCTGTGTATAGTGGTGTGTGTGTGTATAGTGGTGTGTGTGTGCATGGTGGTGTGTTTGTGTATAGTGGTGTGTGTGTGTATAGTGGCGTGTGTGTGCATAGTGGTGTGTGTGTGTATAGTGGCGTGTGAATGCATAGTGGTGTGTGTGTGTATCGTGGTGTTTGTGTGCATAGTGGTGTGTTTGTGTAAATTGTTATGTGTGTATAGCGGTGTGTCTGTGTATATAGTGGTGTGTGTGTATAGTGGGTGTGTGTGTGTATAGTGGTGTGTCTGTGTATAGTGGTGTGTGTGTGTATTGTGGTGTGTGTGTATATTGTGGTGTGTGTGTGTGTATAGTGGTGTGTGTGTGTATAGCGGTGTGTGTGTGTATTGTGGTGTGTGTGTGTAGTGGTGTGTGTGTGTGTATTATGGTGTGTGTGTATAGTGGTGTGTGTGTGTATTGTTGTGTGTGTGTGTGTATAGTAGTGTGTGTGTGTGTATAGTGGTTTGTGTGTGTATAATGGTGAATGTGTGTATAGCTGTGTGTGTGTGTATAGTGGTGTGTGTGTGTATAGCTGTGTGTTTGGTTATAGTGGTGTGTGTATAGTGGTGTGCGTGTGTGTATACTGGTGTGTGTGTGTAGCGGTGTGTGTGTATAGTGGTCTGTGTGTGTATAGTGGAGTGTGTGTGTATAGCAATATGTGTGTGCATAGTGGTGTGTGTGTGTGTATAGTGGTGTGTGTGTGTAGAGTGGTTTGTGTGTATATAGTGGAGTGTGTGTGTATAGTGGTGTTTGTGTGTTTATAATGGCGTGTGTGTGTATAGTGGTGTGTGTGTATAGTGGTGTGTGTGTTTATAGCGTTGTGTTTGTGTATAGTGATGTGTGTGTGTATAATGGTGAATGTGTGTATAGCTGTGTGTGTGTGTATAGTGGTGTGTGTGTATATAGCTGTGTGTGTGTTTATAGTGGTGTGTGTGTATAGTGGTGTGCGTGTGTGTATAATGGTGTTTGTGTGTATAGCGGTGTGTGTGTGTGTGTGTGTGTATAGTGGTGTGTGTGTGTATAGTTGTGTGTGTGTAGTGGTGTGTGTGTGTATAGCATTGTGTGTGTGTATAGGGGTGTGTGTGTGTATAGCGGTGTGTCTGTGTATAGTGGTGTGTGTGTGTAGAGTGGTGTATGTCTTTGTATGTTGTGTGTGTGTGTATAGTGGTGTGTCTGTGTATAGTAGTGTGTTTGTGTGTGTAGTGGTGTGTGTATCCTATAGTGGTGTGTGTGTGTATCTGGTGTCATAGAGTCATAGAGTAATACAGCACGGATAGAGGCCCTTCGGCCCATCGTGTCCGCGCCGGCCATCAAGCCCTGTCTAATCTAATCCCATATTCCAGCATTTGGCCCGTAGCCTTGTATGCTATGGCATTTCAAGTGCACATCCAAATGCTTCTTAAATGTTGTGAGGGTTTCTGCCTCCACAACCCTTTCAGGCAGTGAGTTCCAGACTCCAACCACCCTCTGGGTGAAAAAGTTCTTTCTCAAATCCCCTCTAAACCCCCCGCCCTTTACCTTGAATCTATGCCCCCTAGTTATTGACCCCTCTACTAAGGGAAAAAGCTCCTCAGCATCCATCCTATCTATGCCCCTCATAATTTTGTACACCTCAATCATGTCCCCCCTCAGCCTTCTCTGCTCCAAGGAAAACAAACCCAATCTGCCCAGTCTCTCTTCATAGCTGAAGCGCTCCAGCCCTGGTAACATCCTGGTGAACCTCCTCTGCACCCTCTCTAACGCGATCACATCCTTCCTGTAGTGTGGCGACCAGCACTGCACACAGTATTCCAGCTGTGGCCTAACCAGTGTTTTATACAGCTCCATCATAACCTCCTTGCTCTTATATTCAATGCCTCGGCTAATATGTGTGTGTATTATGGTGTGTGTGTATAGTGGTGTGTGTGTTTATAGCTGTGTGTGTGTGTATAGCAGTGTGTGTGTGTGTATAGTGGTGTGTGTGTGTGTATAGTGGTGTGTCTGTGTATATATCCCATATGCCTTTTTTACCAACTTATCCACCTGTTCCGCCGCCTTCAGGGATCTGTGTACTTGCACGGTGTGTGTGTGTGTATAGTGGTGTATGTGTGTGTGTATAGTGGTGTGTGTGTATAGCGGTGTGTCTGTGTATAGTGGTGTGTGTGTGTATAGTGGTGTGTGTGTGCATGGTGGTGTGTTTGTGCATAGTGGTGTGTGTTTATAGTGGTGTGTGTGTATAGTGGTGTGTGTGTGTATACTGGTGTGTGTGTATAGCGGTGTGTCTGTGTATAGTGGTGTGTGTGTGTGTATAGTGGCGTGTGTGTGTATAGTGGCGTGTGTGTGCATAGTGGTGTGTGTGTATATAGTGGTGTTTGTGTGCATAGTGGTGTGTTTGTGTATATTGGTATGTGTGTATAGCGGTGTGTCTGTGTATATAGTGGTGTGTGTGTATAGTGGTGTGTGTATGTATAGCGGTGTGTCTGTGTATAGTGGTGTGTGTGTGTATTGTGGTGTGTGTGTGTAGTGGTGTGTGTGTGTGTGTATTATGGTGTGTGTGTATAGTGGTGTGTGTGTGTATAGTTGTGTGTGTGTGTATAGTAGTGTGTGTGTGTGTATAGTGGTGTGTGTGTGTGTATAGTGGTGTGTCTGTGTATAGTGGTGTGTGTGTGTATTGTGGTGTGTGTGTGTAGTGGTGTGTGTGTGTATTATGGTGTGTGTGTATAGTGGTGTGTGTGTGTATAGTTGTGTGTGCGTGTATAGTAGTGTGTGTGTGTGCATAGTGGTGAGTGTGTGTATAGTGGCGTGTGTGTGCATAGTGGTGTGTGTGTGTATAGTGGTGTGTGTGTGCATAGTGGTGTGTTTGTGTATATTGGTATGTGTGTATAGCGGTGTGTCTGTGTATATAGTGGTGTGTGTGTATAGTGGTGTGTGTATGTATAGCGGTGTGTCTGTGTATAGTGGTGTGTGTGTGTATTGTGGTGTGTGTGTGTAGTGGTGTGTGTGTGTGTGTATTATGGTGTGTGTGTATAGTGGTGTGTGTGTGTATAGTTGTGTGTGTGTGTATAGTAGTGTGTGTGTGTGTATAGAGGTTTGTGTGTGTGTATAGTGGTGTGTCTGTGTATAGTGGTGTGTGTGTGTATTGTGGTGTGTGTGTGTAGTGGTGTGTGTGTGTATTATGGTGTGTGTGTATAGTGGTGTGTGTGTGTATAGTTGTGTGTGTGTGTGTATAGTAGTGTGTGTGTGTGCAAAGTGGTGTGTGTGTGTGTATAGTGGTGTGTGTGTGTATAGTGGTGTGTCTGTGTATAGTGGTGTGTGTGTGTATTGTGGTGTGTGTGTGTAGTGGTGTGTGTGTGTGTATTATGGTGTGTGTATATAGTGGTGTGTGTGTGTGTATAGTGGTGTGTGTGTGCATGGTGGTGTGTTTGTGTATAGTGGTGTGTGTTTATAGTTGTGTGTGTGTATAGTGGTGTGTGTGTGTATAGTGGTGTGTGTGTATAGCGGTGTGTCTGTGTATAGTGATGTGTGTGTGTATAGTGGTGTGTGTGTGTATAGTGGTGTGTGTGTGCATAGTGGTGTGTTTGTGTATATTGGTTTGTGTGTATAGCGGTGTGTCTGTGTATATAGTGGTGTGTGTGTATAGTGGTGTGTGTGTGTATAGCGGTGTGTCTGTGTATAGTGGTGTGTGTGTGTATTGTCGTGTGTGTGTGTAGTGGTGTGTGTGTGTGTATTATGGTGTGTGTGTATAGTGGTGTGTGTGTGTATAGTTGTGTGTGTGTGTGTATAGTAGTGTGTGTGTGTGTATAGTGCTGTGTGTGTGTGCATAGTGGTGTGTCTGTGTATATTGGTGTGTGTGTATTGTGGTGTGTGTGTGTAGTGGTGTGTGTGTGTGTGTATTATGCTGTGTGTGTATAGTGGTGTGTGTGTGTATAGTTGTGTGTGTGTGTGTATAGTAGTGTGTGTGTGTATATAGTGGTGTGTGTCTGTGTATAGTGGTGTGTGTGTGTATTGTGGTGTGTGTGTGTAGTGGTGTGTGTGTGTGTATTATGGTGTGTGTGTATACTGGTGCGTGTGTGTAGAGTTGTGTGTGTGTGTATAGTGGTTTGTGTGTGTATAGTGGTGTGTGTGTGTATAATGGTGAATGTGTGTATAGCTGTGTGTGTGTGTATAGTGGTGTGTGTGTGTAAAGTGGTTTGTGTGTGTATAGTGGTGTGTGTGTGTATAATGGTGAATGTGTGTATAGCTGTGTGTGTGTGTATGGTGGTGTGTGTGTGTATAGTTGTGTGTGTGTAGTGGTGTGTGTGTGTATAGCATTGTGTGTGTGTATAGTGGTGTGTGTGTGTATAGTGGTTTGTGTGTGTATAGTGGTGTGTGTGTGTATATTGATGTGTGTGTGTATAGTGGTGTGTGTTTGTATAGAGGTGTGTGTGTGTATAGTGGTGTGTGTGTGTATAGTGGTGTGTGTTTGTATAGTGGTGTGTATGTGTATAGTGGTTTGTGTGAATAGTGGTGTATGTGTGTATAGTGGTGTTTTTGTGTATAGTGGTGTGTGTGTGTGTATAGTGGTGTGTGTGTGTATCGTGGTGTGTGTGTGTATAGTGGTGTGTGTGCGTGTATAGTGGTGTGTGTGTATGTTGGCATTTGTATGTGTATAGTGGTGTGTGCGTGTTTAGTGATGTGTGTATATCGTGCTGTGTGTGTGTATAATGGCGTGTGTGTGTATAGTGGTGTGTGTGTGTATAATGGCGTGTGTGTGCATAGTGGTTTGTGTGTGTGTAGTGGTGTGTGTGTGTGGTGGTGTTTGTTTGTATATTGGTGTGGTTGTGAGTATAGTGGTGTGTGTGTGTGTATCGTGGTGTGTGTGTGTGTAGTGGTGTGTGTGTGTATATTGTTGTGTGTGTGTGTGTTTATTGGTGTGTGTGTGTGTATAGTGGTGTGTGTGTATAGTGGTGTGTGTGTGTGTATACTGGTGTGTGTGTGTGTATCGGTGTGTGTGTATAGTGGTCTGTGTGTGTATCGTGGAGTGTGTGTGTATAGTGGTGTGTGTGTGCATAGTGGTGTGTGTGTGTATAGTGGTGTGTGTGTGTATAGTGGTTTGTGTGTGTATAGTGGTGTGTGTGTGTATAATGGTGAATGTGTGTATAGCTGTGTGTGTGTGTATAGTGGTGTGTGTGTGTATAGCTGTGTGTTTGTTTATAGTGGTGTGTGTATAGTGGTGTGCGTGTGTGTATACTGGTGTGTGTGTGTGTAGCGGTGTGTGTGTATAGTGGTCTGTGTGTGTATAGTGGAGTGTGTGTGTATAGTAATGTGTGTGTGCATAGTGGTGTGTGTGTGTGTATAGTGGTGTGTGTGTGTAGAGTGGTTTGTGTGTATATAGTGGAGTGTGTGTGTATAGTGGTGTTTGTGTGTTTATAATGGCGTGTGTGTGTATAGTGGTGTGTGTGTATAGTGGTGTGTGTGTTTATAGCGTTGTGTTTGTGTATAGTGATGTGTTTGTGTATATTGGTGAATGTGTGTATAGCTGTGTGTGTGTGTATAGCTCTGTGTGTGTTTATAGTGGTGTGTGTGTATAGTGGTGTGCGTGTGTGTATAATGGTGTTTGTGTGTATAGCGGTGTGTGTGTGTGTGTATAGTGGTGTGTGTCTGTATAGTTGTGTGTGTGTAGTGGTGTGTGTGTGTATAGCATTGTGTGTGTGTATAGTGGTGTGTGTGTGTATAGCGGTGTGTCTGTGTATAGTGGTGTGTGTGTGTAGAGTGGTGTATGTCTTTGTATGTTGTGTGTGTGTATAGTGGTGTGTCTGTGTATAGTAGTGTGTTTGTGTGTATAGTGGTGTGTGTATCTATAGTGGTGTGTGTGTGTATCTGGTGTGTGTGTGTGTATAGTGGTGTATGGGTGTGTGTATAGTGGTGTGTGTGTATAGCGGTGTGTCTGTGTATAGTGGTGTGTGTGTGTATAGTGGTGTGTGTGTGCATGGTGGTGTGTTTGTGTATAGTGGTGTGTGTTTATAGTGGTGTGTGTGTATAGTGGTGTGTGTGTGTATAGTGGTGTGTGTGTATAGTGGTGTGTCTGTGTATAGTGGTGTGTGTGTGTGTATAGTGGCGTGTGTGTGCATTGTGGTGTGTGTGTGTATAGTGGCGTGTGTGTGCATAGTGGTGTGTGTGTGTATAGTGGTGTGTGTGTGCATAGTGGTGTGTTTGTGTATATTGGTATGTGTGTATAGCGGTGTGTCTGTGTATATAGTGGTGTGTGTGTATAGTGGTGTGTGTGTGTATAGCGGTGTGTCTGTGTATAGTGGTGTGTGTGTGTATTGTGGTGTGTGTGTCTAGTGGTGTGTGTGTGTATTATGGTGTGTGTGTATAGTGGTGTGTGTGTGTATAGTTGTGTGTGTGTGTATAGTAATGTGTGTGTGTTTATAGTGGTGTGTGTGTGTATAGTGTTGTGTGTGTGTGTGTATAGTGGTGTGTGTGTATAGTACATAAGAAATAGGAGCAGGAGTAGGCCAATCGGCCCCTCGAGCCTGCTCCACCATTCAATAAGATCATGGCTGATCTGATCCTAACCTCAAATCTTCTATCACTCTGCATCCACCCAAACCCATGTGATCTCCCGGGAGAGGCGAAAAACCAGATAAAGACCCAATGGCCAATTTGGGAGAAAAAAATCTGGGAAATTCCTCTCCGACCCATCTAGGCGATCGAAATTCTTCCAGGAGATCACTCTGTCCCTATATTTTCTACAGTACTTACCTTCTGTAAAGGCGACCTCCACCCCAGCCAGGAACAGGAATAAAACCATCTCCTGAAATCTAACAGAATTAGAACACAGTAGGAGCAGAACAAGGCTACATGGCCCCTGGGCCCACTCCACTACCCACAGGGCCATGACCATTCCGAACCTAGAGTGGTTTGTGTGTATATAGTGGGGTGTGTGTGTATAGTGATGTTTGTGTGTTTATAATGGTGTGTGTGTGTATAGTGGTGTGTGTGTATAGTGGTGTGTGTGTTTATAGCGTTGTGTTTGTGTATAGTGATGTGTGTGTGTATAATGGTGAATGTGTGTATAGCTGTGTGTGTGTGTATAGTGGTGTGTGTGTGTATAGCTGTGTGTGTGTTTGTGTGTATAGTGGTGTGTGTATCTATAGTGGTGTGTGTGTGTATCTGGTGTGTGTGTGTGCATAGTGGTCTATGTGTGTGTGTATAGTGATGTGTGTGTATAGCGGTGTGTCTGTGTATAGTGGTGTGTGTGTGTATAGTGGTGTGTGTGTGCATGGTGGTGTGTTTGTGCATAGGGGTGTGTGTTTATAGTGGTGTGTGTGTATAGTGGTGTGTGAGTGTGCATAGTGGTGTGTCTGTGTATAGTGGTGTGTGTGTGTGTGTATAGTGGCGTGTGTGTGCATAGTGGTGTGTGTGTGTATAGTGGCGTGTGTGTGCATAGTGGTGTGTGTGTGTATAGTGGTGTGTGTGTGCATAGTGGTGTTTTTGTGTATATTGGTATGTGTGTATAGCGGTGTGTCTGTGTATATAGTGGTGTGTGTGTATTGTGGTGTGTGTGTGTAGTGGTGTGTGTGTGTGTATTATGGTGTGTGTGTATAGTGGTGTGTGTGTGTATAGTTGTGTGTGTGTGTATAGTAGTGTGTGTGTGTGTATAGTGGTGTGTGTGTGTATAGTGTTGTGTGTGTGTGTATAGTGGTGTGTGTGTATAGTGGTGTGTGTGTATAGTGGTGTGTGTGTGTTTATAGTGGTGTGTGTTTAAAGTGGTGTGTGTTTATAGTGGTGTGTGTGTGTAAAGTGGTGTGTGTGTGTGTTTGTGTATAGTGGTGTATGTGTTGATAGTGGAGTGTGTGTGTGTGTATAGTGGTGTATGTGTGTAAAGTGGTGTCTGTGTCTATAGTGATGTGTGTGTATATTTATGTGTGTGTGTATAGTGGTGTATGTGTGTAAAGTGGTGTCTGTGTGCATAGTGATGTGTGTGTGTCTGTATAGTGGTGTGTATGTGTATAGTTTTGTGTGTTTATAGTGGTGTGTGTGTGTATAGTGGTGTATGTGTGTATAGTGGTGTTTGAGTGTATATTGGTGTGTGTGTATAGTGGTGTGTGTGTATGTATAATGGTGTGTGTGTATAGTGGTGTATGTGTGTATAGTGGTGTGTGTGTGTGTATAATGGTGTGTGTGTGTATAGTGGTGTATGGGTGTATAGTGGTGTGTGTGTGTATAGTGGTGTGTTTGTGTGTAGTGGTTTGTGTGTGTGTTTATTGGTGTGTGTGAATAGTGGCGTGTGCGTCTGTGTATAATGGTGTGTGTGTGTATAGTGGTGTGTGTGCGTGTATAATGGTGTGTGCGTGTGTGTATAGTTTTGTGTGTATAGTGGTGTGTGTGTGTGTGTATAGTGGTGTGTGTGAGTATAGTGGCGTGTGTGTATAGCGGTGTGTGTGTGTATATAGTTTTGTGTGTGTGTATAGTGTTGTGTGTGAGTGTGTATAGTGATGCGTGTATGTGTATAGTGGTGTGTGTGTATAGCATTGTGTGTGTGTATAGTGGTGTGTGTGTGTATAGCGTTGTGTGTGTGTATAGTGGTGTGTGTGTGTATAGTGGTGTGTGTGTGTATAGAGGTGTATGTGTATAATGATGTGTGTTTGTATAGTGGTGTGTGTGTATATTGTTGTGTGTGTATATTGTGGTGTGTGTGTATAGTAGTGTGTGTGTGTATAGTTGTCTGTGTGTGTACAGTGGTCTGTGTAAATAGTGGTGTGTGTGTCTTTAGTGGCATGTGTGTGTGTAGTGGTGTGTGTCTGTGTATATTGATGTGTGTGTGTATAGTGGTGTGTGTGTGTATAGTGGTGTGTGTGTGTATATTGATGTGTGTGTGTATAGAGGTGTGTGTGTGTATAGTGGTGTGTGTGTGTATATTGATGTGTGTTTGTATAGTGGTGTGTGTGTGTATAGTGGTGTGTGTGTGTATATTGATGTGTGTTTGTATAGTGGTGTGTGTGTGTATAGTGGTGTGTGTGTGTATAGTGGTGTGTGTGTGTATATTGATGTGTGTGTGTATAGTGGTGTGTGTTTGTATAGTGGTGTGTGTGTGTATAGTGGTGTGTGTGTGTATAGTGGTGTGTGTTTGTATAGTGGTGTGTGTGTGTATAGTGGTGTGTGTGTATAGTGGTGTATGGTGGTGTTTTTGTGTATAGTGGTGTGTGTGTGTGTATAGTGTTGTGTGTGTGTATAGTGTTGTGTGTATATTGTGGTGTGTGTGTTTATAGTGGTGAGTGTGTGTATAGTGTTGAGTGTGTGTATATAGTGGTGTGTGTGTGTATCGTGGTGTGTGTGTGTATAGTGGTGTGTGTGTGTGTATAGTGGTGTGTGTGTATGTTGGCATTTGTGTGTGTATAGTGGTGTGTGTGTGTTTAGTGCTGTGTGTATATGGTGCTGTGTGTGTGCATAATGGCGTGTGTGTGTATAGTGGTGTGTGTGTGTATAGTGGTGTGTGTGTGTCTTTAGAGTTGTTTGTGTGTTGATAGTTGTGTGTGTTTGTGTATAGTGGTGTGTGTGTGTGTAGTGGTGTTTGTTTGTATATTGGTGTGGTTGTGAGTATAGTGGTGTGTGTGTGTATAGTGGTGTGTGTGTATAGTGGTGTGTGTGTGTGTGTAGCGGTGTGTGTGTATAGTGGTCTGTGTGTGTATCGTGGAGTGTGTGTGTATAGTGGTGTGTGTGTGCATAGTGGTGTGTGTGTGTGTATAGTGGTGTGTGTGTGTGTAGTGGTTTGTGTGTGTATAGTGGTGTGTGTGTATGTATAATGGTGTGTGTGTATAGTGGTGTATGTGTGTATAGTGGTGTGTGTGTGTGTATAATGGTGTGTGTGTGTATAGTGGTGTATGGGTGTATAGTGGTGTGTGTGTGTATAGTGGTGTGTTTGTGTGTAGTGGTTTGTGTGTGTGTTTATTGGTGTGTGTGAATAGTGGCGTGTGCGTCTGTGTATAATGGTGTGTGTGTGTATAGTGGTGTGTGTGCGTGTATAATGGTGTGTGCGTGTGTGTATAGTTTTGTGTGTATAGTGGTGTGTGTGTGTGTGTATAGTGGTGTGTGTGAGTATAGTGGCGTGTGTGTATAGCGGTGTGTGTGTGTATATAGTTTTGTGTGTGTGTATAGTGTTGTGTGTGAGTGTGTATAGTGATGCGTGTATGTGTATAGTGGTGTGTGTGTATAGCATTGTGTGTGTGTATAGTGGTGTGTGTGTGTATAGCGTTGTGTGTGTGTATAGTGGTGTGTGTGTGTATAGTGGTGTGTGTGTGTATAGAGGTGTATGTGTATAATGATGTGTGTTTGTATAGTGGTGTGTGTGTATATTGTTGTGTGTGTATATTGTGGTGTGTGTGTATAGTAGTGTGTGTGTGTATAGTTGTCTGTGTGTGTACAGTGGTCTGTGTAAATAGTGGTGTGTGTGTCTTTAGTGGCATGTGTGTGTGTAGTGGTGTGTGTCTGTGTATATTGATGTGTGTGTGTATAGTGGTGTGTGTGTGTATAGTGGTGTGTGTGTGTATATTGATGTGTGTGTGTATAGAGGTGTGTGTGTGTATAGTGGTGTGTGTGTGTATATTGATGTGTGTTTGTATAGTGGTGTGTGTGTGTATAGTGGTGTGTGTGTGTATATTGATGTGTGTTTGTATAGTGGTGTGTGTGTGTATAGTGGTGTGTGTGTGTATAGTGGTGTGTGTGTATATTGATGTGTGTGTGTATAGTGGTGTGTGTTTGTATAGTGGTGTGTGTGTGTATAGTGGTGTGTGTGTGTATAGTGGTGTGTGTTTGTATAGTGGTGTGTGTGTGTATAGTGGTGTGTGTGTATAGTGGTGTATGGTGGTGTTTTTGTGTATAGTGGTGTGTGTGTGTGTATAGTGTTGTGTGTGTGTATAGTGTTGTGTGTATATTGTGGTGTGTGTGTTTATAGTGGTGAGTGTGTGTATAGTGTTGAGTGTGTGTATATAGTGGTGTGTGTGTGTATTGTGGTGTGTGTGTGTATAGTGGTGTGTGTGTGTGTATAGTGGTGTGTGTGTATGTTGGCATTTGTGTGTGTATAGTGGTGTGTGTGTGTTTAGTGCTGTGTGTATATGGTGCTGTGTGTGTGCATAATGGCGTGTGTGTGTATAGTGGTGTGTGTGTGTATAGTGGTGTGTGTGTGTCTTTAGTGTTGTTTGTGTGTTGATAGTTGTGTGTGTTTGTGTATAGTGGTGTGTGTGTGTGTAGTGGTGTTTGTTTGTATATTGGTGTGGTTGTGAGTATAGTGGTGTGTGTGTGTATAGTGGTGTGTGTGTATAGTGGTGTGTGTGTGTGTGTAGCGGTGTGTGTGTATAGTGGTCTGTGTGTGTATCGTGGAGTGTGTGTGTATAGTGGTGTGTGTGTGCATAGTGGTGTGTGTGTGTGTATAGTGGTGTGTGTGTGTGTAGTGGTTTGTGTGTGTATAGTGGTGTGTGTGTGTGTATAATGGTGAATGTGTGTATAGCTGTGTGTGTGTGTATAGTGGTGTGTGTGTGTATAGCTGTGTGTTTGTTTATAGCGGTGTGTGTATAGTGGTGTGCGTGTGTGTATACTGGTGTGTGTGTGTGTAGGTGTGTAGGATCGGACAGAGTCAACATGGATTTACAAAGGGTAAATCGTGTTTGACTAATCTGCTGGAATTTTTTGAGGAAGTAACTGGTAAAATAGATGGGGGAGAGCCAGTGGATGTGGTGTACCTTGACTTCCAGAAAGCCTTCGATAAGGTTCCACACAAAAGATTATCATGCAAAATTAAGGCTCATGGGATTGGGGGCAAAGTATTAACGTGGATAGAGAACTGGCTGGCGGATAGAAAACAGAGAGTTGGAATAAACGGCTCGTTTTCGGAGTGGCAGGCAGTGACCAGCGGGGTGCCGCAAGGATCTGTCCTGGGACCCCAGCTGTTCACAATATATATAAATGATCTGGATCAGGGAATTGGATGCAATATTTCCAAATTCGCTGACGACACTAAACTAGGAGGAGGGGTGGGCTCTGATGAGGATGTCAGGAGGCTACAGTGCGATTTGGACAGGTTGGGGGAATGGGCGGATACGTGGCAGATGCACTATAATGTGGATAAATGCGAGGTTATCCACTTTGGGGGTAAAAACAGGAGGGTGGATTATTATCTAAATGGCAATAGATTGGGAGATGGGGAAGTGCAGAGGGACCTGGGTGTTCTTGTGCACCAGTCACTGAAGGAGAGCATGCAGGTGCAACAGGCGATTAAGAAGGCAAATGGTATGTTGGCCTTCATATCAAGGGGGTTCGAGTATAGGAATAGGGATACCTTACTACAGCTCTACAAGGTGCTGGTGAGACCGCATCTGGAGTATTGTGTACAGTTTTGGTCGCCCCATCTGCGGAAGGATGTTCTTGCCATGGAAAGAGTGCAGCGGCGATTCACCAGGCTGATACCTGGAATGGCGGGAATGACCTACGAGGAGAGATTGAATAGTTTGGGCTTGTACTCACTGGAGTTTAGAAGATTGAGAGGGGATCTCATCGAAACATATAAAATTATGGCAGGCCTGGACAGGCTGAATTCAGAGAGAATGTTTCCAATGGCAGGGGAGCACAGAACCAGGGGCCACAGTCTAAAAATAGCGGGCAAATCATTTAAAACAGAGATGAGGAAGAATTTCTTCACTCAAAGAGTGGTGAGCCTGTGGAATTCCCTGCCACAGAGGGCTGTGAAGGCTAATTCAATAAATATTTTCAAGAGAGAATTGGATATATTTCTGAAGGCTAAGGGGATTAAGGGTTACGGAGAAAAGGCGGGGACGGGGTACTGAACTGGTAAGATCAGCTATGATCTCAGACGAAGATCAGCCATGATCTCATTGAATGGCGGAGCAGGCTCGAAGGGCCGAATGGCCTACTCCTGTTCCTATCTCTATGTTTCTATGTTTCTATGTATGTATAGTGGTCTGTGTGTGTATAGTGGAATGTGTTTATAGTAATGTGTGTGTGCATAGTGGTGTGTGTGTGTGTATAGTGGTGTGTGTGTATAGTGGTGTGTGTGTTTATAGCGTTGTGTTTGTGTCTAGTGATGTGTGTGTGTATAATGGTGAATGTGTGTATAGCTGTGTGTGTGTGTATAGTGGTGTGTGTGTGTATAGCTGTGTGTGTGTTTATAGTGGTGTGTGTGTATGGTGGTGTGCATGTGTGTATAATGGTGTTTGTGTGTATAGGTGTGTGTGTGTGTGTATAGTGGTGTGTGTGTGTATAGTTGTGTGTGTGTAGTGGTGTGTGTGTGTATAGCATTGTGTGTGTGGACAGTGGTGTGTGTGTGTATAGCGGTGTGTCGGTGTATAGTGGTGTGTGTGTGTAGAGTTGTGTATGTCTTTGTATATTGTGTGTGTGTGTACAGTGGTGTGTGTGTGTATAGTAGTGTGTTTGTTTGTATAGTGGTGTGTGTATGTATAGTGGTGTGTGTGTGTATCTGGTGTGTGTGTGTGTATAGTGCTATATGTGTGTGTGTATAGTGGTGTGTGTGTATAGCAGTGTGTCTGTGTATAGTGGTGTGTGTGTGTATAGTGGTGTGTGTGTGCATGGTGGTGTGTTTGTGTATAGTGGTGTGTGTGTGTATAGTGGTGTGTGTATATAGCGGTGTGTCTGTGTATAGTGGTGTGTGTGTGTATAGTGGCGTGTGTGTGCATAGTGGTGTGTGTGTGTATAGTGGTGTGTGTGTGCATAGTGGTGTGATTGTGTATAGTGGTATGTGTTTATAGCAGAGTGTCTGTGTATATAGTGGTGTGTGTGTATAGTAGTGTGTGTGTGTATAGCGGTGTGTCTGTGTATAGTGGTGTGTGTGTGTATTGTGGTGTGTGTGTGTAGTGGTGTGTGTGTGTGTATTATGGTGTGTGTGTATAGTGGTGTGTGTGTATAGTAGTGTGTGTGTGTATAGTGGTGTGTGTGTGTATAGTGTTGTGTGTGTGTATAGTGGTGTGTGTGTGTGTATAGTGGTGTGTGTGTATAGTGGTGTGTGTGTATAGTGGTGTGTGTGTGTTTATAGTGGTGTGTGTTTAAAATGGTGTGTGTTTATAGTGGTGTGTGTGTGTATAGTGGTGTGTGTGTTTTTAGTGGTGTGTGTGTGTGTGTGTGTATAGTGGCGCATGTGTTGATAGTGGTGTGTGTGTGTGTGTAAAGTGGTGTCTGTGTGTATAGTGATGTGTGTGTTTAGTGATGTGTGTGTGTATAGTTGTGTATGTGTGTAAAGTGGTGTCTGTGTGTATAGTGATGTGTGTGTGTCTGTATAGTGTTGTGTGTTTATAGTGGTGTGTGTGTGTATAGTGGTGTATGTGTGTATAGTGGTGTTTGAGTGTACATTGGTGTGTGTGTATAGTGGTGTGTGTGTATGTATAATGGTGTGTGTGTATAGTGGTGTATGTGTGTATAGTGGTGTGTGTGTGTATAGTGGTGTATGTGTGTATAGTGGTGTGTGTGTGTATAGTGGTGTGTGTTTATAGTGGTGTGTGTGTGTTTGTGTATAGTGGTATTTGTGTTTATATAGGTGTGTTTGTGTTTTGAGTGGTGTGTGTGTATAGTGGTGTCTTTGTATATAGTGTTGTGTGTGTGTATAGCGGTGTGAGAGTGTATTATGGTGTTTGTGTGTATAGTGGTGTGTGTGTGTAGAGTGGTGTGTGTGTTTATAGTGGTATGAGAGTGTATAGTGGTGTATGTGTGTATAGTGGTGTGTTTGTGTGTATAGTGGTGTGTGTGTGTGTATAGTGGTGTGTTTGTATATAGTGTTGTGTGTGTGTATAGCGGTGTGAGAGCGTATTGTGGTGTGGGTGTGTGTATAGTGGTGTGTGTGTGTGTATACTGGTGTGTGTGTATAGTGGCGTGTGTGTGTGTATAGTGGTGTGTGTGTGTATAGTGGTGTGTGTGTGTATAGTGGTGTGTGTGTGTATATATTGGTGTGTGTGTGTATAGTGGTGTGTGTGTTTATAGCGGTGTGAGAGTGTATTGTGGTGTGTGTGTGTTAATAGTGATGTGTTTGTGTGTATAGTGGTGTGTGTGTGTATAGTGGCGTGTGTGTGTGTATAGTGGTGTGTGTGTGTATAGTGGTGTGCGTGTGTGTTTAGTGCTGTGTGTGTGTGTATAGTGGTGTGTGTGTGTGTGTGTATAGTGGTGCATGTGTGTTTATAGTGGTGTGTGTGTATAGCGTTGTGTGTGTGTATAGTGGTGTGTGTGTGTATAGTGGTGTGTGTGTGTGTATAGTGGTGTGTGTGTGTGTATAGTGGTGTGTGTGTATAGTGGTGTGTGTGTGTATAGTGGTGTATATGTGTATAGAGGTGTTTGTGTGTATAGTGTTGTGTGTATATTGTGGTGTGTGTGTTTATAGTGGTGTGTGTGTATAGTGGTGTGTGTGTATAGTGGTGTGTGTGTGTATAGTGGTGTGTGTGTGTATAGTGGTGTGTGTGTATAGTGGTGTGTGTGTGTATAGTGGTGTGTGTGTGTATAGTGGTGTTTGTGTGTATAGTGTTGTGTGTATATTGTGGTGTGTGTGTGTATATAGTGTTGTGTGTGTGTATAGTGGTGTGTGTTTATAGTGGTGTGTGTGTTTATAGTGGTGTATGTGTGTATAGTGGTGTTTGTGTGTATATTGGTGTGTGTGTATAGTGTGTGTGTATGTACGATGGTTTGTGTGTATAGTGGTGTATGTGTGCATAGTGGTGTGTGTGTGTGTATAATGGTGTGTTTGTGTGTATAGTGGTGTGTGTGTATAGTGGTGTGTGTGTGTGTAGTGGTGTGAGTGTCTGTATAGTGATGTGTGTGTGTGTATAGTGGTGTGTGTTTGTGTATAGTGGTATTTGTGTATATATTGGTGTGTTTGTTTGTATAGTGGTGTGTGTGTGTATGGTGGTGTGTATCGTGGTGTGTGTGTATCGTGGTGTATTGTGTATAGTGCTGTGTGAGTGTATAGTGGTGTGTGTGTGTGTGTATAGTGGTGTGTGTGTGTTTATAGTGGTGTGTGTGTATAGCATTGTGTGTGTATAGTGGTGTGTGTGTGTATAGTGGTGTGTGTGTAAAGTGGTGTATGTGTATAGTGGTGTGTGTGTATAGTGGTGTGTGTGTGTATAGTGGTGTATATGTGTATAGTGGTGTTTGTGTGTATAGTGTTGTGTGTATATTGTGGTGTGTGTGTGTTTATAGTGCTGTGTGTGTGTATAGTGGTGTCTGTGTATATAGTGGTGTGTGTGTGTATAGTGGTGCGTGTTTATAGTGGTGTGTGTGTGTACAGTGGTGTGTCTGTGTATAGTGGTGTTTGTGTGTATATTGGTGTGTGTGTATAGCGGTGTGTGTGTATGTATAATGGTGTGTGTGTATAGTCGTGTATGTGTGTATAGTGGTGTGTGTGTTTGTATAGTGGTGTGTGTGTGTATATAGTGCTGTGTGTGTGTATAGTGGTGTGTTTTTGTGTATAGTGGTGTGTGTGTGTGTATAGTGGTCTTTGTGTGTATAGTGGTGTGTTTGTATATAGTGTTGTGTGTGTTTGTAGCGGTGTGAGAGTGTATTGTGGTGTGTGTGTGTATAGTGGTGTGTGTGTGTGTATAGTGGTGTGTGTGTGTATAGTGGTGTGTGTGTGTGTAGTGGTGTGTGTGTTTATAGGGGTGTGAGAGTGTATTTTGGTGTGTGTGTGTATAGTGGTGTCTGTGTATATAGTTGTTAGTGTGTGTGTTTAGTGGTGAGTGTGTGTGTGTAGTGGTGTGTGTGTATAGTGGTGTGTGTGTGTGTATAGTGGTGTGTGTGTGTGTATAGTGGTGTGTGTGTGTAAATTGGTGTGTGTGTGTAGTGGTGTGTGTGTATAGTGGTGTGTGTGTGTGTATAGTGGTGTGTGTGTGTGTATAGTGGTGTGTGTGTATAGTGGTGTATGTATGTATAGTGGTGTGTGTGTGTGTATAGTGGTGTGTGTGTATAGTGGAGTGTGTGTGTATACTGGTGTGTGTGTGTATAGTGGTGTGTTTGTGCGTATAGTGGTGTGTGTGTGTGTAGTGGTCTTTGTGTGTATAGTGGTGTGTTTGTATATAGTGTTGTGTGTGTTTATAGCAGTGTGAGCGTGTATTGTGGTGTGTGTGTTTGTATAGTGGTGTGTGTGTGTGTATAGTGGTGTGTGTGTATAGTGGTGTGTGTGTGTATAGTGGTGTGTCTGTGTATAGTGGTGTGTGTGTTTATAGTGGTGTGTGTGTTAATAGTGATGTGTTTGTGTGTATAGTGGTGTGTGTGTATAGTGGTGTGTGTGTGTATAGTGGCGTGTGTGTGTGTATAGTGGTGTGTGTGTGTATAGTGGTGTGTGTGTGTATAGTGGTGTGTGTATAGTGATGTGTGTGTGTATAGTGCTGTGTATCGTGGTGTGTGTGTGTATCATGGTGTATTGTGTATAGTGGTGTGTGTGTGTGTTTAGCACTGTGTGTGTGTATAGCATTGTGTGTGTTTATAGTGGTGTGTGTGTGTATAGTGGTGTGTGTGTTTATAGTGGTGTGTGTGTTAATAGTGATGTGTTTGTGTGTATAGTGGTGTGTGTGTATAGTGGTGTGTGTGTGTATAGTGGCATGTGTGTGTGTATAGTGGTGTGTGTGTGTATAGTGGTGTGTGTGTGTATAGTGGTGTGTGTATATATTGGTGTGTGTGTGTATAGTGATGTGTGTGTGTATAGTGCTGTGTATCGTGGTGTGTGTGTGTATCATGGTGTATTGTGTATAGTGGTGTGTGTGTGTGTGTTTAGTACTGTGTGTGTATGTATAGCATTGTGTGAGTGTATAGTAGTGTGTGTGTGTATAGTGGTGTGTGTGTGTGTGAAAAGTGGTGTATGTGTGTGTATAGTGGTGTGTGTGTATAGTGGTGTGTGTGTATAGTGGTGTGTGTGTGTATAGTGATGTGTGTGTATAGTGGTGTGTGTGTGTATAGTGGTGTATATGTGTATAGTGGTGTTTGTGTGTATAGTGTTGTGTGTATATTGTGGTGTGTGTGTGTATATAGCGTTGTGTGTGTGTATAGTGGTGTGTGTGTATAGTGGTGAGTGTGTATAGTGGTGTGTGTGTGTATAGTGGTGTGTGTGTGTATAGTGGTGTGTGTGTATAGTGGTGTGTGTGTGTATAGTGGTGTATATGTGTATAGTGGTGTTTGTGTGTATAGTGTTGTGTGTATATTGTGGTGTGTGTGTGTATATTGTGTTGTGTGTGTGTATAGTGGTGTGTGAGTGTATAGTGGTGTTTGTGTGTATATTGGTGTGTGTGTATAGTGTGTCTGTATGTATGATGGTGTGTGTGTATAGTGGTGTACGTGTGCATAGTGGTGTGTGTGTGTGTATAATGGTGTGTGTGTATAGTGGTGTGTGTGTGTATAGTGGTGTGTGTTTGTGTATAGTGGTGAGTGTGTATATAGTGGTGTATGTGTGTATAGTGGTGTGTGTTTATAGTGGTGTGTGTGTGTACAGTGGTGTGTCTGTGTATAGTGGTGTGTGTGTATGTATAATGGTGTGTGTGTATAGTGGTGTATGTGTGTATAGTGGTGTGTGTGTGTGTATAATGGTGTGTGTGTGTATAGTGGTGTATGTGTGTATAGTGGTGTGTGTGTGTGTATAGTGGTATTTGTGTATATATTGGTGTGTTTGTTTGTATAGTGGTGTGTGTGTTTATGGTGGTGTGTATCATGGTGTGTGTGTATCGTGGTGTATTGTGCATAGTGGTGTGTGAGTGTATAGTGGTGTGTGTGTGTGTGTGTATAGTTGTGCGTGTGTGTTTATAGTGGTGTGTGTGTATAGCATTGTGTGTGTGTATAGTGGTGTGTGTGTGTATAGTGGTGTGTGTGTATAGTGGTGTGTGTGTATAGTGGTGTATGTTTATAGTGGTGTGAGTGTATAGTGGTGTGTGTGTGTATAGTGGAGTATATGTGTATAGTGGTGTTTGTGTGTATAGTGTTGTGTGTATATTGTGGTGTGTTTGTATTTATAGTGCTGTGTGTGTATAGTGGTGTGTGTGTATAGTGGTGTGTGTGTATAGTGGTGTGTGTGTGTATAGTGGTGAGTGTGTATATAGTGGTGTATGTGTGTATAGTGGTGTGTGTTTATAGTGGTGTGTGTGTGTACAGTGGTGTGTCTGTGTATAGTGGTGTGTGTGTATGTATAATGGTGTGTGTGTATAGTGGTGTATGTGTGTATAGTGGTGTGTGTGTGTGTATAATGGTGTGTGTGTGTATAGTGGTGTATGTGTGTATAGTGGTGTGTGTGTGTGTATAGTGGTATTTGTGTATATATTGGTGTGTTTGTTTGTATAGTGGTGTGTGTGTTTATGGTGGTGTGTATCGTGGTGTGTGTGTATCGTGGTGTATTGTGCATAGTGGTGTGTGAGTGTATAGTGGTGTGTGTGTGTGTGTGTATAGTTGTACGTGTGTGTTTATAGTGGTGTGTGTGTATAGCATTGTGTGTGTGTATAGTGGTGTGTGTGTGTATAGTGGTGTGTGTGTATAGTGGTGTGTGTGTATAGTGGTGTATGTTTATAGTGGTGTGAGTGTATAGTGGTGTGTGTGTGTATAGTGGAGTATATGTGTATAGTGGTGTTTGTGTGTATAGTGTTGTGTGTATATTGTGGTGTGTTTGTATTTATAGTGCTGTGTGTGTATAGTGGTGTGTGTGTATAGTGGTGTGTGTGTATAGTGGTGTGTGTGTGTATAGTGGTGAGTGTGTATATAGTGGTGTATGTGTGTATAGTGGTGTGTGTTTATAGTGGTGTGTGTGTGTACAGTGGTGTGTCTGTGTATAGTGGTGTGTGTGTATGTATAATGGTGTGTGTGTATAGTGGTGTATGTGTGTATAGTGGTGTGTGTGTGTGTATAATGGTGTGTGTGTGTATAGTGGTGTATGTGTGTATAGTGGTGTGTGTGTGTTTATAGTGGTGTGTGTGTGTATATAGTGCTGTGTGTGTGTATAGTGGTGTATGTGTGTATAGTGGTGTGTTTGTGTGTATAGTGGTGTGTGTGTGTGTATAGTGGTCTTTGTGTGTATAGTGGTGTGTTTGTATATAGTGTTGTGTGTGTTTATAGCAGTGTGCGAGTGTATTGTGGTGTGTGTGTGTGTATAGTGGTATGTGTGTGTGTGTGTATAGTGGTGTGTGTGTATAGTGGTGTGTGTGTGTGTATAGTGGTCTGTCTGTGTATAGTGGTGTGTGTGTTTATAGTGGTGTGTGTGTTAATAGTGATGTGTTTGTGTGTATAGTGGTGTGTGTGTATAGTGGTGTGTGTGTGTATAGTGGTGTGAGTGTGTATAGTGGTGTGTGTGTGCATAGTGGTGTGTGTGTGTATATATTGTGTGTGTGTGTATAGTGATGTGTGTGTGTATAGTGCTGTGTATCATGGTGTGTGTGTGTATCATGGTGTATTGTGTATAGTGGTGTGTGTGTGTGTTTAGTGCTGTGTGTGTGTGTATAGTGGTGTGTGTGTGTGTGTATGTGTGTATAGTGGTGCGTGTGTGTTTATAGTGGTGTGTGTGTATAGCGTTGTGTGTGTGTATAGTGGTGTGTGTGTGTAAAGTGGTGTGTGTGTGTGTATAGTGGTGTGTGTGTGTGTATATTGGTGTGTGTGTATAGTGGTGTGTGTGTGTATAGTGAGGTGTGTGTCTATGGTGGTGTGTGTGTATAGTGGTGTGTGTGTGTATAGTGTTGTATATGTGTATAGTGGTGTTTGTGTGTATAGTGTTGTGTGTATATTGTGGTGTGTGTGTGTATATAGTTTTGTGTGTGTGTATAGTGGTGTGTGTTTATAGTGGTGTGTGTGTGTATAGTGGTGTATGTGTGTATAGTGGTGTTTGTGTGTATATTGGTGTGTGTGTATAGTGGTGTATGTGTGCATAGTGGTGTGTGTGTGTGTATAATGGTGTTTCTGTGTGTAGTGGTGTGTGTGTTTATAGTGGTGTGTGTGTTAATAGTGATGTGTTTGTGTGTATAGTGGTGTGTGTGTATAGTGGTGTGTGTGTGTATAGTGGTGTGTGTGTGTATAGTGGCGTGTGTGTGTGTATAGTGGTGTGTGTGTGTATAGTGGTGTGTGTGTGTATAGTGGTGTGTGTATAAATTGGTGTGTGTGTGTATAGTGATGTGTGTGTATAGTGCTGTGTATCGTGGTGTGTGTGTGTATCGTGGAGTATTGTGTATAGTGGTGTGTGTGTGTGTTTAGTACTGTGTGTGTGTGTATAGCATTGTGTGTGTGTATAGTGGTGTGTCTGTGTATAGTGGTGTGTGTGTTTATAGTGGTGTGTGTGTTAATAGTGATGTGTTTGTGTGTATAGTGGTGTGTGTGTATAGTGGTGTGTGTGTGTATAGTGGCGTGTGTGTGTGTATAGTGGCGTGTGTGTGTATAGTGGTGTGTGTGTGTGTGTGTATAGTGGTGTATGTGTTTATAGTGGTGTGTGTGTGTGTATAGTGATGAGTGCGTGTATAGTGGTGTATGTGTGTAAAGTGGTGTTTGAGTGTACATTGGTGTGTGTGTATAGTGGTGTGTGTGTATGTATAATGGTGTGTGTGTATAGTGGTGTATGTGTGTATAGTGGTGTGTGTGTGTATAGTGGTGTATATGTGTATAGTGGTGTGTGTGTGTATAGTGGTGTGTGTTTATAGTGGTGTGTGTGTGTTTGTGTATAGTGGTATTTGTGTTTATATAGGTGTGTTTGTGTTTTGAGTGGTGTGTGTGTATAGTGGTGTCTTTGTATATAGTGTTGTGTGTGTGTATAGCGGTGTGAGAGTGTATTATGGTGTTTGTGTGTATAGTGGTGTGTGTGTGTATAGTGGTGTGTGTGTTTATAGTGGTATGAGAGTGTATAGTGGAGTATGTGTGTATAGTGGTGTGTTTGTGTGTATAGTGGTGTGTGTGTGTGTATAGTGGTGTGTTTGTATTAGTGTTGTGTGTGTGTATAGCGGTGTGAGAGCGTATTGTGGTGTGGGTGTGTGTATAGTGGTGTGTGTGTGTGTGTATACTGGTGTGTGTGCATAGTGGCGTGTGTGTGTGTATAGTGGTGTGTGTGTGTATAGTGGTGTGTGTGTGTATATTGGTGTGTGTGTGTATAGTGGTGTGTGTGTTTATAGCGGTGTGAGAGTGTATTGTGGTGTGTGTGTGTTAATAGTGATGTGTTTGTGTGTATAGTGGTGTGTGTGTGTATAGTGGTGTGTGTGTGTGTATAGTGGTGTGTGTGTGTATAGTGGTGTGCGTGTGTGTTTAGTGCTGTGTGTGTGTGTATAGTGGTATGTGTGTGTGTGTGTATAGTGGTGCATGTGTGTTTATAGTGGTGCGTGTTTATAGCGTTGTGTGTGTGTATAGTGGTGTGTGTGTGTATAGTGGTGTGTGTGTGTGTATAGTGGTGTGTGTGTGTGTATAGTGGTGTGTGTGTATAGTGGTGTGTGTGTGTATAGTGGTGTATATGTGTATAGAGGTGTTTGTGTGTATAGTGTTGTGTGTATATTGTGGTGTGTGTGTTTATAGTGGTGTGTGTGTATAGTGGTGTGTGTGTATAGTGGTGTGTGTGTGTATAGTGGTGTGTGTGTGTATAGTGGTGTGTGTGTATAGTGGTGTGTGTGTGTATAGTGGTGTGTGTGTGTATAGTGGTGTTTGTGTGTATAGTGTTGTGTGTATATTGTGGTGTGTGTGTGTATATAGTGTTGTGTGTGTGTATAGTGGTGTGTGTTTATAGTGGTGTGTGTGTGTATAGTGGTGTATGTGTGTATAGTGGTGTTTGTGTGTATGTTGGTGTGTGTGTATAGTGTGTGTGTATGTACGATGGTTTGTGTGTATAGTGGTGTATGTGTGCATAGTGGTGTGTGTGTGTGTATAATGGTGTGTTTGTGTGTATAGTGGTGTGTGTGTATAGTGGTGTGTGTGTGTGTAGTGGTGTGAGTGTCTGTATAGTGGTGTGTGTGTGTGTATAGTGGTGTGTGTTTGTGTATAGTGGTATTTGTGTATATATTGGTGTGTTTGTTTGTATAGTGGTGTGTGTGTGTATGGTGGTGTGTATTGTGGTGTGTGTGTATCGTGGTGTATTGTGTATAGTGCTGTGTGAGTGTATAGTGGTGTGTGTGTGTGTGTATAGTGGTGTGTGTGTGTTTATAGTGGTGTGTGTGTATAGCATTGTGTGTGTGTATAGTGGTGTGTGTGTGTATAGTGGTGTGTGTGTAAGTGGTGTATGTGTATAGTGGTGTGTGTGTATAGTGGTGTGTGTGTGTATAGTGGTGTATATGTGTATAGTGGTGTTTGTGTGTATAGTGTTGTGTGTATATTGTGGTGTGTGTGTGTTTATAGTGCTGTGTGTGTGTATAGTGGTGTCTGTGTATATAGCGGTGTGTGTGCGTATAGTGGTGCGTGTTTATAGTGGTGTGTGTGTGTACAGTGGTGTGTCTGTGTATAGTGGTGTTTGTGTGTATATTGGTGTGTGTGTATAGCGGTGTGTGTGTATGTATAATGGTGTGTGTGTATAGTCGTGTATGTGTGTATAGTGGTGTGTGTGTCTGTATAATGGTGTGTGTGTGTATAGTGGTGTATGTGTGTATAGTGGTGTGTGTGTTTGTATAGTGGTGTGTGTGTGTATATAGTGCTGTGTGTGTATAGTGGTGTGTTTTTGTGTATAGTGGTGTGTGTGTGTGTATAGTGGTCTTTGTGTGTATAGTGGTGTGTTTGTATATAGTGTTGTGTGTGTTTATAGCGGTGTGAGAGTGTATTGTGGTGTGTGTGTGTATAGTGGTGTGTGTGTGTGTGTATAGTGGTGTGTGTGTGTATAGTGGTGTGTGTGTGTGTAGTGGTGTGTGTGTTTATAGGGGTGTGAGAGTGTATTTTGGTGTGTGTGTGTATAGTGGTGTCTGTGTATGTAGTTGTTAGTGTGTGTGTTTAGTGGTGAGTGTGTGTGTGTAGTGGTGTGTGTGTATAGTGGTGTGTGTGTGTGTATAGTGGGGTGTGTGTGTGTATAGTGGTGTGTGTGTGTAAATTGGTGTGTGTGTATAGTGGTGTGTGTGTGTATAGTGGTGTGTGTGTGTGTATAGTGGTGTGTGTGTGTGTATAGTGGTGTGTGTGTATAGTGGTGTGTGTATGTATAGTGGTGTGTGTGTGTGTATAGTGGTGTGTGTGTATAGTGGAGTGTGTGTGTTAACTGGTGTGTGTGTGTATAGTGGTGTGTTTGTGCATATAGTGGTGTGTGTGTGTGTGTAGTGGTCTTTGTGTGTATAGTGGTGTGTTTGTATATAGTGTTGTGTGTGTTTATAGCAGTGTGAGCGTGTATTGTGGTGTGTGTGTTTGTATAGTGGTGTGTGTGTGTGTATAGTGGTGTGTGTGTATAGTGGTGTGTGTGTGTATAGTGGTGTGTCTGTGTATAGTGGTGTGTGTGTTTATAGTGGTGTGTGTGTTAATAGTGATGTGTTTGTGTGTATAGTGGTGTGTGTGTATAGTGATGTGTGTGTGTATAGTGGCGTGTGTGTGTGTATAGTGGTGTGTGTGTGTATAGTGGTGTGTGTGTGTATAGTGGTGTGTGTATAGTGATGTGTGTGTGTATAGTGCTGTGTATCATGGTGTGTGTGTGTATCATGGTGTATTGTGTATAGTGGTGTGTGTGTGTGTTTAGCACTGTGTGTGTGTATAGCATTGTGTGTGTTTATAGTGGTGTGTGTGTGTATAGTGGTGTGTGTGTTTATCGTGGTGTGTGTGTTAATAGTGATGTGTTTGTGTGTATAGTGGTGTGTGTGTATAGTGGTGTGTGTGTGTATAGTGGCATGTGTGTGTGTATAGTGGTGTGTGTGTGTATAGTGCTGTGTATCGTGGTGTGTGTGTATCATGGTGTATTGTGTATAGTGGTGTGTGTGTGTGTGTTTAGTACTGTGTGTGTATGTATAGCATTGTGTGAGTGTATAGTAGTGTGTGTGTGTATAGTGGTGTGTGTGTGTGTGTATAGTGGTGTATGTGTGTGTATAGTGGTGTGTGTGTATAGTGGTGTGTGTGTATAGTGGTGTGTGTGTGTATAGTGATGTGTGTGTATAGTGGTGTGTGTGTGTATAGTGGTGTATATGTGTATAGTGGTGTTTGTGTGTCTAGTGTTGTGTGTATATTGTGGTGTGTGTGTGTATATAGCGTTGTGTGTGTGTATAGTGGTGTGTGTGTATAGTGGTGTGTGTGTATAGTGGTGTGTGTGTGTATAGTGGTGTGTGTGTGTATAGTGGTGTGTGTGTATAGTGGTGTGTGTGTGTATAGTGGTGTATATGTGTATAGTGGTGTTTGTGTGTATAGTGTTGTGTGTATATTGTGGTGTGTGTGTGTATATTGTGTTGTGTGTGTGTATAGTGGTGTGTGTGTGTATAGTAGTGTTTGTGTGTATATTGGTGTGTGTGTATAGTGTGTCTGTATGTATGATGGTGTGTGTGTATAGTGGTGTACGTGTGCATAGTGGTGTGTGTGTGTGTATAATGGTGTGTGTGTATAGTGGTGTGTGTGTGTATAGTGGTGTGTGTGTGTGTATAGTGGTGTGTGTGTGTATAGTGGTGTGTGTGTATAGTGGTGTGTGTGTGTATAGTGATGTGTGTGTCTATGGTGGTGTGTGTGTATAGTGGTGTGTGTGTGTATAGTGTTGTATATGTGTATAGTGGTGTTTGTGTGTATAGTGTTGTGTGTATATTGTGGTGTGTGTGTGTATATAGTTTTGTGTGTGTGTATAGTGGTGTGTGTTTATAGTGGTGTGTGTGTGTATAGTGGTGTATGTGTGTATAATGGTGTTTGTGTGTATATTGGTGTGTGTGTATAGTGGTGTATGTGTGCATAGTGGTGTGTGTGTATGTATAATGGTGTTTCTTTGTGTAGTGGTGTGTGTGTTTATAGTGGTGTGTGTGTTAATAGTGATGTGTTTGTGTGTATAGTGGTGTGTGTGTATAGTGGTGTGTGTGTGTATAGTGGCGTGTGTGTGTGTATAGTGGTGTGTGTGTGTATAGTGGTGTGTGTGTGTGTGTAGTGGTGTGTGTGTATAGTGGTGTGTGTGTGTATAGTGATGTGTGTGTCTATAGTGGTGTGTGTGTATAGTGGTGTGTGTGTGTATAGTGTTGTATATGTGTATAGTGGTGTTTGTGTTTATAGTGTTGTGTGTATATTGTGGTGTGTGTGTGTATATAGTGTTGTGTGTGTGTATAGTGGTGTGTGTTTATAGTGGTGTGTGTGTGTATAGTGGTGTATGTGTGTATGGTGGTGTTTGTGTGTATATTGATGTGTGTGTATAGTGGTGTATGTGTGCATAGTTGTGTGTGTGTGTATAATGGTGTTTCTGTGTATAGTGGTGTGTGTGTTTATAGTGGTGTGTGTGATAATAGTGATGTGTTTGTGTGTATAGTGGTGTGTGTGTATAGTGGTGTGTGTGTGTACAGTGGCGTGTGTGTGTGTATAGTGGTGTGTGTGTGTATAGTGGTGTGTGTGTATAGTGGTGTATGTGTATAGTGGTGTGTGTGTTTATAGTGGTGTGAGAGTGTATTGTGGTGGGTGTGTGTGTGTATAGTGGTGTGTGTGTGTGTATAGTGGTGTGTGTGTGTATAGTGGTGTGTGTGTGTATAGTGGTGTGTGTGTTTATAGTGGTGTGTGTGTTAATAGTGATGTGTTTGTGTGTATAGTGGTGTGTGTGTATAGTGGTGTGTGTGTGTATAGTGGCATGTGTGTCTGTATAGTGGTGTGTGTGTGTATAGTGGTGTGTGTGTGTATAGTGGTGTGTGTGTGTATATATTGGTGTGTGTGTGTATAGTGATGTGTGTGTGTATAGTGCTGTGTATCGTGGTGTGTGTGTGTATCATGGTATATTGTGTATAGTGGTGTGTGTGTGTATTTAGTGCTGTGTGTGTGTGTATAGTGGTGTGTCTGTGTGTGTGTGTGTGTATAGTGGTGCGTGTGTGTTTATAGTGGTGTTGTGTGTATTATGTGGTGTGTGTGTGTATAGCGTTGTGTGTGTGTATAGTGGTGTGTGTGTATAGTGGTGTGTGTGTGTATAGTGGTTTGTGTGTGTATAGTGGTGTGTGTGTATAGTGGTGTGTGTGTGTATAGTGGTGTATATGTGTATAGTGGTGTTTGTGTGTATGGTGTTGTGTGTATATTGTGGTGTGTGTGTGTATATAGCGTTGTGTGTGTGTATAGTGGTGTGTGTGTATAGTGGTGTGTGTATAGTGGTGTGTGTGTGTATAGTGGTGTGTGTGTGTATAGTGGTGTATAGGTGTATAGTGGTGTTTGTGTGTATAGTGTTGTGTGTATATTGTGGTGTGTGTGTGTATATAGTGTTGTGTGTGTGTATAGTGGTGTGTGTTTATAGTGGTGTGTGTGTGTATAGTGGTGTATGTGTGTATAGTGGTGTTTGTGTGTATAGTGGTGTGTGTGTGTGTAGTGGTGTGTGTGTGTGTACAGTGGTGTGTGTGTGTGTATAGTGGTATGTGTTTGTGTATAGTGGTATCTGTGTATAAATTGGTGTGTTTGTTTGTATAGTGGTGTGTGTGTGTGGTGGTGTGTATCGTGGTGTGTGTGTATCGTGGTGTGTTGTGCATAGTGCTGTGTGAGTGTATAGTGGTGTGTGTGTGTGTGTGTATAGTGGTGCGTGTGTGTTTATAGTGGTGTGTGTGTATAGCATTGTGTGTATGTATAGTGGTGTGTGTGTGTATAGCTGTGTGTCTGTGTATAGTGGTATGTGTGTGTGTATAGTGGTGTGTGTGTGTATAGTGGTGTGTGTGTATAGTGGTGTATGTGTATAGTGGTGTGTGTGTTTATAGTGGTGTGAGAGTGTATTGTGGTGTGTGTGTGTGTGTATAGTGGTGTGTGTGTGTGTATAGTGGTGTGTGTGTATAGTGGTGTGTGTGTGTATAGTGGTGTGTGTGTGTATAGTGGTGTGTGTGTTTATAGTGGTGTGTGTGTTAATAGTGATGTGTTTGTGTGTATAGTGGTGTGTGTGTATAGTGGTGTGTGTGTGTATAGTGGCATGTGTGTGTGTATAGTGGTGTGTGTGTGTATAGTGGTGTGTGTGTGTATAGTGGTGTGTGTGTGTATATATTGGTGTGTGTGTGTATAGTGATGTGTGTGTGTGTATAGTGCTGTGTATCATGGTGTGTGTGTGTATCATGGTGTATTGTGTATAGTGGTGTGTGTGTGTGTTTAGTACTGTGTGTGTGTGTATAGCATTGTGTGTGTGTATAGTGGTGTGTGTGTGTATAGTGGTGTGTGTGTGTATGTATAGTGGTGTGTGTGTGTCTATAGTGGTGTGTGTGTGTATAGTGGTGTGTGTGTATAGTGGTGTGTGTGTGTATAGTGATGTGTGTGTATAGTGGTGTGTGTGTGTATAGTGGTGTATATGTGTATAGTGGTGTTTGTGTGTATAGTGTTGTGTGTATATTGTGGAGTGTGTGTGTATATAGCGTTGTGTGTGTGTATAGTGGTGTATGTGTATAGTGGTGTGTGTGTGTATAGTGGTGTGTATGTATAGTGGTGTGTGTGTGTATAGTGGTGTATATGTGTATAGTGTTGTGTGTATATTGTGGTGTGTGTGTGTATATTGTGTTGTGTGTGTGTATAGTGGTGTGTGTTTATAGTGGTGTGTGTGTGTATAGTGGTGTGTGTGTATAGTGTGTGTGTATGTATGATGGTGTGTGTGTATAGTGGTGTGTGTGTGTATAGTGGTGTGTGTGTGTATATATTGGTGTGTGTGTGTATAGTGATGTGTGTGTGTGTATAGTGCTGTGTATCGTGGTGTGTGTGTGTATCATGGTGTATTGTGTATAGTGGTGTGTGTGTGTGTTTAGTACTGTGTGTGTGTGTATAGCATTGTGTGTGTGTATAGTGGTGTGTGTGTGTATAGTGGTGTGTGTGTGTGTGTATAGTGGTGTGTGTGTGTCTATAGTGGTGTGTGTGTGTATAGTGGTGTGTGTGTCTAGTGGTGTGTGTGTGTATAGTGATGTGTGTGTATAGTGGTGTGTGTGTGTATAGTGGTGTATATATGTATAGTGGTGTTTGTGTGTATAGTGTTGTGTGTATATTGTGGAGTGTGTGTGTATATAGCGTTGTGTGTGTGTATACTGGTGTGTGTGTATAGTGGTGTGTGTGTGTATAGTGGTGTGTGTGTATAGTGGTGTGTGTGTGTATAGTGGTGTATATGTGTATAGTGTTGTGTGTATATTGTGGTGTGTGTGTGTATATTGTGTTGTGTGTGTGTATAGTGGTGTGTGTTTACAGTGGTGTGTGTGTGTATGGTGGTGTATGTGTGTATAGTGGTGTTTGTGTGTATATTGGTGTGTGTGTATAGTGTGTGTGTATGTATGATGGTGTGTGTGTATAGTGGTGTATGTGTGCATAGTGGTGTGTGTGTGTGTATAATGGTGTGTGTGTATAGTGGCGTGTGTGTATAGTGGTGTGTTTGTGTGTATAGTGGTGTGTGTGTATAGTGGTGTGTGTGTGTGTAGTGGTGTGTGTTTGTGTATAGTGGCATTTGTGTATATATTGGTGTGTTTGTTTGTATAGTGGTGTGTGTGTATGGTGGTGTGTATCGTGGTGTGTGTGTATCGTGGTGTATTGTTTTTAGTGATGTGTGAATGTATAGTGGTGTGTGTGTGTGTATAGTTGTGCGTGTGTGTTTATAGTGGTGTGTGTGTATAGCATTGTGTGTGTGTATAGTGGTGTGTGTGTGTATAGCGGTGTGTCTGTGTATAGTGGTATGTGTGTGTGTATAGTGGTGTGTGTGTGTATAGTGGTGTGTGTGTATAGTGGTGTATGTTTATAGTGGTGTGTGTGTATAGTGGTGTGTGTGTGTATAGTGGAGTATATGTGTATAGTGGTGTTTGTGTGTATAGTGTTGTGTGTATATTGTGGTGTGTGTGTGTTTATAGTGCTGTGTGTGTGTATAGTGGTGTGTGTGTATAGTGGTGTGTGTATAGTGGTGTGTGTGTGTATAGTGGTGTGTGTGTATATAGTGCTGTGTGTGTGTATAGTGGTGTATGTGTGTATAGTGGTGTGTTTGTGTGTATAGCGGTGTGTGTGTGTGTATAGTGGTCTTTGTGTGTATAGTGGTGTGTTTGTATATAGTGGTGTGTGTGTTTATAGCAGTGTGAGAGTGTATTGTGGTGTGTGTGTGTGTATAGTGGTGTGTGTGTGTGTATAGTGGTGTGTGTGTATAGTGGTGTGTGTGTGTGTGTGTATAGTGGTGTGTCTGTGTATAGTGGTGTGTGTGTTTATAGTGGTGTGTGTGTTAATAGTGATGTGTTTGTGTGTATAGTGGTGTGTGTGCATAGTGGTGTGTGTGTGTGTATAGTGGTGTGTGTGTGTATAGTGGTGTGTGTGTGCATAGTGGTGTGTGTGTGTATATATTGGTGTGTGTGTGTGTATGGTGATGTGTGTGTGTATAGTGCTGTGTATCGTGGTGTGTGTGTGTATCATGGTGTATTGTGTATAGTGGTGTGTGTGTGTGTTTAGTGCTGTGTGTGTGTGTATAGTGGTGTGTGTGTGTGTGTGGATAGTGGTGCGTGTGTGTTTATAGTGGTGTGTGTGTATAGCGTTGTGTGTGTGTGTATAGTGGTGTGTGTGTGTGTATAGTGGTGTGTGTGTGTGTATAGTGGTGTGTGTGTATAGTGGTGTGTGTGTGTATAGTGGTGTGTGTGTGTATAGTGATGTGTGTGTATAGTGGTGTGTGTGTGTATAGTGTTGTATATGTGTATAGTGGTGTTTGTGTGTATAGTGTTGTGTGTATATTGTGGTGTGTGTGTATATAGCGTTGTGTGTGTGCATAGTGGTGTGTGTTTATAGTGGTGTGTGTCTGTATAGTGGTGTATGTGTGTATAGTGGTGTTTGTGTGTATATTGGTGTGTGTGTATAGTGGTGTATGTGTGCATAGTGCTGTGTGTGTGTGTATAATGGTGTGTCTGTGTATAGTGGTGTGTGTGTTTATAGTGGTGTGTGTGTTAATAGTGATGTGTTTGTGTGTATAGTGGTGTGTGTGTATAGTGGTGTGTGTGTGTATAGTGGCGTGTGTGTGTGTATAGTGGTGTGTGAGTGTATAGTGGTGTGTGTGTGTATAGTGGTGTGTGTGTGTATATATTGGTGTGTGTGTGTATAGTGATGTGTGTGTGTATAGTGCTGTGTATCGTGGTGTGTGTGTGTATCATGGTATATTGTGTATAGTGGTGTGTGTGTGTGTTTAGTGCTGTGTGTTTGTGTATAGTGGTGTGTGTGTGTGTGTGTGTGTGTGTGTGTATAGTGGTGTGTGTGTGTTTATAGTGGTGTTGTGTGTATAATGTGGTGTGTGTGTGTATAGCGTTGTGTGTGTGTATAGTGGTGTGTGTGTATAGTGGTGTGTGTGTATAGTGGTGTGTGTGTGTATAGTGGTTTGTGTGTGTATAGTGGTGTGTGTGTATAGTGGTGTGTGTGTGTATAGTGGTGTATATGTATATAGTGGTGTTTGTTTGTATAGTGTTGTGTGTATATTGTGGTGTGTGTGTGTATATAGTATTGTGTGTGTGTATAGTGGTGTGTGTGTGTGTATAGTGGTGTGTGTGTATAGTGGTGTGTGTGTATACTGGTGTGTGTGTGTATAGTGGTGTGTGTGTATAGTGGTGTGTGTGTGTATAGTGGTGTATATGTGTATAGTGGTGTTTGTGTGTATAGTGTTGTGTGTATATTGTGGTGTGTGTGTGTATATAGCATTGTGTGTGTGTATAGTGGTGTGTGTGTATAGTGGTGTGTGTGTATAGTGGTGTGTGTTGTCGAAGTTTCTACTGTTCAATAAGACTCTGTGAAACAAAGTGATCGTCAAAGGCAGACTTTATTAACTACTTGCTAGCAAGGGGAGCTTCACGTAGGCAAAGGCTATCGTGACTTCTCCGAATACATGGACAAAAACACCTCTTTTTATACACACAGATCAAAACCTTTTATCACATGGTATGGTATTGAGACACAACTAAATAACATTAAGGAAGAGATGAGTAAGAAATGTTTAAGGTCAACAAGAAGATGACTAAAGGGTCAGCAGAGCCTCGGTGTCTTAAGATAAGGTTAGCCCATAGATAATCAAAAGTCATGATGCAGGAATACCTTTAGATAAAGTTAATTAATTTTATACAATGGAGACGGTTTGTCTCTCACTTTGGTTCAGGACATTCATACGAATGTTTACAGTACATGTCCTTTGGTTTATCATGCTTTTGTTCTGTTAAGCTTATCTTGTTTATGGAACTGTCTAGCCTGCAAGCTACAAAGGAGTCACATCCTCTTCCTTAAACCGTTTCCTAATATGGGCCTGCCCGTTTCCCCTTATGTTATACTGTGTGAAGCCATTTTGGCCTGTTGAAACAGTTCCAGACTCCATTTTAATATAAGAGAGTATGTGTGCTTATTTTATACTAATATGTGTGGATATATATATCTATGCTGATGCACTTCTACATTCCCCCATTTTGTCCTTCCTAGGACAATATAGCCCACATTAATTCTTTCAGTCCCTTTTTTCGGTCCTCGTTTCTTTCGGGGTTCTTCGTTATCTCTCTGACAGCTTACGCATACCATCTCGATGATTACATACAGCGTAAACAATAATTTCATCGTTTCAAGTCCCTTTTTTTTAAAAATGTCCCCGTCTGGTGCCTTCTTACAATGGGATGCGTGTATCCAAGTCGGTCTTTCCTTGATTTTAACAGCTGTGTTTGTTGTCAGGAGTACTTGGTATGGCCCTTTAAAGCGTGGCTGTAGTCCGTTCTTTCTTTTGAAGACCTTTACGTATACGTTATCTCCTGGTTCCAAGTTATGGCACCTTCCTTCCGCTGGTTTTGTTTGCGCCTCTTTAACCTGCTGGTGAAAGCTGGAAATACATCTCGTTAATGCAATACAATAATTTAACATGTTCTCATCCATTTTATGGATGTCCATTTGCTTAACCGTAAGTGGCGCTGAAAATGGCAGTCTTAGGGGCCGTCCCATAACAATCTCATGTGGCGATAGTCCGGTTGTCCTGTTAGTTGCTGCTCGCATTATCATCAATGCTAGGGGTAATAGTTCGACCCATTTAAGTCCAGTTTCATTGCAAAGTTTAGAAAGTTTATTCTTCAGTACCCCGTTGTACCTTTCTACTAATCCTGCAGATTGCGGGTGGTAGCTGCAGTGAAAATGTTGGTTGACCTGTAAAGCTTTACATAATTCCTTTATAATGGTTCCAGTAAAGTGTGATCCGTTGTCGCATGAAAGTTGCGTAGGTATTCCAAACCTTGGTATAACTTCTTTCAGTAAGCATTTCGCAACCGTTACGGCATCATTTTTCTTACATGGAAAAGCTTCCACCCATCTTGAAAACATGTCTATGATTACTAATACATATTTGAATCCGAGACATACAGGTAGTTCAATAAAATCCATTTGCAAATTTTCAAAAGGGCCTGATGGATTTGGGTGGGAGGCAGCCTGTACTTTCTCTGTCTTGCCTGGATTCATTTCCTGGCAAGTGGTGCACCTTTCACTAATTTGTTTTACAACTGTCGTAATTCCTGGTGCATGCCATGTTTGATTAATATAGTCTGCCATCCCCCCTTTGCCCGCATGCGTGAACATGTGAACGCATCGGGCAATCCATGGAATTAAAGATTTAGCAGCCACCATACGGCCATCCTGGTGAACCCATACCCCTTCGGGTGTTTTAAAACAGAAATCCCTTGCCCAACCTAACACTTCGTCCGAATCAGCCTGTGACTGGAAGGCTAAAACATCTTTAATCGAAGGTGGGTCATTATCTGATTTTTGCTGACGCAGTGCAAAGACTGATACTTGCAGCCCTGTATTGGACATAGCTGCTGATTTAGCAGCTTTGTCTGCCCGATCGTTACCCAATGATATCTGATCCTGACTATCTGTGTGAGCCTGACATTTTATAACTGAAATTCTAGCGGGACACATCAAAGCTTTCAGAAGATTATTAATTTGTTCTGCATTCTAAATGGTTGATCCTGAAGAGGTTAGGAATCCCCTTAATTTCCAAATCTGTCCGTAGTCATGAGCGACTCCAAAGGCGTACCTGGAATCAGTGTAGATGTTAACTGATTGGCCTGTTGCTAGTATACACGCTCTTGTAACGGCAAATAGTTCTGCTTGTTGTGCTGAAAAGGACTGAGGTAGTGAGTGTGCTTCTATAGTTGTGGTCGTCTGATATGGCGTATCCAGCTTTAGGTGATCCCATCTCATCTCTAAGAGCCGACCCGTCTACATAGTATGTCAGGTCGCTGTTAGGAATGGGAGTCTCTGTTAGGTCTGCCCGAGGCTTGGTCACTAATTGGGTGACTGTTTCGCAGCAATGTGGGATTCCATCTTCTTCTGTGGGTAACAATGTGGCAGGATTGAGAACTGAACATCTCTGAATTACGAGGTTGGGGTTAGATAGTAATTCAACCTCATATTTACTGCTGCGGACTGACGTCAGATGTTGGGTTGCACATTTCGTCAATAGTACTTCAACTGAATGTGGCACAAACAAAACAGTTCGATGATTAAGCGTAATACTCTGAGCTTGTTGTGCAGCATAATAAGCGGCTGCCAAAATTGGCAAGCATCCAGGCAGACTGCGTGCTACGGGGTCTAACTGAGTACTAAAATAGGCTAAAGGTCTTTGTTTATCTCCATGGGTTTGAGTCAAAACGGACTGGGCGAATCCTGCTTTATTATGCACAAAAAGATTGAACTGTTTCTGATAGTCCGGTAGCCCCAATGCTGTAGCTGACAACAGGGCTTGTTTTACGTTTTCAAAGGCGTCCTTTGCCTTTTGATTCCAAACGAGAGGATCTTCCTGTAGCGGCATAGAGATATCTAGCAATGGTCGGACCAGATCCGAATATCCCGTAATCCATTGTCGACAGTATCCTGTTATGCCAAGAAAATGTTTCAGTTGTTGTTTAGTGGCGGGCAATGGTGCTTGGTAAATTGCTTTTACCCTGCTCTGTGTCAGACAGCGACTATCTCCACGGAGTTCATGTCCCAAATACTGCACTTTCTCTGATACAAACTGCATCTTGGACCGTGATATTTTATGTCCCTTTGCGGCCAAGGCTTGCAGCATAATAAGCGAGTCGGTTTGACATGACTGTTTATCAGGCGAGGCTATTAGTAAATCATCGACATATTGGATTAATGTGGACCCTCCCGTAAAGGTAACGTCCTCTAGATCATGCCTGAGACTTTGAGAAAAGATTGTGAGACTTTCTGTATATCCTTGCGGGAGCCTTGTCCAAGTATACTGTGTTCCCTTGAACGTAAAAGCGAACAGGAACTGCGAATCTTGGTGGATAGGAATGCTGAAGAATGCTGAGCATAAATCAATAACAGTGTAGTATTTTGATCCAGAAGGAATACTAGTTAGGATTGTGGCAGGATTTGGCACAACTGGATAAACTGGTAGTACTGATTCATTAACTGCTCTTAAATCCTGCACTAGTCTCCATTTCCCACTTTCTTTCTTTTCGACAGGAAGAATCGGTGTGTTGCACGGACTCTGTGTCGGGTGGGTAACGGTCGGGACTTTGTCTCTGCGTCATGCATAGTTTTGGCCTGGGGGTCCGAATTGTTCTCCAATAATTTGACCTCCCCAAGGATTCCCTGTTGTAAAATTTGGTTGCGGACGAGTGTAAACCTGGGCTTGGGTATTTATATTATTAGGTGCGCTTCCCCAGCCTTGGTTTGACTGTTTTGGAAGCAGGCAGTCAGACTTCCAGTGTCCGATCTGACCGCAGTTATAACACACAGAGTTTGTGACTCTTCCATTCCACTGTCCTCTGCCAAAGCCTCTCCTATTATGTCCTCCAAATCCTCCCCTGTTACCCCCTCTGCCCCGTCCGCCTTGCTGACCTTGATAACAGATAGTGGTTTTGGCAGTCGGGGTTTCCAGAGCCGATTGTTCCATAAAGAGAGAAGCCTTATTCTTTTGTTCTCTATTTCTTTCCTGAATTCCTTTCAGAATTTGTGTTAGTTCGGGGGTTGTTTTATGTCTCCAGTCTAAGCAGACTAGAGTCAATGGTTCCCTAAGTTCTGATCTGAGACCGTTTACAAGGGCGTTAATCAGGGGAATTTGATAATTTTCCTTAGTCATTCCGGAATGTTGTCCCATGATTAATTCTATTCTTTCGATATAATCCTCAACATCCTCGTCCTTTTTTTGTGTTGTTTCAATTATTTTTGACCAATTAATTCTTTTTGGGAATTTAGTATGCATGGCTCTGTATAAATCAGTCCAGAACTGGTCGGTTGGTACTGTTTCTGGATTCCCATTGTTGTTGTTTCTATGATCACTAAAAGTCTTAAACCCTCCTTCGCCTTCGGTTAACAAGCGATACTTTGAATCTTTCAGCCAAGCTCTAAACAACTGGTCGACATCCACAATGGTGGGTTGATGGCAAACAACGATGCTTTTAAGTTCGCTAATTGCCTTTTCCAAATTCTCTGCGGGGTCTGGTAATTCGTGGATTATTGTCCGTAATTCGGAAGCTGTCCAAGGGCGATGGACAGTACTTGGGGCTCCGTCTGCTTGGGTGACATTGGGAAATCGTCTTAGTGGAAAACCTGTTTCTACTGTACTGGTAGGTGGCTTGGCAGGTTGGGATCTAGTATAATAATGGGACCCTGAGCCGCTGGCACCACTGGCACCAGAATTTAGGTCAGGTTCCTGATTGTGGGGTTCTGGCGCGGCTACCTCTTCTGGTTGTTCTGCTACATATGCGGGAGGTAGCCTGGGTGGGATCCTATACCATCCCTGATCTTCGTCATCACTTATGTGTGACGTATCAGACAAGAGAGGGTAAAGGGGAATGGGGTCAAATGGACCAATTTACTGCTTTTTTTCCTTTTCTCTGCGGGTCTCTAGCCACGAGGCAATTCTCTAGACATGTTATTTTGTCCAAATTAAAGGTTCCATCTATAGGAAATGGGTATTTGTCATTCTTGGTCCATTTAGACCATTTAGGTAAATCAATTGTGGATGATCGGCCACAATTTTGAAAAATATGGAAAGCTGGGGTTCCCTTTTCGGGGACCTTGCTTTCTGCAGCTCCCATCCTAGTTAGTTCTTAATTTCCACTAGCTGCACTTGTTCTGGGTCGCAAGTTTTACCCTCAACCCTCTTACGACCCCTACAGGCTGACCAAATTGCTGAGAGCGATGAACAATAACATACAATAATAACAATCAAGAAAATACTAAGGAATAACTTGAAGGTCCAAACAGGTACACAAAAGAACTCAGACATAAAATAGCGTAAGTACAGTTATGCAGGCTTTCTACAAAAGCTAAATTACAATCCGACAGTTTTCTCGATCTGCGTGGTACGCTCTACAGATCGAGGCCTTATTTTACAAGCTTTTAACGACTAATGACTGAGTATCACGATCCTAAGTGCGTTTATGCCTCTCCGCCCACATCAGGGTCCTGACCTTCGCGTGGGGGACTTCCCCTCTTAACAACCAGTCTAAGGCTGCGCGTTTGAGACAGGCACTTCCTTGTCCTAGTCGATCAACTCAGTCACCAACAGTTTTTTAAAAAAATCTTTACAAACTTTACATATGCATATAAGCGTTATTTTACAAAACAGTTGTGTTTTATTTCTGAATCCTTATTCTATACTTATCCTTACTCTAACTGCCTATCTATCCTTCGGGATTACTAGGTAGTCCCTTCACAGATTACGTCACTGTGCACTCTCTGCCTATCCTTCGAGCTAGTCTCTTCACAGGCCCTCTGGTACCCTTATTTCTTTCTTTCTGTGTCTATCCTTCAGGCTAATCCCTTCACAGTACACTCACATATATTCCGGAACTCAACCTGGTCGCGACCTTTCTGTTGTCTCCCTTTGTCCGATAGTTTTGAAACCCGAACCGGCAGTACCCTCCTCCTTTTAATGTCAAAAAGAAGCAAAAGGTTACAACAAGTTAACTCAAGTTCCAAACACACATGAGTCTTAACCGATCGCAGTGCTCCCGTCGGAAGTGACAGACTACACCTACTATGTATAGTGGTGTGTGTGTGTATAGTGGTGTATATGTGTATAGTGGTGTTTGTGTGTATAGTGTTGTGTGTATATTGTGGTGTGTGTGTGTATATAGTGTTGTGTGTGTGTATAGTGGTGTGTGTTTATAGTGGTGCATGTGTGTATAGTGGTGTTTGTGTGTATAGTGGTGTGTGTGTATAGTGTGTGTGTATGTATAGTGGTGTGCGTGTGTGTAGTGGTGTGTGTGTGTGTAGTGGTGTGTGTGTGTGTATAGTGGTGTGTGTTTGTGTATAGTGCTATTTGTGTATATATTGGTGTGTTTGTTTGTATAGTGGTGTGTGTGTGTATGGTGGTGTGTATCGTGGTGTGTGTGTATCATGGTGTGTTGTGTATAGTGCTGTGTGAGTGTATAGTGGTGTGTGTGTGTATAGTGGTGCGTGTGTGTTTATAGTGGTGTGTGTGTATAGCATTGTGTGTGTGTATAGTGGTGTGTGTGTGTATAGCGGTGTGTCTGTGTATAGTGGTATGTGTGTGTGTATAGTGGTGTGTGTGTGTATAGTGGTGTGTGTGTATAGTGGTGTATGTGTATAGTGGTGTGTGTGTATAGTGGTGTGTGTGTGTATAGTGGTGTATATGTGTATAGTGGTGTTTGTTTGTATAGTGTTGTGTGTATATTGTGGTGTGTGTGTGTTTATAGTGCTGTGTGTGTGTATAGTGGTGTGTGTGTATAGTGGTGTGTGTGTATAGTGGTGTGTTTGTGTGTATAGTGGTGTGTGTGTATATAGTGGTGTGTGTGTGTATAGTGGTGTGTGTTTATAGTGGTGTGTGTGTGTACAGTGGTGTGTCTGTGTATAGTGGTGTTTGTGTGTATATTGGTGTGTGTGTATAGTGATGTGTGTGTATGTATAATGGTGTGTGTGTGTATAGTGGTGTATGTGTGTATAGTGGTGTGTGTGTGTGTATAGTGGTGTGTGTGTGTGTATATAGTGCTGTGTGTGTGTATAGTGGTGTGTGTGTGTATAGTGGTGTGTGTGTGTGTATAGTGGTCTTTGTGTGTATAGTGGTGTGTTTGTATATAGTGTTGTGTGTGTTTATAGCGGTGTGAGAGTGTATTGTGGTGTGTGTGTGTGTATAGTGGTGTGTGTGTGTGTATAGTGGTGTGTGTGTGTAGTGGTGTGTGTTTATAGTGGTGTGTTTGTGTGTATAGTGCTGTGTGTGTGTGTAGTTCTGTGTGTGTTTATAGTGGTGTGTGTGTGTGTAGTGGTGTGTGTGTTTATAGTGGTGTGAGAGTGTATTTTGGTGTGTGTGTGTATAGTGGTGTGTGTGTATATAGTTGTTAGTGTGTGTGTTTAGTGGTGAGTGTGTGTGTGTGTAGTGGTGTGTGTGTTAATAGTGGTGTGTGTGTGTATAGTGGTGTGTGTATGTGTATAGTGTTGTATGTCTGTATAGTGTTTGTTTGTATAGTGGTGTGTGTGTGTGTAAATTGGTGTGTGTGTATAGTGGTGTGTGTATGTATAGTGGTGTGTGTGTGTGTATAGTGGTGTGTGTGTATAGTGGAGTGTGTGTGCATAGTGGTGTGTGTGTGTATAGTGATGTGTGTGTGTGTATAGTGGTGTGTGTGAGTATTGTGGTGTGTGTGTGTATAGTGGTTTGTGTGTATAGTGATGTGTGTGTGTATAGTGCTGTGTGTGTGTATAGTGGTGTGTGTGTGTGTATAGTGGTGTGTGTGAGTATTGTGGTGTGTGTGTGTATAGTGGTTTGTGTGTATAGTGATGTGTGTGTGTATAGTGGTGTGTGTGTGTATAGTGGTGTGTGTGTGTGTATAGTGGTGTGTGTCTTTATAGTGGTGTGTGTGTGTATAGTGCTCTGTGTGTGTATACTGGTGTGTGTGTGTTTATAGTGGTGTGTTTGTGTGTATATTGGTGTGTGTGTATAGTGGTGTGTGTGTGTATAGTGGTGTGTGTGTGTGTATAGTGGTGTGTGTGTGTATAGTGATGTGTGTGTGTATAGTGGTGTGTGTGTGTATAGTGATGTGTGTGTGTATAGTGGTGTGTGTGTGTATAGTGATGTGTGTGTGTATAGTGGTGTGTGTGTGTATAGTGATGTGTGTGTGTATAGTGATGTGTGTGTGTATAGTGGTGTGTGTGTGTATAGTGATGTGTGTGTGTATAGTGGTGTGTGTGTGTATAGTGATGTGTGTGTGTATCGTGGTATGTGTGTGTATAGTGGTGTGTGTGTGTATAGTGATGTGTGTGTGTATAGTGATGTGTGTGTATAGTGGTGTGTGTGTGTATAGTGGTGTGTGTGTGTATAGTGGTGTGTGTGTGTATAGTGGTGTGTGTGTATAGTGGTGTGTGTGTGTATAGTGGTGTGTGTGTGTATAGTGGTGTGTGTGTGTATAGTGATGTGTGTGTGTATAGTGATGTGTGTGTGTATAGTGATGTGTGTGTGTATAGTGGTGTGTGTGTGTATAGTGATGTGTGTGTGTATAGTGATGTGTGTGTGTATAGTGGTGTGTGTGTGTATAGTGATGTGTGTGTGTATAGTGATGTGTGTGTGTATAGTGATGTGTGTGTGTATAGTGGTGTGTGTGTGTATAGTGATGTGTGTGTGTATAGTGATGTGTGTGTGTATAGTGGTGTGTGTGTGTATAGTGATGTGTGTGTGTATAGTGGTATGTGTGTGTATAGTGGTGTGTGTGTGTATAGTGATGTGTGTGTGTATAGTGGTGTGTGTGTGTATAGTGATGTGTGTGTGTATAGTGATGTGTGTGTGTATAGTGGTGTGTGTGTGTATAGTGATGTGTGTGTGTATAGTGATGTGTGTGTGTATAGTGGTGTGTGTGTGTATAGTGATGTGTGTGTGTATAGTGGTGTGTGTGTGTATAGTGATGTGTGTGTGTATAGTGGTATGTGTGTGTATAGTGGTGTGTGTGTGTATAGTGATGTGTGTGTGTATAGTGGTGTGTGTGTGTATAGTGATGTGTGTGTGTATAGTGATGTGTGTGTGTATAGTGGTGTGTGTGTGTATAATGGTGTGTGTGTGTATAGTGATGTGTGTGTGTATAGTGGTGTGTGTGTGTATAGTGATGTGTGTGTGTATAGTGGTGTGTGTGTGTATAGTGATGTGTGTGTGTATAGTGGTGTGTGTGTAGTAGTGGCACGGGCAAGAGGGTCTACAATACAGATTTTAACAGGCAGCGGTTTTTGGCTGGGTGAGGGGGCTGAGGTAGTAGCGCACCCATCCGTCATCAGTGTGAGCCCCAGACATAACATTCAAAATATTCTTCTAATACCAAACAGTAAAACATTAGTTATAGACCAAGGGCAGGATTTTCACTGAGCCGTGGAGGTGGGATTGGAGGCATGCGGGGGTTTAAAATCGCAAAAACTGGCGTGCGGGACCCCCCCTCCCCCGCCTGATTCCCGACTCCGAGCAGTTTTAACTCAGTCGTTTCTGAGGGTCCCGACTCCGTCCCGCATCCAACAGGCAGGACTGGTCGTTAAGACCCTTAACAAGCACTAAATGGCCTCCATAATCCTATTTTAAAAGGCCCTTGCGATTTTAACCCTTTTCCCACGTGAAACACGCCTGGTGGGAAACACGATGGTGAAACCCGGCGGGAGCACTGTTGGATTGCTGACTATCAACTGCAGGTCAAACATTAAAGAGGAGATTTGATCAGCCATCATTTGCAGGTGGCAGGACTTAGTGGTCTCAGGTCTGGGGCAACTTTTAGAAGGCTTAACCACACCTGTGGAAGGTTGGAGCCTGACACCCATCTCCAGTGTGACCTCCTGGGAAACCCCTCTCACCGCCTTCACTCAGTGCTTCCTCAACGGAGGCATATACCAGAAGCATGGGAGCCATCTATTTCCTTCCCATCTGGGCATTAGAGGAGCTTGAGCACCAGCTGCGGCAGCAGCAGAACCAGGAACAACAGCAGCACCAGCAACAGCAGCAGCAGCAGGAGCACCAGGCTGCTGCTCACCCACCTGAAGCTGCACAGGCCAGAAGGGGCCAGTGCCTGGAAGCCCGTCGGCGCAGGAGATACCCCCCAAACAGGGTCTACAGACCAGGGTCAGCTATCTCAACATGTCTGAGCAGCAGTGCCAAAAGCGGCTCCGACTTTCGCGAGAGGTAGTGACTGACATCTGCGCAATGCTACAGCAAGACCTGCTGCCCAGAGGACCGGGTGGACAAGCATTTCCAGTGGCCGTCAAAGTTGTTATGTTCATAAATAAATAGACGTTTTCATTATGAACAGCTAGCTTGAGCTAGTGATTTATTCAGCCATGTGGACTAGTATACAGGCATCCATCTTGACTACTGCCTTGTGGGTAGCCCCTTACTAAACATACAGCTCCACCTAGTGTACCATTCCAAAATGACATGTTACTGATCATTACATCCCCCTTCCTTAGAGGTTAAACAAAATCAATATCAATCAATCATAACAACATAAACATCTTCACAACAGTCAACACATTTTCAAAGCTTTACTTTATGAACTCTAAGCTTTTCATTCTTTTATTATAGTTTTCTTTGTACTCAAAGATTAAGTCTATCAGGCTTTTTTACTTCACGTGTGGATCTTCTCAGCACAGGTAAGTCTGATGTGTTTTCATGAGAGCCTGTATGTGTGTTTGTGTTAGATTGTTCTGGTGGTGAGTGACAAGATTCAGTTGCGGCATTGTCATCGATTTGCTCTTGGATAGTTTCTTGTGTTTTCAGGAGGGAACGGCGGTTCCTCCTGAGAATCTGTCCTTCCTCAGTTCTAACGGTGTATGACCTTGGTCCTACTTCCTCAAGAACTGTAGCTTTCCTGTTCCATGCATTTGGATCCTCAATCCTGACAACATCATCCCTTGTCAATGGTTTCAGAGTTTTTGATGACTTGTCATAGTGTGCTTTCTGTTTCAGCTTTAACAGTTGAAGTCTCTGTCTTAGTTCCTTACTCTGCTTTTCTTTTGCACAGCAGGGTAGCGTGGTGCGCAACTTGTGACCCATTAGGAGCTCAGCAGGTGAAGAACCACCGTCTAAAGGGGAGGCTCGGTAGCTCAGCAGGGCGAGATAAGGATCAGACTTGCTTTCTGTTGCTTTCTTCAGTAGCTGTTTGAGAACTTGAACACCTTTCTCTGCCTTACCATTCGACTGAGCATACAGAGGACTGGATGTGATGTGTTGAAAGTCATAATGTGCTGCAAACTGTTGCCACTCCTTACAGTTGAAGCACGGACCATTGTCGCTAATGGCAAATTCCACGTCTGGCGAAGATGGATTTAACATGCATTATGACACTGCTTACTGATGTGCTTGAGAGCAGCGCCATCTCAGGATAGATAGAATAGTAGTCAATCACTATTAGATAGTCTTTACCATTCAAATGAAGGAGGTCCATACCAACCTTTTGCCATGGTGCTGTTGGTAAGTCAGCTACTATCATTGGTTCCTTTGCTTGTTTGTTTTGGTGTTTCTGACATGTCTCACATATGCCTATCATGTTCTCAATGTCCTTATTTATGCCAGGCCAATAAACAGTGTCTCTTGCTCTCCTTTTGCATTTTTCAATTCCGAGGTGTCCCTCATGAATCCTTTTGAGCATGTCTTGACGTAGAGCCTGTGGAATGACTGTTCTGTTCTGTTTTAGTAATAGTCCACTTGCGACACTTAACTCTGACCTAATGTGATAGTACTTTGGACAGGAACATTTTGGCCAGCCATGATGAATGTTCTCTATTACTGTTTGTAACACTGTATCTTTTACTGTTTCTTCTGCTATTTGCTTTGATTTTGTGTCTGACATGGGCAGCGCAGCAGTGACCATACTCACATGAACATCCACGTCTTCCTCAGTAGAGCTCACATGACTCATTGTGGGTGCTCGGGATAGTGCATCTGCTAACACTATGGGCCAGAAATTAGGATCGGGAGCTTGCCGCGCGTGCAAGCCCCTGATGTGCACTCACCTGGCGCGCCGACATCTGAAGCCTGAGCCTGCTTGGAATTCCTGTCACTGGCCCGGTTCAGATGTCGGTGCGATGTGCTTGCCTGATCCAGCGGCATAGTTAGTGCGATGTGCCGGCTGGGTTCAGGTGGGCACTGTGCAGCCAATCAGGGGAGGGGAAACTTCATTCATGAGTTTGATAGTAAGAACTGTCAAACTCATGAAAAGTACGGGCGCCCAAAAGACTAGTTTAACTTTAAATAACATTAAAAAAAAATCCCAATAATTAAATCCCAACACTGGACAAACAGGGGGCTCTTGGGGGAGAGGAGCTAAATACGATTAAAATCACTAAGGGAGTGGTACTTGGTAAAATAATGGGACTTAAGCCAGATAAATCCCCTGGACCTGATGGCTTACATCCTAGGGTCTTGAGGGAAGTGGCGGTAGGGATTGTGGATGCATTGGTAATAATTTTCCAAAACTCCCTGGACTCAGCAAAGGTCCCGGCAGATTGGAAAACTGCTAATGTAACGCCCTTATTTAAAAAGGGCAGTAGACAGAAGGCTGGAAACTATAGACCTGTTAGCCTAACATCTGTGGTTGGTAAAATGTTAGAGTCCATTATTAAGGAGACAGTAATGGGACATTTGGATAAACATAATTTAATAGGACAAACTCAGCATGGTTTCATGAAGGGGAAGTCATGTTTGACAAATTTGCTTGAGTTCTTTGAGGAAGTAACATATAGGGTGGATAAAGGAGAACCACTGGGCGTAGTGTATTTAGACTTCCAAAAGGCATTTGACAAGGTGCCACACAAAAGATTATTGCTCAAGATAAAAAATCATGGGATTGGGGTAATATTCTGGCGTGGGTGGAGAATTGGCTCTCTAACAGAAAGCAGAGAGTTGGGATAAATGGTTCATTCTCAGACTGGCAATCAGTAACTAGTGGTGTTCCGCAGGGGTCAGTGCTGGGTCCCCAACTCTTTACAATCTATATTAACGATTTGGAGGAGGGGACCGAGTGTAACATATCAAAGTTTGCAGATGATACAAAGATGGGAGGGAAAGTAGTGAGTGAGGAGGACATAAAAAACCTGCAAAGTGACATAGACAGGCTAAGTAAGTGGGCAGAGATTTGGCAGATGGAATACAATACTGGAAAGTGTGAGGTCATGCACTTTGGCAGGAAAAATCAAAGAGCAAGTTATTATCTTAATGGCAAGAAACTGGAAAGTACTGTAATACAAAGGGATCTGGGGGTCCTGGTGCACGAAACTCAAAAAGTTAGTATGCAGGTGCAGCAAGTGATCAAGAAGGCCAATGGAATGTTGGCTTTTATTGCTAGGGGGATAGAATATAAAAACAGGGAGGTATTGCTGCAGTTATACAAGGTATTGGTGAGACCGCACCTGGAATACTGCATGCAGTTTTGGTGTCCATACTTAAGAAAAGACATACTTTCTCTCAAGTCAGTACAAAGAAGGTTCACTCGGTTAATCCCGGGGATGAGGGGGTGGTCATATGAGGAGATGTTGAGTAGATTGGGACTCTACTCATTGGAGTTCAGAAGAAGGAGAGGCAATCTTATTGAAACATATAAGATTGTGAAGGGGCTTGATCGGGTGGATGCGGTGAGGATGTTCCCAATGATGGGTGAAACTAGAACTAGGGGGCATAATCTTAAAATAAGGGGCTGCTCTTTCAAAACTGAGATGAGGAGAAACTTCTTCACTCAGAGGGTGGTAGGTTTGTGGAATTTGCTGCCCCAGAAAGCTGTGGAAGCTACATCATTAAATAAATTTAAAACAGAAATAGATAGTTTCCTAGAAGTAAAGGGAATTAAGGGTTACGGGGAGCGGGCAGGAAATTGGACATGAGTCTAGGTTCGGAATGATCATGGCCCTGTGGGTAGTGGAGCAGGCCCAGGGGCCATGTAGCCTGGTTCTGCTCCTACATCTTGTGTTCTAATTCTGTGTTAGATTTCAGGAGATGGTTTTATTCCTGTTCCTGGCTGGGGTGGAGATCGCCTTTACAGAAGGTAAGTACTGTAGAAAATATAGGGACAGAGTGATCTCCTGGAAGAGTTTCGATTGCCTAGATGGGTCGGAGAGGAATTTCCCAGATTTTTTCTCCCAAATTGGCCATTGGGTTTTTTATCTGTTTTTTTGCCTCTTCCGGGAGATCACATGGGTTCGGGTGGGATGGAGAGTGATAGAAGATTTGAGGTTAGGATCAGATCAGCCATGATCTTATTGAATGGTGGAGCAGGCTCGAGGGGCCGATTGGCCTACTCCTGCTCCTATTTCTTATGTCCTTAAATAACTTTGTGGAAAAATTTTTATAATTTTAAATAATAGACCACTTACCTTCAAGAATCATGTCCTTACACCTCCTTTTTATATGTCTAAAAAGTTCAGGCCCTTGCACACGGGCAAACCTGTCAAAAAGAAGGAAGTTCAACGCGTGCGCGCAGGATCCTGCGCGCACGCATTGGACCTCTGAACCCCTTGGAGGAAATGCCGGTTTCCCGCGCATGCGCTGTGCATGCTGAAATCCGGCACTTCCAATGGGCCCACGCGTGAGTACACCGTCTGTACTCACGCGTTGGGACCGGAATTACTGGCCCATAGTGTTTGCCTGGTGTGTAGATCAGTTCAAAGTCATATCTTTGCAGCTTCATCATGAGTCGTTGAATCCTTGGAGACATCTCATTCAGATTTTTTTTTATGATGGCAACTAGTGGGCTGTGGTCTGTCTCAACTGTGAAGGTGGGAAGTCCATATATGTAGCCATGGAACTTTTCTAGTCCAACTACCAAGCCTAGACATTCCTTTTCAATCTGGGCGTATCGACACTCAGAATCAGTCATAGGCCTGGAGGCATAGGCAACAGGCTTCCAATCTTCACCCTCTGCTTGTAGCAAGACCGTGCCTAGGCCATCTTTTGATGTGTCCGTTGACACTTTGATTCCCTTTGTTGGGTCAAAGAAGGTGAGTACAGGTGTGGTTGTCAGCACTGTTTTGAGGTTCATCCACTCTTGTTCATGTCTTTCTGTCCATGCGAACTCATTTATTTTATGTAGCAGGTCTCGCAGACAGGCTGTCTTGGCTGACAAGTTAGGAATGAACTTTCCAATGAAGTTTATCATCCCCATGATGCGTAGCACTCCTTTTTTGTCAGTGGGTTGGGGCATTTTGAGTATGGCGTTTACTTTTTCCATATCTGGCTCTATTCCTTTACCAGATAGATTATCTCCTAGGAAAGTGACTTCCTGGACGCCAAACTGACACTTGGCTTTGTTGAGCTTCAGTCCATTCCGGCGTATGCTCTGTAGCACTTTAGTCAGTCTCTCATTGTGTTCTTTCAGTGTGGAGCCCCAGATGATGATGTCATCAACATAGACCCGAACTCCTTCCAGACCTTCAATTATGTGTTCCATCGCTCTATGAAAGATTTCAGATGCAGATATTATCCCGAAAGGCATTCTGAGGAAACAATACCTGCCAAATGGTGTGTTGAAGGTACAGTATTTGGTGCTCTCTTCATCCAGTTTTAGTTGCCAAAATCCTTGTGAGGCATTGAGCTTTGTGAAGTATCTGGCACCTGACATTTCACTGGTGATTTCTTCTCACTTGGGAATCTGGTAGTGTTCACGTTCTTTGTTTGCATTTAAGTCCTTTGGATCCATGCATACTCTTAGATCATTGTTCTTTTTCTTTACACATACCATGGAGTTAACCCAGTCTGTTGGCTCTTCGACTTTCCTGATGACTCCTAGTGTGGTCATTCTGTCCAGTTCTTTCTTGAGCCGGTCACGCAAGGATGCTGGAACTCTCCGTGGAGCATGTACCACTGGCTGAGCATCCTCTTTTAGCTGGATCTTGTAAGTGAATGGTAGAACTCCAAATCCTTTGAACACGTCCTGGAAATTACTCACTACAGAATCCACCGAGTCATCTGGTCTGCTTATGGCACAGTTTATACGGTAGACTCTCTTGACCAGTTCTAAGTCCTCACAAGCTTTGTCACCTAGTAGTGAATCAAGTCCTTCAGCCACAACAGAAAACATGAGATGATGCACTTTGTCTTTGACTTTACAATTGAAAATTCCATCCTCCAATTGCTTTGCATTTCTGTTCTGCCCATTTTTCTTCCCCTTGTAGGACACAGCACCGACAGCAGCACAGTCACTCATTACAGTTGCATTATTAGTAATTTCGCTGAAAGTCTTTGCGTGCTGTTGAGCTAGCTCACTGGCATGGCATATTTTCACAGCATCCTCCAATGTTAGTTTGGTTTCTCTCAACAAACATTCCCTGACCTTTTTACCATGAATACCAAACACAATCTGGTCATGAATCATGGATGATTTCAGTTCAGAGAAATAACATGTCTGTGCTTTCAGTTTCAGATCGGTCACAAAGCTATCAAAAGTCTCATTTTGCAGCTGTGTCCGTGAACGGAACATTTACCTCTCATAGGTCTTGTTCTTTTTGGGAGAACAATGTGTATCAAACTTCTTTAGCACATCGTCCATCTTTTCTCTGTCCTCCTCTTGATCAAACACAAACGTATTAAATACCTCTATCACCTGCGGGCCTGCAACCGTGAGCAGTAACACTATTTTCCTTGCGTCTGGCATCGTACTGAACCCGATGGCAGCAATATAGAGTTCGAATTGTTGTTTGAAAGTCCGCCAATTGCAGTCGACATTCCCCGTGAGTTTCAAACCCTCCGGTGGCTTCAAATTCTCCATGTTGCATTTCACAATATTCAGCAGATATTACCAATCCTGGTACCATGTTATGTTCATAAATAAATAGACGTTTTCATTATGAACAGCTAGCTTGAGCTAGTCATTTATTCAGCCATGTGGACTAGTATACAGGCATCCATCTTGACTACTGCCTTGTGGGTAGCCCCTTACTAAACATACAGCTCCACCTAGTGTACCATTCTAGAATGACATGTTACTGATCATTACAAAAGTCACAACCGCACTCAACTTTGTTGCCTCAGGCTCTTTCCAGGGATCAGCTGCAGACATCAGCGGCATCTCCCAGGTGGCCGCACACACTTGCATCATGCAGGTAACTGATGCCCTCTTTGTCCTTGCGCACAATCACATCCATTTCACCAAGGATCAAGCAAGTGTCACGGCATGAGCGGTTGGAATAGCTCATCTGGCAGGCTTTCCAAGGGTGCAGGGCGTCGTTGACTGCACACATGTGGCCCTTAAGGCACCCCATCGAAATCCAGGTATTTTTGTCAACCGCAAGGGCTTCCACTCCCTTAACGTTCAGCTGGTGTGTGACCACAAGAAGGAAATTTTGCATGTTTGTGCCAGGTACCCTGGCAGTTGCCATGACTCCTTCATACTGCGCCAGTCTAATGTGCCTCCGCTAATCAGTCTGCCAGACCAACTTAACGGATGGCTACTTGGAGACAAGGGCTATCCCCTGAGGACGTGGCTAATGAAGCCGTTGAGGAGCCCATCCAACGAAGCTGAGGAGAGCTACAACTCCAGCCACATGTCCACTAGAGCCATAATCGAGCAAACCATCGGTTTGTTGAAGATGCGCTTCAGATGCCTGGCTAGATCAGGTGGAGCCCTGCAGTACTCAGCAGCCAGGGTCTCCAGAATCATCGTGGTTTGCTGTGCACTTCACAACATGGCACAGCATCGTGGCTTGCAGATTCCTGAGGACCAAGTGGCTCCTCACATATCCTCCTCAGATGAGGAGGAGGAGGAGGAGTACAAAAACGAATATCCTGCAGAGGCCCATCAACCAGCGGCAGCATTACGCGAGAACATTGCTGCCCGGGATGCAAGGAACGCACTCATCCTAGCCAGATTTGCTTAGCCTAGTCAATCAAACACTTTTGCCTCGCAGCTTCTTACCAGAGCATTGACAATGGCCAAGAACCAGAGGATTCCTATCACTCTGACTACCATACTGACAGTTGCAACTATTCCTAAGCCCTCAATGTGGAAGTCCCAATAGCGAAATGACAGACGCCACAACTGCAACATTTGCCATCAGAATTTTTATGTACAATAACGAAGTGATGGCATTTTTACAGTAAACACAAAATTGCACCCAAGTGACTACCCTTGTGACTATTTGTGCAGAATTTTCCTCTTACGCGTGCTCCTATGTGGTGCCTCCCCTGTGGCTTCAGCAAATGTGGAGGCCCCTTGCTCACTTTGCTGCTGCTCCTGTCTCGATACCTTTGGCTGGCATCCTCAGGTGTTGCGAGCCTGTGAGGGCTCGTCAACAGTCTGCTGCTCCTGTGGCTGTGCAGGGGTTGAGACGCCTATCTCACTTGGGTGTGGACTCTGGTGGGGCTCTGACCGAGGGCTCTGCAGTGGCATGGAAGTGTGAGCGCTTGGAGAGGAGCCCCCACTTCCTTGAGATCTGCCACCGACCTCCCTCTCATGGCTCAGGTCCCCCTCAGCGCCTGCAAGTGACTGGAGAGCACCTTGCTGCACATCAGGGGGGCCATGGGGACCCGTATCTGCAATCACAGTCCTACTCAGAAGGACTTCCATGAAGGTCTGGTTTCTCTGTTCAATAGGTGCCCATCACTCCTCAAGAGATGTCACTCTATTCCTCCATGGCCGTAGCCATCCTTTCCTCTACCGTAGCCATCCTCTCCTCTACAGTAGCCATCCTTTCCATGGTGATGCGTTCTTGCACCAATGACTCCACAAAGGCTCTGCTCATGTTCACTATGGACTCCTCCATTCGCTCCACACTCGCAGCAACCCTGGAGACAAAACCTGCCAGAGACTCCTGCATCTGTGCCTGGAGTTCCATCACCTCTGATCTCATGGATGGACCCAGAGTCAGAGGGTCGACATGCTGCTGAGCCGAGCTGGCAGAGTCCTGCGCCCTCCGACTAGGGCTCTCCACTGCTGTCCCTGTCTCCACAATCTGCTGATGCTCACTCGTGAGCTGTGATACACCAGGTGACAACACTACTCTGTGTCCCGAAGGTCCCACTGAGGTGTGAGTGTCTGCGCTGGTGCTGGGTGCGCAGATTTCTGGTGACGCTGCGCCCTCAGAGGTTGCAGCTTCCTCTGAGGAGTCTGGCTGCTCAGCCTCTTCTTCCTGGCTAGGGGGGATGGATGCTTGTGATGGTCCTGTGATGCCAAGGCTACATGCGTATTGCTTTTTGCAGATGCTCATTAAGTCCATCTGTTAGAGCTTCACAGTCAATGTCAAAGAGAGAGATGGGAAACTTTTCTGTCACCAGCTTGCTGTGTTGCACCCGCCTGTCCGTCCCCCACATGCGCATCATCCTCGAGTCCCACTATTTCGAGTACCACCTCCTCCCAGTGGGTCAGGTGGACTATTGAGGCTGTCCCTCCTCCTGTCCTCGCTCGCTCTCTTTTGTTGTGAGCTCTCTTTTCCTGCAATGAGGGAGACAAGTGGAGGTTGAGTAAGAATGAAGGAGTGAGTGTAGAGATTGCATAGCATAGATACTTAGAAGGAGACAAAGATGGAGTGAGGTGGCAAGACCAAGGGCCCTCCCTGTGTGTTGGCAGTTGTTTTCATAGCATCACAGTGATAGGGAGTGTGAGGGCTGCATAGTCGAATAGTTATGTGAATGTGAGCATAGAGAGAGAGGGAATGGGTAAGGGTGCATAGATGTCAGTGTCAAGTGGGATGTGGAGGAAGAGATTGCTAAAGCTGAGTGCTGGTGAGGAAAGGCAATGGGGGTCAGATTGAGGGTGATGGGAAATTCATACTCACTTTTCCAGTGCGCTGAAGGTCATGAAATCTTTTCCGGCACTGAATCCAGGTTCGTCATGTGACTCCTAAGGAGTTGACCTCCTCAGCCACCTGCAACCACACTGTCTTAGTCTGCTTGGGAGGCCTCTTCCTACCTGGTGAAGGGAAGGGCACCTCCCTGTTGGCCCTATCCCCATCCACCAATGCCTCCAGGGCCACCTCGTCGAAACGAGGAGCTGATCTGGGCCTCCCGCTTGTCATGTGTCCTGCAGGTCCCTCTCACACCAAATGGAGAAAGCTTGGCAGCCTGCAGAAGAAGCAAGGCTTGCTGTAGACTTTAAATGCAGCAGCAATGATGACGTCATTGGAGGCGACTTTCAGTCAGGAAAAACCCATTTGCCAAGGGTTCCCACACATTGGAAATCAATTGGACAATTAAGTTAAAATTGCGTCAACCTCCCACATCCATTTAGATTCGGGTGGATAACACGAAATGCGGATAACACGATGCCATCCCGCACCTAAGTTAAAATCCTGCCCCAAGTCTAAATTAGAAAGGAGGCATTGAAGAAAATAAAATAATGAAAATATTAACCAAATGCTTTCTAGAAGTGTTCATGATTGGAGACCGAGAGAAGCTATGTGGGATTACAGGGCCAGAACCCCAGACAATGGTGCTATGTACCATTGGTGGCCGTGCCTTCAGCTGCCTTGACCCTAAGCTCTGGAATTCCCTCCCTCAACCTCTCCACCTCTCTACCTCTCTCTCCTCCTTTAAGGCGCTCCTTAAAACCTACATCTTTGACCAAGTTTTTAGGCACAGGCCCTAATATCTCATGTGGCTCGGTGTCAAATGTTGTTTGATAACGCTCCTGTGAAACGCCTTGGGACCTTTTACTACGTTAAAGGTGCTATATAAATGCAGGTTGTTGCTGTGGTTGTGAGGGCGAAGTCCACAGGCAGACGTGGTGAATGAATGAAGCTTCCCTGTTGCCATTCTGTGTAGGCTCTTTGGATTGATACAGACATTGAGGTACAGCTACATGAACTCTTCTGTTCCTGGTGTAAACAGTGAAGTCTGGCTTAAACGTTAGCATCTCTTAAAACATTGGCGCTACTGCTTGGCTCAGTTGGTAGTGTTGTGTATGTAATATGTGTGCTACTTTGAACCTATGGACAGGACTGCACTACTTGTTGGGCGTAGTGATACGCAGTACCACTCCTGGCCATAGGGGTATAAATAGTACTGTGGGTACTGATCCCCCTCAGTTCCCGCCTGTGGGCATGAAGTAAAGACCTATGTATAGTCACTACCTCCAACCAGTAAAGACCTGTTTGAGTTATACGTTTAAGTCTTTGTGTTAATTGTTCAATACAATACACATACTTAACACTGGCGACGAGTCGGTTCGAACCCTGCGGCAGTTATTCCACAGCGGCTTCGTCCAAAGACAGGACGTTGAAGAGAGGTTCCAATCCTCAACACCCCACTGAAAACTGAAGGGCAGCAGAAATCCTGACAGCTTCCAGCGACTGGAAGCGACAGGCATTAGGACCCTGAAGCCTCCATAACCTCGTGGGTAAGCCAGAGCCCGGGAGGGCGCGAGCGGGTAAGCCAGAGCCCGGGAGGGAGCGAGCAAGAGCCGCCGAGCGGGTGAGCCAGAGGCCGGGAGCCGCTTCAAGCGGGAGGCGCTTAGCGGGCCAGCGATCGCACCGGTGATAAGGGCTGAGAACCGTTTTGGGCGGGCGGCGCACCAGCGATCGCACAGGAGATAAGAGCCGCAGTCGGGCTGAAAGTCAGCGATGAGAAGCGCGGGAAAACCGCCATTGAAGTGGGCGGGGAGAGCGAGAAGCGCGGGAAAGCCGCCATTTTTCACGGGAAAACCGCTGGGGAAGAAGGCAGAAGCGGGAAAACCGCCATTTTGTGGGCGGAGGACGACGGCAAGAGCGGGAAGCCGCCATCTTGGATAACAGTAAAAAAAAAATCTGAGAAATTGCAAATCTGATAAAGTACTACAATGCCTAAACACGGGAATATTAGCAACTTTGATAGTGACATCGAAGATTGGGCCATATATGTTGAACGAGTTAAAAATTATTGTAAGGCCAATAAAATTCGTGAGGCTGATAAAGCACTAACATTATTAAATTTAATGGGTGCGAAGACATACGGGCAATTGAAACACCTGTTATCACCAGATGAACCGGCGGATAAGACGTTCGATGAGATTGTTACTGTCCTGAAAGATCATCTAAACCCCACGCCGCTGATGCTAGCGGAACGATTTAAATTTTATGACAGAAGGCAGCTACAGCATGAAAGCAATGCTGATTATTTGCTGGAATTGCGTAAATTAGCGAAATATTGCCAGTTTGGAACGGGACTGACAGAGGCACTTCGAGACAAATTTGTGTGTGGTTTATTTAAACAGGATACACAAAAGCGACTGCTCGAGGAGAATGAGCTGACGCTTGAGAAGGCGGTCACTATGGCAGCAGCACACGAAGCCGCAGCGAGAGGCACGGCAGTAATGCAGCTACGGTCACCGGAGCTCAGTGCACACAAATTGGGTGTGAGTTCTGGCAAATGTTATCGTTGTGGAAAGACAACGCATGATCAGAACCAGTGTTGGTTTAAAAACCAAGAATGTAGAACTTGTGGTAGGCTTGGACATATAGCTAGAGTATGCAGGTCAGGGAAGAAGACCAGCAACAAGAAGTCACCGCAAGGAAAATACGCAAAGGTACACAAGGTGACCGAACAGGAGTCCGATTCAGACGCTAGCAGTAATGAACTGGCTAGCTTAAGCTGTAATGAACTGGCTAGCTTAAGAGTACTCAACGCTGGTAAGGGTGCAGACCTCCAGACAATTTGGGTCACTCTTCAGATAGAAGGGGTCCAAGTAAAACTGGAATTGGACACTGGATCGGCATTGACGGTCATAAATAAGAAAGATTACGGAAAGTTATTCCAACATATTCCCCTACAGGATACGGGGATTATATTGAAAACATACACGGGGCAAAGAGTGTACCCCATCGGGAAAATAGAGGTTGCAGTGGTCCACAAGGGCGAAGACAGTCAAATAATGGACTTATATGTGATATCTGAAGGAGGTCCTCCACTACTAGGACGGGAGTGGATTAGGAAAATGAATATGGACTGGCATTTCCTACAAACAATAACGAGTGAGAACTCGGTGAAGATAGTCGGCCCAGACTCTGGAACGGATAATGGTAAGCCCAACTCAGGTGCAAAAGACAAAGTTTCAGCACAGAATTCCACTGAGCAACAACAACATAGTTTAACTGTGGATTCTGAGTCCGGCAAGTCTACTGATGTGCCCATTTCTGAGGGACACCGGGCTCGAACTCAACTCCATTTCAAACTACAACAGCAATTAGAGCAAATGCTTCGCCGTTTTGAGCAAGAGTTGAATGCAACGAAAGAGTTCTTTGATATAGAGTTGGAGAATCTGGAAAGACAACAGAAGCAGCTGATGGAGAAAATGGAGCAGGAGCACACAAAACGTCTGATGTCAGAGGAGTTAACGGTCAGCCAACTCCTGCATATGCTGAAGGACAGGACTCTGAAATGGGAAAAACTTGAACATGAACTTCAATATTCAAACGAAAGGGGTTCGGAGCTCTCAAAGGTTATTGGAAGAGCTGAGGTGGCGACACAGACTGAGATGACTGCAACAGAGCAGCCCTTGGATGCCAAAAGTACGCTGACTCACGTCAACGTAGAACAACAGACCGCTGAAACAGCTGCTCCGGTAGAGGGATTGCATAGTCCGATCAATCAATCTCCAAAGGAAGTTGAAGTATTAAAATCACAAATGAGGTCACTAGTAAACGACTTGCTGAAAGCCCAGAAAAAGCTGGATGCAGAGGTACACATGAAGAAGTCTCTTCAGGAAAGATGTCTGGATTTGGAACAAGAGCTGGCTAACGTCCAGCTGGGTATAGAGGAAATAGACGACCCTCTCACTGGTCTAGCTCAGGACGACACCGAATATTACGATGTCCTGTCCTGCCCAGCTTGTAACTTCGACTCCCAAAGTGCAGAAATCATGGAGGAGCACCAAAAGTCTACGGAACATCGGGAGAAGCTGGCTCTACGACGGAAACAGGAGGAAGAGAAGGAGGAACTGCGCATGCAGCTGGCAGCTGTGGCAGCTGACAATGGAGCCCAGAGAGTCTCCAAGAAGCAGAAAAGGAAAAGTAAAAACAGAAGATGACCCATCTGAACCATTATCACCTCTACCAGATCACACACGTGGTCCCTCCGAACGGAGCCAATTCAGTTCGGAAGTTCAAACTGTTAAATCCATGGAAGGACTATTGAATGAGTCACTCCAGCAACGTGAACCGACTACACCACAGAGATTGAATCTGTGAACTGTTTTCCGCAGAGACTGAATCTGTGATCTGTTTTGACATGAAGTTATCTATGTATCTATGTTATTCTGTTATGTAAACCTGAAGTTATATATGTATATATGTTATTACGTTATGTTAAATGGGGAGATGACTGTAAAGCTAGGAAGGGAGGAATGTTGTGTATGTAATATGTGTGCTACTTTGAACCTATGGACAGGACTGCACTACTTGTTGGGCGTAGTGATACGCAGTACCACTCCTGGCCATAGGGGTATAAATAGTACTGTGGGTACTGATCCCCCTCAGTTCCCGCCTGTGGGCATGAAGTAAAGACCTATGTATAGTCCCTACCTCCAACCAGTAAAGACCTGTTTGAGTTATACGTTTAAGTCTTTGTGTTAATTGTTCAATACAATACACATACTTAACAGGTAGCATTCATCCCTCTGGGTCCGAAGGTTGTGGGTTCATGGCTCACTTCAGTATATATGATATAAACTGCCCTTTGAGGGAGGGACTCTGAGGGAGTGCTGTATCGATTTGAGCTGCTGTCCTTCAGGTAAGGCATTAAACCCGTACACTCTTCAGGGAAATAGTGCTCCCATGGCACTATTTGCAAACATGATGGAGAAGGGAATATGGGGCAGGGTTGGACGAGGTGGGAAAAGGCTCGTGTGGAGTGTACACATCGGTATAAACCAGTTGGGCCAAATGGTCTGTTTCTGTGCTGTAGATTCGATGTAATTCTGCCACCACTCTTCTCACACTTTTGTGCAGGAATGTGTTTTCTCTGCAGGCTGCTAAAGAGGGTTAAAATATTCTTCCCTTTGGATGATCTGGCCTCTGTAGAACACTGGAGCTTTTTTTATCAATAAACAATAGAGCTTTGAACAGCTTTCTTGAGGATTCTTCCAGCAGCTTTTCCAGTCACCTTGACCCCTGGCTTGTTCCAGATGCAATTACCAAGCAAAGGAGCTCAATGTTTGGAACAAAAGTAAGTTCGCAAGTAGAGGTGGGTGGATAATGTCGCAGTCAATCTTACTCGATAGAGTTATCAACTTGGTCATCTCAGTGCTCTTTTTTTCACTCACTGTCTAATTCTCTCTCTTGCTGCCTGCTTGGCTTTGACATGAGGAATTAGCTCTGTAGAGGGTAGTATCAACATAAAGATAAGTACTGATGAGAGAACCCACTCGTCCTGTCTAGATTCTCTTCCAGAAATTCCGGTCTCCCCATCACAGCGGCTAATTGGCATTAGCAGTTAGCAATTATCATCAGCAAAGAGAAGACTAGTAGTTTTGACGATAACCTCAAATTCACCGATGAAGAGAAGAAACAGAACGCAGCCACCCTGCTTCTCAGAGAGACCCTGCAGTGATCATTTGATAAACTTCATTAAAAAAAATGAGAGTGGACCACCCAAGTAGAAGCTGGAGCCCAAAAGGCAGAGGAAAATCAGGTGTTTCAAACTTCATTTTCTTTAGGAGTAAAGTGAACTCAAAAGCATTCCACGATATTGGGTCTACCGCATAAAATGGTCAGCATGTTAGGCAGCTCGCCCGAGCAAAGGCATCAATGTCGGGCCACCTACCTCGCCAGCAGCAACCCTCAGCTGAGTCCTGGGCTACGGAGAGCGGGGGTTGGTGGGGGGCCATTGTGACTCCTGTGGAGTCGGGGGAACACTCCTGCTCCTCCTGGCTCCACAGAATGGGTTTTCCTAACTATTTTATTTTCCAACTTACCTGGAGTTGGTGGCCGCAGAGGCCACCGTAGAATCCTAAGCCATTCGTCGCCGACTAATTTTCTCGATGGAGTCCTTCAACAGGTGTTGGCTCCGACTTGACATATTTAAGGGGCCTAACGCTTGTTTTAGGTGTCTGCCCAGGATGCTTAAAAAAAGTGCCGCACGAATTTAGTAGCGGGACCAACGTCTACGCAGATTGGGCACACCCTGCCCACTGCTAATTCGGCATGCTTTGCACCCATTTTGCGCCTGAAAAAACAGGTGCAACGCACACCAATTTCTACCTTTCTGTGCCCAATATGCAAGTGCTTAAATGTAGGAGTTAGCCATCAGATCCCAGTACCCTTCAGGGTGAAACATCTGTCCTTTGTTAGGTGTGTCTCCAGATGGATCCTGTTGCTATGCCTCGCAATGTTCAAAATAAACAAAAAAAAAATGAAACAGGGTTTGTGTAGTTGTGTCACTGAGCGCAGCAACCTTTTCCTAATCATGAAAATCAGAACCCGGGGTGAAGGGCAGAGGGCGAGAGGTAAGCAAATAAACCTGCAATCGAGGTCTTCTGTGCAAGAGTGTAAATAACATAGGAGCAGCCACTGCACAGGGCACCTTCTCTGAGAGAAGCTTTCATTTCAAGGTGACTGTAACGCGTTGTGTCTTGAAAGATGCCGACATCAATGCTGGTGATCTGAGCAATAAATGAGCGGGCTGGGGCACAGCAAGAACTGAGTGAAATGTGTTTAGTCTTTCATTTCTATTCCATCAGATATTTGACATTTTTGGTGTCCACATAACAACTGCAGTAGGTCCAAAACTATATTTCAATTTGATCTATGGAGACGTTTTAAAAACAATAACATTTTCCAAAACTCCCAGGAACAAACTGTTTAAAGTGATTTACTTCAGACGGGATGGTTATTAAACCATGATCTGGTGCAGGTGTCACTTTGACCCCCGAACTAATAGTTTGTGGTGGAAAATGAACCAAATTTATTTGGTAAAATAAATCATAGAATCATAGAATATTACAGCACAAAGAAAACCATTCAGCCTATTGCATGTGATGGCTCACTGAAAGAGCTACCCATTTAATCTCATTCCCCTGCCCTTTCCCCATACACTTTAATATTTTGTTTCACATAGTTAGCCAGTTCCCTTTAAAAAGCTATTATGTATTCTGCTTCCACCACTGTTTCTGGTAGGATATTCCATGTTCTAACAACTCTCTGTATATAAAAAAAATCTTAACCTCTCGTTTTGTTCTTTTGGTGATGTTATCTTTTGCCGATGATTTTAAGGTGATTGGCAATAGAACCAGAGGCGACATGAGGAAAAACATTCTCACACGAGTGGTTAGGGTTTGGAATGCACTGCCTGATAGGGTGGCGGATACAGATTCAATAGTAACCTTCAAAAGGGGATTGGATAAATATTTGTAGGAGAAAAAAATTGCAGGGATATGGGGAAAGAGCGGGGGAGTGGGACTAACTGGATTGCCCTTCGCAAGAGCTGGTGCAGGCTCAATGGGCCAAATGGCCTCCTTCTGTGCTGTATTATTCTATAATTCTATATTGACCTCAAATTTGCATGGATCTGAATGGTGCACTACCAGCCCAAGATTGTCAGTAGTGTGGCGCAATGGCTACAAATTAGGCCGAGGCCCGGATATGGCAGGTCCTAGGCCTTCACTGCCACTTTCCATGGGCCCTTGTTTGGGGCAGGACCTCCGCCGTTTCCAAAAAACGGCCCCCCATGTCACAGAGGGCATGGTCGGGGACAAGGGCCTCACAAGCCAGGCCAGGTTTCCTCAGTTTATTTAAATTTAAAATTATATTTTAATATATTTTTATCCACACTTTTGGTTTGTGCCTTTTCATTTCTTTTTTCCTCTCCCACATGTCAGCTGTCTTTCATTCTGCCAGCACATTTCACACCTCATCTAGAGCCATCCTTTGTTTCTTTACCTGTCCTGTTACCATCTCGTCTCGTCTTGAATATCTCTTAATGTCTCTTCACCTCTCACAGACCTTCCCTTTTTGTTCTTTCATCCCCTCCCCCATTTCCCAGACCCCAAACCTGCTTTTTAATCTGTTTCTTTTCCTGCTTTTTTCTCAGTTCTGACGAAGGTTCTTCGACCTGAAACGTTGACTCTGTTTCTCTCTCCACGGATGTTGCCTGGCCTGCTCAGTTTTTCCAGCGTTTTCTGTTGTTACTTCAGTTTTCCTCAGTACTGGCCTCCGATCGACTGGGTGCCAGGTACCGCTAGGTAAACGGATATGTGCCCTGATCACCCTGCCAGCAGAAGTGCAGGCCACCTGGGGGTCCAGGCCCAGGTCCTGGCTATGGAACCCGAAAATTGTAAGAATGAGTGAATATACATGCGTTGATTTGTTGGGAACCCCAGCAGACTTTAAACTTTGCCATCTATGTGACAGGTCTTTTATAGGACAATGGGTGTTTTATTTTGCCGATTCCTATCAGACACGAGTCAAAGAATGCAAGCAGTCTGATGTAGCCATTATATAGAATGGTTGGACCATCAAACAAATAACCTGACCCCCGGAATGCCACCCGGCCAGTGAGTGAGTCTGGAGTTACGCAGAGCTGAATGGACAATGTTTGCGGGATCAGCTCATTTAAATATTGGCTTTACTCTATTTAAATCAGCTGCATGGGGACTTGGCAGATGGATCTCAGGAAGAGCCAAACTCCATTTGGAAATTTAGATCATTTGTTTTTGGGGTAGAAATCCAGTGTAAGCCACTCCTGCCCTAGTTGGCTGGCCATTCTAGGGTCATGGGGAGCGGGCAGGAAAAGTGGAGTTGAGGCCAAGATCAGATCAGCCATGATCTTATTGACTGGCGGAGCAGGCTCGAGGGGCCGAATGGCCGACTCCTGCTCCTACTTCTTATGTTCTGATGATTTCAGGTGCCAGAAATGCTGAAATTGGCGTGGAACTTCAGGGTCCCTTTGCTTTACTGAAACAGGCCAGAGCACTTGATCTGGTAATTAAGCAGATCGAGGGAGGCAGCAGCATTTCAATTTGATTTTAATGAATCGAAAACCTGTTTACCTGGTAAAAAAAGGGATCTGGGGCTTGTTCAAAGAAACTCACTTAGTGAGGAAAGACGATCAGAAGACTGTATGAAACACAAAAAGAAGTTGAAGACATTCTTTTGGTCTCAGAAAATGGCTAAAAGTCAGAGGAAATTAATTAGTGTATTGCTATTTTACCTTGTATTTTATCTTGCTTCTCAGTTTATTGCTTTTTGTAAGAAACAGGAACAGGAGTAGGCAATTCAGCCCTTCAAGCCTAAGTAATTAGATCATGGCTGAGCTGTACCTCCACTCCATTTATCTGCCTTTTTTTACATATCCCTTGATACCCTTACCTAACAAAAATCTATTGATCACAATCTTGAACATTTCAATGGACCCCCAGCAGCCACAGCCTGTTTTGGGGAAGAGAGTTCCAGATTTCCACCAGCCTTTGTATGAAAAGCTGCTTCCTGACTCCACTCCTGAACGGCCTAGTTCTGATTTTAAGATTACGTGCTCTTGTTCTGGACGCCCCACCAGGGGATATAGCTTCTCTCTAGCTACCCTATCAATTCCCTTTATCAAGTTAAACACCTCAATTAGATTACCCCATAACCTTCTAAACTCAAGAACATAAGAACATAAGAAATAGGAGCAGGAGTAGGCCAATCGGCCCCTCGAGCCTGCTCCGCCATTCAATAAGATCATGGCTGATCTGATCCTAACCGCCAATCTACTATCACAGAACCATCTCCTGAATCTAACAGAATTAGACACACGCAATAGGAGCAGGATCAGGCTACACGGCCCCTGGGCCCGCTCCGCTACCCACAGGGCCATGACCGATCCGAACCTAGACTCATGTCCAAATTCCTGCCCGCTCCCCGTAACCCTTAATTCCCTTTACTTCTAGGAAACTGTCTATTTCTGTTTTAAATTTTTGTAATGATGTAGCTTCTACAGCTTTTTGGGGCAGCATATTCCATGGACCTACCACCCTCTGAGTGAAGTAGTTCCTCCTCATCTCAGTTTTGAAAGAGCAGCCCCTTATTCTAAGACTATGCCCCCTAGTCCTAGTTTCACCCATCATCGGGAACATCCTCCCCGCATCCACCTGATCCAACCCCTTCACAATCTTATATGTTTCAATAAGATCGCCTCTCATTCTTCTGAACTCCAATGAGTAGAGTCCCAATCTACTCAACCTCTCCTCATATGTCCATCCCCTCATCCCTGGGATTAACTGAGTGAACCTTCTTTGTACTGACTTGAGAGCAAGTATGTCTTTTCTTAAGTATGGACACCAAAACTGTACGCAGTATTCCAGGTGCGGTCTCACCAATACCTTGTACAACTGAAGCAATACCTCCCTATTTTTATATTCTATCCCCCTAGCAATGAAAGCCAACATTCCATTGGCCTTCTTAATCACTTGCTGCACCTGCATACTAACCTTTTGAGTTTCGTGCACCAGGACCCCCAGATCCCTTTGTACAAACCAAGTTTATGCAACCTAGTCGTGATTTAATCCATTAAGCCCCAGTGTCAGTCTGGCACTGAACCCCTTCCAAGACCAGCATACCTTTCCCGAGGTTCAGGGCCCAAAGCTGAATGCAGTACTCCAGATTTGAAAATGGATAAAAAGTAATCATTTAACAAGCCTGACATTTTCTTATCATATGTAGCCTTGCCTGCATCCGTCTTTAATTGGCCCACATTCCCCTTTGCCACTCTCGTCCTCTTAATATATTTATAAAAGCCTTTTGTTGTTAGTTTTGATATCCTTTGCAAGTTTATTTTCATATTCCCTTTCTGCACCTCTTATTACTTTCTTTGTATCCCTTTGTTGCTTTTTATAGCTCCCCCAGTCCGCTAGATTTCCACTTTTCCTTGCATTTGTCTTTTACCTCATGTGTTGGCCATGGTTGCTGTTGTGTTTGTACCGCTATACACAACTACATAAAATAATAAAGCAGCAGAGACTGAGAGTAACTTCAAGTGATCTTTACTGGGTAACTGGAACTTCCGCACTGACTATACAAATCGATACGCGTCTGTTATATACGCTCGCAACTAAGGATGTACATCCGCAAAACAAAGTAGTCCCTTCAATGTTGTATACATTACAGTTGCTTAACTACACAAGTGGGGCCTTTGCCTTTTAGGGGTATGTACTGGTTTTGTATCATACCAAATAATTCTTTGAAGACTTCCTGCTGTTTGTCTGTAGTTTTACCCATTAACAGTTCAGCCCAGTTTACTGTGGGCAATTTATTTTTCATCCTTTCGCAGGTTGCCTTACTTAAATTTAAAAGTCATAGGCCTCGAAATTCAGTGGGCTGCACCACCCGTTAGCACCCTAAGAGGGCACTTAGTGGGTTGTACGCTAAATTTAGTGGGACGCTAATGGCGGCGCTAGCCGTTAGTGCTGCGCTGCTACTGATGACGTAATCGGTGTGCGCAGTGCCCCGCTACCGCCCCGATCGCGAAATTTAGTAGCGACCCCCTGCTTTAACACCGGTCGCAATTTGCGACCAGTTCAGGGGGGCCAACCTGCGGCGGTAGAGGCGCTGAGGTGCGGGGCGGCCATTTTTTTTGCTGGACGCCTACCAGCACCTCTCCGTGCTGCCATCCCCGGCCTCCTGAGCACCCCCCTGTGGAGTGCCGGCTGTGTCCCAAGAGCCCGGTACTTCTCCTCGGTGCCGGGCTCTTTTGCCGGCACTCGCGCTCTTCAAGCGCGCTGCAGCAGGCCCCTCCCCTTTAAGAAGGGGAGGAAGGCCTGCAGTACCGCAGCGCGTCGTGCTGCAGCGTGTGGCGCTGCGGCATGTTGCGCTGCGATCTTCAGTTGCAGCGCCCCAAGAGGGATGCGGGGCGCCTCGAGTAGCGCCGTGCTTCCCTCTGGGGCACGCAAAGTGAATTTGCGGTGGGCGGCCGCGACTCCTTCCGGGGCGGTACTTCCAGCGCCCTGGCGAGGCTGGCGCCCCAAACGGGGCGCCACTGAATTTCTAGGCCATAGACTCATAAGAAAGAGGCCCTTCGGCCCATCGTGTCTGCGCCGGCCATCAAACCCTGTCTATTCTAATCCCATTTTCCAGCACTTGGTCCGTAGCCTTGTATGCTATGGCATTTCAAGTGCTCATCTAAATGCTTCTTAAATGTTGTGAGGGTTTCTGCCTCTACCACCTTTCAGGCAGTGAATTCCAGATTCCAACCACCTTCTGGGTGAAAATGTTTTTCCTCAAATCTCCTCTAAACCTCCTGCCCCTTACCTTGAAACTATGCCCCCTGGTTATTGACCCCTCTACTAAGGGGAAAAGTTCCTTTCTATCTACCCTATCTATGCCCCTCATAATTTTCTACACCTCAATCAGGTTCCCCCTCAGCCTTCTCTGCTCTAAGGAAAACAACCCCAGCCTGTCCAGTCTTTCTTCATAGCTGAAGCGCTCCTGCCCAGGTAACATCCTGGTGAATCTCCTCTGCACCCTCTCCAAAGCAATCACATCCTTACTATAGTGTGGCGACCAGAACTGCACACAGTATTCCAGCTGTGGCCTAACTAGCATTTTGTACAGCTCCATCATAACCTCCCTGCTCTTATATTCTATGCCTCGGCTAATGAAGGCAAGTATCCCTTATGCCTTTTTAACCACCTTATCCACCTGTCCTGCTGCCTTCAGGGATCTATGTACATGCACACCAAGGTCCCTCTGATCCTCTGTCCTTCCTAGGGTCCTACCATTCATTGTGTATTCCCTTGCCTTGTTAGTCCTCCCAAAATGCATCATTGATTTGTGACTCTCCCTTCTCCTTCTCGAGCCTAATAACGAATTCAATCATTTTATGATCACTATTTGCAAGATGTTCCTTTACCGTCAGATTGTTAACGAATTCTGGTTCGTTATTTATCACTAAATCCAGTAGGGTCTCTTTTAAAACATATTGTTCTAGAAAACTGTCTTGAATACATTCTAGAAATTTATTGCTTTTACTACTCGAGCTGTTCTGCTTCTCCCAGTCTGTGAAAATTGAAATCTCCCATTATAACCACTTCAAATTCGTAATTTAACAAGAATTATATGGTCTTGCAGTGCAGTGTTTTTTCACCGAAAGGAGATCTGGTGTATACGGTAGGGATCCTCTTTTACTTCTGGTGTAACCCAATGGCAATAGGTTACTGTTGTTAACCCAAGGCAGGCCACAGCCCAATCACTACATGCAGAAGATTAGGCTTCAGCTCATCAAGTGTGGGCCTGCTCACAGCAGCTTCCCTTTGCGCTGGGCACGAGTAAAGAGTGTTGGGAGGCAGCCCGATTTGTGACAAGAGATAGGAGTATTGAATAATAGAACTGATTCCTCCTAAACTTGTGTTCAATTAAAATACAATGGGCCAGAATTTGCCGTCAAAGTAACGGTGAGGCTAATGGCGCTCGCCGTTGTTTGTGTGCAAACGGTACAGCAGCTTCAGGCGAGGGGCAGATTCGCGGTTAAACGCGGAAATCCAAAAGTTGCTGTCTGAGATGTGCTGCTCCACCATTAGCTTCGCGAAAGCGACATCTCGCTGTCTGCCTCACCATTGAAAGGCATTGAATGGTATGAAGTTGCTGCATTTGCGCAGTACTGTAGATATGAACTAAACGCACCACAGAAAGCTAAGTCTTGTCCATTTCAATACCCTTTTAATGACGTGATAAGTGTTAATTACTGCCAGTCAACCTCTCTGGCACTGAAAATTAACTATTACAAATGTAGAGTCTTATTCCTTCAGGTTTTAATTGTTATTGGAGATTTTTTAAATGTAAAATTTTTAATTTTTAAATTTAAAAGTTTTACTTTTCCTTTCTGTCTCTTTTATCTCTCTCTTAATTCAATCTTTCTTTCCCTCTCTTTATCTCTCTTTCTGTACCTGATTTGACATTGAATTCACCCCCTCTAATTTACACTTCCTTCTCAGCCTTGTGCTGTTAATTTCACAATCCTTCAATCTGATTGGTTAAGGAGATACACGGTTGCTTGGCCTCTTCACTCAGGTGCCAGATGACCTGTTTCCCTCGCTGTGACTTTATCAGCTCGCACTTTCAGCAACCAGCAGGGCAAAGTGTTTAAAAACCTAAACATGCAAGGGCAAATCTAACTGACGGCAGTCGACATTAGATGCCCTGCTACAGCAAATTATGGCCCAAAGTCACTGAAATTATGCTGTGCAATATTAGTGGGTGCAATCATTATTTTTCCCCTTTTAATGAAGGTACGTTTAAAATAATGAGTTCAAACCTCAGCTAAAATAACAAAGAAATTCCATGCAAACGTATTAAGTGTTCATATGCTGGTATGACACAGCGTCATTTTAAAGCCAATTACTTAATTTTAATTTATTTTCTTTTTAGTGAAACATGAAAGTATTAAAATGCCCTGTCTCTGTGTGTATCAGGCTGTTTGGAACAACTATTCATTCTAAACAGAGATAGGCATTTGGTTGAACCTGGGCCTTGGGTTCACCATCTCCTCTTTGCTGAGTGAGTTTAACTGCCGATTGATGCTATCAATTCAATTCAATTCAAATCGCTTTATTGGCATGACAAGTTACATCTTATGTTGCCAAAGCTATCACTGGAATACATTATTGTGGTGTCATTGCAGTGGAATTCTATCTTTTCTTTAGGTGCCTCTGATTTGCCCTTCCAAACCAGAGAATAGAGAAGGCGGTGTTAAAAGTTTACAGATCTCTCTGTTGCATGGCGTTTAGGACTGTGTGGCAATTCAAGCAAGTGCAATGTGCCTTTAAGAAGAATTCTCTTATAGATATTTTACCATGATTGACATGAGATGGCTTCCTCTAGAGCTTGCGATTAAGCAGAAAGCCTCCTTTTTGGCAGCAATACTGTGATGTTTCTCCTCCAGTGCTTGGGCGCCTCATTGTTTTCGATGACATGCTGGCATATCTCACGGATAGTTTGCTGAATGAGCTCCCTACCATTTTTCAGCTGTGATTGACCAGCCACATCCTGCTGCTTTGCCACTTTCTCAATGACATTCTTTGCATTATCTCGCAGGATTGGTCCAGCGTTGATAGGCAGATCACTGCAGACTGGCTCAGGATGGAAGACTCTTGTGAGGTATCCAGCATTCAGTAGCTTAGAGACGTACTGAGTGCCAAAGAGTTTACTGGAGTTGTTGATTTGGTTGCCACTATTAGAGCCTTGAAAATAAAATAAGGTGATTTGTAAATTAGTACATCATCATAAAATTGCCCAATCGCCTCTCACCACCAACAAAAAAGCACTGTCACGTCTCTTTGTTCTTGCAATGGTTTCATGGTAGTCCAACTTGTTCAAACATTTCTTGGGAGCCGTAACTGGCACGATGGGCCGAATGGCCTCCTTCTGTGCTGTATCATTCGATAATTCATTATATGTACCCTACTAGGATTTAAGCCAATTCCTTGATACTAGGTAGAGGCTGAACCCTTGTGACTTCTGTGGTGAGCTGCTGAACTGAGTACATGACCCTCTCCCCCTTAAATGATTTAAACTTTGACATATTTATCACAACCCTGGTGCAGGGCACTTCAGTGTGCGTGTGGCCAAAATCTATCCCCTCTTTCCATCAGTGACGTTGCTGATGACATTGCCCTTGACAGAGAGACAAGCAGAGACCAAATCACTACTGCCAAAAATATACAGAATTTGATATAGGGTGTATCATCTTCAGTGCTGAGAAGACCAAGTCAGTAAGTTTAATGAGAAAAGCAGACCAGGCTGTCACCCACCTCCACTTTATAAAGGGACATGAATTCTCTTCAGTTTCAAACATTCATCCTTTTAGTAACAGCTGAGATATCTGCACTCCTCCAATTCTGGTCTCTTGCGCATCTCCGATTTTAATCACTTCACCATTGGTGGCCGTGCCTTCAGCTGCCGAGGCCCTAAGCTCTGGAATTCCCTCCCTAAACCTTTCCGCCTCTCTACCTCTCTCTCCTCCTTTAAGACGCTCCTTAAAACCTACCTCTGACCAAGCTTTTGGTCACCTGCCCTAATATCTCCTTGTGTGGCTCGGTGTCAAATTTTGTTTGATACTCGCTCCTGTGAAGCACCTTGGGATGTTTTACTATGTTAAAGGAGCTATATAAATGCAAGTTGTTGTTGTAACCACATCTAGGCAATGCCGGATCAAACAAATGGTGACAATCGCTGGAAACGAGCGAAACTTCTCAACAACAAAAAAAATCCTCAGCTCTACTTGTAACCATTGACAACCTGAGTGCCTTACAAAGCCCACTTCTGCCCAGTGATGGAATGTTACAGTCCTGTTTGGCAGGCAGCAGAGAACACCCATCTCGTGTCTCAGACAGATTCCCAAACTAACACAGAACAGATGTTTTGAATACATAACCACGAGATTACAATGTAAACTGAATACTCCCTAATATAGATCTCAAATAGGTTTTAGTTTGTTGCAAATACTCACATGCCATATGGCTGGCACGGTAAATGGCAAAACAGAAGTGAAGTGAAATCTGATAGTGAAGTAAGAGCTGTACTTTCTCTTTCCGCGCAGGACAACAGGGTCACAGTCAGAAAGAGCTTTAAGAAGTGTTGTCATGTAGGAGCTGAACAAGTATTATTCCAATAAAAATCGAGGGTCTCTCATTTTTGGGGGGAGAGCAGATTGCTTGCGAAGAAACTTTTCAGTCTACGTTAAAGAAAGGATTATGAGCTTTGCTTCATGTCCTTGTCAACAATCGCTGACACTAAACTTCCATTGAAGTTTTATTAGCATCATTACAGTTTAGGAGTGTAGTAAGTCGATAACCAGTTGTCATTTTACTAATCTGTACTTGTAACAGTGCATGGGAGCACTCCAGCAGTAACCTACAGTAGGGAGTCTGCAGTCTTTTACTGGTGTTCCGTCTGCTGCAAGCATCTCAGCAATCACCACACAGTAGCCCTGGATTAGCTGCCACCAGTTTTTCCTTTTAAGAATGATTAAAATCAATTTTATAAGTACCATGCTTATAAACATGATTTTTTACAAAAATAACTCCCCTTAGGAAATAGTAATTTAATGAAAAATGCATTATTTATTTCATTCTCCCTGCACTGGCGTTTAACCTACTTGCATTTCCTGTGTCAGTGCATTTGTCGTTGCCTTTAAATAGACATACAGGTCTTGGCCCAATGAGCTTTCCCAGGGTGTCTAGAACCCTTATTGGAGAAGCTCGGCTCGAGCTACCAGAAGTCCAGGGCCATTTTCTCTTCAAGCCTGTGGGGAAAGTGCCTGGTGTCCACCTGTTACTGTGCCATGACAGCATGACTGAGACTGGAAACTTGTCATACATAAACCACTCCCAGCCGCTCCATGGTGCAGAGTATCACCTTTAGCCCAGTGAAGCTTTAATGCTCGTAAAAGTATTTACAGTGGCATCTGTAAATATGTAAACATTTCGATGTTCTGCAGAGTTTACCGGAGGTGTGTTCAGGCAGATTATTCCTGATTGCGGGAGGTCCATTGCTGTTAGCTGACTCAAATGGAACAGTGCGGCCTGGTGGGGTGCTTTGTGGTGTAGTGCAGTTCCTGGACCTGCAAGGGATCACCTAAATTATTTAAAGATGATATTCCTCACCGGATCTGAGATCCCACAAAAATAATAGACCAGCGATCAAACCTGGTGGTGTCTGTCTAGGTTGTTGAACTTTGATGGGTGCTTTGGCACATTTAGTATCATTTTTTCTTCTACTTGCTTTGACGGGTGCCTGGGAGCATTTAAATAGAACGTTAGGAGCTTACAGCCCACAAGGAGGCCTTTCAGCCCATCTGTCGGCTGCTAGAGCAATCCAAAACTAATTTCACTGCCCAGCATTTTCCCCATCACCCTATATCTTCCACTACATCAGCTATTTATACAATTTTCTGTTAAAAGATGAAATGGCCTCTGCCTCAACTGCTCCCTTCTGTAAAGCATTCCATGCTTCAGCAACCCTCTGCACAAATATTTTTCCTAACATCTCCCCTCACTCTCTTACTGACATTTTTAAATTGATGAACCTTTGTCATTGACTCCCCAACCAGCCTTTCCCTGTTCATTCTATCAAAAGACTTCATCACTTTAAAACTGTTGATTAAATTTCATTTTAGCCTTCCCAAGTGAAAATAATTCCACTATTATAATTCACTCCTCAAAACTATAGTCACAATGTACAGTCTCAATGGTTTTAAAGTCCTTTCTATAATGGGACACCCAAAACCGCACATCGTACTCTAACTGTGGCCCAGCCATTGCTGTCTGAAAATTCATCAGTACCTCTGTGCTCTTGTGCCCCTATTTCTGAAACACAGTTTGAAAAACATCTCACATGGGGCAGCTCAGAATGTGGACATCTTCATAAGACTATAGCATGTTTTCTTGGCTGGGCAGCTAGAACATGAGAGTGCTTGGAGTAAAAATAGGCCATTAAGTGTACAGATTATGTACAATTGATTCAAACACACTTGTTCAAGATGCTGAGGAAAAGGACTTCCTGATCTTGAAAGGTAAGGAAAAATTTCAAATGTTCATCCATCTTTATATTACCATTATTCAGATCTGACCGGCCCTCTGTGGCTCACGATCCCTTGTGCTTCCCTATTCCAGCAGCGTAGAAACCATGATGTCCTATGGAGTATTTGATCATCCCGGTTCTGTACCTACCCCTGAATTCTCCAATTCCATTCCCAATCAAATATTTATCCTGTTCATTTTTCGAAGGAATTAATAGACCTAGCATTGGGCAATCTATCCGTACCACATATGCACTAAAAAAAAACTTGCATTTATATAAGCACCTTTCATGACCTAAAGATGTCCCAAAGCGCTTTACAGCCAATGAAATACCGTTGAAGCGTAGTCACTGTTGCGTCTGCGCTCACTCGGAGATTGAACTCCAAACCATCATCAACACCTTCACCGGAGCGTACGAGAGCATGGGCCTTACACTAAACATCCGTAAGACAAAGGTCCTCTACCAACCTGCCCCCACCACACACTACTGCCCCCCAATTATCAAAATCCATGACAAGGCCTTGGACAACATGGACCACTTTCCATACCTCGGGAGCCTACTGCCAACAAGGGCAGATGTCGACGACGAAGTCCAACACCGCCTTCAGTGTGCCAGTGCAGCCTTCGGTCGCCTGAGGAAGAGAGTGTTTGAAGACCAGGACCTCAAACCCGGCACTAAGCTCATGGTCTACAGAGCAGCAGTGATACCTGCCCTGCTGTATGCCTCAGAGACATGGGCCATGTACAGCAGGCACCTCAAAGCACTGGAGAGGTACCACCAACGCTGCCTCCGCAAGATCCTGCAAATCCATTGGCAGGATAGGCACACCAACGTCAGTGTTCTTGCTCAGGCCAACATCCCCAGCATCGAAGCTTTGACCACGCTCGATCAGCTCCGATGGATGGGCCACATTGTCCGCATGCTCGATACAAGACTCCCAAAACAAGCGCCCTACTCGGAGCTCCAGCACGGCAAGAGAGCCCCAGGTGGGCAGAGGAAACGCTTCAAGGACACCTTCAAAGCCTCCTTGAAAAAGTGTAACATCCCCACCGACACCTGGGAATCCCTGGCCCAAGACCGCACAAAGTGGAGGAGAAGCATCCAAGAAGGCGCCGAACACCTCGAGTCTCTTCGTCGGGAGCAAGCGGAAGCCAAGCGCAGGCAGTGCAAGGAGTGCACGTCAACCCAAGCACCCCACCCACCTGCCCCTTCAACCACCGTCTGCCCCACCTGTGACAGAGACTGTAGGTCTCGCATTGGACTCATCAGTCACCTGCAAACTCATTTTTAATGTGGAAGCAAGTCATCCTCGGTTCCGAGTGACTGCCTAAGAAGAAGAAGTAGGAAACTGTTGGCTCTGCACTAAAATTTATTAAAATTTTACTTTTATAATCGCCTGAGGCTAGCCGATTTTAAGCCTGTCTCATCCAGTGCTACGTTCATAGTTTAAGACTATAGGGCAGTAATAGTAGGGGATTTCAACTACCCCAATATTAACTGGGATAAAATTAGTGTGAAGGGTATAGAAGGTGCGGAATTCCTAAAATGCATCCAGGACAACTTTTTTAGCCAGTATGTAGCAAACCCAACAAGGAAGGGGGCGGTTCTGGACTTAGTTTTAGGGAATGAAGCTGGGCAGGTAGAAGGCGTATCAGCGAGGGAGCATTTTGGTACAAGTGACCATAATTCTGTTAGATTTAAGGTAGTTATGAAAAAGGACAAGGATAGACCAGGAATAAAAATTCTAAATTGGGAAAAGCAAATTTTGCTAAGCTCAGAGGGGAGTTAGCCATAGTGGACTGGAAACAGCTACTTGAAGGTAAATCAGTGTCAGAGCAGTGGGAGGCATTCAAGGAGGAGATCCGGAGGGTTCAGACCAAACATGTGCCCTTAAAGAAAAAAGGTGGGACGAACAAATCTAGAGCCCCCTGGATGTCTAGAGACATACAGGGTAGGATAAAGAAAAAAAGGGAGGCGTATGACAGATACCAAGGGCTAAATACTCCAGAATCTTTAGAGGAGTACAGAAAGTGCAGGGGTGCAATTAAAAATGATATTAGGAAAGCAAAGAGAGAGCATGAAAAATTCTTGGCAAGTAAAATCAAGGAAAACCCAAAGATGTTTTATAAATATATTAAGTGTAAGAGGATAACTAAAGAAAGGGTAGGACCTATTAGAGATCATGAGGGTAATCTGTGTGTGGAGGCGGGAGACGTCAGTAGGGTTCTTAATGAATACTTTGCATCTGTTTACACCAAAGGAGAGGGGCGAAGCAGACATTGCTATCGGGGGGAGAAGTGTGAAATATTAGATGAAATAAACATAGTGAGAGAGGAAGTTGTTAGATCCGTGTATTTTGATGCTTTGTGTGTCCTTCAATAACTAGACACGAGACTGCAGGGAACAATCAACAGGTATTTACTGGATGAGGGTTACTCTAAAACTAAACGTACAGATCCCTACTCAGGGTTTATATACAGGTGTGGTCACTGCCGGTACTACAGTATACAGGAGCTGTAAAAAGTAGTTCTCCCCTTAAAGGTACATACACTACAATTCCTCCCCTTTTAGATTGACAGTACCATAACATTCATTTAACAATTAACACTTTTAACATGCACATTAACTGAAAATAGTCCATTTATAAATTCAGTCTTTGGGGCGGCTTCCTGATCCTTTCTGGATAGCGCCTTTCCTGAGTGTCTTGTTCTTGGTGCGGAGGCCCCCTGTCATCAGTTGGTTCATCAGCTTCCGATGCTACTGTTTCTGGGGTAGATGCTACCTGTATGTCGGGTTCATCACCAGGTGCGTGAGACATGGGGTTGACTCGTTCCTGTGACTCTAGGATCTGGTCGACATGGCGTCTCACAATGTTCTCCCCAACATCCACTGTGTACATTAGTGGCCCTTGCCGTGTGCATATCGTTCCTGGTTGCCATTTCTCTGTTCGGTAGTCGCGGGCCAAGACTGGTTGCCCTACATTGAAGCTCCTTGTCGGCTTCTCATTGATGTGCTGGAATTGCTTATTCTCAACATCTCTTCGTACATTTGGTCTGAGCAAATCCAGACGAGATCTCAACCTTCGGTTAAAGAACATCATGGCTGGGGTCTGGTTGGTGACTGCATGTGTTGCATTTCTGTAGGCTAACAGGAAATTGTCCATCTTATGCTGCAGTGGAATGTCGTCATCGCACATGGCCCTTACTGCTTTCTTAAAGGTTTGTACGAACCTCTCAGCTAATCCATTTGTGGCTGGATGATACGGGGCGGATGTGTAATGCCTTACCCCATTCCTTTTCATGAATCTTCGAAACTCTTCGGACACAAACTGTGGTCCGTTATCAGAGCAAATCTGCTTTGGCAAGCCGTTCCTGGCAAATATGGTTCGTAGGACTGCAATAGTTTTCTCTGTGGTGGTGGAGGACATTTTGATCACCTCAGGCCATTTCGAGTGCGCATCCACGGCTATTAGAAACATTGGCCTAGAAATTCAGTGCCCTTAGCACCGATTTTGCGGCGCTAGAGGGCCTAGCGCTGCAATTGGCGCCGGTTCCTAAATTGCCTGGCGCCCTTCCGCGGCGGTAGACCGGTAGGGCTGCGCCAGCACCGATGACGTTATCGGTGTGCGCAGCGTCCCGGTTGCCGTGGTAACCCGGCCCCAAGCCAAAATTCAGTTGCGGCCGCCTCGCCAGTGGCAGCCGCAACTAAGACTCCGGCAAACGAGTGTTGCCGGAGTCTGCGCCGGCGCTTTAAGGAGGCGCGGCGGCCGGCCGCTTTCCCGCCGGCCGCCTGCCCGCAGCTCCCTCCCCGGACTTCTCCCCCGCCCCCCCCGGAACAGATGCAAGCCCGGCACTTGTCCGAGGTGCCGGGCTCATTTTTGATGAGATTTGCGCGGGCCGCGGCCAGGTGCAGGCAGCTCCTCCTTAACAGAAGGAGGAGGCCTGCACTTCCCGAGCCTGCTGCACCGCAGCGGGCGCCGCAGCGCCGGAATAGCGCCGCAATGCAGCGCGTTGCGCCAGTTTTCAGGCGCTAAAACCCTTCAGTAGCGCCGGCAGCCGTTTGGGCGCGGCGCTACTGAATCTTTGGCGTGCGCAAAGGGCTTTAGCGCCGGCGCTAACTTCCGGCGCTAAAGCCCTGGCGCAGCGCAAACTCAATTTCTAGGCCATTGAGTCCATGAATGGACCAACAAAATCAATATGCACCCGTTGCCATGGAGATGAGGGCCACTCCCATGGGTGTAGAGGGGCATGTGGTGGTGCATTTTGGATCTTCTGACATCCTGAGCAGCTCTTTGTCAGGTCCTCGATTTGCTGATCGATCCCCGGCCACCACACATAAGCCCTAGCAAGGCTTTTCATTTTCACCCCTCCCAGATGGCCTTCGTGAAGCTCATTGAGCACTCTCTCCCTTAACTTGGGTGGAATTACCACTCGGGATCCACACATCAAGGTCCACTGGCATACTGACAGCTGTTCTCTTCTGGATGAGAATGCTGGCAACAGTGAGTCGCCATGTGTTGGCCATCCCTTCACCGTCAAGCCATATACCCGAGACAGTGTCGGGTCATTTCGGGTCTCCTTCTCTATATCAGCGTTAGTTACTGGCAAGCGTTCAATTATAGTCGAATGAAATATTTCGACAGGGTCCACTGCTGGTGCTTCCTCCGCAGTAGGCAGTGGCAGGCGTGATAGCCCATCAGCGTTTCCATGCTGTTTCGTGCCCTTATACTCAATTTCATATTGGTTCGCCCCTAGAAAAAGGGACCATCTTTGTAGCCGTTGCGCAGTCATCACCGGCACGCCCTTCTTTGGATTAAAGATGGAGACAAGTGGTTGGTGGTCCGTCAGCAAGGTGAACTTCTGCCCGTGCAGATAGTGGTTGAACTTTTTCACTCCCCACACTAGGCTGAGGGCCTCCCTGTCAATCTGTGCGTAGTTACGCTCGGCTGAGGTTAGTGACCGAGACGCAAAGGCTACCGGCCTCTACGAGCTGTCCGGTAACTTGTGCGACAGCACCGCTCCAATGCCATAGGGTGATGCATCACACGCCAGCCGAATTGGTAGTGCTGGGTTGAAATGAGCCAACACCTCTTTTGATGTGATCAATTCTTTGCACTTCTGGAAAGCTCGTTTACATTCGTCATTCCACTTCCATGGTACCCCCGTTTGCAGTAGGGTGTTCAGTGGGTGTAGTACTGCAGACAAGTTCGGCAAGAACTTATGGTAGTCGTTCACCAGCCCGAGGAACGACCTCAGTTGTGACACATTTTCCGGTGCTGGAGCCTTGACTACTGCCTCAATCTTTTCAGGGGACTTGTGTAACCCCTCTTCATCAATAACGTGGCCACAATACGAGATCTGCTACTGGAAAAACTCGCATTTGTGGCGATTTGCTCGGAGCCCATATTCCTTCAATCTAGTGAGCACCTGCTCCAGGTTGGCAAGGTGAGCACTGTCATTTTTGCCCGTGACCAGGACGTCGTCCAAATAACACTGGGTCCCTGGAATCCCTTGCAGGACTTGATCCATTGCCCTTTGCCAAATAGCCGGAGCTGATGCTACCCCGAACACCAGCCGGTTGTATTGGTAGAGACCTTTATGAGTGTTGATCGTGAGGTACTGTTTCGAGGCTTCTTCTACCTCCATTTGCAGGTACGCCTGGGCCAGATCAATCTTAGTGAAGGGTTTCCCTCCAGATAGCGAGGCGAAAATATCTTCAATCTGCGGAAGCGGATATTGTACCGTGTGAAGGACTGGGTTCACTGTCACCTTAAAGTCCCCACAGATGCGAACCTTCTTTGGTTCCCCAGGCGTATTACTCAACGACCTCTTCATTACAGGAACTATGGGTGTGGCCCACTCGCTCCAGTCCAGTTTGGACAGTACTCCTGAACGTTCCAAACCTTCCAGCTCTGCTTCGACGGCTGGGCGGATCGCATAAGGCACCGGTCTGGCATTAAAAAACTTTGGGCTTGCATTTTCCTCTATTTTGATCATCGCTGTTATGCCTTTTAGTGTTCCAAGTCCCTCCTGGAACACTTCTTGTGCGTCAGTTAGCATTTTTGACAGTCGTCCAGGTGTGGTGTTATCATCCTTTTTGGCATCTACAGTCAGTGCTTGTATGGAATGCCAATCTAGCTGTATCTTCCGGATCCATTCACGTCCTAGTAGTGGTGGTCCTCCATCTGGCAATACATATAGGTCCATTTTTGGTGTTTCCTTCCCGTTATATACAATGTTCACCCTTATTTTTCCTTTGGGGTAGACTTTTTGCCCCATGTACGTCTTCAAGACAATCTCTGTATCTCTCAAGGGTATATGTGAGAATAGCCGCTTGTAGTCCCTTCGGTTTATGACTGTTAGGGCTGATCCTGTGTCCAATTCCATTTTCACTTGGACTCCAGCTGTCTTGAGCGTGACCCAGATAGTTTGGTGATCCTCCGTTTGGATCACCTTATGTAGTTTCCGACAACCCAGCTCCTTGCTTCCGGAGTCTGTATCACTTTTCTGTTCGTCTGAACTACTCTCCGTCACCTTATGTACCTTCTTGTACTTCTCCTGTGGAGATTTCTTGCTGCTGGTTTTCTTTCCCGACCTGCAGACTCTTGCTATGTGTCCTACTTTTCCACACTGTCTGCACACTTTGTCCTTAAACTAGCAATCATTATGGTCGTGTGTTGTTCTGCCGCAGCGATAACACTTCACTGTTCCGTATGACATTTCATTTGTGCCATATTCTTGCGGTCTCCATTGTATCTCTGCAGCGCCCCGTGTGGCTGCTTCATGTGACACTGCCATGCTGAAAGCCTTGTCCAGCGTAAGATCCTTTTCTGATAGAAGCCGTTTCTGGGTTCCTTCACTTTGAAGCCCACACACAAACTTGTCCCTTAAAGTATCTGCTAGTCCCGTTCCAAACTGGCAGTGTTTCGATAGCTTGCGCAGTTCCGTTAAATACTCAGCATTACTTTCATCTTTATGCTGGTTCCTTTTGTGAAACTTAAATCTTTCTGCTATCAGCAGCGGTGTGGGGTTTAAATGGTTCTGTAGGATTGACACTATGTTTCCAAAATCCTTTTCCACTGGCTTCTTTGGGGTTACTAGGTTTCGCAGTAAGCCATATGTTTTTGCACCCATGGAATTCAACAATACCAGCGCTTTCCTCTCATCTGGCACTTCATTCGCCTTGCAGCACACTTCTATGCGTTCGACATATGTCGTCCAATCTTCGACTTCATTGTCGAACGCTGTGATACTGCCACTCTTCGGCATCCCTGGGTGTGGTTAGACTGGCTCAATATGGCGTTTTCCCGTGCTTTCCCTTCTTCTTGCGGCTCAAAATGGCGTTTTCCTGCGCTCACCCTTCTTCTCCACTGCGGCTCAAAATGGCGTTTTCCTTTCTTTCCCGCTGATGCTGCTCGTCCCTTGAACACCGGCTGCGCTCTGCGCGTTTTCCTTCGCACCTCTCTCTCTTCTCCCGTCAACGCCGTTCGGTCCTGAACACTGGCTGCGCCCTGTGCGCTCTACCCTCTCTCTTCTCCCGTCGATGCCGTTCAGTCCTGAACACCGGCTGTGCCCTGTCCGCTCTACCCTCTCTCTTCTCCCGTCGATGCTGCTCGGCCTTTTCTGTGCCGTCGGTCGGCTCTAGCCGCCGCTGTCCGGGAAGGGTCTGCGCCGTACCTGTTGCCAGCCCGTTTCGCTGGACCACCGTGACTGGAGAACAAAGCCCAGCTCTCAACAGCCTCCCCTGCGATGCTCAAATCTCTGCTGGATGACTGGGCGGTTGCTCATGGTCAACGCCCGTGCTTCTGGCTTCAACTTTCTTCCACTGTTCTCCAGGAGCGAATCCCTGGGAGGTAATGCAGAGTTGCAGGTAGGTTCGAATCTGCCTCGTCGCCACTGTTAGATCCGTGTATTTTGATGTTGTGTGTCCTTCAATAACTAGACACGAGACTGCAGGGAACAATCAATAGGTATTTACTGGATGAGGGTTACTCTAAAACTAAACGTACAGATCCCTACTCAGGGTTTATAGACAGGTGTGGTCACTGCCGGTACCACAGTATACAGGAGCTGTAAAAAGTAGTTCTCCCCTTAAAGGTACATACACTACAGAAGTTATTAAGGGGTTTAGCAGCTTTAAAAGTGGATAAATCCTCAGGCCCGGATGAAATGTATCCCAGGCTGTTAAGCGAAGCAAAAGAGGAAATAGCAGAGGCCCTGACCATAATTTTTCAATCCTCTCTGGCTTCAGGTGTGGTGCCGGAGGACTGGAGAACTGTTAATGTGTTACCCTTGTTTAAAAAGGGAGAAAAGGATAGGCCAAGTAATTACAGGCCAGTCAGCCTAACCTCAGTGGTAGGAAAATTATTGGAAAGAATTCTGAAGGACAGGATAAATCTTCATTTAGAAAGACACAGATTAATCAAGGATAATAAGCACGGATTTGTTAAGGGAAGGTCGTGTCTGACAAACTTGAAACAAATTTTTTGAGGAGGTAACTAGGAGGGTGGATGAGGGTCGTGCGTTTGATGTAGTGTATATGGACTTTAGCAAGGCTTTTGATAAGGTTCCACATGGCAGACTGGTCATGAAGTTAAAAGCCCATGGGATCCAGGGCAAAGTGTCAAGTTGGATTCAAAACTGGCTCGGAGACAGGAAGCAGAGTGTAATGGTTGATGGGTGTTTTTGTGATTGGAAGTCTGTTTCCAGTGGGGTTCCGCAGGGCTCAATACTAGGTCCCTTGCTTTTTGTGGTACATATCGATGTTCTTGACTTGAATATAGGGGGTATGATTAAGAAGTTTGCAGATGATACTAAAATCGGCTGTGTGATTCATACTGAAGACGGAAGCTGTAGACTGCAGGAAGATATCAATAAATTGGTCAGGTGGGCAGAACAGTGGCAAATGGAATTCAATCCGCAGAAGTATTAGGTAACGCATTTGGGGTGGGCTAACAAGGAAAGGGAATACACATTAAATGGTAGGACACTGAGTAGCGTAGAGGAACAAAGGGACCTTGGAGTGCATGTCCACAGATCCCTGAAGGTAGCAGGCCAAGTAGATAAGGTGGTTAAGAAGGCATACGGAATGCTTGCCTTTATTAGCCGTGGCATGGAATACAAGAGCAGGGGGGTTATGCTTCAACTGTATAAAACACTAGTTAGGCCTCAGCTAGAGTACTGCATGCAGTTCTGGTCACCACATTACAGGAAGGATGTGATTGCACTAGAGAGGGTACAGAGGAGATTTACAAGGATGTTGCCGGGAGTAGAGAATCTTAGCTATGAGGAAAGACTGGATAGGCTGGGTCTGTTTTCCTTGGAACAGAGGAGGCTGAGGGGAGACCTTATTGAGGTGTATAAAATTATGAGGGGCATAGATAAAGTGGATAGAAAGGACCTATTTTCCTTAGTAGAGGGGTCAAAAACCAGGGGGCACAGATTTAAAGTAATTGGTGGAAGGTTTAGAGGGGATTTGAGGGGAAATTTCTTCACCCAGAGGGTTGTGGGGGTCTGGAACTCACTGCCTGAAAGGGTGGTAGAGGCAGGAACCCTAACCACATTTAAAAAGTACTTGGATGTGCACTTGGGATGCTCTAACCTGCAGGGCTACGGACCAAGAGCTGGGAAGTGGGATTAGGCTGGATAGCTCATTGTTGGCCGGCGCAGACACAATGGGCCGAACTGGCCTCCTCCCATACTGTAACTTTCTATGATTCTATGAAGTCAAACCGCCTGGTTAAATCCACCATCAGCCTAGTTGAGATCAGCTAACTCAGCACAGACCAGGGATGGAAGCTGAAACTTTCCTGGCCTGTACCCGTTACCATGCTGGTATTATAGCTGAGCAATGGGAAAGAAATAATCTATCATCACAAAGAAAAGTTCCACCGGGCCATTCCTTTGCCAGTCATGTGGCCTCCAAACAAAATTAAAAATAATCCGAATCAACTAAAGCCCTTGTGAATCAAGGATTTTTTTTTTAGCTTTATTGCAACGCTGGCTCCAAGATGTCCTGATGATTAGGGCAAGTGATTTGGAACAGCATTAAATCTGGCCACAGATGTTGGAAAGTTCTACACACGTAGGGCAATTTGCTGTCGAAGTGCAGCTGAGGCAGTGAAAATGCTGCTTTCTGAGCAGCTTGGAGTGATAACAAGCCACTTGCTGAAACAGTTCACTGGTTTTATCGATGATGGTGTGGCACTTAAAAATACAGTGTAACACCGAGAAAATGAATGAGGGTGGGACCTTGTCTGATACTGTGGTGTTGCTGCCCCATCCCCTCCAGAGTGAATCAGTAATCAGAGATAATGCAGCCCATAATTTCAACGTCACAAAAGGTCATCGGGTCTTTGCACTTTGGCACTGATGTTGTTAAGTGGTAGCACTGGTTACTACATAAAACCTTAACTCTCGTTACATGGGTTGTGGCTGAAATGGATACAGGAGTCAGGCAAAATGAAACAAGCAACTTATGCTTAACTACAAATCTAGCTTTATTGGCCTCACCTCAACCTCCTCACAAAGTCTCCAGTATTTCTAAGTAAACTGTAGTCTAACAGACTGCTGGTACAAAGGTGATTCATGATATTTATAGAGTAAGCCATAAAAACTGGCAATGGAACTACTCATTAAAAACTGGCACTAAAAATTACTCATGAAAAGGACACTGGTACTGAAAGTCAAGCTGAATTTCTCACTCTGGCAATCTTATATCATTTTTTTAAGAAGGTTCAGCAGAAATGAGTCTCGTAGATTTTGTTTTAAGGACAGTCTCTGCAGGTCAAAGGGAAGTGGCCAAGGTGCTTAGAAAGAGACTGCGAAATCCCTCCATTGTGCTGTGAACTGACTGATCATTCCCATTATTGCAGAGTTCGAATTCAGGCTGTGAGTAGGACCCACAGTGTAATTTATATGCTCAGCACATCAGACACGTGGACTATTTTTGCAGTATCAAATTTGAGTCTAAAAACAACTAGCAATAAAAATAATCAACTTCATGAATCAAGCATGATATCAATGAATATTTATTTGGCTGTGGAAATACTAAAGTGAAACTTATTTCAGGAATGTTTCATAGGATGGGGAGGGGAGGGGTGGGATGGTGGTTTCCGTGTCCCTACAGCCCCCTATGTGCTTCATAACAAAGCGGTAGTGGGAGCAAAATGATTGTAGCGCTGACTTACCGCTTGGTTCCTACCCATTTAGATCTTGGGGTAGGCCTCTGATCCAGGCGGCTGGAGACATAGTGACAACACCCCACCAATCCCGCGATGCCATTGTCGTCTCTGCCCACCGGATTACTGCCGGTTCCTGCTCCCACCGACCAAACACAGGCAGTAGAAGCCAGGAGGCGACCATTTTGAGCGTACATGAATAGGATCCGCAGCTAGAGTCAAAAGAAAGCTTGAGGCAGGTTTGGCACACTTTTTATGCCAGTCGTCTATGGGTTTTGAGACTTAAAGGGCTTCTGCAGTACCATAGCTGCAGTGTGTACCATCTACAAGATACACTGCAGCAACTCACCAAGGCCTCTTCGGCAGCACCTCCCAAACCCACGACCTCTTCCACCTAGAAGGACAAGGGCAGCAGGCGCATGGGAACACCACCACCTCCAAGTTCCCCTCCAAGTCAAACACCATCCTGACTTAGAAGTATATCGCCGATCCTTCATCGTCGCTGGGTCAAAATCCTGGAACTCGCTACCTAACAGCACTGTGGGAGTACCTTCACCACACAGACTGCAGCGGTTCAAGAAGGCGGCTCACCACCACCTTCTCAAGGGCAACTAGGGATGGGCAATAAATGCTGGCCTTGCCAGCGACGCCCAGATCCCATAAATGAATATAAAAAAAAATTAACGTCCTCGCTGCTTTTGGTGCTGCAAATATTTTGCCAGTTCCTCAAAACTAGCGCTTCCTTTCTCTCCTACTGCTTCCACCCCTCCCCTTTAAGGTGCTGCTGCAGGCCCTTTAAAATCGGCCGCACCATAGGAATTCCTGCCCCCCCACCCATTTCGATCGGTGAGCTGTCTATAGGGGGTTATATAATCTGAGCTGGGTAGCACTAAATCCAGTGCAATTAGCATCAAGTTAGGGGGGGGGGGGCGAATCAACCAACATTTCTGCTCCTGATCACTACCTGGTGACCATCTTCTGGAAAGTGTGCAGATGTGGGCGTGCCACGAGGGCAGCTTTGGGCTTACCCAAGATGTCACTACAACACCCCCCCACCTCCCCCTCCATTCTCAAATAGCCCACTGCCATGGCTCACAGATGGAGAAAAGGGCAGCTCCGACCTTCAGGTGAGGAGGGGAGAAAAGAGTAAGAAAAAACGATTATACTCAAGTCTTGTGGCTCTTCTCCCAACAAAAACAAAGGCTGGCCTCACATCTTCTCATGAAGACAGGTTTTCTCTGTGGGTGGGGCTGGAAAATTGGGCAGGGCGGGGGAAGCATCCCGTTGGATCTCTCCCATCCACATGCCATTTCTGGGAATTCTGGCTGGAGGCCTTCAGCAGCGATTTCCCTCCTCTGAGGCAGGCTTTCCGACACAGATCCCAACTGGGATCCTGCTGAATTAATCAGCTGTGAAATCGGCTGGGGTCAGGGGCACAGTGTTGGAGCAGGTGGAAGTCCCGTTCCACCGAAAGTGAACTGGTGTAGGGGCTGGGAGGAAAACCGATCCTTACGACATTAAAAGGGACGGCAACAAGAGGTCCTTACCCTGGAATATTACATCGGATTACATAGGATTACATTGGATATTCGGCACAGAAGCAGGCCAGATCTGACTTTGCCAGCCCTGCTGTAAAGAAAATGAGCCAATGATGGGTGAAACTAGAACTAGGGGGCATAGTCTTAGAATAAGGGGCTGCTCTTTCAAAACTGAGATGAGGAGGAACTACTTCACTCAGAGGGTGGTAGGTCCATGGAATATGCTGCCCCAAAAAGCTGTAGAAGCTACATCATTACATAAATTTAAAACAGAAATAGACAGTTTCCTAGAAGTAAAGGGAATTAAGAGTTACGGGGAGCGGGCAGGAATTTGGACATGAGTCCAGGTTCGGATCGGACATGGCCCTATGGGTAGCGGAGCGGGCCCAGGGGCCGTGTAGCCTGATCCTGCTGCTATTTCGTGTGTCTAATTCTGTTAGATTCAGGCGATGGTTCTGTGATAGTAGATTGGCGGTTAGGGTCAGATCAGCCATGATCTTATTGAATGGCGGAGCAGGCCTACTCCTGCTCCTATTTCTTATGTTCTTATGTTCTTATGTTTGACAGCTTCGAACAGTTGTGAAACACTGATATTTCATCTGTCAAAACGTCTTGACAGATGAAATTTCAGTCTGTGAAGTCACCTGTTGCCGGGTGGCCCTTAATTGGCCTGCTGAGCCCGCTGGGCAAGCTCAACAAGGTCAATCAAGTTAAAATCGCGTGGATTGGCCGCATCTCGATGGAGGCGGGACTACAACCCCGAAAGTTGTAGTCCCGCCTCCTTCCCGACTTCTGAGTGAAAATCACCCCCATCAGGTCTATCCTATAGTGTGGGCCTGAGGCTTTCCTCCTGCCTCGATTTTAAACTTCTCATCCTCATGTTCAAATCCCTCCATGGCGTCGCCCCTCCCTATCTCTGGAACCTCCTCCAGTCCTACAACCCTCCGAGATCTCTGCACCCCTCCAATTCTGGCCTCTTTCACATCTCTGATTTTCATTGCTCCACAATTGGTGGCCGTGCCTTCAGCTGCCTATGCCCTAAGAGTTAGAATCCCCATCCTAAACAATCGCCTCTCTACCTCTCTCTCCTCCTTTAAGACACTTCTTAAAACCTACATTTTTGACCAAGCTTTTGGTCACCTGCCCTAATATCTCTTTATGTGTCAAATTTTGTTCGATAATCCCTCCTGTGAAGCACTTTGGAACATTTTACTATGTTAAAGGCGCTATATAAATGCAAGCTGTTGCTGTGCTTAATGGTGCGACATTAATTGAGCAGTTTTATAGCACAAAAGAAATTCAAAAGGCAGCACAATGAAAATGGAGGTAAGGTCTACATGTGTAAACTATTTATAAACTATTTCTCCAGTATGTCTAGGTAATGTGACCCTTGCCCAGTAAAACCTCCCCTGTCGCCTTTCTCCTCTGTCCCACTGCTCAAGTTATTAAAGGTAAATAAATACCTTAATTACTGGGACTGCATGGGGCAGATTCTCTCCTCTCTTCTCTATATCCTGTAATATAGAACTCACTAGAATTCTTTTATTGAAGACATTCTCAAGCTGATGGTATTTTAATAGCCAGGTACGTATACAGAGATGTTACACTGGGAACCAGCAGTTTATAAAAACTGAACTGCGCCAATGACACAGAATCCCATGTGCTGTAGGGATTTGAATTTGGATGGATTCATCAGCATGGGGTTAGTGAGAAGTCTTTTAAAGGCTCATTCTTAAAATGAGAAATGTATTAAAATGAATGAGTTCAGGAGCGGGTAGTTTGCACAAAGTTAAGCTATTTCTGTCACTACGGGTTACATCAGCCAGTGGCTCAGTTGGTCGCACCTCACCTCTGAGTCAGAAGGTTGTGGGTTCAAGTCCCACTCCATGAGACTTTGAGCACATAAATCTAGGGTGACACTCCAGTGCAGTGCTGAGGGAGTGCTGCACTGTCGGAGGTGTCATCTTTTGGATGAGATGTTAAACCGAGGCCCCCGTCTGCTCTCTCAGGTGAATGTAGAAGAAGAGCAGGGGAGTTCTTCCCCGTGTCCTGGCCAATATTTATCCCTCAATCAACATCACTAAAACAGATAACCTGGTCAGTATCACATTGCTGTTTTTGGGACCTTGCTGTGCACAAATTGGCTGCCGTGTTTCCTACATTACAACAGTGACTACACTTCACAAAGCACTTCATTGGCTGTTAAGTGCCTTGGGATGTCCAGTGGTCGTGAAAGGTGCTATAGAAATGCAAGTCTTTCTGTTTTTCTTTATGAAACAGATTTTGTTGGTGGCCCTGTGGAGGCATAAACCGCTAGCCCATATCAAAGAATTCAGCATGGGCTAAGGATTCTCCTGGGCACTATGTATAGAGACATTGTAAGTGCTTTTGTGAAGATTTGTCCAAATTGGTAGTTAAAGCAATATCTAGAATCTGTCTTTTTAGAACATGCTTAAAACTTAGGTAGACAAAGACAAAAAGGCTTAGGCTTTCCAATTGGGAAGGGAGGTAGGCGGGGTGGGGGTAGAATTACCAGTGGGACAGGCCCTCCACCTGCACCAGGCATGCCTTCTTGAGCCCAGCCATGTTTCTGGTCCCCTGGGGTATCTGCACACCGAATCAGTCAGACTGGGGAGTGGATACTGGTTTGCCAGGTCTCGAGGGAGTGCCGCAGTGAGAGGAAGAAGTCAGTCGCTGGGTTGCCTGAAGATAATAATTATTTTTGGTTTGAATTTTTTCTTCCTGCTAATGGAAGCTGTGCGTGGCCATGCTCTGAGAGCACTTGTACAGGCTCCTCTTTGATTGAACTCTCCCCCCCCAAGGCTGCCTCCTCTGTCCTTAGAACAAAGTACCCCTGTGCCTAATGGGCTGCTCCTGCACCCAGCAATTAATCAGGGCAAATGGCGGGAACCGTGGTAGATGCCATGTTTCCCTCATTTTAATTTCATAAGTATATATAGGCAAATCGTGTTTAGCTAACTTGATCGAATTTTTTCATGAGGTAACAGAGAGGGTTGATGAGGGCAATATGGTTGACATGATGTATATGGACTTCCAAAAGGCGTTTGATAAAATACCACATAATAGGCTTACCAGCAAAGTTGAAGCCTATGGAATAAAAAGGACAGTGGCAGCATGGATACGAAATTGGCTAATTGTAGTGAACAGTTGTTTTTCAGACTGGAGGAAGGTATACAGTGGTGTTCCCCAGGGGTCGGTACTAGGACAACTGCTTTTCTTGATATATATTAATGACTTGGATGTGGGTGTACAGGGCACAATTTCAAAATGTGCAGATGACACAAAACTTGGAAGTATAATGAACAGTGAGGAGGATAGTGATAGACTTCAAGAGACATAGACAGGCTGGTGAAATGGGCAGACACATGGCAGATGAAATTTAACGCAGAAAAATGCGAAGTGATACATTTTGGTAGAAAGAATGAGGAGAGGCAATATAAACTAAAGGGTACAATCCTAAAGGGGGTGCATGAACAGGGAGACCTGGGGGTATATGTGCACAAATTGTTGAACGTGGCAGGGCAGGTTGAGAAAGCGGCTAAAAAAGCATATGGGATCCTGAGCTTCATAAATAGAGGCATAAAGTACAAAAGTAGGGAAGTTATGATGAACCTTTATAAAACACTGGTTCGGCCTTAACTGGAGTATTGTGTCCAATTCTGGGCACCGCACTTTAGGAAGGATGTGAAGGCCTTAGAGAGGGTGCAAAAAAGATTTACAAGAATGATTCCAGGGATGAGGGACTTCAGTTATGTGGAGAAGCTGGGGTTGTTCTCCTTAGAGCAGAGAAGGTTGAGAGGAGATTTGATAGAGGTGTTCAAAATCATGAGGGGTCTGGACAGAGTAGATGGAGAGAAACTGTTCCCATTGGCGGAAGGGTCGAGAACCAGAGAGCACAGATTCAAGGTGATGGGCAAAAGAACCAAAGATGACATGAGGAAAAACTTTTTTACACAGCGAGTGGTTAGGATCTGGAATGCGCTGCCTGAAAGTGTGGTGGAGGCAGATTCAATTGTGGCTTTCAAAAGGGAATTGGATAAGTACCTGGAGGAAAAAAATTTGCAGGGCTAGGGGGAAAGGGCAGGGGAGTGGGACTAGCTGAAGTGCTCTTGCAGAGAGCGGGCACTGGCTCGATGGGCCGAATGGCCTCCTTCTGTGCTGTAACCGTTCTATGATTCTATGATTCTATATGTGGGTGGCTCCCAATTCTGAAGGCAATGCACACTAGGATATGATTCCACGAGTGATTGATATCTTGCCCAAGTGGATGTTACCCTCATGTGAGTTTCGCAAGGCTATTTGACCGCAGTGGGTGCGAAGCAGGTGAGCTCAATCCTGCCCTCACCCGTCATCTGTGCAGCAGGGTGTAAAAAAAAAAGCTTCCATTTATAGCGCCATTCATCGTCGATGGGTCAAAATCCTGGAACTCCCTCCCTAACAGCACTGTGAGAGTATCTTCATCACACGGACTGCAGCGGTTCAAGAAGGTGGCTGACCACCACCTTTTCAAGGGCAATTAGGGATGGAAAAGGGACATGGCAGAGATGTGGCAGAGTTCATCCTGCAGCACATAGTTATCCCCGTCCACCCAAGAAAACTGGCGGGACAAGGCCAGGAAATCTAGGCCAAGATCTTCACTGTGCTTACAAAGTTCCTATAGTGACCAGAGGAAATCATTCCACTTAATAGCTGCTCCAGTAATCTTACTGCTGGTCAGATTGACAAAATTCCCTCCATAAAAAAAATAATTGTGCCGTATACCATTTGTTGATCATCAAAAACAGAGCACAATTTACCAACCTGTGTCAGCATTTGCAGGAAAATCTGGCATCTGACAATGCTATTCAGATTCTTGGGTATAAATAGGATCTGGCAAAGGCCAGAATGGCCACACACACACACACACACACACACACACACACACACACACACACACACACAAAAACATTTTGTCTGTGACTTTCCATGTCATGTATCGTAATTCGTATAGTTATAGCTTATAAAGTTATAGCTTGTTTGCTGTGATCCATAGTTTGTCAGCTTAACCCATGATGCAAAGTCCTTTGGTAAACATGTGCTAATATTAGTTCTGGCTGCTGCCTAAGACTGTTTTGTGAAGAATAGTAGCTCAATTCATAACTGTGCCCAGTAGGAACCTGGAAAGGTAAAATACTGATCTCCTTATACCAGGCTTTATGAACTCTGATGGCAGCAATTTGTATCAGCAGTATATTATCGTAAATTAATGTGTGTGTATTTTGGCAGTTTAGTGTGCCTTGGGGAGGGGGTTGGCGCGGGTGGGGGGTGGGGGGGGGCCGCGGGGGATAGAGAAGGAGAAAGATGTTGTATGGAAAATGTCTGAGATCATTTTTCATAGCCCACTTCCTGCATTTCTGATTTATGTGCAGCTGGAACATTTACCAAATTAAAACGGCCGCTGTTAGCTCCAAGGTTTGGCCATTTGAGTTTCTAACCTCACTTTAAGTTGCAGACAATAATTTTAATGCAGGTTTGTAAATCCTTGTGCTTCATGCAGTAATTTGATAACCTGACCCACGTTTACTGACGGAAAGTGCAGATCTATAAACCACTGAGGTTTTTTTCTTTCACTTTCTTGACATTTTGCTCCACCAATCTTTCCCCTCCCCACCCACTGCTCCCAATTCTGAAGGCAATGCACACTAGGATATGATTCCATGAGTGATTGATATCTTGCCCAAGTGGATGTTACCCTCATGTGAGTTTCGCAAGGCTATTTGACCGCAGTGGGTGCGAAGCAGGTGAGCTCAATCCTGCCCTCACCCGTCATCTGTGCAGCAGGGTGTAAAAGAAAAAAAAAAGCTTGCATTTATAGCGCCATTCATCGTCGATGGGTCAAAATCCTGGAACTCCCTCCCTAACAGCACTGTGGGAGTATCTTCATCACACGGACTGCAGCGGTTCAAGGAGGTGGCTCACCTCTGTTGTGTATGTCCCTTTAAGGGAATAACTGGTCTCAGACTGCAGTACCGGCAGTGACCATTCCTGTATAAAAGGCCCTGGCAGGCTTCTGTAGTTTCAGTTTCCAGATTGTCTCCATTCAGTAAAGACTTGTTAAACCAACTCCTGCATTCCGTGTCTCCATTAACACACGGATTTAATACTGGCGACGAGGAAGAAACGAACTTACCTGCAACTCGGCAGCACCTCAGACGACGTTATTGAAGGTCGAAGCCAGAAAAGAAAAAAAAAAATCCAAAGAAACTCGAGAAACGGGCGTCGACCGTGGGCAACCGCCCTCCAAATCATCGGATTGAAAACTTGCAGGGGAGACTGTTAAGAGCCAGGCTTGGTTCCCCAGTCTGTGGTTTCCCAGCTAATCGGGCTGGTGGCAGGTAGTGCACTGATCCTTCCTGGGCTGCGGCGGGCTAGAGCTCGATCGGGTGGCTCTGCAACGGGGCCGGGCAGCGAGTCGGGAAGCAAAGAGAGAGAGAGAGGGTGGAGCACACAGGGCGCGGCCGGTGCTTCGCAGCCGGGCAGCGTTCGGACCTAAGAAGAGGGAGGGAAGTGTCCCAGAGGGTCCGCTCCACGACGGGAACGGTTAAAAATAAAAATACCGCGGAGAGCGGCATTGACAGCAGCGGCAGCGGTGGGAAAGCGCGGGAGGCGCCATCTTAACTTGGCGGGGAAGAAGGAAAAGCGCGGGAGGCGCCATTTTGATCCATCGGGGACGAAGGAAAAGCACGGGAGACGCCATCTTAGGTTTTCAAGATGCCAAAGACTGGCGCTATCACTGCCTTCGATAATGCAATAGAAGACTGGACCACGTATGTGGAAAGAGTCGAGGTATATTGCGAGGCAAACGAAATAGCCGAGGAGAAAAAGGCATTGGTATTTCTAAATTTAATGGGCGCAAGAACATACGGCCTATTGCGGGACCTGATTACTCCAGCCAAACCGAAGGCGAAGAGTTTTAACGAAATTGTTGCTATCCTACAGGAACACCTAAATCCTACACCACTGCTGATAGCAGAAACATTTAAATTCCACAGGAGAAATCAGCATAAAAATGAGAGCAATGCTGATTACCTTACGGAACTACGCAAGCTATCAAAGCACTGCCAGTTCGGAGCAGGACTGGCAGATACCTTACGGGGCAAATTTGTCTGTGGACTCCTGAGTGAAGGAACCCAGTCCTTCACACAGTACAATATCCTCTTCCAAGGATAGAAGATATCTTCGCCTCACTATCTGGAGGGAAGCGTTTTACAAAAATTGACCTAGCGCAAGCATATTTGCAGATGGAGGTTGAAGAATCCTCTAGGAAGTATCTCACGATAAACGCTCACAAAGGTCTTTACCAGTATAATCGACTGGTATTCGGAGTAGCATCAGCTCCGGCGATATGGCAAAGAGCGATGGAACAAGTCCTGCAAGGGATTCCGAGGACTCAGTGTTACTTGGACGGCATCCTAGTGACAGGTGAAGATGACAGTGAACACCTTGCCAACCTAGAGCAGGTGCTCACTAGACTACGTGAACATGGGCTACGAGCCAATCGCCCCAAGTGCGAGTTTTTTAAGAAACAGATATCGTATTGTGGCCACGTGATTGATGAAGAGGGGTTGCATAAGTCCCCTGACAAAATTGAAGCGGTAGTTAAGGCTCCAGCGCCTGAAAATGTGTCACAGCTGAGGTCATTCCTCGGATTGGTGAATTACTACCATAAGTTTTTGCCGAATTTGTCCACAATTCTGCATCCACTGAACGCCCTACTATGAACGGGAGTAGCATGGAAATGGAGCAATGAATGTAAGCGGGCCTTTCAGAAGAGTAAGGACCTAATCACTTCAAGAGAAGTATTGGCTCACTACAACCCATCACTACCGATAAGACTGGCGTGTGATGCGTCTCCCTACGGTATTGGGGCGGTACTGTCACATAAATTCCTTGATGGTTCTGAGAGGCCGATAGTTTTTGCGTCACGCTCGTTAACTTCAGCCGAGCGTAACTACGCCCAGATTGACAGAGAGGCCCTCAGCCTGGTGTGGGGGGTGAAGAAGTTCAATCACTACCTGCACGGTCAGAAATTTACTCTACTAACTGATCATCAACCTCTCGTCTCCATTTTCAACCCTCAGAAGGGCGTACCAATAATGACGGCACAACAGCTACAGAGGTGGTCCCTTTTCCTAGGGGCACACCAATATGACATTGAGTACAAAGGAACTAAACAGCATGGGAATGCTGATGGATTGTCGCGCCTACCGTTGCCGACGGTGGAAGAAGAACTGGCAGTGGATCCAGTGGAGTTATTCCACTCGACTATTGTCGAATGTCTCCCTGTGACGAATGCAAACATAGAAAAGGAAACACGAAATGACCCGACACTCTCCTGGGTCTATGATTTAACGGTGAAGGGATGGCCAGCACATGGCGAACCACTGCTGCCAGCATTCTCGCCGAGAAGAGAACAGCTGTCAGTGTGCAGAGGAACCTTGATATGTGGATCCAGAGTAGTAATTCCACCCAAATTGAAGGATAGAGTGCTCAATGAGCTTCATGAGGGTCATCTGGGAGGGGTAAAAATGAAGAACTTAGCCAGAGCGTTTGTGTGGTGGCCGGGAATCGATAGAGAAATCAAAGAGATGACCAAGAGCTGTACAGGATGCCAGAAGGTCCAAAACGCCCCACCACAAGCCCCTCTACATCCATGGGAGTGGCCCTCATCTCCATGGCAAAGGGTGCACATTGATTTTGCTGGTCCCTTTATGGACTCGATGTTTTTAATTGCGGTGGATGCACATTCAAAGTGGCCAGAGGTAATAAAAATGTCCTCAACCACCACAGAAAAAACTATCACAGTCTTACGAACCATATTCACCAGGAATGGGCTGCCTGAACAGATTTGCTCTGACAATGGACCACAGTTTGTGTCTGAAGAGTTCCGGAGGTTCTTAAAGAACAATGGTGTTAAGCATTACACATCCGCCCCATATCATCCAGCCACTAATGGATTGGCCGAGAGGTTTGTTCAAACATTCAAGAAGGCTATCAAGGCAATGTGTAATGAAGATATACCCCTACAACACAAGGTGGATAACTTCTTGTTTGCCTACCGGAATGCGACACATGCGGTTACCAACCAAACTCCAGCCATGATGTTCTTCAATCGAAGACTACGACGCCGCTTGGATTTGGTTAAGCCAAACGTCAGAAGAGATGTGGAGAACAGGCAGTTTCAGAATATGAATGAAAGGCCGACCAGGAGTTTTAAGATAGGTCAACCAGTTTTGGCCCGGGACTACCGCACAGAGAAATGGCAGCCAGGAATGATCTGTACACGGCAAGGACCTCTAATGTATACCGTGGACGTTGGAGAAAGCATTGTAAGACGCCATGCTGACCAGATTCTAGAATCACTGGAAAACCTCAACTCCACACCACGATCTGATACACCTGGCGATGAAACCGAAGTACCAATTGCATCTACCGCAGAATTGGTGATATTGGAAGCAGACGAACCAAACAACGACATTGATCCTGACTCAACCTTGCCAGAAGAACCTGATATCCCAAAGAGGCGTTATCCAGACAGAATCAGGAAGCCTCCTCAAAGACTGAACTTATAATTGCTTAACTTCAACTAATGTATCTAGCAACCGTAATTGTAATTGTAATTAGTTATTATTTAGTTGTTAAATGAATGTTATGTACTGTTTATCTAAAAGGGGAGGAATTGTTGTGTATGTCCCTTTAAGGGAATAACTGGTCTCAGACTGCAGTACCGGCAGTGACCATTCCTGTATAAAAGGCCCTGGCAGGCTTCTGTAGTTTCAGTTTCCAGATTGTCTCCATTCAGTAAAGACTTGTTAAACCAACTCCTGCATTCCGTGTCTCCATTAACACACGGATTTAATAACCTCCACCTTCTCAAGGGCAATTAGGGATGGGCAATAAATGCTGGCCCTGCCAGCAACGCCCAGATCCCATGAACAAATAAAAAATATATATATTTATGTTAAAAATGAGAAAAATTGTGCAAAAATGAGCGCTGAAGATGTATGTTAGGATGTATTCCTCATAACAGTTAGCATCCGACCTTGTATCCTTTTATTCTTTCGAGTGCGTGTGCTTGTATGTTTATGTGTGTACATATGTGTGTGTGTACATGCATATATATGTATTCATGCACATATATGTGTATGCATATGTATATGTGTACTTTTGTTGCTGCACACACAAACTGAGTTTGTATCCATTGTGGAAGAATCTTAACACTCTCCTACCTTGAAGTTTCAAGAAGCCTAGTTATTTTTAACAAGACAATTCATTGCTATGCTGGATGGTGTTGGTTAGAAAGCTGACCACACTAATCCTCATATTTGTGTATTGCTACTGTAAAGAGAATAGGAAAAGTAATTGTTATGTCTGCACACTGGGTTACAGTGCTGCATTAGAGTTACTCTAGCACATGAAGTTTGATAGTGCTGTTATCGTTATATTATGGCTGACATTGGTGATAGGTACTCGATTGCCTTGGCCTGTAGGAGTTAGTTGGATCGAGCATTAAAACAACACAAGTTGATTTCTACATGCTGTCATTGAGTTATCCTTGCAAACGCAACAGTAATGAATTTTAAAACAAAATTAACAGTGTAAATCTCTACAGCACAGCCTAGCCCATTCAAGATCCTGAGTGTGGTTTTCACCAGTATCTGCAATTATGCCTTCACTTAGTTAATTTCACTGCCATATCAATGTACTGGGCATAAGGACGCATTGTCCAAGTGTTTGATTTACTCTTTAGAAAAGCACTGAGAAAGTGACTGTTTAGGAAGGGAAATATAACAATACTTAACTCGAGTATGTGGAATGTGAAAAGGTTGTCAAATCCGCCACAGACCATGTACAATCTACCCTATCACAGGCTCTACAATGCCCTGTTAATCTCTTGACGGAAAGCTCTGCATAAAACACCCTCATCGCCACAGATCTCCAATATCCATCCTCACGTCTCCATGATTCAACCATGGCTTGATGAACCCCACAATGTTCCCCAACCTGTGAGCTTAATACTCTCACTGACCTTTTAACTAACATTGGTGAATGAAGAAAGCTATAAATCTAAAATTCCTTTCCCAGAGAGTAATAGTGCGGTGCATTAGAATCCCCTCCAAAGCAATTGTGGCAAATAATTCCTTTCCTGCTCTGAACATAGAAATGTCTTCTGACGAAGGGTCATCGACCTGAAACGTTAACTCGGTTTCTCTCTCTACAGACGCTGCCTGACCTGCTGAGTATTTCCAGCATTTTCTGTTTTTATTTCAGATTTCCAGCATCCGCAGTATTTTGCTTTTGTATGGAAATGTCTTCAGCCTGATACCTGATGTTTGGCTAGATTAAGGGGAAATTTCACAAAACGTTATTTTCCTGGAGAACATTAAATAAGTAGCGTGTAGCCAATGGTAATGCAAGTTATACACAATCTGTTGGAAGTAATAGACTTGAGGGGCCAAATGGCCTTTTTCCCATTCGATATTTCCTTTGTTAGCTTGGGTAAGTGAGAAGAAAATGGTTATGTTACAGGTATTGAATCAGGAATAGAGCTGAGTAGGGAATTCCACAGTTTAGTGGCAGAGCTGCAGAAGGAAAAATTGGGAATATTATGCTTACCAACGAGGAAGCGGAGGGAGGAATTACTGAGAAGAGGTTTGAGAAGTAGCTTTGAGGATATGGGGGAAGTGGAATGGATGAAAATCCCCTAGTCCATAATTTAATCAAAAATGTTGGCGAGTAACCTATTTTGTGCTCACGCCATTAACATTATCACCAGGAGGAATTTCACATCAAAGGAATTTGCATTTATATAGTGCCTTTCACTGACAGGAGTTGCACTGAGCCCTGCAATCTTTACTAAACAGAAAGGCTTGTATTTCCATTGTGTCTTATCAAGTCTCTCAGAAACTTCTCGAAGTGCTTCACATACAATGAATTACTTTTGAGATTCAGTGATTGTTGTTACATAGGTGAACGTGGCAGCCATTTTGTAAACAGCAAGATCCCACAAACTACAATGAGATGAATGACTAGTTAATGTGTTTCTGGTAATGCTGGTTGAAGAGAGATGTTGGCCCTGTGGATTTCTAAGGCTCACCATAACCACTGGAAAAGGCAGACGGGACCTCGGTTCAATGTCTCATCCACAGGACGGCACCTCTGACAATGCAGCACTCCCTCAGTATGCATTGGACTGTCACCCAAGATTATGGTGTGGAGATGCCGGTGTTGGACTGGGGTGGACAAATGTAAGAAGTCACACAACACCAGGTTATAGTCCAACAGTTTTATTTGAAATCACAAGCTTTTGGAGCGCTGCTCCTTCGTCAGGTGAAGTGGAGAGATGCATAAAGACACAGCTTATATAGTCAGAGAATAATGCTGGATGATTACAGGTAATCTTTCTAACTGCCATTTATCACAACTCGGCAGAGAGATAATCACAGCAATCAAAGGTGTGAATGGTGTCCAAACAGGTTAGTCAGGAAAACATTACATCAAAGAACAATGAGGTGGGGTCACAAATGTTGCAGATGCTGGGGTCTGTATGAAAAAGAAAAAACAGACAAAAAAACATCTTTATGCATCTCTCCACTTCACCTGACGAAGGAGCAGCGCTCCGAAAGCTTGTGATTTCAAATAAAACTGTTGGACTATAACCTGGTGTTGTGTGACTTCTTACATTTGTCCACCCAAGATTATATGCTTAAGCACTGGAGTGGGGCTTCAAACCACAAGCTTCTGACTCGGAGGTAAAATTGTTACTAAGCGTAGATCCAATAGAGTTTGAACTTGCTCCTAGGAAAGTCAAATCTGCCCAAGCTACATGTAGAAAGCAGAGACTGACCTGGCAGATCTGCAGTTTGAAGAACGGTTGTGCCGGCAATTTTCTGATTTAATTTTACTTTGCTGAGGCTGGGGGGAGGAAAAATAAAACCGTATTTCAGGATGGGACCTGCAAGGGAACTGTAAATAATGGAGAGTAGGCGTGAGGTAGGAGTGCTTGAGTAATCTGTTTATCATACCTTTCCTTCTTCGAGCTTTCTTTTATGCTTTGCTGATTTGAAAAATGGTTTGACAGAATATAATACAAACTCACCATTGAAGATGGCAGCTAGCCATAACAGGCACGTTTAAATTGATGGTGATGTTTTCTTTTTAAATTTAATGAATAAAAGACTGTTGCACACAGAGAGAAAGGTACAGCTTATTAAAGGAGGCAGTGTGTAGACTGCATTTAGAATGACTTCCACATCCAGCTCGCCTTGGCTGCCAAATAAGGAATGTTGCCCCATTAAATAGAATATTTTAAATAAATGTGAAGCCTGAACTGTGTCCGAACTAAAACCAAATAGGGGGAAAGTACGTGTTTAATGTAGAGTTGACACTTCATTTATATTGCTCTGAATTCACAAAGCCTCTAATATGTGTGTAGTACAAAAACACGCGCACAACACACAGCAATCCTGTTATATGGAGTAGGTGAATGTGGACAAAGAAAAGCTGCATTGAACCAGACTTGTTTATAACAGAACTAATTATCCTATTAGTGACTGTGTGTGGACCAAACCAGGGGGGACTTAGAAACAGTTATAATAGACGGGGATATTAGTAGGAATGTTCTTGTATCCAAACTGGATGCACAGTACTTTGATCTATTAATGTAACTTTTTCTTCCCGTCTCAAAGTCATGACAAGCAGTTTCAGGTAGCTATTCTTTAGCAAAAACAAGGTTCACATGAAATGCAATATTTGTTTTGCACAGTGACTTTAAGTGCAAATATTTTCATAAGTAATTCTCTTTATGGCTGGCATGCACACAGTCTAATTTCAAATCAATCTTAAATGTGTCGGAATGGTCCTTCCTGCCTACACAGGCTCTCTCACATCAATCAATTTTAGTAATGTGAAAAAAAATGTTCTCTCCCCACCTAAGAGTCATAGTCATAGAGTCATAGGGGGAGAATTTCGGTATCGCCCCGTTTGGGGCGCTAGTATTGGCGGTGTGCAAAGTTTAGCGCCAGGCGCAATTTATCGCCACCTCAAGGGCTAATCGCCACCTCAAGCTGCGCCCCTGAAGGTGATTGCGGCGCTAAATCAGGTGCTGCACGACACTCTTAAGGCGCTAACCCGGCGGCGCAACGCAATTTCTCCGCGGGCGGGCGCAGCGCAGGTGCTGTCAATTATTGATTTCAGCCAGACACGCTGGCGCCGGCCAGCTCTTAAAGGGGCGGATCGATTATCATCTCCAGCCGCACCCTGCGCCTCGTAGGCCTCAAACTCGGCGGTAACCTACCTGTGGCGTCGACAACTGCATCAATATGGAGAGGGCCAGGGAGAGAGCACAGCGCTTCAGCGAGGGGGCATTGGCTGCTCTGGTTGGCGTGGTGGAGCGCAGGCGATCTGTGCTCTACCCAGAGAATGGCAGGAGGCCTCAAAACAGCGACTATCGCAGAGCTTGGAGGGAGGTTTCCCACAGAGTCACCTCCAGCAGCATGGTTCCCAGGACTCCTGTGCATTGCAGGAAGAAGTTCAACGACCTCACTCGGGTCGTCAGGGTGAGTGCCTTTTTCAGAATCATCTTCATCCCTTCATCTGGACCTCACTTTATGGCCAGAGGGTGTGCAAAGCCCCAATGGCCAGCTGTCATCTAGCACCCATGGTCCTTTCTGGAAACACACACGCACATTCAGCTCTGTGCATAATGTAAGGGCTAATCGACCATGGGAGGCATGTCATGCCAGATCAGGGCTGCAGGTTTCATCACACCCCGTCCTTTCTCTTGCAGGCCATGCTGGTGAATAATAGAAGGCAACAGCATCGGACCGGAGGAGGCCGGCCTCATCTGCAGACCCTTACAGACCTGGAGGAGCGAGTCCACCGGATTCTGGCAAGCCGGATGATTGGTCCCGTCGCCTTTGGAGATGCCGACCCCATTGTGGACAGCAATGGTAAGGTCATCACCTTTTAACCTCTCTCCTTCCACTTGTTCCCCACACCAGCATGCTTTTTCACTCTCGAGCCAACTCACAGCATTGCAGCACTCATGCATCCCTTGCTGCCACCCTGTCCTTTCGCTAAAGCCACTCTTGAACCTCCCTGCTTTCAGATGCTGCATCACCAGCTGGGGAGGCGGGCCCTCAAGCTGCCAGTGTGAGTGACTCTGGAGGCGATGAGGAGGAGGAAGCCGGACCATCTGTACCACCCTCAGGCGAGCCAGCCCATGTCCAGACTGGGGAGACGCCTTCCCTGGAGGGGAGCGGGGGGGAATGGTCTGATGAGGATGCAGCTCCAGGACCCAGCGGCCTGCAGCAACGCGAGGGGGGTAGGGAAGCTCAGGGGGCACGCGTCTCCCCGGAGGGCGAGCCGGGCCATGAGTGCTGCTGCACAGAGCGCAGAAGAGGTGCGTGCCCTCGCAGAAATGAGCGCCCAGGCTGGGCTGAGGCACACTGAGCTCATGGCTGCAGTGGCAAGAATGCCCGACTCCATTGAGACACTGGCAAGGAGTGTCCAGGACTTCGGTGCAGCACAGGCAAGGAGTGTGCAGGACTTCGGCGCAGCACTGGCAAGGATTCTCTAGGACTTCGGCGAAGCACTGGCACCTGCCACACAAGTGTTGAGTGCTGCCACGCAGTTAGTGGCTGGTCTCATGCAGACGCAGATTGAGGCCATGCGAGCACTGACTGCTGCCACCCTCGCTGGATCAGGCAGGATTCCCCGGGGCCCTCGCCGCACCACAGCAGGCCAGCAATCTGTGCACCAGCCGATTGCAGCGCATGCTGCGGTGCTGCCCTGTCAGAGTGCCAGTGTGTCGGCCGACCAGGGAGCTGCTGTCCGCTCTCAGGATGACAGCATTCCTGATGCCACCACTGGCACTTCTCCACTGCCGCTGCCACCACCTGTAGGACAGACTGCTTCCGCCCATGCGGAGCTGGAGCAGTCAGCAGCTGGGCCCTCCAGGCCCAGAGCTGGTCCAGGCCGCACCTCAAGGGCATCTGTGGTCTCAGTTTTGGACAGTCAGCAGGCCTCCCCCAGCCTTGCTGCAGCCACTGGGGTCCCATTACGGAGGAGCTGCAGGGCGGGAAGGGGGCAATTCCGCAAGGGAAGCAGATCACCATCGAGGGGCAAAAAGTAGAAGGTGCTGCTAAATTATGTTATTTCTTTCATTCAAGGCCGAGGATGCTGGTCTGAATGTTGGTTATGTTTTGGACATTGTCTCCAGGGTGTGAGAGACAGTTATGTTTTGGACATTGTCTCCAGGGTGTGAGAGACAGATATGTGGCAGTCTGTTTGTTTTGCTGTTTGTTTCCATTGCGTTGTCATGCGGGAAGGATACACATTTTGTTAAATAAAGAAGTTTATTTATTCACAATGTCCATGTCTGTTCTTTGCACTAATTTTTGCCTTGACCGGCTTAGGGGTAGCAGAACGGTTCCATTCATGTTCTTGGAATGGCAGAAAGCATTCCCTCAGATGGGCCTAGAAGCGACTTGCTATAAGCCTCTGACGGACGGCCCTTGCAGTTTGTGCCTCCCTCCCGTCTTGGTGCTCCTCCTCCTCCTCCTCCTCTTCCTCCTCCTCCTCCTCCTCTGCTGGTGCTTCAATGTCTTGTGGCATTGGCTGGGTCCTGAGGATTGCCAGGTTATGCAGCATGCAACAAACAACCACGAAGTGGGAGACTCGCTCAGGTGAGTACGGAAGGGCTCCTTCGGAATGGTCCAGAGAGTGGAACCGTTGCTTCAGCACGCCGATTGTGTGCTCAATGATGTTCCTGGTCGCTTGATGGCTCTCATTGTAACATTCTTCAGCAGGGGTGCTGGGTGAACGGAGCGGGGTCATTAGCCAGGGGCACAGAGGATAGCCCTTGTCCCCGAGAAGCCAGCCTCCTGGGTGAGCCGGGGCTTCGAAAAGTTCTGCCGCAGAAGTCTGGCGTAGGATGAAGGCGTCGTGGCTGCTGCCTGGAAACTGGGCATTGACAGCGAGTATCAGCTGTCAGTGGTCACAGACCAGCTGCATGTTCAAAGAATGGAACCCCCTTCGGTTGCGAAAATCCTCCGCATTCTCTAGAGGCGCCCGCAAAGCCACATGCGTGCAGTCAATGGTGCCCTGCACCATGGGGAAGCCCGCTATCCTTGCGAAGCCCTCTGCACGCTCACGCTGCTTGTCCGGGGTCATTGGGAAGGAGATGTACTGCCGTCTCCTTTTAAAGAGGGCATTAGTCACTTGACGGATGCAGCAATGCACCGCGAACTGTGAGATGTTGGCAATGTCCCCAGTAGTGGCCTGAAAGGAGCCGCTGGCATAGAAGTTTAGAGCCACAGTGATCTTCACAGCCACCGACAGAGATGTCCTGCACCTTAGCTGAGGCTGCAGATCTGGCTGAAGCAGGTGGCAGAGCTCAGTGACCACCTCCTTACTGAAGCGCAGCCTTCGGAAACACTGCTCCTCCGACATGTTGATATACGAAAACTGTTGGCGGAAAACCCTGGCAGCGTAAGGTCTCGTGTGCCGACATCTGTAGGCCCTCCTCCGTCTGGCCATGCCTGCCACTCTATCCCTGCGTCTCTGTGCCCTGTCAATATGATTGAGAAGGACGACGTTCCCATCCAATGCAGCCCCCATAGTAAGTGCGCACTGAAAGTTATGCCGGTTGAGAAGCTTACCAACTGCAAAGTAATGATCAGAAGGCTAAAGTTCCTCAGCCAGCGCTGGCTCACTGCAGAAATGGCTCTCCGTTTGTCTCTGAGCAACTCTCTCTCTCTCTCACAGAAGGTGTGGTCCAAAAATGGCTACCACTAATAATCCAGGAAGAGTCCCCTTTAAATAGCGCCCCCCCAGCCTGACAGTGACTGGGAAACGTTCAAGGTAACCTGTCCTTGTTAGCGCCAGGCGGAACGGAGGGGGGCGCCACTAAAATTCCGGTCCGGGGCGCCCCAAGGGCGTTGCACACTGAAATGACATCATGATCTGCGTGCGCCGGTAAGCGGGCGCAACGGCTTAGCGCCGGCGCTAAATGTCCGCTCAATTTGGGAAGAGGCGCAGGGTTCGCTGCGCCCGGGCATTAGTTGGTTAGCGCCCCACTTCTCGACCACTTTAGGCGCTAATGGGTGACGCAACCAACTGACTTTTTCCCCCATAGAGTTATACAGCACAGAAAGAGGCCCTTCGGCCCATCGTGTCTGCGTCGGCCATCAAGCTCTATCTATTCTAATCCCATTTTCCAGCACTTGGTCCGTAGCTATGGCATTTCAAGTGCTCATGTAAATGCTTCTTGAATGTTGTGAGGGGTCCTGCCTCTACCACCCTTTCAGGCAGTGAGTTCCAGATTCCAACCACCCTCTGGGTGAAAAAGTTTTTCCTCAAACCCCCTCTATACCTCCTGCCCCTTACCTTGAAACTATGCCCCCTGGTTATTGACCCCTCTACTAAGGGGAAACATTCCTTTCTATCTATCCTATCTATGCCCCTCATAATTTTGTACACCTCAATCAGGTCCCCCCTCAGCCTTCTCTACTCGAAGGAAAACAACACCAGCCTGTCCAGTCTTTCTTCATAGCTGAAGCACTGCAGCCCAGATAACATCCTGGTGAATCTCCTCTGCACCCTCTCCAATGCAATCACATCCTTCCTATAGTGTGGCGACCAGAACTGCGCACAGTATTCCAGCTGTGGCCTAACTAGTGTTTTGTATAGCTCCATCATAACCTCCCTGCTCTTATATTCTATGCCTCGGCTAATGAAGGCAAGTATCCCATATGCCTTCTTAACCACCTTACAGACAGAGGCCAGTGTCAGGAGGAGCAGAGAGTGGTGGTACAGTGAGTGCTTAAACTCACTTTTGCAGGCTTTTTTACAGAGGCCAGTATCGGGAGGAGCAGAGAGTGGCAGTACAGTGAGATTAAACTCACTTTCGTGGGCTTTTTTACAGAGGCCAGTGTCGGGAGGAGCAGAGAGCGGCAGTACAGTGAGTACTTAAACTCACTTTCGCGGGCTTTCTTTCAGAGGCTTACCAAACTCACAGACTGGCGGTGGCGTTCCGGAGCCATGTCACGATTCAAAAAGTGACACGGGCAAGAGGAAGCAGCTGATTGGGTGAGTACGGCCAGGTGAGTATTTATACTACTCTATAGTTTGACAGTTAAGATTAATAGTTTATAAAATTTAGAAGGTCTTAATTTTTGTGGTTACAGTTTCTAAGGTCTCTGTTGTGTATCAAGGAGTGCTTGTAACCAAGGGCCCTTGAGTATATCATTTAACTGTAGTGTAATTAGTGGTATTTATTTGATTTAATTTAATTTAAATTAATTAAAGGGTAAGTCATGGCAGGACAGCTCGGCCCCATGGCATGCTCCTCCTGCGCTATGTGGGAAATCAGGGACACTGCCTGTGTCCCTGACGACCATGTGTGCGGAAATTGTATCCAGCTGCAGCTACTGACAGACCACATTGCGATGCTGGAGCTGCGAATGGATACATACTGGAGCATTCGCGATGCTGAGGACATCATGGATAGCAAGTTTAGGGAGCTGGTCACACCACAGGTAAAGGCTGCACAGGCAGGAAGGGAATGGGTGACCACCAGGCAGAGTAATAGGCATAGGCAGATAGTGCAGGGGTCCCCTGTGGCCATCCCCCTCTCAAACAGATATACCACTTTGGATATTGTTGAGGGAGATGGCTTATTGGGGGAAGGCAGCAGCAGCCAACTTCCTGGCACCATGGGTGGTTCTGCTGCACAGGACGGGAGGAAAAAGAGTGGGAGAGCTATAGTGATAGGGGATTCTATTTTAAGGGGAATAGATAGGCATTTCTGCGGCCGCAAACGAGACTCCAGGATGGTGTGTTGCCTCCCTGGTGCAAGGGTCAAGGATGTCTCGGGGCGGCTGCAGGACATTCTGGAGGGGGAGGGTGAACAACCAGTTGTTGTGGTGCATATAGGTACCAATGATATAGGTAAAAAAAGGGATGAGGTCCTAAAAGCTGAATATAAGGAGTTAGGAGGTAAATTAAAAAATAGGACCGCAAAGGTAGTAATCTCAGGATAGCTACCAGTGCCATGTGCTAGTCAGAGTAGAAATAGAAGGATATTTCAGATGAATACGTGGCTAGAGGAATGGTGCAAGGGTGGGGGATTCAAAATCCTGGGACATTGGAACCAGTTCTGGGGGAGGTGGGACCAGTACAAACTGGTCGGTTTGCACCTGGACGGGACCGGGACCGATGTCCTAGGGGGAGTGTTTGCTAGTGCTGTTGGGGAGCATTTAAACTAAAATGGTAGGGGGTTGGGAATCTGTGCAGGGAGACTGAGGAAAGGGAAGCAAGGATAGAAACAAAAGACAGGAAGGAGAAAAGCAAAAGTGGAAGGCAGAGAAATCCAGGGTGTAAATCAAACAGGGCTACAGTAAATAATAATTCTAAAAGGACTAAGAGTGTTAAAAAAAGAAGCCTGAAGACTTTGTGTCTTAATACGAGGAGCATTCGTAATAAGGTGGATGAATTAGCTGCGCAAATAAATGTAAACAGATATGATGTAATTGGAATTATGGAGACATGGCTCCAGGGTGACCAAGGCTGGGAATTCAACATCCAGGGGTATTCAATATTCAGGAAGGACAGGCAAAAAGGAAAAGGAGGTGGGGTAGCATTGCTGGTTAAAGAGGCGATTAACACAATAGTAAGGAAGGATATTAGCTCTGATGATGTGGAATCTGTATGGGTAGAGCTGAGAAATAGCAAGGGGAAGAAAATGTTAGTGGGAGTTGTATATAGACCCCCAAACAGTAATGCTGAGGTTGGGGATGGCATTAAACAGAAAATTAGAGATGCGTGCAATAAGGGCACAACAGTTATCATGGGTGACTTTAATCTACATATAGATTGGGCTAACCAAATTAGTAACAATATACTGTGGAGGAGGAATTCCTAGAGTGTATACGGGATGGTTTCCTGGAACAATATGTTGAGGAACCAACTAGAGATCAGGCCATCTTAGATTGGGTATTAGGTAATGAGAAAGGATTAATTAGCAATGTTGTTGTGCTTGGGGAGGAGCGATCATAATATGATGTAATTCTTCATTAAGATGGAGAGTGAAGTAGGTTCCTGAATTTAAATAAAGGAAACTATGATGGTATGAGGTGTGAGTTGGCTAGGATGGATTGGGGAATGTTACTTAAAGGGTTGACAGTGGATAGGCAATGGCAAACAATTAAAGATCGCGTGGATGAACTACAGAATTTGTTCATCCCTGTTTGGCATAAAAATAAAACAAAAAAGGTGACTCAACCGTGGCTAACAAGGGAAATTAGGGATAGCATAAGATCCAAGGAGAGGACATAAATTGGGCAGAAAAAGCAGCAAAACTGAGGATTCGGAGCAATTTAGGATTCAGCAAAGGAGGACAAAGGGATTAATTAAGAGGGGGAAAATAGAATGTGTGAGTAAACTTGCAGGGAACATAAAAACTGACTGTAAAAGCTTCTATAGATATGTGAAGAGAAAAAGATTGGTGAAGTCAAGCGTAGGTACCTTGCAGTCAGAATCAGGGGAATTTATAATGGGGAACAAAGAAATGGCTGATCAATTAAATACATACTTTGGTTATGTCTTCACAAAGGAGGACACAAATAACCTTCCAGAGATGTCGGGGAACATAGGGTCTAATGAGAGGGAGGAATTGAATGAAATCAGTATTTGTAGGGAAATGGTGTTAGGGAAATTGACGGCATTGAAGGCCGATAAATCCCCAGGGTCTGATAATCTATATCCTAGGGTAATTAAGGAAGCTAGAAATAGTAGGGCACTTAAGGCCCCAGAAATAGTAGATGCATTGCTGGTCATCTTCCAAAATTCTATAGACTCTGGAATAGTTCCCATGGATTGGAGGGTATCTAATGTAACCCCACTATTTAAAAAAGGTGGTAGAGAGAAAATGGGGAACTATAGACCAGTAAGCCTGACATCGGTAGTGGGGAAAATGCTAGAGTCCATTATAAAAGATGTAATAGCAGAGCACTTGGAAAACAGTGACAGGATCAGACAAAGTCAACATGGACTTACAAAAGGTTAATCATGCTTGACTAATCTACTGGAATTTTTTGAGGATGTAACTGGTAGAATAGATAAGGGAGAACCAGTGGATGTGGTGTATTTGGACTTTCAGAAGGCTTTCGATAAGGTCCCGCAAAAGAGATTGGCGTGCAAAGTTAAAGCACATGGGATTGGGGGTAAGGCACTGACTTGGATAGTGAACTGGTTGGCAGATAGGAAGCAAAGTGTTGGAATAAAAGGGTCTTTTTCCGAGTGACAGGCAGTGACTAGTGGGGTACCGCAGGGATTGGTGCTAGGACCCCTGCTATTCACAATATATATTAATGATCTAGATGAGGGAACTAGATGTAATATCTCCAAGTTTGCAGATGACACAAAGCTGGGTGGGCATGTGTGCTGTGAGGAGGATGCAGAGAATCTCCAGTATGATTTGGGCAGGTTGGGTGATTGGGCAGATGCATGGCAGATGCAGTATAATGTGGATAAATGCGAGGTTATCCACTTTGGTGGCAAAAACAGGAAGGCAAGTTATTATCTGAATGACAATAGATTGGGAAAAGGGGAAGTGCAACGAGACCTGGGTGTCCTCGTGCACCAGTTGCTGAAGGTAAGCATGCAGGTGCAGCAGGTGGTTAAGAAGGCAAATGGTATGTTGGCCTTCATAGCGAGAGGATTCGAGTACAGGAGCAAGGATGTCTTGCTGCAGTTATACAGGGCCTTGGTGAGACCACACCTTGGCCTAGAAATTTAGTTTTGCCAGTTTTGGGGCGCTAACGTTAGCGCCCGCCCGACTTTAGCGCCCGCCCCAAAGTTGCGCCCCCTTCGCCGAAATTCAGTTGCTTCGCCCTAAGAGGTTGCTGGAGCGCTAAAAGAGGCGTTACACGACTATCTTTAGGCGCTAAGCCGGCGGTGCAGAGGGATAGCGCCGAGGCGGGGCGCAGCGCGGATGCGGTCATTTTTTGATTGACAGCAGACCCCGTGGCGCCGGCCAGCTCTTAAAGGGGGAAGGGACGATTTGGTCTGCTGCCCCGCCCTGCACACTGCAGCTTTCAAACTAGGCCTCAACACTGCTGCTGAGCCCAAGGAGCCATGGCAACGCATGAGAAGGCCCGTGAGCGTGCCCTGCGCTTCTCAGAGCGTGATCTGGATATCATGCTGACAGCATTGGAGAAGAGGCGCAGGATCTTGTTCCCAGACACTGGCAGGAATCCCACCCACCGCGTCTACACCAAAGCCTGGAGGGAGATCGCCACCAGGGTGTCGTCCTACGGCGATGCCCCCAGGGACAAGGTGCAATGTCGGAAGAAATACAATGACCTGACCAGGATTGTCAGGGTGAGTACCCTTTCCACTCTCCTCCTCATTCTTGCATGTACACCTGACATGATGGGCAAAGGGACCTGAAAGGCCTAATGGGCAGCCCTCAGCCAGCAGCTTTGGGACAGTCATGAGCATCAATTGCACATTCTGCACTTTACACACTGGCCAAGCTATTCCACCATGAGAGGCAGTGCACACTAGATCAGGGCTACACTCTGGCCAAGCTATTCCACCATGGGAGGCAGTGCACACTACGTCACGGCTACACACCGTACTTAGAGCCCGTCCTTTCTCTTGCAGGCTAAACTTGCGCATAATCGCAAGCGCCGCGACATCACCGGGGGAGGCCGCGCCAAGTTCCAGAAGCTCACTCCCCTGGAGGAGCGCGTGAGTGGCCTCATGGGAGGCCGTGTGATTGTGCCCAGAGTGTGCGGAGAAGCCGACCCTCCGCTGCCCAGCAATGGTAAGGACCTTGCCTTTTGGCCCTCTCTCGTCGCACTTGCGCATCCGAGCTACCTCCTTTGCCACTGTGCCACCAATGCACTGAATGCCACCAGTCATGACTCCCTCGCTGACGCCCTCTCCTCACTCTGAAGCTACTCTTGTGCCTTCCTGCTTTCAGCTGGTGACGAAGAGCTCCCTGAAGCTGCCAGTGACAGCCCCTCCGAACAGGAGGAGGAGGAGGAGGAGGAGGAGGAGGAGGAGGAGGAGGAGGAAGAGCAACCCAGACCATCAGGGGAGGACTCAGGTCCCGCCGCAGAGGGCGAAGTGTTGGACACGTCTTCCCTGGACGAGAGCCTGGAGCAACTTTCGGAGGGGAGTGCAGCTGCTGGGACCAGTGGCGTCCAGCCACCCAGGAGGGCTGCGGGTGGGCCGCGGCCTTCCCCCCAGAGGGGGGAAGGATCAGAGGGGAGTGCAGTTGCTGCGGACATTCGGCGCCAGCAACGTGCCAAGGGTCACCTAGCTCGGACCCCTGCTCCCCAGCGGGAGAGTCCCGCCTGCAGTCCGGCCACCTTCACCTCGGAGGAGGTGCGCCAGCTGGACCAAATGGCCGAGGATTCGGACCGCCGCCACACAGAGCTCATGCAGGTGGTGGGACGGATGCCTGAGGCCATCGAGTCGCTGGCGACCAGTGTGCGGGAGTTTGGGGCATCAAATGCCGAGAGTGGCCGGATGATGATGGAGGTAGTGGAACGGATGCCTCCGGCGATGGAGTCGCTGGCTGATGCCGTCAAGTCAGTGGCAGATGTGATGCGGGCGCAGACCAGGGCAACAGGGGCACTCACTGCTGCCACACACGCTGCCTCAGCCAGGCATCGCCAGGACACCCGCCGCGCTGCAGCAGCACAGCGATCCGCCCTTCGGCTGATTGGTGCGGATCGTGCAGTGCGTGCCCGGGCGAGTGCCAGCGTGCGACATCACCAGCCAGCGCCTCCAATACACCAGCTTGCCCACATTGCGCCATCCGTCGCCGCCACTCCCCCAGTGGAGCGTCAACGGCAAGCGGCTGGAGCTGATGGTGGGCATGCACATGTGCGCCAATCAACAGCCGGCCCCTCGAGGCCCAAAGCCCGTGTAGGCCGCCCCCCAAGGCCATCTGGCGGAAGGACATCTGACCCTCAGGCACCTTCCCCCAGCCTCGCAGCAGCCACTGGGCAGAGCTTGCGGAGGAGCAGCAGGCCGGGCAGGGGCGCCAAAAGGCTGGACAAGGTCTCGCCCTCGCGGGCCACTAAGTAGAGGGTGTGGCCAGCTTTCATTTTATATGGCGGTGGACATCTTTATTTTGCCCATGGTTGTTTTGTTTATGGGTATGTTTTTTGCGTTAAGGCCGAGGTTGAGGCCTGGTTTGTTCAAATGTGGAGTTACTCCTCCCCAGGTTGTGGGAGTGAGTCGTTTGTTGCACTTTTTGTGGGGGCCGTTGATTGTTTTTGGGATTCATGTGGGAAGGGGTTTCATTTTTGTCAAATATAAATTAATTTTTATTCAGACAGTGTCCATGGTTGTTCTTGTTAGTCTTTGTTGCCTTCGCCGGCTGAGGGCTTGCGGAGCGGCTGCATTCATCTTGCTTCATGGCCACAAGGCATTCCCTGACAGGGGGCTTAGAAGTTACGTTCAATAAGCTGGCGACGGACGGCCGTTGGACCTTGTCGCTCCCTCCTGGGAACGTACTCCTCCTCCTCCTCCTCCTCCTCCTGCTCCTCCTGCTCCTCCTCCTGAGGTGGTGGTCCAACGTCAGGTGGCAGTGCCTGAATCCTGCGGAGAGCCAGGTTGTGTAGCATGCAGCAAACTACGACAAATTGGGAGACCCGGTGCGGCGAATACTGCAGAGATCCGCCGGAACGATCAAGGCAGCGGAACCGCTGCTTGAGGACCCCAATAGTTTGCTCGATGATGTTTCTGCTCCTTTGATGGCTCTCGTTGTATGCCTCTTCAGCAGCGGTCCTGGGCGCACGGAGCGGGGTCATGAGCCAGGTACACAAAGGATAGCCTTTGTCCCCGAGTAGCCATCCTCTTGGGGGAGGCTGTGCCTCGAACATGTCATGCACAGTACTCTGCCGCAGGATAAAGGCATCGTGGCAGCTGCCTGGAAAGCAGGCATTGACAGCCAGGATGCGCTGCTTGTGGTCACACACTAGCTGCACATTGAGAGAATGGTAGCCCTTCCGGTTGCGATACTGCTCGCCATGCTCCAGAGGTGCCCGCAAAGCCACATGCGTACAGTCAATGGCGCCCTGCACCAAGGGGAAGGCCGCGAGTCTAGCAAATCCCATTGCACGCTGATGCTGGCTCTCCAGGGCCATGGGGAAGGAGATGAATTGGCGTCTCCTTCTGAAAAGGGCATCGGTCACCTGGCGGATGCAGCGATGCACGCCGAACTGGGATATGTTAGCTATGTCCCCAACAGCGGATTGGAAGGAGCCAGTGGCATAGAAGTTCAATGCCACCGTCACCTTCACTTCCACCGACAGAGACGTCCTGCACCTGAGCTTTGGACGCAGATCTCTGCGAAGCAGGTGGCAGATCTCTGCAACCACATCCTTTCGGAATCTCAGCCTTCTTATACATCGCGCGCCACTCATGGTGAGGTAGGAGCGCTGCTGGCGGTATACCCTGACTGGGTAAGGCCTATGTTGCCGACGCCTGTTGCCCCCTCTGCCTCTAGCCAGGGCTGCCCCTCTGACCCCGCGTCTGCGAGCCCTACGCACATGGCGCTGAAACTCCACGTTGGCACCCCATGCAACCCCCATCAAATGCTGGCAAACAGTCAAATTTCCAACAGGGCACTTGCAGCGCTTTGGCCTGAGTCCAAAAATACCTGAGCTATTGCTGCACGAAACCAGTTAGCTCTCCTCCTTGTTGTGTGTCCAGAAATCCGTTGCACAAGAGTGTTTGCTGCAAAATGGCTGCCCTTTATACTGCAGGGTACATGCCCTTTAATTTGCGCTCCCCGGGGCCCGCGTCGGCTGTGTTGCGTTCCATTTTACAAACGCTCTGGCCGCCAGCCGCACAATGGGGCGGTCCGACTGAAGTTTGGAATCGGGGCGCGCAAAGGGCGTTGCACGAGGATGTGACGTCATTTTCTGCGCGCGCAGCCGGGCGGGCGCTAAACTTTGCGCCGGCACTAAGGGTCAACTTAATTTGGGGCGAGGCGCAAACTGCGCTGCGCCCGGGCGCTACACGCATAGCGCCCGAAATTCACTTCTCTTAAGGCGCTAACTGCTGGCGCAACCAACTGAATTTCTAGGCCCTTGAGTATTGTGTGCAATTTTGGTTGCCTTATCGGAGGAAGGATGTTCTTGCCATGGAGGGAGTGCAGCGAAGATTCACCAGACTGATGGCAGGAATGACGTATGAAGAGAGATTGGGTCGGTTAGGCTTATATTCGCTAGAGTTTAGAAGAATGAGAGGGGATCTCATTGAAACTTATAAAATTCTAACAGGACTAGACAGACTAGATGCAGGAAGGATGTTCCCAATGGCGTGGGAGTGCAGAACCAGGGGTCACAGTCTAAGGATAAGGGGTAAGCCATTTAGGACTGAGATGAGGAGGAATTTCTTCACCCAGAGAGTGGTGAATCTGTGGAATTCTTTACCCCAGAAGGCAGCTGAGGCCAACTTATTAAATATATTCATGAAGGAGTTAGATATATTTCTTAAGTCTAAAGGGATCAAGGGATATGGGGAGAAAGCAGGGACAGAGTACTGAATTCGGATGATCAGCCATGATCTCATTAAATGGCAGAACAGGCTCGAGGGGCCGAATGGCCTACTCCTGCTCCTATCTTCTATGTTTCTATGCTTCTATCAACCTGTCCTGCTGCCTTCAGGGATCTATGTACATGCACACCAAGGTCCCTCTGTTACTCTGTCCTTCCTAGCGTCCTACCATTCATTGTGTATTCCCTTGCCTTGTTAGTCCTTGAAAAATGCATCACCTCACACTTTTCAGTGTTAAATTCCATTTGCCACTGTTCTGCCCATCTGACCAACCCGTCTATATTGTCCTATAGCCGGAGGCTTCCCTCCTCGCTATTTACCACTCCACCAATTTTTGTGTCATCTGTGACCTTACTGATCATACCTCCTACATTCATATCTGAATCATTAATGTACACTACAAACAGCAAGGGACCCAGCACCGATTCGTGCGGTACACCACTGGACACAGGCGTCCAGTCACAAAAACAACCTTCGACCATCACCCTCTGCCTCCTGCCACTTAGCCAATTTTGGATCCAATGTGCCAAATTGCCCTGGATCCCATGGGCTCTTACCTTCTTGACCAGTCTCCCATGTGGGACTTTGTCAAAAGCCTTAATGAAGTCCATGTAGACTACATGAACTGCACTACCCTCATCCACTCACCTAGTCACCCCCTCAAAAAATTCAATCAAATTGGTTAGACATGATCGCCCTCTGACAAAGCCATGCTGACTATGCTTGATTAATCCTTGCCTCTCCAAGTGGAGACTAATTCTGTCCCTCAGAATTTTTTCCAATAATTTCCCTACCACTGATGTTAGGCTCACTGGCCTGTAATTCCCTGGTTTATCCCTACTACCCTTCTTGAATAATGGTACTATGTTAGCTGTCCTCCAGTCCTCTGGCACCTCCACTGTGGCCAGAGTGGTTCTGAAAATTTATGTCAGAGCCCCTGCAATCTCATCCCTTGCCTCACACAGCAGCCTGGGATACATCTCATCTGGGCCTGGGGATTTATCCACTATTAAGCCCGCTAAAACCGCTAGTACCTCCTCCCTCTCAATGCTAATTTGTTCAAGTATATCACAATCCCCCTGCCTGATTTCTATGCCTACATCGTCCTTCTCCATAGTGAACACAGATGCGAAATATTCATTTAAAACCTTACCTACATCTTCCGGTTCTACACACAGATTGCCACTTTGGTCCCTAATG